>NW_024368263.1:4032497-5496582 GCF_014805655.1 Passer montanus
CCGGCCGGAGCGGCGGCGGAAGGCTGGGCGCGCCCGGCAGACCGAGCCCCCCCGGGCGCCCGGCTGGCCGGGGTGTCTTCTGCATTCCAGAGGATGTTGCTCACTTGTGTTTAAGTGTGCGGAGAATTTTGCTCTCACCCGCTACCCCAGGGGGAAAAAAAGAAATAAATAAAAAAGAGGAGCACCTGGCGCGGGGAGAGCCTGGTTCCCTGGCTGCGGGAAGTGGGCACGGCAAGACAGCGCTGGCGGAGGCAGGGGGCCGTGGGCTGGGCGGGCCGCGGGGCTGCCCCGGCGCCCACGGGATGGCTCGGGTGCCGTGGGAGAACGGAGAGAACCGGGCTCAGAGAACGGGCAACCATCCACTGCGGATGCCTCCGGTGGTCACGGCAAACCAGGGGGAAGGGGGAGGGAGGAAGACGCTTTGGGTATCAAACCGATCTCCCAGCTCCTGGCAGGTGTGCAGAGGTCACATTACAAACACTTCGGCGGGGGATGCATGCAGAATAGGTTGAAAACAGATTGGTTTGTAAGCAGTTCTCAAACCTGGGCATACTTGGGGCAAACAGGGGCACACTTGTAAAATGCACCTTTGTGTGGATTCTAGCAAAAGGAGGATGCCTGGATCTCTGAACGGGGAAGGAAACCATCTTGAAGAGAAGAAACTACAGGGCTACTTTATTCCCATAGTCTCTGAGAAAAGTGTGGAACTCCGAGGTTTCAAATATAGTATTTAATTGTGATAGATCAAGAAATCCTTGAGTGCTTCAGAGCAAATGGATGGGACAAAATCATCCCTGTTTTGAAAGGAAGAATTAGACTGCGGGCACTTAATAGTCAGTGTGTTGCTTGTGTTAATTTTGCTGGTTTCCACGGTAGTGCAAGTGCTCTTTGCACTGCAGCAGTCTCTGCTGATGTTTCCTACATCTCTTCTTATGGCTTTACAAAGAGACTCAAATTAATTGCTATCATCTGCCCAGTGAGAACAGTGAGGCTGGACATGAGGCGTTGTCATTCAAGGTTTATGGACAAGAATTCCTGTATATATTGATGGACTTTTGTTAAACAGTGGGGCAGTGCAGCAGGAAGAAATCCTTTCCCTGACAGGTTTGCAGAATGCTGAGTATAATTTTAATACTTAAGTATTCTATGCAATTGTCTTCTTTATGCCATATTAAAATCCAGATTAAGATCTCCACTTCTGGGATTATAGAAGGTATGAGTAGCATTATCTATCTTTAGTCTAGATGTATGTAAGCACACCTAGGAAATGCTCAGTAAAGATTTGTATTGATCCATTGATGTTTACTAAACTCCTTTACTCAAACAGATTAATGTTTTCCATGGATTTGCCTGTGAATTCTCTTTTGGGTTTTCCCAAATAATTTGTTAACATCCCAATCTAGAACATAATAAACCCCCACAGAGACCTTGTCTTTTATATTTACACAGTCATTCTTTTTCCCAAACTAGTCTCCTTAAAATTATGGCATTACCTGTGGGGAAATAAATGTCTCAAGCAAGTGAGATGACCTGTTGTAAAAGGGCGTGTTGACCACTAGGTCAGCAAAGAACTGAATTGGTGATGAGAGAATGCCAAATCCTAAGGGCAAGCTCATGTTTAACTCCTACTGATGATCAGTTGGACTTTAATATGAGTTTAATGGCAGAAAAAAATTAGGTAGTTGATGTTGACTGCTAGCAGATAGCCAAAATTCCCAAATATATTAAATTTTGTGCATGTTTTTAGTAAGCTTATTATCCTCGTGCAAACCTTGTAATTATTTCAGTGGCCTGTGATAAATAAGTAGTTCGTGACTCAGACTGAAAAATCTGTGAGGGATCAAAGGCAACGTGGAAGTTTCCTTCACCTGGAAAATACAGTAGTGATCTTGGAATCTTGAGGGGTTTTTTAATCTAGATAAATAATGAATTAATTCTGCTGTCATTTCCTCACTGTGATGTGATTTGACTGGCAGTGGCCTTCATGCTTGGTTTTGAAGTCATTATGCCCATATTGGCTCCTGCAGCTCCCCAGGAAAACTTAGTTCAATAAAATTGAATAGATGCCAATGTGGGCCTGTTCCAAAGCCCACTGAAATCAATTGGAATATTTCTGCAGACTGAGATGATGTTTGGATCAGGCTTTCACTGCAGAATTTGGCATAGACTGTTTGATCCCAAGGCAAATGGTCCAATATAGTAGGATGTGTTGGAGACAGGAGCAGAACATCACTCTGCTGTGTACATTGCAGGGTCATTCCAAACACTTGAAAATTCTGGCTGCAGCACCCTTTTTTTAATTGTAGGTGTTTCCATTCAAAACTCCTGTAACTCACTAAAATGAAGGGGGTTGATATTTACTGCCCTTATTTGAATTCCATTCCTATTTATGCAGTTGGCTAAACTTCTTAATCTTGGCAACCTTTAAGCTGTACTGGAGTCATTGGACTGACTACTCATGTCTGGAAGTTAAAATGACTGCAAAGTGGATTCAGACAGGTCTCTGAAGTATATTTGTGTAGTTCAGTTGTGAGGATTTTACTATCTCAGATTTTCGTCTGGGACTTCCGGCAGCTTAGAAGCATTCAATATATTGGTTACAAGCTGGACACCCAAGTTTCTTCAGGCCAGATCCACATAGAAACACCTTTTTAGCTCTGTAAACAGAGTTTAAAAGGTACCTACTAACTCCACATGCTGAAAGGTTTTTTATACCAACATAACACAGGTTTATACCTGCTCGGAGGAGCCAACACTTTGACTCATTTGACTCAAAATTAGCTTGGATCAGGAAAGATCAATTGTAGGAATTATTCTGAACTGGGGAGCTTCTGAGAAAAATAGGTTGAACTGTGGCTTCCCCTGGAGGAGGTTGCTGCCTTTCCTCACTCCTGCCCTGCTGAAGGTTCCCCCAGTCAGATCCTGGAGTTTCCCTGTGCATTCCCTGGCTCAAAGCTGTTAAAATAAGTCCCATCAGCAAGGGCCTTCTACTGAAGTTGGTTAAAGATTCTGGCATGTTTCCAGCAATAAGCTGGCAGAGCTGGAGCAGTTCCCACTCTTTCTTGATTTCCCCCTGTCCCAGGGGCTTCTGGCCCCATGGCAGGGATGATGGAAGAACTTATGAGTTTTTCATGTGTCTGAGCTCAGCCCTCTTAGTCACATGTCTCATTTTAAGCTTTTAGGTAGCCCCATTCAAATTACAAAGATATTTAAGTAACTTCTTGGTTCAGAGGTTAGGAAAGTCACCATTGAAAAGCCACTGGTGAATTGCTGAGAATGTGCCTCTACTCAGTGGTAATGTTGCCACTAATTTCTAGTGCTCCTGTTCCACATTTTCTTACTGGCATGATTGTATTTGCTGATGTCTTCAGTGCTTATAAATAATGCTGATCTCACTAGGAAAACTGATAAAAAATTTAACATATCATTATAAAAATACAGCCCCCTAAGAACCCATCTGTTCAATGAGCATTAAAGTAATTCTTTTCTCGTATTGACTGTCCTTATCAAAACTGAGATGGAATTTCCATTTTGCGGGTAGAGATAATGATGCAATTTATTTGAAATTAAAAACACCCCCAACAAAGGAAGAAGGTAGATGACTGACACTTAACTATGAGGTCAATCAATGTGTTTTTCCTTTGAGTTAGTCTATTCATTATCATAAAGACTTATTTTCAGTCCAACTCTCCTTTTTCATGTCTGAACTCCAGCAAACAGTGCTAAGACATCAAGTATTTGTATTTGTGAAATAACATTCTTCAAATTCAAAAAGCTATATGTAAAATGCTGTGATTTAGTTTTTCTGTGAGAGGTTAGTCACAAAAGTGTTTAAAATGTCATGCAATCCTGCAGTTCCCAGTAGATTTCCTGGGATTCTTTTCAGTTTAGCACCCACAGATTTGGGGGTTTCTGAGTAGGCACACAGAGTGGGAAAACTGATTTTTTTTTTTTTTGCTAGTGTCAAAGTCACCAGACGAAATGGACTTCAGGTGGTACAGTGGTTACAGTCATTGTAGTATTCACATTTCATATCATATTTCATATTTTCCACAGCTGGGGAGTAGATTAGGAAAGTAGCCTGTTAAAAATAATTTAAAAGATTAAAAAATAGGGTTTGGGGATTGAGTTGTTTTTTGTACTGACTGCAGTATCGTCCAATAGAGGCGGATTATGAGAAAGGACATCCTTGCAATCCAGCTTTTGTCTGACTCATGTCAGAGATTATGGGCAGATGGAAGTTTTGCTAAACTCCCAGTGTTCCAGCAGGGTCATCAAGGCAAACAGGGCTGTTTGGCCTCTGTTGGTGCCTCTTCTATGACCCTTTCTTGTACCAGCAGTCACGGGTGCCTGGTTTGCCACACTGCACCTTGCCCCAGAACCTGTGCAAGACCATTTCTGCTGCATTCAGGCAACTTCTGTTGGTGTGAGGGAGACTATTTCTACAACCACCTGCAGTAGCTACAAAGCAGAAAAGAGAACTTTTTGCTTTCTGTTTCTCTGCCTTCCTCCTTATCTCTTGCAAGCTTGAATTAATTAAAAGATCAAAAGCAATGTGTATTTTCTGATATTGAGAATTCTTTGTCATCTCACTATAAAAGTAAAGAGCACGCATCTTGAAACATTTTCTGAAATGGATCTCACTGGTTCCACATTACAGACTTTGACAGCCAACTGTCACCTGGGTGCCTGTTTCATATAATTTCTTAGAAATGGTGATTGCAATATTATAGTAATATTCTAGATGTGTGAGTCAAGGTAGCTATGCTGGAAATTTTAAGTAGATGTTACTTTTGGGGTGGGTTGAGTTGAATACTTATGTTCCACTAGAACATGAGGTAAGAGGTATTTTGCCACTTTTCCCATTGTGCTAAGATTTGCCACCAGGACGTTTGTCAGGAAAAAGGTAAACTCTGAGCACACATTGATTCCTGTGTGACTGCCCAGGATGAGGTGTGTGAGCTCATTAGAAGTTGTTCTCTCCTGAGCTTTGTTCTAGAACCTAAAGGAGGAACATCTAGAAAAAAAGGTCACATTCCTTGGCTTCTCTGTGTGAAGGGTTTGGTTTGTGCATGTGTGGAAAATGAGGCACAGTCTTGTTGAAATTGTTGCCTGTTTCTAGTTGCTATTTTTCTGTATTTATGCATTTTGCATCTGGCAAATACATTGTCTTTTTCTGCAGTTATGAATGAAGAGAAGCATGCTTAATCCTTCTTGTCTCCAGATTTTTAAACATTTTGTAGTCAAGGTTTTCTTTAAACAGATGTTTATTCTGCAAGAAAATACCTTACATCTCCAGTATCATTTTTTAAGCAAAATCAGTAAATATGAGTGCTGTGGAACCAGAGATTAACATGCCCAATATTAAATGTTGATCCATTCAACTTCTCACATGTTGCAAAGCAGCAAATATGGGCCTGAGCTTCTCCCCATAAAGTGAATGGGAGATTCACCCTTTGATTTCTGGCACATTTCCTTTGAAATTAGGCCTCAGTTTGGCTGGATAACTTTCATCACAAAAGTAATTGAGCAAATGGAATTATTCATGTGCTTAAAAGAAACCACACACTCAGGTTTTGGGTTTTTTTTAAGTCTTGGAGAGGCACAGTGTCCCAAAAAGCACAACTGCAGTTTATAGTCAATAACTGGAATAGCTGCAGCTGGAATGGCACTTCTTCAGCTCCTGTGTGAACTGAACTTGTGTGTTCATTTGCAGAAGAAAACATTTCTCTCCTAACTCCTTCCTCTAAATCTTCCAGGTTCTGGGATGAATTGCTTGTGCTGGTGCCTGCTTCTAGATCGGCTTCATCTCCCTCACTTGTCCTCTGTGAAATGCTGCTGCTCCTCACAAAGATGTAAAAATACAGCAGATAATGCCCGCAGTAAGCTCTGGTGATAAATACCATGTGAGTCCTAAGAAAAGCTGTTATTTGAAGGAAGTCCATGATGACTGATCTGCAGGTGCTGCCAGTGGATTTATGGGACATGTGAAACTTATGCTTTGTGTTTTTCTAGAAGGAGAGTGGAGGAATTGACATCTATCACAATTCAAAAGGATGAGAACAAGCCCACAAAAAGAAAAGAAGACTCTTCTGACTTTTAGAAATCTTTATAAACATCATTTAATGTCATTTTCAAATACCTTGAAGGGATCATAAAACTTTGCTCTTCTCTGATCATCGCACCACTTAGAAGTGGAAAGGTATGAACAGCCATAACCCTGGCACATTTTTAACAATACTCACGACCAAAGGGGATTGTAAGATGGAAGTTTTGATAACAAAAACATAAAGATGTCATTGTCAACTATCTCAAAATATACATGCTTGTTGTAAATGTCACATAAGCCCACAGCTAAGTGATGAATCAGAATTTCCTGTGTTTTCAAAGTGCTTCTTATGACGAACACTTTTAACTCCTTCATGAACAAGTTATTTTGTGCACCACAAGTTGCTTTCTGTCCTTGTACCTTTAATCATTGAAACAAAAAACCTCATTTAACATGAGTAAGCTGATATACAGGGTAGAATTTCAGTTATAATCTTCATCAAGGAAAAAAAATACTTGGAAAATGTTTGGAATTAACATGCATAACATTTTGACCCCTTAGGCCCTGCCCCTGTGGTCACTCGTGGTGACAGGACAGTCATGATTGTAGTCAGGCCATTTCTGGGGAGCTGGATGTCCCAGAGGTTGAGGTGCTGGAGGGTTTCTGTCTTCTGGCACTGCCAATCCCTCCCAAACACGGCCCAGGGAGATCTTCTGCCTGGTTTTATGTACATGAGGTAAATCCCATGGGCTAGAGAGGAGAGAGGCAGTATTTTGGAGTTTTTAAAATTATCTATCCACACTATCTACAAACTTAGTTATTACTTCTTCACATCAATCATCTCTTTTACACTCACCTTTACCAAAACCAAGAGCCACCAAGCTGCTCTTCTTGTATGGTTTGCTCACATAAATTTGCATGGGTTATTCTGCAGAGCTATTGGACTTTTATTTGGGCTTAGAAATGTTTGTACTATTTAAGTGTCCTGCTATTAAATAGAATCATAATAATAATTTTTCAGTTGAGCTGCAGGTGCAGAATACAGAAACCATCTTTTGCCAACATTTACTAAGTGCATTAGGCGTTCATCACTTATTAAAATCTGTAATCCTAGTAAATAACAGACAATTTTAAAATTACAGGCTGGTGGGTATCCTAACTCAACTATTAAAAACCTGTTTGACAAGTTGCAAGTCATTAATAATTAGTATTACAAATGCTATTATATCTTTGATCGGGGAGAAATAGATGGAGGCTAGGATTACATTATTCAATTAGATTTAATTCCATTTGGTATGTGTTTTACTGTATGTGAAGTTCAGCCTGTAAAAGGGTCATAGTAGCAACCATCCAAAATGTTAATTTGTGTATAGAGCAAATAGGACACATAATAACTTCATCATGTAGTGCAGCTCTGTTGACTGACAGCGTAAGTGCTACTAGACTCACTTAATTAGATTTCTTTATGCACTGTACAGTAGCATTACAGACAATCATTTATAAATGAGTTTATTAAAATTTCTATATTCATATAGTAAAAGCACGTTAAACTCTTTTGCCTCTTTTGTACAAAAATGTATAATGCCACTCAGAAAAAGTAAAATTAAGTAAAATTCTAAGTAACATCAGTCAATGAGCAGATCAAGTCAAAAGAACTCAGTATAATGGACTGCTAACTGGTAAAAAGGTTATTAAAGGCCTTGTATTTTCTAGGATTTTATCTTCTGCCAGCTGAACTGGAATTACATACATTCCCAATTTATAAACATTAGTCATATCTATCTGAGCATCTAGAAGTTCAATATTTCTTTCCCAATTTGTTGCCTTTTCCACCACATTTCATTCAATCTGTTAGCAGCAATAAATCCATCTTTGCATTTATTTTCCAGTCTTTGTCATCTGTCTCTCCCTTGTTCCTCATTAGTAATTCCTTGTTATTATGGTCTTGCCATTGTGTGGATTTCTTCCTCTCCTCCTAAAACACTACTTGCCACCACAAAGAAATCAGCTTCGTAATGTGTATTTCTGTGGCAGTATTGCTCTGTGAAACACCAAAGAGAATATATTCTCTATTTCTGGCATGTTACACAGAAATCATCCATTTTAGAACCTCCACCACTGGACAAGTCACTTCATCAAAATCAGTGTCAATGCAAAAGTAAAGGTGGAGATTAGGAGGGATATCTTTAAGATGTCAGGCAGAGAGTTCTCCTTGAAAATTCTGCCTGCAGCTGCTGTCCTGTCTGAGCTGAACAGTTCAGACACATAAAACAAACAGGAATTGACCAACAAGTTTAAGTTATACCCATTTGTTTCAGTTGTTTTCCCTTGTGCAAGGCATTCTTACATAAACTCACTGGTTACTTTTCCCCAGAGATCCAGGAGCAAGTGGAAGGCTTTATAATTTATGGATGTAGTTAGGAATTACTTTGAAATTACAGTATTGTGGGGAAGGCTCTGTAACAACTTAATTAAGCTGTAGTGACAGGAATTGGTAAAGGGGGACAACTGGAAGACCAGGGCAAGGAGGCAGGTCTTGTTATTCCAGACATGTGTATTAATAGTGCTCCAGTAAGTGAAACATTTCTATATTTAGTCTGTTTGGGGACATTAAAAAAAAAAAAAGGCAATATAGGATTTAGTAACCATAATAGCAACCATTTTCAGTGTGATTCGTGCATCCAAATCCTCTGGTTCTTGCTCAACACTGTCTTCTTTTTGTCCCATCTATTAAATGTGTCATGCATGGTCCAGCAAACAGTGAAGTAGTCATTTTAGACAGCCTTCTGCAAAGGGAATTGATAACATATTTTTGTTGCTGAATTAGTTATAAAGAGTCTTTTGATCTGAGTCTTGTGCTGGTTTTGACCTGTCTTGTGCTGGTTGATCATGTCCACAGCAGTACAGCACAGGAGAGCACCAAAGCCTGGACTAGGACCATATTCAGGATGAGAGACTTCCTGAGTGCAACAGGAAATTCTGGAATTAACGTGATAATTCCTTGAAAATTCCTACCAGTTCTTATCAGTTTAAGAAGGAATCACTGGGAGCTCAAATCTGTTGAAATGTCTACAGTCCAGGCCATTGGTCCTGATTTTTCTGCACTGAGAAAATCTAGATGTGAGAACGTGAAATGTGCGTGGAAGAGTGCTCTCTGGGGTGCACTGTGATGATTAGGGTGCACTCCAGTTGGTGAATCACCTGTTCACCATCTGGGTGGAGTCTGCTGGCCTCCAGGTAGGGGAAATTTGTTCCCTCCTGGAGGTGCTTACCCTCATATTGGCCTCTGTTTCAGGTCAGGAGTTCTCCCCCGTGCCATCACTTCAGTCTCCAGGTCATGTCATGCAGAGGGACTCACTCAGGAGCAGTTCAGACTCCTGAGACCTCGCTGTGTGCATGGATCCATGGGCTGCCATGACCCAAGGCTAATGCAGAGCACCTGCTCTTCTTGCCTCCCTCTTGGTCGTATCTCCAAGATGTTTTTCCCTCACATTTTATTTTTAAAACAGTTCATGCTGACAACTCAGATTTTTCAAGTAGGGCCATTCCTCACCTTTGAGTTCACTGCAGTCAGGTTTTTTTTCCTCAACACAATTGTTGATAAAAGGTCCTTTTCTGGCTACATCATCACCAAGACCATTATAATATATAATATTTTCTAAACCATGAAGTACAGTGGTTGTACAACGCTTAACACTGATCTTCATCATGAAGTAGACCTGGCACAGAGGTGGTGTAAATGAAAAACTCGATGGTCAGAGTACCTTCAAGCCCCCTCCACACTTCTGTCAAATTTAGGAACATTTCACTGGGTTTGTGGGCTTCCCCCAAAGAGACTGGACAGCAGGATTAGACACAGCAACACAGTGAGATTCTGTGGTGAGAAGAGATAAAGATCCTTCAAAGTCATGTTGGAGATGATTGCAACGAATGGATGTCTCTTACAACAATGAGGAATGCTTTATTAGCATTATTAACTAACTGTTCTTAATTTGTCATTTGCCCTTCTGTCCCCTTTTATTTTTTATTCTCATTGCTGCATAACTTTTCCCTTTTCCTTAATGATGCCTAACCCCAGAAGTATGGCACTCCAGAAAATTAAAAAGATATTAATTCCCTACTGCTTTCTTTGAATTTCTCCATGATTTTTTTTTTGTTTCTTTGGGGCTATTTTTTTCTTTATAAATTGCTTAGTGTATACCCTTTTGGGGGAATCCCTCATGTTTTCTGGTAACTTCCCACTTGAAAACCTTTCTAGACTTTCTCCAGAGCTTTCTAATAATTTCTTGCTGTAGGTTTTTTTCAAGGATGTCGCTGATCTAGAATTTTTCTAGGAATTTTGTAAAGCTTTTCAGGGATATCCGAAAGGCTTTCCAAGAACTGGTAGGTGTGGTATCCCTATCATGTTTACCCAGAATCCCTGCTATGTTACCTAAACCCCAAGGACACTTTGAGCTTTACTGAGATGGTAACCTAGAACGTGTCCCTTTGTGTCTCAGTCCCTTGGTATGATTAGCTACAGCCTGTCCCAGCATACCTGTATTTTATCTTACAGTTTTAGGGAACTTTCCAAAATATGATATGGTGGAAAAGAAGTCCAGAGAATTTCCTATTAAGTACAAGGATGATCCCTGTATTTGGTTGATGGTAGAAAGATTATTAAAAGGGAGAAAATAAGTTTTTTCCTTTATTTTACTAGTTACTAAAGCTGGGGAAAACAAGAGCAAAGAATATCGCCAGAAAGGAGAATCAAATCAGCTCAACACTTGGAGATATCACAGGAGCTGAGTTGAGAAATCTCCACCATGCTGGGAACGTGGAGCTGCTGTTGATGAATAAAGTGCTGATTGCAGACCTGAAGTCAGGGCAGAACTGCAGATATATCTGAAAGAATGAAAACGGCCCAAGTTCAAAACACATGGGCTTTCATTCCCCTGTCACTCAGGATGTGACTTGAATTAAGAGCTTACTCTTCACCTGTAGCCTTCTGATATTTTATTAAACATGCAGTACTCCAGGAAGACTGACTATAGTATCAAGCAATACCATGCAAAAGCACAAGAGAGGACTGAAATATATAGACAGAATTGAAGATAAAACGCAACCATATTAAAGTCACTGTATTAAAAAATAAGTAGGCCTGATTTACTTCTGCATCAGAGGTTCTTTACGCCACTTTGTTGGAATAATGGGGCCATGAAGTGTGCATATCTGTAATTACTCCTGCTGCAGAGGTCCTCTGAGCTGACAGAGTGCTGTAAATGGAGCATTGTATAAATGAGAATTGAGTTCAGCGTGGTGTAGATTGCATGTTCCTCTGAGTTTCCAATACATTCTAAAATTTTAAGTAGGGAAAGTGACAGGGATATCTCCCTCCCTCTATGGGAAATACACGTATTTCAGAGTCAACATTTTGTGTATAGGGGAATTTCACAGGACCATTGTATTCCTTTCCCCTTCCCAGAGGTTTGGTCATCCATAGAAAAGTGTTGGAAATGCTGACAAGTTTTTTAAATTTTGTATCACTTTTGTTCAGCTATGACTGCAGTAGAGAGTCAGACTGTGCTGTCTTACCTGATGTAGAAAATTCAGGAGAATGTCCCAAGATGCCAGAGGGAGCTGAGCCAAGAAAGGAGAAACACAGTCCCCAAAAAAGTGTGAGCCTTTCTTGTCTGGTGTAGGGTCTACAACTGCCATTCCAAGTGATTCATCCAACAACTCTACTGAGACCAAAGGAGGTTTAATGAGAGACTCCCTCTGCCATTCCTTTCCAGACTGCAAGGCTGGCATTCTGGGGCAATTCTTAGGTATCAGAAGACATGAAATACCATGTGGAGTGTGTTCTCTACTTACATAATAAATAGCTAGCCGAGAAACATCCTTTCAAAATTGTGAGATTTCTCTAGGGGAAGGATGAGGTCAGAGGAGCTGGGGCTGTAATGTGAGTTTCTAACAAGAAAATTGAAAAGCAGGTGAGGGAAACTGGCTTTCAAGATTCTCCTTTATTATTTCCCTTTCTTCCTGGAATTTCATATCAGGAGAAGACCCACACAACACTTCAACAGTCTTGCAAGTCTGCTATAGTGTAAAATGCACTGCTCTGCTCAGGTGAATTGTATCCAGTGTATCTGTGTAGGTTAATCAAATCTAATCCTCCACTCTTGATAAAATACATTTAGCAGTGACCAGATGCTTCCTTTGGAATCCCGACTCCCCTTTGCTCCTATCTGTCAGTCAAGAAGCTTTCTCAGGGAAGGTTTCCTATTTATCCTCTTGGCTTTTGCAGCCCTGCTGCTTTTGGATCACTTTGAGAAAGAATTGCTGCAAAATGCAATAAAAAGGATTATCTCTGGGACCTGATTGTCTATGCGTTTTGGATTGCTTTATTCTGGGAGCAGGCTCCCTAGAGTGTATTTGATAATTTTAAACAGGATTACCAACTATATATGATGTTGTTGGGAAATATTTCCTGGCTAGCTGAAGCTCTTATACCAGTACTATCTTTTCAGTTTAAATATGTGAATGGCTGCCCTGGAGTTTTTAACGCAAATTTCACTAAGTAAATTATTGTGATAACAACATATCGGGGTATTTGGGCAGACTTCTGGCAAAATGCAAGCTTAAATGAGAAGAATTGACTAGCTGTGATTGGTGTTTATGGAATTTTAGGTTGTGAAATGACCGTGGAGCCAAGATGCACTCACCAAAATGCTGGTGCTGCAAAGCACTTGATCATGATATTAAGTTCTTTGCTGAATTACAGCCTGCGGCTAAAGAAGTTTTCAAATCAAAACTTCACCTTGACTGCCAGATATAAATTGGCAAGTTACATAGAGAAACCTTTATTATTATGTTTTTGTTCAAAAAATTATGTCGTGGAATTAGTCAAGAGTAATAAAAGTGCCATAACTGACAGGCCTAGAAGATAATCCTTGATTAGAAACGTCCTCCAAGGCATAGCTTTTGGTATAAGCCTTATTTTAAAAATGGAGGTTTTGTGTTACTGAGAAATGTGTGTTTTAAACAAGAAAAGTAGAGCTGAATCACATCCTGCAAAGCAGTCTGAGATATGTGCAGTCTCCAGGTCTGTAGCAGCACAGGCTGGTTAGAAATGCATCACACAATTGTGCTGTCTCAAAAGGCAGAGCTCATCTGCAAACCAGAGACACTGGGAACACGAATGGATGCTTGAGAGTACTTCAGTGAGGAGGAAAGGGGGGAAAAAAAAGGATAAAGCAAATCCAGTCCCTGTTTCTCTTTCTGCTGGAAAAATAGTGACGCTGTGATCCCTGACCTTTTATTAACAAGCAGAGGACAGTGATTCATTGCAGGGCACCTTATCTGCATGTGAGCAGGCTCACCCCCAAGGCATTCCTTTGTCATCTGCTGGAACTACTGATGGCAATAGATTCACTGCACCAGTTACAAAGTGCCACTTTATCCTATCTGCAGTATGAAAAACCCTTTAATGAGATTTAGAAAATTATGGAAAAAACCTAGTTTGACTTTTGTAATAAAGCATACACTGACATCTCTAACTAATGTGCATTGTTGCAGTATAAGCCTGTAGAGAAGAAAGGGTGCATTACTTGAATTATGAATTGATAAAAGGAACATGATCCTGTATTTGGAGGTAATACAAAGGCAGACATTTTCCATAGGAGTAAAAAAGAATAAAAATGTCTTGATCTTGTTAATTGCCAATCGAATTGAGGAAAAAAACCCTGCTTTAAATCAAACATTGGACAGTCAATGAGTGGTAAGAATATTCTTTGTATGGAGTGGGTAAATGATTCCACTCTGATTACTCTTTCATACAAAGTTTGGTGTGCTGTTACTGACAATGAATTTTTAATTGTCCCAATGGGAAGTAATCAAGCAGCAAAGAGACCATTTTTTAAAAAACCTTCTCAGGAAATGCTCAGTATCAATATACAATCCTTTCAGATATAACCAAAATAAATTATATACTGTCTGAGTGGTTACAGTTTGAAGGGGAACTTTTAATCTTGTAAATAGGATGCTTTCTTTTATTTTTATTACATCTGTAGTTCCTTGAGTTCTGGATGACTTTCATTCCTACCCACACCTGTGTCTATTGCTTCAGTGTTGGTAGAAACACAAGTGCCTGGTGACCCTGTGTGGGGCTAATAGCTTTGGTATTTCCCAGTCCTGATTTACAAATGTAAGGATGTGTGTAAATTATGTAAATGCCTTTGCTGTTTGCTCCTTAGTCCAGGCTATTTTCCCTTTGTTCCCCATCACAGCTGGTTAATTGTCACTATCCAATCTGGATGGTTCTCCTTCAACTCTCCACACATAATTAGAGTTTCTAGTACAGTCATATTAAATATTTTATCAGACATAAGGCACACATGCATTTTTTTTAGTGCTGGTGACCTGTGATGCATTATCAAAAGCTACACCTGAGCTGAAGGATCTGGGAATATCTCATAATATAAAGGTCCAGCCACGCTTCTCCACTCTCCCACTTGATTTCTATTCCATGAACCTGTTTTCAGGGGAAAACCAAAACATACAAATAAAGCAAGAGATGGACTTAGTCCAGTTTTCCAATTTGGCTGTGGGAAGACTGTTCTCACTGTGAAGTGTGCCTCTTTTGTCATTAAGATGTGTTGACTAGAGAATGGATATGACACATTATCAGCCAGGATAATAATCCAGCAGCATCCCACTTTTTCCACACTTCTACTTCCTGTAGTTTCTTAACATGGATGCTTGAATTCCAGGGGTCTTGGTAATGAGTGAAAATCAGTAAAAACCATTTTGTGACCATTATACCTCAGATCCATTACTTGACCCAGTAATCCAGCCACAAGGTCAGTTTGTAGATTTTTCCTTTCACCAAAACTTGAAATGCAACTACCCTAACCTCATATTTGTTATTCTAATCCCCTTACTGCTTGTCAAAGAATATCCTCTTAGAGATCCCACTTTCAACATCTGCAATTTATTTTCTTTTATTTTGCCATGTTACATAGACTAATGTAGCATTTGTGAACTTGACAAGGTGAATTTTTATTGTCTTCTATACCTGTAAGGCTTTTCAAGATTTCGTTTTGATGATTCACATCTTTTCATAATACAGCACCAAATTCTTAAATTTACTAGGCAAATTTATGTGAAGCAAGTGGAATCCCACAGTGCCAAGTCTGTTAAAAGTAATCTGAGAAGTGTTTGGGGAATCCTTCTGATGAAGAGAAAATCTGTGCCATCAGAAAGCTGCTGGAAGTAGCTGTTTGCAGCCACCCTTTCCCCTGTTTCTAAAAAGGTGAGGAGAGGGGTTAAGTCTGGAGGAATTCTGGAGGGGACAAGGCATGAGGCCATGGGATAGTGCTAATGGAGCAATATTCCCACTTTGCTACCAGCAATAGGCAAAAATGATTCTTTCTACACTACTGAGGGTGTGGGAGGTGCAGGTTACTCTCTGTTACCACTCTCCTCCAGCTCCAAATGTTTGCCCTGTTTACTTTTCTCCTGTTCTCATTATGATACATTCCTTTTTGGGGTTGAGTCTGTGTTTTGATTTAGTGATCTCCTTGAGCACCTTCTGCTCTTGCAAGTAATCCTTATTCATAAAGAGCTCATTTACAGGCAATAGGGCCTTTAATCTAATTTTTTGGTGTCTCTGCTTGTATTTATGAAGAACTATTCTTGTGAATGAAGTGTTAGCTTGTGGTAAACAGTGGTAAATAACACCAACAACTACAGTGTGGTTACAGCTATAGCAATCAAAAGAGCTAAAAACTTATCTCTCTGTCAGACACTGTCACTTTTCTAATATGGAAAACTGAGTAATTCCATGATATTTGGAAACATTTCTCCCCCTAGCAGATGATGAATTCTCAAAGTGATGCTTAATTAGTCTTGTTATTTTTAATGAACTAAGGAGAGATGGAACTGCTAAAGGAGGATAAATCTGTGTATCAAAAACTCTTAGTAGCTGGGAAGCAGATAAAACAAAATCCCACTGCTTTACCTTTGTGCAACAAAATGCTTTAATCCCATTTGAACTGCACACCCAATATCGATACAACACTATCTGGGTAACAGGGGACAGTGCAGCTAGCAAAGACCATAAGAAATACACCTATTCCTTATTCTTGCTTGAAAAATACTGATGAAAATTGATGGGTTTGGTAACTTTTGATGTGGCATATTAACAGAAGCATATTGTCATGCAACTGTAGCCACTTTCTTTCAACAGAAAGATAGATATCCAATAATTAATGTCTTCTGCTTCTCCTACTAGTACGATGGGAGGGTTGCCCTGGGTAATTACTGGCTGCCTTCTCTCCATTTCTGGCCTTCCAAAGTCTGCCAAGTTCAGGTGACAAGCAACTGAAGAATGCAACAAGCTATGCCATTATATTAACAATTAAATCATGAAGCTGTCTAGGAGAGAAAAATATAATATACAGGTGGTTTGCTTTTTTTTTTTCCCCTTTTCCTGTAGATTGTTCTCTCATTTCCTAGAAATAGACATGTGAACAAAGCCCCCAAATCTGATATGTCCCCATAACATCCAGTGAGCCTTCACTGCTCTGAGGCCATTATTTCCATGTTTTAAGGAAGGTGCCTGACTAACAAGAAGGGGTGATGGAAGATTAATACAGTCCAGAATTCTTAATTTTTAAGGATTACTGAGTGGTGCAACACCTCAGCACACTTCAGTCCCTGTGGTCTTCCCTTCTTCCCATGCACAGTTCTGGGCCAGGTCAGGTGCTAGGTGCAGAAAGGGAAGGTACAGCACTGCTGGGCACCTGTTGAGCCCTTCCCCTCAGCTGTGCTCCCCACTCCAGGCAGCACAACAGAGAAATGAAGGGTCTTCTCTTCAGAAGAATTTTAAAGATGTTCACAGGCTGCACATGAGCACTTACAAGGCTTTGTAATTGAAGAGGAGCAGCATCATTTCAGCAGCATCTTGGAAAGTCAGGGCTGGGTGTCTAACTCTGGTACAGCCACGCTCTGTGACCTTGGGCAAGGCACTTAACACCTGTGTTTCCCTATTCCCTTTTCTGTAAAATTACAATATTTTACATTGTAACCTAAGACAACTTATATTTATAAAGACAACTTTATAAATGAGCTAAGCTGAGAGTGTGTGATTCAAATGGAGAACTGAGAATGTTCTTGGCATCCAGCTGCATGTTGTCCTGTGGTGGATTCTGTGGGAAGGCCCTTGTTGGTCCTTGTGGTGGCTTTGCTAAGTGTGGAACTCAAAATGGTGCTCCCTGCTTGTTCTCCATAGCTTCTTCTGTAGAAAATAAAAGTAAAATAATCTGAGGGAGGGGAGAGAGACATTCCACTTGGCAATCTCTGAGTATGTGCATTTTCTCCCATAACATTCACATTTGATTTTTTCCCATGGTGAGCTGTCTAGGTGATTGTTAGCATCCTGAATGCTTAGTAACAAATTAGATGCTTTTTTCCAGTTGCTGCTCTGAGCACCAGCTGTCTTGCTTGGATAATAGTTTGCTGGGGGTTTTTTTCCCCCTTTTTTTTCTTTTTGTTTTTTTAGATAAAGTTTGAAGAAAATGAAATAAACTAGGCAAAAAAAAATCAATAATTCTGCCAGTAATGGAAGGGATGTGCATCTAACATAGTTGTTGTCAATATGCACAATGAATCATTCTATATATAACCAAAATTAGATTAATTTTCTTCTATTCTTGCTCAGGTTGCCATCAACTATGCCTGGAAAACAGACTTTCATTCTCCTTAGAAATTTAAAATTTAAATGCTCTGTGATAGAGCTCTCCAAAACAGATCCTGCTCAATTTAACTGGCTGCAGATGTTTGGATACTTGGTCTAAAAGAGATTATTTTGTTTGGTTTTATTTCCAAATTGGTGCTACTCCAAATAGTATTAAAAGATGAGGGTCATATCTTACACTGATTTAAAAAAACCAAACTGTTGGGTCTTCTTTTTTTTTTCCCCTTAGATTTATGGTGTTCTAGTTGTAGTTCTTTCCTTGCCTGGATTCTTTGGAAAAGAATCTTTGAATCAAGATTCTTTGGAAAAGAGCTGGCAGAGAGGATCTTTCTGAAGGAAAACAAACTACCAGAAAATGTCCACCTTCACTGTTGTTCCCTTCCCTTTCAGAGCCAAGGGAACGGAGTTCTTCAGTGTTTTTAATTTGCTCCACCTGGGCTGACTCAGGAGGATAAACAGGGAGGTCATGAGGGTTTTCTGCTGAACTGATGCTGTGGTACCTGCAGGAGATGTTTAATGTGTGAACCCAGTGGGTCAACACAACTGAACTTAGAGATTCCAAAACCTTGCAAAGAGATGGAAAAAATAATAAAAATACCAATGAGGAAAAGGAGTACTTTAAAATACTTTAAAATAGACAGGAATCCAAGAGGGGTTTAATAATTGCTTGAGGTATATTAAGTTGTGGTGTTGCTTTTCCTTTTTAAGAGGTGTCCTGCCTTCTAGGATTAGCCTGGAAAAGATGCACTGCATTGAGCCACTTGCACTGACAAGCAAATGGCTCAGATGGGCTGTTGTAAATAATCTTACAAAGCTTTTCCTTTGAGCAGTAAATTTCACTTACCTTAAAGAAATAATATGTGAGATCTTTAGCTTGAATTAAACTTAGTTCTTCTGGAATCTTCAGCATTGCTGCTCTCATTCATCTATCTGAGGACCATTCCCTGCAATCTCTTTCTTCTTTTTCCAGCTCATTTAATTTAAAATTTATTTTAAAACCTGTTGAAGTGTCAGCTTCTGTAACAAATCCTAGAGGCACATCACTTTGACAGAATCTCTTGCCTACACGATGATGTAGAGTAAGGACATTTTCTTTGTTCTTAGTTTCTTTTCATCTGAGGCAAAAAATCCCCAAAACACCCAACACAAAACCCTGAGGTTAACAAGAGATCTTGAAAGAGAAGTATGAAATCTTTCTCTTTCTCTGGTTTGTTAGTTTTCCTTCACCATGCTGAGGATAAGCTAATCAAGAACATCAGCCAACAAGACCTATATGATGAGTGTCATAATACCAAGTCATTAGAAATAGAAGACTAATAGAAGACTAATACCAAGTCATTAGAAATAGAAAGGATTTAGAAGACTAATACCAAGTCATTAGAAATAGAAAGGATTTGTTTTTTCAATCCCTTTTCTCTCTGGTTTACTTCTAGTTTAATAGTACAGATTTTAAGGAAGCTCTTTGTGAGATCTAAAAGGACTTTTTGTCATCTTATTTTTTTCTCTTTTTTCTTTTTTTCCTTTTAGACTGCCACCTTTAAATTACACTTAGAGGCTTCTGATCCCTGCAGTGTACACTACAGTGGCTTGTGACACTGCTTTCTGTTGTGATATTGTAGGGATAAGCTAATCAAGAACATGAGCCAACAAGACCTATATGATGAGTGTCTACCAAGTCATTAGAAATAGAAAGGATTTGTTTTTTCAATCCCTTTTCTCTCTGGTTTACTTCTAGTTTAATAGTACAGATTTTAAGGAAGCTCTTTGTGAGATCTAAAAGGACTTTTTGTCATCTTATTTTTTTCTCTTTTTTCTTTTTTTCCTTTTAGACTGCCACCTTTAAATTACACTTAGAGGCTTCTGATCCCTGCAGTGTACACTACAGTGGCTTGTGACACTGCTTTCTGTTGTGATATTGTAGTCATTTAACACATGATAGTCCCTCCAGCCAGCCAGTGCAAAGTCTTCTTCAGCTTACAGTATTTGGGAACTGGAGGTCTTGACTCTAAATGCAGGGATGATTCCAGCATGCAGAAAGCAATTACCAGCCCTGGAACCTGTCCAGAACAGCAAGGCTGACAATGTTCCTTTTTGCAGTCCTGCCCTGGCAGTGCTAATAACCCAAAGCTACTTGCTAATATATCTGCTGGGAGATGTGCATTCTAATAAGCACTCACAGTCATATACTTACTTTTCTCAGTTTTCATTTGAATATGTATGAATACATATAACATCAGCCAGAGCAGGTTGAACAGTGAATTTGCAAATAGACATGCAGTGTGGAGACTTACAGAATGCTTGCCTTAGTAAAATTGTAGCAGGTAAATTATAAGTGCTGTAGTCTATAATCTGCACTATTATCATAATTGCTATCTGCATTATCTTTTTGGATGGCGATGAAAATATTTTATATAACAGAATTAAATACCAGTGTTTGTTGTACTATGTTTAGTACTTTGATACCTTTTAAGTATGCTGTAAAGAATAACTCAGGTGGAATTTAGATCAGTGATTGCTTGTAAAATGTCTGAGATGAAATGTCGGAAGATTGAGTGTAAAGATACTTTGTGAATGTAAGGCCTTGAAACCAAATACAAGGTCATTAAAGAGCACTGCTAATTGAATAATAAGATTATTATAGTAATCTTTTGAAAAACGGTTGCAAAATAAGTCTCTTTATTCTCTGAGTGTTTTCTGTGGTTAAATGATTTATGGCTAATTATCCCCTAAGACTCTCCTGCTCTAAACCATCTTCTTGTCTGAATGCTGCTGTGGTTTTCCACCCTGGGGCACTTGGCAGTAGTCGAAAGGGGTGACTCTCAGCTTTCTGCTCATGAAGACCTCTGTGCCTTCAGCTTCACAGCAGGCACTTGGTGTTCACAGTTTTGGGCTCCCAAACGAAGCGTGGTGGGAGGAGCAGCCACATGTGTGGGGTTTGCAGCTGCTGACAGGCAGGACCTGCTGCATTTAATTGCCTGTTTGTAGAAAGCTTCTGTTGCAGTTAGATTTTTGTCCTTTCTAATAGCTAAACCAAATGTTAATGCATTGAAAGGCTTGATAACACCCGAAAATAAATATCGAGGGTTGGGGCTTTTCTGTATGGACAGACTCAGTCTCTTCTAGTGGTGTGTTTTCCCTGAAATTTTCACAAGGTGGGCTCGCAACACAGGGGTTATTGGTGGGTGTAGAAGACTGAAGCAGGACAAAAAAAAAATGGTAGTGAAAGATTGTGGAAGCTTTTACTGGATCTAGAATACCTGGGGATGAGTTCAGTCTTCTGCTTCTGCAAGGTTCTTGTGTTCATTTTCTATCAATTGCAAAAAAAATTGAGAGATCAAGCATTTAATCAGGCACTATTATTACATCAAGTTCTCACGTCCTGAGCTTTCTCTGACAGTGAAAAATGAGAAAAGAAATAGGAGAATTCACGTCATTAACAAGTGGCTCAAGGGTTGGTGTCATCGGCAAAATTTTGGATTCTGTGATCACGGGGCAACTTTTACAGCTCCTGCTCTACTGGAATCTCTGTTAAGGACAGAAGGTTTTTAGCTCATGAGCTGGCAGACCTTGTTGAGAGGGCTTTAAACTAGGTCTGAAGGGGGAAGGGGATGCATCTGGGCTGTCTGGAGAAGGACAGTAAGACTGTGTGAGGGGAGAAATCAGCAGCCCAGCTGAGGTGCATGGATACCAGTGGATGCAGCATGGGTAACAAAAAACAAGAGCTGGAGGCCATGGTGCAACAGCAGAGCTGTGGTGGAGTCACCATCACAGAAACATGCTGGGATAGCTCACATAGCTGGAGCACTGCACTGGATGGCTACAAGCTCTTCAGGAGAGACAGGAAAGGAAAAGGAGGTGGAGGGGTGGCCCTTTATATTAGGGAGGTTTTGGATGTCATAGGTATTGAAACTAATGAGGATGAAGTGGAGTTCTTATGGGTGAGAATTAAGGGGAAGGCCAACAAGACTGACATCCTACTGGGAGTCTGCTGTTGTCCACCCAACCAGGATGAAGAGGTGGAGGTCTTTTCCAATCTCATTATTCTGTGATTCTGTGTGACACCACAAATGTCACTGTCATGGGTTTTACTCATTCATTTCATGCAGTTCAGATAGAGGATATGGGAGAGAAATATCTTACCCTCCATGTAACTATTCAATAAAGATAAGAAAAAGTGAGATAAATCCATGAAAACAGATGCTGGTGTTGAGATATTGTAGAAGAGCAGCACAAACTCTCCTTTATTCACAACAGCTCTTCTACTTCAATCCCAACAGCAAAATCCAGAGTAGAGGGATTTTTGTGATGTATTAAGTATATCTTTTACTGGAAAATATCCAAGCATACAAGAAATCTGTTTACATTTTATGGACTAACTTGTTATGCTTTCAGGGCTGACTAAACTCCTACATCAAGGTCGTGAAGCAACCCAGAAGCATCTCATGCCTGATTATCTCACCTGTGTCACCCGCAGAGCCAGCTATCCTAATTCCACTGAAATTGTGAATGAGTCTCTGGTTAGAGCCATGGAATACTGAAGGCAAGGGAGATGTTGGTCTAAACACACCCTGGCAGTTGAGTGCTTCTGGTTTTGTCTCTGTGGAAAAGGGAGAAAGCCTTGGGAGCCAAATTACAATGTTTTGAGAAACAGAGAAAGGCCTCCCTCTGTTATGGTCAGAGTCATCCCTTTTCTTCCCTGTGCTGTGACCACCTAATGAGTGCTGCTCAGTGCTTGGAGCTTTCAGGACAGAGAGGTTTGTGCATCTCTGTCATTACATTCTGTTCTGCCAGCACTTGCTGGTGTGTGGTAATAAACCTCTTTGTAAGCAAACAAAAAGCACATTCTGCTTTGATTCACAGGATATTAAATCTCATGTTGAGTCAAAGAAACACTTTGCCATGTGGCACAGAGTGACCTGTCCAGCTGTAGTCAGTGACCTTTATCCAAATGAAAAACCTTCTTACAAACATCTGCCTTAAGTGGAAGAGATTTCTTGCAAGCATATGTTGAGTGCTTAAGTCTTGGGCACTGTGATGCATTTTGACAAAATAATAAAAGTTTGGGGAACATTTCATTATCATATGAAATGTGATCACAGGATATGAAATGTAAGTCACAGGAGAATGTGATAGGAGCTCCCTGACTTTGGTCATTCCCAAACTTTGGGATTTCCTTCCCACTTATAAGATTGTGAATGTAGTGCACATTTGACTATTGTTGCCTAAGTCCCTGAGGACTTACCTGGTTATTTACTAAAGGAAACAGGTATATAAATGTTATGATGGAATAACTGGATTCCTGAGAGCAAGTAAAAGCTTGAACAGGATATAAACTTGTATTAAGGCTATGTCCAAAGGTGGATTTTTAACTGAGCTTTGATAGGCACTGTTTTTGACACCTACTAACGTGGAAATTTGTGGTGTTTTGTCTGGATAGGTGTGTGTTACACTACAGACACTGGACTGTGCTTGTTTGAGTGCCGTGCTTCGAGTACAGAGCAGGCTAATCTGTAAAACTGCTCATTACCTTACCTGTAAAGCTTCTAACTCTACATATTTCACTACATTATCAGTTGAAAAGTAGGCTAAATACCTGTTTGATATTTATAACACTTATAACAGAATAAAACTTCACAACTTCATGGTGTTTCTTTAAAACTCATTAAGCAATGTTAAAAATCTACCAGTAAATCATATTAATTGAAGCATAGATGGATGTAAATTAATTTAAAGATTTGGATGACTTAAATTATTCAAATGTGAATGTAGGGGTTTAATATTTCATCTGTAGTTTGTTAGCCTATCGTTACATGTGAACTTTTCTGTCGGGCTAAACGAGCCTTCCTTCCCTGAGGTGTTCATCCCTCCTTTCCAGGGGCTGTGTGATTTAATTTAGGGAGCCTTGGAGAAGTGGGCAGGGCAGCTGCTGCTCCAGCTGTTGTAATCAGACTGATGGTGAACATCTCACTGTGGTCTCATTCTCTTTGGATCACCATTTTACAGAGTCATGGTGAAATGGGTGATCTAATTCCCATTCATTGCCCTTTTTGTTTTTAAGAGATCACTACAAACATAGCAGGATGCACTTGGAATGCTTCACACACATTTTTGCTTTGTGTCCCTTTTCCTCAGGCTTCTTGAGCAAAATGAATTGTTGAATGTATTTACATGCTGTTGTGCTGCAAATTATGTATTCAGAGATTTTTTTTTGTCTGCACACAACTAGTTGGGTGTAGATGCTCATTTTAATAAGTGGCAAGATTCCAATACATTGTTTTCTGCTTTTTTGTTTTTAAAAAATGTGTCATTCTCCCCGAGGAATTACAAACTAAGATGAGGCAGATTGAGGGCAAGCATGTGGTTACAAACAACTTCTGAATAATTTCATTTAAGATACTCAGTAATGACTTTGAAAACTTTGCAGGTAAAACAAAATTTTTGAATAAAGCAAAATCCTTCAGATAACAATTCCCTGTGTGTGCATCTTCATTTTGTTTTGTTTCTTTATGGTTTTTATTTTGTCTCTTCCAAGGAAAGTCTAAAATTATTCTGATATTTCATTCAGGCATAAAATTTAAAAAAAATTAATGTATTTCAGTTCTCAAACTTAGTTTATTTTCTTAATTAAATCTCAGCCCTTGTGCAGTGATCTCTCTAGGTTTTGTGAGAGGATGGTGGCCTTTGGAAAGAAAACCCAAGAACATGAGATGAGCCCTAGCAAAATAATTTTTTTTTTGTCCCAACCAACTCTGGAAGATTTTGGCAAGAGTGCCTTTTGACACAGTAGCTGATGGGTGTAGTTTAAATGTTTTTTCTGCCTGATTTGGACTTTTAATGAGCCATTCATAACCAAAATGCATCTGTGCCTCCAGTAGAGCTGTTTCATCTTGGATTATCTTATTAAAACCATCAGTACAGAGCGAGTTGCTGGCTCAGAGGAACACTCAGTGTTGATCTTGCCCATTACAGGTTGATGATCTACCATGATCTAGGACATTGCATATCTTCTCTGGAAGAGCTGGCTTAAAAAACCTTATCTTGCAGCCTTTGTCCAGGGGTAGTCACAGGGCTCTGGACTTTTTTTTTTTTATACCACAGACTTCAGCACAGTGACTCTGGGTGCTGCTGTGTTGATGGTTGGATTAGATGATGATGAAGGTCTCTTCCAACCTTGAGAATTCTGTGATTTTGTTTCTAAACTGGCCAATCTTTGTCTAAAGTCTTCCTGCAAAGAAGGAGGTGGCTCTACTGGTCCCAGGTGTAGCTCTCACAGTACAGAGGGTGATGAGATATTCTGGTTTTAATATTGACTTCCCAGTCCTAAAGCAGGGAACATTTTTTGACTCTCAGCACATCCTGCTCCTTTCCTGGATGTGGCAGTGGAGTAAAAGCAATATATAATAATTTGTTTCATTGCTTCAAAGAACCAGACATGATCACAGCAGAATCAAAAAATGAATGCTAAAACAGAGGCAAAAGGGTGAAATATATTACACAGATGACATTATGGCAACATAATGAAGAAACTGAAAGGAGCAAAATGAGATCTTATATTTTCCTTAAGTTTAGTAAACCCATTCTTTGCAGCTTTATGGATGTGATGAACATCAATAAGATTGATTAAAAAAGGCTGTAGAATGTTAAAATTATACCATGTTGCTCCCAGCTTCAGTATTATTCATGCTTACAATGGGCCATTACCGACACACCGTTCTTCACTGAGGAAAATAATAAATTAATTGCTTTCTTCTGTCTGTTTTTACCTTGCCAAAAGCTTGTCAACAGCTTCTCTGTAAAGATTGCTGCAATTGCCGTTTGCATAATAAAGTCTGCTTCTTCATCTTGGGAGAGACTTGCCACAAGCCTGGTTTGCTCTGAGCCATTGGCTCTGCTCACTCACAGTGAGCACACTCACCTGCTGCTGTTTGCTGGGGGCTCTGAACAAGGGACAGAGCTCTTGGAGGTGGCAGTGCCTTGGGAGGGACAAGGGCAGTGGATCAGGGATGTTTCAGCTGAAGTTTCTAGCAGCCTTGCTGTTACCACCATAACCAAACCCCAAATTGGCCGCCATAGGTCATGTGCCACTTTTATGTTTTGTCAGATATGTGATTATTTAAAGCCCTAAATTCCTATTTATAAGGTTCAAAAATCTTCCACAGAGAATGATTTCTCCTTGACTTGACTGAATACCAAGAAAAGGAAAATCTGATTTACCACAAACACATTTGTTCATCCAGAAGACAAGGAGAAGGATTAGGGGTGGTACAAGGTTGATTTGAAGTGAAGCTGAGAAGGAATGGTCAGGCTGTGTTTGTGTTTATTTAACTGAACAGATGGTTTGTACTTCTGGGAGGGGAATGTTCACATGGGGGAAATGTAAGGGGATAAAAAAAGAAATTTAATCTTTCACCAGTTTCTCCACAGAGCTGATAAGGTTTGGGTAATTAAACTGTTTACCTATATTTTGTGTGCCTGGTGTTACAGCTGGATAGTGTCACCCTCACTTTCTCCCACTGTACAATTTACTGCATTAGCAAGTTGCTGAGCCTTCACCTGCCTGCAAACACATCATCCTTGGAATGGAGAAAGGGGTTTGCTCTCAGGGTACAGCAGCTTTGGTGATCCACTGAGGGAGTAGGATCATTTTGATTGATATATTTATATTTTTAATTATTTTTTCTGAATTGTTCTTTTTCTGTGAAGGAATATTTGTGCAAGTGCAGTTCTGTAGGGAAGCCAGCCAAGCTGGTTTTTTTTTATTTTTTTTGAATGTGCTCATGCTACTCAGAGTCTCTTACCAGTAAGATAGTTATAAACAATAGGACCATATGTGGCATTGTCATCATGTAAATGCTGTGTGATTTCCTAAGGCTGATTTGGGAAATATCCTTCCTGGACAGGAGGCTGTGTGGGCTCCTTCCAGTGTTTTTTTTCCTCATAGGAAAGCCAGCCAGACACCTGCTGGCAGGAGCAGTAGCAGAAGCAACAAGGCAGAACTTTACCATGTTCCTCTCAATTTGCCTGACTATTTCCTCAATATTTTTCACTTCATACCACTTGCTCTTTCTTCAGTTCTAAATTTCACTTAGTATTTTCTTGGTGTTTTTTTTTTCCCCCACATTCCTTTACCTAATAATTACTAACTCCTCCCATACCTGAGAAAAAGACCTGATGTTTGTTTGAATCAGTTCATGTATTGTATTTTTCCTTCCTTGCCAGATATTTTCAGGGCAGAAATAGTTCTCTACTCCATTTGTACAGCACAATGACATCTAAATGTAACTCTAATAAGCTTTATTAACATTATTTATTTCTATTGTTGACTTTACCCCAAATACATGGAATGGTCAGTTTGGCTTGAAAAATCAATGGAAAAATTAACCCTTATTGCTCTGAACACTCATACATTAATTTCAAGAAGTGTTCTTTCAGAAGAAGTCCTCTGCTTTCAGAAGAAGAAAAGCCCTTTTGAAAATATCAGTCTTAGAGATGAACCCAGATTCTCCTTTCCTTTTTCTCCAGTAGAAACAGAGGCACTATCTTAGCCTGGCCTTTGAAACTTTGGCTTTTCTGATGGTGTTTTAATGGCTTTCACAAAAGTTTTACAGACAAGAAGCTCATAGGAGCCCTACAATGCCTGACTTGTGAATGGAGAGTTGTTGGTGCTGTGGATTCACATTGGAATCCTTTTTTTCTTTAGCATTAGATTTATACTACATAATATGGAAAATTTGAGTTCTTTTCTGTTAAAAACTCACATGCTTTTTTTTCATGCAGAGGCAGACTTGATTTCAGTGCTTGTTTACCAAACTCAAAGTATTTTTTTGTTTGTTTCTACATAACTATTTGTGTTATTCCATATTAATTTTCTCTACTTAAGGTCTTACTGAAAACAATTCAGTTATTCATTTCAACAGATTTGTAGTGCAAGAAACAAGAATAAAACTCATGTGGAGTAAATGGTAAATTTGAAAAAAATTAAATATATTTTAAAATTGCTCTTGATGAAACAAAAGCAAAACCTGAAGCTTGAAGTTGAAGCTGTTCTTATTGTTAAGTTTAAAAATATAATGACTTACAGAAGTTGTGAGAAGATCTGTCTTTTCAACAAGACCCAGTTTAAAGCCGGCTGTGATTTAACATGGGCTGATTTCACTCCTTGTATTTTCAGGGGAAGAAATCAATGATGGATGTAGTTCTTAAACAGCATTATGCAGTAGCATTGTACAGAAGACACTAAATGAGCTAAAATGGTTCTGGTAGAACTTGTGCAGGCATGTGAAAGGGAGTAATTCTGGGGAAACCCAAGTCTTTATGAATACTTATTTTGATTTATTGCATCTACAAAACACATTAGCACTCTGAAAAAGACCTTACCTATAAAAGCAGATGAGCAAACAGCAACTGTTTACAAACAGCAACTGTACACAAACGTACTTATAGATGCTGTGGGCCACTTTCCACTCACTTGAAAGAGAGGAAATATGAGCAAACGATTATGTCTTTTTCCTGCTGTTGTGGCTCTGACACTCATTTGTTTCTGCCTCAGGAAAAGCTTTTATTCCTTCCTAGGAATAGTAAAAATTTTTATCCAAGCTTCTATAGCTTTTCTTCAGGACAGTAATCCTGTTGCAGAAGGTTTGGGTTTGGCCTGGGCTCTCTTATGCCACGTAAATCTGAAACCTTCTGTACTGGGATCAAAAAGGGAAGGAGAACCCTGGCTTTTGGGTCTGGTTTGTAAACAGTGCTGGTGTCACAGGGAATATAATCCCCTGACCTAAGCCCTGTTTCCAGTTGTCTCAGTGGGGGCTGCTATGCCTTGGTGCTGTTGGACAGGGTGTAAAGAAGCTCTGTTCCATGTTTGTGAGAGGGGAAAAGCTGAGCCACTGACACTCCATGGTCATTCCCATTCCCACGTGCTCCCGGGTTTTATGGACCAAGGAGATCCTTGTGATCATCTTGCCTGACCTCCTGCCTAACACAGAACATAAAGTTCATGTAGGAAGTTTTGGAATCAGTCTATAAATTCCAACTTGAATAGTTTCTGCAAGACCTGCTGCCAGCTGCAACAGATGAAGGACAGATCTCTTATCTGCAATGCAGTTCTCAAAAACCTTTCAAAAACAAACTACATGTGCAATTCTTGCTAGAAAAACCCACCCGACCCCCAAAAACCTTCCAAATCCAATCAAATATTTTATTGTTGTTCCATTTATGTTGAGTCATTTAGTTCTGGTAACACATAAGCTTTGTTGATTCCTCTTTGTGATGGACAACTCTAGAAACTGTTTGGCAAATATTGCAGAACCTTGGCATTTCTAGTTTTCAGCAGTCTTACTTTCTCACTGGTGTTTTTGGTGTTCTTTGTTTTGTTTCAGATTACATTGATTCTACACATCTGAAGTGGTTTTGTATCTGCTTTGTAGGTGGCAGCTATTTAATTCAGGAAAAGAGTGACTTCATCTGACAGCTTTGGAACTGTACAGCTCAACCAGTTACTATTTATTTCTAATAACAGCAAACTGGTTTGGTTTTTTAAAATTATTTTTTGCAATAACACTCTTATATAGGCGTTAAGAACTCCTGCTTTCTGTAATGGCTGTGCAATTTAAATTACATGTAACTTATTCTTACCTTATTATGAAAAGTACTACCTTCTGTCCTTTACTCTGAACTCTATTCTAATGCATAAATCTCAACTTTCTCTTACTAAGAACTGGAGTTTTTCAGATGTTTCATACACTGACCTCCCCAAAAAACATCCCCTATAGATCCAGTGTGCTCTCCACCATTGAAATAGATACCATATTTTATAGAAACTTAGAAGCATTCTCTTGAATTCCTTTGTATAAATTATGATCCATTAATATTTCACCATGAGGGAAACAGATGCTCCTATCTTTAAAGAGGGAATGAAGGCTGGAACTGGAATGAATAACAAAAAGATTTTCTGTCTAATGAACATCTGATCTTTTAGAGAAATATTTCTGAGGCAGGAGTCTAAAGTTCAAGCCTTGGAATGGTTAGTGAACTGAATATAAAAAAAATATGAACTAAGTTAATCAAGACACTTCATTGAGTTATTGTCCTATATTTAGAACAAAACCTAAAAACTTCAAAACATTCTGTAATTCTGAAGTCTATGTGAAGAAATTGATTATATAATGTCAAAACATGACTTTTCAGCAACTTAATAGTTTTGTATTTGCTTTTCTTTTCTACCAGAAGAGAAAGTTCATCTGCATTATGAGAAAATAAATTTTTAAAATAATGAGCAGCTCTAGTGGAGATGTTTTAGAAAATAACTCAGACAAGACCACTGAGCATTAACTAAGAATGTACTGTCTGGCCTCTCTGTTGGCAATCAGAAAGAGCTGCTTGTGTACCTTAATCTTGGACATTTTTGTTCTGTTTTGATATTGCCTGCTACAATCCATGTGCAGTCCTTCCTCTAACAAAATAATTTAGGTAGTCAGGCACTTAAATAGTGTAAAATACCAGATGATATCTTTACAGTATCAATGTAACGCTGCATGGGGCATTGTTTCAGCCAGAAAGAATTCCTCTTGAAAAGTGAGCATGGCTAGAGGAGTTTCTGATGCTTTTTTTCTGCATGGTGCTCAATTTAGCATAGGAATCAGCTCATCAAATCGCTGAGTAAGGCAGGGGCTTATGTTCTCTCCTCATTTTTTTCTTCCTTCATCCTCTGGTAGAGAAGCAGAACAGAATTTCTGGGTTTCCCAGGAGTGTTGCAGCTGAAGCCAATGCAACAAGACTTGTTATTAGGGATAATGCTCCTTGTGGTCTCCCTCCACCACTCACACGCACCGAGGAATCACAACAACCTGACATGAAATGTTTAGAGCATCCACTCTCTGCTATACAATTATTGATTTTTACACTGCATTCCTACTATGCATTTCAGTCATGCTTCAATATTTTACTGACTCGGAGGTAATGTGGGTCTGAAAGGCTTGAAGGCTATAAATTTTATATTGATTGACATTATAACATCTGAATTTAGAAGTACCTGGCATGAATAAAATGTAAAACAGGATGATTATGTGTGATTAAATAGTTTACTTTTATATTGTATATTAGTCATGCCATCATCCAATTAAAAGGATAATGGAAACAATAGTGATTTTAAATTTTTAAACCAGTGTGGGCTGCATTAAGGGGATTATGGAGCTTTATGAAGTAGTTTGCATAATGCAATGCTCAAGAATAGAATCTGAGTCAAAGCCGAGCTGCACATGGTAAATTAGACAACTTTTACTTTCTCCTTGACATAAATCCAGACTATAAGTTTTGCCTGTGAAATTTAATGGAAGTGTCTCCAAGTCAGAAAGAGAGTCTCAGAACAAGGTTGCAATTTGTGCTCTTTTTTCAGGAATTGTTTTCAGACCTGACTTTGTCAGGTGAGTACTGAGGCCAGGATGGCTGGCTGAGGGTTTTGTGCTCTGCTAGACCAGACTTTACTTTTTCCTCAGCAGAAACTGATTTAAATAATTGTAGCTGCTTCATGCCAGTAGCTGCCATTACATTTTATCCACTGAAGCCTGCTCTATGCATTCTCTTGCTTATTACCATTAGTCAGCCTTGTTCACCTAATTAACCCAACGATCCTCTTCATTTAATCTGATTAACTGCAAATGGATAAGAACATAGTAATGTAGCCTCTGATACCATTGGTAAAGACCAAAGGTAGTGAATGAAGCTTGTTTGCCTTTGTGGCCCAAGAGCACAAGGGCTCAAGTCAGAGAAGTCTGAAGCACTGTGGGAAAGGTGTTTCATTTCCCCACATCTCATTTAAAACTGGCAATGGTTAATTCAGCATCCTCAATTTAATTCTGTTCTTCTCAAAAAACCCAAAGTATTTCAGATACTTGGTTGTTATTGAAGTGGAGACATTTTTATAGTGAGGCTTTTTCGTCCTGCTTGTGTGAAAGTCTCAGCTCTTGCATTAATCTTGTCAAAGGCAAAATGTTTCCTATGTTGCATAAAATAGCTGCACATTTGTTGTTTTTAATAATGTTTTAACTTTCAGGAATCCTTTGAAAAAATAATTTTATAATCCAACATTTAATGCATTCTTATTATCCTGTAATTCTTCATGAGTTTGTTTGAGTTGACTGACAGTTTTAATCTGAAAATCCCTCATCTTCGTACTTTGTCACAGGAATCATGAGTGAAACTGAATGGTAAGAAATAGATTTATACTGGTGTGTTAATGACCTAAACTAAAAGATCCCAGTGCTCAGTCATGTCACAAGAGAGAAACAAGCCTCTTCTTTTTTTAACAAGAAAATCTTTAATGCAACAAGAGATTTATAACTTAGCTGTTCTAAATTCCTCTCTCCAAGTTTCAGTGGTTTAATGTAAAGATTGTCAATGTAGGGCTACCTTGCTGTAGGAATATCTGAATTAAAATGGTTTCCTGAAATTGCAAAGGAGACATCTGCAAAACAGTCCTAATGATATGTAAAAGTAATTGAAATGTGAAGTTATTTTTCCTGATTTCCTATAGCATTTGACAGCCGCTTTCCTCCCTCATTATTATGTGTGAATATAAGAAAAGAAGAGATGGGGGTACAATCTGTGTGAATTTTGTCTGAAGCTGAGGCTTCACAGACAGCATGAAATACCAGAACTATGAAAAAGATAAAAGCTGCCTCAGCTTATCTGTACTAAGAGGTACTAAAATGCTATTTTCCCAGGAAGCCCTGGTGGATGACTGGGGGTATTTTGCAGACCCCTGACTTGCAGGGCAGAGGTACCACCTGCTCTGAACATCCATGGCTCACCAGGAGCTGGCTGCTGTAGTTTGGTAGTGGCAAAGGACAGGGACATGAGGATCAATGTCCCATGAGGTTTGTCCACAGCTTGGACTGAAAACTTTTAAGTAGCCACAATGCTTTCAAGCATGTAAGTGAATGACTCCCTGTTAGGGGGGAGAAATTTAAGGTGCTTGAGTGTGACCTGCAATGGCTGTGTAAAGCAGAGGATGGATTAATTGCATTCAAAAAATAAAAGCACTGCCTGAACATGGTAAGAGCCATGTTAGAGGAAGAAATTTGCAGACAAGCTATGCACAAATTTGGTGCACAAAGAACTCGAGTCATCCTTCCTGGTGTTGTTGAAGTGGGTTGTTTCTGAGCATTTTATTTACTTTGTCTCCCTAAGCAAACCTGGGAATTCTTTATATTTAAGGACTTATCTTCTACTTTATTATTTCTGTATTTTGTAATAAAATGTGGCTTTAGAGACTGTGAACTTTTCCTGTCTTTTGGTCTGTCTACTTAAAGGAAAGACTGGTGGGGAGAACAGTCCACTCCAGAGTTGTATCTGAATTACACCATCAGTCAGCCCTGGAAATGAACCTTTTTGGTGCTTTAGTGGAAGAGAACCAGATACATGAACTGATATTCCAATACTGATTATTTTTGAAAATACTTTTGTTTAAAAAGGCTGCTTTAGAGGAGCAACAAAAATTTGTATTGTATTTGCAGGGCACCCCTGATGAAGGCAGAAATGATGCATCTGACTCCATGTTCTCAGAAGGCTAATTTATTACTTGATCATACTATATTATATTAAAGAATATTATACTATACTATACTAAAGAATACAGAAAAGATACTTACTCAGTGCTAAAAATATAATAAATGAAAACTTGTTACTCTTTTCAGAGTCCCAACACTTAGCTTGGCACTAATTGGCGAATGAGTCAGAACAACTCTGCTAAAAAGATAATAAATGAAAACTCATGACTTTCTAGAGTCCCAACACTTAGCTTGGCACTAATTGGCGAATGAGTCAGAACAACTCACACCCGAGTCCAGAAAGGCAATCACCTTTGGGTAAACAATCTCCAAACACATTCCAGACTAGCACAACACAGGCAAGTCCAGAAAGGCAATCACCTTTGGGAAAACAATCTCCAAACACATTCCAGACTAGCACAACACAGGAGAAACAAATGAGACAGGAAATGTTTTCCTTTTCTCTGAGGCCTCTCAACTTCCCAGGAGAAAAATCCTGGGCAAAGGGATTTTTTCGGAGAATGTGAAGGCCACAAATTTGGTTTCCCAGAATGTCATTGCCTGGGAGTTTCTTAGTCCAGGTAGTGGGTGCATTTTTGAGTGATGCTCATCCTGGAAAGTTTGTTACTGCAGTGATTTTCACTGCTCTGTGTCTTAGCCAGGCACAGGCTACAGTTTTGAGCTTTCCTGTGCTTAATCTGTATCCACTTGGCATCACTTTGAGAGTGGAGAATCAGGGCTACTGGGCAGTTCTGAGTTGACCTGATTCGTCATGCACTTGCAAAAAAATTATAAATTGCCCAGGGCACCACTGATGTCTTTAAATTGGTGCTTTCACTGTCATGCCAACTTCTGGTGACTTCAAAGCAAGTGGGACCTGGCCACTGGTACTCTCACCTTGCTCTGAAAGCTGTGTGTGGTGGAGTCTCCACTCCATTCCCTGCTGTCCCCACAGCTGATGGAGAGTGGCCACCTGCAACTGGCCACTGACCAGCTGCTCCTCATGCCATAAACCCCACAGCAGGGCAGCAGGTGGTGTGTAAGCTGTGGGAGTGCTGAGCCCAGTGGGATCTGTGAAACAATCCTGTTGGAGGCACAGCAAATGACTTCCCACAGTGAAACATTTGGGTAATCCATTGCCATCTGGCTTTATTTTGCGAACCCACTCAATTGCCCAACAAATTCAAAATATCACTGCAACTTCTTTCTCTCAGAGAGAGTCTTGAAAAAATAAAAAAATAAGCGGATAAAATTACCTACACTTTTTCCCTCCCCGCTCCTGTTTAAATTGTAAAGGATTTCTTTATATTCATATTATCATTAAGATTTGTAAAATAACCTTTTCTTGGACTGAAAAATGTCCTTCTGTGGGAAATACAGACAAAGGGTACCTTTTACAAATGCTGTGATTTTATTAGGTGCTCAAATAAACTCTGATAATGAGCTGGTTCAGCCAAGTAGACTGAGAAGCAATGACTCAGGGCTGTCATACCCACATTTATCAGGGTATGGGTGGTCTAACACTTAGAGATGAAGATACTGGTGCTTGAACTCAGCTCTCTGTTTTCTCCCTTGCCTTCCAGATGCAATAGATGTTCCTGTCCACATTTGCATAATTAGAACGCCTATGCCCCAAATTTGTGTGGGTTTTGTGGGGCAAATCCAGAATGGATGGCAATAGGAAGTCAAATGACTTGAAAATACAGCTGTCTGCTATTAATTTTTAGCTCATCTGACAATCTTTTGTCATAGAATGTATTTCTGAGGAATTAACAAGGGCAAGGATTATAAAGGAATATCCTTAAAGTTTTTTGAAAGATGCGTAACTTAAACTTCAGTCTGTATTTCGGACCCACATGTGACTGTCTCAGAATGCAGGACATATTCACTTAGATAAAAACAGCTAGACTATAAAAAACAAAACCAAAACCAACAATAAACCTACACCACATACACACACCCCTCGAGCCAAGACTCCAAATGTCAGCCCTGGTGCAGTCTAATAGTCTAGTAATGTTCAAATATGCAATGAAAAGCTATTTTGTACATCTCACTCTTAGACAGCTGGGGAAATTAATGCCCTAGCCCGAGGACTCTGTGTTAATGACCCCCAGCTATGCAGGGATGAAAGGTTTTGTATGCCAGTTTGTTTCCCATAGCTGAAATTCTTTGTGGATCTACAGCCTTTTATGCAAGAGTATTTAAAATTTAAATTTGTAAATATATCAAACATGGGCATTCTTTTTCATACCTCCCTCTTTGCATTGAGATGTGATCATATTAGAGTGGATGTTTACTGGGGAGAGGCTCCTTTTCAGAGTGATGTTTGTGCAGTCTTAATTGGTCTGATGAGTGTGCTCTGCAGATTAGGCTACTCCCCATAGATAAAAAGATTACAAGGGCATGCCTTGACAGAACAAGGGAGAATGTCTTCAAACTCACAGAGGGTAGATTTTTATTAGCTCTTAGGAGGAAATCTTTCCTATGAGGATGGTGAGGCAGTGGCACAAGCTGACCACTGAAATTCTGGATTCCCCATCCCTGGAAGACCAGGTTGGATAGGTCTCTGAGCAACTTGCTAAAGTGGAAGATGTTTTTGCCCACGGCAGGGGGTTGGAACTGGATGAGCTTTAAGGTCCCTTCCAATCCAAACCCTTCCATGAAAATTATAAAGCAGGCTTAAACGAAGGATAATTATTTTTATCTGGTTTTTTTAGCTGTTTATGGTTCAGTAAATGTCCTCCTCATTCCCCTACTTTGCAGCCATCATTGATCCATAGCCAAACTCTGCCTGTCTCTAACCAATATTTCTGAGAAGGCACTGACTGTACTGAGCACATCCTGAGCTCCTTTGCTTTTCCAAACAGAGCCCTTGTGTTGCTCTGGCTTCAGAATTGCTGCTCCATTTTCTCTCTGGCTGCTTCCATCCTTTCAGTTTTATGGCATTAAACAATCTCAGACCAGGTCTAAGAATGGCTGATTTGCTGGGTTTGCAATGAATTATACTCAAAATTAGGCATCTAAAGGCACCTATGCTCCATTTCATTAAAGAGGTGAACATCCTAGGGATCTCTGACAATGTCTTGATGTAGATATTTCAGTATCTCCAGCTACATAAACTCAAGTTCTTGTGAACTCTTATAGATAAATATCCTTTAGACCTTATCCTGTGCCCTGTATCCATTGATCAGTGTGACACAGGAAAAACCCATTTGAAAGCAAGCTTGACTATAGGCCAGAGGAAACTGAATGTAAGCATGAGAAAATGTCTAGATCCTGGGGCCAAAGAGAACATTCAGACTGGCTACTCTGCTCTCCTGTAAATTGAGTAATCATATTTGTTTTGACCACATCTTATTTTCCCAGGAAGAATGACAGCTCTCTGTGTCCTTTGCATCATCTGTAACTTTTTACCTCTTCAACTGCTGTTACGTGCAAGTTTCTGGACCATTTTGCTCTAGGTTGCAGTGCTGTTGTAGCCTGTATGTAACCCTGGGACACACTGGCACCTCTCATTTTAACACAACAATGTCCCACCTACAGGAAATATCTGGTGTTGGGGATTTCGGGGCATTTCTAGTCAACTTGGACTAAATGAGCTCAAATTAATGAGAAATACTACTACAAATTTCAGAGGTGAGAAGTTATCTTCTATTTAATTTACAATCCTTAACCACGGTGTAAAGATGGATTTAATTCTGAACCAGATCATGATTGTTCTTAACACCTTTTTAATTGCAATAGTTCCTTTTGGAAGGGACAGTGGTAATTTTAAATGTAAAGTGCTTGGCTTATTGCACAGAAGCACAGTTCAATTGGATTTGAATATTGTGGCATGCTTTCTAAAGCACTGTAGGAACAATTAATTAATTTCTGATTATCAAAGTTGTGTTTTTGAACACCTTTCTTTGATCAATCTACAATATATTTGCTTTCTTTTTGTGGGCGTGTACTAGTGTGAGGATAGCACTTGTGTTATTAATGGAGCTGTTGATCACCTACTTGTTAAGATTCAAGCCAAATGAAAGAAAACCTGGGCTTAATAAGGATATTTTTAATATATTTAATTGATAGTCTTTAGTTGCTTATTTAAACTTAATTTCCTTGCATGAGAACTGTATGGTTCAATGCAGACTTCTCAGTTCTGGAAAATACTCTATATTGATTTATTAACTGAAGTTAGAGACTCAAACATGTACTTTAATAAGGCCAGTTGTTCTTGCATGGTAACAAAATGAACATAATAGGCAAACCAATCAAGAGTAATCACTGGTAATATCTCTGTCATTCACATGGGTGGCATTAAGAGATCTATTTGGAACAGAGCTCATGTTGTCAAGAACTTATTAATTCAGAAGTCATTGTAGAATTAAAGCAAAATGCCACTGGACTAAATTTTTCCATATCATTATTCAAGCTACAATACAGTATTTTCATGGAGGATACTTAACTGACTAACTTGCTCTTTGGTTTAAAGTTTTTTGTAAAATAATGAGTGGAATGAGAGATGAGACAGGGGGAGTTGGGTCTGAAAGTTTGTCTGATTATTGCAATATTGTGCTGTAGGACTGTAAATGAGAGCTGGGCAAAAGAGCCCCTGACACTGTCCTAGGCACACACTTGAGGAGGAGGTGAATTTGTTCCTGCAGCTCTGTCTACCCCTATGCCACCTTCGTGCTGGGTTGCTCATTATCTCTATGCCAATTAGCTGTGAGGGCTTGATGAGCATTGTCAAGCTCCACCCACCTGTGACAGAACACAAGACTCCTGTTTCGATATTTCTTTTTTTTCTTTATCTGTTGAAAACCAAATAATGCAGTTCTTTAACTCTGTGTCCTCTTGACAGCTTTAAAATTATATACATTCCCACATCCATCATAAATATAGATATCACTGTTGTTTCGGGCTGCTGGCAGACTTGACTTGTAATCAGTTCAGATTTTGACAAGAATATGCAGATGCTAGATATTCTATGAAATCTTTACTGAATTACTGTTTCTGGAAAACCAGCTACCAGCAAACTTAGACCACTTCTTAGAGTGCTGACTTCTAGTTCTCATCCTGCTTGATTTATTTACTCCTGAACAGCAGAAGAGCCTGACAGCAGTATCCTTGGGACACCTGTAACACAACCTATGTTTTGTTCTGAATGTGCTCCTGCACTGTTTCCTGCCTCAGCTCTGTGCTGTTGATTAAAATGACAACTATTTATTTATTTAAAACTTAATCACAACTGCATTCAGGGATCTGTGAAAAGTTGGTTTTGACATTTTTCACACATCAACGTTTAATTAAAAGTCACTTGAAAACAAATAAATAATTGGGGATGACATTTCACAGGAGTTTTTACCTGAAGTCTGTAATTCCCGATGAGCAAGATGTGAAGGCAGGCATTAGAAAGCTGCTGTGTGGGATGTGGATGAAATACTATCCCATTTCTTAGAGGCCTGTAAGGATAAGGCATGGCAGAAACTCAAGAATGATCAATATTATAAGCAAGAACTCTGGACAGTAAAATAGAAGCTTAAAAAGTGATGGGAAATGCTAAACTTTGGATAGTAAAATAGAAGCTATAAAGGGACGGGTATTGCTTAAATATTTTGAATAGATTCCACATTCAAAGCAAACCCTTACACACCCCAGTGCTCTGCACAATCAATACCAGAAATTAATATGCAAAGCTGCCAGAAAAATGATGGTGAAATCTAGAGCAGCTGTGAGCTGACAGTGTTGGAGCCTAAGAGAAGTGTGCCCTTTTCTGGCAGCTCTAAGGAGACACTTCTGTGAAGTTTGGGGTGATTGTACTCCTAGGGTAGGTTCTATGTGATGTGTGACATAATTCAGGTGGTATTTGATGAAAATGAAGGTTGTCCAGTAAAATAGAAGCTATAAAGGGATGGGTATTGCTTATTCAAATATTTTGAATAGATTTCACATTCAAGGCAAGCCCTTACACACCCCAGTGCTCTGCACAATCAATACCAGAAATTAATATGCAAAGCTGCCAGAAAAATGATGGTGAAATCTAGAGCAGCTGTGAGCTGACAGTGTTGGAGCCTAAGAGAAGTGTGCCCTTTTCTGGCAGCTCTAAGGAGACACTTCTGTGAAGTTTGGGGTGATTGTACTCCTAGGGTAGGTTCTATGTGATGTGTGACATAATTCAGGTGGTATTTGATGAAAATGAAGGTTGTCCATAGATGTCATATGCACAAATGTCATAATCTATCAAACTATAATTGGAAGATAAATAAAACCTTGAATAACTATATGAGACATCTTGAATTATTTTCAATAGATTTTTTTCAGGCTAATGAATTTGAGACAATAAAAGTGGGCTTGATTTTTAAAATCTTTTAATGCAGATAGACTTCCTGTGAAGTTGCCAAGAAACTCAAGAGCAGCACAAACCCTCACAGCTGATCATCCCTTGGCATAGGCTAAAGGAGGTTTTGCTGGTATGAAATGAGAGGCTGCCATGTGGCAGTGGCATTGCTTTTCAAGTAATGTGTCTGGATAGAGCATAAATTGTGACACTCCTGAAGCAAGAAAAGGCAGTTTTGCTAATGACAGCTGCCTATAGCATGTTTTCATTTTTGCTGTATTCTTGCCTTTTGCCCAAAGAATTGACTGTGAGGCAAATTTGGCTGTTGCTAATAAGCACTGAATAAAATAATCATGGCAGAATTACCTCAGCATTGACATGTACCACGTCATGTTCTGTGGAGTTTCTGATAATGGCCTTTCAGACTGATGAATTCATAAATTGTGATGTAGAATAAGGGACTCTTATTTGAGTCTGGTTTACACTGCAGGATCAAAACAGGAGTCTGTTACTGCACCTAAGGACAGGTCCCTACATGATTTTTAAATGACTGCAAAAATGTTGACTTGAGAGGAGCAAAATCAGGCAAATCCCATCAATGTCAAGACTAAGTAAAGATGGATAACTATGAATCCTGACTATGTCCATGGGTCAGAAAAATCCTGACTCTATTTCCACAAAACCAAGGTGGAGAGATGCTCAGTGGATTGCTAAAATAAAAGTCTGGCAAATCAGAAACTTGATCCTAGTTCTTTTTGACAGTTAAAAGGACAAAAATAGACTACTTTTCTCTCCTCAAGGAGAAAATGTTCAGTTGCAGAGCAGGTATCCAATAGCTAACTTGTGGCCAAAGCAAAGTAAAGGCTGGCCACTGCTGATAGATTTACTCTGACTTGGGGCTGCATTCTGGTATAGAAATGCCTGAGTTCTGCTTGCCACAACAGATGTTCTTCTAGTGGTCTCAATTTCCTTGCCACCAGAAATTTAGGAATGCATTGGCTCAGTCCTGAAGTAAGAGAGAGCAGACAACAGACTTTATGGCAAAGCTAGCAGATCTTGTTATAGGTGAGGGATCCCTCATGAGGGAGTTCTGTCAAATATAACTGTGATCTTATCTAGATTCACAGAGAATCACATAAAGAATCTACTGCTCTCTTCAACTGAGTGCGCAAGGGATAAGTAATTTGTCATCAAATGTGCTCAGAACCTTTCAGAATTTGACCTGCATTTTTTAATATCTGTGATACAATGTTTAACAAAGAAAGAGCAAAATGTGCTCTTCAGCTTCAAGAGTTTACAGTGTCATAGTCTTGGGAGTTTTCTGGTTTTTTGCACCTCCATTACTCATATCTTGAAAAGAGTTACAGGTTTCTGATTTAAGCCCCCATGCAACAAATATGACAATTACAAGTGTTTTTCTGCTGATTAGTTGTGGATCCCTGCATGACTCTTCATTTTATTCTGTTCTCTCTGGAAGTCCATGTTTTGATAAGACACTAAAATCGAGGGAACATCTCAACACAGCCAGGTGAGAGAACACATTTATCTGGTTCTGTTGTCCATTGTCATGCAGAAAGTATTTTCTTTTCTACAGGTGGCTGCAAAATGACTTTCTAAAACTCTTAGGGAAGTTACAATTAAGCCCATATTTAGTGGAACTTTCACATTCCACTGTCAATGGTTCTGCAGAATATTTTTTTTCAAGGTTTTGGGAGTACTTCATCTACATTTATTTGTTCCAAGGAAGAAAAAAATAATTTTAATATTTTTATGTAAAAGTACACGTATACTAAATCATTTCCTTGAGGAAAATCCGTTTCAAATGCACCAAGTGGGCTTCTCCAATGCCTCTTTATTCACAGGGGTTCAAACTGGCAACCCACAATTTCATTCCAAGGCAATCCAGTTTAGTTGCCATGGAGACAGTCAGGATGTTAGTGATCTGGATTATTATTTAAAAAGCTGAACCACTTCCGTGTGTGCTTGCTGCTTTCTCTTCCCTAATCCTGAGATCCCATCAGGCTTTGAACATGCAACCCGCTCTTGGCAGTGAACTGACTTTTTTAATCCTTCTTCCTGTTGGGATTTTGAGGTCTGGGCACACCCCTCTCCTTAGTTCTGAGCCTTCCATGCCCTTGTCCCCAGGAATTCATGTGTAGGGTACTCTAGATATTAATCCACACATCAGTACTGGTCAAGGCTTTTGCATTTGGGGTCAATTCATGTTTCTGCATCCTCCCTCCAATGCCAAGAACCAGGGTTTATACCTCTACACTCTATCAGTGTAGCTTACCTTCTGTTTGCATAAACCCCAGATTTTTTTGGGAATATATCAGGTTTTATCCTCAAAAAGTATATATTTTTCCCCTCCTGGCTGACTGCAGAATGTGGGGTGGGCTTTGCTTAATTTGGTCGGGTTAAATGTTTAATGACATCTATAGCGAAGTTGTCATTAGCTCTTGTTTGGTACCCTTAGGCAAAAACTAATTTGAAGCTGGAATTATCAAGACTGCTTCTGGTTGACAGAAAAATATTGTACTATTTTTTTAAAAATTAATTACCAGTCCCAAAGTATGACAGATGTTTGTCATTCCTAACAGTGCATGAGGTGTTGACATGTTTAAAGAAGGGAAAAAAACACCAAAAAGACTAAAACTGAGAAGGGGGAAAAGACCAAAACAAACAACCCCCCAAACTTTGTTTGTAGTTCCCGTCCTTGAAAGGTACAGTGTAATCTTTCCTTATTTATTCATTCCACTCCACTTTGCCCTCTCTGCCATTATGCAGGCTCCAACAAGGAAGGTGACCCTTAAGTATTCAAAACAAGTCTGGAGTAATATACTAATAAAAATTCATGTGGTGTTTAAAAAAAATGAAAAAGAAAAGCTCAAATCTTTGTTCAAGGTCCATTAAAATGTACAGACCATTCTGCAATACTTTCATTAGCAAGCTCCTTCCTTGGAAAAGTTCTGCCTATTTTGTGATGAATCCCCATATTGACTGTCTTGTCCTCTCCAAAGGTAGAAGATAAATATAACAACAACAACAACAACAACAACAACAACAACAACAATAACAATAATAATATGGTGGAAGAATGATAGCAGACAAGTTTCGTATGCAGTCTAGTATGAGATTTTAAAACAGCTTTTGGCAAACTCTGTTTTACCTCACATCATTTGGCCATTCAATATCATTGAAGGGATCTGTAACTCACACTACAAATAAATCAAAATGTTAGCAAAGGTCCACATTAGTTTGTAATATAATACCTGAGCCCTAAAGAGAACTCTTCTAATGCTGCCATGGGGAAGTAAAGGGCAACAAAAACCAGAGGTAAATGCAAACTTTTGGGCTGGAATTATTTATCATGCCTGAAAACCCTGGTGCAATGAATGATCCATTCAAAGGGGACGTTTACAATCAGCAGATCTTTCCTCAGCTTCAGGGATTAAGGGAATAATGTTGCTTAGGAACAACCTGCATATTTAAACACTGTTTTAAACAAAAATGCCATAATCCAGTTAATGAATTCCAAGCTCTGAAACTCTAATTTCTGCACTACTGTCTTGTCTAAAGGCTGTCTTTGTTGGAAGTATATGAAAGCACACAAGAGCAAGTTCTCAATCATTCAGACAATCTTTATTTCTATTTTACTGTCTCCCAGTCAAGATTTTCCAGCTGGTGGCATCCCTGTGTATTTTAAGTATCACACCTTCTTTCAAGGCTGTGTAAGTAACTGGGTAACTAAGCTGTCACCATTTGGTTCTGTCTCTACAACTCCAGAATCTCTTGAGCTGTAGACAATAAAAAATCCTGTTTGGGAATCCAGCAGCCTTGGGGCTTGTTCTTCTCTTTATGCAAAATCAACAATGAGGAGCTGCTCAGTGAACTGCTGTGACTGCAGCATTGGAAGGCTGCGAAATTTCTGCCTGTCTGGCTGGATGATGGACTGTGGGGATGCACAAAACCATGGGTGTGCCTCTGGGGCAGCACTGTGGGACAACAGAGCTGAGATCTGAGTTGTGTAAAAAAGTCACAAAAACCTGTTCAGCAGCAAAATTGCAGGTATTTTAGTAAGGATTGGGATCATTATCCCTGTGAAATCTGGAAGGGTCTGCTCTTATCTCCCAGCACTGTGGATCTCTGTGGGTGCTGCTGCTCAAACAAGAGCAGGATGGAATGCTGCAGATGACACAAGTACTTGTCCCATAATATCATCCTCCTCAAAGAGGCTGTCCCTGATGAATTACAGCTGTCACTGAATTAAGAGTCTTCTTAGGGATATTATGTCTGTGGCAGGTTCTTCCTAAATATTCTGTTCTGTTCCATGTTAGAACTGAGAAGGATCCAATGCATCCACGAGGAGAGGGTTCGGTTTTCAGCTGGATTTGCCTGAAAGCACAAATACTGTACCAACTCATTTCTTTTCTGTGTTCTATTGAATGTTTTCTAAACATGCAATAAGCTTATAAAAAAAAAAGAGAGAGAGAAAGGAAGAAGGGAAATCTAGAAGATAAAGGGCTTAGAATCAGCTCAGAGAAAAACAGTCACTTGTGATAAATGTAAGGTAGCTGGTAATTGATCGCAATATTGAAGAATTTTATTTTCATTAGCCTTATGGTCTCCTATTACATGCTCTCCAATCTTAAGTAAAACTAGATCCATGTAAACCTTTTGTAAACAAGATCAATCAAAGCTCCTTTAAAGATTACCGAGATGATGAAGATATTTTTTCCAAGCATTGCTCTGCAGCCCTACCCATACATTTTGCTGGAAATTAAAATCTCTGGTTTTGGCAATGGTGATGGGGGGGAAAACCAGTCTTTGACTTTACCTGATGTAAAGGAAGTGCACAGGAGAATTTGATGAACTCTGTGTCATAAGGTGAACACAGGAGCACTTTGTAGGATATGAATTTTGAGAGCTATGCAGGCTTCAGCAAGTCTATAAATATGGTATCAGTATCAAAGTATGATTCACCTAAAATGCAGGCAGAATTTTGGGTTTTGGATAGCAAGGTTTTTTGTGTGTAGTTTTCTGCTTTTGTCTTATGAGAGGGATGAGTTTCCTTTTCCATTTTCTGTTGCCTATGTGGCTGCATTTATGCTTCCTGCTGACAGTGAGTAGAGGTTTCAAACATCATACTTAGTGCTTATTACTGTTATCCATCAATACAGTGGCACACAATTCCACCGATTTTAATATAATTGAAGCAAATTAATTTTAATAACTGAAATCTGAACATTAGCATTAGTTGAAATGGAAATAAAATTGCTCCCATCTCGCGTTTAAATTACTGCTTCTTTTCATAAATTTTAAAACAGCTGACTCTGGATTCCTACCTGCATTTTGGAGGAAAATTTATTGCTGCTATTTTTTAACAAGGACTCATGCAGAATTCTCCGGGAACTGTAGTTATGCAATAGATAAGTACAACAAAAAAGGCTGAGGACTGAAGGAGTCTGCAGCGGAGAACATTACATCACAATTTCCTAAACATAACAGGGCATCCTCAAGGGGTGCAACATATTATTAACCATTTTATCAAACTATGCTAATGAAATTAATTGGAAAGAAAAAAATCAAATATTTGACTCATTGAAATAAGTGCTTTTTATTTCAGGTTTTATGGAATTACTTGTTTTATCATTCTTGCATAAAAATCTCATAATGTTTAATGCTGGAATTATTTTGACCTTTGTTACAGCTTTCCTGGTGGACTTGTTCTGCTGCTTTGGCTTGAAATTATTTCCCCTTAGTGAAGTGAGGAAGTGCTTCTAATCTTTTGTAATAAAAAATAATAATCAAACTGCTAAAAATGCTCTCCTACTGCTTTAATCCTTGCTGAGTCTCATGGCAGCCCAATGTCAATGTAGCCAGCAGTGAGAGAGTTCTGAGACCTGTGACTTGTACAAAACTAAGGGAGTTCTCAGTTCATCTCCTAATCCCACACACACACAAAAAGCACTGGAATTTTATAACTGTTTATTATGGAATTACTTGTTTTATCATTCTTGCATAAAAATCTCATAATGTTTAATGCTGGAATTATTTTGACCTTTGTTACAGCTTTCCTGGTGGACTTGTTCTGCTGCTTTGGCTTGAAATTATTTCCCCTTAGTGAAGTGAGGAAGTGCTTCTAATCTTTTGTAATAAAAAATAATAATCAAACTGCTAAAAATGCTCTCCTACTGCTTTAATCCTTGCTGAGTCTCATGGCAGCCCAATGTCAATGTAGCCAGCAGTGAGAGAGTTCTGAGACCTGTGACTTGTACAAAACTAAGGGAGTTCTCAGTTCATCTCCTAATCCCACACACACACAAAAAGCACTGGAATTTTATAACTGGTTTTAGATTTCATTTTCCCAATTCTGTGTCAATAAAGGAATGCTCTGAAGATTTCAAAACTCTGGGGAGCTCTAGTCCATGTTTACATGTTTCTAAACTGAGGGCAGCAAAAGTTGTGGCTTAATTGATCTGATTTTTCCTGCTTGGGCAAACAGGCTTGACAGAGCCAGTAACTTTGACAGAGCTCCACTGTTGGAGTGTAGCTTGTTGGTATTCAACAAGATAAATGTTTCTGCACAGGTCTGCTTCTCCTGTGCTGTTTGGTATTTCACCACTGTGCCACGCTCACGGCTCTGACCTGCAAGGAAAGTCTCTATCTGCAGCAAAAAGCTTTCTGTCTGGCTGCTTTTATTGATCTGGAAAGTTACAGCGGGTGAGCATATTAGTAGAACTGCCCTTCTTGAAAACTGCATCTGGTGTATTTACTCTGTTTCCATCCTTTCATGAGCTGGTTGATTAAGCAGGTGACACTCCAAACTTTTACCTGCAGCAGGGAGTTGAACAGTGCTTTGGGGGCTGTGTTTAGATGGTGAGAATATCTTGTTCTGGCAGCAGACATTTCCACAGGCAGGACTTGATCTCCAAGGCTGAGGGACCCTGCTGAATTTTACACTGTGCTATTGGAGTTTGAAGAGGTGTTTTTCCTGTTCCTGTTCCTACTTCCCTATAAGTAACCCAATTGCTACTTACAAAACTGTGTGCAGGAAGCAAGAAATGCAAGTCACTGTGATTGATGCAGACTGCCTCTTAATTTGAATTAACGCTTGAGAATAATGGTGTGTTTTATCTCTGCTCAACTTAATGGAGCCTTATTAAATTTTCATTTTTTACTTCCCTCTTTTCCTCGAGTGCAAAGGGTGCACAAACCATACTGAATGGTGGTAGACAGTATCATGTTGGAGCAGGTGATTTTGGAGGGAGGATTAGACACCTTGTATATGAGAACTGCTACTGCTGCATTAAAATTTAATGGTTGATGTGAAAGGGTGCACGAAGGGAGCAGGTTATCTTACTTTGGGATAGGGGGTGTCATTAACTTTCTTAATGTTTATGAAAATTAAAGTTGATTTATAAGGCATTTTTTTCTCTTTGCCTTGCCTTTGTGCTCAGGTTGAGGAGTGGAAAGTGAGATTACGTAAATTGTTTAATTTAATTAGTAGTCTCATGGTAAATGTTCTGGAGAGCATTAGTGACTGACCTGTGCCCTGACATTATTGAACTATAAAGTAAATACCCATGAGAAGAAACTATAGGGAATTAGCAAATTTTCTAGCAAAAGCTGAAAATTAAACTCTCATATAATTGTGTCTATGCAAATCCCTTGTACTAACTCTGAGGCTCTGTAACTTGAGGAGGTGAAAAGTAATTTCCAACTCTTTGTTGAGCTGACAGGGTGCTAGTTAACCCTTTTTTCCCATCCCACGCCATTTTTTTCCCCCCAAACCTGTGTGTGTCAGAGCTGTAATTCCCTGAAGGGATGGAGGGATATTTGCAGTGTGTATTAGTGACACTCTTAGAATCTCTTGGAATCACTGTGTTTAAAATGTATGGAAAAACTTTGTGGGTGGTGATGAGAATTTAAGCCATTTCAGTGTAATGCCAACCCATTACCAATCACTCCTTCCTTATTTTTTAAACATAAATTCTGTAAGTGGAGCCTAAGAGAAATCAATAGCACGATGGAGGATTTAATGTAGATCAAAGTGGAATTACTTAAGGTAATTTACCTTTAGAGATCAGTTGCTAATAATTAATGTCTTTAATTTTATGAGAAACTATTAGCAGCTTGTAGAGGAAATGTAAACTTCTTTAGATAAAGAATGCTACATGTGTGAATATATGACTCAAAATGTTTCTAATGCTGTCATCTACCTAGGAAAACCAAGCCATCTGCCAAATTGATTATGAGAGAAAGCTGTGATAATTTAGTTACCTAAAGAGATTAAACTGGTGAATTTTCACCCATGTTGAAAGCTGGATGTTAGAGCAGAAAGTGTGTCCCTGCTCACCAGCATTTAGTGAGTTGCGTTTCTTAAACCCAGACTTGTTTTATTTTTGTGATGGTAGCTGTTGTTTGGTATTTTGGTTTCTGTGGTTTGTTGGTTTTGTTGTGTGTCTTTGAGATTTTCCAGTACCTCAGACCTGTTTTGTCATCCCTTCCAAGGCTCCTGCCATGCTGGAGGTATCAGTGCTGATGGATGGATTAAGGAAGAGTTTTGTATGTCTTAATGACACCTTGATGAGAGCAAAAACATTGCAACATTGCTGCATAATATCTTTAAAACATTTGAACAATTCTAATAGCTTTTTTTCCTTTTGGAATCTAAATCTCTGACACTCTATGTATAGCTTAGATTCCATTATGAGTGTACTGTGATATAGTTTAGACACTTTCCAGCTTGCTCCTAAGATCTTATCTTCCTCAAAAGTTTGGTTTCTAAAGACATCCTCTTTTATTTATTTACATCAACTTCTCCATTGAATCATCAAAAAACAAAATGTGTATTATAGCTTGAAAGCAGCACCCAATCCACTGATCAGTGCAGGAGTGAAACAGGGCTTTTGAACAGCTTTGCCAAGAAGGTGCAATGAGGTGGCTTGGAATTATCATCAGGTCCCAGCTTCATCTTTCTCTGAATTCTTCAAAGCAGCAGGAGTGTTGTTAAAATAATATATCTGCTTTTAAAATAGGAGATTGTTAATTAAGTGACGTTTGCTGCCAAATATTGGTAATATTTGACATGCAAAGCCAGGGCTTGTAGAACACCTTGGTGTGATGCTTCTGGCTCCTGTAGGCTTTTCAACAATCTGGACAGAACTCAGCAAAGCCTGCTGGCCTGGCTCTGGTTGGGGTGTTAAAGGTAAATCCTTAAACCTATTGAGTCTAATGTGCTTCTGCCGAGACCACTGATGCTGGAGGGTGAAGGACACCAACTGGCACCGTGACCAAAATGAGCTGATCTCACATCAGTACTTCTCTGGGTTGTTAATGGAAATACTGACATTTACCTCTAGGAGCTCCTGTGCCATTATAGCACAACTGTTGGGTTTGGTTTTTTTTGGATTGGCAAATATTGAGGCCAGCAACTGCGGTACAACATGGGGCTGGTGCTTTCCAAAGCTGACAATCCAGATCTGGCCTGACAGCTGAACTTGCAAAGAAAATGCTGTCCAATTTTTAGGACCTCAAGCTCCAAAAATCATCCATGTGTGGGAATCACCCTGCACCAGACTGGGAGATTGGCTTGGCTCTTTCAGCTAGATTAGAGAGCCAGAGTTAACACAGCTCCCCAGCAGCAAACAGCTGAAGTAATGATCACAATTTACAATCAGGATGCTTAGGGCTTCAGGGTAAAGCAGGACAGGAGAGGGGGAATGTGTCTGGAGGCAGGAGCTGGCAGTTGTCTAAGCAAGTCTTAACTTCATATGGCTTATCCAATTAATCCCTGTGACTCCTTGGACCTTCTGCTCTAACTAGCAGGTGGGCTTAATATACTGAAGAGCCCGGGAGCAAAGTGGGGAGAGCTCCTGGTACTAACAGTGTAAAACAGCTCCCAGCAGAGCAGGGAGCTGGAGAGAAAATTATCTCCTCAACATGATGCAGTTGTAGAGCCTCAAACAGTATTCCTGGAGCACACTGCACAGTCACTGAAATAAAGCCCTTAAGCAAACCAGGCAGAAAAGTAAAAATTAGCTGAGCAGCCACATATATCTGAAAAATCAGTTTAAGTCCTGGCAGGATCTTGCCAGCAGAACCACACTCTTAGACTTTTCAATCCAACAGAGATGTTCAACACAAATGTAATTTTGAGTACCAGCATTAAATAAGAGTTCTCTGAAGCAGTGACCTGGAGTCTCCTAAATTATCCTCTGCCTCAATAGGGCACAGTAGAAGTGTTCATAACTGGGCAGTGTAAATGGACATGAGTTGATTACTGTCTCAGTCCCTTTGGAAATGAAATCCTGCAAGTCTTCACAGAGAAGGGCAAGATGAAATTACACCTTTGCTAATGTTTTGTATTAGCTCCTATCTGCACCATTGCTTGCAAGCATTTATGCCTTTTGAGGAGGATATAATTCAAGGCGTAAGGGAGATGTATGCTGGAGTTACAAGACCTCCCTTTCCCTATGCATGGTACAGTGACAAGTGTTTGCTCCCTCGTTTCTTGGCAAATGCTGAATTATAAAAATCACTGCAATTGTTTGTTAATAATTGAAAATCAGAGCTGCCCCAGGTGAGAGTCTATCAAAACTCAGAGCTGACTTGATCAGATGGAAATCCTGATGTTTGTGTTTTCAAAGTTCTAGTAAGCTGCTCTTTCAATTGGGACTTGTACACACACATAACACAAGCTAATGATTGTAAGGCATGGATTGTAAGGCAAGGATTTCCAGGTTTAGCGTGGGGGAAGTGCTCCACACTCATCAGAGTGCTCTGTGTGCACTGGGCTCCCACCAGCCTTGGTGAGGGTACAAGCATGGCACATTCTGTCCCCATCCAAACACATGCCCTGACCTTTTTTGTTAATTTTGCACCTTTCAGGGTGAATTCAAGGCAGCTTATCATGTTTATTAGTATTCAGGGAGAAAAGCTGACACTCCAGAGAGCAGGTATCTGAGGGTCATGGTGCAAAAAATGTCCCATTATGAAAGAAAACAGAGTAATGGAAGAACATATACACTGACGTAGCAGTTTCCATTCCTACATATCATATGAGAACTTCTGGTTGCAAAATATAGGGTTTCCTTTGCAAGCCCTTTTCACAAGAACCATTTTTGCTCATCTTCCTTGCTCCTTCCAAAGGATCCTAATATTTCAGTGTATGACACCCTCCTTCACATGGCAGCTGTGTGACAGGTGGCTGAGGGACACTGTAGTGGATATCAAAGCCAAGCAATCAGCAGTGATTACACCTTTTGGCTCTGTGGACAGGAAGTCACCACCCACACTAAATGGCAAAAGGATAAAACCCAATAAAAAAAAGTTCCACAAGTTTCTAATAGTGAGATTTTGGGATTCCAGAGGTAAAAGAAAAATTGGGTAAAGATAGCAAATGAAAATACAATGAACTTCTTCAATCCACCAGGAATTCCATCATATAAGACAAGTACTAGCTTCTACTTTTCTGTTTTGAATATTTTGATTTCCCACTTGCATTTCACACCCATTCCATATTAATTCCTAATTTTTACTGACCCAGATCCTTCCAAAAGTAGCTTTAAAACATGTCATAAACCCCCTGCAATTTCTGCTTGTAATGATCTGTTTGGCTCAGTTCTCCATTAATTTAAGTGAACAGCTCTTTTTTTATTTTGAACTGATTCAACCTTTATTTTGGATCCCAGGATGGCTTAAATTTGGAGCTCCTTTAGCAAAGGAAGTGCAATTATGACAATTGGGAGCAGAGATGTGATGATGATGCAGTAGCCACACTGCAGGGAAGCCACTGATTCCTGGAAGAAAGCATTCTAGCTGCCTCATGTAGGAAATAGGAAATGGACAGTTCTTTTCTTTTTCAGGTACTTGTTAATGTTTAAGAATGAAAGAATAGAGAAGAAAAAAAAATATCAAGCCTGATGCAAGATCCCATAGACCTCACATAAATTAATGTTTTGATTTTTTCATCTGTTCCACACACATTTTTCTGAAGTCTCTCAAATTCCCTGTGAAGCAACTTGCATTTGTTTAAGTGTTTCTTATTTAGAGGGGAAGACATTACTTTCCCCAGAGATGTTATATGTGCATTGACAATTACATTTTTGCAGTGAAAAGTCTTTCCTCTATGCATATGTAGGGGAAGCAGATGTGTTCACTAGGAAATATTGATTGGAGAGCAACATTCACCCCTGCGTTTTGTTACCTCTGAAATTCCCACCAGGAATCCTGTGCTGGAAGCTGTTGGACGGCAGCAGTGCCTCTCTCAAATGGCCATTCTCTGAAGATCATGTTTGTATCACATTTTAAATAGGGCAGGGTGAGAAGGTCAAATCAATGAGTGTTTCAGCTATCTCCTGGTTTATCTGTAAGGCTAATCTGTGTGTTTCAGCTCCTTATCTCCTCCAAGAATTCCTGTCTTTAGCAACTGGGGGTTTGGTGTCTGTGTTCGTGAAGTACAAATCCCTCTCCTTAACTCATAATTGCACACTTTGGGCACTTACATTTGTTCTAAACCGAAGGATGTCAGCACAACAGGACAGGATCGGGCAATAAGTTACACAGACTCCATGCAATTACAGAAGGCTGAATAATAACCTTTATTAAGAAGCCCATACTTTTATATACAATTACAATACAGCTGGACCTAACTGGTCCTCCAATCCAAACACCATCACCATTGGCTAATTAAGAAACAAATTTGTTGGTAAACAAATCTCCATAACACATTCCACATGTTCATAATAGCAGGTGCAGCAAGTTTCGATAAGAATTGTTCCCCGTTCTTTTCTCTGTCCGTGTCCCCTGGCAGTCTGAAACGAGCAGTGGCGGGCGGGCCAGCCGGGAATGGCGGGGAGAGCCGGGGATCTTCAGCACCACAGACAGCGTCCCGGCTGGGAGCCGAGGCTGGAGGAGCTGGAGCAGGCGGGGGAGCATCTCCTGCCATTGCTGCCGAGCAACCAGCTGCCGGCTGCGGGGCAGAAAGGCTGGGTACAAGCTCCAGGGCTCGGGGGCCGCTATCTGGCGACTGTCGGCGCAGCCCCGCCCATGACGAGCGGCGTGGCTTGTGGTGGTGGAAGCGTAAAAGACATCGGGTCAGCCTATCTGGGAGAAAGGAGGAGGCGGTTGTCCCGTTCGGGGTGGTGAAAGCGAAGCGGCAGAGCCACCGCGGCTCCTCAGGGTTTCTGCGGAGCCCCTGAGGGCGTGGGCGCTCCCCGCGCATGCCCCGGGAAGCCGGGAGGGAGCCGCGCTGAGGGCAATGCCTCCGCCGCCCGCCGTGCCCGGGGAAGGAACCGGCGGTGGCTGCCCGTGAGAGGATGGTTCCCCGGCAGGCTGCGGCGCACAGGGGAGTGGAATCGGCACGCACAGCCAGCTTGTGGAACAGGGAACGTCGGCCCCGCGGGGCCGGCCGAGACAAGGGCTCACCGGCCGCTGCTCGGGGAGCAGAAACAGGCATTGCCGGCGGAGCAGTGCCGACTGTGGCAAAGGCTACGTCTAGAGCAGTAGTCATTCAAGCTGTATAAACTGGACAATGATTGGAAGAAAACAGACTGGAACTTTGCTAAGAACACTCAGTTGGGAAAGAACTAAATGACCCACTGGCCATACGTGATGGCTTATGGATGAAGTGCAGTTATTCTTAAAATAGTAGAAATCGATATTTGTATGAAACTCATCACTCTGGTTGCAAATAGTAATTACTCTTGCTACAATAAAGTAATTAGTGGCATTTGGTTGAACTTTGATCGTGTTCTCAATACCTGACTTGCTCTCTACCAGCCTTTCCCATGGTAAATGCAATGGCTTTTTAATAGTGATTGTGGAATCTCGTCCTGCTGAGATCTTTACTGCAGATGCTTTTACAGAGGGCTTTGGCCACAGACCAAAGTATGCCTCAGTATACTGAGGAGGGCATGTAGTGGGAACCATGGGTTCTTGGGAGCCAGTGTGCTAAAGGGACTACCCTGTATTTGCTCAAGGTTCCAGTTCTTGTTTCCAGTTGGCTCCATGCCTAGTTTGAATAAGGTTCTGAGTTCACGTTGTGATTTCACCTGTGTCCCTATACCTGCCTGCCTTTGTCCCGCCCAGGGGTCTTTGGAATCTAGTCTCTGTACCTGCGCCACGTTTGCTATTTTGGTTAATAAAGTTTTTATTTTCTGGGCTACTTCCATCATTCCCATTCCTCTTTATTAGCCAGCTCCTCCTGGCTAAGCAGAAGCAGGGGGATCACAGTGGGTTTCTGAGCCCATAGTAATCTGTCAACTGAATGAATTGAGCATTTCAGTGGAGATTTGGTGAAATGAATTGAAATTCACAATACTCTGATTGGTTTGTTAATTGCTTGATAGTTACATTAAACTGAGTGGAAAAATTGATGGTATTCAAAAGAATAAGCTGAAAGTACTCTTCCAACTCCAAGACAGCATGTCAATTTAGGTTTTACAGGGTTTCTCATTTACATTATTATCTATGCTAAATTTTACTGTCTGACATTTTATAAAATCAAAGTAATGAGCTTAATACAGAGAACATATTTGAAAACATCTTTGTTGGAGCTGGAGGGAAATTTCAACAACTGTTTTTGATCACAAATAGCAATTCCATCAAATACAAAATTTTTTCAGAAAGTCTGAGTTGATTTTTTTAGCAGAGTGAAGTTAAATAATACCTTCAGAATTTCTTTCTTGTTATGGTTATTAAGATAAACCAAGAAACTGTTCAGATGACTTCTTAATGCCAGTTCAGGCTTTTCATACTGATTTGAATTTTGAAACGACTGAATTACTTGTGGAACACAAGTTTGATTTTATGACAAAGTCTAACATTATTAATCAAAATAGTTCAATATTTCATTTTGCTCTTTGGTGAAATAAACAGCCTATTTGACTCAAATTGGAGACCTTAAATTTCACTTCTGGTCTCAGTGATTTTTTTTTCCCTGCTGTTTCTCCTTACAGTAGAACAGTCCAGATTTCGTGTTCAAGCCCACTCAGCTTTGCAAAGTTTGTGTCTGGACTGTGGTTGAGAACTGTTTAAATATTTCTATTTAATGTTCTTGTTGACACCTGGATGATCCAAACCTGTGTGAAAGATTTTGCATTCTCCTTGCATGAATGGATCCACACTAGGCAGACACATGAGGTGATTTTACTGTTCTTAATTTACAAGAAATGCAAGTTGCCCTTCATAGCAGTAAGCAGTTCATCAGTGTTCCAGCATTATTAAATTTTTTTATTTGTTGCTTTGATGGTAGTGCCTGCATTACAGCATGTAATGGGTGAGAAAAGGTGATGCACATTCCTGTCCCTGCAGGACCCATCCTATTTCTTTCTGCCTTTGCCTCCCCTATGGATTTCCAGACTCTAGGATGGGACTGGGAGCTCTTAAACTTCTGTGTAACTTTTGGTTTTGCTCTTAAACTTTTTGTTTAAGCAGTGAGAGCTGAATTCCTCCATGACAGCTGCAGTCTTGCACAGATAATAGAAGTTGACAAACTTTCTCTTATAAACTGGATTTCCTAATAGCTTTCAGTTTCTTTAATTGCCTGTCATGGTTACAAGGAGAACTTTAGTATAAATATTAATGTTATGAATGAAACATGAGACTCTTCTATTTCAGTAGTGTCTTCAAACTCAGAGTTTCCTTCTAGTAGAATGATTGATGGAATGTCTTGTTGAGAACTGGCCTGACAACAGGAATTGTAGCTCAGCAGAAATAGCTTAGATTTTAAAAGCATTTAGCTCTTGTTATGTTGCTAGAAAGAGTTGAACACATTTTAAATGTTTTTAAAATCCTCTTGAGTAAACAGCTGACAAGCTGTGTTGCTTGCAGACATTAGGGCAGCTTCCTATACAGAATTTTTTTCCTTTAGTATTCTCTCATCCTGCTTCAGAATCCTTTCCTATTGTCCTTTCCATAAAAATGTGCTATTTATTGCAAAGATTTTGCTGGGTGATTGAAACAATTTCCTGGTAAGAAACCGGTAGCTGCCTCTTAAGTCCTATGCAAGAACAAGGAAATAATTATTATGCTTTTAAAAAAAATTGAATAAAAAGTCACTTGTTCCATAAGTATCTCTTATAATCTCTGCACTGGAGCAGGAATAGTCCTGGATTGAAGTAAATAAGTAACAGCAATAGTTTGAAGAGAAGACAAATTTATAGCAGTTTGTTTCCAAAGTGGCTGAGGATTAGAGCTGCATTTCCCAAAGTTCTCTGCTGAGGAAACTTAGGGAGATGTTCCTAGAGTGTATTTGGCTCTACAGAAGAGTTTCTCAATAGTCAACATTAAAAGCCCTGGCCATGGGTTACAGTCTTTAAATGAGCCACCATAATACTGGAGACAATTTGTCTTCTGAATCTGATCTAGTAGAGTGTGGTCTTATCCAATGGATGGGAATCATAGGAGAGCCTATGATGAATCAGATCTTATGGGATTTGGTGGAGATATTCTGTATAAACAGCCAGCCCCTACATCCCCTCCCCCACTGATAAGATCTTTTTAGATTATATTTGCTTTTCTGTGGAGAATATTTTTCTTAGGCAGAAATTTTATTCCAACTGCATTTTGCTCTCAAAGTCTGAATCTTACATGATCCATTCATTCCTATTTGACCAGGGATTATGAAAGCAGTATGCACACATTTTTCCACTGGAAATAAGAAGTGTGACAATAGGATAATTATATTTTTAAACACTCCTGAATATGTATTAAGCCATCCATAAGTTTACTTCAAGTTTAAATACTGATGTGCACATTTTTTGTCCGTATATGGATGTCCCTGAACACTTGTTGGTTTGGGTTTTTTAACAGATTTCTCTCCTGTGTTAATGCAAAGCTTCGAAAAATCAGTATTGCAAGAATTATCATCCCTGGCTTTAATGTACTCAGGAAGCAAACATAGTATCCTTAATCAGTCATAGCAGCCAGCCTTAAATAGGGTGAGAAATATTCTATTTCACAATCCCTATTTTTAAAGTGAAAATTAAACTAAGCAACGGCCAGTCAGTAGACTACATAAACTTTATAGGCAAAGTCTTGTCGAACAATTTCATACACCATATATAGTCTAATTCAGCAGTTCCAGTGAGAGTATGAAATCATGTCTGACACTTTTTACCAAACATAATGGATCTCCTCTAATGTTTTCATTATCACATTCTGTAGCATTTATATAGTAATTATTTTATGTATGTTTAAAATTCTAAAGCTCCAACAAGAATCCTTCCAGATGAAAATCAGAAGTGTAAAAATGACACTTGGAGCTGGGCTCCTTTTGAGAAGGTATCTGCACCTCTCCCTTCATTCTGCATTTTCCTTACAACTTCCAGGCTTTCATTTAAACATAACTTTTTCCTCCTTTTCTGCCAGGAAGTTATCAGCTAAGCTTGTGTAAATCTGTGCTGACACATGTTAATTCAACCTTGCTGAGAGCTGTCTACTTTTAAATTGCAGTGGCAGCAAATCCATAAACTCTAGAATTTACTGAGGGTCACTTCAGTATTAAGATGCATTAGCACAGCCATGGCAAACCCTGATCCTGCAAATGGCCACGCTCAGGCTGGAGCTCTGGAGCACGAACCAGGTTCTTGTGAAGACAGAGCCTGAGCATTACCCTTCCTAAAATATCAGCATATTTATTCAAAGAGAGTAAAGATCTGTTGCTCATTGGAGCTTAATTCAGCTGTCAGGTCAGATATGAGCCCCGTTGAAAGGTTTGAGGTCAGTTTTGGAAGTGTGTGATAAGTTTTTAGCACCTTGTCCCAGCATTGGTGTCTCTGGTCCTGTAGGAAGTGGTTCTGGTCATGTGTAAGGTCAAAAAAAGCCCTTGTGAGGAGTGGAATTGTCCATGATGAACATAAAATGAGTGTGGATGATCACACAGCTGAACAAATCTCACAAGCTGACCTCTTGCCTGCCCAGGGGTGCAAAGAAAACATATTTTAATAGCTGGTTAATGAAGCTTTTAACCTAAGCACAACAAAGCTCTGGTTTATTTACTGTGTCTCCTGGGCTGGGGGAGGTTGTACTCAGAGAATTAAAATAAGGTCTTTCTCCTTCAGACTGAAAAAAAATATGTACAGATGCCTTGAGTGATGTGGACAAAGAAAGGAAGGAATGGGACAGCCCTGCTCAGCCTGACACAGTCACTTGTTCTGGAGGTGATTTTTGTCTGTGGCTGCTGTACAGAGCCAGGCCTGGAAAGTCTTGGGAAAATCCTGTGTCCAGGAAGATGTACACAAGGTGGTCTGTTTGCAGGAAGGGTTATGCTTTTACAGAAAAAAAATTTTATTTCTTGTACATTGTGTGCAAAGATAATCTTCCTCACACAGTATTTCCTTGTGCAACAGTTTCCTCCATCAAGCAGACATATAATAGAATTCTTTCCTCCTTCATTCCTTGGCCTCAGAAGAGCTTTTTAATATCCTTTAAGAGTCTGTCACAGATTTTCACCAATGATGCTGAAACAAAGGCTAAATGTTTAGAGCAAGTAACACTTGAATTTGTCCTTCAGCCTTTCTGGGGAAAACAGTACATGTTCACCTTATGCCCTCGTTTGCTATCCTCAGAGGAAAAAAGAGTATTTTTTCCTCAGTGGTAATGGTCCAGCCAGGGGAATGTCATTTAGCACCAAAGGATGTCAACATCACAGAACATTTGCTAATTTTATCAAGATTAATATGATCCTTGGCACTTGGTCCTAAATCATTGCTGACAGCTCATGGCAAAATGGGAAATATCACGGGGACCGATGACACTTGCTCTAGCTTTCCCTTCAGCAACAGCACTTCTGATATATTTATCTTAATTAGCAGCAGCAGGAGGAAAAGGAAGAAATAGAGACAGAGAGAAACTCAATTGAGTTTGAGCGAGATCATAATTAAGAAAGCAGTCGCTGTACAATTCCAAATGTAGATTTCTGACAATGAGAAAGAAAGGCAGTTCACTTACATGAAAGACAGAAATGTAATGAAGTTTAATGAAATATTTGTCATCATTTTTCCTTTTCTAAGCAGCAACTCTAAATGCCATTCTTGTGTAACTCATTAATAAAAGCTCATGTTCCTTTATAGTAAAATCTTCCTATCAATGGAGAAAAATAAGAAAAGTAAATAGCATCATTGCTGAGAGATGAAAGATGAATCATTCAAGTTGTTTAAGCTGAAAATGCCTTTGAAAATTAAAATTAGATGGGTACCATTAAATATAAAATCTATTTTTCTAACTTGTTTGAGTATTACCCTGTTTTCTGGGTGGTTGTATTGTCTTTACCTGCAGTAAATACCAGACCAGTGTGCTGAGTAACTCAGCAACACCAGTCTGGTTGTCCCTAGTTTTATGCTTTTGGAAATGAAAGACTCAAATATTGACTTTTATTAGTAATGTGCCCTTCATAATCTAACAGCTCATCACTAATATTTAGAAACAGTTATAAAATTTATAAATATCTGTATTTTAAAATTATTTAAATTAAAACCAGGAAATCTGCTGCTTCTGAGTATTTGATTTTGGTCTTCAACAATTTTATGTGAATTTTGCTCATAAACGAGTGTTCTCTAATGGCTGATGTTTTGTGGATTTTTGTAAACCCCGTTAAACTAATGGAAGAGCACAAAAATGGTTGGAATTAGTTAAAAAGGTACTGGAGAGACTGGGGCTGCATGACCATTTATAGAGGAGGAAATTCTGTCCCAAAGTACTGGGAAAAAAGTGTGGTTTGGATCTTTATAGAGATAAGAGTGGAAAAAATCCAGTAGTTCAAGACACAAAATAAAATTATTGGGAAAGCAATTGCCAAAGGACTCCACAATAATAATGGCCTTAAAATATCTTCTTTCATCTATATTTTTAAATGCTTATTCTGACAAATGCCAACACAAAATTAGTATGGTTTCTTTTTAGGGGCTCTTATTAGACTAAAGGAACTTTATGCACAAAAAGCACATTTGTGTGGGTTGGAGGGGTAGTTCTCCTGTCTCACATGATAATTTTGTGGCCAAAATATGAAAAACCTCTGCGCTCTGTAGGAAAACTGGAGAGCTGAAGGCCAGCTGAGTTTGCAGCAGTGCTGCTCATGGCAATATCTCTGCTCCCTGCCTAACTGGATTGCTGCTGGGATGGCAGCAATATTAAAGTCATCCTTTTTCCCTGCTGTCACCTGCATCAGGTGCAGCTGCCCAGTATTGACAAGTATCTAATAAGCTGAGATCTGCTCACTGCTATCTTTTTGGAGGTACTGTGCTTCTAGTGAAGGCCATTTGGTCCAGAAGATAGATTTACCCTTTTGTCACTTTCTTAGGAAACAAAATGCTCTGTCCAGCTTTGCCTTAGAAGGCAGATATTCATTATGACAATTTACCTGGCAGAAGAGCACCTGCTGGCTGCAGAACCTTTCTCAAATTTGAATATGTAGCAATAATCTTTATGAAAACCAAAAAACCAAACTTTGCCTGGGGGGAAAAAAAAAACAAAACACAAACCAGACTGTATTTGGGAATTAAATGTTTAACAGTGTAAGTTAACTGTTACTGATTAGTGAACGGTGATGATTTAAAAACCCCGAATAAAATCATCCACAAAAAAAGGAGGAAAACCCCCAAAGCTTGCAGTAATATTTGGTTGCTCTGTACTGACAACTGGTTTTCACAATCTTCAGTTTGTGTGAGCAAAGGAGAAACTGCAGGCTCAAACTATCCCAAATTCTTCTTGAATTAAGCAGAATATTTAGGTATTAGATTCAAGATCTCAGTTGTTTGTAACACCCTGACTGGTGGGTTTACTTGGTGGGTGTGAGCAGACAAAATTTTGAGCAATCAGCTCAATCTCCCTTCAAGTGATGTCAAACTCAATTTGGCTACCTTGCTAAAAATGTCTGTGGGTAATCCAGACAGAAATACTGAACACATATAAAAGGAAAGGGTAGATGTCTGTCCAGCTTTGCCTTAGAAGGCAGATATTCATTATGACAATTTACCTGGCAGAAGAGCACCTGCTGGCTGCAGAACCTGTCTCAAATTTGAATATGTAGCAGTAATCTTTATGAAAACCAAACCTTCCCTGGGGGAAAAAAAAACCAACAAAACAAACAAAACACAAACCAGACTGTATTTGGGAATTAAATGTTTAACAGTGTAAGTTAACTGTTACTGATTAGTGAACGGTGATGATTTAAAAACCCCGAATAAAATCATCCACAAAAAAAGGAGGAAAACCCCCAAAGCTTGCAGTAATATTTGGTTGCTCTGTACTGACAACTGGTTTTCACAACCTTCAGTTTGTGTGAGCAAAGGAGAAACTGCAGGCTCAAACTATCCCAAATTCTTCTTGAATTGAGCAGAATATTTAGGTATTAGATTCAAGATCTCAGTTGTTTGTAACACCCTGACTGGTGGGTTTACTTGGTGGGTGTGAGCAGACAAAATTTTGAGCAATCAGCTCAATCTCCCTTCAAGTGATGTCAAACTCAATTTGGCTACCTTGCTAAAAATGTCTGTGGGTAATCCAGACAGAAATACTGAACACATATAAAAGGAAAGGGTAGATGTTTTTTGTGTATCCTTCCTGAAATATTTTTAATTTTCCAATTTGGCACTTTTTTGGCATTTCCTCTGAGAGACAGCTTTCCTTTCTCATTAGACTCCAGACAAATGTTCTCCTTCCACTGAGCCAGGTGACTTTGTTACATCTCAGTTTGAGATTAATGCACAAAAAAGTTCTGCCATCTAGCAATTAGTCAGATGAAAAAATTGAAACCTTCAAGACTTGTGACAGGGCTTAAAATTTCAGGGACTTTATCTCAGTCTTAGACTTAAATAAGCTCACGTAACCTAATAGTGATGATTAAAATCTATTTTTTTACAGAATGTGCTCCCGTTTATCATCATAATTTTCTTTCTCTCCTGTTTCTCACTACGGGCTCTTTTTTCTCTCTTTGTATGAGATCTGAACACCTGTTCCGTCCTTCATCAGTAAAATTACTTTTTTTGCTATAAAATGGTAATAAGGTCTTTATCTGAGTTCTGCAAATGTCTAGAGGAAGACAACTGTATCTCTGTGTGTGCGTGTGTGCATGTGCCTGTGTTTTCAGTGATTAAATATTTGGTCTCCCTTTTGGACATTTTATGTTTTGGTTTCCTGTATTTGGTGCAATGAGTGACACAATTTAATTTGTCTGCAAGAGGATACTTCCATACGCACACACTAATCCAGAAGTAGCTACAGGACTTGATGAGTGAAAAATAAACATGCTACATAACACAAAAATATTTAGAAAGAGACTTTGACATGGGAAATTTGCTGATTAAATTCAAGTTATTTGAAAAATATTTGTGATTTTTGAGATCAGCAGAAAAGCAGCAAAACTACTCTTATGTATTAAAAACTATACATTCAGGATATTATCAAAATAATGCTTTTTCACATCAGGGAAGGACAGGTCAAAGATGTGCTCTCCAAAAAAAAGAGAAGTGCTGGGAAGTTACTGCAGTAGAATTGATTTAATGGCTTACATCAGATTTTGGTGCAGCTGATATGATCATCCTAAATAACTCCTTATGATGATATATTTTATTTTATATAGCTGAATCCCCCATATGTCAGGCACAGCCCAGCCCATTTCTTGAGTGACCATTTAAAATGGTCAGAATGGCTGCCCTCTGTTCCCAGCACAGTCTGGGTCTGGCTCATCAAGATTTATCTTTTCAAACACCAAATCTGACACAACGGGTAATGATTTGAACTATTCCCTTCTGTTATTGCATTAACATCTCAATTTACTTTATATTATTTCATTCTCCAACAGTTTTCTTATTTCTGAAACTACTGTGGTTTAGTTTAAATCTCTTTATTCCGGTTTTGTTTTAATGAGTAGTGTGATATTTGATTTTAATTTCTTAGTGAAACTTCAGTATTTCTAGCTATAAGATTATTACAGTGTTTCAAGAATAACAAAAAAGTTGATGCCATATTTCAGTATAATTTACTGTGACATCTAATGTGAAACTTGAGTGCTTTCACACTCACTGAGACCCTAATTTAGGAAAACACTGGAAGGACTGTAGGATTATATGACATAGTTCTTCATGGTTATGGGCCCACTAATCCTGGCCCCACTTAAAATATTTGGGTTTCTGTTTTCCTTCAAGACAAGCATTTTGTGGATTTCTTCTGTGGACCATTTCTGGCTCTGAACTGGAGTTGCTGTGGAAGAGGAGCTGCTTTATGCAACGATAATGTTTTGAATTAGGGATTTGCTGTGGACACAGTAGAACTCTGTCAAATAGGAAATCATAGAATCGTGGAATGGTTTGGGTTTGGAGAGACCTTAAAGTTCATCCAATTCCACCCCCTGCCATGGACAAGGACACCTTCCACTATCCCAGGTTGCTCCAACCGGGCCTTGGACACTTCCTGGGATGGGGAATCCATAACTTCTGTGGCTAACCTGTTCCAGGACCCCGCCATCCTTATAGCACAGAATTTATTGCTGTAAATAAAGTAAAATTAAATTAAATTAAATTAAAAATTTCACACACTTCCTCCCCATCACTTCCCTGCCACATCCATGCCTTCCCAAAATGTGGGCGTGGTCCCTTGCCTATGGGAACCCATACGAAAGTCTTAGTTCTGTTTGTTTTTAGACTCATTCCAGAAACCATGATTTCAACTTGTGTGTGATAAGATTGTGTTTTCCAGTGTACTCTTATTAGCTGTGGTCTTCACAGCATTCTTAACTTATTTATCTGTAGCTCTGATCTACTGACCCTCTCACAGTGTAGTTTTTGGACTTGTGTGAGGTTTTTTATTTGTAAGACATGTTTTCCTGGGCTTTAATATTTAAATAGTCATTCTCAGCTCTCTGAAATGCCCACTCCTTGCCCCCTCCCAGTTCACTTATCCTTTGATGGGGGCTGAACTCTTGGATCTCTTGTGATTTGTGGCGAATTTCCCATGAGGTCTGTCACTAATCCCTTTCTTCCCAAGGTGTTTCTTGCTTTGGTGTCTGGTGGCAGCTGAAAAGCAGACACAAGATTTTCCAAGTGAACTTAGTGGTAATATCTGCCTCAGCCCCCCCCTCCTTCCTTTCATTTCAGGGTTTGTTTTCATTCAACCATCATCTAGTCCTATGACTTGAAGAACCAAACCAGGTGAGGTTTTTTTGTTGATGGGCTGAGTAGTACATAGCAAATGTCTTAATTTTGGCCTTTCTTTGAAGTCATTAAAGTTAAAGAAATTAATTCTCATTTATGCAAAAAATTGCCTAATCACATTGCATTTCTTCCTGAGATGACTGAGCAGATATAATTCTATTATTGTCATTGCTCTGTAAGGGCAAATGTTTGTATTGCCTTATCTCACCTAAACTTGGAAGTTTATAGTCTTGTTTTATTACATATCTCGCAAACATATTTGTAGTTTCCTCCACCTCTGGCTTCCTTCATATGAGGCACTTCTCTGCAGGGAGTGAAAAAAATACTTCTAAGGGTGTAATGTTCATCTTTCTCTGACACACTTGGTTTTGATATATTAATTATTTTTAAATAACATTCATTAGAACTGTGCTCATTTCTTCAAGATTTTAGAATCAATGTCAGAGAAAATGAAAGCCCTTGTTTCAAATTCTCTTTCTGATTATCTCCCCTCTAATTGACTTTTGCTCCTTTCCAGTCACGTTTTAATTTCCTCATGTGGACATATAATGCTGTCTGTTTCTATTTTTCTTTCCTTTTGCCTAGCTTTGCATTTCTGGCCTAATATTGTCTCACTTTGATTAGTTTCCATCACATACTAAGGGCTGTGCATAATGAAGACCCTAAGGACTACATATGGAAAAGTCCCAGTCAAGGTGGGCTTTGCTTTCTTGAGAAATTTTCAGTATTTCCCTGAACACCAGCTGGTACAGAGGCAGCTCAAGGTTATTTGCCAGTTTTCATATTTCACAGGCACCATGTACATTGCTGGAGTCTGGGGACAGACAGCCTCTCATTTTTGACAATCTTTATGACAGACCATTTTTAATTTGATGTCATTTTTGAATTACATATACGTAATTCTTGATGTTTTTACTGGTTTCAGCTATAATACCAGTTCAGCTCCCTGGTGAGGACGAGCACATGTATGAAAGTGTTTAATTAACTGAGAGAATACCAAGACACAGTTTAGTTCTATTAAAACTTTATCAGGTCCGCACTGACAAGAATTTGACCACCCAGTGCCACTTAACAGACTCTCTCCCAAAATTTTATCCTGTTTTTTGTCTGTGTTAATAGCCTGAGATAAGACATTCTGAATTGCTGCATATTTTGATGACCAAATAAAAAAAAATCCAAAACAAAACCCCCAATCCAAAACCATAACAGCTTCATAGATGCATCTGATAAGCTAAACAATTTTAATTACCTTAGTTATCAGTATGTTTGTATGACTGTAAGGGAAGGAAAACATAGTTTGAGGGTGAAGCTGGCAGAGACCTGAACTGGGCACTTTGGCATTCTTACAAAGATATTTGTAAGAATGCAGTGAATTTACCATAAATTCATATTTGAAATATAAAAGCACAATTAAAACAGGAGAAAAGGCTGTGTTAGAGAATCACTTGTGTCCCTCTTGTTGGTAAATATTGGCTTCATAAAGTACAGTGCAGGGTGCAGCATCTCCCTGGAAGATTTTTTTAATACTTTCCTCAACATGAGAAAGAGCTTTTGTGTTCCACAATACATCAAGTATATGTTTGCCAGAAGACTTTATTAACTTATTAAATCAGCAAGATGAAGTAGCCACTTTGTTCTATTTAATTTAAAACAATAAACTAAATAATAAAATTGTGGCTTCATAATGTAGTCTTGTGTTAGATAAGAAAGTCTTTTATTCAATATTAGAATTTCTTCCAGTGGTATTTTAGTTTGGTTTCCATCCATATGTTGAAGCACTGACGCTACAAAAGGGGGTCTGTGCCATATAATTAAACATGTAATACTTTTGCTGATGCAGGTGCAGAGGATCAGGAACAGGACATCACACCATGACCAATATGATCAAGTGAAGATGATTTATTGCAAAAAGCAAGCTATATTTGTATTGTGCTCTACTGTTCACACCTCAAGCTAATACGTGATTGGTTAAACCCTTCTACGCACGCATTTTAATATTTCAGTTAATTTTAGTTAGTCTTTTTTCTTCATGTGTCTTGCTGTGGTTTTCTTGTCTGCCTTTGCATCCTGAACTGTCTGCTTCTGAGCATGTTCTTCTCCTTTCGTGTCCTTCAAGGGCATTGTGCCCTTACTCAAGTTTCCATGAAGGCTGGATTGTGCATATGTTGCATATGTCCATTGTGTTGCAAAAATCTCCCAAGATGAAAGTAATGAGGGTATGAATGCATACAGGTTTAGAAATGGAGATTTGTTTTAAAAAGAAAGCATAAAGACACCAAAAAACCCCAACCAAAACTGCATGTATCCTACATGGAGGTAAGTAGGACAACCCAACTTCCCAGTGATAACTTCTGTATTAGGCTGATGTTGCTCATGTTGAGGAAATGTAAATTTATGAATGGAAATCAGCTATTTAATGCAAAACAGAATAGTCTTTTGAGCATGTCCCCATAAAGTGGTGTTGAAAACATAATTTTAAGAATGGGATATCAGTAGAAGTGATAGATTTTGAAACAGAAAATTTAAAAATCTGTCTTCTAACCAAACAGGGCTACTCATTTTCAAGTTACTTCAGTTGTCCATTTCTTGCACCTACCCAAAAGTTCTCCTTTCTTGACCTCGTGTTAACCCCAGCTCCTGTTGGGGGTCACCTGGGTCTGGGCACCTCTTCCTAGGCATAGAAAAGGCTCAGCCCATCAGGTGCAACTCTGGGCTAGGATTCTTGGATTGTAAATAAGGAGCAATATTGTCAAATATCTAACTTTAAGGTTAGATATTAAGGTGTGTTCGTAATTTTTTTATTTTTCAACATGTTTAGAACAGCAATTTTTTGAACTGGCAGAGCCTTTTAAAGTCACCATCAGTAATTAAGTTGGTTTTGAATGTGATTTCAATGTCTTCAGTCAATTTGTGAAACAGCTGTTACATTATTTGAAATGCTTGTGGTTATTTCAGTGATTAAATTTTGCATTTGCTATAAATATCTTAAAAATACCATTTTTTCCCTAGGATTTTGTTGTTTTTGTTGTTGTTGTTGTTGTTTGGTTTTTTTAAAAATAAGCATTTAACTGAAAAATAGAATGGATAGAGAAACAGAATAGCCACAGTCCCGATTACATCTCCATTTCCTATAATCATCTGCAAAAGATTTAACAATTTTTTGAGACACAATACCATTATTTGAAATGCTTGTGGTTATTTCAGTGATTAAATTTTGCATTTGCTATAAATATTTAAAAATACCATTTTTTACCTAGGATTTTGTTGTTGTTCTTGTTGTTTGGTTTTAAAAAAAAATAAGCATTTAACTGAAAAATAGAATGGATAGAGAAACAGAATAGCCACAGTCCCGATTACATCTCCATTTCCTATAATCATCTGCAAAAGATTTAACAATTTTTTGAGACACAATACCATTATTTGAGCTTAAAGCAATTATCTATTCACAACAATCACAGTGGTCTACACCAAAGCCTGAAAGCTTCTGGAACAATTTTTAGTCAGAACCTGTTGATTCTTTTGAAGGTACACTTCTTGCTTTTGTATCAGTGCTTAAATTTTACCTAATCAACTTGCTTTTCTGCCTGTGCATGTAATGGAGGCTTCAGTGGGTACAAACATTCCCAAGTTCACAATCCCTTGTAAGAGCATAAAAACATGGTGCATTGTATCTTTAGTTTTCCCAATAAATTTATTTTTGATCTGGTTTTTGATACTGCCTTTGGTGGAGTAGTTTTTAATAAAGGCTGCAGGAGGCAAGACTCCCTGTGTACTATAAAACCTGCACACTAGCCTTCTGCAGAGTGCAAGGAAATGTGAGATCCTATGAGATCCTATTGCTTTCAAATAGCTGCTTGTTGACATTCTTGCATTATTTTTCTTTATATGGGAGCATGCAGGGCTCAGAGTCAGGGCTGCTGACAAAAGCTGTGGGAGAGATTTCTTACCAGTACATGGCTTATCAAAATATGAAACACAGAATGCTGAAAAGGTCACCACGGCAAACAGCTGGGTTGTATTTCATGAATATATAAAGCATTTCATTTCTAATGTCTCATTCCAAAGACAAAGATTTTAATGAAACTGGAAAATGGCAGGGAGCTGCGTTTTTAATCTGGCTGCTTTTTGAACTGGCAGTTTCAAAGTCAGGTTGCCATTATGCATTGAGAGCTTTCAGGGCACATAAAGTCTTGTTAGAGCTGGCCACAACTTTGCTGAAGTATCCAGAGATTTGATTAATTTATTGCTATTCTATACAAGTAGAATAATTAACACCTGCTGCTTACAGAAGTTCCCACTTCCTTCTTATCTGTACTGTTCAAAATTAAATATTACCTCAGGAGCCACAACCCATAGAAGGAGTTCACTGTGGGTCTGGCCTTCAGTGGGATGATCACAGAAGAGCTTGATGAAAAACTGGGGCTCTTTACAGCTTCAGAACTTAGGGGGGTTTGTCACGTTTTTAGTGCAATTCACTTTCCGAGTTTTATGAGTACATTTAGGAATAACGTGGGCTTGATGATTGAAATTAAAAGCCTTAAAGGGTATATATTTTTAATTTGGGCTGAGATTTTGCTTAGTACAAAAGTTGTCTATCAAAAATTTTTATTAGGACTTTACTGTGCCCTGTAGCCAGCCCCAGGACAGCAGGACAGTGATGGCCACTGATGGTCAGTGACTGGTCTTCAGAAAAGGAATATTAATTATGACAAATACCATGGGACAAGGGAATACTTCAAGCAGCAGCACATGAATTGTAGCTCAAAATGTGGAGTAAGATTTTTCCTTAATCTTTTCCAGCTTTTCATGGCTGGATCCTGTGCTGGGAAAAGGACAGATGGTTTTAAAAAAAATAAGCATTTAACCTTGTATATGGGTATGTATGGGGGATCTGGATACGTGCCCCGCCCTCTGTTCCTTGCTGTGCCCACAATTAGGTTAGAATTGCTTAGGTAGGAATGATGTGGGTAAAGACTCTTGGTGTGGAGTACAGTCCCAGGACTGGCTTGTCTTCACCCCTGTGAATTGGTACAGTTGTGAGGATGACACTCAACACTTAAATCAAAAAAGAAAAAAAAAAAAAAAGAGAAACCATGTTTTGGTTTATAGCTTTATTTGTGGCCTTAGGTTATAGACTTGTGAGCTTTGAGGATGACACTCAACACTTAAATTAAGAAAGAAAAAAAAAAAAAGAGAAACCATGTTTTGGTTTATAGCTTTATTTGTGGCCTTAGGTTATAGACTTGTGAGTGTAAAGAAATGTGGTGAGGATGAATTTCAGGTCTCTGCTAGGCCATTTAAAAATACAAATCTGCAGTACACAGTTTCTTCATAAGATTCAGCTGCTATGGAAGGGGGATACAACATTTGTCTGTGTCTGTCAGATGTTTAATTGGATAATTTCCAGGAGAATAAGGTTTATTTTGAGTAGTGATTTGACATCTTCTACTGTATGAACCACCAAGAATCACTCTCCCCTCTTTCATTTATGTAAGAGACTTGATTTTGTGTCGAATAGTTCTAATCAGGAGTTCAGTTTGTGGTGGCTGTAGATTATTCATGCATCAGCCTTTCTCTTTTGATGGAGAGAAAATTGTGCCACCATCATAAATCTTACAGCAAATATTTCACATTCCCAGTCCTACTGGGACAAATGAAAGGAGCAAATATTTATTTTTCTTGCAAGCCAGAGAGCAGCTGCGCTGTTGGGCCAGGCGAGGCAGTGACATGTGCTCTGTGTCATTTGTCATGTCCCAGGCTCCAGGGATCCAGGTTCTGCTTGCTGGGTAAAGGCATCCAGCAATGGATTTGCTGGTTGCAAAGAGTGAGGGATCGTTTCCAGGAAAGCTGAGCATTTCAGCACAGTTGCTGTGGGTAGGTGTACTGGAATTACAGGTGAACAACAGCATATGGTTTAGCTTGAGTACCCTGAACCTTTCAGGGTTTGGGGACCAGGGATTCCTGTTCAAAGTTATTTTCAGGGGAAAGTGCTTTTTCACTCCTCAGTGAGAGCACAGGGGTATGGCCAGGGTGAAGTTGGCTTAGCTGAAACCCATCCAAGGTGTCCCAACAAGTTCTGTGTACTCAGAATCCTTCATCCTTTAAAAATAAATAAACCCCAAAGAGATCCTGTTGCAGTTCATAACGTGCACAGAAAATTTCCATTCCATTTTTTTTGCGTGGCTATGGCTCTTTTGGGGACTGTAATGGTGTGAGGGCAGCATTGTTTGGTTTTATTTGTCTGTTGTAAATGCTCTCGTAGTTATTTCTGCACCGACATTTGCAGCGGAGAGAAAGCAGGTGTGATAATGTAGGTAGAATTATACTCTAAATAGTGAGGACAGGCTGGTGTTCTGAAATTTGTCTCTTTGTGACATTTGATGACCAAAACAGTCCAAAGAATCCTGATGAGGCTTTCATGACAGGAGGGCTCATCCCTTGGGAAGTTGGTTAAGGTCTAAGATAATCTCTTCAATGTGGAGTTTTGGGCTTTTACTATTTTTTAAAAATGCATTTTATCACAGCTTTCCTGTACAATTATAAGGGTTTTTTTTCCTGAAATTTAGTATTTTTGAGTGTTTTACTGAGGTGTAAAGAATACTCCTGCTTTCAGGTCTTCCATTTAATATCATGCTTCCTTTCTCCCTATCCTTTCCCCAAATCTTTCTGGTTGTCCCAGTCTTCACCAAAAGACCAGTCTTGAATATGTGGCCAAAGCCCAGCTGTAAAATAAAACTGGAGCCCTGAAAGGAGAAAACCACAACAACTAAAGAAAATGCAAACAAAACCTGCTAACACAACCAGCTAAACAAAAAACCTGACAACAACCACAAACAACCAAAAATAAAAAGAAAACAAGCAAACTCAATCATCCTACCCCAGATTTCTGGAGATGCTTCTGTGACAATTTTCTGAGCTGGGATTTTTGATATAATTTACTCAATGTGGCTGAAAATACTAATGTGATAAAATTCTGCTTTTGCTTTAAGATGTTCACTTATTTCAATGCTTATTCTTCAAGTGAATGGCCTTTTGATGAATTATTGCTTATTTTCTCTCTAAGCTGAGGTTTGCTGTGTTGCTCTGCTTTACCATCCCCTGGGTCTGACCAGTTCCCTTGACATTTCCAGGGAATAAGTTGATATGGTGAGAAATAAGTGTTTGTTTTTCCTGCCCAGCTGCTAAGATTTGTATATTGAGATATGCACTTGGTATGTTTTCCTCATGCACCAACATTTCTCTGTAGACTGATAAAACCACAAAGTTTATCCTTCCATTAAACTTTTCTACTCTGGTTAAGATAAGTGGATTAATTATTAAATCAGTGCCAATTTAAGATCGAAACTCATATTTTCTCATTATCTGTCTTATCCACATTACTTATTTTACCATGTTTATTGCTGGAATACAGTAATTCAAAGTGCAAAAGAGACAGATACGAGGAAGAGAGAGAAAAGATAAATTTATACTGAAATTATTAACTATTACTTTATAAGTAAGTATTTTTAGGAATTTGGATTGAACAAATATATATAGGGAATAAGAAAAAGTCAGCATGAAAGAATATTTTTTATGCTTTTGGTGGGAGAATTTTTTAAAGTTTCTTTGAAGTTTCAGGTGACATTTTAAGAAAACGCCCTTTGAATTTAATAGAAACAAGCAACCCATCACTGCAAAAACTGATACAAATTGCATTAAATAGATGTGCTTCTTACATATAATTAACTATGCTTCTTAAATAGAGTTAACTGTTCTTTTTCATTATGTCAACACCAAATTCTGCAACTCCCTTTAAATTTTAATAGATGATTTTTGGCAAATAAGTGAAGATCTGCACTGTGAAATATTAGAACAGATGCACTATTGCTTTGATCCTGCCTGCTTCTTTGTGTGGGTTGAGTTAATATTGTCTCTGTTCAGAGATTTTGATGTTCACTTAATATATTAATTTGTGGGTTTGAGGTATAAGATTGTTCATCTTTCATGCTATCCTGCAGGCTGTTGTTTACTTCCTTTGGTGCTAAGTAACCATGCAAGTATAATGAGTGCATTGATTAATCATTTCAGTGTAAATTATTTATATTCCAAATTAAGTAGCTTGCAAAAGAGCTGAGAACAAGGGTTATTTTAATTCCTTTTGCCAGAGCCTGACCTGTCCATCTCACAAATGCTCCCCTCACCTCCTTTCTCCAGCCCAGTTCCTAAGCAGAGAAGTCATAATAGAAGCAGGGCTAGCCTCCAGATACAAATTTACATATTAAGGACATTTTTATGTATTAAAGAAACATTATTATGTTTCTGAAGCAGAAGAGCTCAGGATATTGCAGGAGAAAGAAAGTTTCTTCTCTCTCTTGTCTCTCCTTTTTCTCTCCACACACATAGAGCCTGTTCCCTCGGGATGTTTGCACTTTCCAGAAGGTCTGAAGGCTCAATAAAAGTGTTGCCCTGCAGACTGGGAGAGCATTTGGGTGTCCAGCAGTGCCGTCCAGAGCCAATTAGGCACCACTTCCACCTGCAGATGGACTCTCCAAGCCCTCTCAGATCCTCCTGGAGCACTCTGCTGCCAAAGCTGATGGTAATGAGCACTTACACAGTGCTTTGCAGGGGAAATTAGTGACATGATGTACACTCCAGCTGGGGACGTTGAGGCACAGGAGGGAAAAGTGGCTGTTAAAAGAGCTGGGAGTAAGGCCCAAATCTCTTGACTCCTCACCTTGGGCTCTTCTGGAGTTCTGCCAGGCAAATTGACTCTAAACTTCTGTTACATCCACAAAGTCTTCTCAAATCTCTTACATCAGCACTCAGCGTGAGGGATATCAGAACTGGGATGTAGTATCAGCTTATTTGTCTGGGACTCCTGAGCCCAGCTGCATAATCAGGGCAGCTAAGACAGTGGCTTCCTTAGAAAACACTATTTCACCCAACTATTGCTCTACAATAGCAAACAACAGGTTTTATTTCAGAAATCTTTACAACCAAATGAACAAAATTTATCTGTAGCCTGACAGCCAATATGCATTATCCTCAGGTTCCCTACTAAACTATTAAAATTAATCATGTACCAAACTTTCATTATGCTGGCTCTAATAAACAAGAAATCCAGGCTCCTAGCACTGGTAACATCAGTAAATAGAGCAGTACAATAAAGTGGATGATGGAATTATCCAAAAGATAGACACATCAGATTAAAGTGTATGTATACCAAAATATTTTTTTGTTTGAATTTTTCATAGAGAAGTATCACAATTATTTACTACATTGTAAAGTGTGAATGCCAGCAGCTGGGGGTGAGGTTTTGCTGTGTCCCCCTTTGGCAGCTCCATTAGTGTTGAAGATGCTATGGGAATCAGCATCTCTGGGTAAATTAAAAGGAAGTTTGGCTCAGAGAGCTGACTTTTCTTGTTAGTTAGAGAAGACAAACTGAGGCCATTTTGCCTAGGATTAGACTGTGACATGACACAAGGTCTGAGTGTTAGCAAAAATGCAAGAGAAATTAAGCAGGAAGCAATAAGAAATGCATCCAGGGCATTGGTTAAAAATAATAAGAATTAAGGCATAGGTGGTCACAAGCTCAGTTCAAACAGACATGGGAAGAGAATAGAGAGGCTGAAACTGCAGCAGCTGGGAACTGATAGGATCAAATAATTTGCAGTATGAGCTGCACATAAGTTAGTAGTAGTGAACTAATCAGCTACTGAAGCCTTTATTTGTTTAGCACAAGTCAGTGGAAGAAAACAGACCAGGGAACATGGAGCTACTGAGAGAACGGGAGGTTGTGTTTCTTTTAAATTCCTGAGAATTTATGGAAGTCACTTAAGAAACACAACCATGTCTCCAGAGCAAGGAAGGACAGGCAGCAGTTTCTAAAGGGAGTAGGCTGCAGTTTCTAAAGGAGCATGGGCAGCTGAACAGCAATTCTTGTGGCATTTGGACACAGAGCTTCCTCAGGCTTTTATGAAATTTCCACAGAGAAACCTCATTAGGTTTACGGGATCCCTGAATTTAACCAGAGCAAAGAAAACAGCCTGAGGAGGAGATGCTTCAAAGTAAAAGCTGCTGCTGTCTGTGAAGGCAGGATCCCAGAGGCTGGGTCAGGGCAATGCTGCCCGCTGCTCTCACAGGGCAGATCAGGAAGGGGGTTTTATCTCTGTGTCTGAGCCCAGCAATCCTTTTTTTTCCCAAAGGTAGTAGACTGAACAGCAATGCATTTGGCACAGATATGAGGAAACTCATCTCTGTGTGTGCAGCAGCCAGGACAGGATGTAGGCAGCCCTGTCACCATCTCCAGATCCAAAACAGGAGCTCTGCGACAGAACTGTGAGTTGTTCACTAAACTGGGATTAGGCTCAACAGCTGTGAAGTCTTTGTGTTTGGCACTTGGGGAATATCAACTTGCTGCAGATGAGGGCTCTCACCTGGCAAATTAATTTTCACTTTTAAACTGATCCACCCTGCAAACAGTCTGGCCCTGGCTGAGGCACAGATCCCATCACTGCAAGCAGTGGATGCTGCTTGGCTGCTGCTTGTGCAGCCTGGTTTGGAATTTGTGCAGAAACTGCCTCACTGTGTATTTAATGACTGATGTGTAGGTAGGATACCTTTTTTCTGTTTCTCTCAGTACATTCATATTTGTGCAATTTTGCTCCTCCCTTAAACTGTGTTGAGGGAGGTGGTGATTACTCATCTAGTCACCTCTTGCTTTGCATCTGCCCAGGGTCTGTGCTCTTCCCAGAAATCTCTGCAATCCCTTCATGGAAGTGGCAAATGTTTACCCAGCAATGCAGGGCCTTCTTCAGAACAATCTGAGAATTTTAGTAAAATAGTATTACTATAGTAATTAAATTGTGTTATTTTTTGCATGCTGTTGGTTGCCAGGACATGCAGAAATGCAGTTGATAAGAATTATCTCTTATTTTTGGGAAGTCTTCCTATTCCCCCTCCACTTTCTAGCCAGGACATGCAGAAATGCAGTCAATAAGAATTATCTCTCTCTTATTTTTGGGAAGTCTTCCTATTCCCCCTCCACTTTCTTTTTCTTTTTTTTAAAGTAAATAGAAGTCTAAAGGTACAGTCTAATATTAGGATTAGCAGCTCAACGTAGTGCTCTGCACCTCAGCAAGCAAATAATCAAGGTCTTCTCCCTTCTTGTGCCTTCATGCTAAGTAAAGCAAATAACTGAGCTCATAAATTAAACAGAGATGGCCCTGCCAGAACTCCTCACCTGAGCCCATTATTGCCTGCTATTTCAAAATCTAAGCACGATGGAAATTTCCATGTTCATAGAGTTTGTGTCGGGGGCTGATGGTGATATTCTGTCACATTCCAAACTCTTTCTTGCTTGTTGACTCTGTCTCTGTCTCCTGTGACTGTGGCAGTTCTGCTGCTGGAACCCTGAGCAGAACTCAGGTCTGGGCAGTGCAATGACATTTACCTGTAGAACAAGCACAGGATATCTGGGAACTGAATCCATACAGTCACACATTCAGCCTTGAGCAATGGCCTTGGCAGATCTCAGATATTAAATAATTTGAAGTCTATGTGAGAGCCTGGGAGAGAAAATTGGTGGGGAAGGAAGGCAAGCAGAAGGTTCAGCTCTGAACCAGCTGTTCTGGTTCACCAGCTGTGCTCCACAGGATGGAGGATGTCACATCAGGTGCAAATCCTGCCCTGTGTGACTGTGGCACAGCTGCACATGGGGCAGGGTTGTTTGGTGTCTGGATATTGAGTTGTGACTTGAGAGAAAAAAATCTGAAAGCTGGTTTTCTCATGGCTTACCCACTCTGGGCCTGTAAGGGGTAGATTCAGATTTGTGCTGCTTAGCTGGAAGAGCTGTGTTATCTTGAAATACAAGTTTATTACTAATTTCTTCCCTTTCTGTGCCAATCACAATGACCAGCCCAGAAGTGTTATGTTTATTATGGTAGTATTAAAGCTGCCAACCATGAATGAGGCCCTAAAAGACTGGGAACAACACAAAGGTAGAGCGAAACTCTGTTCCCCATGGTATTGTTTTAAGGGCTTGTCTAAAGCAGTAAGCTATTCTGGTGTCAGATAAGGTGTGAATAAACCCACATAAACCAGTACAGCTTCTCGGGGCTCCTCTGATGTCAGATTAAAAGTAGCTTCTCTTTGGTTGTATTTTTTAGTTTGTTTCCAACAACTGTACTTTTATGGAGGATTTCTAGCAAAGAAACATTTTAGAGTATTCTCTTCATCTCCTATATTTCAGTGTGTTGAGCAGCTGCTTTCTATTTATATATAACTACATGGATATATTTATATGCTCTGCATCCTTCCAGAGCTGGCTGTGAACAAAATGATTCCATAAAATAGAGTCTGTAAAGAACCTGGGATCCTGGGAATTATATCTGTTCTGTAAGTGTGGGGCCAGTTGCCACAGTGGGGTTTTTTGATATGTGAGACCAACAAGGTGAATCTCTCCCTTGTGCTGGAAGGTGGAGATGGAATGCAGGGAATGACAGGAAGGAGGTGGTACAGAAATGGAATGAAAGGAGAAGGATGTGTCCTCCAGAGATACAGAATCAGCTTCATTAAAGTTTCTCCAGTTAAAGATCTGTCCCAGAAGGTATCCTCATGCCATCATTGATATAGAAACTATTTGCTGAACCTGTTGCTGTAGAAACTGTTTGCTGAACTATTTGCCAAATCTTCATCTTTTTGATCAGTGGTTAGAGCTCCATCTATATTTTAATATACTTACGATATGATTAAAAACATGAACTTAATGAATAGGGAGAAATTACTTTCTTTGTTAGTATAAAGATATTACGTCTGACCTGGTTCTGCAAATATTAGGAAGGAAATAGGTAAGGAGGAGGAAAATGTGGCAGCTGATTTTTAATATACTGTGAACTGCTTATAGGGTGAGAACCATTCATTCCAGTGATTATTTTCTCATCCTTTACATATTCAGCTGCCTCTGTTCCTAAACACAATTTGCAAACCGACTGAATTGTTTCTAGGCCTATACCTACAAGGGGTGTATTTTAAAAAGCAAATCCAACAGTACATTAAATAACAACATTTTATTAACTCAGAAATGCTTTCCCTTATTTGTTGTGATTTATTTTTCCCTTCTTACCTAGCTCTTAAGAGTAGAAGCTTATGGGTTCCCTATGGAATTCTGTTACTATAGTGAACTTGTTCATTGAAATTTGAACAGACAAAGCCTTGAGGGTATCAGAAAGTTTCCTGCCAAAAATTTAGTATTTCCAAGAATTAATGGGAACAACTATTCCAGTGATCTGCTAACTGCTGTTCACTGTGCTTTTAATCCCTCAACAACTTGATTCAGATTTTCAAGAGTCTGTAAAGTCCTGTTCAAGGTATTGCTGAGATGCTTGTTTAATTTCACAGAGTAAATACATTCAAATAATCCATAAGCACAATTAGGAAGCTTTATTACTCTCCCTGAGATACAGCTAAAGGACAGAATCCTGAGAGAAGGGTAATTCTCAGCTCCCACTGACTTATGGTACTTCCAGGTAGCAAAGGCACAGGAACATCTGACCTTAAGGCAGTAAAAAAGAGAATGGTTTAGGAGGCAAGAATATAAATAATTTTCTCGAATTCCACCAAGTAGTCAACTCAAGTTATTTAATGAAGCACTAAGGAAGACTTGGGTTTATGGCTGTCACATGGGAGATGGAGAGCAGAAGAAAATTAACATCTGTGTGGTTTTACAGGGCAAATTCTCAGAGCTTCATTAATGGGGCATTAATGAGCAGAAGAGTAATTGTCCTGGCTGATCCTCTGAAACCCACATGTCAGGACTTTGTGATGGACCCAATCTTCCTCTGTAGCAATGTATCTGAGCAACTTAGGCCACATTGTGCACCAGCCACACTGCTTGTAGTTCTTCTTATCAGAGCCCTCTGGAATGCATCAAGATTACTAAGACATAAACTGTTGTAAAATAAGAAAGAAGAGGCTGAGAAACAACGCCAAGACCACAAGAACTAGATAAAAGAGATCTGTGAACCACGTGGACTGTAACCAGTCACATACTCTGAAGAGGGCATACAGAACATGTGGACAAGAAGAAACGTGGACCAGTGAAGAAATGCATGCCTAGTGTGTGCAGTAGTTTCTAGAATCTATAAATAAGTGCATAATGTAAACAATAAAGGGCTTCTGCTTAATCATATTGGTTGGTCCTGTTTCCTGCATTCCTCCTCCTGCAGTCCATGACACTGCAAATATCAATTATTTGTTACATTCCTCATCTATAAAGTATCTCTGTACTTCAAACAATTAAGGGCTTATGAAATATCCCAGGCTGACAGCCTTAGAGACTAAATCCTGTTTATTTGCAAAGTAGGTTGAATTCAACTGAGAGTGCTTCTGGCACTCCCCCTGGACCCTCTCTATGGATGCAAGTTTCCTCATCAGCCATTTCCTTTCATTTATGGCACCCCAGAAATGATCAGCCAGACCCACTGAGCATTGCTGATCAGTTCTACCCACTGAGCATTGCTGTCTTACCTGAGTGAAAAACAAGAGTGGGTATAAATGACTGAATTTCATTCATGACTAAATGTGTTCTACTTATCAGCAAGAAAAGTGCCTTACTTCTGTTCATATTCCATTCTGTTTGGAGGAATTTCCTCTATCATGCCCAATCTGACTGCACCAGAAGTTGACTTTTAAAGATCCAGGTTTGCAGACCACTGAAGAGCCCTCAAATGTTAATGAGTTTCAGTTGTGGCCAGCCAAGGGCACTTTGGAAGCAGCAACCTCTGGGTGAAATGTTCAATATACTCTTACCAAACCTCTGAGGCTTCCAGTCATGTTGATGGATTTCTTTTCTTGTTGCTTAGGTATTAACTCTGCATACTAGGGAATAAAAATGTAAGGCATAGTCTGAGAGGGAAGAAAAGTGTTTTTAAAAAGCACGGAAATATTAATAATTTTATGAGTAGTGCTAAATAATAATAGTACTTTTATAGGTCTGTAAAAGAGGCCATCTGCAAAACATTAAAAATCATGGACATTTTGAATTGAGATTATATCCTTGGGGAAATCAACAGGAATTTATTGTTGTGTATTTAACTTGTTCTGTTTCATATGAAGCTATTGGTTCAAACAAAATTTTAAGCTAAATGCAGTATGCCTCAGACCAAAAAAAATAATTCATCCTCTGATAATTTGACCTATGGCATAGAGCACAACATATGAAAATTTTAAATGAGATTAAAATTGTATTTTGGAAAAAAATCATCTGGGGTTTTATGATCTGCAAAAAGTGCAGTTGAAGCTGTGACATTTTACTTGGAAGCAAAGGAAATGTAACTCATTTAGGGGACAGGATTTGGTAAGCATCAATCTATAATCTATACAGAAACTCTTCTTCATTAAGTCTCTGGTATGTTTGGAAGGGATTTTTTTTCTACCTATTGCAATTGCATCCAAAGGGTGGAGCAGTTTTGAGGCTTACTATCAGACATTGCCAGTTCTAACATGTGCCAGCACTTACTCACAGGAGAGGCCTGATCCAAAGAAATGCATTTCTACCCCCAAAACTCAGAGAGCAGTGGGTCTCAAATGGAGCTGCTGCTTCACTTTATGAGCACTCTGAGGCATTACATGAACAATATGAATAAATAACCCTCCTTCTGCTACAATTCTCCAAATTCACTGAATAAATGGCCATATCTCTTCCTGGAAGTTGAGCCTAAAAGGAATAAGAAGATCCTGCTACCACTCAGGTAATGGAGTTCTTTTTTCACTGTCAGTGGAACTGGGCTGGTGTTCCTGGCATGCTGACAGGCCATAATAAAGGTTATCACACTTGCTGTCTCCAAACTCCCAGCACCTTGAACAGGAGTTTCAAGTGCACAGAATGGAGCCTAAGAATTATGGCTTAAAAAAAAATGTGTCTGCTAATAATAATTTCTGATAAACACCAGGTGAAAACCAGTCCTAGCACTGCTTGGCAGGGAGGAGGAGCAGGGGGAAGCTGTGTGCAATTTCCTCATTTCTGCTAATAAAATTAATCCTTATGCTGTGTGTGTTTTATCTGTGGACTTCTGATAATAAAGATGCAAGTGCCACAGAAATAATTTTAGGCACAGGGAATGAGTTGATTAATTCAAGTCCTTTGATAGAAACAGGAACTTGTTCTCCAGCTCCTGAACTCCTGTGTGCCCCTGAGAAATAGCCTGGGATTTCATTGCTTCCTGTGCTAATTTTTGCAGAGTCAAACTCTGCAGCAATATTTTGTGACAATATGAACTTGGTTTTAAAAACTTTTATGTAGAGATTTTCCTCAGTATAGAAAGGAAAACTGTCTTTCATTTTATTTTTATATATTTATATTCACATATATTTGCATATCAATTTAAATTTCCATTTTTCAGGCTTCTTTTTAGTGAGGTGTATTTTGTTCTCAGCTCTTTAAGGCAATAAATAATTCATTATAAGTATGTTAATCCTGTGAGATGTATTTAAGGCATGATCAGGGTGACAGTGGGGCTAACATGATGTGCAATTAAATCATATTTGACAAAAGTCCTTTGCATTCATGGGCTTTGTGGACAACAGTGACTCAAAGATCTACATGAGTTTATTCCTACACAATCCTAGATGAGTACAAAGGTATTACATTGCCAATTTAATCATATGTAGCTTGTTTTGTGCTCTACCAACATTTCAAAGTTTCCTGTCAATGTTCTCTCCGATTCCAATTGTTTGTCACTGAACGTCATTTATTGCAGAAAAACTGATTATTTTCTCAGAATGTTGATGGAATGGTAACAGAGTTGGGAGTAATGCTGCAAAAATATTTCCATTTTTCAAGTGGGTTTGTCACAGAGCCAAGGACTGATTCTGATGTGTTCTCCTCCTTCACTCTGCCAGGCCCCACATCAGACCCAAGGCCCTGGCCAGAGGGGAGTTGGCAAAGTTTAGCTAAATTTGGGGATGCAAAACTAAAGAATGAAGGGAGAATAAGAATTTCTCCCAAAATGTGAGACAAACTTTGTCCCAGCTTTCTCTGAGAGCTCAGCAGCAGAGACCAGGCAGGATGGAGAAGTGTAAAGGAGAACCTGTGGTTTCAAGCCACATTTTTTGACTGAGAATAGGGAAAAAATTAAATGGGAATTTTATTGAGGTCATGCAGTCCCTGGGAGAGGCTCTGAGAATCTCTATTCAGAGTTTATTAAAGGTTGTGATGTCCCCCACAATGTTTATTTCCAACATGAATAGTTACCTACCCAAACTGCTCTTGAGTGGCTGCAGGATTGAAAGCCCTTGCATCCACACAAAGAATCAAGAACTTACTGCCCAGGGAGAGGGAAAATCAGCTTATAGTAATCACCACAAGCCAGCCAGGAAAATTAGTACATTTGTTCCAAGAGCTTAGTGCCCAGGGAGAGGGAAAATCAGCTTACAGTAATCACCACAAGCCAGCCAGGAAAATTAGTACATTTGTTGCTGTCAAAATTGGCGGTAGTGGGGAACCTTTTAAAACCAATCTATTTTCTCTTGCATGCAGTGTAATAGGGACTTCTTTTCCCAGTGAACAGAATTCCTGAAAAAAACCCCAGTAATTTTCTCTTTTGTGACATTATTATATTATATATTATGTGGCATCTTTTATTATATTGTAGATTATGTGGCATATTTTATTATATTGTAGATTATGTGGCATATTTTGTGATGGCTGTATGAAGTCTGCCTACCTGGTTCTTCCTCTGTCTTCAAGCAATTAATCTTTTTGGTCCCTGGTTTTAAATTAGTTTGTTTCTTGGGACTCATACTTTGTCAGAGGGATATTTTGGTGTACTTCTGGGCTGAGTGAGATTATCCAAATTACATTTTACTGATAATGTTTGGTGTCTGATGCCTTCCACGTGAATACTTGCTTGTGATGAAATGCTGCCTTTCATTTCTGTGTGATCTGACTTTACTCATATGTAATTTGTACAGAAATTATGAATTCCAAAGCAAGAGGTCCATTACGAAAATCAGTGACTAATGGAACTATCAACACCTTTATCCCTACTAACAAGAGTACTCAGTGATGGTGCTGGGTTCCAGACTGTGCTCATGTCTCTTCCACCTTTATGGATGGCCTGTGGAAAATCTCTCCAATTCTGTGCCCCAAAAGACACCTTTTTATAAGGGTGAACCTTCCTTATCTATAGGAAGGTGAACTTTTGAAACTCTCTCAAATTCTGTGCCCCAAGAAGGCACCTTTTTATAAGGGTGAACCTTCCTTATCTATAGGAAGGTGAACTTTCCTATCTTCTTCCCTATCTTCTTATCCTCTATCCTCTCTTTTATAGAAGACTTGTGAAAATAAACCCAATCCTAGTGTGTGACAGCAAAGGTGCAAGAGGTGTAATGTACAAGAATTATTTTCCTGGTCAAATTTGGATGCTCCTGAGGGTAATCCAGGTCATCTGCCAGGATTCACTGTAGTGTGAGGTCCTAACAGGAGAATTAGCCCTTTCCAGAATGAGACAGGTAATTCATAGGAGTCCTAGGGGAGGGAAGATGTTGGAGACTAAATTATTGCATCTCTGTTATCTTTTTCTAGCTGAGAGTACAATTAAAAAACGTGATATTATTTTTAGAAAGTTATTGTTAACTGTTCTTTTCAGCAATCACACTTTTCATTTCCATATTGTTGTGACATCTCCTCTCTGGGCATGGCAGTTGCATGAATTAACTTAAGTGCTGTTGTTCAGCTTGATTACAAGGAAAGTGAAATATGGCCCTCATGGGCATTATCTGTCACATTGCTGAAAACAAGACCATCATAAAGCTCTGCTTGTTGCTGTAAAAGTCTCGCAGTGCATCCATCTCTGTGAGGTACCAAATGTCTGCCATTCCTGCCAGAGGCCTCTTGGAGTTACTCTGCTGTCCTGTGACATGGGAATTTTGCTGTGTTCTCATGGAATTGCTGCAATATCTCCTCAAATTCTCCAATCCAGTCTTCTCCAAAGTGAGAATTTTTTTTTTGGGGGGGAGGGGCTTCATCTGGGGAAGGAGGCACAAAGTGTAATTCCTAGACTCTTTACATCTATAGGCACATGTTCCTCTCAGTTGTAAAGTGTGACAAATCCATAACCCAGTTGCTAGAGTAAAACAATACACCTCCTGTATTCAGTAATTCTATTTATGCCTCAAAGTCCTCACAACTGTGAAACACACAGAGGTAGAAATGGAGATGGAAATATTGTGGTTAATTCTTCAATGCACAGTGTCTTCTCAAAACTTCTGTGCCATTCTTTCCTTTCTGGCCTCGTGTCATCCTGAACATGGCCCATGTGCTCCTGCCTTCTGTGCATTGTTTATTTAATACCTGTCCTCCTTTCACTTTTACAGCAGAAGTGCCTATTTTAGGCTTCCTCAGAAGCTTTTCTCTAAGTGGTTTGAGTCATGTCGTTTTCATGCCCTACTTTGAAAACATATGACTCAAGAATTACTGAGAGTCTTAAGGAATTAAAACATTAAATAATAATATTCTCTTAGACTTAATAAGAAAATTGGCTGCTATCAGCTGCAGGAGCATGCTTTTGCTTTTTAGCTTGTACAGAATGCAAGCATCAGCTAATTTTATACTTTATCAGAAAAACTGCATGTTCTGTATGCTTAGCTGTTTGTTTAACTCCGTCAGTTTTATAAAAGATCTTTTAATTAAAGAGTGCACAAGACTAAAACAACAAGTAAATTATTCTTTTTATCTTATATCTCTGTTTTGAATATCCTCTCCTTTCTCAATTAATCCCCAGTTCGGCACTGGACTAAAACAACAAGTAAATTATTCTTTTCATCTTATATCTCTGTTTTGAATATCCATTTTGTTTCCTTGTCCATGTATGTCCTCTCCTTTCTCAATTAATCCCCAGTTCGGCACTCCTGGCACTCCTGGTATCATGGACATTATTTGGTTTTCAGGGTAGGACTGAGACCTGAACTGTGAGTTGGTTTTTTAAAAAAATGTTGACTAAATTGGTTGACTCAGACTGCCTTGAAGAACATCTAAGGTGCTCAGAAAATATGTCACTGTATGTAATATACATAATGAAAAGAGATTTTTGTCTCCTAAATGCTAGGATTCCAGGAAATTAATATTTCACTGTGACCTGATTAGAAACCAAAGAGAAGTTGCAATTGAAACAAGCTTTGAAATTCTTTATTCATTTCATACTTGGACTTTTCTGTGTGAACTGCTTTCATTTTTGACTGTGTGTGGTTAATAATAGCTGGGCAGACAGCAGCTGTCCAGTCCTATTGAGGGATTAATGAGTAGCTCATAATCTAGTTTTTAGCAAACGTTGTTGCTCTGTTTGTAAGTCAGCCCCTGAAAAAGGCTGTACTGAATGAAATCACTGTCTTCTCTCACATCTCTGCTTTCCCTCTGGAAAAGGAGTAGCAGCAAGTTGTTGCTTCTTTTTCTGTGTGTGATTGTGTGTGTGTGCTGCCTGTTGGTCAGAGGCTGGAGCAGGGAAATTCAAGATGTCCCTGAGAGCATCTCAGTGTGTTTCTCTCCAGGCTGTCCCCTGCATGTGGGCTAATGGGTTTGGGATGGGTTTGTTCCCTCTTCCACGCAGCCAGGGGTGCAGAGCAGCCCTGGGCTCTGGAGTGCTGCTTGCTGGAGCTCTGTGGGCACAGTGACTCAGCTCTGTCTGTGAGGAGCAGGGTGTGCTGACCTGCCAGGCTCCCGCAGCAGTGCTGGGGATGCTCCTCAAGCTCTCCAGTGGCTCTGTTTGTGCTGTCACTTGATCACACTGCCAGGCTGTGCTGGTTCAGCTGCTCCCTGGCTCTCCTGTTCTCTGTGCCCATGCAGCCTGGGAACACTTCTGTGCATCCTGTCTTTCTCCAGCTGGAAAACAGGTCTCAGTCCCTCTGCTTCTATTAAAACCCTCTTCATGCAATGGCAGTTCTGTTGTTGACAGAGCTGGGGTTCATCTCAGCTGGAGCATCTGCATGGAGAATTAAGCAGGGAGCCCATGGCAGTGTCTTTTGAATAGGTAACTTAAATATTGGTATTATTCTGAGCTCCTGTTAAAATTTGTCATGCATTTAATTCCTAACAACCTGTAACTTTAGGGCTGACTGATCCTTTTACAGGGCTAACTTGACATCTTGAAAGACCTCTTAGAAACAGCTAAGTTCTCTGTAAATCAGAATCTTCTAAAATGGCTTAAGTTGGACCCATGTATCATTTCAAACATTTTCAGATTACTGTCCTCAGAAACCTGGGATTGTTTCTCATGGTGTGCTCCTTTGTGCTTACCTAGAGGGTGCTGTAGAGAAATTGTATCAAGCTGAAAAAAAGAAAAAAGCCTAAGGAAAGGTACATTTTTACAGCCATTGCGTAATTTCAAAAAGTGTAACAAAAGGTGAAACAAAACACGAAGTGTTTTATAATACATAGCACAGTTCCTTATCCAGTCATGGTTATTTACTTTAGAGAAGATGTCCTTGATGTGGCAAAGAAACTAATATATAGACTTACATAATTTTAGACTGTACCCTGTGCTTTAGTAGCTTTAAAAGTAACAAGTGAGGAAGAAAAAGATGATGAGTAAAATGTTGAGCCAAAAATGAATCCAGAGTGCTAGAGTAACTTAGCATGCCTCAAGACATGCTTTTTGCCACAGGAATAGGTAATCAAAATATTCTGCTATGCAAAATGCTTTGTTTTAAAGAGGAAAAGAACAAGAAAAAAATCACTTTGGGGAGAACATTACACTTGTGCTCAGCACATGAAGGTTTCAAGGCTAGTGATATGCAGGATTTATGTCATTAATATTCTTGCTTTCATGCTACATTCTGTGTCCTGTGACCAAATAATTGGAGTACATTTTGCACACCATTATGCAGCAACATAAGAGCAGGGTATACAGTTGTTCTGAAAGCCTGTCTATCCACTCTTTGCATTTTTTATTCCTTTTATGAACTATTCTGCGACATAAAAAATACACCCTATTCCCTTTATAGTTGTATAAATGCTGAAGGTTAAATTGTACAAATGGTCTATGTCTAAATCCTTGATATCAAATCTACACAGCTTAGTGAGGAGGATGCTCTAAAGAACCAGATAAATATCTAAGAATGTTGATAAAAATCCAGCCTGTCCTTGTGTACTGTGCATGGACAGGATCTCCTGTGTCCAACCCCTGGGCATGTTGGGTTAGGGAGGACACCAGGGTTAAAACAGCAAAGCAGAAGTGCTCTATGACAATTCAAATATATCCTGAGCTGATGCCACCCTTCAGTAAGTAGAAAAACTCTATTTTCTGTTGTAAGAAACTCGTTTCACCAAATGACAGGAAACTGAGATCCATGGAAGCTTGACTTTCTCATCAATGCACTTTGTTCACAGTTTGAAAAGTTGTTTTTAGAAAACATCTTTCATTACATTGTGGGAGAGCTCATTGCGAGGAGTGTAGAGTAATAGCAAAATAAAATGCAGCAGATGTCCGTTCTATTCAAGAAAGAAAGAAAGAAATTACTGTTATCTGAGTTACAAAGTATTCCCTGAAACTTTCTTTCTGTCGGAAATAATATGGGGAATATATTCTTTAACAGTTCTTGGTATTGATTTGGCATTGGTTTTAAATGACAGGTGCTCTTCAGGGTGCAAATGTGTAATAATTTTATTAGTTAATAGTTTTATATTGCATCCCAGGTCGGCAAAGGGATGTGGAGACTGGAATGCCCTGGGAGAACACTCACTTTTGATATAGGGTGACACAGTGAGACACTTTCCCCCAATTCTCCGCTTCTTTATGTTAATGGTTCCACTTATATCACCCCTGTTATCCTCCTCAGTTCTAGAATGTTCCCTGTTTCTGCTTTCCCTGTTGGTTCTCATTGCCTGCAACTCCTCCTCTGTATCCCTGTTGGTTGTTTCCCTCTGACACCACCCCTAATCCCTCTACCCATTGACCCTCAGACCTGATGCTCCACTTCCCTCATCCCGTATAAAAGCCCTGGACCCTCTTTGTTCTTGGCTCTTCTGTCCCTGAGCCCCTTTGGTGTGCCAGGTGATAAACTGCCACTGGACCCTCACGCTAAGATCCCCTCCTTCCTCTTCCTTACATCAACCTGCACCTTGCACCCAGCGGCACGAGCGTCTGGTGCTCGTCCTGAGCTGTCTGCCTCTGCCTAAGGGAGATGCTCTTGGCAAGGGAGTGACCTCGGCAGCTTCTGCCGTGTCGCTGCAGTTTTATTAGTTATTGTTATGTTTTCCTACGTAAAATCCTTTTGACATGCACTCCTGGGAATTATTTACATCATGGAAGGTATAAGCTGCTTCAGGGTGGCTTTTTGTCTGCATTTTTTAAAAAAGCAATTGCACATGCAAACAAATAACTGCCTCATTTAGAGTGGGACTGTAGGTAACAATTTTAATTTATAAGCGTTACCAATTTCAGTGGTGTTAATGAATTTTGGTAAAACATAACTGATTTCAGTTGTTTTACAGAGTAATTTGTATGCTCTATTTTAGACAAGCAACTTTTGCAAGAAGAATCTGACCACAGAATGATTTATTTTACTGTTCTCTGCTAAGCCATGAGGCGCAGTCCAGCAGCAATGACAGCTACCTAATGCTATCATTTATATACACTTTATAGAAGGTTGCTTTTTAATTTGATTTTAATCAGGAGCAAAACAGAGTCTAGAAATAAACAGCTGTTGGGAATGTTAAGCAGTGAAGCTCCCAGCTCCAGCAACAGCTCCCAGAAGGATTCCTTTTGATCTCATTCAGATCTAGGTTAAGGGTGTGGATGCGCAGTCAGAGTTCTTAGAAATCTTGTGATGCTCAAAATGCAAGTCCTGCTCCAAGTCATTAATAAATCAATAAATTTATTTCCTCTTCAGGTAAAATATGCAGTGCCCATGTCCTGCAATGCAGGACTTTACCTGACATTTGATCTTTGAAGGAGAACCAAACTGCCCTGATTGTGAGCAGCACTTTGCTACAGGAGCTGGGAACTTCAGTATCTGTTACATTTCAGTGCTGTGAATTCAATTTGTATAAATGAGCCCAGGAACTGACACTGGAGCAGTACAAAAAAGCACAAAGGCATTTCAGATACATCAAACAGCAAAGAGTTTTCAAACCTTGGCTCATGAGGGGCCCTTGTAGCTCTGGGATTCAGCTTCTGTCTTCTTTCCACAAGTTACAGCAGTTGCTGAAACGTGGTACTGCTGTTTCAAAAAGAGGAGGGAACATTGAAAAAAAAATATTTTACCCAATTTTACATACAGGTATGTGGATAAAGGTAGATGTTAAAGCAATTTAGTGCTCTAGGTGAAGTTTCAGGGGGAAAAAGGTTCTTCTTCCCTCCTTTTAACAATGCAGATCCAAACACATCATTCTGTTTCATAAATGAGTTTAGGATGGCACATAATCCAACCAAAAAAACCACAACGCATCTATGATTTATTTAGCTGAGATCAAAGACATACAGCTGCAAAGAACCTAATGAAAATTTGATGATGCAGCAGGCAGGCTACATCTATTATTTAATTTGGAGGTTGTGATCTTACACAAAATTAGCTTCCAGATTTCTCTTGCACTCTTGGGCTGCAAATATACTTGTACATATCATTTTGATATGGAGTTGAATCACCAAGATTTCACAGCTGATCTTTAGATGTCCTATGCTAAATTTGCTGTCAGGAAAGGAGATGATAAATTCTAGCTTTGGATCAGCACAGATACATTTCTGACCTCCTGGTGCTCAGCACTTGGACAGTTCAGCTTGTTTTAGTTAAAGGACCAAGACTGATTATTGAGGTGTGTCCAGGGTGGACACAGACCCAGCTCTTTGCCTACTGAAAATACCGATAAAGAAGTAATCTCTAGAAAATGTTGAAAAAATCTATTAGATTTTTGAATTATTATGGGTCTTCATTTTATGAAACAAACAGTAAAGAAATAAGTCTGATTAAAGTACTTTTGACATTTCTTGTTGCAAATACGAGAAATCATGTCCTTTCTGTTATCTTGTTGGTAGAAGGTTGAGTAAGCAATTACTAAAATAATTTCACTGGCTTTCTTTCACAAATCAACGAGCTTATCTTTGTTGCAGCAGACCTCTCATTAGAGGTAGACATGAGCCAAGACACAGACTCTCATTTAACAACGTGAAAAGGGTCCCAGTCTATTCTTCATTACAGCTTAACCATCCTGACTGTGACTGCAGCAAGCTCCTGCTGTTGGCTTCCCTGACAGACCCTGACTGCTGGCTATTCCTGCTGGAATATGACTACAAGTATTTATTTGCTGCCTCTGACTGCAGGCTTTTACCTGGCTCTACTATGACTGCAGGCTCCAACAGCAGGCTCTAACTCTATCAGGCCCAGACTGACCTCACAGCAGATCTTTTGCAGCAGCAACTCTCTTCCTTGTCCCATTCTTCTTTGTGTCCCTCTGGAATGTTGCTTCTTCTTCAGGGCTCCTCTACCTCCTCAAGGTCTTCTCCCTCTAGGTTCTCTTAAAGCACTCTCTGACCAGCCAACCCACCCCTTTTATCACACTTATCTTTATTAGTTGAAGCTTTATTAATCAAGTCTGTTCTTTGGTAATTAGTACAACTGTGACTTATCAGGGGTGAACTCACTTGTAATCCCTTCTTCTACACCTACATTTCTTTATTAAAATGAGAATGCTTTAGGTTGATGTTTTTGGCTGGAATTTTACCTCAGTACAAGTTGCTTGTAATCCCTTCTTCTACACCTACATATCTTTATTAAAATGAGAATGCTTTAGGTTGATGTTTTTGGCTGGAATTTTACCTCAGTACAAGTTCTGGACATTGAACATCCTTTTGTCATTAGCTCTGATTTCCACGTGTGAGTACAGTGCATTCATAGAAGCAACATTTGGCTCTAGTTTTATAGTAGCAATCCCAGCCAGTTTACCTAATGTGGGTATGTGATGCTGAAGTTAAAGATGAGTAAGGAAAGTCCCAAAAGCCTGACTGAAGCACAGGGAGCTCTATGGAAAGCAACTTTCCATCCTCCCGTAGCCTCACACTCCAAGTCAAGCTTGTGCTAACCATGTCCCCACTCCCTGTGCTTGTTGCCCACCTTCAAAATTATTACAGTTTTCATGTCAACAGTGCAACTCTGCACCTTTCAGGGAGTGAGAATAGGAAAATCGTGCCTGTCCTGTTTCAAGCTGAGGCTTTCTCTTGTTCATCTGCAGCCAGGAAAGTGATAGGATGACTGCAGAGAAAGGGAAGCAGGCTCAGCTTTGGGGAGGACAATGAATGTAGGCTGAGAAATATTGGCCCCACTTTCTTTAATGCCTTTAGTCTTTGGTCTGGAGATCTGGTGTAAAATACAAATTCACACTTCCAGGATCCATAGGGTTTACTTGAGATTTGGTGCCTTTGCTGAGTGCATCAAGGGAGTCTGGAGAAAATGTTTGTCCTTGGCTGTGTTCTGAGTTACTCCTCTGTATATCTCATTTCTTTTATGCCCACTGAATATGTTGGCACTTCTCCTTTTTGAAATACCCAGGGGTCTAATTCTGGCTTTCTTCAACTGAATAAAACATCAAAATCAAACCCAGCAGCTAAGTGATAGCTTTTCTTTTTCTTTTTTAATAAATAAAGTAGACAGAAAGCTCTTAAGGTTTTTATTTTTATTTCACTACTAAGAATTTACCTAGAATGTATCATGAACAAATTAAAAGATTAATTAATTGTATCGCTAACAAAAAGTTTCAGATTTCAGATTCACCTGCTTTGAATTTGGATATTCTTGGAAGGTCATCAGGTTCTTGGTGTTAAATGTGTCAAACTACAGCAGAAGACAGAAATATCCCTAGCATGGCACTATAAAAGCTGTGGGTTTGAGCAGAATTTTGCTAATTGGCAGATTGATTATTTCTAAGTGAGTCTACTGCTGGTGAAATATCATGCAAATTATTGAAATGAGAGATTTTAATAATGCAGAGTGGGCGTAAGATGATACATACCTTTGATTATTGCTCTGTCTGTTTGGGTTTTTAATATAAACTTTAATCAAAGAAAAAAATAAATTTCAGTTAATGAAAGGAAGAAGAATGTGATCCAAATCTCTGGGGAGGTATAACAGTTAATTGGGTTTCAAGTACTGTAGCTCCGTTCTCAATAGTGTCCATTTTCTTTGCAGGATTACAGTTGTTTAGTTTCATTAGCCTAAATGTACAGGGTCAGCTTTTAAATTATACTGCATTATGCTGCTGTTCTCTTTTGCTTCATTCCTTCCCTCCTTGCTGCATGGCCCCTCTCATGGCAGTGACCCTGCCTTGGCAGAGGTCACTTGTTACTGCCACCAGAGAGCTGCCATTGGAACTGCCAGTCCTCTTCCTAATGATTCCTGTCTTCTTCCCGAGCCTCCAGCGTGTCCCTGAGAAGGCAGAGCTCTGCATGTGACTCTCAAAACAATGAACTGAAGCTCCTTTCTGCTTGTTAAAATCTGTGTTTACAAATAAACTGAGCTTTGCAAAAACAAAACAAAACAAACCCTGGAAGGACTTCAGTTTGCAGCACTCACTGTGACTGCAGAAAAGAATTCAGCAGCACATTGGTGTTTATTTTAAACTCCAGATTAACAAAAAAAATATTATGGTTGATGCTGGGAAAAATTTGTATTCTAAGGGAAACATTTTCCATGTTGGGAAGGAGAGGTTCTTGAGCAGGGCAAGCTGTTGGTTGTATTTGCATAGGATAAACTCCTTTCTATCTCAGTGACTGAAATTTCAGCTTACAAATATTGGTGCTGTTTGTGTCTAGAAAAGCAAATGTTAATGAATTTAGTTTAAAATCAGAGTTGCTAAATGTAGGTGGAGCTGGGTGACAAATACAAGTGCTTGTTATGGCTTCCTGCATAATGAGATTTGTTAAAAGCATTGACTTTCCTTCTTTCAAACTCATTGGTATTTGATTTTGATGAGTTCAGGTAGAAAAACACCAAGTACTTTGCTAAATTTTGATATGAGCTCAAATCTGGCCCATTAATTTGGTTTGAATTGTGAATGCATCTTCCTGGTGGAAATAAGCTCTTTTTGCAGTGGAGAAATGAGCAATGGGTGAGTTTGGCCATCACTTTTGTATGTCTGGATTAATAGCAAAACAGTATGATAAGATACATGCCAGATTTTTCTCTCAATTCTACCCTTAAATTTCCACATCCTTGAAAAAAGCAAGCTTTCCAGTAATATGACTGAGAGTAAACACAGGCAGTGATGGGGAGAAGTTACAGAAGTGCTGTTGAAGTGCCAACCTCTAGAGACCACATTTAGTTTACCCTAAGTTTTAAATATGTGCCAGCATTGTTTCTCTTTCAAAGAAACACACAACGCTTCGGTGAACCTGACATCTCTTGGAGCTGACCCTATTAATTATTTTTGACTTACTGTGTGCTGTACATCCACAGGGATTTTCAGAGAGCCAAGTACACTATTGTCAAGGACTGTTATTTCTTCTTTATATTTCCTGGTGTGAGTAGAGAGTATACAGGTATGGCTAATAGCAGGTGCTGTGTGATGGATTTGGAGATAGAAATCATCTGTCTTGAGGGGGGAAAAAAAGGCAGCGCAGATTAGGGAAATGCACTGTAAATTTTTTATCCGCACAGCTCAAAAATTCAGACATCTTATAGATCACTAGACACAATACCTAATTTTCCCACCAGTCTTAAAAGGGATGATTTCTTAGGACAGGTTCTAAGCCTGGAATACACTTTCCAACAGGTAGGGCCAAATTTTGATCTTGACTACACAAAAATTACATTTGAATTCCTGCACTAAATGTGCAAGGCCTGCTCTGCATCAGCATGGCATGGCTGTGAGAGCAGCTTCCCTCCCTGTGCATTTGCTCTTTGAGGACCACTGAGAAGGTGGGGAAGGGAATGCCTTGTTAGGCTCAGGGTGAAGTGAGCACTGTGAACATTTGGTGCAAGTAATGAGTTGAAGGAAACTAACGCAGATGCTGATAAATTTAATTCTTTCCCCAATTCTGCTGCCATCATTCATGGGAGAAAAAAAGGAAACTGTAGGAAGAAAGACAAGAGGAAGAAGGTAAAATAATAAAAATGTGCCTTTGTGCAATGAAAAGTCATTTCCTCTTTGCCCATATATGCACAGGTTTAAATACAGAATATATTGTTTCGCATAGCAAAAAACATACGAAAGGACAGAGAACAAAATACGGGGGTTTGTTGTTTGTGGTTCTTTGGCATTTTTTGCTTAGTTTGTTTTGTTTTATTTTTTGTTTGTTTGGAGGGTTGGTTTTGGTAGGTTTTGTTTGTTTGATTTTTTTTTCTTTTGAGTGTTTTCTGTTTGTTTGCATTTTTGGTTTTGGGGTTTTCTTAGGATAAATCCATAACTTTTCAATTTTGATTTTATCAGGAATCCAGCTGAGCTCTGTGGCTCCATGACAGAGACAGCTGTACCCAGGATGGCTCTGATTCCAGGGGAAAACCAAATCCTGCCTGTGTGGGAAGACTTGGTATACAAGGTGACAAAAAATTGTTGAAAATCAGACATGAGTGATTTTCCTAATCATTAGCATGGATTTCTCTTGCAAGACTGGATTTAAAAGACAGTAAGGAAACACCATTGCCTATTGATCAATATTTAGCACTGTAATATCTGCACTTTTTTTTTTAATATTCTTTAAATTCAGTTGACAAGTCATGATACACCTGTGTGACTGTTGTCAGGAATGTGGGAGTATAAATGGGAGTGTCAGTATAAATGTGCTGGAACAAGATTGACTCCTAGAGCAAGATATTCTTGCAATACACGCTGCAACTTGGCACTCTACTCTATGTGGATAAACTCTAATAAGTTTAGTATTTGAATCAGATTTCAGTGTTGGATCACTCTTTTTAATTGTTCTTTTTTCCCTGAAAAGTACCATTTCCACCTCTAACCATGACACAATCCAGCATTTAGAAGAAACTGAATGCTCAAAGCAGAGCTGCTGTTTCTTCTCAGGGTCACCTGTAGGGTAATTTAGCTGTGCCAGATTTTGACCTCCTGAAAGCAGCAGAGATCAATGAAAATTGAGTGCAACTGCAAAGAAAACATGGATTATTACTGGGATCTTGCTATTCAACTCGAGGAAAGAGAAGTGGCATTGGAATCGTTGCATTGTTGAACCCAGGGCTGTGATTCCTGCGTGCTGTGGTGCAGGAGGAGACACCACCTTGAAGGGTGGTCCCACAGTGGATCCACTAATCCAGGCTGCTTCCAGTGACACAGGGGGGTAACTGGAGCAGAGCTGAGTAAATCAGAATCTGTTTTCCATGAGTATATTTTTGCTAAGCTCCACAGAGAAGCCCAGCATTCAGCCACTTTCATCAACGTCTTTCAATCTTTCAACGTCTTGTGGGCCAGGATGAAGCTGATGTTGAGTATGGAGCAGGGAGGAGCTGCAGGCATATGGCCACATCCAGGTTCTAGTTCGTCTCTTGCCTATCTTTTTGTTTTGCCGAGCTTTGAAATAGAGGAGGTTCCATCCATAACTTTTCACCTAAAAAATTGATGGTAAAATAGAGAATGAGAGTTCTGAAGAGGCACATTTGAAACGTTTGACTCTGTGGAGGGATCCTCTCTGAATCCAGATAAATCTCTACAAAAGCCACTCAGGAAAATTGGTCATAAAGAGCATAGTTGAGATAGTTATCAAACAGCTTCCCACCTGAAAAGGGATCTCAGTCAGATTATAAATTCCTTTGCAACTTTCATATACTTGAGACTTTTTGTCAGGCACTTGTTGTAATTGCTGATTCTTTTTAAACCAAGAAGAAAATATCAGAAAAATGTTGCCAAGAATACTGTGTGGATCATTGGGTGATTTTTTTTTTTAAGTTCAGCATCTTCTTTTAAATAAAATTAGCTTGGCAGAAAAACAGTTGTTTGTATTTTTTTCTTTGCATTTACCTGTTGGAATATAAAAATCCCCTCTTACTTAATATCAAATAGCGTATTGTGCTTGCAATTTATTTAATACTTTATTTAGGACTATTTTAAAATTTGAATTAAAAAGTGAGGTTTTTTAAGTGTAGTGGGGGTTTCAGAAATGATTTTTAATGATTCTTCAGCTGCAGGAGTTTGAAGAAAATCAAATTGTGAATTGAGATTGTGAAATATGCATTTTTCAGCTGAAGGCACAGACTGAGTGAACAGTGTCAGACCCTGATCCTTCAAAGGCTGTGCGTGCGATTTTTCACTTTAGACACAGCCCTGCTCTCTGCTAATGGAATTTTGGTAGGCTTGACATTCCTGTCTTCCAGGAGTGGCTCTAATTGCAACAAAACACATAAAACATTTAGCAGCATGTGTTGGTTAACACAAGGAGATGGTTCTGTTTCCATCTCAGAGTACTGAAGGATGGGTGTCGTGCTGAACACCCCACCAGGAGTAGAAAATGGGGACAGCAAGGACTAGTAGCCTTATTCCTTGAACAAAGGGGCAACCCAAAAATTCAGCCGGATCCAAAATTTATCTGCCTTCCTTCCTGAGAGTCACTGCTTGGGCACGGGGTGTATGCCCTACAAGCAGGACCCACTGACTTCTGGTGATTTCTGTGGCAGGGCAGACTTGTGGCTGGACATCCTTGCTTACTTCCATGCCTATGCCCTCATAATTTGTGCAATTATGAAACAAATTCTCCTGACAGCTGCCGAGTCCAGTGCCTTGAATGCAGGAGACTTGAAATATACCAACAATAAACTTTTTTGAAAGGTAGAAAAAACTGCCTTCTTTCACTCTGTAGCAAATTTCCCACTATAACTCAGCTAAATAGCACAAAACTAATAATCAACAGAAAATAATACGATGGCTAAATTTTTAAATTTCATTTATTTTTGCCTGCTTAATTTAATCTGCCTGCTATTTATTATTTGGCAAGGAAAGGCAAACTGAGCCACAGGAAACAGCAACAGTAGAGTTGTCCCAAAATCATCAGAGTCTGGATCAGTTCTTTCCTCACTGACAGGGTAATTTTTCTTGCTGTCACCAGTTGCAAAAGAGTTTAATTTTATTGATTCTTTATTCATCCATTTATATTATTTGTACTCTCTAAGTGAATCTCCTGTGAGAGTTTACTTTTTACAAGGCAATACCACGTCACCAGTTTTCTCTGTGATGGATTTATTTCTCCTTATGCAGATAAAATGAACTCCACCTGCATGTTAAAAAATAATATGTAGATTTTTCTCAATAGTTTTTCCGCTAGCATATTGCTGTGCATGTTTTTGGTATTGGAATGTCACCAAGCCAGATAAAGTTTGATGGAACATATACAAACACCACCCCCATCCTCTCCCAGAATCCAGCCAGATGAACTCCCCTGAAGTCAGGAAGGTACAGATAAAACTTGTTGCCTTTTATATGAAGTTGAAAGGACTGGGCTGACTGGTAACTCCTGGTGCTGTGGGAAGTGCTCATTTGTCTGAGCCTGAACTTTCATCTGCTTTCCCTTGTTTCCTGACAAAATGGAAGCAGTTTGGGAGCCAGCGTCAGTCCATTTGAGCAGCTCTTCCACAGCAGTTTTAGATCAGCTGAAGCAAAAAATGTGTTGGTAAATATGAGCTGGTCTTTCTTGGGAATTTTTAACTAAGTAGCTCATTCTTTAATTTCCATAAATAAGCTAATAGAAGAACGTATTTATTGGAATTCTAGATTTCAATATAAACACTTCTAGTAAGTTGTGGACAGACAGCAGAACCCCCTGTTGAATCATCCTTCTACTTGAATACTAACTCAAAGCTATAAATAATCTCATTTCTAGAGGAAAAGGAGAGTTCTTCAATACTTTATCTTACAAAATGGGCTTAGAAACCATACTTAATACAAGAGTCAAAAATATCTAAATTTACGGGAAATGGAAGAAGAGAATGCATTGGAAAAAAAGTATGGAAACATCTTGTCTGTGCCATTGTTGAGTAAATTCTCAGTTTTCCTGTTGAATTCAGTAGACTTCAAACTACCCTGTAATTATGTGCCATTTTCATTATGCTTTTAATAAAAAAATCTATTTAAGGTTGCCTTTTTGAGATATTTCCTGCTGTGTTTTAAACTGGGCTAACACATAAAAGATAAGAAGCTAGAAGGTCAAGAAAGTATTTTAGTTCAGAACATTAAAAAATATTAAAAGCACTTAGATACTCAGAACTCATATCCAGTCACCATTCCTCTTTTTCAGTTCTTATTGTCCCACAAAATTCTGCATTTTCATTTTAAAGGGGTTGAGGTATAAAATTGATTTTAAAAGTTGAGTGGAAATGGGGGCTTTTATTGTTGATGTGTTTTGGGGGTTTTTTATTGTAAATTTATAAAGTGAATCCCTTATACATGGCAATTTACCTGTCTCTGTATTACAGCCTGCAAACTTTGATCAAAATCCTCGACTCCCTTAATTTTGCTCTGTTGTATTACCTCAGATAGCACCTGCTGAGATCTTGCAGCTCTGTGGAGGTCGTTCTTGGTTTATGAAATCCAGCTATGAGACGTGTCAGCGCAGACGTGAGGACCACTGTCCTAGTGGTCAAAACCACAGAAATCTGACAAATCCATCAGAGTATAAAGACATTTGGAGGAGAATTCCCTCAGCACTAGGGAAAACATGAGCATGATTACAGCTTCCGGGGGTACCTGAGACTTAAAGGCAGCCTCAAAATGCATTTTCATTACCCCAGAAAAGGAGAATAATTTCAATGAATATGTAAAATGCAAACACCATGACATCTGCAAGCAGGAGCTGTGCGAGTTTCTCAAATTAGTTTAGACTTCGCATATTCCACCCCCACCTTCTGTTTAACAAATGTATGCATAGATGACAGAAAAAAAAATGAAGTCTACAGGAAAAAAACCCCAAACCATGGGAATGAACTAATTCTTCTGTCAGTCAAGTAGTTATGAAACAAGCCAAGCATATACTGAAGGTGAATGTTAATGACTAAGGAGGCAGACAGATGGTCCGACTTTTCTTTAGGTGGTTCATCATCCTTTATTATTCACAGAAAATTGTCTTCAATAAATGCATTCACTGTTAAAAAGATATTCAGGAAACGTATGGGTCACCTTGTGACTATGGCCAAGCAGAGTACACTTGATAGATTTCTGCCACTTTATGATTTTATTGCAAATACATGTGGGGTTTGATATTTTGGTGTGGGGGGTATGTCTTTGTATTGTTTTATCAGAGTTTATCACCATTAAACTCCATGTTTGTTTCCCGCACTTAAAAGTGCAGTGTCATTCCCCAGGAGCCCTTTTTTGTATTGAAGTCTCATGTTCCCTCCACAGTAATGACATTTCCTCACTAACATAATTACTGAGAGCTCCAGATCACTGCTGCAGGCACTGCCACCTTGGGGGAAGTTCAGTGTTCTGGGTCTTTCAAGAAATGCTTCAGTGTCTCTGAGGGCTCAGCCAGCTCCAGACATGTTTTTGAGGAGGAGGAGGAGGAACTTTTTCTTCTGTGTTGACTAACAATTAGGAAAGCTTTATGCATAACCGACTGAAGGAAACTGAAAATCAGCTGGCTAGACACCAGCTGCTGATCCTAATACAGCCAAGGCTTTTCTTTGCTCTGCAGGCAGGAATATATTGGTGTCTCAGGAAGGAAAGGCAGCTTGTCCCATGACATCTTTGCCTTCCAAGCCTCACCATGGCTGAGTTCTGGCTGTGGGTTTGGACAGGCAGTCATTCCATGGCACCTTTATTTTAACACAAATTTTGGGGTGCATTGGTTAACAGTGACCCACTTGGTAGAAGTTTCCCTCTCTACAGTCAGACACAAGTCCCCTCATGGCTGCAGTTGTATGGAAATCATCCTTCCAGCAGAGCAGCACTTCCAGGAGTAAGTTTTGCATGTTTTGTGAGTTCCAGAATACAGGAGCACAGAGGATTTGTATTTACACAGGTGAAAACCAAGTCAGCTTTTTAACAAGCTCCTCTCATCACATCCTCTGACTACTGCCCACTTGATTTGGAAAAAAAGCCTCTACTCTATTAACCTCAATTTTGCAGTGTTGCAATTCAATATGCCCTCAGCAGTTGTGTGCTATTTACCCAAAATATTAAAATATTGCCACTGCATAGTGTGTAACTTATATTAGACTTCCCATTAAGGTGTAATATTGAATCAGGCAGCTGTGCTTTGAATTAGTCTCTCAACTCACCTGTGTAATCCAGCAGTGTCTCCTGGGTAAGGAGACAGCATTTCAGAGGAGTTGAACTCCAGCAAGGTGGACAGGGAGATAGTTCTGGCAATGTAATTATGCAAATGGGAATTCAGATTCTCAGGACTATATTACCAGTATTACTTCAAAGACTTGCACAGATTTCTCGCCTATCATCTTTTTTTATGGGTTCTTTTTCTTTGTTGCACAAGTGAAAATGAAACATTTAAATACATTGTGAAAATTTGGAGAAAATAAATGAGCCCAGATCCATTTGCAAATGCTGCCTGTTCCAGTTGGAGACTGCTTAGCCAGAAGTAAGGAGATAGAAATTTTGTTCTTTTTCCCCTCCTGCCTTGCAACTATGCTTTTGCAGAAAATTTCTTTGGAATTCAAATGAAAACAGCATTACATGTATTTTAAATAACATCAAATAATTTAATAGAATGTCTAGGTGGTACCTTTCTAATAATGTATTTTTAAAAAACTATTGTAAAAGGAAATTTTCTCATAAAACCTTTCACTTGGAAAAAAATATTTTTTAACACTTTAAAGGATTTTATGTAAACCTCTAAGGGTAACACAGCTCAAATATTTTATGCCTTTCAAAAGTTTCTTTTGTGAAATTAGCTGGGAAATTGAAGAATGGCACTTTGCACTCTCCATGGAAACTTGGAAGTTGTATCCTGATGCATGTAGAGTTCAAGGCGCATGAATGATTCTCTCTTTCCATATGAAAATAAATCTAATTGAGGACATCAGCCCATTGGAGTCTGTCTACTGTAATGAAATTAAATAAATAGAGATGCTTGGACTTTTAATTTATTTAATTTCATTTTTACTGCTTATATTAACATTGATTCTTTCCTTTTCCCATCTTTTTAGCCAATTGGACTTTTCCTTGGGTTCACTAGGAGGAGACTTGACAGCAGCACTTGAGTACATTAATATTTTATGTATTGGGGCTGAAGGTACTTCCCTACCTACTGACTCTTTCTCTGCATTAGTATTAGAGAGCTGCCCAAATGTCTGCTCAAAGTGGACTTATCTCTGAGACCAGTTTATGATTTTCAGCCTTTTATTTAATTAGTGCATAATTTCATTTTGAAAGTGAATTCTTTGAAGTAATTTCCAGTATCTCATGGTAGTGGATTTATTTATAACTTCAGGTCTCATTCCCAAGGAGTGATGGCAACTATAATTGTGAGTGCAGGTCAGAGCTTATAACACTTCCCTATAGTTTTATGTTTTAAAAAGTCATAAAGCAGCTTCACATTTTCATTTTTATTGTATGAGCAAATCTTTATACAGTTTTGGTTATCAACCTGCCTCATGATCTCAGTCAGGAAATGGACTTCTGAACATTTTTAAAGGGCAGGACCACAATGTTAACTCAGCAAAAGCAGTGTTTTGCTGTCATGAAGAATAATAGAATTGTCCTGCTATAGAGACTGAGCTGACTGAAGCCTCCCTCTTGTGTTCTGTTTTGGTAACCTATTTTTGACTAATACAGCTCTGCACTGACGTCAACCATTAATAGTAAAATTAATTTTCTTTACTTTTAATGATGTAAAAATAAATTATCTTTAAAAAATGCTTAAGCTCCCTCTTTAGTCAAACAAGAATTATTCACACCTCCAGAGCATGAATAATCTCACCTAGAAAAACACCTGTGCCAGTGCTCTCCATTAATTCCACAGAGAAACTAGATGAATAATGGGAGCTAGGATGCTCCAGTTAGGTGAAGGGAATCACTCCTAAATGAACAGATCTCTGCTTCAGATAATGCTACAGATAAGCTGCTGAGGATAAATACCCTGTCACGTCTCTACAAGGATTGTACTCAGCCAGCCCATCTTCACCTTGATATATCGGCATTTTATTGTGGTTTAGAACCAAACAAGATGAAGAAATGAGATGCAAGTTTCTGGCCTGAGGTATTTTAAAATAATAGAGTGAGTAAAAAAGAAGTTATTTAACATGAAGATGAGATTAGTGAATAAGCCATTGGCTTCTGGGTCCTTTTTCCTCTCTGCCATGAGCTGCCTTTTTATTCCTGCACTTCTTTGTCTCTTTTGTCTACAAAGCATGAGATTTTCAGCACAGTGAATCATCTGGAGTACTTAGGCTTTTCTGGGCTTTTAATCAATCATCCCATTTTTATTTATTAGTCCAGGTTCCATTGATACTGCATAGCATAAGGCCTTCCCCAATGAGCTTGTAATAAAACCAGGAGGAACCAGTAGATAATCAGTCCTTGTTCGAGAGGTAGTCACTGCATCCAAGAATTGCACTAAAAAAGTAATTATAGCCCAAACTGTGAAACTCTCAAAGGCTTTTATGAACACACTATTCTGGATGCACATTTCAATTTACAAGGTTCATTTGAATCAGTGGCTGAAAGAACAATGCGTAACATGGGTGACAGACAACCAATATTTCAGATTTACACATTCAGTTAATTCTTTAAAATCACTGTTCAGTGACACCATCCCTTTCTTCGTTGTCTAATTCATTGGTATCATATTTTTGATTGAAAGACAGTTTGACACTCTTGCTTTTGCCCTGCATGGGATTCTCTTTCTGTCTCATCCTCCCTGTTTCAATTTCACACCAGTACACAGTGTAAAGCTGAGTGAGAAAAGCACAAAACTCAAGCCTCATGAATACATGACTGGAAATGCTTTCAGTGTTGGAGATCCAGTAACTGATGGCAGAAGCTTTGTTGGTGGTCTGCTCTGAAGCCCTGAGAACTCAGCCTTTGCCATATACATTGTATGGAAAAAAATCCCTGCATTGCCTGGAAATGCATCTTCTTAACCACTATTTGGTTATTGGTATGTTCAAGCAAGATTTAGAAGTCAAAACCTGCCTACCATTTAAAGTAAACTGCATGTACCACTTAAAGTAAACAACATATTAAATAGCATTGCTGCCAGCCTTTAAATTGGCAAACATCCCCAGCCAGTGGCTGTTAAATATCATTAAAAAATTATGGTCAATGGGAAGTATGCACATTAATACTTTATGATAGCACCTAGGAGTGCCAGACTTCAATCTGAATGTAATTTACCCAGCAGTCTAAGCACAGACCACAGAGAAATACCTGTCTGGAAGGGCTTACAGAATGCAGGGAAGGCAAAAACCCAGACAGAGAGCAGAGTGAGATCCAAAAAATAACACCAGCCAGCAGCAGAGTGAGTGATGACCTGGAAACAGTCATTTTCTGACCTCTGGGTTTGGTGGCTTTAAGTCTCAAGCTGGGAAATTTTGCTTAATTTGTCGCTAATCATCCCACATTTTAGAGGTGGACCTGCTCCAATTTGAGCTGCCCAGGAGAATCCTCCCCCAGAACTCACCCCTTGCACGGAGGCTCTCAGAGAGCCCAAAGGTGGGGTTAAGGAGGTGAATGGAGAATGGGAGGGAGAGCAGAGACTACCAGGTGCCTCACAGGCAGCAGGGATTGGGAAAGATTAGGAGGCTGACTAAGAAAGGAGCTGCTGTTGATTGTAGATTTTGGCAAACCAATCTCCCAATGGAAAGAATCATCACACAGTAAATACTGGGTTATTTAAAGGCTTTTTATTTTTACTTTTTTTGCTTATAAATTTTTTTTGTCAGTACTACCTCAATGTGTGTAAAAATTACCAGGAAATGTTTAAAGCATGAAAAGTAATTGTTTTGTTGCAAATGTTGCAAATGCAACATTCAGTTGCATTTGCAATGTCTACCTTAAACCCCATTAAACACAAGAACAGAGAATCCAAGATCAAGCAGTACCTGCAGTCCTGCCCTGGCCAGCTGAGATGCTGTGGCTGTTCCAGGGATAGGCTGCACACAGGAGAAAATAATCCACCTTCCAACAGTTTCCTCCTGTAACAAATATCCCACAGCACTAGGAGCTGAGGGGGAAAAATAACCTGAAATTCAATAGTAATTACTACAAAAAATTTAATACTTGAGCTTACATTTTGCATGATGCATTCAGTTGAATGCATCATGATGCATGCAGAGATTTTCATGTCCTTTTTTTTCCATCATCAATGCATCATTAGATTAATATTGAGTATTAATATTGATCAAAGGCTTGGTACTCATTTCAGTCACGCCCTGCTGGTGATGCTTCTGATGAATACCGAAAATACCACAAAAAGGCAATCTATCTTTAATAGAATATTTCAGAGTGCATTGACTGAGCAAAATCACTTTTAAACCAAAGACAGACCAGTGTGGGAGAAATGCAAATAGCAAGAGGGGGACAGCAAATTGTATCAGTTTAAATTGAGGTGGGGTTTTTTCTGTAATAGTTCTAGGGACTAGCAGTGAAATTGTTATTCTTGTGACAGTTATTGAATAGGGCACAGATCAAGAGATTGTTCCCACCCTGCCAAATTTACAAATTCAAATAATAAAACAGACCAAGGGCCAGAGACAATGTATCATAGAGGGGACAAACTGCAATGCAGAGAGATTTAATTACTTGCCCTTTACTGTCTGGAAAAAAAATGGAGCATTTCCACTGCAAACTGCAAACAGGTGCTGAGAACCTTGGCTCTCTGAGCTGTAAAACATCCAAGCCACATCCACAAGCACTTCTGAGACAGAAGGAAAGCTCAACACCAGTGCAATGATTCAGAATTTATTTTAAGAGAAATGATAAAAGTTACATTAATTATGCTGTTATAGATTAATATTGTGAACCAGTGGACCATGACACAATTACTTTTCATGCTTTAAACATTTCCTGGTAATTTTTACACACATTTCAGCAGCATCCATTGGCCTCAAGTGTCATCAGGGCACACTCAATACAGGCAAAGCACAGTAATTAATGTCCCTGCTCTGAAGACTCTAGAGAGAAGATCTAACGTCCTAGTTGGAAGGAGGAGAAGAAGCAGAAGTTGATGAAGAACCACATGGTTGAACTACAGTTGAGAAATATTAGAGCAGAAATGGTTTTCTTCATGTGTATTAGGCTCTTTGGTATAACATGATTCTGCTGCATGTCTTTAAAAATATGTGTATAATTAATAAAATTATTTATTATAGTTTTGAGCTAAATTATATATGTTAACATGTGAAAACTGAATTGACTCATGTTTACATACATGTTATGATAGTATTAAATAATATAAGCAGTTAATTTCTACTTATATTGATGAAATGTAATGATGAATAAATTTTTGTATCATACATCCAGCCATAGTCTTATAATCATTAAAGATTTCCTATATTTATTTCAAAATAAAGAAAAAGGAAATATTATGGAGAAAGTTTCAATGGCCAAGAAAAATACAAGAATATGTTGTAGATTTTTTCAACTGTACATTAATTTAATCAACATTTTAAAAAAGAACCCTAAGAGCAATGATACACCAGCCCAAGTAGAAATTGTATATTTACTCCAAATTACTTATGCTTCCTTCTGAGACTTCATAACCTGAGGTAGAACTGAACAATGAAAGCGAAAAACCAAGCATGTAAAATCAATTGATGTTCTGGCTAGCTCCCAGAACATCTTTATTTTCTATAGCCACATTCAACCATGTTTTGCATCTATTTATCACAGAACTCATTGGGCAGAAAAATGAGGCCAACGTTAATGCCTCCTGAATATGCACATAAAGTGTTCTTTTCTGCTTAAATATCAACATTTATACTAATCTTTTTGTTCTTCTGTGTTCATTAGGAATGCCAGTAGTTACTGTGGGCTAAGATGCTTCATTAACATTGTTTTCTTAAATATTCTTGACATTTAATGTCAAGATACTAATGAGATTAATGTAGATCCTGTATTTAGTTTTTACACATTAAACACTTCTGAAACTGTGCATGTCCTCAGAAACAACACATGCTTTTTGAAGGCAGACCCACATTTTTGGAGAGAAACATCATCTGATGACAAAAATCCTCAAAAAACCTGGCTGACATTCAGAGGATGAGATGGAAGCTCCAGGTAAATGTTCCCACCAAACTGAGGTGCCTGCTTGGGCTAAATACAGCCCATCACTATCAAACCAACCCAGCACACACCGTGTTCCATGCCAGCAGCAACAATTTGCAGTTTGGTGTGAAAACTCACATGAACCTATGGAAAAGTTGTGGGTTGTCTTTTGGGGTCAAAGACAAAGGAGCAGAGAGACAACATCAAATGATGTCACAAATTATGAATACTCCATCATCTCAGTTCAAGTTTGTTGATTATTATCAAGTTTGCCATCATCTCGTGCAATCTCATGTTTGTGGCTGTACCTATATTTTATGGCTGGGATTGGGGATTTGTTTTTGTTGTTTTTTTGTCCTGAGTATTTAGGTCCATTCCAGTACATCTACAAAGTTTGTTACTGTCCCCTCCATGTAACAGACAACTTGTAGGAATCTGCCAGGTCATAGAGCCATGTGCATTCGGTCAGTGGAAAAGTGTCATGCCTTGGTACAAGGTGTTTGCAGAACTCCTTCTGCAGTGAGGGAACTCTCAGAGGGGACAAGTGGCCTGCAAAGTCCAGTTCTGGATGTGGCGTTATACAGAAAGCAACTCACTCTTATCTAAATTTTTTTCTTAAGTTCTTCAACCTGCTTTATGCAGATGTCTTTAGTGTGGTTAAGTGTGAAATACCTGTTAATATGTTTTATCTGTGTTTCACTTGATTTCTGGAGCAGTTCTTGGAGGAATGATGAACAACGATAATTGATTGTAAAAATGTATGTATATCCCAAGGTCGTTAATAACTTGGTTTGTCCCACAAACTCCAGTAGAATTTTTAGTGACCACATTTTAATCTTTCATAGCTGTTGTGGATTCCAACCATGTTTTCAAAACCAGATTGAACATTTAGAATGAGCACTGGTTTGCTGTGTATCTGATAGCTGTGCCCTAAAAGTATTGACAAAACAAGTGTTCTCCTGAAAAAGAAGACAACCAGCATTAGAAAATTGTCCTTACTGCAGCAAGCCTTGATTTTATGAATTCAGAACTAAATTTAGCAGATGGCCTTGTGATATAAGTACTGCTAGTTTCAACAGACTTTTTCTTTTCCAAAATTACAAAATTTCACCATTACAATTGTTTGAATGAAAAACGTTGGGAAGACTTCATGTTGTTTCTACTTAAAGCACGCACATAATTTGCAGAGATTACTGCTCTCCTATTTCTTAATCTTTTTAATGGAAAGAAAAGACTTGATTCTGACAATGTCTTGTGCGTGGGCTTGTCTTAGGTGAATCCTCTTGTGTTCTTGCATCTGTTGTACAGTCTGCTAGCTCATATGAAATGAACATACATACAAATGGCATTGTGTTTCAAACTTTTTTGAATAATCTAGATCTTGCTTGGTAGCAACAGTATTTATTTCTGATATATTTGATAAAAACAAAACAAAACCAAACATTTGAAAATGATATAAAGCACTTAGAGGAAGGTTAATCAAAATTTTCTCAAGGTGATACAATGTGTTGCCTAATTTAACAGACAGCCATATGTCAGGATATATTCAGATACCAGATTTCAGCAATGCTTTTATTTCCAGGCTTCTGTGTTTGCTTGATTTTGCAAAGATCATCACATTCTCCAGAGGATTAACTATTACTGTTCTCATCCTCTTCCCTGGAAATCAAGGCATTAGTATTTGACAGTCTAGCATCAAACTTCACACTGAAAAAAGAGGAGTATTCATTAGATGGTAGCCCAGATGCCTGGGGTTTGCCAGCAGATTCTGAGGTTCATATTTGAATGAAACCATTGACACTAGGTGCTGAAATAATTTTTCCTAGACAATGAAGCTAAATGGATTCAGTTGTATGGGACAGAAAGAAGAGCATTTGCTCCTGGAGCTCCCCCAGATGGTCTCTGTTTGGACCACAGGCTGCTGGAGGAATTTTTAACATTGTGAGGTTCTTATGGAAAGGATCAATTTGAGGCTAACATGAGCTTGGAAGCTAGTGATGGAGAAGAGATGAGGGGATTATTTTCACAGAGATAAAGTATCTTTCACAGAGAGAATTCAAATAATTTACCTCCATATTCTCTCTTTACTCCCTCTTCCACCTTCTTCAACTTGCTTTGATTTGATAAATAAACCTTTGTTATGGAAACACATAGGGAAAGGATCAGTAGGGAAACTTTTAAATTTATGGTAGAAGGCTATGTGAAAGATGAAAAAGTACCAGCACAGGGAGGAAGGTACCATGACAACGACATCCTGCAACAACCAAGTCTTGGCCTGCCTGAGTGGGTTTTCATCTAATGTGCAATCAGAACACCCTGTGAGAAAAGAAGTGCTTACTGATGATCCAGAGATGGAGGAACCAGTGAGGTCGGCAGGTTTTAAAGGAAATAAGGGGAAATGGTCCTGCAGATGCCACTGCTTCTTTATGTGCTCCATTGTGCAGATAAGGTACAGTGATGAATCATGTCACTGTGTGACAGAATATATTTGTGATGAGTAATGTCCTGAACAGAAACTTCATTGCACCCCGGCAGAATTTATTCATCTTTTCCTTGGTCTCCATGTAACCAAATCCATCAGGGGTGATTGTGCCCTGTGCCCAGAGGGTCAGTTCTCTGTGGCCTCTGAACCACTTTTGTCATGGAGCAGGGTGGAGGCTCAAGAGGCTGGTGACAGTTCATCACAAAATGGAGATCAGTCTGTGATGGGGTAGGAAATCTGACCAGAGGGCAGGGAACCTTGAAACAAAAATGCTGCCAGTTAAAGCCCTGGTTACAGAGGGTACAATTGCTGGGGCTGCCTAAGGAGAGCTCTGAAGGGCAACAGAGCAGGAGCTCTGAGTGGAGACAGGGATTAAAAGGGGACAAGATGTTGGTGAGAGACCAAGGGGAGCCTGGGATTTGCACCACATTCCCAGAAAGACATGGGTGAAGCACTTTCAGAAGCTTATGATTATGGGCAGTAGGGTTTTGAAAATTCCTTCTGAGGAATTTTTAAAGGCACCAATATCTGTTGGTTTTGTCAATGACTAATCTGAATGAGTCTTGCTGTCCCAACCAAAATTTTGGTCTTTATTTTGTTACATAATGTACAAAACGCAGTTTGGGAAAGGCAGAGCCCATAACATTGTATATGGCTGTGTTCTAGGTAAGGAAAATATTTGCAATCCCTTAGGTTTAAACAGGTAACAAACAAGTGAACTAGAGAGTGTCTTGTGGGGGAAAGCAGAGAGGCATGTTTTATAGTATTTTTCTTAAGTGGTTTCCTAGAGCTGCTCGGAGGCCTGAGCTGCCTATTCCTAAACAACAACAGATGTTATGGCCCTGGGTCCCCTGCCTGTTCCTAGCAACCATGGGAAATTGCCTTTGTGCCTTACGTAAGACTGTGCTGGAGTGGAATAACAACATCCAGGCAAGGGGGGCTCCTCTCTGCGGGCCACAAAACCTTGTGTGAAGATTTGTAAGAGGAAACAGAGGCCCTGCAGTTTTCCGCTTTCAACTCTTTCAGCTGCTCACTAGCAGAGGATTCACAAAACACAAGACAGGGGCAGATAAATTTTCTCAGAGAAAAAAGGGAATTAAAGTAAAACTAGGAACTGGGGGACTAAGAAGGAGTTTCAGAGGGCTCTCTGCACACTTTAACCCTTGTGCCAGGGGCTGCTCACAAGGCAAGGTGTTTTTATTTCAAGAGCTCAAGGCTATGCCTGAAGACACCTTTTAGAGTTATCCATTTATACTAAGGCTGCACACCTGAGACAACCCACAACAGTTAAAAAGATTTCAGAGGAAAATAACAGTCTGCATGTGGATCTCTAATAACAAAAAAAATACAGCTGGCTTTGTTTATAAAGGGTATGTGTCTCTTAAAAGCAATAGTTGCTGCCAGTCTGGATTAGAACAGATTCTCAAAAGCAATTTTAAATGTAATGTATTGTCACAGTTAATGTCCCCCATTCTTCAAGAAATGGTTGTTTATGCATGTTTAAGTTTACTAGAATTCCTGATGCACCTCCTTCTAGGTATTTCGTTAGTTGGATCTTTTTAGGTTTTTTTGTTTTATTTTTAGTAATTCCTTTTTGTACCTGTCAGCTTGGAGATAGATTTTTGCCATCACCCTGCTACTATAAATTAGGTCCTTCTAAAGAAGGATCACAAAATTTGTTTAACATTCCGCCATCTGCTTTACACAGAGTCCCTTTCCTGGGGAAAATTCAATCAGATCTCTTAAATGTGCTTTAACAGAACTCTGAGGATTCTTTCGTGTGCTTCTGCCACTTTCAGGAAGGTCTTTAGTTGGCACTTTGTGCTTATGCTGTACTTAGGTAATTTGGAAAAGAGGCTCTTGTGTGATAGTGCTAATTTCTCTTTATGAAGCAACAAGAGATAGATCTACTCAGTGAGAAACTCTGTCTTAGTACAGCAATTTACAGCTGAGCCATATTACAAAATCATCTGACTTATGTGAGAGGCCAAGGTGCATCAACCTGCAGCTGCCACAAATCAGTTGTTGAGATTAGGGGAAGCAGCAGATCCAAGCACACTCCAAGCTTAAATTTGAAGGCAATTCTTGTTTCAATTTCACCAAGGTTCCTTGGAAACTAGACTGCTATTTAATATCGCCTGTTTGTCCCAAAATAAACAGTGGTGCAAAATTAGTGAATGTTGGCTGATAGAATTGAAAATATGATGGGCGTGCAACAAAATGGTTTCCCAGACTACAAGTTGGGAGCTGTTGTTCAGAATAAAATAACTTGGTATTGATTCCTCCCCAGCTGTGATAGCTCTGTACTTTATTAGTATTTCACCTGTGCTGTGATGAGCCTTAGCCAGGGCTTTGTGCTCCTCCAGGTGCAGAGAGTTTAAGGTAGGACAAGATGATGGGAGAGAAGTTCCTCTTGTGAGGAGCACAGCTGGGTTTTGACCAGCCAAAATGTACCAGAGGCAAATTTTACTCAAAAAGCCATCATGGACGTGAGAAACTTCACAGTTTGATTCCTCAAGTGTGTGTGTTTTTCAACCCTGCATGTTGCTGTTGATGAACAGACTCTTTTTCTACACTGTTAACTTTTCCATGTGTGCCTCTCTGGTGATGTGAATTTCTGATGTGACACCCTTTCCCTCCCTGAGGCTCAGGTGCTGCTTTATCCTTTGCATGACAAGAGCAAAATAACAGAAAAAAAACCCCTTTGTGCCCTGTAAATATCTTTGTGCAAAGTGGTAACAGGGCTGTTTTGATAGGAGGGAGTGGGTGGTAAGAAAATAACATTCTTCAACCTAAAGCAAGTTCACGTCAGTGTTGTTACTAAAGAACTGTGGTTCCTTTTGTTTAGGGGTGCCTAAAGCATTTCTCAGCTTTACTGCAGTTTTCATGGTGATTTTTGCTATCAGTGTACCTGAAAACAAGGTGAACATGTGAAAACTAATGGATATAACCAAATTTAAAAAGCTCAGCAAAACAAATGCACAAGGAAAACAGATTCTCATAGTCAATATATGGACTTTAAAAGACTTCAGCACTTCTCGGAAGTGGTGCCAGCAGAAATGAAAGAAAACAAATGGAAATAATATGGTCTCTGTGCAGCCCTCTTTGCATATAGCAGAGATGATTTTCATTGTTCTCACAAGAGCAGAAGATTTCAGGTTGTGATAACAGGATTACCTCATTCCACAGCTGAACTACATTCCTTCTTTGGCTGCTCTGACAGGGCCAGGACAGGGCCTCTAGGGCTGCACAGTTCCTATTTAGCAGAAGAAAAGTTGTCTGTCCAGTTTCATCATGGTACTTCAGGATCAAAACAACATTATTGCCTTTTCCTGGTACCCCCTTCAGCCCAGCTGGGTTTGTCCCCTGGACTGTGAGAATTGCACTCAATCTGAAGTGACTCCCCTGAAATCTGATGTCTGCTAAGGTGTAGTAGAAATAGACCTTGTGGAGTTAGGTGTCAAAAGGGAAAGCTAACAAAAATAAATGGATTCCAAGGAAGGGTGTAAATATGCTGGATGCCTTGTGAGAAATGCTGATAGAGAGGAGTAGGAAAATGAGTGGAAAACACAGAGTTGGCTGCTGCTGGTTGCAGTATTGGTGGTGCAGGACTGTGCAGGGGATTAGTGGCAAGAACAGGTTAAAACTTGGCATGGGGAGAAAGAAAACAGTAGTAAAGGCTTGAAGGGGTTGTGTGCTGGCAAGGAGAGAAAATGTCCTTTCAGTTTCTCAGCAATGCTGGTCCTCAGGGTGACAGTGCAGCCAAAGGATGGCTCAGGGAGGGAGTGGAGCAGAAACCAGAATCCCATTGAAACTGCAGGGCATGGGAGCCCCTTAAAGTGAATTTAGCTATAGAAGCTGGGGATTATCCAGGGTAATGAAGTAAATGAAAGTATGATGGTATTTGCTGTTGGCTTAAAAATGACTAAATTCCTACCAGCCTTGTCCAAGTCAGACCACAGAGCTCTCACAGTCCCTGAGGCATGGGGCATCTCAAGGCCAGCATGTTGGGATGACTGTCAGATTTCTAAAACATTTAAGTGGTGTGCAAGAGCATTTACTGGGAGAAGCTATGCTAAATCACAATTCTGGAGACTTGTGTTGGGAAGCTGAGCTTAAAACATGGAGAAAAAGAATAGAATGCTGACTGAACTACACCCTTGCCCCAGAGAATATAACATTTTAGACTTGAATGAGTATTCTACTCCCCAGATTAAAGCCACAAAAAATTTTGAGTCTTTCTTTGTGCATTGAGAGTGTTTTGCACCATGGTAGATGAAATGAAATAGTTTATTTCTGTAGGTTTTTAAGAAGAGGCTGCCTCGAGTAGCAGAAAGACAATAATAAAGCCAATAAAAGAAACCAGCCCAAAAGAAAACAAGCAATTTTGATTACATTTTATACCCCTAAACAGTATTTCACAGAAAGATAACCTTACAAAACACAGTATTACTCCAATTTCTGCACAGAATGACTTAGTGAATGCCATATGGTACATGTGTGGTGGCTCACACGCCACACTCTTCCTGAGTAATTTTGAGGATGCCATACACCAAACAGGTGGCCTCTTGAGCTCAGCATGTGACAAATATAGTTGTGTGTAAAATGTTCAGCTCCAGAGGACTCAAAAGATAAAATGCTGGATTGGAAAGAGGAACTCAGGAACAGGGAGAGTGAATGACATAATTTCAGATTGTTCAGTGCAAAGAATGTTTTGAAAAAGTAATCATTCCAAAGAATATTCATCCCACCCAAAACAAGTTGTATTTTACATTTCCCGTGGTGTTAAGGGGTGTTAGAAAACCCCAATTCTTTACAAAGTATTTTACTGCAAGTCTCTGTTTATGAAGCAGCACAACCTGATGGCTTTGTGCTAAAAGATTCTTACTGAACCCGGTCTTCCTTTTACTTTTTGTATATACAATGTGTTTTCTGTACACAAGTTTTGTTTATTTTACTGAGCAAAGTAACTGCAGTGTCATATTAAATCCCACTTGAAATTTCTTATCTGACTGGGCTCAAGTTGGCTGCTAAAGAAAGCCTTTGTTCAAGGCTTTGAACAAAGCTCTCTGCAAATTATTTGCATCCTCTGTAAGAAAAATTACTCACTACTAACCAAAGGGCTCAGAAAACATGACCTCGTACTGTGATTGTATTTGTTGTAGAACTATTCCAAAGCACCCAGTTCTGGTGTTGCTGGTACTGCTCTTTTTGTCCCCAAGTTGTTCATTGAATTGATAACTGCCTTTACACCTCCACTTGGAATGTACCACTGGACTCAGGTTCACACAGGATTCACAGGGGGAAATCACTGAGCTTTTACTGAATTTTAGAACTGTTCTGTTGAAATTGCTCGCAATTACCAGATTTTTTTTTCTGATCTTGCTTCAGCTAATTATGTAGAAAAGAGTTTTTGCTGTGAAGCTTCAAAAAGAAAATATATCTGACTAAGCTGGCTAAAAGAATTTCAATGTCCTAAAACTGACTCTCCTGTTTGGACCCGTGTTGGTCTATTGACAGAAATGAAACTGAAAAAATCTATGGGCTGAGAATGCTGAGCCCTGACTTGTGCAACAAGTTTCCTGTTGCCTCCTTTCATTCAGGAGGGTTCAGTCAGAGAAGTCTCAGTAAGAGCTCTGAGTAGTGAAGTGATAAAACTTGTGTTGTTCTTGTGCCTTCTCATTAAGATCTTCAAGAACTTCTTACAAGCATAACAATCAAGGAAAGAAGGTAAACCATGGCACATTGTCATAATTGTTGGGACCTCCTCCTTAGCATGAGAAATAAAGTGGGGAAAAGCAGAAAAATATATTGTTTGAATTCCATTGCAGTGGGCAGTAGAGGTGGCTGTGCTGAATCCGTCAGAGACTGGTGTAATAGGCAGGAAAAGAGCACAGTTTTATTCCTACTATTAATGCGAGAAATTAATTTATGGTAACTTGTTGAATTCAGGGTACTGGACCTCCCCAGAGCCAGCACCTGTGCCATGAGGTGTCCTTTATTCCCTTGATTTCTCCCTAAATGAATCTGAGTATTACATCTCCTCTATCTTTATGTAAGGTATTCCCTTCAACGTTTGATAAATAACAGTACTCATCAACCTACACCACCAGCACTTTATGTGTGTCCTTTGTGGTTCTCTAATTTAATTAGATTTTTTTTCAATTTACCTTTGTTTGTCTCTGGTATATTGTAAGCAGAGTTAATTGCATGTTGAAGGATTTCTCCCAGAATAACTGTTTTAGAAGCTGGAATATTGTGGCCATTTTCTCTATCTACTTATCAGAAAACAGTGTCTTTATGTGTACTATTTTAATATGCATTGGCACAGCATTCTGTAGGATGTGTAGATGTGCCATAAACACAGATTGCTTTTTGCTATTTAGATTAAATTTTCCTTTTTGAATACTGCCCTTCATATTGACATCTCATCCAAGCTCACCTCTTTGCCCTTTTTCTCTTGCACTTTTCCAGTTGTGCGTCTGAATTCCATTTCTTGGCCAAAGGTCTAATTTCAATACTTCAGGATTGGTGGCTAGTGTACTTAAGATTGTCATGGTTATGATTTCCCTGTACCTTATAGCTGAACTTGTTGGTATTGTTTTGCCTTCAGAAGTGTGGTTTACATGACACTGCTGTCAAGGACTATTCAATTCTGCCTGTGTTATGCTCTGGTTTAGGACTTTGCACTGAACACAAATCTATTGTCACATCTCTGATGTACTTAAGGTGCAGGTCCTAGATTTCCATGAGGCTTAGCATGCCCTTGTGACTTGACAAATGCAAAAACTCTGTGTCTGAAGCAGTTCTGGCTTCTCAGAAATTCCATCCACACCATATTTGTGCCATGGATTTAAGGAGGAAGCTCTACCTCATTTTTGACTGGGATGGACACCATGAGCAGGAAAGCACTGTTTGCTGTAATTTGTTTGCTGATATCCATTTTTACAGGGGAAAAATCTCAGAAGGATCATTTTTTTCTTCTCTCCAGTTTGCTGAGTGCATCTGTTTCCCAGTCATACTTGAAGATTTCTGTCAAGTGGCGGATTAGGCTGGGACTCAGAATTTTAAGGGGAAGATGTAGGTCAGGAGATTGTTGGCATGAAAATATCTCAAATGTACCTGAAGAGTTGCATACTGATATACATTCATGGGGATTTCAGCCTATCTGGTTAGATGCTTGTTTGGTTGAGCAGAAATTATGGTATCTTAGGAAATTTTGAGATGGGAGTGGAAAAATATTTCTAAAAATACCCAGTGAGCTGATTCTTTATGTTGATTTATGTAGGTGTGCAGAAGAGACAAAAAATGCAAGTCAGGCTTGGCAGTTGGTGCAGCAGGATCAGAGCAGTGGAATAAATGTCCAAATGTATTCACCTTTTGCCAGAAGGTGAGGTTAAAGATAGATATCAGGAAACTGCTGTCAAGGTCTGGTGGACCAGAGACTTGTAACATTTGTCATTCAGCCCTCTTGGTGTTTCTAAATGACAACAGGGAAAAATGAGGTAGAGCAGTTCTTTCCTGAATTTGGAAAATTTGATTATTTTAGTAGTGAGGTGGTGCAGAATTATTTACCACAAAACACCTGCAGATGCACTCTGTATGGTGGGGATTTTTAGAGTTTTTTAGACTAACATTATATAAAATGAAGAAGCCAGGTGAATTTTTAGAAAGTTTAACTGGGCCTCAACATAGCTGGAAATAGCTACTGACTAAATAATTCTTATGAAAATGACAAAACATTTAAAAAAAATTAAATTATTTCCTTAAGCCCAGGCAGCCCAGCAGCCCAGAGGTGATCATTCAGAATTAATTTATCTAGCAAATCCTCTTAGTGGAAATGCCTTTAATCTGACAAATGGAAAGATGTTCACTACTCTGAAGTCCTTCTACCACATATTCTATCTGTATCACATGGGGAGTTGTCTGGCTTGGAGCTTTCAGAAATTCAGGAGAATACTTGTGATGTCCTGTACGTGTAAATTTGTAAACCCACATCATTTTTGTAGCGGTGATTCCAAGAGTTTTGAAGACTGGGTCAATGTGCCTTGAATAAGACATTTATAATGATGAAAAGTTTTGGAAACTTTAGAACATCTGATTTTTGAGGGATCAGAAGTAAAACAGGCTTTGGATTTGAGCTTGCTAAGTAAGAAGGAGCTCTCTGTATCAAAAAGAGAACTCCAAATAACAAGCCCTCTAAGTCAAAGCAGAGCAAAGCTCCAGTCCCTTCCTCTGCTGTACTCACCCTATTGATTTATTCCTAAGCAGAGCTTCCTTTGTCTTTTTCACCAGTTCAGTTATAAGACTAAAAATTGACTGGCTATTCATTGTTGGGATTTTTTTTTTTTTTGTTTATGATTTAAGAGTGTTTGCTTTAAGAAGGAATAGAAGAAATAACTGTTTATCCTTCTTCTAGGTGGATTGACATAATACCCAAAAATTTAGAATATCAATCCCTGCTTTGAACTTCTGGATCTAGGGCAGACCTTCTGTCTTGATAGAAGACAAGGTCAGCTCCTTTGTAAAACTGGGTTCCTATGTAAACACAAATCTAAGTGGAGCAAAGAATGACTTTTTCCTGATTTATGGTGTGACCCAAGTCCTGTAGTGTCCTATAGTTCTGATTTAGTGCTGGTACAGTCTCTGGCTTTGACTTCCCAGTTATTGGCTGTTCATCAAGGAAATGGATGAATTTGATCTAATTTTCTCAGGTGGGCCACTGCTCTTGCTGTAAGCTTCCCAAAAATTCAGAGGCATTGAAAGCCAGAAGGATTTTCTTTTAATTTTCTCCCCCTATTGCCTCAGATTTTTCTGTGGGGGGGTAGAAGAAAAGTCAGGAGAAACAAATGTCTTCTAAATGTTGAGTTATTGTCAACAAGGAACAGGCTGGAGATATGCTGAACCACAAACATTTTGACCATTCCATACACTTCTGGAAGGAACGAGTAGGAAGTGGTGGAAGAAAAAGAAATTTAAAAATATATAGGGATTTTAGAAATATCTTCTGGTATCTGAGTGCACAGAGATGACCTCTGAATAATATGGAAGATACTGAAATGTCACATGCTGATTCTGGTGCTGAGGGTAAGAGCCCCAGGAATCAGGCAGTGAAGTGAAGCCATTTCACCCTGTTGTCTTCAAATGAATCATTAGCACCCTGATAAATACGCACAACAATGAGGAGGCTACTTAATTTGACAATTAAGATGAATTGCTTGGGAAATAACCTGCTTGCTCTACCTGGTTTTAATTATCATTTAAATGATTGGGAAGCTCACTTCACTTGAGAGAGGGCAAAGGAGAGTGAAATGCAACCTGTTGAAGCAATGACTACTCCTCCAGCAGCTGGAATTTAATACTCACCTGGGATTGTTCCAAACACAGCACAATAGCTAAAGTGAGAAGAGTTCCTGTACTAGACCATGGTTAAAACAGACAGTAGATTTTACTGCTTTTATGCTTTTTTCTGAGGTAGGGATATGACCTGGGGGGAGAGAGGAAAAGAGGTTGAATATTATTTCAATCTCATCCAGGAGAAATCTGCTACACCTGCTGATGCCTTGGAGTGGCTACCTAGAACAAAGGCTAGACAAGGTCAAGAGAATAAGAGTGGGTATTTCTTAAAAGGCCTTCAACAGATACACCTTGGGCAGTCAAAAGCCTCCCAGAGGCTACACCCAAGATGGACAGTGGTCACGAGTTTTTCAGACAGAAATAAGTGTGGTCCATTTACATATCAGGGGTTAATTCTCCAATGACATCTTCAGGTGTTGAAGTCATATTCCTCTGGTTCGCTCCCAATTCACTTTTGTTTATACTTTTCAGGGCTGTAGGGTGTCCTTGAGTTCCAGGCCCAAAGGAATTGTCTGACCAAAGTGTGTAGACAGTAGTTAACATTTTAGATGGAGTTTTTATATGGATTATTTATCCTAATGCAGCTCAGGATTTGAAAAATATAAAGGCTAAAATCTTAAGGCATCTTTTATATGGAGTTTTTATATTGATTATTTATCCTAATGCAGCTCAGGATTTGAAAAATATAAAGGCTAAAATCTTAAGGCATCACTGCAACCAGGAGGTCCCTCCTAGCCCCTGACCAGGATGTCTGCAAGGCTCAGTGCTGATAGACTGCTTATGTTTGAGGTGCTAATGTATTCACCTCCCAGTGGCTCCCTGCACCTCAACAGGGAGAGCCCTGCAGTGCTGAGCTCTAAATCATCATATGCATTGTCACAGCTCCCTGAATGGATGGCCAAGCCGTAGCTGAGTTTTATTAACCTTGCCTAATTTTAACTTTGGGCCAAACGCTAATTCCTTTGCGTCTGTAAATGATCCCATTGGTTCCACCTCATCTAAGTTGCTGGAGTATTACTTGCCTTTGAAATGGTAATTCAAAAAAAAATTCATTCATTGATTATAGTTAAATATAAAGTCTAAAAACTATACAGGAAGTGAGGGGAGATGTCAAGAGAGAGACTAAATACTCTCTAGTGACAAATGCCGTGCTGCCATGGAAGTAAATTTTTGACTCACTTTTTAAATTGTTCAAAAAACAAAAGCATCAATGGTGCTTGTACAGTCAGTGGAGCTGTGACAAAACAGCAGGTTTTGAGTGAGCCTGATGCATGAAGTCTAAAAACTATTGAGGAAGTGAGGGGAGAGAGACTAAATACTCTCCAGTGACAAATGCCATGCTGCCGTGGAAGTAAATTTTTGACTCACTTTTTAAATTGTTCAAAAAACAAAAGCATCAATGGTGCTTGTACAGTCAGTGGAGCTGTGACAAAACAGCAGGTTTTGAGTGAGCCTGATGCATTCTAAACTTTCTGAGGTGGAGGATGACAGGAGGCTCAGCTGGCCCTGCTTGGCATGGCTCTGGAATGTTGGGGGGAGTGTGTGGGGTGGCCAGTGTCACTGGGGGTGACAGGGCAGGGAATCACCCAGGGCTTTTCCTTGGGATCTGTGTCTGTTTCTGCCTGTTGGGTGCTGATCATCACTTGAGACTTTCCTGTCTGTGGGTCAGGCTGCCAAAACCGAGCTGAGGGCTGAAGTTTTTGTCCTAGCTGTGCAAGTGACCTGTGAATGGGATTTCCCATTACTTCCAGTCCCTTAGCAGCCAGTTCAGATGATTTTCAATTCAGGTAACACTTGAGGCTCTATTTAGCACCCTGCAGGTTGCAGCATTAAAGAAACTTGGCAGAGGTCCATGTGGTGGGATATGTTATTTGGGGCCAAAATGCAGAAAATAATTAGGATAGAAATTGCACCTGAAGCAAGTAATGGCTCTGCCTGAAACTTGCTGGAAATAATACTTGAACTTTTTCTGCTGCCTTTAAAGTGGTGTTAGTATATTATCAGTTGTAGTGACTGTTGTTCTACTGTTACTCCTTCAAAAAAAATCTGAGATTACAGGCTTAGAAGGCCTCAGAGATTTAGGAACTGCACCATGAAAGAGTGACAGATTAACAAGGCTTTTTGCAAAAAGAAACAAAACAAAAAAATTCTTTGACTTAACCTGAGGATTGGATATATGGTTCTAAGGATATATGGTTCTAAGGATTTGTCTAAGAGAGCTGCATAAGGACCCCTCTCATCTGAACTGCTCTTAGTGGCAATGAAAATAATTTTGCCTCCTCTCTGGAGTAGCCTAATTTACTTTTACATACTGTCCATGAAAAAATATAAATATTGCCTTGCTCTGGATTAAGAAAAGAAAGTAATTCAGTAATTCATCTGGAAATATTTGGGTTTTTAATGCGATTTGACCCCGTTCAAAAAACAAAAGCATCAATGGTGCTTGTACAGTCAGTGGAGCTGTGACAAAACAGCAGGTTTTGAGTGAGCCTGATGCATTCTAAACTTTCTGAGGTGGAGGATGACAGGAGGCTCAGCTGGCCTTGTTTGGCATGGCTCTGGAATGTTGGGGGGAGTGTGGGGTGGCCAGTGTCACTGGGGGTGACAGGGCAGGGAATCACACAGGGCTTTTCCTTGGGATCTGCGTCTGCTTCTGCCTGTTGGGTGCTGATCATGACTTGAGACCTTCCTGTCTGGGGGTCAGGCTGCCAAAACCGAGCTGAGGGCTGAAGTTTGTGTCCTAGCTGTGAATGGGATTTCCCATTACTTCCAGTCCCTTAGCAGCCAGTTCAGATGATTTTCAATTCAGGTAACACTTGAGGCTCTATTTAGCACCCTGCAGGTTGCAGCATTAAAGAAACTTGGCAGAGGTCCATGTGGTGGGATATGTTATTTGGGGCCAAAATGCAGAAAATAATTAGGATAGAAATTGCACCTGAAGCAAGTAATGGCTCTGCCTGAAACTTGCTGGAAATAATACTTGAACTTTTTCTGCTGCCTTTAAAGTGGTGTTAGTATATTATCAGTTGTAGTGACTGTTGTTCTACTGTTACTCCTTCAAAAAAAATCTGAGATTACAGGCTTAGAAGGCCTCAGAGATTTAGGAACTGCACCATGAAAGAGTGACAGATTAACAAGGCTTTTTGCAAAAAGAAACAAAACAAAAAAATTCTTTAACTTAACCTGAGGATTGGATATATGGTTCTAAGGATATATGGTTCTAAGGATTTGTCTAAGAGAGCTGCATAAGGACCCCTCTCATCTGAACTGCTCTTAGTGGCAATGAAAATAATTTTGCCTCCTCTCTGGAGTAGCCTAATTTACTTTTACATACTGTCCATGAAAAAATATAAATATTGCCTTGCTCTGGATTAAGAAAAGAAAGTAATTCATTGTCTAAGAAAGCTGCATAAGGACCCCTCTCAGCTGAACTGCTCTTAGTGCCAATGAAAATAATTTTGCCTCCTCTCTGGGGTAGCCTAATTTACTTTTACATACTGACCATGAAAAAATATAAATATTGCCTTGCTCTGGATTAAGAAAAGAAAGTAATTCATCTGGAAATATTTGGGTTTTTAATGCGATTTGACCCCACTCCATATATGCAGAGAGAAAAGCATTCAGTCTTTGCCAGCAGCCACACAGGTATCACCGCTGAGTCAGAGGTTTACAGTCTGTAGTCAAAATTCTGTGATAAGGAACAGGCTGCACGCAGATGGCAGAAGTTAATAGTCTGATCCTGCTATCAGGACACATAAAGAAATGATCATCCATAGAAGACAGAGCAGTTCTGATGGCTCGGAATAGATCTGTACTGCCCTGTACTTTGTACCCTCATTTATGTAACAGTGTTATCGTTCTGTTGCACACTGTATTATTTTTAAACTGACATAAATAATTCCACACAACTGAGCATAATGGGTCTGCAGGACCAAGGTAAGGAGCCTGTTGCACTAAATCTTGGAAGGAAATGCTGCCAATCCCAATTTCAGCTGCAATTAATGAAACTATTGCCGTGGCCAAAGCAGTAAGTGAATCTGGTCACAAGGATGATGCTGTGACACAAGCTGTAACACAACTGCTGCCCAAATATTTTGTAGCATATAGAAGTTTGGTCCCTTTTCCATACTGCAGGATCCTGCTGTGTTTTGCAATTAAGATGTTACCCCAAAGCCTTCTCATTCCGAGTCCTGAGCCTGATTATAGCGGCAGATATTTTTTGTTCTGCTTTGTGTTTCAATTAAAATATTTAACATTGTGTTATCACATTGCTATATCTCAACTATTTGGACTATTTTGTTCTTGTAAATAAATCCTCTGTAAATGTAAGAAGCCAGTGGAAAACATATCCATGTCCATGCTTAACCTGTTTAGCAAGACAGCAGTTTATTGTGTAACTGCTATATAGCAAGAATAATCCATTATACCTGAGAGAGGACAGTTACTAATTTGTATGACTTTCAAAAAATTATGATGTTAAATATATTATGAAAACATAATTAAAGATAGGCCTGTACCTGCACATTTTAAATGACAGGTAAAAAATAGTTATACAAAAGAGATCTAATTAATATCTGACAAGTTGAAAATACGGTTAGTTTATTTTGTGATTTATATGGGTTCACAGTACTCTGAAGAAATAGAATGATACATATTCAAAGCAAAAATAGCTGAGTTTAAGGAGCACTTTGGGAGCTGGGGCACCCACATTTTAGAGGGTGTCAGCTAGGAGTCAGATGAGACTCTTGTAGTTGTGATGCAAGGAATAATGTAACCAACACATCAGATGCTGACCTCAGCCATTCTCTCAGAGCATGGAAGGAAAGGCCCTTGCTTGAGCCAATCTTTTCCAATTCTACCTGGCTTTGCCCTTTGCCCAAAAGTGATGGATTAGTTGGGCATGCCTGTGTTCTCATGGTGCTGTCCTTACCATCTTCCAGGAAGAGGTATCCTTGCAGACTAGGGTTTGGGTTTTTTTCCTTTCCCTTGGAAATTTGATTATGAAGCATCCACTGTGCATAATTCTCTTCTGACTTAAACCTGGCACTCACTGCCTCCCCAGTCAGGGTGCCTGGAATTCAAGGTCAAAGTCAAAGATGTTGTTGCAGTTCAATTTTCCGAGTAGTTTTGTGTAAGGCTAATACACACTAATGCCCTCACAATGTGTGCCAGTGCAAGATAATTTGGGACTAATGGGCTAACTTCAACAAAATTTTGATAAATATATGCCCACAGGAGTGCAGCTTTGTTAAAACAGCTGTCAGTGAAGACAGAGGAGTGATTCCTTTACCAGTAAAATGTGAACTCCACTCTTACTGGGCCTGAGAAAATCCATACAAAGCTGAAGTCCTAAGCAGTGAAACTCAGCAATCAGTGACAGATTGCCAGCAGTGGGAATGTGAACTTTAATCCTTATCCCAGTATAGGCTATTACTTCTAGACTGACTCTGGTGTGATAAACCTCTATTTAAAATTCCCATCTGACACAGAGAACACATTGGTCCGTCTTACTTCAAAATTAAGGATAAACATTGCATTTCTTTCCTCAGTTTATGACCATGTGCACTTATTTTATACAAATTTTCTAACAATCCAGTTCCAATATGGACTGCAGAACTTAATCATTTATATAAGTCTTCTGCTTCATCCTCTGGAAACTTGAAAATACTGTAGGATGAAGGTATAGGCTGCCAAAGACCAAGCTGAATGTAGAATCTAGATAAATTCTTGTCAGAAGGATCCATTGGTCTCCAGAATAAGTATGTGCTATAAATGGAATTATGTAGGTATCTGGGAAGCTGGGAAAAAACAGATAAAAGGAGGAATTAAGAGCAAGAATAGTCTGAAATCTTACAGGGTACCTAGCATACAAAGTTAGAAATAGTTTCTGGGATAAAGTTCAGGGATGAATTGGTGAAAGAAGCCTGGCATTAGACATATCAGTAGAAATCCAGGATTTCTAACAGTACAGATGGGGATATATTCACTCTTTCCTCAGAGCCCATCTCTCTGCTATCAAGCCAGGCTGTGTTCCTCCCCATAAGTATGCGTGTCAGGCCACACTAGCACAGATAGTGGCAGATAGTGGGCAGCCAAACAGATGTTCCCTGATAAATAACACTCCTCAGCTTGAGCTTTTTTATTGGAAACATTTACTTCCCTGATATTTGTAATGCAGCAAAACTTCTATTGCTCTTGTTTCAATTTTTATCCCTCCCCCCCCCTCCCTCCCTGCTGCTTTATAGAGCAGTTTGTCTTGTAATCTTTTCCTTATTGCTGGAAGATTGTCCATTTCAAGCCTTGATTCTGCTATCAGCTATGCCAGATCAAATCCAGAGCAGCAGCCCTGGGGACAGACAGTCCAATCTGAGTGCTGCTCTTGTCATGTCAGGGTTGTGTCCTGTCCTTTTTATCAGTGCTGCCTACTAGGAATAAGTCAATAAACATCATTCTTAAGCATTGCTTTTTTCTTACTGATTTTGTACGTTATATTCAAGCAGCAGATTTTCAGGAAAGCTTTCCTGACCACTGTCAGAGCTGTCTGCTCTATTCAATTAATAAATCTTTGGGTATGCCAGCTCAAACAATTCCCATTGCATTAACTGCAGTACTAAGTAAAAATAATTAAAGCAGTCTGGTCTTTTTATTGCAGGAATTATTTCTCTTTGAAAACCCATGTTACACATGAAATAGCAAGATAATTTGTGTAGTTGCAGTGAACAAAACAAGCTAAATTTTGTTATGCTCTTAAATTACAAGACACTGACTTTTCCCCTTTCAAATCCCATCGAAATCCTATGACCCTGTCTCTTCATTTGGTTCACCAGTACAATCTACAGGTTAGGTCAAGTGTGGACATTTGATTAAATGAATGTAAAATTAACTCTGCCTTTTGCAGACCTGCAGATAATAATCCTCTGGGTGTTATCAACTTCCCAAGTGACAGAACATACAAATTTTGTTTTGAATAACAAATATATTGCAGAAAATCATACTCCATTCAGGTGCAATTAAAAGGCAGAATGCTGTCATTTCTAGAAGAAAATATTCATTATAAGTAATTTGTTTGGCTGTCAGCCAATTAAATGGCAACATCATCTAGTGAATGCTGTGAAAAAAATTACTTTAGAACTGTTTATTTTCAGTATGCTATGGAGGTATTTCTGATAATGGGTTTTTAATCATATTGCAATTGTTGTAATCATTGTGCTTTTGAGTCACAGACATGGGATGGGATACCCTAGCAATAATCCTGGGATATCCTCAGCTGTTTGGGAAGAAAAAACACAGTTCTGTAGGTAACCTTACAGGGTTATGCAAATGCAATAACCTTAAATGCAAATTAAATCACTGTATTGTAGGAAATGCTTGGACATATTAATGTCCATTATCTTGAATTCCCACACTGAGGCAAATCTTTTTTCAGTCAAATACTTCTAGTGTTTTTATTTTTCCTAATTTTCACTGAAAACATGCACCTGGATCAGAAATGCAAAGTTAGGGCTCAGTCTTGCTGAAAAACAGAACCTTCTACATCTCTAAAAATTATTTAAAAACCACTTTTCTCATAATCTGTGTTATTTGAACTTTGCTTGGCTCACTGAAATTCTAAGCCTCTGCTCAAATGACTTTGTAGGTGTGCAGGTTGTAGTCCTGTTTACAGACAGGTTACAGCAGGTGGTCAGGACACGTCCCAGCTGCAAAGCTCACACCTGGGACACAACTCTGCCAAAAGCCTGGCACCAGGAGACGGAGGTGAAGTCTCAGGCAGACGTGGAATAAGTCACCAGACCAGCTTAATGAAGCAAGAGGAGATGAATCAATGTTTATGTTCATCAGATAATGAACATTCTGATTCACAGTCACAAGGCGATGAAGCCTTGCAGAGAAATATCAAGTGAAGAGCAACGGGAATACAAAGACAAGAATCCTGATGGGAGTGGGTTGTTAAAGTCTGAAATCTGGTAGGATACCAAATTATCCTGAAGCCAAAGGTCTGTTTTAGTCATGCTGACAATTTTAAACTCTCTATTTTGGTGAATTTCTATATAAAACCTTAAGAAAATCAATGAAATGGAATCAAATCAACAAAATCTGCTTTGTCTGTCAGAGAGTTTTTCCATCTTTGGCAAATTTCATAATTTAGGGTTTTGTTATGCTTTGAGATGAAGCCTCAGTTTGGATTGCAGACTCTTACTAGTGTTATTTGAAAGTTATTTTAGTTTTTTATTTTACAAAAATTTTATAGCCGCTCTTAACAAAGCTCTGATAAATTTTCTTTCCCCTGTGTTGTTGTGGATGTTTTTATAACTTTAATGGTCCTGATAGTGGTAAAAGAGTTCTTAGTAAAACAGGAATGCAAATTGAAGGAAGCAGTTCCCTAAGACGGGCAGCTAATTAGCTTTGCTGTTTTGTGTTGGGGATTGGACTCTGGGAGAGAGGATGTACAATAACTTGCTTTTGACAGAGAAGATGCTATTGTGAGTCTGTGCTAATTAAGGAATGGGGATTGTGGCCTCATGTTAATAGCATAGATATGATAGCCAGATTACTTGTCTGGAATGTACATAGAATGAATACTGAGATTTTTTTTGGTACATCTTGATATGAAACCTGTGAGGCTAAAATGTAATAACAGTGTAACCATGGTGATTCTGTTGAATTAGGATTGATGTAATGTTAAGAACAAAGGTTGATGCAATATTTGATTAATAAATTTTTCCCCAGCACAGTAACATCCCTGGTTACTGTTGGGGGCTGTGATGTATGATGGGGCAAATTTCCTGGTTTTATATGTTCTGTTTACTTGTGTGCAAAGGGGAATTGGCAGCACAGACCTTTTTTCCTCTGCCTTTGCATGTGTGGGAGGGGGTCGGGGCAGAATATTTGGGGCTCTGTGGCCCCTCCCTGAATTTGGGTGGGAAATTGTTACTTCAGAGCCACAAAAATTGAAATAATTTACCACAATGCATGTTGCTTGAGAAGATGTGTCAAGCCTTTTCCTAAGTACAGGTTTTGCTGGACTGCTCCCTTCAACCCCAGATATTCCATTTTTATAGAACATTGCTGTCTTCTCATTAGTAATGTCAGCTTCTTTCCCTCTGCAAAAGTAAGCTGCAACAATTAAGTTCAGTAGTACTGTCTGAAGAAAACAAACTCTTCGTCTAATTTATATTAAGCTACTCTGCATTAATATTCAGCACTTTATAGTACTACCTACCTTTAGAAATGTAGTTCAATCAAAACCCCAGATTTCTTATTTCCTGCTGCATTATATATTCTGCCTCATATTCAGGGTACATCACCACAATTCTTTACCTCTTTAATTAGATGTGCATCATTAATCTAGGCTGCATTTCAGGCTGATCTTTGCTTAATGGAGTAACATTTTGCATTTCTGGGAGAGTAAAAGAGTTGTGGCTGCTGGAGTTCCCTTGCCATCTCACAGCTGATATCTTATGATATGGTTAGAGCTCTGTGCAATTCACTCAAAGTAGATTCAGTGTATTTCACCCTCAGGATTTTAACATCTAAAATACACTCATGAACCCTAGATGATTGTGCAGTTATTTTCATGCACATACTGATGTGCTCTCTCTATGAAGTTTCATGCAATCCATTTTTCTCCATCATATTTTTGCTGATGCAAAGCTGAGCCACCAAAACAATTGGAAAAGCATGGAGTTATAGTCTCCATGGAGTTTTAGCAGTTGTTGGATATTTCCTACTCCAAGGTATTCTGTTTCACCCCATCCTTGGACTTTGCTGCTTGAAATTAAGACTCAGTTGAACTCTCTGCACCCACCAACACACAGCAACTACTTCCACTCACTGGAATTGATTTTAAGGGATCACTTCATGCACACTAAGCTGGGAAATCTATAACCCATCCCTCCCTCCAGCCTGACTGTGAAATCCAGAACTGCCTCTGTGGGCTCACAGTTCCTCTTCCCTTTTGCCTGTATGAGACTTCCTGCCTGTATGAGGAACTGTGCCATCAAAATTCCTTCTTCTTCAGCTCAGCTTTTTTCAGGGTCTGGGTAAGAATTTTGTCTCTTAAGTTTTTCACTTGGTGAGCTCTATCCTCATCTTATTCCTTGGCAACTTGAAAATCAGGAGACAGTGCTCAGTATTCCTTTCAATTTTTTTTTTCCAGACAATAACATTTCTTGAGAGATTCCAGACATCCAGCTAAACTCTCACCATGCTGGGCTAACATGTAATTGCAATTTCATGAAGTCATTGGGTAAAGGAGGTTTCTGGGCACCAATTTTAGTGAGTGTGACAAACTTCCCCTCTTTGAAGAAAGGGGCATGCTGCTGGGAAAGGGCTTGGTTCTACCTACAGATGAAGAATGAGAAATGCAGAACATACTATCAATAGCTTCTCCCTGCTTTGGTCTTAGAAAATTATTTCCATTTTGCAGAAAAGCATTTTGATTTCATTGATTTGTTCTGACACTCTCAAAGTGTTCTCAAAGGAATTAAGCTGCATAGTTCCCATTAATTTAAACTGGAATTGCCAAGAGTTATGTGCCTTGAATGCCTTGGGAAATCAAAGTTTTGTTGGTTTGGGGTTTTTTTAAAAATTATTATTATATTTTCTTATTATGCAACATCATATAATGCAATTAACCCCCAGAGTAGGAAGTCCTGGGCAGGTGCAATAGTGATTTGTGTGGATGACAGCTCTTTACTTGGACAACCCTGGCCTGATTCATGGTTCAAGAGCTCCTGCATGGCCCAGGGTGAGAGGCTGCAGAGGCAGGGAAAGGCTGTCCTGGGAGGTCAGTGCTGCTAAGGGATTGCAGGATTTGCACTTTCAGCTCAAAGCAATTTCTTTCAGCCACTGCAGGTGAGTGGTGCTTCAGTGTTGAGGACCAATTTTTATGTTTAAATCACATTTATTTAACATAAAATATGACAATGCTGTCTATAGCCACCTCATCAACTTCTACTGCCCATAAAACTCACCTGTGCCTGCTCCTTGCCTCTTGTACTTATTCTTACCTGGGCTCTGCCTTCTTTTGTCTATTGTTTCTATTCCCCAGGAAAAAAACTGCAGAGACACTAAAGCTGTACCTGTAGCTTCCCGCAAAAGGGCAATGCTCTCATTATGCTAACAGCTGAGGACTTTAGAGATGCCAATTACATCCCCAGATTCTTGGATCGTGTTTGGCAAGTCGTGTGCTCTCCATACTTGGACTTCCCTCACAGAAGCCAGGCAGGCTCCATATATAAATGAAAGGGAAAGCAGAAATAACATGCAAGGCTCTGACTGAAGCTGGAGCCAAAGTCTTTGTCCCAAAATCTAGGGGAGTATCATAAATAGTACTGTCAATAGTGATGATAGCCAAATTATAATTTTTTGCATTTCAAGTAGATGTCTGAAGTTGAAGCATTTTTAAATTCAAAATTCTTAACAAAGAATATATTAAAACCATAATTAACTTAGTGTGTCAGGTGATAGGTGGTTTGAAAAATGTGAGCAAAGGAGAATCCAAGAAATGCATTCCAGTGGAACTGCTTTTCTTCATCATTTCATTCAGTTTGCCTGATCCCAGAAGAGTAAATTGTGTACAGGGAAAATCATCATTGTTAAACCCTCCCCAGACATTAGAGAAAAATTGCCTTGGAAGATCAGGAATATTTGAAAATGGAGTTCTGTATGAGTGGTGCTCCAGGTAAGTCCATGTTCACATACCCTTTATGTCTAAATTACTGGGGGAAATGGATGGGGCCAAGCTGGGCTGAGTTAACATCAGAATACATTATTTCCATAAAAAGGTTACAGTCTAGAACGAGATTTTGCATCATGGTTATAATAGCACTACTCTGGGAAATAAGCACATTAGCTCACACAAATTTCATAGCATCAGCTATTCCATCCTTTTAAGCCACATTTCTGATAGTACATTTCCTTCTTGCAAACTGGGAATTTGTTCTATTTTTATAGAAATGAGCTGATTGTAAAATGGCATCCTACGTAGTGTACACAGCTTTCCCTGCCACACAGGGACCACAGTGTAATTATCAGAGGCATCCATTGAAGCACTTGAGTTATTTGGCAAATGCTACTTTGTTTTCAGATAAAATAAACAGTTTTAGTACAAAAGGGCATTTTAAGTACTCCTATTTTTGCTTACTTTATTTAAATTATTTGTTTCTCTTACCCCTTTAAAAGCACTTCTCTGTTAACTGTGTTTTCCATTTTGATGTGCTCACGGCCAGTTCTGGGACTGATTGCCTTTAAAGTCTTCTATGAAGCTGAGCATATGGGTGCTTATCCCAAGGTGGAGCTGTACAATCATGTCAATTCAAAAGAGGAGGTTAGTGAAAGACTTAATTAACAATTAAAAAATACCAAGTTCCTCTGTATGAGAAACAGAAGAATGGTTTTGCCAGCTGTGGTGTTACTCCTAAAAATAAAGCAACTTCTAATAGGCATAGGTTCACCAAAGCTTGTCTTCTACTGGTAGTGGATTATTCCTTGTATGAATCTGCTGATGCATTGCAAAAAAGACACATAGTCCTACGTCCTGCACATCCACCTCAGCACAGGAAGTCTGGAGGGTGTACCTTCAGTTGCCTGTTTTTCCATAACTCCAATAATAATGTGGAAAATGTGGATTACAGGCCTTTTAATTCTACCCTCTGCTTCTGATTTTAGTGTTCAGCTTCTCAGTGATATCTTTTCAATGGGAATAAGCACTGGCATATATTGCATGTGTGTTGAAAAAATTTTCCAATAAATCCAAGGCATTCCTTGAGGACTAGAGCTGACAACCCTTGAACAGAGCTGATAAGCTCTTGACTGTTCTGCCCTGTTTCCTGCTCTCAGACCACCCTAAACCCAGACAGGACCAGGCATTCAGTGATGATTGCTGGGTGGGTGAACACCTCCTCTTGCTTTAGAGCACACCTTACACAGCTCCAGCTGCTCTTTGGATTGTGCTTTAGGAATGCAGTGGTAATTCTGGCTGGCCAGGTCCAGAGGGCTTTGCCAAATACTGGGATCCCAAGAGCCTTGTGTCCTTAAGGAGCTCAGCTAAAATCTCCTCCCTGAACTAGGAAGAAAAAGAATTGGGTCACAATATTTAATGTGTCTCCAGGAGCTCATGAATGACTGGCTGGTTTTATTACCTGCAGCAGGCAGTGCACTCCCTGGCCTTGTGGCTGTGAGACTGCCATGGATTTCCTACACCTCCTGATTTCTGGAAAGGACTACATACCCTGCAGTGCTGCACAGCCCAGCTTTGCCAGAAAGGTCACTTTTTAAAATTAATTTTCCTCTATTGTGTTTCTCTTGTTGGTGACCATTAATTCTGCAATAACAGTAGATTTGTCACCAATTCCCTGTCGGTTTGCAGAGAGGAGCAGACAGGGAAGGCAAAGGACAAGGGAAATGGTGGAGAGCTTTCTTCAGCTGACTTGCTCTTCCCTTTTGCTACTGTGCAGAGATTTCTCTGTGCTGGCTTCTTCACTCTGCTTTATCACCTTCAGCAGCCAGCCTTGCCTAATCCCAGCCTATATCAATCAATGATCCCTCTCCTCCTGCGCTTCTTTTCCTTACTTTCAGCTTTTTGCTGTTTTCAACACCTCCTTGTGTCCCTGCTGACAAGTGCCTTTGAAGAGATCCTGTGCTGCATCTTGTCAGACCTGTTCAGAAGCAGAAATCTGAATGGCTTTGCTACATGCAAGAAACAGAACTGCCATCCTTATGCAGTCTCCTCTGTGCACAGCAAATGATGGATTCAAAGCAGTTTAGCTTGGAACTAAATGTGGTGATTCTTGTGAGACTGATCATTTTATTGTACAGAGTGCAATGAAATTATAATCATTGACGTGTTTTTATATAATTACTTTTGCAGAAAGAAAGTGTGACACGGTGGAACTGGGAAACAGTGTTCACCACTCCTGAAATGCCAACTGTCTAAAGATAGTGCTCCATCCATACCTTTCTGTGATGACAAAAGTAACTGCACCACGGCTGCTTTTTGAGTTGTAGGACTGATTGCTCTGCTGAATTCTCCCCACCTTCGTGCTGTGTGTGATCTGCAATTTGTTTAATTACCTTTTCAGTCTTGACCAAGTCATCTTGTCAGTCTTTCATTCTGCAGTAAAACACTGAGACACAAGATATTAACAGTGACTTTCGTCTGAATACCTGAACATAGAAAAACAAATGAGTAAATGCATTCCTCTCCCACTCCCTTTCAATTTTCATCCTCTGCTATACCAGTGATAGCTTTTTCTGACTCCTCACACTATTCCCCAATTTTCACTTTTATGGTATCATCTTTGCTAGTTTGTACAGGTGTGTCCAAGTCTTAGTGGTGTTAACATCAGATTATCTCCAGCTGCTGAGTTCCTTTAATTCCACAATTTGAGAGCAGGATGAATGAATCCTTTCATCTGAAATATTTCCCATTTCACACTATTCATCTCTGGCAGTCTGCTGTCTCCCAGGATTGAGGTGGCTAGATTGCTCAATGTGGAAACTCATCAGCCCCTTTTGCACATAGGTCATAAACTATGCTTAAAGTCTTTGTGTATATTTAAATAATTTTCATTATCTTTTTTGCCACAGGCAGGGAATACAATATATAAACCAATACAAATTTTCAAGGGAGGAGAACATTTTCAGTAAACTAATAGAGTTTGGAGAAATAGAAACTGGCATCTAATAACAGGAGAAGTGACGAAAGTTCTTGGGAAAGGGCAGTGACAAAAGGAAAACAGCATAAGGAAACTACCAAATTACAAATCAAACAATAAACCTACTATTAACACAAAAACACACCACAACATGCTTCAAGATGAGATTAACTCAAGTGTTGAGGTGAAGTAGAGTTTGCCTTCAGAAAAAGAAGTTCATTGAGCATTTTGGGCTGAACTGTCTCTTAATATAGGCACAATAAACTCCTCTGTGGCTCATTTTAAAAAGGAGATGCTGGTGTGAGAGAGCAATGTGGCAATATATTTAGTGCCAGCATTAAAAGGTGACTTTGAGTCTATCTTCCTGAAGTTAGTGGTATTTGTTACTCACCTTGAGAATACCTATCTCCATATCCTTCTGGGAGCACAGAGACTTCCCACCTGTATCCAGGGAATGCATTTAATTAACTATTCCACATTCTAAAGTATGAAGGATGTTATGGCATTTTCAATAGCTTGCCCTGGGCCATAAGCAACCATAAGCCACCTTCACAAAAAGGCTGCTCAATGCTCTTGATGTGACTAAACATAATTAATGGGGAGTTAAAAGCAGTTCTGTCAAAAAATATGTAATGGCATATCCTTTCCTTAAAAAGTGGGCTGCATTCTCCCTTAAACAGATATAGAAGAGATACAGAATAACAATATCAGTGTTTGATGATTAATCACTTGACTCCAGAGGAAGGGTCAAAATTGTTCCAGTCTTGAACCTGTGGAAATTCATTAAGGACACTGTCCCGTTCTACTGTATAAGGGGGACTTGGGGAGGATTCATTTTGATAGATTTCCCAGACAAAAATAAAGCACAAATGCGGCAATATTATATTTATCTGAGAACTGTTTATCGGTAAAGAAGGGTCAGTGTTCCTACTAAAGGGGAATAGAAGAGAGAGAAGACAGAGAGGGGAAAAGAGAGACGGAGAGAGAAAGAGAAGACAGGGACAGCATTACTGCAAGAGCCCTGGAGCTCTGTCAGCATCAGCTCGGCAGAGGAAGAAGGAAGCAGGACCACAAGGAGGAAAAGGTGAGAGGAAGGGGAGAGGCCCCAAGTGAGGCCCCACTCGTGTAGCTATGATATTGTATGGAAAATCCTCTGCTAGGATTTTTCCCTCCTGAGAGTTGAGGGCCTCAGGAAAGAAATGTAAACAATAACAATCTGCTGCTGTGGAATGCAACAGGTGCATCTTCCACTGGTCCATGTGGATTGTTTTCAATTAGTGACCAATCACAGCCCCCTGTGCCGAGGCTGTGAGCAGTCACGAGATTTTGTTATCCATTCTATTCTATTCCTGTTCTTTGTAGCCTTCTGATCTCTCTTCTCTCTCTGTTCTTTTAGTATAGTTTTGGTGTAGTATTTTAGTATAATATATAAGATAATAAATCAGCCTTCTGAGAAAATAGAGTCAAGCCTCGTGTCTCCGCACATGAAGTGTTCCCCACAACACAGTCGCTCCAGGGTACCCCATGAAACTGGCTCCTGTTGTGTTGCAGTTAGCTGCTTTCATGTGCTATGGTTCCTCCCGCAGCTTGATTTCCTGGGCACTTCTGTCCATCCAGGGGTCTGCCCACTGGCGCGTGGGGGTCACTCACAGCCCCAGGTGGAAGCTTCTCCTGCCTGGACTGGCTGCCAGGAGAGCCTTCCCCAGGGACAGGGCTGACAGCACATGTACAGCCCCTTACAGGAATCCTTCACTTCATGTGTAACACATGATAAAAATCAGATTGGCCCCTCTCAGACATTAAAACCAGAATGATTTTCACCACCAAAGAATGAATTGCAGTTTTTCTCTGCTTTGGGTAGTATTGCGTAATTTTAGTTATAAGAACTAATTTTAACATCTTTGGAGCATTCCACCAGCTCTTGCCACCCACGTGCTGTCTAAGCTGTTTATCTTTTGTATTATTCTGACTTGATCAATGCTGTCCCTGTGGGCATGTTCATCACAGACTGTACTTTGCTTCACAAGTGTGAGGGCACCATGAACTGCCTTGAACAGCCTTGCTCAGGTGCACTGGTGCTGTTCAGGCCAGAACTTTTACCCCGAACTGCAAGAGATGTAAATCTTGGCCCTTAATATGGATTGTATCTATCTGGGAACAGACTAGACTTAGTTCCATTTGTGAGGCCATGTCTGTAGAGTCACTTGCCTTATGCAAGCAGTTTAACTCATAGCTGTATCCTTTAAAATTATTTCTGCAATGGAATTCTTCATGTGTCAACAGATTTTTACAGCAGTGTTAGGAGAGAGAGGGAGGAACGTCGGGTTTGGAAATGAAAAAAACTTTAAAGAAAATAATGCAATTTTACAACAAACTTTTCTTAAACTTACTATTGAGATAAATGTCAAGACATTTCTTTCTTAAGTCTTGCCACAGACTAAGAAGATAAAGCAGGATCCAGCAGCTGTAGGGCACTGTGAGTTTGGGCTCATCTTCCAGGTCTAGCAGTGATCATCAGAAATTGTTGCTGTCACAATGTTAAGTAAGACCTGAGAATACCTAATTGTGTGTCTTCCTTAGCAATTAAAAGCTAAAGTTCTGTGTATTCCGCAGACATCATCTGTAGGTGCCACTGTTGCAGTTGGAGGTGCTGATTGTTTCAGTGAAATTCAGCTTGCTTGCCAGGGACTGATGAGACTGGTGCATGTACCTTTACCTTCTGGGCTTGCCATTTAATTGAATCTAAAATCAATTTTCAATTAGTAGTGGTTTGGCACCTCATATTAGCTGTTAGAATTGTGAATAAGGGTAAAGAGTAAAGCATGCAAAACTATAATTACTTTTACCTTAATGAAATGAACATTAGCAGCATTAGGAAGAGATGTGCTGAGTACTTAAAGAGCTCAGAAGGAGAGTTAACACTGACATGTCCAGAGATGCCAAGCATTGCCAGGGCTGACCATAAGTATGGTGTTCCTGCATTTATCACACCAGCACAGCAAATGGAAATTATTTTCACTGCTGATGGAGAAACAGAACATTCCTACATAACATCTCTATGATCTGGGTTGTTTTCCTTGAAATGGGAGCAAAATCTCGCAGTATGTCAGTCAACACTTACATGTCAAATCAGCTCTACTGTGTGAAAAAAAAAAACAACAACAACCTGGAAACCTCAAACTGAATTGCTCTTGGATGGATTTGGCAGGTCTGAGACAAAACTAATTTTAAAATTTATCTAAGGCATGTATGTCTGAACACCCTGGAGAATACTATTTACAAATGGGGTTTCCATTAGTTATTGTCTTTAGTTTCTAAGATCTGTGGTTTTCCAGTCAGTGGTTGATATCTGTCTTCCAGAGCAAGAGCCCTTGGCCCCTTTCCTGTCAGTGCAGCTGCATCACCTCACAGTGGAGAGCTGGTCAATAACTTTGCATTCTGTTCCATCCTGTGAGTCTATTCCAGAGTGACCATTATTTTGCAACCACAGCCTTTTGGGCTATTTGTTTTAAATTGTTGCAACACAAAATCAATACAACATAGAGGGGCTCAAATGGTAAACACTGAAAATGGGAATGCAGTTTCTCCTGCCTACCTCCCCCCTCAACCCCTCACAATGTGTGTTTTCATTATTTTTAGCACGGAGGATTGCGTGTTTCTTTTTCCTTAATTTATGAGAAGTTTTACTTCTGTGAAGAGCCCGGGCAATTTTCTTCTAAGTATTTCTGTAGAAAGTCTGTGGAGGTCTTCTGCAGAGATAAGCTTAATGACAAACAGTGGAGAAGTAGTTGGAATGTTGTAAGGACAAACTGGATAGCCTTCATATTCTGTTATGTGGTCGGGCTTTCTGAGTGGCACATGGGCAGCATAAAAAAGGAAAAACAAGCAATAAAAACCCCCAACCCCAAAACCATGAAATTCCTGCTAATAAGTCACAAGTTAGAAAAGCAATTTCATAGTGTTTGTGATATCTGAAGTAGGAGTTAATAAAATCTCTTCAGGCAGCTGATTCTAACACCACCTGATGTTTGCTCTTGGAGTGTCAGAGTAGCCCCAGAGCTGCTCTGATTTGGTCTGACTGCTCCAGGCCCTGGGACTGTTCTCACCTGGATACTCCCCCCATCACCCTTGCTCTTGCTTGGCTGTTTCCCTTATCCTGGCTGTCCCTGTATTGATCCCTGGCTGCCAGGGAGGTCCCTGGAGGATGGAGTGAGTTTCCAGGCTGATGCAGCACTGTCCTTTGGTTCTTTTGCTCCCAGTCAAGTAAAGGAAGTAATGGATAACTTGCAAGAAAGTTTGACTGCTGCTATGGATTTTCTTTGCTCCTTTAATGCTGACTAATACATAACGTTTTCTTCAGGTATAAAATAGCTACAGATGGCCTTAGTTTAGCATCCTTGGTTTTCCACTTATGTCCAAGTTCTGTTCTAAGACTGGGTCTCAGTTTTCTGACTCAGTCCAACTTCTACCATTTGCAGAATTAATTACAGAGATTCCTAGGAAAAAATTCTCTGTTGTGCTGCACCTTATACTTGTTTCCTGAAAATACTTCCATATATGTGTTGAATAGTATAATGTCTAGATTGTTTTAGAGATTATTTTTTATTTTCAAAGAAGTTCTTAGGAGAAAATAGTGTTTCTTTTTAGACTTAGTAGTTAGGGCTCCTTGAAGATGAGCATTCCTTTGGAGTCAGTGGCTTTTCACTACTACAATGCTAATTAAGCTTGCTGGAGGAGAAGAAAGAGGTGGCTCTTGATCTTCTATATTAATTTTTTGTGGTTACTGCTGTACTTTTTTTTGTCTTCTCTGCTCCACAGACCCAAAAGACTTTGGCTTTAAATTAGATTTTGTTAATTGCCTTGTTTGTGCAACCAAAAGTGGGATGTTTGGCCTTATTCTATTGATTTGAACAGAATCTGGGTGGCATCCTTAGAGCTGTGGTGAGTAACCTGTGTCACAGAGGTAGTGGTGGTGAACATGGAGTGTCTTGGCTTGGAAGGAACCTTAGAGATCACCTGGTTCTATGCCATAAGTAGGGACACCTTTCACTGAACCATGTTGTCAGAGCTCCATCCAGCCTGGGCTTTACACTTTGTCTTATTAAATCTCCTGAGATTCTCGTGTGACACTTCTGAGCTTGTCCAGGTCCCTCTAGGTGATATTCCATAATGGGATGCTCTTGTTGAGCTCTTGTCTGGAGAAAAACAGCTGCTGTGGAGGTGCAGCCTTCACCATTCATAAGCTTTCAGCACAATTTTATAGGCAGAGGTCTGATAAACCCCTCCTTGAAAACATTGGTCATATATGAGATGTTTTCTGGTGTATTGTCTATTATACCATGACTGTGTTGTTCCATGGTAACACTTCTGTGTTGATACTGTAGGTCTTCAAAGGCAAGAAAAATCTATCAATAAATTCTTAACAATAGTATGGAGTAGATAAAACAGAATATGCAATTGTAATAGGGAAGAACATGGGAATTCCCTACCTAAACATGGGTTTGGGTAGGAAATGCTAGAAACCCCCAAATTCCTTGAGTCTTTACAATAGGGAATGATATAAACCCCAAAATACCCTCGATCTTTACAAACTAAACAGCATTAGCTGTGCTAAAATGAGTGCTTGGAATTGTTCCTATAACTGTCTGGATGTTTATGGATGTGTTAAATGGGCTTTTGTGTGAGAAGCTGTTGGCAATCGTAATTAAAACTTCCCTAGACATATATTATTTATGCCACACTTTGTCTCTGTTTAAGTAAGAATTTAAAGGCTTAAGGAGCTTCAGATGAACTGCAGCAATGTGTTAATAACCTTCTATATCTTACTGAGTACCTCAGCTGTCTGTAATGCCTTTTACTCTGGAAGTGTTCTGAAAGTTTTTTTACCAGTCTGTTTATGGTTATTAGTAGAGTTATTTCACAATCAAAGCATTTCCAAGTACTTTAGCTCAAGATATCTTACCCTTGTATCATTTTATAAAGTTCCTAAACTTATTGTCTCACACCAATCTTGACTGCTGCAACTAAAACCAAAAATGTATCTAATTTGTCTCTTAGACAAACAAAAGGGGCTGTTGCATAGTGCTGTGGGGGAAAATCACCAAAAGGAAAACACTGCAGAGAACTCCCCATCATTTCTTTCAAACTTCTGGTCAGCCAGTGGTGGGGGATTAATGAAGGTTGTGGTCCTAGAGAGGAGGCTGGTGTTGGGAACACTTGAATATCAGACTCTGGAATGAAGTTGTGCTTTTCCTGCTGACTCAGAAAAATGTGCTGTTCCAGGGCTCTCAGCACCAGCTGGGTCTCATCCATCTGCTCCTAGGTAATGTGAGAGTTTCCAAAATACTTTACAGGGGAGCAAATCATGTGACTGATGCCTCTGTTCTCTCAGAAAATGCCAAGATAAAGTAGGAAGTGTTCTGTTCTCCTGAACCCAAAATACTTCTTTACATATGCAGAAAATCTTCTCAGAGGACGTTGCCAGAGTGCTGGGAGTTGTATGTAACTGAAATTCTTGATTTCACTGTGTCACTTAATCCATATTATGTAACTCATGTAAGTATTTTTTTTTCCTTCTATGCTTTCATTGAGAGCATTGTTATTCTTGGAACCTTCAGCTGCCCATGGTAACTCCACTGAAGAAGAATCAATCTTGGAAGTTTTACAGCTAGGCATAACCCTTTGCAGCCCCTTTTTTTATTTTCCAGCCCTGTCTGTTGATTATTTCTGCTTAACATTTAAAGATTAACTAATGCTGTGGCACATGAGGTTTAGCATATTAAATAGGAAGATTGCCAAGCCTTTTTTCAGGTTAAGGAAGAACCAGGCTATGTGCAAACCCTGCAATTTGTGCAACATTGGGAAAAAGAGATAATAACTTGCAAATGCAGAATAGGCACCTTTATTATTATCTTCTGGCAAATTCAATAATGTAAAATTTTTATTCACCAGAGACAGGATGTCTTGGATCATCTAATTCTACATTTGAACCTGACAGGCCTTTACAAGCAAGGACAGCTCAGCAGTGAATATTAAATTGTAAAAATAAGGAAGTGTTCTTTCAAAGGGTAGGATACATTGGTAATGTCATGTGTTATAACCTATAAACTGTAGCTCTATAAATACTTGAAAGGCTGTAAGGATGTTTAAATAAAAACTTAATGTTTCCAACTAATAAATCTTTATAATGTGTTGACCCTTTATTTTTCTTGAGACTGTTCAGCTATGGAGAAATCACTGTGACCAGGAATGCTCCATCAAGCTGCTGTTTTTTTGTGACAACAGGAGTTTGTCAAACTTCTCTTATATCTGTAGCCTGAACTTTGAAATTCACAGTGATGCATAGGAAGGGAGACTGAGAGCTCTGGAATGCTGTGAATCTTTGCAGTTGTCTGGATGAATATCTGCCTTTTTAGTACTTTCTAATATCACCATTTCCAAGGAAATGTAATGGTGCTGCATAGAAAAGTACTACTGGCAAATCTCCTTTACTTTGCTCCACTTTGAAACACTTCATAGGCATTTCAGGATTTACTAATTGCAAGCCAACTAGGCAGGTTAATCTTGCAATTTGCAGCCACAGCAATTAGACAATGATAATGAGATTATGAATCCCAGGATCAACAACAAATGAACCCCAGCTAATTGCTGACTTTACTTGAAATGATAAACCCACACCTCATGGTTGGTAAATGGCTTCTGGACACTGTATCTAGACTACAGTTTGGGTCTTTGCTCTGTGTCCAAATAAATAAATTCTCTGTATCTGCAGTCTTGTGGTGAAGGGTTCCATCATTTACCTGTATCTTTTGTGGAGGGGAAAAGCACCTCCTTTGCCTTCAACCTGCATCCCATTACTTCATCTGATACCTCTTCCATACCTGAGTGTCACTTTTTGTGATATTGTGATCTCGTGTCATGCTGACCAACAATGTATGGATCACCTTTTGTGATCTCGTGTCATGCTGACCAACAATTTACTGTTTCTCTCTGCTCACTTTGCAGCTTGCTTATATTGACCTCATGGCTGCCTCATGTGGCAGAGAAGAGTCAAAGCTCTCGGGGTCAAAAATCTTTCATTTTTGCACTTGAGGAGCACTTAAATAACCTGTGCAGAGATCTGGTCTGGCTACCTGCAATTCACTACAAATAACTTGTAGGCAAAATTGTCTCATGAAATCACATTTCATGTAAGGAATTTATAGTTTTTAGCTGGGAATTTGAAATTAACTAATCTTATTTTTATATTTTTCTGTTTTGCATAGTAAAGTAATCAAATCTTGGCTTACAAAACCAAACAATGCCAATCCAGGTAAAGCAGTAAGGAGATCTAGAGTTTTTCACTCTATATGCTTTGTGCTTCATCAGCTGTGGTGGAGGGGTAGACAAAAGTTTCTTTAGTAAATTCTCACTATGAAAGTGGCTTGTATGGGCCACACTGGCTTTTTCTATTGCTTTTGCTTTTTCTTTTTCTTTTCACCTGTTTAGTCATCACCTGTCAGGACACACTCACAGACGGGCAAAAGAAAGAGACTGAGAAACTGAATTTTAAAGGAATGGTTTTTAGGTAAAAGTTTTTTGTGCATACAAGGCATTGGTGAGGATGAAAAATGCATCAGCCAAAGCCTTTCTGACAAACAAAATTGGGAAAACTCAGCAGAATTGAGGTATTGACGTACGGTTTGCATGTTGTGTTCTTCTCTAGGCATCTGCAGGGCAGGTTTAGCAGCTGAACAGGAAACCTGGAGATGTCTGGGCAGACAGATGGAGGCAGAAGATGTTGGGTCATCTTTATCTGGCTGCTGAGGGAAGATGATCTATGTGGATGCCACAGGAGGAGAAAGTGGTAAACATAGTTTAGAATTGTAAAATGTGGATATTTTTCATGGTTTTAGCAGTACAGTGGACAAGGTGCTTAAACAGCTTCCTTCACTCCCTATATGAGTGACTCAGAAGTCTGATGTACCAAAACTATTAAGATCCCATCAAAAAAAAATAAAAGGATGTTCTTGAATGCAGATGGTGACATGGAACCCAACAAGACCCACAGTCCACAGTTGGAGAGGTCTCAGTTGCTGCCCAGGACTGGTTAATTGAGTTGCACAGTGACTCAGAAATGCAGCATCAGAATGTGCTGAGGTGTTTGTTACAATAATGAATTCTGTGTACAGAAGTCACGTGACAAGGATGAGTGATGGTTCCTTATGTTACCTTAGTTCTGACTTTTCCTTACCTTACAGTGCTTGGCTTTGCAGCCTTGATTGCACTATTTAAATGAGAGACATTTTGTAATATTTTTTTCAGGAGGTTCAATGGATGATGATGGAATAGAGCCATTTTTTTTTTGGCTGGATTTTGCTCACAGTTAAAGAAATAAATTCCAAGAAAGCTTCCCTAAATTATTATTTTAACTTTATTTGGCTTTGGTAAATTACTTCTTGTAAGCTTGAGAAATGAAAAGTCTTGTTTCTGGGAGTGATTTGATTGGCAATTTAGAGATGATTTCTTAAACTGGAAGAGTGTGTTTCATACGTTTAAATATAAAATTTCAGAACAGCTCAAGGCTGTAATTGCCCTGCTTTCTTCTAGAAACACTGTTGTGCTGGATATGTATACACCAAATATGTACTTATGACATTGACACTGAAAAAGACACACACTGGTAATTTCATAGAGCTAAAAGTGATGAGTCCACTCCATCCTTCTATCTGTTCTCAGCTGCAAAGTCCCAATGTTTTCTTGTCAATAAACAAACTTTAAACCACAAACTTAACATATTTGTAGGCAGTTGATCTCTGTTGCATCCTTTAGGTTATCTGGTGATAATGCTTTTTTGTTTCTTAGCTCACAAACTAATTTTTTAAATATGTGTAAAATTTACTTAGCAACAGGGACAAGTTGGTAGGATGAAAAGGTGGTTAAAAAATTACTATTAAGAATTATGAAGAGACTCTGTGAGGTTTCCTCCTTTTCGGAGCAAAATCTAAAATAAGCTCTGTAAAGGGAGAGTGAGGGCACAGATTAGAGATCAGAGATGTTTTGGCAGATTAGAGATGTTTTGGCAGCAAGAACAGAAGCTGGACCTTGGGTATATTAAATAGAATGACAGAAAAAGGCTGCAAATCATTTTAGGCAAAATATTAATACAGGCCAGAATGTTTCCAATACTTTATGCTAGAACTAATTATTAATATGTTGCATCTCTCTTATTTGACTTGATAGAGTCATTCAGAAGCTGAGGGTCTGTCAAGTGGGTCACCCCTTCAGTCCTGGGCTGTCCAAGTGCAGCATCTCTGCTGATCTGTGATCACTTATTGCTTGGGAACTTAACAGGACTAAAATTCTGTTTCAGCAACAGCCTAAATATTGCTGTTGGTAGAGCACTGCATCTGTCCCTGTTAACTTAGCCAGTTAGAAAAATAATCGATTTTCTCTCTTCTTAAGATTCTGGCATCCTTTATGTACCCAACTCAAGAGCTGGTCATTTCTTAACTCTTCCCTATTATACTGAGACCTTCATCAAAGCTCTCTGTGATTTTATTGACGGTAATGAGACCAATGCATCACTGTTCATTGCTCTGGCAAAAGCCTCAAGTATTTGATGCACTGACATCCCCTGTTGGACTCAAGTCCTAAAATTCACTACAGTCCTAAAGTGTGTCAAGAAAAGTGCATGATCTCTCTTGTATAGATAAATATTAAGTATTTAGTTCTATAATGGACAGCGTCTTTTGGGTTCTAGACAGTTATAATGATAAAAAAGTCTGTATTTTAAATGAAAGCAAAGTACTGCTGAAAAACTATCACTTATTTCTAGCATGGTTGCTGTACTGAGTGTGGGAGAGATAAATTAGTGTTAGCACAACAGGCTGATTCTCTTAAGCCTTGGTGGCTTTTGATAAATCTTACATTTTGCTGTGAATTAAATTAATATGTTCTCCTTGTACTGTACATCTGAGAACTATGGAATTTGATAAGAGAATATAAGAAGCCCTTTCAGGTTTTGCATCACTCTCCAGCATCTCTGTGGAGCTCTACAGTGCTCAGAAAAACAAGCAGCAAATGCAGCATTTCCTACAACATGTCAGAGACCTTTTCTTGCAAGGGACCTGGGCTGGGAACACGTTGCATCCAGGCCTGTGATGAATCAGCAGCCCAGCTATGATAATGGTTTTAGGGAATGAAAAAAGCCTGTTTGTTGCGGTTACATTGAGCAGCGGCGGCTGTAATGCAAGAACGCTCATCCCAAAATAATCTGGTTTGCTTCATGTGACTTTGGAAGCTGGCGAGGTAAGTGTACTTAATTCCTGCAGAGGCAGGGAAAAGTTTGCTGAGAGTGCTTTTAGTAGCTGGCTTTGCTCTGATAGCAGCAACCATTCTGGAGTGATGTAAAAGCTGTGCAAAACATGCCTGGGGCAGTTTTCCTGGCTTTCTACAGCTCCAGTCCCTAAGTGCCTCTATTTCCTTAAACTAGGGGGAGTTAGGTAGTCAAATTCTTCTGTAAGTCAGAAGTTTCAGAAATTTGACCCCAGGGTCAAAGCAATATTTATATGTCACCAATTGGTGTTTTTCCCTTAGCAAGGTATGTACCTTTGTCTTTGCCAAATTATCCAGTGCTAATATATCCTACTTATGGCTTTACGGATGGCTGAAAGACATCCTGGAAAAGACAGATTTTTTGTGTGTGTGTCCCATGTCCTGGCTGGAATTTAGAGCTGGTATGTGCTTAATTCTCCTTAAGTTACAGAAGTCAGTGTTTCAAAAGAAAATTCATGTTGGGATTCTCACGGGAATTGGGGTTTTTTGGGGTCTTTTGATGGCTTCCACTCCATCCCAGCCAGGCTCCTAATTCTAATTCCTAATGTATCAAACTGGGACTTTTTTCCTCTGTATCCAGTAAGGGAATTGTAGTTTCTTGTGCTGTTTGGGGATATTTGCTGTAGACAACTTGATGATTAATGGAATTGTTTATACCTGAAGGTTGCTCAAAGCTAATACAGTAGTGCCTATGAGACTTTGATAAGAATACATTTTCACATAGGGGTTGTATGAGTCGTAATTCACCACTGAGACCCTTTTTCCATGTTACTGCAACCAGACTGAAATGGAAGAATGCAGTGTGGAATCTACAAGGCTATCTCAAATTTTTAAAAGCCTCCTCATTCCCACTGCTGAGGTATCTCTCTGTTGAATTGGTTTCCCTTATATAAATGGTGAGCGCTACTAATATTTCTGAAAAACAAAATACAAAGTATTTGTGCAACATGGGTAGCTTAGATCAGTCCTGGAGAGAAACTCAAAGCATCTGAGACAGCATATTCAACAAAGTGTGTGAGAGGATCCTCATGGAGCTGAATATAAAGAGAGAGTATAGAGGTGTTACAGATGTATATCTGTATATACAGAATAAAGCCCTGAGGGCTCAGCTGGCATGGCACTCAGGAAGAAGATAATGCCATCTTCTTGCTTCTAACACTGGATTTCTCATTGTGTATGGCATAATTTCAGTAAGTGCTGACAAAGAGCTATAAGATCTCAGCCCTTCAGGGGTCTGGCTCCTTTGTAAGGACTTCAAAAGAAATTGGAAAATGAGGTATGAACAGAAAACTTCTTGTGTTATGGGACTTCATTTTGGTCCAGAAGCCACAAATCTCATTGTAATTAGCATTGAAGTCCCAGTGGATCTGATAAATAATTGATTTATAGGGACTGTTGGTGGAGCAGATGGGAATGGAACAGCAGTAAGGTCAGCAGCAGGTTTGCACAAATACATGGGCAGTGACAACTTCAGTGCTGTATTGATCAGGACTGGTGGAAGCAGAAGATTTGTGGGGATCAAGAACTGCATTATGAAGGGTATAAAAACTTCCTTGGCTTTAGCCCCATGAGATATGGAAAGAAAACAAGCATTTAGTTTTGATGAATGACCAACACTTGGGGAAATGTGAGGCTTGGCATTGTACCCAGAAAAGAACAATTTTTTATGGTAAATGTTGAAGGGAAAGAAGGGGGGATCAAGAGGTTTGAAAGAACAGCTGAGGAGCCACTTAAATGAGTGGGAAAGTGTTGAACCCTAAGTCCTTGTGGAATTTTGTGATCTAGAAATATTTGTGTGCTCTTGGCCTGTATCCAATATTGTAAGGACCTACAGGACACGCTGGGTGTTCAGTAGTCAGGGCCAAGAAATTGCACTGAAAATATGTCTTTAGATGATGATGGCAGCTCATATGTCAGTGCAATCCATGACATGGTGTTCTTCTCTTTACTGCAAAGGTGTCTAGGTTGAAAATGCCAGGTGTGGCCAGGGATGTGTATTCTTCTGCCATCTATCAGACTAGGGCAGTTATCTTCTGTTAATTGTGCCACCTGTTAAAACCAGGTGGGGCAGTTTTCTTTATCTCTTCACCAACCAATCCTCCCTCTGGCAAATATCTTCTGTTAATGGGCAATTGAGTGTCACTGCATGGCTGATAAAATGCCATCATCCCATTGGGAGATGCTCCACCCAGGGGGAGGAGCCAAGCATTCCTACCTGGGTATGATCTGAGGTTTGGAGCACCACAGCAGCCTTTTCCCACTGGATTCCCAGAGGAGGAGCTTTCTTCTCCACTGGATTCCCAGAGGAGGACCAGGCCTATCTACACCACCACTGGACCTTCAGAGGAAAACTCCACCCTTCTCCAGGATCCCTGCTGTTTCCTGTCACTGCAGGAGGACTGCAGCCACCATTGAATGGGACTGTTGCCAGCACCCTGACCCACAGCGTGCCATGTCATATTCTGACTCTGTCAGTGTTGTTTTGTATTATTGCATTTTTATTTTTCCTGATAAAACTGTTATTCCTACTGCCATATTTTTCCCTGAGAGCCCCTTAATTCCAAAATTGTAATAATTTGGAGGGAGCGGGTTTACATTTTCCATTTCAAGAGGGACTCCTGCCTTCCTCAGCAGACACCTGTCTTTTCAAACAAGACAAAAGGCAAGCAAGTGGGCTTAGTATGTGGAAATTAAAATCTTGAGGGGTTATTCCATTAGCAGCCCAAGTATCAACATTAAAAACTTCCTAGTGTTGCCTAGCCTCTCACAGAGAGGCACTGCCTGGCTGCATTGTGCTTTCATGGCATGAGAACAGAAGTATAAACTCCACTGTGTAACATTTGTTTCATTTAGGCATATAATTATTAGTTACAGCTATTTGTTCTCTAAGGGAACCTGAAAGATCCTGCAGCAGGTAGTCTTGGGTGGCCTGGAGTCTTGCTTGGATGATCCCCCAGATGCCTGGAGCACCCCTGGGGCTTGTCAGGCAGATGGAGGAATCACACAGTGCAATTTCTTTCATGGCACCTTCATAGTTAGATTGGATTTCCGTGTTCCCATAAGCTAAAATAAGGGACTATGAATAAAACTCAGAATAGGATAGAATTTATCAAAGCTTGCAGTTATGAAAGGTTCATTTTAAGTCTAATTTGAGGCAACTGCTCAAAGACTCTGTGGTGCTGGTTAAAAATTCAAAGCAGAAGGGAGCTTCATAATTGCTTTTTTTTTGACAAAAATTATACTATTTCATCTAGTTCTGAGAGTTCTGGAAAAAACTGAAACACTGTGGCTGAAGAGAGCAAGAACTGAATTGGAGAGACTAAAATGTTATACTAATATAAATTAGCACAAGTTGAGTGTAGTTGCATGAAGACTTACTCTAGCAGCAATGGTATACTGGCAAGCCAGGACTGTACAGAGTAAATACTCACTGCAGCAGCACTGGGGTCTGTGCATCAGTTTCCTTCTCCTTGGATGACCTAGACAAGAGAATTGGAGAGAACTGGAGCTAAAAAGCAGGGACCCTGTTGGTGTTTAGAGACCTTGTTGCAGTTTGAGTTTCCTCTGTCCCTGCTTTATACTGTCCTACCCATAATCTCCCTTTCCATTCCTGCCTTGTGTCTTACAGTCAATCCCCAGGACGATAAATTGCTCCCTTTTCTATCTTCCCCTTTAGCTGCTCCATTTAACCTTTCAAAGTTCTTGAGAGCAAAAACTGTACCAGGTACTGTATGACATGGTGGGGTACGTGTGTATTTTGATACCTCAAGCCCAGGTTGTGTCCCTCTTTAACTTTTCAAAGTTCTTGAGAGCAAAAATTGTACCAGGTACTGTATGACATGGGGGGTATGTGTGTATTTTGATACCTCAAGCCCAGGTTGTGTCCCTCCACTGTGGTTTATAAATCCCCTGGGGTCAGGACCTCTCCCTGCTGTGTGTTTGCAGCTCCTGATGCAATTTCCTATCAACCTGGCCTGGTCTGTAGGTACCACCTAAGAAATACAAGTAATAAAAGTAATGGCAAAGGAATCTTCTCAGCAGTCTTGAAGTTATCCAGAGTATCACCTTCAATAAAGTGGCACGAAGTTCCTAGTTTATGAAATTTATCTGAACAGCAAGGGATAGATAATCCAAAAGAAAAAAATATGTGCACTAACATCAGAACATTTTTGATCTTGAAACTGGGACTGTGCAATTAATCTGGTTTCCCAGAAGCTAGCAGAAACTTCCAAATATGAAATTATTCCTCTTCTGCAGAAATGAAAGGATTCAAAAGATCAGCCTCAGCAATTTCTGCTGGGACTGTGCCCAGGGTATGTCATTTATTTTCTAATTTTTTTTTTTCAATTAGATTATTTTTTCTCTTTCAAAAGAGAGGATGTCCGACTATTTAATCTAATCTAGTTAATTTATTGTCTTTATCCTGCTGAGTCTCTCACTGCAAATCCAATAGCGCACTTATACCACAGACCTTGGGAGACCTCCAGGGAACTTTTGCACTACTTTTCCAGTAACAAAGCTTACTGGGGTCAAGAAATTTGTTTTGGTTGCAATGTACAGAATATTTCCATTACTCTGTCACTAGGTGGGAAAGATCTGGGTGGAAGACAGGGTAAGAAATGCAGCTATAATTTTCAAAACTGAGGAGCATTTAGGTGATAATTCCTTGAAGGTGATCTTCATCTTTCTGTAGCCATTTTGTTCCATAGCCAGGTGTTTGGTGTACTTTTTCTTGTGGTAATCCCATGTTTTCAGATTTGCTGTAGGGATCTGTGCTGCGTGTTCAGGGTATAGAATGTTTTGTATACTGTGTAGTACTGGTATAACTCTTTATACAACAAAATATACCAACAAAACATACTAACAGAAGTTACATCATATCTCACTATCTGCTTTTGGATGTTTAATGACGATCACTGAAACTACAGCAAACTGTGGTCCTTTTTTACTGTATGTTGTAGCAAACAAGTAAACTGAAGATAAATCCAGACCATCTGGAAAAAAGCTGAAGCTCCTGTGAGAAGTGGATTGGTTTTTTGTAAGAAGCTGAAACAGCTCTTGAAAACAAGATTGACCTCAAGATCAGAGTATAACTTAAATCTTCTGTGCAACTTTATCACCATCTGCTTTGAGTTCTGTTCCCGCTGCAGAAGGTCACACACAGAAACTAGCAGTAGACTTGAGAAGTGTCTCTCTGTCCTTAAAAGTAAAAAGTGAGACATGGAAAAACAATGGAGGCTGTATTGCCAACCAGTGCTGTTGTAAGGGGTGAGTTATTCATCAAGGTGTGCTCCTGGAGCTGCCAGGGAGATTGTTCTAAAGTCATTGTGCTTGGATAACTACATTCCTCTCCTCTTGGTAATTATAAGCAAATGATTCCCCATTCTAATGAGATGGACAGTGAAACATGCAATAAATGTTTATTGACATTAGTGAGAAATCCTTGTACCAGTTGTGGAATTACAAGTGCAATAAGCAGTAAGGTTGTTTACTGCTCTCTAATTTTCAAATAAAATGTGCAGTGCATGTAGATCACTGTGTTTAATAATAAACAATAAGCAATAACATGTATTCAGCCTGATGCTCTCAAACCACACACAAAAAACCTAACAAAGTGGAACAATGCTTTTGCAATGCTTTGTAAATTAAGGAGAGTTTTGTGATGCTCAGTTCCCTGATCAGGGACACACAGACTCCTCCTGATGGGGTTATTCACTGTGGGATGCAAATCATAGGTATGGGGGCACTACTTTGATTCCTCAGCTGTCTGCTGACATGTTTGGGGTGCAGAAGAATCACAACCATCTATGAAAGAAAATACAATTGGATATATCAGCACTATGAACACCATAGCATTTTTGTGTTTTTTCCTTCAGGAGGAGGTGACTGAAATTCTCATAATTGTTGTGTTTATGAAAAATGCTACTGTTGACAAATGCTGATTATATATGGCAGTGCCCTGGCAGAGTAAATCTGAAACCCAATGCCTGCTGGCAGAAATCTTTATTTTCCTGACCCCTAGGGATCTGGAGCTCACTTAGGCTTTCCTGCCCAGGAGTTGCACAGTGCTACAATATGAGGACTGATTACTGCTAATTTTACACAGGAAGGCTTCCTGCAACCTAGAGCATGTACAGAGACAATTAGAAAAATAAGTAGCAGGAAACATTTGTATTTTTGAGATGATAACTTTAATTTCTTCATTTTGAAAGAATTTCTCTTGTAATATTTTGGTGTAAAATTAAGGACAGAAGGGCAAGCAAATTGTGCTTGTCTGAAACTGAGAGATTAATACTGAAATATATGATTTAAAAAAAATCTTTTCTTGTTGAGAACAGGTGCAAAATGTTTCTTTTGTGCCATTCTTCCCCTTTTGATTCTCTCTTCCTGTCATTTCTCTGCACAGGTTTCTTATAAATAGAACATGAATGGAGTTGCCTGCTCTGATCCAGATGGAAGAATACAGGGCTGGTATAATTTTAGTGTGGAAGATGCATTAACTTTCATTTAAATTCTGTAAATATGCATCTTTTTCACTGAACAAGTGAAGACAAACTGGGAGGCATCAGTGATAATTGTACATGGAAGGCAGGAGCCCTTGGCATTGGTACCCACACAAGCTTTTCAGTTTTGAACAGCTTAATGTGGATGAATCACTGACCTGATCTTGCAAACAATTACCCATGAATTTAGTTTTATGCACTTGTGCAGAGCTGTTGCAGGCAGCAGGTTAATTGAATTTTGGAGTAAGTGCACAATCGATAGATCAGATTGGAATGAAATTTTATGCTTGCAAACAATTTCCTTGATGCTGTATATATTTGAATTCAGGTAATTTAGGCTCTGGTTTATGAAGCTGCTCCAATTATTGCAGAAGTTTTGTCCCCCTCCAGGTAATTGTGTCATCAGAAAGCAGGTAGAGAAAGCAGCCTTAAGAATAAATTTACTCCAGGAAATGAAGCAAAATTTTACCAAGGTATTGAAGCTCTGAAATGATTTCTTTCCTCTGCTCCTGACAGAGTCCAAACTGAGGTAAATGGATGGGCTTGACAATTATATGCTCACGTTGCGTGGTGTTTGCTAACCATGGAATACACAGAGGAACTTTACAGAGGGCAAAAAAAATTACTTTGAAGGAGTCAAATGAGTGCAGTGCTGTGCCTAGGCTGGAGTTATTATGAAGTACAATATGACCCATGAGCTGTAAAGGGACTCAGGCTCTTTCAACAGCAAGTCCATTTGTTGGGAGGGCTTGGAGAGAGCTGTGCACAGGTGTGTGTATTCATGTTCCTCATCAGAGAAATAAAATGTTCTCCCATATTCTTAGCTCGTTTATTTTTATTTTTCAGAGCAATACTACTCCCTAAAGATAAATAATTCTGGTCTCCATGTCAGCAGTAGTAACTGCTCTGTATTCCTCAGCAATAATGAACATTCCGTGTTCATTTAGGGTTCCACAGCCTAAAATATTACAAAATCAAGAGATTCATGGAAGAGAAAGGGAGTGTATGTTGTTTCTTTGTAACCAGCTGTCTCACCTTTGCATAAATGTGTCTAAATTAGCTGTGATGAACTGGAGAACAGCTGCAGCTGAGAGGATCTTGATTTCTCTCCTTTAGTGACACCTAAGAAGGGAAAAATTTGAGTACTTTGGACTTAACCCCCTTTTAGATATTGATGTATTTTTCTCTTTATAAGTAGCCACCTGTAACAACCAAATACCCTTGATGCCTTGTGAAAGCTGACCTAGAACAGAGACTAGACAAGCTAAAGAATAAAGCAGGGATTTCTTAGGAGGCCTCAACGGATCCACCTTGGACAGCACAAGAGCCCAGCCAGGGTTATGCCCCAGGTGAACCCAAAATGGTCACAAAAATGGACAACCTGTCATTAATAGTTTCTCTAAAAATTACAGCACATGTTTAGCAAATATCTGAAAACATTATGCATATTTTCTATGGCATAGTCACGAATTTATAACACATGTTGCTAAAATAATTATTAAACATTGATAGTTTCATGTTACTACTACTATATATTATAAACACAATAAAATCACTCAAATGTTTCCACACCTTTTCATCAACTCTCACTTGTTGTTAATATTTTTGGAAACTAGAGTAGTGTAAAAAGGACTGTAATGAGCATAAATTATTCATGTCCACCTTCTCATTTGTCATTTAGGCCACACATGAAATTGCTGCTGAACCCCTATGTAAATAAACCCATCTGCAGGGTTGGAGAGAATCAGCTGTGCTTCAAGGAAATGCCAGGACTTCCAAACTAAACTTGCTGGTAACCAAGTTAGTCATTGAGCTGAGATGACCTGGATTTGAGTTTGTTCAGCAAACGAGTCTCTGACTCCTCTTACCCTGGTCCTCAAGGGCTTTCTGCTGGGTTGGAAACCTTGCTCTGCAATCCAGCCCTTTTGCTCTGGGTCACTGCTCCTTTTTCCTTGCTTTGGTTGTGGTGCCATCACCTTTGTCTCCTCCCTGGCAGATTTGGGAGTAACTGGGGTGGAGGGAAGGAAGCTTTGAGTGTGAGCTGGGCTGGGCCAAAGCCTGTGGGACAGGAATCCTTGTTCCTGTGTGAGCAGACTGCTCTGGGCAGAGCCACAGGAGAAGACTGCTGCTCTCTCCTGATGGCTACTTGCTTGAGAAACCTATTTAGTATAAGATGTTTAAGCAGTTCTGGAGCACGAAGTAGAGTTTAGGGCTTCTCCTTTCCAAGGTATCTGGACAGTGACTCTTAATTGTTGGTGTGAATCCGAACCACCTGCACTTCTCCAGCCTGGCAAGTGTAAGATTAATGATCTTCTTACCTGGCAAATCCCTTCAAGTATCTCCCTTGGATACTGCACTCTGTATTAATTTGTGGTCTTTGCCCATAAATCTTGATTTTTGACTCACAACCTTTCGGCTCTGCTTTAATATACCTTTGCAAGTTCAAGTTGTTTTGCTGCACTTCAGATTTTATGCCTGCACAGGAGAGAGCTCTTCTGAGGCCTGGGGAAGTAATTGGAGAATGCTGGAGGATAGGCCTTGGTTCAGTGGCAGCAGAACTCTTCCCTTTCATCCAGTTCTTCATTATTGCCACATCCCCTGCTATGATCTCTTTGCAATGTGAATGGGTATTTTGAAATAAGGTCCCTGGATCACAGGATGGTCTTCCTTCCTTTTGAATATTTAAACTGTGCCTCTGAATCAGTACCAGCCATTTTGTGATAAGGTTTCAAAGTATTCTGCTGGAATTCCTTGATATGCATATGACATATTATTATTATTTTAATTGTATTTCTATTTATGCCTTGACTAATTGTTTTAATATAACCAACAGTTGTGTGCAATTTAATCTCTTCCATTCCATGTGTTCCTAACCCAGCTAAGTTTCACTCTCTGAGAAAGACTGCTCAGCCCTTACAGTTATATTACATCTGGAATTTAATATAAATTCTATGCATTCCGAGATACCGCTGTGCAAATACAGAAGTTACTCTATTTTTGGTGCTACAATAATAACCAGAACTAGTAAGTACCCCAAATGGTGTCTGAGATACAAAAAGAATCATTTAGTGCTGTGGATTCTCCCTAGCTAAGTGTAATATTATTGCTCCATTGTTTGTGATCTGTAATTTGCCATTCTGAAAGATTTTTTAATAAAGGGGGAAACTTTTAAATTCTTTTAAAGACATGGTAAGAGCGGGCAAGATACAAGATTAATTTTGCAAATAGCGCTTCCTGTGTCTTCTGTTTTCCAGTACAGATCTACAAAGCCATTGATCTTTAGTGTCTGTGCTGTGCTGCAAATCAACCTCCATGGTTCTCCAGTGCTGAGGGCTGCAGCAGTGATATTTGTTTTATTGTGTGTACAGCTGATGCTACCAGACTTCATTATTTCATTGTTACTGTGTGTGTATCTTGATTAGAAATAGAAGTAATGCTGGCCTTAAGCACAGGAGTCAGTGCATGTGACTGGAGTTTGTACACACAAGTTATACATAAATATGTCCAAGGATTAAGGAGATTGGGTTTTTTAGACATTTCAAAGAGAAGAATCATAAAGAGCTTTTAAAATTCAGTTCCTTTACAAAATCTCAAAGCTGAGGCAAGCGATGAAAAATCCATAAAAATAAAGCTTCAGAACCAGAGTGATGTGATGCAAACATCCCGAGGCAGTGTTCATTCTGAAGGAGGCTCTTTTAAAGTATTTGGAGTTTTCCCAGTGCATTTAGACATGTAGTTTGTGCCATCTTTCCCTTCTTTGATGGAGTTTTAGGTGCTTACACCCTACTCTTTCTAGGAAGAAATCATTGCCGATGAAGTTTTATCATTAACTTTCAAATTACTTTTCTTGTATGAGGGAAGATAAATCAAAAGATGACCTAGCAAGGTCTGTGCCGATCTGATATGAATGGCTCACCCTAAAGAATAGACAATTTTAAACTGTTCTTAATAGGAACCTTGGAGATATTCAAAGCTCTCTAAACATGGTCTGGCTGGATGCTTTAAATGCCCCAGCTTAAGCAGGGCTGTTGGACAAGACAACCTCTAGAGATTGCTTTCAAACTCAAAAATTCTGTGATATTTTATTAATTGGGTCCCTCATTCCACTATTAAACTGATGTGGGGGTTTTTCTAGCCTTTTCTAATGAAACATTTGCTTAGTTAGAGGCACTGAAAAATGTAGGTCCATTGTAGAACAAAGGCTCTTTTTCCTCTTTGCATCTCTTTAAGCAGATGAAAATACAGAATTTTGCCATGGATGTAAATAAATAGAACCTGGGTGTGTTAGGATCTGGTTATGCTCTTAGGGGATGACATCTTCCAATCCCAGAGGAGAAAAATGCTTTTGGAAGCAAATGATAATTGTGGGAATATGTGTTTCTGTCCCTCTAGTAGTAAACTGAAAACACATGGAATATCCTGGGCACGAGGAAGGGGAACGAGGCATGTGTGTGATTGCATTTGCTCATTGATCATGGGCTGGAAAAGTTGTTACAATGTTGTCCTTTCTTGTAAATGTTTTTCTAAAGCAAGAGTGGCTCTGGATTTAAAAACAAACCCAAAGCACAATAGTTCTGGGAGGGGATGACAGCGCAGTGTTCGCTGTGTGTGGATGTTGGTAAATGAAGTACTCTTGCTCTGCAGAGTATTTCTCCTCTGTTGAATGTGTCTCTGACAAAGCTTAACAGCTTTTGGGAAACTTAACAGCTTTTCAGATGAAAAACTGTAAGCGAATTTACTTGAGTATTGTCTCTTTCAGCAAAGCACTTGGACAGGAGATGAGGTGAGAACAGGAGTTTTTTGGGTTAAGGGTAGTGCAACCGTCACTGTGTTTAAAACAAAGCATCTCCTCAGCAATACCTGGGTTCAGCGACAGAGCTGGAGGATGGGTAATGCACCACTCAAGGTCCCCATCTTCTATTTCTGGAAGAAGATGGAAGATCTGATTGAGAGATTTCTTCTTCCATAGAAATTGATGCTGCTTTTGGTCTTCTGGTACAATGACTTTTCTTGTACAGGTGCTGCAAAATAGTTTTGTGCTGTTGAGAGGGTTGGTTCAGATTCCACTCTTAATGATGTATTTGCAATCACATTATGAGATTGTTAACCAAACTCTGTGCAATTTTTTCATGAAGCTGAAAGAAATTATTTAAATTGCCAAATAATACCACTGATGTCAAAGTTATGGTCTCTTTTAAATTAGGATTTTTTTTCTTGTTAAAATGTTAATGGCAAAATGGAAGCTTACAAGAACTTATAGTCTTCTGTGTTATTCTCTGTTGTACATTAGTTCTTCTAATTAGTTTTTAAATAATATATCTTCTTATTCTGGTGTTTGAAGTTCAGATTTCATTTTGAGAGTGTATAAGGAATTCTCTGTAGGCAGTTTCATAATTACAGAGTAATTTGTTTGTTATTTGATGATACACATTTTCTGTTATAACTATTCTGTAAATTAAAGAGGTAAAGAACCTGACTTCATATCTACAAGTAATCAGGGATTTCTTTAAGTACAGGGAAGCAATAGTGAGATGTGATGGATAATAGACAACACAGCACTTTGTGCTAAAGTAGGGAATTTTCTTTATAAGGGTTAGGGAAAGTTCATCTAGCCCAGCCTTCTAATTTGCTGAACATCCCTAAGTACTTCATAATGACTGTGCTCATGTTGGTACAAATTTAGAATTTAAAAAATACACACAAGTGCCAATTTACTGAGAATCCTCTGGACAGCAGTGCTGAGAGGCCCTATGTTGGAGAAGCCCTTTTTTCCAAACTACGCAGGCTCTGTCTCTTTTACAGGACTGAGGACTTGAGAAACCACTGGTGAGAGGTGGTATGGGTAAAACCAAAAGAATCCTTGTTAAAGAAACACAGACTGTGTTCATGTAAAAAGCACAAACAATGCACTTCAAGAGAGTTCTATCTGTTGTTGTGTAGTTTTTAATCTGAGTTAATCGGTATGTGTATGGAGAATGGAGGAATTCTGGGTTACATGATAGAAAAGGCTGTAAATTCCCTCTAACAGTCCCAGAAATTGGTGTCAGTGATCTCTCCTCTGTGTGTGGCATCTGTTTTTCCCTGATGTGCTGTGGTAGCAAAGAAGAAAAAGAAATGCCTCAAACCTAGCATCATCTCATGAAATGCTGTGGTGCTCCTGAACAAATTTTTGCTTTTCATGTGCCAGTAGTGATTGTATGGGTGACCAGCCTGACCAATGTGCTGTGAGACGTGATGGATCCATAGCTCAGGGGTTCCTAAACTGGGAGAGATTGAACACTCTCCTTCTCCAGCTGTGGGACTACAGGGCACAGAGGAATTCTGATGGGGGAACATGGATGCCCTGCAGCAGAATAAATTTTCTGTAATGGCTGTGGTAGTGGAAAAACAAGATGCTAATCTGGCTTCTTGAAATGAGGCAAAAATGCTGGAGGACTGGGTGACAAACACCAGGAGGGGCAGATGATAATGAAGGTGATGTGTCAAGAGTGCGGAACTTTCAGGTGGAATGGCCACAAGGCACTGCAGAGCTGGGTAGGACAGACCACAAAAGGATCATGACCATTACTGGGGTGTCTGGACATGACTGTGACCTCACATTGTGATTAATGTCTCACTGTCCTGCTGGGACTACTGAATGTTGTAATTTCTTTTGATTAGTCTTGGCTGTTGGAAAGTTTCCAAGTGCTGAATTTCTGTATTCAGCCACTTCCAAGTCTGTTTTTTATTAATCATATTTGGCTGGCACATCAGTTGGTCACTGTGAGAGGTTTTGGGGGGAAAGAGGCTGCACTGATGTGATGTTAAATTCCTCCATCCGCTGGATCTCCTGATGATTTCTGACTTTGTGTCTGTGGCCTTGAACATCTGTTCCCTCAACCTTTGTGAAGCCAAAGCTCAAAGGGAGCTGCTGGCTCCTGCACTGGGGCTGTGTGTACTGGAGTAGTTCTTTATTCCTACTTTTTTTTCCACAAATACAGATCCACACAAGGCAAAGTGCTTAAATCACCACTAAGAAGGAAATGTTTATTTTCTTTTGTTATTATTTGACAGGTGATAATTTTGTTAAGAAACTTAAGGAAACTTGCAAGGAGAGTTCCCACTTCATCCTTTCTATACTTATGATACACACGTATAAATAATATTTAGCTTTATCCACATTTGCAGGAACCACTGCTGTGGCTTTGTAGGAGGATTATCTCTAACTGCTTGACAGGAGAGTGTGTGTTTATGTAATGGGTAGTATCCATGACTATAAATATATTTGAACACCAGGGCTGAGTTGCTGAGGATGCAGAGCTGCTGTTGGGATTGAGCTGCTCTGAGGCTGTGTGTGTTGGAGCCATCTGGACCTGGCAGCTTTGAGGAGCTTTGAGGGCATTGGTGCCTTTCCTCTGGAGGATGTGGGTCCCTGCTGTGTTCTCCCAGGGTTTTCACTAGGAAAGAAATATTCATTTGGCAACAGCTGGAGGGGTGGAGGGCTTAGAACCACCAGGACCCACCACCTCCTCTCTTTTCCCCCCAGTACTGGTAGAGAAGTGGAGCCAGCAAGAGAAGCATGTACAATTAACCTACTGCCTCTTCATCTGGAGGGAGCTCAGAGTTAACAGCAACAAGAAAAAGTGCAACTGTAAGCTTATTTACTACTTTTATTAACCAGCTGGGATTTACAGCTTCTAAAGTAAAGGAGCTTCTAAAATTCATTCTACTTAACCCTGTGAAAGCAAAAGAGTAGATTTTAATTTCTTTCATCGGGCATTCAGTGCAGCACCAACCCTGTTCGAAGAGCAGTGCTAATGGGACTAGGGCTTTTATTTTCTCAGTGTGTCCACACTCTCACAGGAGCTGGTGGCTGACAGAGGTCACCAGTGCTGAGCTGGGTCTGTGGAGGAGGCCAGGAAAGGATGTCAGCAAAGAGTGAGAAACTCTTCCTTGACTGGAGCTGTCAGGTTCTGTGAGAGGTGATGGATCCATAGCTTGGAGGCTGCTAAGCTGGCAGAAATGCGACTCTCCTTCTCCAGCTCCGGGCCTACAGCAGTCAAATTAGGTCTGGTGGGGGACAGGGATGCTCTGCAGGAGAATAAATTTGTTTTAATAGCTGTGGTAGATGGAAAGCAAGGTGCTAATTTGGCCTCTTGAACTGGGAAAAAGTGATGTCTGAGAATTTGGACATTATCACCAAGAGGAGCCAGGTGATAATGAAGGTGCTGTAGCCTGCCCTGCAGAAGAATGTGAATGCTTCTGGAGTTTGCACAGAAAGAGAACAGCCCAGGATCATTTTCAGTTTGCTGAATAAGAATGCAATAAAAATACAATGCAAGGAAGGATCAGCACATATTGTGGCAGTTTAAGGTACTAGAAATGTAACTATGAATAATGTAACAGGGATGGTAAGATTTAGTATACAGTACTGAATAAAAACTTGCTTTGCTCTTCTTTTGTGACTGTGGAAGCTCAGTCATGGTGGTCTTTGACAATTTTGGTTTTTATTATTTAACAGTTTAGAGCTCTGCTAGCAAGGTGGAGAATTGGTACTGCTCTCTTCCCTGAAGAGCAATGAGCTAAAAGTAAGGAAATTAAGGAAGAGAAATTACTTGAAGAGAGGGAAAATCAAATTTCACAGCAGGGAGTCAAATTTTGCACTGGAGCAACCTTGGTTTCACTGGAGCAAGTTTCAGTTTAGAGGAGGAAAGTATTAGTCCATAGATGTTGAAAGCAGGAGGGAGAAAAATACTCCAGTTCTGATCAGAGGTGGGAGATAGCAGTATCAAGGGAGGGACAGAGAAGGTGTGATCCCATAAAGTAGCTGTAGGAATTTCCTGCAAGACAGGCCCATTACTTTGGTTGAAATCTCTTTTGTAATGCACACAGGCTTGGAATCTGGTCCTGACATACCCTGCTAGGTGTTGATTTACATCGCAGGAGCAGTGTATGAGCCAGAAAGAGGTGTGGCATTTCCTCCAGGAAAAAGGAACAGGGAACTGTAGCTCTTTGAAACGTGGGAGTTAAGTGTTTTGCACTAGTGAGAATCAGGTTGCTTTGGTGCCAAAATACGGATTTAGTTGCTTAAAATTAAGTCTGCCTGTGTCCCAGTTTCCCCATCTGTAAAATGTATTACAGCAATTTCAGCTAATCCTATTAAATTGTAGTACTAGTGTTTCACTATTAATATGTCCTTCAGGACACGCATCATGGTAACTTTACCCCATGGTGACTAAGATTTCTGCAGGAGCACAGGATGAAATAATCAGAGCCTTAGGGACTCTAGAGCTCTCCTCTTTTAATTGGTTGACTGGAAAGAAATTATGCCAATTTTCTCCCAAGTAAAGGTCTGTTGTGTTGCACGAGGTTATTTAGTTTTTCTTTTGCACTGGGTCATTGGGAATTTGCACAGAGTAGTTTTTATATTGCACTGAATAGCTTATGTTATATCACATGGTTTGTTATCCCTTTCCCCCATCACAAGGCCTTTCCCTCACCTACCCCAGTACCCCCTGGTGGTCTCCCCTGGGTTACCCCTGCCCTCACCACTCCTCACTGGTGTCCCTTTGGCTGTGGACTCACCCTCTGTCCCTATCCTGGGGTATAAAAGTCCCCTGCCACCAGGGAACACTCTCTTTCTCCCATGGGTTTGTCCACCTGGTGTGTCTCTTGGAATAAAGGAGAACATTTCCCACGTGGAGAAGAGCGCTTCTCAATCTTTTACTTTTGTCTATGAATTATTTTGTGGGCAAGAGTCCATAGCTAGCTGGAGTGGACCCCACAGCCCAGCAAAACCATGATATTTCAAAGGTCTGGGCTACCCTGACCATGAGGGAGGGAAAGCAACCCATTTTTCAGACTAGGATTTCTCCTACTTCCTTTCAACCTTGCTTTTTTAGGATAACAAACATGCAGGATTTGGTGACAAACCTTTGCCTTTCCTTGTGAATGTTTTGGTTTCTTTGTTTTGTGTGTCACTATTTAAGTGAGAACTCAGCTGCCTTCAAAATGTAAAAACTGTATAATGAAAAGGTTTCCTGCTAAGCAAGGAAAAATCTTCAGATGTAATTATAGCTTAGTTTCTTTGGCATTTTGTTCCATTTAGTGTTTTATTAAACCTCTCACCTGATCTTTGGTGTGTGTATGATAAAAGGAAGTTTGTAGTGCAGGCACCTCTGATAGATGATCTAATCCTTTTAGGAGGCAGGATCTAAAACAGGTCCCATAACACATCAGGATTTCTTCGGAAATCTCTGGAAAGGCTAATTATTTTTTTCCTTGCCACTGAGCAATCACTAACTCTCCTGCAGTTCCTAGTGCTTCTGACCTTCAATATTTCTTCTACACTTGTGCAGTGATTACATTTACAGTCCTCAAGGACATGCACCTGGGTTACTGTCTCAAAGCAGGCCTTGGGAAGGACACAGTTTTTGAGTGATGCAGTGTCTGCTCACTCAGTGCATCCTCCAAAGGCAGCAGCATAACCTGTCACATTGCTATAAGAAAAAACCAAATGCCTGTGGGCAAGGTTGTAGAGGAAGGTTATGGCACCTGGTGCTGGCAGCTTTCTGCTGGAATAAATCACAGGGCAAAAGCAGGGCAAGCTCCCAAAGGGAAAGAGAAACTGAGTCCCAAATCCTAGGAGCTGTTCTAGGCTGGTCCTGGAGCATCAGTGAGAGATGCAGCTGCTGCCTTCATAACCTTTCTAACCTGAACTTGTGAATGTGATGATCTGCCAGTGGTCCTTGTCTCAGAAAGGCTGGAAAATCTGACACAGGGGTTTAGAACAGGCAGCAAGAGCCATCTCATCCCTCTCTCCCTCTTCTGCACAGCTATTCCCACTTCTCTCTGATTAGGAGCAAAGAGTAATGAGAGTAAGGAATTTAAGTGTTCACCCATGTGTGGTAATATTTTGGATGTCCTGATTTTTCCAAGTTGTCCTGAATGTACTTTCAGACCTGGCTGCTCATGGATTGCTGGTAATGCTGAACATTAGCCTTAAGGTCTCCAGAAATCAGAACTAATTTCAGAAATATTTATGTTCATTTCAGAGGCTTAACCTTCTTGAAGTATTCATTGTTTGATAAAATCAATATGCATTTAAATATCTGCACTGTAATTATGGTAAATTATGTACAAGGGCTGAAATCTAAATTTGATGGTCAGGTGCTGAGAGCTTAAGTCTCAGGTCATTTGTAATTTAGAAATGAATGTTCCACCTCTTGTTTTAATAAGTAAAATGTTACCTCTTGTAGTGCTTTATTTGAAACCATTTTCACCAGAAGTGAGTTCATAACCATTCCCTCTCTGTCCTCTGAACAAGGAGCTTCTGCCACTTGAAGTTTGCTCTCTCTGTTTAATGCTGTTCTACTTTAAACACTGATTCCTGCCATCTTCATCCTTCTTTCTTAGCATCCTCAGAAGATAGGGATGTCCTAGAGCCAAACAGTTGGGGTTTACAGCCCCCAGCACATAGGTCTGTGTACCCTGGGGCTTCTTCTCAGTGGGAAGTTAAGACTTGGAAAAAACCCTTACTCTTTTAGGCACATTTTACACTCTCTTTGAGGAGTCAATTTTTCAGGCATTCCCTTGGAGGGAGCTTTACCTCATGCAGGACCTCTCAGTGTTGTTACAGCTGTAACTGAAACCAGAATGATGCAATTAAATATTACATCATCAATGAGGTGCTCCCTGTTGCTGTTTCATAAGATCAAGAACAGCCAGCCTAAAAGCAAAAAAGGGCAAAATCTACAAGTCACTGCAGGTTTTCTACAAGGGGAAAAGATCTTGGATGACTTTACAAACATGACTATGAGGAGACACCTCTGAGGAACTGTAGGGAGAATTCCAAATCATCAGCAACCTGCAGTGCTTGGCACAACTGAAGATTGAAAGAAGCCTTCCCCTTCCACAAGGGAAGACTAAAAATGCTCCCACAAATATCTGGTTTTATAAACCCTGTTAACCTGCAGGGTAAACCATCCTCACAGATGGAAAGCTGCAGAACAGACATTGAACGAATTTCTGAGAACTTGAACACAACTGGAATTCAACCCCAAGTCTTGGAGCTTGTAGGGGTTTTCTAGTAACTACTGGATTGACTTCCTGTTAAGGTGATTATAATATTTCATATCACACATGCAAAAGTCTGACTCTCCTGAAAACTATTCCAAAGGTGTGTTTGGGATCTCTGCTAAAATCATGCTGCGACATTGCTACAATAAATGCCCCAAATGTATTTCCTGTCTAGCTGTGGAATTGGCTGGTTCATGTAATGAAGATATTTTATGTATTCTGGAATACCTCTAGTTATAACTGGGGACAGGGGGGTTGCCATAACTGGGGCAGAGCAAAACTGGACAAGATTCTTCAAAGTATGACATTCTTCCTTACTACTTTTAAGGCCTTGATATTGCTGGAATAGTGCAATAAAGCTCCTGCCTAATGAAAACCTTAGTCACTCAACCTACAATATTACTTCTATCAAAGGTAATTTTTCAAAGTGCTGGTGTACTCAACAGGGCATGATCCTTGTAGCTAATGAGATCTTTCCTTTTCTTTTCATTTTCCTGGAGTTATGCATTTCAGACACCTCTACAGATTGTCAACAGTGACCTGCTTTACAACATTTTAAACTAGAGCTGGTCTGGGGTCTGCCTCTTTGTCTCTGACAAACATTTTCTTTCATTATTATTTGTTGTGTATTTTCTTTAAAGTAGTTCTTGGACTGAAAGTCCATGCTCTGCACTTGTTTGCTGGGTTGTTTTGGTAGCAGTTTAACTGTTGTGACCCGAAATTTTTGCTCATTTTATTTTCCTGCATGCCTGAGCTCACATTGCATTAGAAATGAGGAAGGTTGAATGAATGAAGGGTTACATCTCCCATCTCCCCTCTCTTGTATAATTTCTATGGAGCAACTGCTTGCAGCTGGATACTCCAGCTGGAAAGATTGCTGCCTTTCAGAGGTTCTTAGGCTCTCCATTTCTATCTGAAAAGCCAGTGTTTAGCTGTGACCCTGGCAGAATGTGTATATTGTGATATCAAAATTGCATTTGCTGGAAAGGGCATTCATCTTGTCTGTTCTTTCTCCACAATGGAACTTATTTTTCTTTACTTCTGTCATATTGTCATATTCCATTTTTTTGAAATCTAATAATTTTCTTGCTGTGGTGGGTAGGTATGTGTGACCCATTCCTGCTTTCAGGGCTTTTGAAGGCTGGACTAAACCCTTGAGATCTACCAAAGCATGGATTTGTTGAAGTCAGAAAAGCAGTGACAAATTAAACAAACAAATGATAATTTGGCAAAAAAAAGTGATCCCACCTCTTAGAGGGTGCTGGCTGATAAGCAGAAATGATGTGTGTTTTCCTGCTTTGTAGAGTCAGAACAAAGCAGGCTCTGCAGGGATGCTGAAATTGCTTGCAGCAATATTTTCTGTAATATGAATGCAAATAAATGAACAGACAAAGATTTCCATGAGGGTGACCGACTAATGGAGAAGAATCCCTTTCTCAGACACCTCAGAAATGTTTTTTATAGCTGGATAATTTCTAGGCATAAGAAAAGCAGCTGGGTGGTGCATTCTCTAGTGCTGTTCAGAGCCCCCAGATGGCTTTTCCACAGCCAAATCCTAGCAGTCCAGTGACAGCAGTTACAGACAAATACCTGGCAGAGGGAAGATGTGGCTGATCCAAGTGCCAGTGATGATGTAAACGCTGTTCTTGTATTTCCTAGTCACAGTCTATAGGGTTTTCTTCTATTTCTTTTGCAGTGTGACCCTAAATCCAAGCAGAAATTTCAAAAGCTTGTGTTTGTGTCTTATTAGCATTTGACTATAGCTTGCTCTTTCCTGGAGAATATTAAGAATACTGCAATGGGTCAAATCAATGTAAATTGATACTGCAAATCATTCAAAATCCATTTTTTTTTTTTTTTTTTTTTTTTTTTTTAGTGACAGCCTTTTTATGTACCAGTGCAATATGTAACTCTATGCCCAACATGGATCTGTGCTTTGTTTTGGAGCTAACTGAGAACTAGTGGTAAATAGAACTTATGATAAATTAAAACAGCTGCCCATAGATATAGTCACAAACTGCTCTGAGTCTGAAGCACCCGGTTCTGGTCACTAAGAATGAACTGCTGGAGTTAAGGAAATTAGAAGCTCATAAGGAGGAGGAAAAGTCTCTCCATGCTGGTATCAAACTCCAATTCTTCAGATCATCTTTTAAGGAAAGGGGCAAGTCCCCCACCCAAGTGCCAATCTGAGCCTCCTTCAGCTAAAACCAAGGTGTCAGCAGAAAAATGTATTTCCTCAGTGCTGTGCCAGGTGTTGTATCCTTCTTTAGTCTTTATTCTTGCATCTGGTAAAATTGGATAACTATTTAATTTGCTGCTTATCTCACTGGGTAACCCAGGACTGATGTCCTCAAGAAAGTGCCATTGAGCAGAGTTGATAATGCACAGCATTTCTCCAACATGTCTTTATCTTCAAAATGCTTTCAAGCAATAATTAGAAATTTAAAGGGAATGGAGAAAAACATCAGTGCAGTGGTTGTGTCGTGACTGACTGTGGAACTGTGTCAACAGGTGTCAGCCAAGTGCCACCAAAGGACTGTCCAGAGCAAAACTGCAGCTGCGCATTTGTCACCTCCCTTGGAAGGCAGAGGAGGATTATTTTGGATGGAGAAAATGTCAGCCTTCTGGGTACTAATTGAACCTGATAACAGGGCTTCAGTGACATAAAGTTGAGAGAAATGTAGGAAATCTGAGTGCTGCTGTGCAAATTGCTGCAAATGGTCCTCAGGCAGACTGCTGAAATGTGTTAGGCTCAGGCAGGCTGCCTCTCCACCTTCTCTAAAGCTTCTTCACTTCTTCACTGGTGACTGACATGCTGAGGATGGATTTGCTCTCAGGTGACTGGCAATGGATTCTTGTGCAGATGACTGACCCACTCTCCACAGCTTTAGGTGTAACTCCAACACCTGTGTCGGAGAGATGTCTTAAGAGTTTGTGCTTCCATGAGTAATAATTCAGCTGGTTTAGTTATCAGTGTGTTGTTTTGAGCATGGCAGGCACTTCTTGGGCTTCCCCATGTATGGACAGGCTGGACAGATGGGCCAAATCCAAAAATATGAGGTTTAACAGGACCTGGTGCTGCGTCCTCATTTTTTGGCCACAATTCCCTGCAGAGCTACAGGCTGGGGACAGAGTGGCTGGACAATGGCCAGGCAGAAGGGGACATCGGGGTGCTGGCTGTTGGCAGGCTCAACATGAGCCAGCAGTGTGCCCAGGTGACCAAGAAGACCAATGGCCCCTGGCCTGGATCAGGAATGGTGTGGCCAGCAGGAGCAGGGAGGTCATACTTCCCCTGTGCTCAGCACTGGTGAGGGCACACCTCGAGGGCTGTGTCCAGTTCTGGACCCCCCAGTTTAGGAAGGATCTTGAGCTGCTGGAGTGTGTCCAGAGGAGGGCAACAAGGGTGGTGAAGGGTCTGGACCATAAGGTTCATGAGGAGCAGCTGAGGGATGTTTATTCTGGAGAAAAGGAAGCTCAGGGGAGACTTCATCACTCTACAAATCTCTGACAGGAGGGTGCAGCCAGGTGAGGGTTGGTCTCTGCTCCCAGGGAGCAGTGACAGAACAAGAGGACACAGCTTCAAGCTGTGCCCGTACAAGTTCAGGATGGACATTAGGAATAAATTCTTCACAGAAATGGTGACTGGGCATTGAAAGGGGCTGCCCAGGGAGGTGTCACCATCCTGGAGATGTTTAAGGACAGAATGTGGGTTGGGCTCTGCTCCCAGTGAGCAGCGACAGAACAAGAGGACACAGCCTCAAGCTATGCCAAGGCAGGTTCTCACTGGACATTAGGAAGAAATTCTTCACAGAAATGGTGACTGGGCATTGAAAGGGGCTGCCCAGGGAGGTGTCACCATCCTGGAGATGTTTAAGGACAGACTGGATGTGGCACTCAGTGCCATGGGCTGGGTGACAGGGCGGTGTTGAGTGACAGGTTGGGCTGGATGACCTCAAAGGTCTTTTCCAGCCTTATTCAATTCTGTGATTTTGTGAAGGTAGAGGCATCAGCCTGGACTGTAACAGATACAAGGGATACAAGCCTGTGCACTCAGGTAGGGGAGGAGATGGCACTGAACTCTGCATATGCATTAGAGATTAAATGTCATCAAGTTTGGGTTGAGCAGCTTGAAAAGCCTGTGCATGTCTGTGCATAATTTTGACATGCACTAAACCTCTGGGGAGGAGGGAGTGCATCTGTTTGCTGCTGCTTTCATGCTGACCCCATCATAATGGATAAGAATAGTTCATTGCATAGAAATAATTTGTGCAAAGGACTATGTCTGTTTCTTGTAAAATACCCCCAAAGCATTAAAATAATTTCCTTTTATATTATGTTCAATTGCTACATATCCATGTGTATAAAGAATATCCAAAGTTATCTGAAGTTCTACCTGAATACATGATTATGAATCTGATATAAATTTAGGTTTAGACTGAATTCCCTGCTGACAATAAAAAAAACCTCACAAAATATGGTAGCCAAGCAAACAGCAAAAAAACTCCAGACAACCCTAACACCCCAAAAACCCAAACATACCTACAAACAAACCCAAACCAAAAAAACCCAACCACCATCAAAGAAAAGAAACCCTGAATAGTTTTTATCAAGGCTGTATGAGGATAGAGCATTTTGATTGTTTTGGGGTTTTTTATAGTTTAATTCTGTATAAAAATATTTTAAATCCCTTCACAAACAGTTTTTAGAACATAAATGCAAATTACCAGCCAAATAATACATTTACACATTAAGAGGAAGATTAGAAGGTAATGAAAGTAAAACTGAGACTTCTGAGTGAGCTTATAAAAATATTCTGTAAAAATGTGCAATTCTGAGCTGCAATAGAACATGTCTTTCCTGTGTTTAGATATTCAAATCTCTAGTTAGGATTTTTTTTCCCTGTCTAATCTTCATTTTATATACCATAAATCTGAAAAAAAGACATTTTCTTCTCTATATTTCCATCTGCAGAATAAACTTGCACACACACACATCCCATCACCCGTCCCTAACCATCCATTCTGTGCCTGCTCCATCTCGCAGGGCCGCTCCCTTTCTGGAGTACATCCTGAATAATTCTCCCAATGCATCTCTGTAATGGACCATTATTCTGAGACCTTCAGCACTGGGAAAGAAATACATCCTCATGCAGGGGCTGGCTCAAAATTGATGTGCCTCTTAAATTCTGAAAGTAGGTCTGAACTGTGCTGTTCTTCTGTCCAGCAGGGAATTGCAATTCCCAAAGCACAGACTCCTCCTCTTTGACACAGGAGTGTTACTGGAGAGCAGAACTTCAGCCTCGTGTAGTTCTGGTTGCATTTACCCCTCTGTGATAGATGACAGCTTGTCCAAGCCCCTAATTAATGTACCAACTTGGATGTGGTTTGACATCCTCCTGTGATCACGTGCCTTCAGGTTCCTTAGGTGTTAGGGTGGAGATGGATCACAGAGACCCAAAGTACGTCCTGAAATAGTTTGCGTAAGATGATTTGGTATTTCCCACTGATTGTGATAAGTCCTTGGGGAATCACTTGAGGCAAAAGAAATAAGGAAGAAGGAAAAAAACCTGACAAAATTTAAACAGTACAAAAATACTCCAAACAAGAAAAAAACCTCCAACCCAAACAAACAAACAAAACCCCCCAAGAAACCTCACAAGAACAACAAAAAACAAACAAACAAACCCAAAACCCAACCAAAAAAAAAAAAAAAAACCAAGCAGAAAAAAACGCCAGACCTCAAAAATCTGACATGGCATTCTCTGGTACTCTCTCAAGGGAGAGCCTGTCATCTGCATTCAAATTTCTTTATGAACAGAATGCTGTAGGTTGTTCCAGGCTGGAGCACAGCACATGTTTATGTGCAAGCTGGACAACTGGGGGACCTGAGTGCTGCAGTGAAGTGGAGAGAGCAGCTGGGTGGACATGCTGAGAGGTTCCACAGCTGGGACTGTATTAAATATTAAATTCTGTTTACAGCTAACAACTGCAGCACATTAGAACCACCCACATTTCCTCTATGCATGCAATGCTGTTTTTGCTGCAGAGTCGAAGTCCAGGAATCAAGAAAATTCAATCAGATTATGTCATGTTGATTAATGTGGCAAACCAACCACATATATTTAGGCTAGATTAAGATTTGGTGTCATTGGGCTTGTCTGTCCCTCCCTACACTCTACTATGGTTAAAAATCTGTTCAAAGTAGTTTGGGGCTGTTTGGTAGTGGTTTGGTTCATATAGCTACAGAACTCCATTCTTGAAAAGCATTACTTTTAAAATTACCCTATAACCATCTCCTGTTGAGGTAATAACAGATTTGGGCATCAATATTGAATTGCAGCATAACATTTCTTAAATATTACAAGAGGAATATTAGCATGGGCTGAGGCCACCAATTTCTGTTGTGGTTGAGCAGCCTGAGAAGTTGCTGCTGAATCAGGATTCCCAGGAGATGTGAGGGTTGGTTTTGCCTCTGTTGTTGCAGAGTCTCTTAAAAGTCTCCAATTAATTTCCACTGGTGCCTTATTCCTGCAAGTATCTTCTGAGCTAAAATATTTGCACCGAATTCTATGGCCCTTCTTCAGAATTTATTCTGCCTTTTGCATTTGTCAGGTTTTGTTTGGTATTTCTCTGTGTGTTTAAATGAATAATTTCAATATAAAATTCCTCCTGAAGCAGTACAAACATAATACTTACAAAGCAAACCCTTTGAATGTAAATGGATAATTCCTATTTCCTACCATGGGCTGAATCCACACCTTTTTCTGGCACAGGAGTATTGGCACACTGGAGCTGAAAAAATGGATGCGACTCCCCAGGATGTCTCTTCTTATCCCCCCACTCCTTTTCCTTTCTAGTCAAAAGAGCTAAATTGAGTTATTGAATTAAACTGGGAGAACTAGTGCTGGTTTATATTGTTTCTGTGTTCTGACAGCAGCAGTTTCTTTTGACTTTCCGACTTCTTGAGAGGTAAAACCTCACTATTGCACTGCAAAGCTTTTCCTGGCCAAACTGTTCTGTCTTAGGGCTCATGAGGCTATCATAGTCTTTCTTTTGCAGGTCTCTGGCAGGGACATCATTCCTGCCAGGGGACTCCTCAGACAGTCTGCATCCATGGTAAAGACCAGCAGCATTGTCCCTGGTTTAAGCAGTGTCCCAGTGGCACAGACCATTTCTGAGTGGCTCACTGGCAAATGAAGAGCATATTTTGATCAGTTTTCCCTGACTGTCATCACATGGGGTTTGCAGTGGATGTGGGAGCCGCGTTATCTGCTGCAATGCCAGACTGCAATTCTCCTGACCAGGCTTGCTAAACAGTGCTAACGTTCTGTCTTCTGGCCCTGCAGCTCTCTGGGCTCTATGAAAACCAACATATCTTAATATTACAGTTCTGTGCCATGTTCTGGAACAGGGCTGTGAGACAAAGATCAAAGTGCCTAAAAAGAGGAATGGAAGCTTGTCACAGTTTTAGAACTCAGTGGATAGAGACTGAAGCTTTTCAGTGATTTGGTGATTTAGTTTATGCTGCTCTTTCCTTAATTTGTTTCAGTTGATATGGTATTTGTGTTTTAGGAAGACGTTTAGTCTATACTCTGCTATTCAAAGTTTTAAACTTAGGCTGTGTGGCTCACATTCAGCAATATAATGCTCTTCCTGTCTGAAAAAACATGAGCCCTGTAACTCATTCACAGGAGGAGAAGCTTATAGAAAATATATTTTAAAATATACTTTTAGAAAACTGTGAAATGTCAAAACATTATGGACTTTTTGCAACACAGTGCAAAATAAAAAAAATTAAAATAGCAAATGATCCCACAGCACGGTGGAAATGTTGGAGGTAAATAATCATAAGCAGCAGAAATTTGCTTAAAGACCTAAATGACTTGTAATTAAAAGTCCTTTGTAGTAACTTGGTTGTACAAAATGTAGAGGCGGGACCCTTGTAGTGCTGTTCTGACAATATGCAATAAAAGACTTGGATTATTTTTCGCATTCACTATGGGAATAATTATATTGTGTTTATATAATTTCTATAATATAATATACATAATAAAATTAATAGAATAGAATAGAATAGAATAGAATATATAGTATTATACATTATATAACGGTGTATATATTATATATTATATATAATAATATGCAATATTATTATATGATATACAATGATAATTCTTTAATATATTATATATTCTATAACAGTATATATTATATATAATAATATACTATATATTATTATATAATATACAATGACAATTCTTTAATATAATAATTATATTGCGTTAATTTCATTTCTAAATTAATAATTGCAAGAATTTTGTAATTATTAAGTATTATACATTATATAACGGTGTATATATTATATATTATATATAATAATATGCAATATTATTATATGATATACAATGATAATTCTTTAATATAATAATTATATTGCATTAATTTCATTTCTAAATTAATAATTGCAAGAATTTTGTAATTATTAATTTAGAAATTATCAAAACACTCTAGTCAGGCAGGAAAGTATTACTGACTCAAGAAATTTCCAGGCTAAATAACTTGTTGAAAGCAAATAAAAAAAAAAACAAGGGTCAAACCAGATTTATTACAGCAAAAATGAGAAAGCAAATAACATTTGGAGCTGCAGTGGAGCTCCTGACACTGAACTTCTGTGCTGTCTGGAAGCTTTGGGTTGGATAGTAGCTTTGTTCCCAAGACACATCATCAAGAAAGGGCATAAAGACAATGTCAGCTCAGGGGAATGGAGCTGCTGGTGCACAGCAGAATTTTCTCACGTGCTTTTTCAGGGCAAGACAACAGAACAGCAAAAACTCCTCACAGAGACAGCACTGGTATGTACTTCACCATGGACTGGACCCCATTTCTGCATGCCCCTGGACCCCATTTCTGCAGTCCCACATCGTGGTGCAGTTGCAGACCTGCTTCTCTGTTAGGACTTACACTGTAAGATCTGGTGGGATTTCTCCACAGAGATTTGGCTTTTTTGCAGCAAAGACATGCAGAGGTTTTCGGGCCCCTGGGGAAGCTCAGTGGCAGCAGTGAGTGTCAATGAACAGGGAACCACAGTCCCTTGCAAAGCTGTTAATCTTGCTGGATGTATCTGTATTTACAATTAGAACTATGTTTGTGTATCTACTCATTTGCATGTTAATGGGACTCTCCAGGGCTTTTCCTTGATCTTTAACAAGAAGAAAGCCTGGCTAATTGAAATTTATTTGAAAAGGGTTTGTTTGCCTCTTGGGCTGAGGACAATAGACTACAACAGCTGAGGAAGGCTGCAATGGTCATGTTAGCAGAGTTAGATTTTAATGCCTGAGCATTCCTACGCTGTCAGGATAAGCTGATAGAGGCGGTGAAGGGTGCACACTGATCCTTTTCCTGCTAACCACCCTAAATTGGTTTGGGTCCAGCCTCTTGTAGTGGCTGGCTTCCCAGCTGCTGAGCTGGGAGTTCTCGTTTAGAGGAACAAAGGACCTGCATGTAAAGCTTTTCATGTCCTGCTGTACACTTCTAACTGTTGAATCTGGCTCCAGAGGGTAGCAGTGACAGAGAACAAAGATGTGTCCCAGTCACCACCACTAATCCCTGACCATCTGGACTATCCTTAAACGCCACACATCAAACCCTTTATTGTATGACTTTGTTTATTCCAGCAGCTTTAGTATTCCAAACCCCTTATTCCACTGTCAGTGAAGCAAGACTCTTCTGCCTCAGGTCTTAGGGGGTCTTGCAAGCAGCTCCTTGCTTTGTGTGTGCTGCTGAGGTGTGGCAGTTGCTGTAGCAGATCGAGGTACTCTGGGAATTACCTCCAGGCTGGGAACATTGTGATGGATCAACCCAACAGCTGACCCTTGGCCAGCACCATTAGCCACACTAGAGCTGGAGGTCAGGATTTCAGCTTGGAAATAACATTTTGGGTGAATGATGATGATTATTTGCTAGGGGGGGAAGGGTTGTATATTTTTACTGCTCATCCTCTGTGGCCTGTGTTTCCAGCTGATTGCATGAGAGCTGTCCTGGTGTGCATCTTCTGGGGTGCTTTGGTTTTAACCCAAATGCTGGAGTTTCTTTCTGTCTAGTTAGTCACCACAAAACACTGCAGGGGATGATTAACACTTCTCTAATCTCTGTGTTTTAGAACATGTCTATGATTTGGTGGTCTCAGTCCATTTCTTTCCGAATATTTAATTGCTGGGCCTTAAGTTGAGGTTTTTGATTATGAAGGGTTCATTAGAAGGCAGACAGCACATTTCCTAGTACACAGGGTGTAATCACAGCTGAAGCACAGCTGTCAAAATAAAATGAACACAAAGTGAAGCTATTGCTTTAGCTGTGCTTATAGACTCATTAACTCTGAAAACTTCACACTCCAGAGTGGTTCTTCCTGCTCATGTGGAATAAGGATGGGCTGCCATGCTGCTGTGACCAAAGTCCAACAGCATTTTGTCTTGCTTTTCTGAGGCAGAGCTGATGGATGTTTTGAAAGAAAGTACCAAGTTACCTGTGGCCTCACAAGGCAGGGAAATACAAATGTAACAGAGAGGACAAGACTGCCAAAGGAGACCAGAGTTTGGAGGGATGACTGGATGCCAGGTGGCCTAGCGGTGTAGAGGTGTCCTGGTGACAGTGTTCTGTGGGGCACAGGGGGAGTGGATGAGGTCTGTTCTCAAGGTAGCCATTGTCTTCAGATCTGATAAACCACGTAGCAGCCAAGTGCAAGCACAGTGTGAAACCACAGCTGTTTGTGCCATCCAAGCACCTTCCCTGAGGAATAATTCAGCATCTTCTTGTTTTTGAAGACTCTGAGTGTTCTGGGTAGGATTGAACGATACCAGCCTTCCATCCTTTGTATTCCTCCCTATCTCCCGAGACTGCAAGTCACCGATTTTATTTCTGTAGTAAAAGGTGCACAGACATGGAATTTTCTGGAGCTTTTTTTAAAAAAAGCAGCTTCTCTCAGCTTCTGACCTCCCCCACCATGATTTCCTGCTATCTGTTACACAAAAGCCGCTGTTTTCTCTGCCTCCCCGCTCTGTGCCACTGCCCGGTTTCGAGTTGCATGGCTCCTATGCTGCTCCTGCCCCCTCAGCGGTGCAGCCCTCTGCAGCTGGCACCATTTTCCACTGTGATAAAGGCCCGGCCTGTGCCGCTGCTGTCCGTGCAGCCGCGGTTGCTGCTCAGAGATGGAAATCGCTTGTGGCATCACTCGCGGCCTGCTCCTGCTGGTGCCGCCTCCCGCGTGGCCGCGGCTCCTGCCAAGAGAGGGATCGCTCCCACGACCCCTGCCACGGGGCAAGAGAGAGACTGTCACCACCACGAGGAGAGGGACTGTCACTGCCGTGAGGAGAGAGACTGTCACCACTGCCGCTGCCTGCGAGTGCTGTGTCGTCTGTCTCGCGTCGGCGCTGCTGCCACTGCAGGAAAGAATCCACGCTGCTGGTTCCGATCAGCACCGTCCTGGCATCGCTGTGGCACGGGAAAAAAATAAAGCAGCTTGGAGAAGCAAGCACAGGGTCCTTCCTTATTCCACTACCCTGATTCTTAGGCATTGAGCTGTGTTTCGAGTGGCTGAACCGTGACCCTGCCCGTCGGCGGCAGAGACAGGGCCCGGCCCCTCCTAACGGGTGTCCTGATTGCCTCTCACAACCGGGCCCAACGTCAATTAGATGCAACTTTCTTTGGATTTTTCCCAAACATTCATGGTATAAAGAGCAAAAAAGGAATTTGCATCTGGAATGGCACTATCCGTGACTCATACTGAGCTAATTAGGGAGTAACTTGATTGCTCTCTCTAGTACGTGAGCCTGGGTTTCCAGAACATCATGCATAAAGTGGTGGGAGAATAACATGGCTGACAAGAACTCACAGCTTTGGTCAAAATTAATATGAAATATCAGGTACCAAAAATTTCAAAAATGTGTAGGTTCTCTGGTAGGAACCACCTGACTGCATCATCAGCTGTTGTGCTCCTTGCGTAAGATATGCAGAATGAGATAGGGCCCGGCCCCTCCTAACGGGTGTCCCGATTGCCTCTCACAACCGGGCCCAACGTCAATTAGATGCAACTTTCTTTGGATTTTTCCCAAACATTCATGGTATAAAGAGCAAAAAAGGAATTTGCATCTGGAATGGCACTATCTGTGACTCATACTGAGCTAATTAGGGAGTAACTTGATTGCTCTCTCTAGTACGTGAGCCTGGGTTTCCAGAACATCATGCATAAAGTGGTGGGAGAATAACATGGCTGACAAGAACTCACAGCTTTGGTCAAAATTAATATGAAATATCAGGTACCAAAAATTTCAAAAATGTGTAGGTTCTCTGGTAGGAACCACCTGACTGCATCATCAGCTGTTGTGCTCCTTGCATAAGATATGCAGAATTGAAACAAAAAAGCAAATTCCAAACTGATCCCCAGGCTCTTGTGCATCACAAGAAAAACCATTGGATGCACAGAGGAGGACCAAGTGTTGTCCTTGAGGCAGGATGGGCTGTAATCACCAAAAAATGATGCTCTGCTCTCCTCTTTCTTCTCCACATGTGATGCATAGAACAGAATGAGAACTGAGAAAATGAGAAAATAAATTCCTCCTGGTGAGGAACAGTGACCAGATGTATTTGACTCCAGTGAGTTTATTGGCATCTGCCTCTGAGGACAGATCTCTTTAGCCAAACACAGAGTGGTCTGCAAAGAAGGTGGGGGGGGAAAAAAGCTAATTTTCTAAGATTGTCCAGATAACTGTACACTTCACTTCAGGTGGGCTACAGGGCTTAATTCTCTACAGCCATTTCTTTCATTTTGGCCATATGTCACTGCTAATGTCATGTCAATCTTTGCAAAAATATTTGATAGAGGAAGCTCAGGCTTGCTGCACCTGAGAGTAGCAGTAGCAAAGTAAGGCATGAGAGAGTCTCAAATGCTCTCCAGGTGTAAATGCACTGTGCACATTAGCAAAGCTGAGTCTCCAGTAAGGAAACATTAAAGAATGTTCTGAGATTTTTTTTTTTCTTTTGCTTGTCTCCACATCTATTTGATGAGTGTTTTTGCTGTTGACTGGGAATGATGTTAAAGTAAGCATGAGATGTGCTTCCCAAGATCTACTGGGATACTCTGAAATCAGTCTTTGTTCGGAAAGTCCTTGGGAAAGCTAAGAGAGAAAAATAGAACATTAATAGCCAAATTTGCTGGTAGACTCTGCAAACATTTGAGAAGCACCCTTCAAAGAAAGGATGTGGTAAATTTTATATTGGTCCTGAGGGAGCTACACAGGACCATCACCAAATAGACCATTTAAAGTGTGTCAGGAATATATAATTTTGTCCCACCAGCTGGGAAACCTCTTCAGCATTTAGTTAATCATATCCTTATGATGTTTATTCCTACTCAAATGGAAGAATAAAACAAGATTAATATTACAGAGAAAATATTTCCCTTTACAATAGAATTTTAACTAAGTATTGGGGGAAAAAATATGGGCTAAACTAGTTCTGCTTGCCTGAAGTAATCTGGAAGCTGAAATGAATTTATTATTTCTTGTCTCAGTATATTAGGATTAAATGGAGTCCTTCATACAAGCATTTCAAAAGCCTCAAAAGGGAGTTTCAGAGGCATATCCTGCTGCAATTTTACCTTCAGTGTGTTTACATCTATTTCAACAGTTGAGTTTTAATGTATGTTAGAGTTCATTTATTAAGCAATGGTTATGAATATTTGTACATGGCAGACAGAGAAATGTGATGTTTGACGGGTTTGCCGTGACTGATTAAATTCTTTCTCCACTTCCATTAGAATTTTAAGTCTCATCTTAAAAATCTCATCCACACCCTTGATGTGATTTTAAAATGACATTTATGGGGTGTGTGTGTGAAACAGAGTAACTTCTGCAAGCTCTGTATTTAATAATGAGCCTGAGAAAGTACTTGCAGGTAGTCCCTGGGAAATGATAATGAATTTTTCAGCAGAATCATCTATTGCTGACAGGCACTGGTGGTGGGTCTACTCACTTTTATGTATTCCTGTGAGCAGCAAGCCCTGTTTCAGCAGGATTGTAAAATGGAAAAGACACCTATTCTCAAAGCCATTTCATGGTCACACTTGATTGGGTCAGCCCTTCTGGCTGAGCTCCCTGAGGAAGCAAAAACAACAAAACAAAGAAATATGTGTATTTACCTGCAAATGTACTCAAAATCGAAGTGAAATCAAAGGCAGAGACAAGGGACAGGAGCACAGCACAACCAAAAAGCAGAGAATCTCTGGGGAAACACTGGGGAGAAGTTGCCAGGAATCTTACACAGACAGTGGTGACAAAGCCTCATCCTTTGTCAGCTGGTGAAGCTCTGCTGGTTTCTGTACAGAATTTGGCCAGATATTTGCTTGTGGAAGGGAGACTGTCTCTGAGTGGGTCTCGCAGGACATATGCACATCAAAAGTCAGTGTTCTCAGCCTTCCAGAATGTCTCTCCCTAAAGGCAGCCTCTCGAATGTTTGTTTTAATTAGGACATATTCTGGTTTTATGAGAGCCACTGTATTTTCAGCTGCTAGATGCTGCTGGATGTGGGAGAGGGAGGCTTATCTCTCTCAGCTGTGTGTGCTGAGTCAAAGGCAATGGTTATTTGTGTTTTTAATACAAAAATGCTCTCTAATAGCTCCAAATCACCTACAGAATTAGTTGCAGTGTGCTTATCATCACAGGATCTTGGTGGTGGGTGATGGCTGTTGGTACCAGAAGAAAAATTGTAGAATCCAGGGACAAGAACAGGAAGTAGAGTTATCTTTTTATCTATAATTTACCTTTCCCATCCTCTGCTTTTCAGTGATTTTCTAACCAAAACATTGCATTTGATTGGTTCAGGCTTAACTTTTGTGTATTTAGCTGGTTTTGAAAAAAAATTTTGTTACTGACTCACAGGTCAGTTTCTCCTCCCCTGTCCCATGACAACACATTTTAATAAAAGGTAAATCTCTGCTGGCTGATAGATTTCAAGATGGGATTTTGGGAGAAGATGCTGATGTTGTGTTTATTTCCAGTACTTTTTTAACTCCTGTTCAGGAAGACAGGCAAACACAGCACTGTGCAAAATGTGCCTAAAGCTACAGTTCTTTCATCTCCCTGCATGGTGCCCATAAGAAGAATTATGAAACATGGTTTTCACAAGGCAGGCATTTGTTTTTTTATATCAGGATTGGAAGATACACTGGAGCTTAAGAGATTTATATCTCTTGCTTCTTATAATTGTTTCTGTAAATGGATGTGAGAGTTGAATCACTTAGCATCATTTTTTTGGCTGGAAAAAAAGCAAGGTGTTTAAGTTTGGCTTATTTTCATAGCCAGGCAGATGATCTGTTATTCCTGACAACACTTTGGTGTTATGGTTTATTACTGCATGTTTATTGCTGCCTTTTCCATGGGAAATAGGAAAAAATATACAAACAGCAGCTCATGCTGTCAAAACTCTGGGATATTTTTGAAAATATGCATTCTCCATATGTCAACAAGATTTATTTTCACAGGGGCTGTTCATATCCTCAAATTTTCCTGATTTTGCCAGCTCACCTGATTTTACTGGTTCCAATTTACTGGGCACCAGCTGTGAAAATCAGGATCCTGGATGTCTGTACTCCACAGACAAGATTTCTTCTTGAATATTCTGTAAACAAAACTGGATGTGTGTATGTTCATACTACGAAAGTTTGCAATTCCTAGTTTAGCCATTTTATTGTCTTGCAACCATTTTTCCATATACATGGTATACCATTACAAATTAGAGATGTGATTTTACTTCCAACACTGAGTAAATTTTATTTTAAATTTAGTGCAGACACTTAGTGCAGTCAATGTCAGGATTTTTGTGAGCTTTTTACTTTTCCAAGTAAAGATAAATCAAAATTTTAAATAATTAATATTTGGATTTATTAACATTTTTCCCTGTAAAAGGGAATTATTTTGAGATACTGAGAAAAATACATTATTCATAATTTTATGTTAGAAATGAGAAAATTGATAGGAGGATTTTGGCATGGACCATAAAATCTCATTAGCAGCAGTGTATTAAAACAACCTAAGAGGAGAAATATATTTAGTCAGACCCAGATTATTACATCATAGTGCTACAGATTAACCTATACCTCCTACCTGATTATTTTGTAGGACTGTAGGATATTAGTTTATTTTACTCATTAGTTTTCCCTCTTGAAATCAATATGTAGTGAACAAAGTTCCAGAATAAGTCCCTCTGCCAAGAGAGGTTTGTAAATTCAAGCTATTGAATAAGCAGGAGTTTTTTCCGTATTAGTTTTTGCTCTGCTGTTGTCCTGGACTGAAGGAGAATACTCTGTCCTAGTGCAGCTGAGAGTCTTCACAGATTTCTCCTCAATAAGGTTCTTGAAGAAATTTTCCATCCTTGTTCCCAGAGAAAGCACCTTATTGTAAGCAGGTCTGCAATGTCTGAAATGTTCCAGTTGCTCTCCTTGGGGCCTGCAGGTACTTCTCTGGCAAGGAGATAATAAAGATATTATAATGCAGCATTATAGTACTCTTGTAATCTCACAGTAGAATAATTAAATCTGGTAGCTGGATACAGGGCAAAATGTCTGTTTGAAGAATAGGGCTCACTAATTACTTTTTGTGATTGAATGTCTTGATAGTCCAATGCAGAGTCAGAAGGCAGTAGACTGTCAGTGACCTGTGCTTCCCTTTATTTCCATGAGCCCAGAGTTAATGCACTTGGGCAGATACATGCTCTCCTCTGGCAGGAATCTCTTGCTCTAGAGCTGATGGCTGAATAACCCTGCAAGGCTCCAAACTAATAAAATGCACTGGTAATCCTAGGTGAAAACCAGGAGAAAAGCAGTTGATATTGAAGTGTGACTTCACTGAACAACACTGGATATTCTCAGCTGAGGTGATTGTAGCTCTTGGCCCTTTACCTCCCTGGCTTTTCCCAGCAATATAAAACAGTACATATTCAGTGCTTTCAATATGGGTTTAACATCTGTGTTTTCACTAATGTTCATGCTCTTAAATTCCACTGCAAACTCTGCAGTGATGGTGTCATCCAGGACAGCAGGATTTCAGCAGAAATTGCTCCATTGCTGTCTGAACTTGGTTTGACCTCTCAAAGTGCAGTATCGCAAAAGACAGACAACTTCAACTGTGTAATGAGGTACTAAAAAATATATTTATTTTTAGCTGCATCTTGCTCCAGAGGCTTGCTTTCCAAAGTCAAGCAGCCTTTTGGTTTGGCAAAATGCTGAGAGAATAGCCATGAGTTCAACCTGTGCCACGAAAAGCATTTAAAAGACTTCATTTACATAAAAATACCTTCAGAAGTTGCTTATGTCTTAATGCTTATTTAAAATATTAATTTTGGACTACATCAGATAATTTCCATTTATTTTTTGCAATAGACTGTTTAAGGGCATTCTGTAGCATGGGGTTCAGGGCAGCAAGGGTGTTTCTGGTAAATTCTTGGAGATTCTGTTCTAAAATAAATCCAACATTCACCAGTCTAATGTTTGAACACTACTTTTGCCTCGTGTTACAATTTTGACCTATTTTCCTGTTCTTTTATGTTTTCTTTCCTTCTTTCTTGTCTACATCTTGTAACTTCTCATAAAAGGTTTCATATAATGGCCATTAAGATCAGCAAGAGGCATTGCAGGTAAACATGATAATGTTCTTAAAAATCCAAGTTATTTTTAAAAGGAAAAATTCACCAACCTCATTAGGCTAAAGACTGGGACATTTCACCTGGGGAGATGTGGTTTCACTCCAGTGATGTATGGGAGCAATTAAATGTGTTGTCTATAGCAGAGCAGGCATATTATCTATTTTATTATACTTGTAATATCCAGCTTAAATATTTTTGAGAAACAACTTGAAGACCCAGAAGTATCTAAGTGGAAATTTTTCAGATGATGGGAGGAGATGCCTCAGAGATGCAATTCAGGTTCAATGTGTTTTTGTTAAGCTCTTCTCTAGGGCTGCAGAAATAGTTTTTACTCAAATGTTCTGTGCAGGTCAGGTTGTGCAGGAGCTGTAAATGAGACATGAAGGATTTTCAGGTAGGTTAAAAGGTTTTTATTAAAATGTAGTTGTCTGAAGACCAACAGCAGCATCACAGAAGCAAAAAAACTAAAGGCTTTTAAACAAATCTTTTCTTAGTCTCCAGCAAAGGTCCCAAGAAAGCATCAGGTGCTGTTTTGTGCCATGGAAATGTCAGCAATGTAGGGAATTACAATTTGAGGAAAACAGGCTACTGCATTTGTTCCTTAACACAGGTGAATAAAGAACATCTGATTTCCTAACATTTTAACCTAGCAACCTTGGTAAAAAGAAAAAGAGATCATAATAAATATATGTCTAGACACACACATATAGATCCAGCTAGAAAATCAGCTGAAATTTACACATTACATTCAGAGAAAAGCACAAACTGTCTCTCTTGCAGGACAGTCTGGGGACGTGAAATATTTTGTCCTTATAAATTTTGACAGGTTCCCTTTCTCTCTGAGAGAAACAGAAATACCAGAAACAAAAATACTATATGCACTAAAAAAAGAAAATGGAAAAAAAGAAAATGAAAAGGTTGCGAGGGTCAAAAGAATTTTCTCCATCTGGAGAAATCTGTAACTCAGGGGGAATCCACAGGTAGCTGGTTAAGGCTGCTCTGTGCTTCTGGGCAGTCCTGGGAGTATGATCCATTATTACTACCATATAAATCTGAGACTTAAAGCCTTCTGGAATATGTAGGCATCAGTCTCATTATTCAATCAGCCTTATTTTTAAACAGAGGGAACTATTTCAGGGGTTGGTGGTTTGTTGATTTTTTCCCCTTGCTTCACTGATCTGGTGTTTGTAGCCTGCTAACATTGTATTTAACTGGCAGTGAAAGGTAAGGTTGTCTAAACCAAAATAATTATTTAGATAAGCTGTGTCCTCAAAACACATTTTTTCCTTCTACTGAGAAAGCAGTTACTGGAATAGTACTGTGTTTCTGCCTGCCACATCTTTTTCAGCAACTTGTTCATAGGCACCACAGACACAGCGCAGACACAGCATAGCAAAACCAGATCCATTTTTCATCATTGACAGTGCAGCTAAACCTTCATGAAAGCTCTGTCTAGAGAAGAGGAGGTACCTGACAGAGGAGCTGCTCCCAACTGCAAGGAAGAGAACTGCTTTTTCAGAGCTGGGGACTTCTATTAGGTTGAAAATTTAATTTCCAGATGTTTGCTGAGGGATCCTTTGTAGCCCTTCCACTGCTCAGTGACCATAAAGAAGCCTGTAGTGAAATGGCAAAAGTGATGCCTGTGACTGACAACCACCATCACCCTTCCTTTTAATTTAGGATGCTGGAAGAGGATTCCTGTATGTGCTGTTGCTTAAGACTTGTTCTTTCACAATGAAGGCCTTATAGGACCATAAAGTAGAAGAATTTCTTTTGTGCCAGTATCATCCCATGTACAATTTATGAGCCAAGGGAGGAGCTAAAAAGCAGGAAGGAACATAAGTCATATTCTACTCTTTGAATGCAAAAAAGGTTTCCCAACCTTTCAGGAGCACGGGTGTTGGGTCTGGAAGTGGAGTCAGACAGAAAAGGGAATCTGTGGGCTCGCACAGCAAGGATCCAGTGTGGACCTGGTGCACATCATCTACCAGTACTTACAGAAGTTTTGACATATCTTCAAGGATCATAAATCTATTTTATCCCAAAATGCAGGGTCACAAATCCTTGTTTAATTCTGTAGGGTGACTGAAAGAAGTTGCTTTCCTGATACACTTGGGCTTGTAATTTTAATATATGAGCTGTGACAGAGGAAGGGACAAGGCTGGACCAGCACAAAACTGGTGGCAGAAACAGCAACACTGCTGTCCATGATTGTGAAGCCAGTGTCTCCTCAGCAGTCAGCACACTCAGCATTTCTCATGAGCAAGCCCTTTTAGTGTCACTGAAGTTTATAGGATTTGCCCCATTGAATTATATAAAGTTACAGCCCCGTAAAATGCTAAATGTCCTTCTCAGGTTGCTGAAGGCACTCAGTTCCCTTTGACCTTCAGATGAACTAAATAAAAGCTAATGTCAAAGGGAGTTAAACACACTCAAAACATTTCCTTCTCTTTGGGAAAGTGGTGAGCATTAAGAAAAGCTATTATTTCAGATATCTAGTCTGGATTTTCTTCTTCTGCTTGTTTCTATTTGTATGTGAATATATGTATATTCATGGATCTTACAGGTATGTGTAAAACATAGGAGAAATAATGCTCACCATAAAAATAAATAAATCTGGAAAAATCTTAGTTGATGTAAAGTGGCTGTTTTAAAGGGGAATTGCTCCTTGTAAATTACATATTCCTCTCCTAGAAGTTTTAAATCAAGTTATGTGTAGATATTGATTTTTCTCATGAGTCACAAATCTATAACCTAGATAAAAATCTTTTTTGTGTTCAGCAGCATTGTTGAGTTAGGAGTTTTCTTGTGGTGTAACTGAACTTACAGACTTCCATGAGAGCAGCCTGCTGCTGCAGACAGGGACTGTTCTGCCTCTGACTGCTTGGGGTGACTGATGTCCAGCCTGAATGCAGATACTGTCCTTGAGTTTGTGTGTGCACTAGTGAGGATGCTCTGGTGTGCTTTGCTGGGGAATGATTGTGCTGGATAACAGCTGTAATGGATAATGTGCTCAAACCCACAGAGATTAGCCCTGACAAGATATGTGCTTGTCAGGGTTTATAAGATTAAGTTCTCCAGAGGTGACCTCAAGCTGTGGCTACCACCCAGACGTTGAAAGCAAAGCAGACTTTGATTAATGACCCTCACCGGGGACTTGTTTCTCTGTCACTTGAGTTCTAACCCCCAGAGAGGCTCGTCTTCTGAGCCCAGGAAGCCTCAGGTGCAGTGATACAGGTGCTGAGGAATTTGCTCTGTATGGCCTCATGTCGAAAACTGCTGTGGGAGCCCCTTGAGAACAGTTTGTCTCATGACATTTTCACTTTCATGCCTCCCACTGCCACCCATTACTCAGTTGGATGAGACTGGCTCTTTGCAGGAAAGTCCTTCCTAAGGAGGGTTTTAGGGCTTTTGGTTGACTCATGAGGGTCTTGAATCATGTACAAAATGCCCCCCTTTGCTGATGGTGTCTGGGCACCAGTGACAGTGCTGGGCCAGGAGATACATGCAGAGCAGACACCCAAGAAAATAGTGCAGCATCAATTCTTGGCCATGGGAAGTTGCCCATATAGTGCTGGCCTGACTAATTTCACACAGCCCAGGTGCTTCTTTGACATCTAATTCCAAGTTGTCTTCATTCCTTTGAATGCTGGGTTTTCCCTTCATATTTCTGCTCCTGTATCAGAGTAATTGTTTTTTCGTTCGTTTGCACCATCTCAAAGGCCATGTTGCTCATAGTAATGCAGATTTCCTAAATTCATTTCACATCGAAGTCCAAGTTGTCTTAACTCCTTTGAATGTTGGGTTTACCCTTCATATTTCTGCTCCTGTATCAGAGTAATTGTTCTTTCGTTCAATTGTTTACAGCATCTCAAAGGCCATGTTGCTCATAGTAATGCAAATTTCCTAAATTCACTTAGAATTTCCAGTTGCTGGTCCTTAAGCCCTGGTTGTTTAATTTGCCCCATGATTAATTATCTTCTTACAGCATATGATGTTATTTAAATTTTTTTTTGTTTCAATTAATTAATTATCACCACCCAGAATACATCACCACCCCAGAATCTGCGAAAAACCAAGAGTAAGGGTAAAAAGTGGTTTTATTTGGAAAAAAATGCTCTGCCTTCTACTTTATAGACCACAACACAGCTACAGCTGGGGTAGTGCTGAGGTGCTGAGGTAGAGTGATGCTCCAACGAGTTTCTTCAAGGTCTGCCACTACAAAAGGCACAAAATGCAAAACAAAAGGCACAAAAATAACCCCACTTGATGGGCACTAAGGACAAAACCCTTCCCTGCAGTAGCACAGAATTCATGGTTTGTGCTAAATGTCCTAAATGGCTTTTTCTTAGATGGAAATGCATTCCTGAAGTCAAGGAAGCCTTAAGGGGCAGAGGAAAAGAAACCATACCAGGGTAAAAATTTGTGAACATATTCCAATTAACGTGTTAAAAGGACTTTATTTTTTTCAATTGTTCTACAGAGTGTCTTACTAATAATCCAACTCACCCTCTGAAAATACACAGGTTTTAGATGTTCTGAAGGAGTTGTTTCAGATAATTCTTTATCAGCAGAAATTGCTCGAGGAGATACATTGAAAAGTCTTCCTTCATTCACTGATAACTTCAGACATTTAAGAAAGTGAGATACAAGATTATTTGATAAAATTACTACTCTTTCTCCATGTGAAGATTTTAAAGGAATTGATTAATTTTAAGGAAAATAAAAACCTTCAAGATTTCATTTTTCCAGAATAAGCCACAAGTATGACTGAAATAGATTTGCCTTGGGATCTGAGGAAATTGTCATTTTTTAGCATGTTTTTAGTTTGGAAAAGCAGTTCATGGAAACACACTTTTCATCCTTGAGGGATGTTGAAAACAATAATTTTTCATGATGAGCTAGAGTGAATATATGGTACTTGCATGTGTAGTAAAGTGAATTTTTATATGCCATTAATTATCAGTTTCTGAAAGTAGATGAAGAATGGTTAAGATGCTCAGATGATATGTCTGGGATGCTTTGGTCTGCAGTGCTGGGTATGATTTATCTCCTATCAGTGAGAGAACAAATCTCTCTTACAGATTAGAAGTTAAATTTTCCTGTGAACCCCCTCAAGAAACTTGCTACATTCCTGCCATGTCCCTTTGCATTCTGCAGTGCCCTCTTAAGGTGTGACAGAAATATTGCTCAGGATGGCTTTTTCCAGCCATAATTCTTTCAAAGTGTTTCACTTTGAGCACACAAAAACAACAAACAAACATCAAAGGAAAGTGATGTTTCAAAGGTGATTAAAAATTAAGGTGTACTTTACATAATGAAGAAACCTTCTTCTGTCACCTCATGTATGATCTTTGGATCAGCAGTGAGCTGCCACCTTTTCTTCTGTTCAAAATCCCATTTCAATTCCAGCCATGCAAAATTAATGTATTTCATTCAATCCCGTTTAAGGCTTTACTCCACAGCACATGTTCTCCCTAAAAATACATGGGGTTATTGCCTTCCAGAGCTGATGGAGCCAAGGCTTTGGGATGAGATCAGCAATATTAATGCAGGTCCAACAAATCAATGCAGCCACGGGCCCCAAGCACCAGCGGAGTAAACAGTTGGCTCTCATCTGACATGCAGCAGTGTCAGTTCCTACTTGGGCACAGTTCCTGCAATTTGTTTTCATTTGTGTTGAACCACTAGAGTCTTTTGTGCTGCCATTAGCACTTTGGAAGCATTAGGAGCAAAGTGAGATGGATTCCAATCCATAGATGTTCAAAATCAAACTAATCATTTGTAGCTGAAAGTGAAAACTCTGAGAAGCTTGGAATTTCTCAGTCATTTCTCCAAATTCATTGTAGAAATCATCAAAGTACTGTTTTTCTGCTTTATCTTAGTCTGAAAAGGAGAAGTTACTTCTCCTGACTAGACAGTGTGTTTTATATTCCAGATACAACCTAGTGCCTGCTCAAACTGAATTCTCATTTATTCTTCAGAATACATTGTCTACAAAATTACTACAGAAAATAGTGTCTGTGGGAGAGCAGAATGTAGCCAGCAAAACTATCATTTGAAGCTTATCAAACAAACACAACTAAATATAATTTCTTTTAAATAAACAGTTTTTCTTTGGGGTTAGCAGGGAAGCCCACACAGTTCTCTGTCCTATTTTGCTTTCTGTGCATGCTGTCAAGCTTGGTAAATTTTTTAGCAGCTGTCAAATTAAATTTATTACCAAAGAGGTCTATGCTCTTGTGCAATCCAGAAGGGAAAAGCCCTGCTGACTTGGTTTTGCTTCAGCTTTTGTCTTTACTACACTAAAAGCCTCATATAGTTAGGATTCATGAACAGCGCTAGTTAAACAAAATTTTTCATCTGCTAAGAATGCAAGTGTTGAACTAATGGAATGGAATTTGAGAGCTGGGGTGGGCAAAGCACAATTGGAGGTGCTGTGAAAGAAGCGGATTTCTGATGATGTTTGGCTGAGGGAACCTGTAATTGTGTGATGGAGGAAATCTGTCAGATCCATAACTGAGGGGTCTAAGGATGTGTCCCCAGTGCTGTGCAGTGAGATGTCACTGTAAATGTCAGCACTGCAGAAAAACCTCTTAAAGAACCATTGAGAATATGGCAAAAAAGGAATAAGATCAAGAGGGAAAATGATTTATATTATAATGTGTTTAAATTTATTAATATTCCAAATATTCTGATTTTTTTTATAGAAAACATGCACTAAACTTCATTCATGGAGCTGGCTGCTCAGCAGCAGTCTGGACTGTGCCTTACCTGCCGCTCTCCCTTCTATTCTAAAGCTGTGCTACCTTGTTCTGACATGCAACCATCTGGTCCAAGTCTGTGAAGTGAATTCTTTACTGCTCTGCAAGTCTGGATCACTGGCAAAGCACTTCTGTGTTGTCACTCCTGAGAAATTAAAGTTCACAGAGTCCTTCTCCACATTTGTGAGGAGCAGTCAGGGCTCTGAGTTATAGCAATGAGCAGCATGAGGTAGGAGGAAATTAGAGAGATTTATTTTCAATTCGTTTCTGCAGAAATGTGCACAATTCTGCTCCCAACAACCTTCATTTAGATGAGGGTGTCTGTGCCACTAACAATTTCCACTCAAAGAAAAAAACTGGGAGTTCACCTAAATTAAAAAAATATATATTCTGAAAAACAACAATAAAACAAGCAAACAATCTACTGACACACCCACCCCCCAAACCCCCAAAACACCACATATGGAAATGGAGCAATTTGAAGAGGAAAGGTGAGCAGACAAGCACCTCAGTTTCAGGACTGTCCTGGACCTATGCTGACCTTGACTCAAGTCTTTTATTGTTGTGTGATCCCTCTAAAATACCTGTATTCCCTTTCTTATCTTTATTTACATTTTATTGATCAAATTTGGCTTTTTTCACGAGACCCCATCCCCTGAATCAGTATCCATCTGATGATCATACCAGGATGACTTGAGCTTTTCCACTTTAGCTTTACATCAAGTTTAATTTAACTCAAAGTCAATAGGATCAATCTCCCTCAAACGGATTTTAGTTTTTCCTCAGCAGGAGGAATAAATGAATTAACTCAACATGAAAAGTTGTATCATTTGCCACGCAGGTCTGCTAATGAGGGTATCATTGTTATCAGTTTTCTTCTATTTACTACATCAGTTCTTTATGAGGACTGGATTGATATGGCTTCAGGTTAAGTTTTATAGTTGTTACATTTTGGGGGAAATTATTATTTGCATAATAGCCATATTATCCTCTATTATTTGCCTGTGTTTTTCAAATTTGCCTTGTCTTGCATAACTGATGTTACTGATGTGAGTGATTGACCTAAATTTGCTGAAATTATCACCTTCGTACAATCTTTAGTATATTTTCTATGTTTGCAAAATGTTTAATTTTGTTGGGGAATGTAAGAACAGAAAATTGCTCTGTTTTGCAGTCTCTAAAAGAATTCCAGAGTCCTTAAGAAAAATATTGTACTACAGTTTTACAAAGGTCTCAATTGATTTACATTGAATATTTTAATTTTTTAAAAATTTTTATGCAGTAAGGTTGCAATTTGTAAAGACTTCAGCAGTGACCCAACTCCTTTCCTCCTGAAGTCATTGGAAAACAGTGATTGATTTCAGCAGGAGCAGAGTGAGCCAAGAGCAGGTAATTATGAAAATCATATCCAAGTGGGAGTAGACCTGGGTTAAATATTGAAAAGTGCCTCGCTGCCTGAGGACTGTGAGTGCTATTGATTTTTATTATGGGTGAATTTCTAGCCTGTAACTCCACAGGAGTGGAGATGCATCCAGGACCAAGCGTGGCGCTGCATATTGGTGTTTCTTGGGCTTGGGCTGCCTTTCAGGTTGGGGACTGTCCCCCTGCTCAGTGCTCAGTGGTTCACACACTGACCCATCCATAAATCAGGTGCTGCTCCAGATGAGTGAGGGTGTCAAGGTAATAATTCATGTTGCTGCTTTTCACAATGCAGCAAACTGGAAGTGGAAGACAAAATACCACCTAAAAGCTGATAAAAACACATTTCTGCATCAACATGGAGCTACAGCCTCAAATCTTCTAATCTGCCAGCCTGAAACCTACAATTTGTTCTCATTCAAAATTACCAGGGAAGTCATGGGCTTTTTTCAGTTCTTGATCAACTCATCAAATGTTGTCGTTCTGGTTGCTCATTTCCAAACAGAAATCTGAGCTGATGGTTCTAATTGTCATGAAGCCTCTGTACACAGTCTGACTGTTTTAAGGGCTTGGAATCAGGGTCTATAACATTCACTGAAGTCTTTCTACATAGGAAGAAGAATGGGAAGGACAAGACATGAATAAGAATCAGTACCATTCAGGTTGCAGTTTGGGGATTTTGTTCATGTAGCTCCTACTGTAAATTTTATCCTCTGTTCCAATTTTGTGGCATTTGACTTAGTTTCTCTAGTGTTTTTTGTATTACCTTGTTATCTCTAGGATCTCTGTATGAAACTTGCAGAAACACTGCTAGTGAGTTTCTCAGAATGCTACTGATTTCAGCTGTGTTCTGACTTTGGCCCTTCCCTTAACTGCCTTTAGTTCCACTTTTGCACCATCATCAAATTTCATTCCTCTACTTTAGATAATCTGTTTTTTCAGTAAATTATATAAGAACTGTGCATGTGTTGGGGGCCTTGATTACCCCTCTGGTATCAAGCCAGCAGCTCTGGGAAGCTCGAATTGCTTCTATTCCAGGTACCTTTTTCATGTCAATGTATGAGAATTTGGAGTGGAAGATGTCTGGGGTTTTTTTTCTCTTTTACAAAGCTCAGTTCCTCCTTAAGTTTTAAGTGTATTTGTGCAATACTCATTTTACCTTAGGCAGAGTTCTTGTAGATATTAGTTCAATTGCATAATAGTCTTGTAAAATAAATAAAATATTATCTTCACATATAAAAAAACCTGAGGACAAGGAGCTAAGACTTTCTAGGATAGTGCTGGAAATCTGTGTGCATCTAGGATTTGAACTTTTCATTCAGACCACATTACTTCCTTCATTAGAACACCATGTGATCATAGATATCCATTACATCAACCCAGCAGGACTCAATTAAAGAGGGAATGGTGAATTACTATAGCTTTCCATTACTATCTAGTTTTAATACATTAGATTCCTGCAAAACTCTTAAGATGTGTTTGTTTTCACTCAAGTTGTATTTTTAGGACTGTATAATGTTACCTTAAGGTAATAAGCATCAATAATAATTACCATATTTTTGTTAATTAAATCATGCAAATATACTTGATGTACACAGCTATGGCACCTCTTCTGGAATGCCAGGTAAAACATCCCCTAATGCTGCTTGTGAAGAGCTCAAAGGTAGGATAAGGTTTTTCTCAGGACTAGGTGGGTACAGCCTGTTATGGGTTGAGTTATAATTTTTTCCTTGTGTAGAATGATGTAAATTTGGATAATTGTGTGATGTGAAATGACAGTGGCATTAAACTGCTCTAAAAAGAGTCAGATTTATTTCATGTTTGAAATTTGGTTGTGAGATTTCCTGAATGAATTCCTAGCTCCTTGAAGCCAACAGCAAAACTTCCTCTGCCTTCAAATGCAACATCATTTTACCTCATATCTATTTGCCTGAGAACATCCAGCATGTTTTCAGACATCATCATCATAATCACTAAAACATTCTCGTAGTGCCAATGGGACCAATTTACTGACTACCTTCAGTGAATAGCATTTTGTCAGTCTGTCATATTATTTAATGCCATAAAACAATCCTCATTATAGATTCTCTTCTATCTTACAAAATATTACTATCTGTTTTTTCTTTCAGCACACTTAAACCTCTGTATCCTGTTAAGACTTTGATCAATTCAATACCAAAATACCTTTTTGACAGGATTTTACCTTCAAGGCTGGATTTTTTTTCTTTGTGTATGCTACCACATATATTTGGAAAAACAACTGTTGCCTGTTGAGTAGAAAAGGTATTCTCTATTCTTTAATACCTTAAATATACCTTTATTTACTTTATATTCTACTATTCAATATCCAGGATTTGTTGTTCAGCTTTCTGTTTGTTTTATATAGAATAGAGAGTAGGTGTTATCTGACATACCAGGGGTTGTCAGGAGGAGAATGGATGAGGATTTTAAGCAAAGGGTCTCCGACTTTTCCAGGCAGCTTAACAGACTTGTTTTTAACATGACCAGAAACTTAATATCAAATACTGAAAGGGAACAATGCATAGGATAGAAATTAAGTAATAGAAATGCAGAGAGATTCAGCAAAATGCAGCAATGGGAGATGCAGACTGGGGAGTCTGAAAAATGCAGACTGGGGAGGGAGATGCTCAGGCAATTCTTGTGTGCCCATGCAATCCTTAGCTGGATCAGAGAAAACTATTCTGTGGCTTAATTTTTAATTTAGATTTTTATTATTTGTATGCCTAAGTGTTGTCAATATTCTTTTAAAATTTGTAACTTGCAAAAGTAGCCAATTCTTGTGTGCCCGTGCAATCCTTAGTTGGATCAGAGAAAATTATTCTGTGGCTCTCGCTTAATTTTTAATTTAGATTTTTATTATTTGTATGCCTAAGTGTTGTCAATATTCTTTTAAAATTTGTAACTTGCAAAAGTAGAAAAGCCCATTAAAAAGTGAGGGTCAAATCCATAGCTAAACACTTCCCAACCTGATGAAAGTTTGATGCCCAACATATGATGTGTAAAACACCATGACACATGGAGAAAAAACACATTTGTTTTTCCTTGGTTGAATCATCACTGTGGTTTCACTTGAGTTTGTGGTGACCTGTATCAGCTCAAGATCTGTGATGCTATGATGTTAAATGAAGAGGAAAGAAATCTGCAGTTTAAAATCAAAATGCAATTTTTTACACTTTTTTCCTCCTAGAAAATAAGTCTTTATTACCTTCAGCCACTGGAGAGATATGTACAGAAATCACATTCCAGCTACAGAAGTCTACAGAGCTGATGGAATGAATTTACAGAAATTATTTTAATCTGTGATATTTTAGGAATTTCTCCCTATTCCCACTGCAGCAGGGTTTGATTTTCCTATGGCTGTACCATCTGTACAAACAATTTGTAAACAGGGAAATAGCAAAATTAATAAAATAAATTATTCCAAAAGGAATTATTGTCTCAGTTCCAGTATTTCCTTGAAATAAACCAAGAAGTTTTCAACTCATATGCCCTGCTATGAGAATGAAAAGTGGTTTATTTAAAAGAGCTTTTTATAACAAAAGAGACAAAAAGAAAAACAATTAATCTGACAGAGGTGCAGACTATGCTGGTTGTCAGCTAGTTTGGGCTATCAGCTTTTAAAAAATAGAACAATACACAAATCAGGGGATCCAAATTCTATTATCTCTCTCATCCCTCTTGAGAATATAGACATAAAATTTTCAGAAGTGGCTAAATGAGTTAAAAATGTTTGTTTCTTTGGGAGGAGAGCTCCTTAAGTAGCTTTGGTGCATTTAAACATAGTGATCTTACAGGGTAGCTGATATATCTCTATGGTGCTACATGGTGGTTTTATTTGAGATACAAGGGTAAAAACTTATTTTTTATATTAAAAAGTTTAATGAAAATTTGAAAAACAAGCATCTAGAAAATGTGAGCAGTGAGATGTTTTAATAAATATTCCATATTAAAAGGTAAATATACTTTTAATTTTTTATTTTAATGGCTTTTAAGACTGAAAGATAATAAAGTGAGAATATTTTATGATCATTTTGTTCTTCAGAAGTGTAGCACTTGTGATTTTGGAATTATGTCTGACTCCTTGATTATGGAATTTTGATTAGTCTATTAGCTTGAAAAATAATGAGCTGAGCTATCATAATATGAGGCACAGTCCTCAAAATGAAAAATTTCTGTCCCCAGCTTTCCTTGAGAATATTAAGCATCACACCTGCTATCCTGACACACATTTTTCTCACTCGCTCTCACACTGATGGGTAGGGTTCTCGTGTTCAAGCTTGTTTGCTTGCAGTATATGGTGAGATAAAAAGCCTTTCAGTGGAGGGAAAATGTTAGATTTATTAATCTTGAGGAGTTCCAACATGTCAGATGCTGAGGGTGAATCAAAACCAAGACTGAACAGCAAAGAGTAGGAACAGCCAATGGCATGAAGACAACATTTCATTTTGGGAGCAGATTTGAGCCCCACTGCTCCAGAATGAATAGTTTTGGCTTTGGTTTTGGGTTTTTTTGTCCTGATTTGTATATTCTTAATAGCAAATAGTCAACAGTGTTTCTGCATCCTGCCACTATTTGCATTCCCTTGTGTCTTTATTAAGTAGCTTGGCTTAGTAGAATAAAACAAGGATGGGGTGTGTCCTGGCCCCAAAATTCATGTTATATCAAATACTTCAGACATTTCAGCTGCAGGATTGTCATGGAATCACAGGTTTGGTTGGAAGGACCTTGAAGATCATCTCATTCCATTCCTTGCCATGGCAGGTCACCTTCCATTACCCAAGTTGAGTAACTCCGAGCCCTGTCCAACCTGGCCTTGGACACTTCCAGGAATGGGGAATCCACAGTTTATCTGGGCAACGAGGTCTCACCACTGTCACCTGGAAGGATTTCTTCCCTATATCTAATCTGTACCCACCCTCTTTCAGGGCATTGGGGCCACAACACCCCCATAGTGGCTCAACAATTTTGACAATCCTTAAGAAGTTAAAGATGAGACATTTTAAGGTAAAATAATTGAAGGTAGATTAAAAATTGCTATTTCTGGGAATGAGTTTATTTGCAGATGAATTTGGTCAAATAGCTGATCTGGGAGGAGGACAAGACAAGTGTGTGACAGTTTGGTGCTGCTGTTTGGAATGAAGCTGAGTGTAAGAAAGATGCTGCTGATTTCACAGAGGAAGAAGGGCATTGCAGGGGTCTGGCCTGAACTCTTGCCCTGGATCAATACCATAAAAAAACACAGCTTAAAAACATAAAGAATTGGCTGCTGGGGTGGAATGGCCCTAAATCAGAGGTGGAAAGCAGAGTTAATAGCAGGTCACACGGGGTGCTGGCAGGGGCAGTAACTGTGAGCAGACACCAAATGAGCCCCTCACGATCTATTGCCCAGGACCCTCATTTGTTTTTCCAGAGGAGGATTTCTGCAGCCTGTGGAAAGCCGCATCTGCTGTCAGGATGAGGCATAGGACAGGCTTTGCTCTGCAATTTGTACTGATAGAACAGCGTTTAAAAATCACAGGCTGGTTTTATATGTGAAAGACTGAGCTGGATAGAGCTCCAAAGCTCTATCCAAGGATGGATTCTGTAGGTGTGGGGAGAAGGAGATGCAAAATGGGAAGCAATCCCAGCAGGCATCCCTCTGCTTGCAGGAGCTGAAGCAAGGCTGGCACTGATGTAGCCACTTCTTGACAAAATGAGCTGTGGGGATTTCATGAATGAGGAAGTGTCTCCCCCTCCAGTGTACTGCCACTCCAAAATGCCAAATTAAGAAATATGATCTCTTTTGTTTGCTGTACTCTGTAGCTTCGCAATTCCTCAGTAGTTCTCCCTTCAATTAGTCTAAGACATAAACTTTGATTTGGTCTTTAAGAATCAGAGCCTCTATACACAGTTTCTGCCTACAAATTAGCATTAATTTGTGAATTTTCTTTAAGAATTCTGGGGCGTTTTGCTTATCAGCTTTGGATCCTTCTTTTCTGAAAGAGGTTCTTTGGCTTTTTGCAGCTGAACATATCTGTGCCTCCAGGAACACTGGAGAACTGGTAAAAGTGTGGTTGAAAGAAAAGTAACTATTCTTTTTTTGCAAAAAGTATTTGTAACTACTCTTTTTTTGGAAGGAAGGAAGGAAGGAAGGAAGGAAGGAAGGAAGGAAGGAAGGAAGGAATTGTTTAAAAAGACAGAGATTCTGTTTTGACAAAATCCTAAATAGTTTTATGAGAACAGAGGTGTTTCTGCAATGGAATTATTAATTACAAAGAAATATTCTTTAAAAAAGTAGCTCTGACTGTTAGATTTGTCCCATTCCTTGTTACTTTTCTTCAATGACAGGAAAAGAGATGGTATTTCATTATGTTGTCTCTCTTACTTCCAGGTGGTTTTGTTTGGTTTTCCTTCTTGCTTTCTTCCCTGCTGTTTTCCCCCAGCTCAGACCCTCAGGTAGTATTTTTTCCATCACAAAAATTGTTTCCTAATAGCAGAAGCTGACATCCATATAGCTCCACCATAGCATTTGTGTTGTACACAACTCCAGGCATTTATTTTTGTGTGTTTAACTTGTGCATAGCTAGGAATAACTACCTTTGAAGTTTTGTAAATACAAAGTGTTAATTCCCCCATCCTCTGGAAGAGATTGGTATTTTCATCAGTTTATCTTTTGTGCTTTGGGGGCAAAGCATGGAGCCCCTGCAAAGATGATTGCTAGGTAGAAAATGTGAATTTCTGTCTGTATCCAATTGGATCATATACATTAAAGCCTGAATATATCCTCTTGAAACAGAAAGATGTGTACCTGCTATCCTAAACTCTGGTTATCCTAAGAAACAAACCTGAGCAGTGTCAATTGAGCAGTAAAGTAAAATGTTCTTTATTTCATGCTGTGGGCACACTGGTGTCATGTTTTGAAAGGATGCTGCTGAAGGAGATTATAATATTCCAAATTAATTTCTGAAACTGCCCATTCAAACACATTGATAGAAATTCATACAAACAACTAGATATAGTTTCAGTGTTTTCCTTTTAATTTTTTTACTTATTTGACTTGCCTCAATGCATCATCCCTAATTAAAGGGGCTTGAAGTTTTTTAAGGTTGCACACAAAAATATATAGAAACATCATTAGTGAAATGCTCAATTTTTATGGACCTCTCTGTGGGGTGTGTTCCCTCAGCTGATCACAGAAGCAGTCACAGATGCAGGATGTAACTGTTATATCTAAATCGCCTGCTAATAGATCTTAAAACTTTTCTACAGCACCCATTCACCATTCCATGTGAGGTCTGAATGCAGGCTTCCCAAAACCACCATATTGTGTTTGATGGCTGCGAAGTTCCTGACGGGAGACACTTAATGGCTTCTGTGCCATACCTACTTTACCACATAAAAATGTTTAATTATATGGAAATATTGCTGTTGGTTCTTCCAGTCTTAATGATGCACATCTGTGGAAGCAGATGATACCTGGGAAAATAAAGCTGCACACAAAGGGGCCAACTTGCTCTGGGAAGAAAAGAACATCTCTGAGAAGAAAAGAGCATCTCTGAGACTGCAGAACAGGTTCAGCACTTGCTGCTTCTACTGGGAGGAACTTTCAGCTTATCTGAAAGCCCAGGGTTAGAAGAAATATTCTTTTCAAAGGTTTGGGGTTGTTTTTCCTGTAAGTAGAAATACTACTGAGCTTTAGACCAGCTCATCTTTCAGAGAGAAGTGGCATTAAAAGAAAACAGAACAAAATATGTCATCTATAAAGGCAAAAGAAGCCCTATTTGAAGTTTATGAGGGATGTAGAGTGATCTTTTCATGTGTCTTTAGCATGGAGTTTTGTTTTTGGTGGATTGGAACAAAATGTGTCATCTATAAAGGCAAAAGAAGCCCTGTTTGAAGTTTATGAGGAATGTTGCAAGTAGGATATGGTGGAAAAGGAAGCATGTGGATGTAGAGTGATCTTTTCATGTGTCTTTAGCATGGAGTTTTGTTTTTGGTGGATTGTTTTTTTGGTTTTGGTGGGTTTTCTGTTTTTGATTTTGGGGTTTTTTTGTTTGTTTTTAGTGGGATCTATATAGTTTTTATGAGTGGTTTGGAGGTTTTTTTGAGTGGTAGTTAACTTAGGCACTTCTCATCACTGCATCATTAGAAAATGCAGCCATCTCAAGAAATGGTTTGTGGTTGCATGTTTTATTATTCACTGTCTTTATAGGTTTTAGCTATTTTCCCAAACCACAGAAGATTCTCAAGACTAAGCTACAGCAATATTGATGCTGGCAATGCTCCCTTCTCTGAGCACAGTCACTCCAGCTTAGAGGTGGGCTCTTAATGCTTTGAAAATTTTATGAGACTCTTAGTGCTTTGAAAACTTTATGAGACTCTTCATTTTCTTTACACTCAAAATGTATTTTTAGTCTATTAAAGGAGTTTGAGCACTTGTTAGAGTCAAGATCTGTTCTTCTTATTGAGGTAGTTTAACATGTGATGTCTAAGTCTATAGGTGGCACATCCTAATTCCTGCTTCACATTTCTATATGTTTTGCTTTGCCTTCTGTGGCATCTCACTGAATATCTGTTACTGGAGAAAGTTGTTCTGCTGGTTTAAGTCTCTGAATGCAGAGAAAACTGTCCTAATTCAGAAGATGCTGGAGTCCTGGTGTGGAACTTGTTTTGCAAGAAATCAAAATAAAAGCTTATTGGGAGGAGGAACTTGTTCTTGCTGAGAGAGAATCAGTTCTGAGTTTTGGGCTAATATATTGACAGGTGAGAGCAAGGCAGAATAACAGCATGAAGTAGGAAACGAGTATGGTATTCCTGGGATGTATTGCAGACAACAAGGCCTTGGAAGTTTTACTTCTCACTTTTAAAGACTCTGTCTATTTTGGCCCTCTCTAGAGTTAATAAATGTATCAACTGACATCATGGATATGTAAAAAGATTGAAGAAGTAGTTTATTTTTTGGTGTCTGTGGTTAAAATTCAAAAGCATCACTTTGTAATGTAGTATTGAAAGAACATAAGATCAGCAGGTGTTAAAGAGAACAGAGAATGTAAACTGCCCATGGACAACATCCTACTGGGATTAAAGCAGAATTCACAGAGACAAAATTACATAGAGTGGACAGAATCCCAGCAACTGATTATATGGGAGCTGTTTGGGGATGGAGGTAATCAAGTCATTAATGTTCACCTACTCTTTCACAGATGATGCAAACACCTTGGGGATTTTATAATTGTAATATTTGTAATAACTTCTGCCAGCTAAAACAACCTTTTGACAGCAACAAATTCTGTTTGCCCTTCACAAACAATGGTCCCATTCAGTTATTGGGGAATATGGATTTCTATCTTCTATGACGTGGTTGAGAATTGCTGCCTTTTGCAGAAACTCTGCCTCCAGCCTGGCAAGGTCTGAGTTTAGAGGCCAAAATGGAAATGATTGAGTCCACTGGAGAAATCTGGAAAGGGGGAGAATTTCCCAGGCTTATGATACTACAAGACTAATTAATGTCATTTAGAATAACAATGCAACATATCTTAATAATTGCTGAAGGACCCATCTAAAACTCCACATGAAACATTGCATGTTAACAGCACGGCATTGTTGAATAGATTACATTTTCACTGAGAAACTTGGAAGTAAGTAAACGAGTTTCCTCTGAATGCTAGTAGGTAAAGATGCCTCCATCCGGAGTTTTCTTCCTGGAAATGTCTGTACAGCTGGGAAAGATCCCTTGTGATGTGAAACATATCTGTGCTCTGTGTCTGATACTCTTCATGTTGTGGAAAGTTTCTGCTGCTTGGGACTTTTGTCTAAAATTGGCCACCTTCCTGGGGAGGAAGAAGCAAATATCTTTCTCTTGTGAAGTACCTGTCCTTTTTGTGTGAGTTCTGTCCTGCACTGAGAACTTCAGACTTGCTTTAGACTGGCGGTGTAGCAAGGAATAGAAGCCACCCAAAAAGAGACAGACTGTTCTGATTTAAGTAAAATACATTGTCTGAAAAGTAATTCTGTTATAAAGTGCTCAATGTGTTTTATTGCAGCTTTCATTTGATTATTGTTTAAACCTCAGCATGTAGGTTTATATATATATTCTGTCCTGTTTTTTACAGAAGCAGATGGTGTATGTCTGCCAATTGATCTGTCCTGAAGTGGCAGAGTAAAACACTTTTATTATAGCAAAAATAATTTAGAAAATTCCTGAGCTCACTCCTTTGTGTACAAAATTGACTTCTAGTGCAAAGCAAGTTTTATCACTGCTCAAACTGGTATTGATCAAGCTATGAAAAATTGTGTTATGGTTTCAGCAGTCCTTCTGAAAACACCTACAAGAATAAGGTTTTCTGTTTAAATTCTAAAATCAATCTTGATCCCGTGAAATATGATTTTAAAACAAATTTTAAATATGATTACTGTTTTTGATCTTCTATAAGAGAAAATGATAAATTGAAGTAATGCTGTCTCTTTTTCCCTATTTCCTCTCTGAAAAGAATTAATTTATATGTTAGTAATTTTTTTTATACATCCAGGTCAGTTTTAATTTTGGGATTAAAGATACTGCTTAAAATTCCAGTTATGAAGGAAATTTTGAAGAGTAAATAAGGATATGTTTAACCTAGAGCTTTTAGTAAAATGCTCTATAAAAAATCTAGATATAGAAAAATGTCAGGATACTGCCTCTTCTAGAAATGTAATATAACAACTAAAAGAAAAATAAAACCATCCCAAAAATGTCATAGCTTCAGAAAATGGAATTATTTTAATCTACCTTCAGGTCACAGAAGGAAAATACTATATTACCATTCTGGGAAATAATGTTAAAGATAATTTTTTCCCTTCCCCACTACTCTCAATGACTTTCTATCTGCACAAGTAGATAACTCCCCCAGGACTCGAATTTCCATTATCCATATAAAGTCATTATCTTGGAGTACTGAACTCCATAGAGAGTTTGGGCTCTAAATGTGTTCATTGATTTTGAAAACTGCACTTTGACCTTTTGCCTCCTTAAGCCAGGAAGAAGAACCTCTTTCAGACTGAAGTGTCCCAGCAAAAAAATAACTTTTGCACTCAGCTGCTGTATCTTTCTCCACCTCTATGGTTTCCAAGGCTTTTCAGTCCATCAAATGCACAAATGTAGTGGTAGAAACATGTTGACATTAAAAAAAACCAACAAAACAAACAGAAACCTGGAACTGGAGCAATTTTGTCCTCAAAAACAGCTGTTCCCTCTTGAGCATCAGGAGCTGGCTTGCAGAATAACCCTTGAATGGAAGCTTTTATTCCCAAAACAGATCCAGCCTCAGAACACATGGCCCATATCAGGAAATGTTTTTTGCAAGAAGTTGTATTGATTTTAGGAGGACTGTCCTTCTCTGTTTATCATCAGTTAGTCTCACAATCAAGTATGAAATAAAGGAAATAAGGAAAAAGGAATGTACAGATGTATATCTTGCCTGGAACTCCCTGCAGCAGCTGACATGTTTTCTACTAGAATGGGAATGATAAAATCATTGTATGTTAGAAAGTAAAGCTCTGGCTTTTTGGGGTGAGAAATCTCAACACTGACAACTATCTTGTGGTTTTAGTAGAGATTTGGAGAGCTTTTAGGCTTGAATCTTTGAGGTAAGCTCCAGCAAAGCAGATCTCCAACAGGAAAAGTGGGTCTAGGAAAAAGAGAGGTATTAATTACACCTAAAATCTCTGGAGAGCTATTCTCTAAATCTAGATATAGCAATGTAAGAAAAGAAGTGAGCTGAACATGCCCTGGTTTACAATTCATCAGGTTGTAAGGTAGATTTTTATTAAATTAATGTCATCAGGCAACTTGAAAAAGTAGTGATATAAACACATTTGGAGCATTGTGGCTAGGATTTGTTTTTAATGGCACAGGGATATCAACAATGTTATCTTGAAGCAATAGGTTCACAGTGCTGCTGTTGGTAAAATCTAACCTGTGCATCTTCTCTGGTAACCCTTCAGGTACTGGAAAATTATAATTTTCACATGATTTTGAAATATTTAGTTCTATTCACCATTAAAGTACACGTTTTTTTCTGATATTTATTGGGTGTAAATAAGTCTGTGTAAGTAAAAGGAATCCGAATGAGTGATCAGCTATTTTGTGAATTTTCCAAACAGTTTCTCTGTTTTTCTGCAATTGCTGCTACTCTGACTTACTTACAAGGCAGGAGGGATAGAAATTTGCAGGCACATGTTGTGTCTTAATTGAGGAGTAGAAATGTAAATCGGTACATCCCCAAAACTGAGGGAAACCGAAAGTACATCCTGGTTTTTAAAGGCCCATTAATGACTGGTGTGGATGGGGGAACACTTGTCCTGTTTCAAGCGACCACGTGGCAGCACCGATTGCTTCAGTAAATAAAGATGCTCTGCAAAGGACCTGTGCTGTGCTTTCCTTCAGAAAAGGCTGAGTCACCTTTTCTGGGTTGAGTAAACCCTGAGTGCCTGAATACATTAACAAAAAAACAAACAAACAAAAAATATAGAACCTTCTTTGGTTTGGTAAAATTTTATGATGCAAGAGCCATAGATAATTACTGTGTAAATATTGCCATAAATTAACCAGTGCAATTTCAACACTTGATTAATGGAGTGAGTAAACTACTGGGATGTGTTAATGTTCACATATGTAGTAGACCTTAAAACAGGAAATGAAATATATATTATCCAGATGAATTTAGAGGGGGACATTAAAGTAAGAGAATTGTGTAGAAGCAGCGGGGAGCATGTGTAGCCTGCATGAAAATTCCCTTTTATCCCTCACAGGGAATGTAGACACCCAGCTTCTCACATGTAAAGGGATAAGTAGGGAATTACACAAGAGAGTGACAGATGGAGATCTGCCCCAGAATTTTAGTTCAAGGAAAAAAATAATTGAACTAAAACAAATATGTTTATTGTTCAGGGGAAAATATCTGTGGTTAATGTAGCAGGCACAACCTCTACCCTCGTGTTAAATCGAAGCAAAAGTCGTGAGTAAAGAGCCCAGGGTGGATCACTGGGTGTGTCATCAGGGGGGTTGTTCCACTGAATTTACATCCAAGCGACCTGGAAAACAACTCTCTTATCCATCTCTGTCTCTTTTTCCAGACAGGTCTGTAAACTCTAGGTTTTGTAAGGGAAAGGAGCAAGTGTTTGTCGAGGGGAACAAATGTCTCTGTTTATTTTCCATATTAAATTGAATTTGCTGAAGATTTAATAGAGCAAACCATCACCTGGAAGTTTAATATTATATTAATATCAGTCATGCAGAGTGGGAGCCCTGCTTGTTGACAAGGTTGCTGTTTGCCTGTGCTTGAAAATTGAGATGAGATAGTTTTACTCTGTGCTTTGTTGCCTAAGCTCTCTGCTTTGGTAATCACCTCCTTATTTGGATTGTTATTAAAATAAGATGTTTGATGTAGGGGGTGACTGACAAGTGGAAGAAGAAGGCTAGGCTGGTACTGCAATTGTTCCCAAGTTCTGAGCTATGCAAAATGATTTTACTTTATGGTGTTTTGTTGCAAATTTCCTTTAGCTCTCTATTTCTAAGAGACATATTTTCCCAAGTTAAATCATCCCTAACTGTCATAGTGCAGGGACTTTTTTTTTTTCTTTGATTCAATAGTGAAAGTATAATTATGATCCTGATCTCAGTTATAACCTCAGACTACATGGTGGAAGTAATACATGAAAAGATAAAGACTAATAAATTACATATCAGAAAAGGAATACACATGCAAGTTCTTTGGTTGAATGGTACTATAAAGACAGAGAGGAAAACTACGCTAAATGTTGGAATTGAAATAAAATGAGAAATCCTATAATTTCTATTTCCATTGGGTTTCAGATGCACAATGTATAATAAATTACAGCTGGATCACAGTGTTTCTGGAAGTCAGGAGCAATGCTAAAAGCAGAGGGGCACTGTGATTGTGCTGTCTGTAGAGATTATGCAGTGAGACAGTTGGTAAGTGCTGCAGAGGAAGGTTAAAAAAAAGAACAAATGGAATCTTCAGGTTGACAAATGGCTCCTTCCTGCTGGGGAGGAAGCTTGTCAGAGAGCTCAAAAAGTGAGCAGGAACCTCACATTTCTCACATTTGGAGAATCAAATTCAAGATGATGCAGCTCTTATGAAATGTGCTGGTCTTGTCACTGCCTTATTAGATGGAAAATGATTTTACTTCTTTTTCTGAGTCTTCTTACATTTCTTCTCATTTGGTCCCACTTCACTTTCTTCTGTTATGAAACTCCATGCAGAAGTTTTCTGAGAATTGTTTCCTTCAAATGAGAATTCATTTTATCACTGGATATTTTCATAACAGTTGAATCATCTAATGTGCCGTGGATGATCTTTTTCAGCACTTTGGACTGAAGGAGACGGCGTTTGGTACTGTGGGACTCATTACTTCTTCCAGGTATCCCAAATCTGTGTTTGGAATAGCATCTATTTAAGGTGTAATAATTGTCTTGTTACATTCCTGAGGCTTGACAGTTGTTTTTGTGATGCAAAATCTCAGTGCCAGGGCATGCCACAGAACAATCATAAGGCTGATTACAGGGAAGCTGTTGAATATTAGGAGTTTAAATTAATACTTTGAAAAATTGTACTCTATCGAACTTTATTTTATCTATTTATTGCCCTCTATAGCAATAAAGTTACCTACTGTCCCAGAGAATATGGCTGTCCAAGTAAGCAGAAGGGTGTTCCAGGATCATGAAATATTAACGCATTTTTCAGAGCTGTGGTTTTATGGTCAAGTGGCTTCCTTGTTCATCAAAGGGCTCAAATGCAATGACACCTGTAACTTTTCTTCCTACAGTGCTTTAAGGACAGAATTTACTCTTTTGAACTCATCACTCTTGAAATTCCCACTAATTTAATAAAGTGCTAAGTTCTTAAAGATTTTTAATAGTGTTATCTCAAGTCCTAAAGTAGTTTTGGAAATCAATAATTAAGTAGTTTGTCAACAAAACTCCTGAAGGAGCTTTCCCCTTTAGCCTTTATTAAAACAGAAGTCTCAGGTGCTTTGGAGCTCCGGTTTAATTAGGCTCAGCTTCAGGTCTGTACATTTACAAGCAAACTATATAACAGCAGTTTCTGCTTGTGCTCTTGGGAAGTGTCAGAGATTTTGGATTCCATCCTGCTAACTTGCCACCACTGAGGCCTCAGTGTCAAACTGAGATACTCACTATACTTGAAATGTGATATTAGTGGATTATTCCTGCACTTAATTCCAGCAAATTCTTCAGTGCACAGTTCCTGTAGTATTTTGTCAAGACCAAACCTTTAGCATATTAGAGTGTTAATCATCAGTAGCAGAAGGATTATCAGGAAATAAGTTTTTAGCTGGATATTATTCTGTTAACATTTCAGTCTTCTAAAAGCTTTCTAAGGAAATCCAACAAAAACAAATAAGCCATCAAAACCAGAGGAAATCAGGCTCCATTTAGCCAGTTTCTCTGTTCTTGCATCGGATTACCAGAAAGTGGTGATCTTTAATATGTTCATTTACTTCTGCTCCATTGGAAAGCCCTGAGAAGTAAAAGAATTTTTTCAGTCTTGGAATGCAGCCCCTGGGCAGAGCTGGTACCCACAGCTGAGCTCCTCGCTTGGGGCTGGAGGCTCTCCCAGCTTTGTTGGAGCCATACATGAAAAACAAACTTGGTGATTGAAATACAGAAAAGCAAAAATCAAACCCCAAAGCCTCAGGAGGACCTAAAGTAAATTGCAATTTTAAATTACCAGCATGTTAATGAAGGCAGTGAAGAAACAAAGAATTGTTTCCAAGTCTGATTTAAAGTACTAAACTTGAATTTCTTAAATAACAGTTAATAGCAAGAAGTGAATGCCTTGTCCTTTAAAAAGTGCACATATAAGTCTATTAATATTTTATTCCTGTGTTCTGTATTCTAACCCAAAGTCCACAGAAGTTAGAATCCAGATTTGCCACAGGGATGTTGTATAATCCACATCTGAGAGGAGGAGGGGGGGCAGGTGGAAGAACAAGCCAAACTATTTATTTACAGATAATGAATATAATTTTTTTTTTTTATAGACTGTTTAAACTCCTGTTAAACTTTAGTCCTTGCTCTGAGGTCTGGATTACTGTGCACTTACAGGCAGCTCTACCACAAGGAAGAGAATCTCATTTCTATGGAAATTAAAACCAGATCATCTATCCAGGATTAAAGCAGAAATATGATTTTGCTTCAAAGACAGTTACAGGAAATTGTCCTTATTTAATGCTGTATTCCCCACCTTTTATGTTAATTGCATTTTGGGTGACAACACTATGAAAAGGAATTGTATGTGGAAAAAGATAGCTAGAATATATTTGATCCATTATCAGTATTTACACTCTGGTAATAAAAATTAATCCCTGTGTTTCATTTCCCCCTTTGATTTCTACTTGGTATTTTTTGTCAATGGTTCTGAGTTTCCTTTTATGTTCTCTCAGTAAAATAATGAGAAGGAATGAAAATATGATACTTGTACTCATTTTGAAATTATTCCATGAAAAGTTTATTTTCAACCTGACATGGAGCTGGGAGGCCTTTAGGAGATGAAAGAGTCAATTAACTAATGAGTTTCCACTAAAATCTAGGTTTGATTGAGAAGAAGAATGAAAGTTCAAACTTCCAAAAATATAAAAAGTGCCTTTTATTGCTGCTCTTAGAGTACTGGGACAAAGAGGAGTTGCTGGAGTTTTGTTTTTTTTATTCTAGACCTTTATTTTTAAAATATTACCTTCTCAAAAAAAAAAAAATCTTGCTTTTTCCCAAGCCTCTACCTCACTCCAAAGATCACCGGTGAATTCCAAAGCTCCTGAGTGTGATTTCATTTGGAACCACTGCTGCTGGAATACCCAGTCACCAGGCAATGGTTCTCCTACAAAAGCTGTTTATTACAAGAGTATTTCTAGTTTCCACATTAGTGGACATGAAGTAAAGCTGAAGCATGGCAGGGGTTGGGAAATCTCCTGTTACAATAGATTGAGGCTGAAGAATTTGCATTTACTGTTCTGGTGCTTCAAGAGGTTATAAATTAATAAAAAAGGAAGGAAAAAGCAGATCCCTGGTTATCAGTGTGATGTCTTGCTCAAAATAAACTTTTCTTCTAAAAGCTGCAGTCTATTCTGAAAAAACAATTAATAGATACAGACTTCAGACACGTATGGAGTAATCCTGTTCCTCAAATTGTGCTGTTTCAGAAGGAGTGGAGTTAATATGACATGATAGGCACTTCAGTTAAACACACTGAAGGTTTGTGGACAGGTGAACAGGTAGAGCCTTGCTCCTGGGACCTGCATCTGGAATAGAGTTTGAGGTTGAGATTAAAGATGCTGATGATGAATAGCTGAGCAGTGGCCTTCCTCCTCAACTTCCTTGTGCTCCAGAGCGAGCAGGTGGCAGTGATGGCCAGAGCCACGTTCCCTTTTTGACAAGGTTTAGGTTAAAAACTGGTTTCTCCCTTATCATCTGTTTGTAACGCCTTGCCAAGACTAAATTTTCATCAGGATTTATTGTTGCTGTCTCAAATAGAAGCAGTCCTTGGTTGCAAAATCTCATTTTTATCTTCAGACAGCTGCTGAGGGTTCAGTAAATACATGTGGTTGGTCATGCTCATGTTAAGTGGGAGTGTTCCTAGAAAAGTTTGAAAATAAGTTTTGTGTTCTTCTTGCTGGTGAAATATATTTACAAAAGTGTCCTTGAGCATAGCTGCTTTTAAATGTTGACTTATAAAACAGTTTTCCATTTCAAATTACTTTTCTAAAATAATCAAAATGGAGGGGTTAATTTGAAATATTTTTGCTATGGAATGATCCCTGATCAGCTTTATCCCTGAGTATTACTTTTTTAAATTAAAAAATGTATTGCCATATTTAATTGGTCTTGTTGAATCAATTATATGAAATTAAAAACCCATCCTGATTGGGTGGAAAAATCCATTTTTCCAAAAATCCATTTGCAAATACAGAGGTCTCTTATTTAACTGTCTCTTGGTGGCTAACTTACCTTCTTTCTCATTTCTGCTGTTAGTCAAAATACAATTATATTGTGCATATGAGCCTTGTCTATCTACATTCTAGCACATAAACTGTAGGCTGTGAGAAAATAACTGCATTTTTTACCAGGAGTATTAACCATTTCTTAACTTCTTCAAATGTAGGTGCTGACTTTTCTTTTGAACCCAGGCTGTGCCAGTGTTGCTTCCTGTGTTTCTGAGCAGGGCAACTCCAACCCTCTACAATTAAAGAGTGATCAAGAGAAAGCATTGTGCCTGCTTGATGACCAATAATATTAATCTTCAGAGAAACTGTCTTTTAAAACTAAAATCAGAATTTGGACTGAGTCTTTCTGTTCTTACACCATTCCTCTGGTTTCTGGTTTAGACCCAGAGGAACCATTTTTTTTCTCTGTGATGCTTTTTCTTCATCTGGAATTTTGAGGTGAAACTCTGCTCTTTGCTTGTATAAGAAGAATTCTGGGGTTTGCCTTTCACACCAGCCCTATGTTGGCCAAATGTGCTGAAGGTTTGAGTTCCTCAAGCTTGGCTACAACTTCTGTTGTTATTCTGTGTCTCTGCAAAGAGACTTTGCCTAACTTCTCGATTTTCGTCTTGATTCACCTTGTCCCTGAACATTAGGCAGGTTTAATTGTAAAACAAGGCAAAGATCTAACAAGACCAGAGGTCAAGGCTTTGTTGGCAAGGCTGGAAGCAGAAGATCACAAGTAAGCCCAACATAAAACTCAGCCCTGGTTTATATTGACAGTATTTCTTCCAGCCTGTTCTCGTCTCTCTCATCTGGAATTCTTTTCCACAGCCTCTTCATGAGCACTGAGCTTCCAGGTTCACAGAGTGATTTTCCTTCCCAGAGGGCTGAACACCTGCTCTCCTCAACTCTCCTGCCTTGCACTGCAGAGGAGTTGGGGATGAATACAAATGCAAAGCCCTTGATGGCTCAGTGACCAAAGGGCACCCATGGTGGTTTCCCCATCCCTGCTTTTCCCCACATCCCACACCTCTGCTCTTCATACCAGAAGGAACCATAAAAGTTCTATTCTTAAATCGTCCATTTCTGTATCTCTCGTTCCTCAACAGCTTTGTCCTTGGTGTCACTTAGAGCAGTTTATCACCTCCCCAGGCCTGTTGAGAGTAGTGCTACATTAAAATAAAATATTAATATTGTTTAATTCATTGTTATATGTATAGTCTGTGAGGCTCTTAGTATTTTTAGGTTGCTAACTTTCAAATGAACCCACATATATTTGTTTTTATGGTCGGTATATGAAGCACATATTTAAGGTCACATTGAAAAAAACAAAACCTGCTGGATATTTAAAATTCTATCCAAAAAAGTTCATAAGAGATTATAGATACGTGCTACAGATTTTTTGAGTTATTGATTTAGAAACTTCAGTTTGCTAGTAAAGTAGCGAGGAGTAAGATCACTATTTGCAAAAGAGGGAAGCCTCTAAATTTCATTTTTCTCTTGATGGTACTTAAAAGAACTTTGAAAAAACTAATTTCTGAGCCAAAGTACTGATTCAAACTGTGACATCAGCAGCGTTGGGTTGCATCTTACCCCAGCAGAAATATTTGATGAATTTTCACTGTCTACAAGTTTTCTTTTGAATTCAGCTGGAGTCTCCCTGACAGTGAGCTATGGGTGAAGTTTTTGGGCAGCTTAAACTCATCTAAATTACAGCTGCTCTGTTCATGCCTTGAGTCACAATCTCAGCATGCTCAGTTCTGCCCCTGCTGCCTTCTGGCACTGTTGAGCATGTGGTGAGCTGGTTCAGGGAGCTGATTGAGACAAAAAATATAACCCTACAAAGGGGAGAGAACAGAGTTTAACTCAATCAGGCCATGGCCATCCCATTATCCACACTGCACTGGTGTGAATGTACCATCCAGAGAGAAAGGGGGAAGCAGTCTTGCATGGACTTCAGCTGATTTGGAACAGTATCCTAAAATGGGAGACGTGGAAGTGGAAGAATATGGATTCACTTACTGATTAATGATGTCTTAGAGAATCCCATCTTGCATTGGCCTCTCCTGCCACACTGTTTTGTGACCACCTGCCCACAGTGGTGTAGCTGCAGCCATCACAAGGCAGCTCCACATGAGACCCCTCCAGCTGCATTCACAGCTTAACTCTGTGATGCTACAGGCTAAAGCTTTGCCTACTGCAGGAAAAAAAAAAAAAAAGCTGATTTTACTGCTATTTCCCTCTGCTCCACTGAATCACAGCCTGGGACAGTAGGAAGAGCTTTTCTGGCAGAGCAAAGCTCAGTCTGTGGTAATTTACCCTGCTTATGGGTGCTCTGACCTCCCTAGCCACTTATTCCGTTTACTTCTGAAATGACCAATTTAATCAGGCACACGTACAACATAGGGATGGGTGTGTGAATATCTAAATATATGAGAGAGGGAACTTCAGATGTTTTATCTTTCATTAGCTAATAACAGCAGTAATGACCTCAGCAGTACAGGATGTCTTCTGCAAAATTAATAACCACATGAGGGTTAATGGCCCAAGGCGATGAACTCTATCAGACAATCATTAATCTACCTTGATGATTATCGCTTCATTACTGAGCACTGAAACCTCCTTCGTGTGCCAGTAAATGCTTGATTTCAGCCCTCCCCACTGATGTGCACAATCTTTTCTTTCTTCCAGGCAGGAAGGAGAGCAGGAGAAAGCTCTGAGGTGCAAATAAATGTAACGATTGTGAGAGGTACAAAATTAATTTAAATATGAGTTTGGAGAACATGTTTCCCCAGTGATTGTCTGATTTCTACCTACATATTAAATAGAGCTTTAAGGGTATTTTTTGTTTATATTTTAAGCATCTGTAGCCTGGGAAACAATACCATGGCTTATGAAGCAAAGACTCTCTGAGGTGGTTATGTATATAGACTGTTTAATTGCTTGGGCTGTGTATTTAGATAGTGCCCATTAGTGCAGAGTCGTTGTTTTCCTTCCCAGGAATTACAATGTCCTGCAGCTGAAAATGTTTCCCATTCATTGCCACTATTGATCTGAATTTAGACCTGCAGATTCAGTGTGGAAAAAAGGGAACTGAGACATCCAGAATGAAACTGCATCAGGATATTTACCAGCCCCTGCAACAGGCTGATTTTTTTATGGCATCTTATTCCTGTCTCTAGGGAATAGTCTGGTTTTTTGGAACAAGGCCAGTATCTTCAGAAGGAAAGGGCTCTGAAAGCATATAATCTTGCTGGCTGTGGAATACAGAAACTTTCATAATCCCATGTCCAGTCTTCCTCCTTGTCAGCCTATGACAGCTGTGCACATTAACCTTCAGAACCTTTTTTCTTTTTTTCTGCTTCATCATCTCTGCTCCCAGGGCTAGTATTAGTTGAACAGTGATTAATATAGAGAATATAGAGAGGGTGCTGCACAACCACTTCAAATTTGGATAGGTAATTAGGACCTCTAACCACCAGCTCCAAGTTAGGAACAGCTGCCATTCATTTGGATTATATCTGGAATATATAAATATAATTTTGCAGTTTCTCTGCCTTACTGAGTTACAAAATATAAACTGTTTAAACTTTTCTTGCTTTGTGTTCTCGTTTTGTTTGTGGAATGTGGGAGGTGTAGCTGAGAATTATTGAAGTGCAGTCATCAACCATGATGACTGGACATGGTTTATTAGGGATGGGAGAGCTCCATAAGGAGCAGTCTGATACTGCAAAAGGAGCTGAACAAAACACTGACATGCCTGAATCTCAGACATAAACTGGTGATTGGGAAGTGACAATTGGGAAAATTCATGACCTCAGCCTGCAGTGTCTTTCCTGTACTCTCTGATAGATGGAGTTAATGGAAAACTTCTGAGCAAGTCTTCATCCACATAGTACTCAAACTGTAAAAGGCATTTCCAAATAATAACCAGGAAAAGTGAAGTGTACCAGGAACTGTAATAATGACACCAGCAATTATTCCATTCAGCACATGGCTTTGTAGTTTTGGCAGGCCTTGTGGTCCTTGTTTTTCATGGAGACTGACCCATGCTGGTAGCCTGGACTTCCCATCTCACTCCTGTGTCTCCCATACCATCTGTGGTTGCTCAGCAGCAGATCCGATGGGAGGTTTTCCATGCTGTGCTCTCCAGTGAGCACTCACCACGTGTTCAGCAGTTCCAGAACTAATTTACAGCCAGGGAAATGATAAACAAGGTGATGATTAAATGTAATTTATGTTCCATGTAATGATAGAGCTGTCAAACAATGGCTGCAGCTCAGTTGGTTTCTGAGTTTGGTAAATTTTTGTTCTTATCATTTTTAACAGACCAGGCCTGGGCTTTTTTTTTTTTTTCTGGTCTACCGAGTTTGTTAATTGTTCACAGCTGAAAATTTACTTTTCAAGTACAAGGTCACCAACCTCGGCCTGAGAACCTGATTGTAGCCAGTTGTAATTAACAACAGAACTCATAGGAAATTTTGACTTTTGGTTCTGAAACAACATCAGGGTAAATGAAAAAAGAGGTTTTGTCTACTGGTCAATGAAGAAAAGAACTTAAATTCTCTGACAAACAGTCAGGATGCTACAGTAGTTAATACATTTTAAAAAATACTTGTCAAAACTGCTGCTTTTATAAAGACACGCTGTCCACAGCTAGTTGGAAATATGGTCATATACACAACATAAAGAGTAAATCAGAATGAAAATACTGAACAGCTGCTTTTGATAGGATTATTGATTGCATATGCATAATTTTATGATGGATTAAGTAACAAATTTGTAGAGACCAGCTTGGAATTGCTTTTCCACAAGCACACAACCAGTGGGAAAGGTCAGAGTAGAACTGCATCTCTTCTGTTTGAAAACTCCCAGGTACACTTTTGAGATGGTGGTAAATGAATCATTAACCAGAGCAATCCACAAGTAAAGAATGGAACAACACAGCACACAACTTTGCTTAATAACCAACTAAATAAACAGGCTTTTGTTTAAAATCAGTGGGGTATTGCCAAATTATTATTTTTATCCTTTATCTATTTAGGTTGCCAGGCTGTGGGAACAAGGAGGCCTGGGAGGTGGGTCCTGTGTCTCTCTGACCTTTGATTTTCCCCACTGTCAAGGGGAAAAACACACTAACCATTCCACAAGAACTGTCCCTGCCACGTGTCTGAAAGGCTGCTGTTGTGCAGGAGCAGGTGGCAAACACAACTTCCAAACATGAACTGCTTTGTCTTTAAAGCAAATGTAAGAGAGGAAAATAATATTCTTGCTTTTATATCTATATCTGGCTCTTGCCAATGTCTGTTTTATTAATTGAGGTTGTTTTGACAACCTTGCATGTTGTTTGAGTTGTAAATGGATTTGAATGCAAACTTCTGCTTGAATTAAAAATAGACACAGTGCTTGACAAGCACTTATGTATTTATCTAAGTCATTGACAATATAGATAGATATAATTTCAATCTACTGACCACAGTAGATTGGTTACCTTTGTTTTGCTCTTCATCAGTAAGTTTAAATTTCTGAAAGGAATTTTAAAGGGCAAAACCATGTTTGCTTTAAGAATCCCTGCCCTAGTGGTAAGGTTTTGCAGTTGCTTTCCTTCTAAGACAGAAGAAAAATCTGATTTGATGATTGCTTCTGGATGCAGAATGTTTTAGTGCTTTCAGCCTAGTGCAGGCTGCTGGTGCAGATTGGGATTTCTCAGCACGTTGCCCCTCAGTGCATTGGCACCTGCTGTCCATCCATGCAAGGGTAACTCTTTCTCGGGGCCGAAAAGTTAATCTTGTTTCTATCAGCAGAGTGTTCTTCTGAAGTCACTCTTGCATGTCAATAGTGTGAGGCTGCTTTAACTTCAGGCTAATTGTCAGGGATAGTTCCATATGTCACACGTCAGGAGAGGAAATAAGAACATTTGTCACCTGCTCACGAGAAGCTTGTGGCAGTGCCCCACACATTATTTCTTTGGTTCACCTGGTACTTAACTCATTAATACTCTGTTGAATCAATTTGGGCTACCATGCCTGCAAGAGTATCGCAAACTAAATCAAGATTTCAACAGAAGTATTGATCACCACCTTTTTGTTAATACATGTTTTTATGTTCATGTCTGAGTATAACCCTCTCCAATTAAACCCTTGTAGGCTTCCATCCCTACCAGTTGTGCCCCAGATGCATTTAACCATCTTGAGACTATTTTTTTGTTGTGCTGGACTCTGATTTATTCATTTGGTGTGAGCTGTTGTCTGCTCCAAGAAGTGAGAAGCGTCAGTGCACAGGAGGGCAGTGACAGAATGTGTCTGTAAATCCCATTATCACTGCAGAATTACCTGGGTGAATCTTTGCTTCTTTGCTTCTTTTTTTTTTTTTTGGTGTGTGTTTGGGGTTTTTAAAGAATAGGTAGGTAGGTATTTATAGCTCAGTTCAGTGTTTAGGCTTAATGACCTTGATTCTGTTCCCAAACCTGACATGCCATGTTTTCTTATTAACATCCCATCTCTGACCTAATCTCTCCTCCCTTCCAGCCTACCTGCTAAGAGGACATTAAATACTGACTTCAGGAAGTGCTTAAGTGGGGAGTTTTAAAATTAGATTGTGAAGCAATCAACCTTTTAAATAAACACTTGTTAGTGTGCTTGGCTTCTCTGGTTTCCTCCTGAGGTAGAAGGCTCACACTCCAATTTCTCATCTCTTATTCCCCCTTCTCCCCCCTTTTCCTAGCATTAATACTGGCTACCAGGGATTGAAGTTTTATTGAGAAAGGCCTTTTGATGTGTTGCTTTAGCTGATGAGACAGATGGCAGAAGGTCAAGCTAAAAAGATTTGTCTGCTGGCATGTCCTGCCAGACAGTCACAGCATAAAGGAGCAATGTGTTAAGGGTTTTGTGTATGGAGTGATATTTGCAACATCTTTTGAACACCAGTGTCCGAATCTCAGGCCATCAGCAGTGCTTGTCACCTCACAGCAGGACCCAGTTTGCATCAATAAAATCTGGGAGACATCAGTCACAGTAAAGACCTGAACCTGTATTTGGGTGCTCTGGGCATAGAAATGTGTAAAGTGGAGTTGGATGGTGTTACCACAAAATCAGTTTATTAAATAGCTGGTATGAACCATGAGGAGTGCATTGCTCATTTTTAATGCAATTCCTTTGACAGCAGCCTGATATCTTTAGCTATAGAGTGGCTGCATGTCTCATCCTGCAGTCTGTTACACAGGATCTCTCTTTTTAAAAATTTTTAAAATTTCAATATGACTGCCTAGTTCTCAAAATATTTTGGATTCAAATTTGTTGGTCATGTGAGTAATCCCTGTAGCTGGCTGAATGAAGACCATTTACTTGAATAAGAGTGAAACATAATAGCTGTGAAGGCTTTTCCTCCATCTAGACAGTGTAATAGAATCTTCTGGAACAATCAGTCATTTAGCAGAACACAAATGATGGAGTTTCATCCCCAGAGAAGCTGTCTGAGCTTCTGGTTTTCTGTGTAAGGAATAAGCTTGAAATGATTTCTTAATGTGTTTTGAAACTGTGTGCACTCCACTTTCATCTATTTTACAAGTTTGGTGGGACTGCTTGGAGTCACAGAACGGGTCTGGCAGGTCAGAGGAGTGAATCTCAACCTTATTTGCATTCTTGAGAATCTAAATATTCCATCCCTGCCCTTCTGGGAAGGAGTTCCTGCAGAAGGGAAGTCAGCACTTGATGTCCAGTGCTTTTGCATGTAAATATTCCATCCCTGCCCTTTGGGAAGGAGTTCCTGCAGAAGGGAAGTCAGCACTTGATGTCCAGTGCAAACATGTGCTGCCACTTTTCCCTTCTCACTGTAGAAAAATGAGCTGCTGCTGACTTAGGCTTTGCCAATACTGAATATCCTTCATTACAATACAAAAGCATTCAATAACTGCAAGGAAAAAAAATGCTCTAAACTTGCCTTGAAATCTGTGAGTGGCTGAAGCACAATTTCATCTTCTAAACACACGGAATCGATGATCATTGTTTGAGATGTTGCAGCAAGGTTTTTCTGTTCTAAATAAACACTCTTGGAGAGCCTCGTGTTTTCATAGCACTAGAAAGATGCAGTTAATACATTGATGTGGGCTGAATGGGTACAGAAGCATAATTTGTTCTAAGAAATGATGATTTGGAAGTCAATAATGTGAGGTTGTATAGTATAGTACAAGTCAAAGCTAAAATCTGTGGGCAAGTGTAACTAAAGGCATTTGGATTTTCCTGATTCATCTTAAAAATGGAAGATGACTCCTGTTCACAATTCCCAGTCTGCAGAAACGTCTTACAAGGGCCCATGTTCTGTTTAGTTTTTCTGTTGTGGTTGTACAATGTTCATAAACCTTCTTTCAGTTTCCTGCAGAGGCTCTGGCAATTATAAATTTTTCTGGTTGGCAAGCAGAAAAATTGGTTTCAGTTTTCAACTGAACAGAGTATTTTCAGGAAATTATGAAACAGTGAATTAATAAATGCACTATTTTACTGAATGATACATAATTTTGAAATTGTGAACCACTCTTCAGTAAAATGGCCACTTTCAGAAAAAAAAACATATTTTAGCGAAGGACTCATTATTTCTCTTTCTGATATATCCATTTATAATTATTTTTTTTTACCCTGGAAGTATCTTTTTATTCTTTTCATACTCATTAGAAATATTTTTTTTTGGCTCTGTGCAACAGCTCAGTAATTTGAGGCATTCTGGAAGTTTTTATGGCTTTTCTCCCCACTGAGCCCCACCTTTCCTCCAAAATTATATTAGGTGCAATTTTCAAACATGGAGAATTTGCTTGTTTCTTTGTTGCCTGAGAAGGTGTTATTTTCTGGATGTTTAGGGAAAAAAAAAGGAAAGAGATTTTATCCTTACTGCAGAAGTTGATAAAGACATGTTTCAAATTATCCTGAGTTTAGATCAGAAAGAGCAGGTGACATGACAGTGTAATAACACAGAGTATCATTGTGCACCAGCAATCTGATGCAATTATCCCTTTATGTCATGATGGATTTTATATTAGCAAAGCTTCAGTGGCACAGTGGCACAGCACTGGGAAAGTGTCTGGAGAAAAAAAAAATCCATGGCAATAATCAAAAAGTTGCTTGTGGTACTTATGCCCACATTAATCACAAAATAAAGAGAAGGGAAAGAGAATATGATCCAAGTCTGCTCAAGTGGTTGGAGTAGCCCTTGGAGACTGGAATAGGAATGTTCCAGTTTGATCTGTACAGATCTCAGCATGGGAGCAGCCAAAAAATATCAGCCTGTCCTTCTCATGATCTGTGTAATTCCTGGTACACCTTCATGCACACAGGCTTTTGGTTTTTGTTTGGTTGGTGCTTTTTGGTGTGGGTTTTGGTTTGTTTTTTTGTTTTTGGTTTTTTTTTCAGGAAGTATTGATTAGTCTAAACAAAATCAGATATTCTCTGGTGCAGCAGCAAAATTGTGTAAATAATGCTCTCCAGTGAACAAAAATTTGATGCTATCATAGGCTGGAAAAATCAATCAAGTATGCCTATTTTCCTTCACTGAAACTCAAGTTATTGATGTGAAAAATGAGTGAGAATTGTCTGAGTGTTGGAGGAGCTCAGACTGGGAGATCTCTTTGGCTTAAAAATGTGTCACTTATTTTTTCCCTGGCAGAGAATTGTATTTAAATAAGTGGTTTGAGGTAGTTTGTAGCTACAGAGAGGGACTAAAGTTATTGTTTGTGTACATCACACTCACAGAAACAGAGAAGAGATTTTTCTGTCCTGTGGGCTTTGTGGGGGATGTTTTTTCTTGTTTGGTTATTGATTCAAGGCTATTATCTTGGATTATGATATCTGGAGTTTCACTGCTTTGAATATCTAAAAGGCACATTTAGGTTATTTGAGGAAAATTACAGAGACAATTATGGGATTGTGATATAAAGTACCATAATTAAACTTTAATTCTTCTTATCGATTGGTGAGCTTTACACTTTGCCATAGAATAAAACACTGGACATTATTTCTTGGCCCACCCAGAAACTTAGTGCTTTAATATCCATTTTACAGAGACAGTTTTTCAAATTGAGCAAGCAGGAAATTCTGGGATGAGAAATATATACAATATTTATATGGTTTTAAAGAAAGAGTTGGCTTAAACAGGATATTAGGAAGGAGTTGTTCCCTGTGAGGGTGGTGAAGTCCTGGTACAGATTGCCTGGAGCACCTGTGGCTGCTTCATCCCTGAAAGTGCTCAAAGCCAGGTTAGTTGGGGCTTGGAGCAGTCTGGGATAGTGGAAGGTGTTGCTGCCTGTGGCAGCAGTGAAATGAGATGGGCTTTAGGATCCTTCCATCCCAAACCATTCTATGACTCTGTGATGATTCTATGAATACACACATGTGTATGTGTATATTTATCATGATTTGAAAGTCACATGTCAGTATATCATCAGGCAAAGGCAGATTCTGAACACCTCCTCATAAATCAAAAAATGGAATTTCAAAGATGCTTTTTTACTATTTCCAGGTAAGGTGCAAAAAAAAACCTTTTGCAAATGCAGGCAAAAAGGTTTTGGCTTTTTGACTTCATTATTCTCCATCTGTATCTCTTGCATCTATTTCAAAGACTTGCTGAATAAGGTTCTCCCTGTAATTATTAATAAGAAGAGAAATGTTCAAAAATTCCTTATCACCCCTGTGTTTTCGTTAGATGCTCATGTTGTTTGTCTGTCTGTCCCCAAGCTGCCACTTTTGAGTGTGCTATTCTTGGACAGAAAATGCTTGTGGGGCAGATAAAAAGAGGCACAGCTTTACACCCAGTCCCACAGGGAGGGATTTTATTCCCTCTTGTTCTAGGTATCAGGGAGTGCTCAGTTACTTCATTATGCTCCTTCAGCTCTCTGCCTGACTGTTCTCTCTGCTTTGGTACCTCCAAGTATTTGGTAATGCCCAGTGCCAGCTGACAGATGGCCTTGTCACTGCTGTCCTTCCCACTGCCAGCTTCCATGGTTTGATAGGGAATGCAACCAATTCCATGTTCTTTGTTTCACAGCAATTTGGATCGTGGAAGTTATTACACATGAGTGTGTCTCAGGTTTGTTTTTAGTTCATGATCATTTTTATCTGTGAAATTATGAGCGACATGAGAAACATTCTCTCAGGCCCCTCATGAGAGGCATAAACAAGGTCTGAAGGTTTGCATTCACTGTCCCTTCCCCTCACAAACTCAGTTGTTTCCCACCAGCTGCCTTGGGGCCTCAGGAGCCTCCTGTGACATCTGGATTAGGCTCTGCAACAACAGAATTGACTGAAGTGTCTTCCTGGTCAAAGTAGCAAGGCTATCCTGTTCTCTAAATACTTTATCATCATGTTGTTATTACCTTACATTTTAGACCCTTCTGATGTAAAGTGGATTTGTTTTTCACTTGCACAGGAGACACACCAGGCCTTTTCTTTATCTGTCAGATGCTTTTTCCTCTGTGCCATGTCCACCTTCCTGTGGAGGTAGCTGGGATCATGCTGCCATCTCATGGCAGGCCACAGTTTAATTAGAAATGACAAACAGCACAGGACAAATTAGTTTGGTTATGTAAGAAGATAAGTAAAACCAGTAACACTTCATCCTGTGTTTTAAAGCTAAGAACATTCCTTGTTTTCCATGTAAGAGTTAATGAGGCTGTAAGGGGCAGAATTGTGGCTGAACCTACTGTACAACCTTCTATATGTAATTTTTTTTGTGCTTTTAGAAAAATAAAGGACCTTAACTACCCAGTATTAATATTAAAGATGTCTGGAATACTGCAGCAAATCCCACTGAACATTGCTATCAGTACAGCTCACTCCCCAGGAAAATATCTTTCTCTGCTTCCAGCACCAGATATTAGTATACATGGTAGAGGACACCATAATTAAACCTATTAAGGTGACTTGACATTTTTTAGTTTCTCTTCTGAGGGTAGATAACCCTGTGCCTTTCAATTCTTATTTAAGAATTCTCAGTGTGTGAGTCTGTTCAACCATCTGACATTTTAGTGTTCAGCTGGGATTTCATCCTGAACTCAGATCTGTGATGTCTACCTGCCATCATGATAGATTACTTTTAAAAATTTTGATCCCTCTGAGTCTTCAGTTATCATCAAGGGTATTTTGGCACAGGACCTGAGGGGGAAAAGCTGTTTTTGTAGTTTGTGTTTTGCTTTTGAGATGTTTATTTCAAGATGGTGATTTGGCCAGGTGTTTCTAATGGCACTGCTCAGCAAATCTGGAATTTGGGGCATCAGTGTCCTTCCAGCAGCAGCCATGGGCAGTATGGCTGGGTTGGTAGCAGCCCTAGAAAATGTCTACCTAGCTCCCTTCTGCTTTTTGGATGTGGTGTGAGCCATAGGGGAGCTCCTTCTGCTTTTTCAGTCTCACATTTGTGGGACTTTGATTCAGGTCCTTTACATGCAGGAAACAGACGAGGGTGTCACTCCCTGTGGAGCTTTCTGAGCTGGATGCCTGTGTTGAGATCAATGCTTGGCAGGCTGACATCACATTACCGAGTCAAATCCATGAAATAAATGTTAAACCTCTTTAAGTCTAAAAGGCACAGTTTTTTCTTTTACCTAAACACCAACTCTGTCAAAATCCAAGACTCTGCCCCCTGTTCATAAATGACTGGTGGGAATTGACTTTTATTTTCCATATTTAACATCCCATCATCTAGTCAATTAGACTACAACCAGTGACATTACAAGAGCAAAACACAACCCAAATGCTGCCTATCACCCTAAGCCTTGGGTGTTCTTGATTTCTTCCAAAATACTCACAGTAAAAGTACCAGCCCCTTTTCTGCCTCCCTCAAAATGAAAAGCAAAAGTTACAAGTCTGAAAGCTTGCAGATGACTTGTATTTGTTTGGTATTTATTTGTTGTTTTCATTCCTGCTTTATTTGCTTTGCTTTTCTCAGGAATTTGTGTCTTTTTAGTTGTCCAGTAACTCTTCTGTTTCCAGACAAACTCAGAGAAAACAACAATGTTATTCAAAATAAGAGTGAAATTTTTGGTGATCAAAGTGAACGAACAGTTATAAACCACAACAATAAGCAAAATAATGAATCCTGGTTTTGGATGTTCTTATCTTAGGAGCCTGGTGACATTAATGCCTTGGAGTGGTTACCTAGAACAGAGGCTAGACAGAGTTAAGAGAACAGAGGAGATATTTATTAAAGCCCTTTAATAGGTACACCTTGGGTAGTCAAAAGCCTTCCAGAGGCTACATGCAAGTGTGACAATAGCCACCAGTTTTTCAGACAATTGTAGGTTTGGTCTATCTTCATATCAGGGGTGAATCCTCCAATTACTGCTTGAAGTCATATTCCCCCAGCGTGCTCTCCGCCCCGATTCACTTTTGTTTACACTTTTCTGGGGCTAAGCCAGAGGAGTCCTTGGTTTTCAGACCTGAAGGGATTGTTTCTTCTGACCAAAATGTGGAGAGAGCTTACTAACTATCTATATGGAGTTCAGAGTTATACACTAATGCAGTACAGCATCTGAAAAATATAAAAGCTAAAATCTTAGAGCATCAACATGATATCTGTCAATCTAGGATTGACTGATACAGTTTTTCTCCTTAAATTTTTGTTGTCCTTTTGTTCAACATGATATTTTCCTTCCCTCCATGTTCCTATTTTTATTCCCATTCTGGCACAGGCTGCCATGTAGCTCAAAAGTGATAAACAAGCTTTACATTCCCCTTTCTTGTGAAGAACATCAAAAATGGCATTTTCTGATTGCACATGCATGATTTTTATCATCTTTCAATGACTGCTTAGAGGTCACAATGACATAATTTAATGCAGAGTGGACTTGGTGTGGACAGTGATTGTTCTAAAAATCTTTTCCTTACCACGAGCCTCCTTTTATCAATTTTAGGGGATCACACTCTCACAGTCATTCAAACAGAATGTTCCTGCAACTTCACTTACTCTTTTTATACTTCCTACAACAAAAATTGTAAGAGGGTTTTCATTCTAGCTGAGGAGAGGAGAATGGATTGCAGGATGTGGTGGTTGTTCCCCCAGGACGCTGCCTTATGAATAAAAGATTGAGGTGCATTTCCATATGATACTCTGTCTTTTTGTTAGATACTTAAAAAGAAAATCCATTCAGACTCTGATAGACTGAATGAGAATGAAGATGTTGGCATTTCCCAGTCCAGCTGGAGGGCTGAGGAGCAGCAGTTGTTAATGGCTTCGCTGTCAGGGTTGTTGGCTCTGCTGTATCTCCACCCTGGCCTGGCGCTGTAATTGTGCCTCAGACGTGGGAGATCAGAGATTGCAGCAGATTCATGGCCTTTATTGCTGCACGATTATCCACAGTGATTCAGCAGGTACTGGGAAGACCTGTACATCAATCCTTTTAATAGATGCCAGCTCTTTCTCCTAATCTCTGCTTGGCCTAACTGAAAAAATGAAAAAGAGAATAAATTAGTACTAGGAAGCTTTTTTTTCTGCTGAGCCATTTTGGAACTAGATTGCCCTGCACGTGGATCACAGTGTTGTTAGGATAGCTCAAAGATTTCTTTCAATGACTGACATCAGTAGAATATTCCAGACAGCAGGAATGGTGCCATGGCAGTGGACAGTGCACACTGGGACTGGTCTTCACTCCAGTTCCTCCATAATTATGTCGTTACACCCTCATGTTGTTGACCCAAACATAAACTGGCTCAGAACCCTTTACTCATCCAATGTATAAACTTTCTAATCTGTTTTTATTAAATGGGATTTTGAGAATTTAGTGATGTAGAAGCTCTCAGGGCCTCTGGGATCTGGAAGCCAAAGCTCCATGGAAAAGTGTTACAACAAATTTTAAAAAAGGAAGAGAGATGTAACTTCCCTATGCAACACTTTTATAAGGAATATAATCCATCCTATTAGAACACAAGGCTTTTAAGAGTTCTGAAGCAGAACATAACATTTGAAAAAATTACATAAATGCTGTCATTATTATATCCCTGACACTTTCAGTTTCTTTCTGTGGGAAGGACTATACAGAAATAAGTGGAGTACAATTCAGTTTACTCTTTTCCACTCTTTGGGGACTGTTTTGTCCTGCTTAGAAAATGGATGTGTACAGAATTACAAAAACAAATACAGGCCAAGATGCGGGATATGGTAAAAATGTGGGGAAAAGGGGAGCTTGTTTTAAATATTGATTTATCCACAGGACTTATTCTATCCTCTTTCTAAAACAGTGTATTTTGCTTTGTGAGCAATTCTGATGACTGATGTTATGTCTAGGGATGACTTTTCTTTCATAGAGGTAAGAAATATGCTGTGAAGAAAGCTGTCACATGAGGTTTTTTCATGTGTAATAATAATTTGGAAAAACAGGGGGGTAAAGATCTCTCCATGCCTCTTCCTTCTTTAAAAAAAAATAAATAAATTTAGTTGCAGTCCTGGATGTAGGGTTACATATGGTAAACAAGAGAGGTTGACCTGATGGCAATGACCAAACTCTTACTGATTCCATTATGGCAGTAATTATAGCTGAGATGTTACTTTCCTACTGACCTTGGCTGGATCTCTTTTGATGTTTTGAGAACTGATTTGTGTGTTCTCGAGCACATACAGCACAAGATATTGAAGTGTACTGTAGCTGAAAATCACCTTCCTTAAACAGAGGATGGAAAGATATTAGTGAATGAGACAAATTTTTAAATTCTTTGGAGTATTAAATAAAAGAGGTGGGAAGTTGACAAATAAAAAAAAGGTTGAGATGGTAGGGGTCTTCCTCCTTCACCTTCCCTCAGTGAAGCCAGCTGTGTTTGTAGAGTCAGCCTCTTGCTGTGGGCCAGGATGGAGCGAGATAGGTCTGCAAAACTGCTTTTAGGTATGCTGACATCAAGGCAAATAATGCTTTGACAAATTTTCAAGACTCTTGGTTTATAATTCTTTAGTTGAGTGTATATTCTAATCAGGCTAATGGATATCAGGATACCAGCTCTATGCAAATATTCCCACTTACTTCAACACCAGCTGAGTGAATAAAAAGTGTAGCATTTTTTGCTTCTAATCTCACCCATCTCTTGCATTTGCATTTGTAGTGAAAACAAACCTGCCTGAGGCCATCTTGCAGCTAAAAGTGATGGTTAAGGGAAAGGGAGATGCTGATAATTCACTCATTGAAAATGTTCAAATTCTGACTATTACATAAATTATTGTTTTCCTGGAGCTCTGTGTAGTGGGATGAGCTCAGTGTAGCTGCTCTCAGAAACCTGAGCCTTTCCAGTGCCTGACCCCACTTCTGGTAACACCTACTTCCTTGTGTCAGAGTTTGTCCTTGCAATCCTCACATTTTCAAACTTATGTCCCTAACGTCTTTTTTGTTAAATTTACTGAAAGAAATAACCAATCCATTCATCTTGATCTCCTTTTTCAGTTGTTTAGCTAATTTATTAAAGAGTGAAAAATAATTCTTTACTTGTAGTGGACCACTGATCCCAGTGTGGGTTGGTAATGAAATTATCTGTGTGGCTGTGGCTAGGGCAAGAGAGTCAAATGGGTAAATTTGCAGAATTTCAATGAATTCTTAACTCAGTACCTAATTTACTACAAATAAAGCATTTGCTCTCTGTAAGTATTTACCTGGCAGTGTTTAGTCATCCCCTGTGGGCTTTCCTCAGTTTCATGCAACCCTGTCTGGGAAAATCTAGCAAGGCACTGCCATACAGTTTAAGGCTGTGAAGTCTTCAACAAACTGTTCCCTTTTAATTCACTTTTCCCTGTAAGAACAGTGAGCTTGCAGTGTTTCTTCTCTTTACCATTAAAGGAAAAATGCTGATACATATGTATTGGGAATCAGTTATCCACCAACTTTTGCTGATGGTGCAATTTACCAATTGGCAACAATTAGTCCTAAATTTTCTGGTTCCCCTGACACTGCTCTCCTATAAATTTTGGTCTTAAATTCTGAATAAACACTACTTAAATCCCCCTGATAATAAGAAGGATTAATAGCAGCAAACCCCAAATTACTATTATGTGCCTTATAAATTAACACAGAAGTGATAGATAGCTGAAAACTGCTTATTTGTGCACTGGGGCTGGTTCTCCACTGTTTAACAACTTAGCCTGCCGTATATATTAGTATAGTGCTGTAATGTAAACCTGAATTGCCTATTCTCCAGCAGTACAATTTGTTAATTAATATCAGGACCCCACTGTGTGGATGCTTCATGGGGAGCAGCCCAAATTACTAAGAACTTCAATTGAATATAAAAAGAATTGTCAGCAGAGACTTGAAGAATTATTTCATCAAAGCCATGTGTCAGATCAGTAACAGAGTTGTGGGAAAAGTCTGTTCACTGCTCTCTGTAATGGAGGCTCAAGGCATAAAATTTTGTCATCTTTGGGCTTTTGGAAAGAGTTGTCTATGATCATGTATCGAAAACTTTAAAATCTCTCCAGGAAGGAGCTTCTACACAGCTGATTATTTTAGAGGAGTCTCTCAGAACTGGGTCCAGTGGAGCAATGCTTGGTCAATCCTCACTCTCAATCTCTTTCAGACATTCATTTCACTGAGGAGCTAATTCAGGCATTCTTTAGTCAGATCATCAATTGTCCTCATTCCATCCTGAAAAGAACTTAGGAAGGTGGGTTTTTTAAATTGATATGTGGAAGTCAAAGACTTTCTCCAAAATACTTTTTTTTTAATGAATGCAGCATTCTTTAAATGCCAAGATTTTTTTCTTAATTGACCAAGTAGCCAGAAACTTTGCAATTGCTACTTCTAAAGATAATAGTGCATTTTCCAAATATTGGCTTTATTAGTAAACCAGCAAAGACCTAAAAATGTTTCTCCAAATTAATACTGTGAGGAACGATTCCCCACTACAAATAGCCTCTATGATATGCTGGGTTGAAAAAAGATAATACAGGGGACAATAATTTTCCAATGTAGTTGCCTGTGTGGGTTCCTCTCCTGCCAATTTAAAGACATTCTTGGTCATATAGTGTCTCTTTAAGCACTTCTTTTTTTCTCTAAATTGAAGTCTTGGTGCTGGATCATTCCTTATAGTTGAAAGGAAGCATTGGATTCTCTGGTTTCTGTGGTGATTACCTAAAAAATATTAGCAGGAAGGACTGACTCTCTGCTCTGTATTAGAGCATGAAGTTGCACCAGATGTCACACACTTCTACTCAAACATGACTCTAAAGGCTTGACAACAGTGGATATGGGTCTTGGGTTGATATTTTGAAATAAATGTGAAGTCTTCAGTTGCTGTATGAAGAGTGATTCACCATGGAGTGTTTTTCTTTCAGTCAGGATGCATAATTCATTCCTAAAACCCTTCCTCTGCAGGAGGTTTACAATCAATGAGCTCGTGGGCTCTTTGTGTGAGGCAGAGCTGCACACAGGGAAATTGCTGAGTTGGGTCCATGATGTCAAACTTCACCTTTCAGACTAATTGTGAGCACTCACTCACTTCACAGAAGCCTGCTGGCTGCAGAGAGCACCCCAGACTGGGACTTCTCTCTCTGTAACCTGCTGCATTCTGTTGAAATAGCTTCCATTCTCCTCTTCCCAGCACTCTGGGGTGAGGACAGTTTTTGTTTCTTTTTTGCTCAGCTACCATGGTGTTCCTATTCTCCTCTTTTGGGACACAGGGCATGGCACACCAGAGCACTGTTATGGTAAAAGAACTGGAAGTTTTGAACAGGCAGACAAAGAGCTTTTTTCCTTTTGGCTCAGTCTGTGTTACATCACAAAATGTGCGTCCAGTGGCAAGGACTCAACTATGGCTCTTCTGTGAATTCAGTCTCATGTGTTGCCTTGGGCTGAGCTGAAATAATCAATCAAACAGTAAAACAGCCTCAGCTGCATCAGGCAATGTAGAGGTTCCAAGATATAGGAAGGCAGATTCCAGCCTCCCCCTTGCTGTGCAGAAGGACACACAGTGATTTGGTGACTTCCATAACAGACTCTCACACATTCTGATTAATTGCCATAAAAACAGAAGGTAAAAGAATATGTTCTATTTCTTCACAGTTTGGGTTATCTTTTTGTCTGGAGTGTGTATTCTTCTTCTCCACTTCTGATGTAAGTGACTCTCATATAGATTTTTAATGTGCATTTTCTTTGTTTTGGTGATGTAGAAATAGCATGACTCTTCTGGTTATGGGAGATCCCAGGACTATAGAGAATGTTTTCCTATACAAGAAATACTCTCAGATATAATTTTACAACCTTTAATGCATGTCTGTCTGTGAATTTATTCTGAGGGATCACTTCTCCAATCTTACATGACACACTTTGGGTGAATGGCTTTGGTTTCAGCTGGAGCTGAGTGGGATTTTTTTCTGTTCTTGTATATTGAATACTTACAGTCATGTAAAGTTGGCGTGGTTTACATACACTAATATTTTCAAATATTTAAATCTCCAAACTTCCGAAACACTTTTTTTTTCTGTAAATTCATATACAATGACCTGAAATATTTTTCTACTGCATAGAAAGAAGGTAAGAATATGTAATTATGTATAGCTGAGCTCAGAATAGTTTTCCCATTGTCTGTTGTGCTAAAAATGTCAATTCTCTTCCCCCTTGTCTCCCTTCTCATTCTTTTTTATTTCTTGAATAAACTAAAAAAGCTTTTTATCTAATCTTATTCAGTGGCATTACTGTGCCCATTGTCTACTCTCTTCTAGGATTTTTTTTTCCTGAAGTCTTTCATTAATGCAGCACATACATATATTGTTTCATGCCTTCCCTTGGGCTGCATTTTTTCTTGCTGTCCCCTTTTCCTCATCTCCCACTCCCTGTGATGAATATCTTTTTTTCTTTTTTTTTTAATTCTGTTTGTAGATCTTGGCCTTCACAAAAGACAAAGATACCCATTTGACATCACAAAGAGGATGTTTGTGTTTAAGCACCAAGGGTTTCATTTAGTAAATGCTGAGAGTGCTTCCGGTCACCAGCAATTCCACACTGGAATATAGGTGCTCACTTCTGCAAATTTGGTCTCATTTTCTGTCTTTCTAGCTGATTATAAACTGATAATGAATGCAGGACTTTGCTGGATAAATATATTAATCATTTAACCATTGTACAAGTCTCCAAAACTTGAAAATACCAAATAAAACATAGAGATGAAAACTTGCATCCTTCTTGGCATTCCATTTCCCTGGGTTAGGAATGACTCCTACAAAAATAAATGCCACCATTTATTTTAAAATGAATGAATGGATGTGGGCTGTGGATACCATGAGCACAATCAGTCTTTCTAGAATTAATAGTGTTACTTTCTCCTAACAAAGAAATGAGACAACTTTTCATATTAGGGAAATTCAGCATTTGTTTTCTGGGAATGCTGTTGGTGTGATGTAGGTAGAATTTATCTGGCTGTGAACACAAGGCTGCTGTGCCCTTGGAGTGGGAGTTTATTAAAACTCAGTCATGTGATCTGTTGACAGGAATCATAATCACCCAGCCCTGGACTTCAGTAACACAGCTGCAACTCCTTTGTAAGATTTTTTTATTATTATTATTTCCCTTTTAGCTGCTTTTGTCCTCTATTTATTTATTTATTTTATCCTGAAGTCACAGATTTCTGACTTTGCTCCAGCAATAGAGTCTAGCATATGCTGGGCTTCGAGCAGATCAGTGGAATTTGATGAGATACCAGCATGTACTCACCAGCCCTCAGAGCAAGAGAAGATTTTTTCTTGCAATAATTTCCACTGTTACATTCTGATATCATGGCCAAGACTCTGATAAATGTAAATACCATAATAGATATCAGCAGATGTCTGGGAGTTAGAGGGAATGGAGAACTGGGATATTATCATTCAATATATCTTCAGCTTTATTCCCGCTGAAATGTTCTTTGTCTGCACTGAGCATTCACTGTGGCAATCTCTGCAGCTGAGCTCTGCCAAACCCCTTTGTTCTCCTCTGCTGCGGCATTCCAGCGGTGGGAAGGTGCTGTGGCCTTCCTGAAGAAGAATCCTGAGGACAGCTCAGAGGCACAGGCACGTCCTGTGCCCAACCCAGTGCCTGAGCTTCGCCTCATCCTTTATTATGAGCAGGGCACACCGTGAAGGTGCCAGGGACAAGAGCTCCGGGGAGGCGGAAAACAGGGGTTTATGTAGGGGTAGTGATGGGCGGGATAGATGCAGAACCAATGGGAAGAGGACCTGGGGGCGGAGCAGAGGGGACAGGCCAATGGGATATGAGGGATTTGCATAAAACAACAGAGGATGCTGGGAGGTGATCTTCTACTTGCCATAACACAAAGGTCATGGCTTCAGTGGGATTGACCCTCCAGGGGAAGCACAACAAGTTCTTTGTCTTGTTCTCTGGCCCCAAACTCCTCAGAGCTCATGTTCTCCTCCCAGACCTGTGCGTTTCTTGACCAGAGTGATCAGTTACGTCAGTAATAACACATCTGAGGCATTTTTTTCCTCCGCCTCATAGGTCACTCTCAGGTGATGCTCCTGTTCTGCATACGGGTTTTGCTTAATCAAATGAAGGAGCTTTATTTATTTATAACAGTAGGTAGTAATTGCAAATCTGTCCAAACACCTTTTTTCTTTATTTCCCCACTATTAATGATACCTGGATTGATGAAATACTTGTTTTGTGTATTTCTAACTTTGTAAATGCATTAGCAATAGAGGTTTTTACCTCAGATTCCCTCCCTGTCATATACTTCATTAATTCCACACATCACATTCTTTCCAGCTTTATTCTAAATTGCTGTATCATTTACTCAGATAAGTTCAGTTGTCACAGAAGCTCTGTGAGGTGTTTGGTCTTTTCTTACCCTTTGGCAGTACAGTTTTGATTTTTAAATAACAGCTTCTTTTTCTTCTCTATTCTCTGTCTCCTCTTCTGATAGATCAGCTTAAACAAGTTATCATGAAGTGAATAGGTATTTATTCCTACTGAGACATGTGGAGGTGTAGAGCAGGTTCCAGTCTGAGACTATCTAGTAGTGGCTTCTGGGGTCAAGTAGTGAGGGGAAAAAGGGATTTGCAAGCACATGGAATTTATAAAATTAATTTTCCCTAGTCCATTCCTTTATCTGTTTAACCTGTTCTCTACAGTTATTAAAATATGGTATTTTTATCTGTTGACAGAAAAGGAATCTTGTAAATATTTGAGCAAATAGGATTACATGAAGATTTAAATAGCCATCTTTCTGGGCTTTTTGATTTTCAGTCTTCGTGTTTCAAAAGGTTTTCCATCTGTTAAGCTCTACTTCAGAAAAGCACTTAAGCACATACTTAAATCCATCAGTACAAGGAAGACCTATAAGCCTGGATTTAACTAGATGCATATTTCTAAATCAAGGCATTAAGCTCTTTGCTCAACATGCAGAAAATTCCATTTTTTTAATCACAGTGCCAGTATGCTTCCCTGCTAAAATGCACCACCATATATGAATATTTATTATTGAAGGAGCTGTAGTGCAGATGGGAAGGTATGTTTTCTTCATGGAAGACATAGATTTGGAATGTATAACCCAAGTTGATTGGAGGGATGGAACATGTCTCCTATGAGGAAAGGCTAAGAGAATTGGGATTGTTCAGCTTGGAAAAGAGATGGCTTTGAGGTGACCTAATTTTGGCCTTTCAGTACTCGAGGGAGCTACAAGATGGGGAGAGACTCTTTACAAGGGCTTGGAGTGTCAGGATGGAGGTGAATGTCTTCCCACTGGCAGAAGGCAGGGTTAGATGGGACACTGGGGAAGAATTGCTCCATGTGAGGGTGGTGAGGCCCTTGCACAGGGTGTCTGGAGAAACTGTGGCTGTTCCTGGATCCCTGGAAGCGTCCAAGGCCAGGTTGGACAGGAGCAACCTGGGATAGTGGAAGATGTCCTTGCCCACAGGATGGGGTGGAATGAGCTGGACTTTGAGGTCCCTTCCAAAGTAAACCATATCACTCTATGATATCTGGTGGTGGCAAGAGAAAGACTTGGGGCCTAACCTCACTGTCCTGGAGTTGTGCTTGCTTATACAGGATGAAATGCCCACCATGGCCTAGTTGCTACTGGAATTAAGAGGCGTGGATTGCAGCAGATGTATTGGGAGCCACAAGCAGTCTAGGGGCCAGTTTGTGTGTGTTTTGATCTTATAACAAGATTAGTGGGAACTGGGAGCTGCTGGGCCTAGAGCTGAGATTCGACAACCTCATCAATTTTAGGTGGCAATTCTGCCCAGCCCCTCTGTGAGTTACCCATGTCACACATCATGCTGGGACTACTTCAGACATTTAGCATCTGGCATGAGTCAGGTCCTTTCCCCTTTACTCGTGGAATTATTAATCTGTCTGTATGGGGAAGATTTACTGGTTTAGCTGATAGGATCAGGAATTTTGCCTGTTCAGGTCTAATACAAAAGAGGGTTGACGTAAATGCCTCCCCACTGCTCTAATGCAAATAAAAACAAACACATTAAATAGTATTTCCAGATTTATTTTACCACATTTCATAGGTAAAGATATTAGAAAAGGAAGAGAGGAGAAATAGAAGCTCTTTATTGAAGAATCATATAATGGTTTGGGTTGGAAGGGACCTTAAGACCTTCTTGCTCCAACCCCTGCCATGGGCTGGGACACTTTCCACTAGACCAGATTGCTCAGTGACCCATCCAACCCTCAAAAGGGCTTTTCGTTTTGTCTCTTTTTAAATGATGAGTAATTAGCCCAAGAAATTCCTGTGAGCCTAACATGAACAGATTGTTTATATTTTTAAGTCATTTCTGAAATTATGTAATAATTATGAAATTTACTCACAAAAGTCTGGTATCTACTAAATGCTTTCCTGTAAAACATATTTTACCGTAGAACCTTATAAATATTAGAACAAAAGGCTTCGCAGAACAAACAAATCTGAAAGCACAGAAATGCACAATGATTCCTTTCTTGTATCGCTCATTCAATACATTATTAACTTGAGCAGAGAGAGCAGCACCATGTCTGTGCCCAAGGAGCAAAAGTCAAAATATTCCCAGAGCGGCACAGAGGAATGAATTTTTCAGGTATTGGTATTTGCCTCTATTTGCAATGTGCTTAAATGGAGAAACCTGAATGCATCTATATTCAAATCTGGAATTAGACCCAACAATACACCCTATTTGGTTTTCCTGTGAGGTTGCTGAAAGCTCATGTTATGGCTTAGCAGCTTTATTGGGTATTTGCAATGTGAGCCTAAGAGAAGTCATCACAAAGCCCTACTGGCCTGGAATGGCAGGGTAGTAAGATACTTATTTTTTTGTTATGAAAAGGAGAAATTGTTTCTAATAATCCACTGTATGCTCAACAGTGGATTTTTTTTTTTAATTGAGCATGGAGCTCAAAAAAACACAACTGTGTAGCAATTTAATGACACAATTCACTCCTCCATGTACTTTTATAGGATCAATTAGCACCTAAACAACATTTTTTTCTTGTTACAGCCCTAAACTCAGCTTTTATTGAGCCAATTATGTCTCTACATTTCAGTCTGTTGGAAGCTTTTGGCACAGCAGTGTTCCCAGGGAGGTCAGCAGTGGTAATAAGCTGCTCTTAAGGACTTTTTCCAGTATTTGCATTTTGATGGTTGTTGAGCATGGTGTTTGTGCTGACCAGTCCTGTCAGCATCCACAGATATTAAACCACCTGTGTCCTTTATTCTGTCTGTTCTTCACTGGCATTCCTGGGGACCTGTGTAACTAAAAGCACAGGTACTTGCATTAGTACTAAATAAGTGTAGGATTCATTTAAATCAGGTAATGTTGTTCTTATTTTGCCTCAGCAGAACCACAATGCAAAGCACAACTCCAGGAACAGTTGAGGCAAGACTCTACTGCTCTAAAGGAAACTCTGTTCTGCAATATGCAGGTAGTATTTGATATTAGATTGGTTGGTGTTAATGTGTGAATAAAACCAACCAAAGTTGGGCTCTGAGTGACATTCTGACTTTAAAATCAGTAATATATGTTACAGTAATATATGTTACCTCTACATTCTTGATCTCTGAAAGCATCCACTGTATGAACTAGGCTGGGGTAAGGCTTGGTGGTACCTTCTGACCTATGGTTCTCTAAAATACAGTGTTTGTTCTGTTTCTTGGAAACTGTAGTGTGCCCCTAAGTGATTTAGAAGTTCCATTAGAGATTACAAGAAATACCAATTTTAGTGGCGACTTAAAGAAATCTGCAGGCACGGATGAGGTGGATATTTGGTAAGGCAATCACTGAGTGGTTGGGGAACTCAGAGGATATTCTGTAGAGCAGTGGTCTGAGAGAAGAAATAATTTATTTAGGGTGAGGAAGTTCAGAACTTGGGATGATCCATGTCCTTGCTGTATTTGCCTTAATAATAAATTCCACTTGAAGTGATCATCAATAATTATGCTAAATGTGGATTTTCCCACTCTTTAGTTGTGCCACACTTCTTTGCCAGATACCATGTTTAATGGTATCAGATGAGTTAATTATTCCCCAGTCACGACTTACTGTGGCTACTGGTCACTATTTTCACTTGATTGCTGTTGCATCTCATTCACAATGAAAAATTATGCTTCAAATTGGTTGGAAAAGAGAAATTCAGTTTAAAATCCAAATCTGGAAGAGCAGCATTCCTTGGTAAACTCCAGAATGGAAAGGCTGGAGAAAATCACTATCTGTGCACCCCCCACCTCCCACTATTCTGGTGCGCAACTGAAACTGCACTAATTATCAAACCCTGAATCCATATTTGTCCACGCCCTGACCTGTTTATCTGGTATCGAGCTACTGCATTTTCTCATAAATTATGAATTCTCTGAAACAGAGTCTATGTTTGAGTCAATCCTTACAATGCAGCATCACTGCACTCAAGTGCAGAGACAGTTAGGTAGGAACTGCTCACCATAGCCAGAGTCCCAGTTTTAGACTTCTCTGCCTTTGGGAGCAGATAAAAATGCTTTTGGAAAGCTGTGTGTAGTAGTTCATGCCTAAAATTTTGGTTCGCTCCATTTATTATGCCAATTCCTTCAGCTTTTTTATATATTTATGTTGGCCTTCAGATTCTGGGTTATTCTGGTCTTTCCCTTTTTGCGTCCTGCAGACTTAAGCTGTTTCTTTTGATTTTCCTTTGTGAGGGATCCTAGTCAGAATTTGGAAAATGTGGGCAGATGTTTGTTGCGTCATCAGAATTTTGCAATTATGAGAGATTTGTCCAGTGAGACTGTTTGAATACCAGCCTGTTTGACTTACTCTCTCCTCACTAGTTTCTTGAGAATTATTTTGAAAAGTTACTAATAAGAATGTCAGCTCCAGCCATCACCAATGATAACAATGACAAAAATGTGTCATAAAAAAAGTGAAGACTCACGTCACCTTGAAATTCATAAGGACATTTATGCACTTGTTCTATCTTCCAAAACAGACTATGTATTTCATCTTCCAAATTTGCTCTCAGTGCACACAGGCATTCATGGGGAAGATGTTCATACGATGCTTGGAACAACTTGGGCACATTTCACATCAAGAAGAGAAGTTGGATCTCATTAATCACTCCAACAATGAAGTCAATTAGAGAAGTGCATCTCGTTAGGTATCTGCTAAGATTCCACTCAATGGCTCATTACTTGTAGGCAAGCAATCTGACACCATTTATGGTGCCACGTGAAATAGAGAGATGAAAAAGCATATGGGAGAGCAAAATGTGCTGTCATTAATTTTCATTTTGTTTGCTTTTCATGCTATTGGTAAAATAAGTCCCTTCTAATATGAAACTGTATTTAATCTGTCCTATATCACTATTTCTGCCCAATAGATGACATGAATACTCTCTTTACCATGTTTGGCTAAGGATGGAGGATGTCAGGTTTCAAGAGCATTGTCTAATTGCCCAACAATGATCACTCCCTCAATTCATTCCTTGTTCCTTCATATTGTTGCATGGGCGACTCAGCCGTGTGTGAGGGAGAGGAAATGATGAGAACTCCATCTTATCAGAAGGCTAAATAATTACTTTATTATTCTATACTATATACATTGCATCTAAAGTGAATCTGCCTTGCACTCACCCTTGCTCACAACTGCACCAAACTGCACTCGTCCTCATTTCTCCCCTGACTGTCTCGTGACAGTCTGACACACACACAACTCTTGGCCCTGATAGGCCAAGAGAACAAAACATCCTCACTTTGGGTAAACAATCTCTATATTGCATTCCACTTCAGCACAGCAAGAGAAATAAGAATTATGGTTTTCCTTCTTCTCTGCTTGTCTCACAGCTTCTCTTTGTTCAGAGGGCATATGAATACCACACCTTCAGTTATTTCATACTCATTAAGTAGAGAGAGGGGCATCTGTGAATAACAACTGCACTGGTGCCCTAAGGATTCCTGTCTGACTCCCCTCCTTGGGTAAGGAGCATAAGTCATGGAGTTGGTTGGATGTTCGTGTTGGGAAGTGTGGGTTTTCTTTCCTCTGCAGACACAACTGGGGGATCCAATTTTTAGTGTTCTACTCTGGGTGATTGCTGCCTTGTGTGCTCAGGCAGGGCTGAGCAGGAAAAGGACAGAGCCTTTTTTGGTGGTTATTGCTGGCTATAGACTCTGCAAGGATCCCACAGTTATTAAACCCCCTTGTTTCCCTTTTATCACTGCCTCCATCCCCTCCTGCCCAGCTGCTGCAGGACTTTGGCTCCTTTAGGTTTTGTGGGGATTTGCAAAGAGCTGAGTGGTGAGTATGCAGACCCTGAACTGCAGCTGGCCCCACCCTCAGAACAAAGGCATGGGAATCCCGGGGAAGGTGTCTCTGGACAGATGGAATGGAAACTGCAGAGACAGTGAACTGGACCCCAGTTAACAGCTGGAATTTCAAAATCTTCTTGAGCTCCCCTCATACATAACACCTTTGAATTCCAGGTATTAAGAGGTGGAGCTTGGTCAACTCTGCTGGGATTTAAGCTGTGATTATCCCAAGGAGCTCTGTGATTAGGGTGCAGTGCTCACTGCCATTCCTATAAAAGAACTCTGTGCTCTAAGGATATGATGCTGTAAAATGAATGGCTGCTTACAAGAGTAATCCTATATCAGGATAATGTTTTATACACAAGACTATTTTTTTACAATGCCTCTATAGTAAATGAACCTATTCTGATAACATTGAACAAGCACCACAATTTTCCAGGTGGGCAACTTTGATTAGACATTGGTCTTTTTCTTTGAGAACAGAAAGTTCTGCTAAACAGCACACTGTGCTAAATAATTTAGCACATTGAATTTAAAATAAGATAATTCGTCTTTATAAATACTTGTCTTTCCTCTGTAAGTCCACAAAGGTGATTTTTTTTAAAAAAAAATCTCTTTTGGAGCAGGGTTATAAATATCTAAATACCTAAGTACTTTGTCAAAATGCTGTATTCTCCAGCACTGTAAAATTTAGAGCATTGCAAGTTTTTGAGATTCATCTTGGGTGTAAACATATATGATTAGTGTCACTTTTGTCACCTTGTAAATCGAATTTGAGCCATTGGGGTTTTTTTAAGTTTTAGAGCAAAATCAGCTCAAAGGTGTGATATTTTGATCTGAAAGCCATGAGATCTGTGGGTTCTAGTGCTGTTTTCCCTGACTCTGCTCATGGTGAAAAAGCTGTGTTGCTGAATATGAGTCTTATATCTGGAATGGACGCTTTCCATCCTTTGGGATAAGCCAGTTGTGTTGTGAGATGCAGATACAGCTACTCCAGTGTGTCCATAAACTCAACCAAACTCAAATGAAGAGGGTAGCTGCTCAGTAGAGTGCAGGGAAATCAAAGGATGATGCATAAAAATATGTATTTTTCAATTAATGTTTGAAAATATATTGCCATTTTCTTCATCAGTCATAATCATATTATTTGATAAAACTATTTTCAATGGTAAATTCTCGGGACTAGGGATGAGCAGGATCATGACCACAGTGGAGCAGCAGTGACAACTGAACAGAGGTGAGCATTACCTGCAAGAACCTGCTTAATAAGTGCACTCTCATTTTAATTACAGATATTCTCAAGTTCACATTTGTCATATTAGTTTCCTTAGTTTTGCTGCCCTTTCCTTGTGTATTATGAGTATAATTTTCATGGTTCAATCTGTAAGATTTTTTCTTTCTGAATTAGCATCTGAATTTGACATTTTTCTTGATAATAAATAGGTTGTGCTATGATGGAAGTACCCAGGAAGACTGCATTACATTCTCTGGCAATTTATTTTAAAGACATGTAAATTGTGTCCTTCTTCCCAGGCAGCACTGATGCTACTCTATATAGCACATCTCAGAGCTTTTAAATCCTTAGGGAAATTATCTTTTAAATTACTTAAGGGGAGAAAAATAAAAAGGCAGCAGGGCTTGACACCAAGGATTAACTGCTCCTACATAAGTTAATTTGGTTCAAAGATGTGACACCTTCTGGATATTGATTTGGATATTTTAGTTCTATAACTCTTAAATTGTAGGCAAACTTGTCACATTATGAAGATTCTTGACTGGATTTTAAAATTTTAGAAGTGTTTATGAAATAACTGCTGAAGTCATAAATGCTCTGATATTCTGTATTTCTAAAAAAAAATCAAAAACAGAGTAGTACAAGAGAAATGGGAAATAAATCAATTTCTAGAAACACCAGCATCATCTGTGAAAGCAAATAAACCAATCCCACCCACAGTTGGGGGACACCATCTGTGAATTTATCTGTCTCTTTGTACATGTTGCACTCAGTTTTCTACCACTGATTCCAAAGAGGCATGGGGATATTTGGCATGTAGAAGAAATCTGCGAGATATTCAGCAATAGGGAAGTAAAATAAAAGGCTTTCGTCTCTTGTAGAAACATTGTTAGTAACCCTTGATATTTTTTTTTTTCATTAAAGACTTTTTTTTTTAACTTGCTGTTCAATGGAAAGAGTGTGCATTTTTCAACAGATAAATAGGGATTGGGAATGAGTAGTACATTGACAAAGTGTAATGGCACACAATTAACACTAACAGGGTCCACACAGTGAGAAATGCTGCAAATAAGTGGGGGTTTATAGAACACATTGTAAGAGAAATAGTAATGTTTTTTCACCCGCAACAGAACCCAGTAATCTGGGGTTTTCTGTAGACATTAAGCTGTGTGTTTACTCTCACTTCTTCTTGCCTCATCCCTTTGCCACTTCTGTTACAGTTCTCCTATTCTGAACAGTTGCAGTTGGTTTTATTTAGAAAAAATCCTTTGATCACTTTTCCTTTGTCCTCCAAGAAGGTAGAGCTGATGGTGTGCTTGTGTAGAGGTTTCACATTACATTTCAGACTACTCTTCTGCTTTTTTTCTTTAATTGTCATGTGCATAAATTACTATTGATCTGCTTTCATTTGCAGATCCTTGCCCTGGAATGATGTAGTCTGCTACTGAGACTTTTTTTTGTTGTTTAGTTTTGAAACACCTGTCACTTTCAAGGGAATTATTTCCATGTGTCTCAGTTATTGGGGTTTTTATCCCACTTCTCTATGAAATGAATGTAGCTTTCTGTATATTTTTGTAATGAGAGTAATTAGTTTTCTGTCTCAGTGTCACAACAGTCCTTCTGCTGAAATGATTATGTCATTAGAATTCCCTTCAAATAAGTCACAAGGGCTTGGCATGTAGTCTGGGTGATGTACAGTAGATTGTGAATTCATAGGACAGTGATAATAAATTTCTTCCTTCTCACTTTCTCCTGCAACTCCACAGTATTATATGAATAATCTTCAAAGGTTCTGGGTATTTTCTAGGTGCACTGACTTTATTTCTGTCCCTTTAAAATATTGTAAGAGGATGGAATAAGTGGACCATGTTCAATTTTCTGGATTTTGTCAATTGACATGTTTCTAAAAGGAAATTTAAAACAATGCTCAAATCCATAATATAGAGGATCATTATTTGTTCTCAGTAATTACAAAAACTGACAAGTTTTTACTGTTTGTCTTTTTAAGTCCAGTTGTCTATGTAGTCAAACATGTAAAAAGATATGTAAAAATTTGTAAAATATAAAATTAGCTTTTTATATGGTTGTCATCTCTCCAGCACAGCACATCTTGCACTGTAGGACTTTAGGTACTACCCTAAATTGTACTGAGATAATGAAACCTTTTTGCAGAAGTGGATTTAGTGGAGAGTGAAGGGGAACCTGGAGGCACTTACACATTTCAGTTCTGACCTCTGCTCAGACTGGCAGGGTTTGGAGCCTTTGGAGTGATGATCTGGGCTCTTTTCTCCCGTGAAGGAGATGGGAAGATAAAATAATAGGTGATATCAGCCAGGTTAGTCTATTCACAGTTCAACAATACACATTAAGCTGATGAACATGGAGTATTTTTCTCTATAGAATCAAATATATTATTAGTCCAATATTGTAATTAAGGAAAATTGGATTCCCTTGTGAATTAATGATTAAGGCCACATCAAATGACATTGATCCGAGGCTAGAAATGACATCTTTCACCTTCATTTTATTCTTACATTTCTTCCACCTATATTTCATTATTATCACCAGGAAATTTACTTAAGAAAGAACTAACGTACAGAAAATCTCTTGCTTCAATATTTATTTATTTTTCTCACTTTATTTCTTCTCCTTTGAGGTCTTATTTGCAGTGTTGTTGATGTAACTGCTGACACATCTAAATGTCAGGTGGGTTTTCCGGATTCCCACACATTCAGGACCTTGGTGATCCTTCCCATATATCCAGAGCAGGCACACATCCATCAACATTTCATTTTCTGTTGTCTGTGCTCTCAAATATTTTGAAAGAGACATTTTCTTTTTAGTAATTCTATTGTTGTATTCTGTTATCTTCTTGCTAAAATGATGAACTTCTATTTTAATTGATATTATTCCCACTTAGGCTGGTTTAAGTAGGTGCCCAGCACTCTATTTCCAAACGTCCCTTTGTAGCCTCACTAAAGAAATGTTGGAGTGTTCCCTGAAATAGCTCAATGGTTTGGATTCTTTCTTCTTTTCTTCCCTGCAGTCCTATTCATTCACTTTCAAGTTTGCAGTTTCTTGCACTCTCTTCAATAATTAGACCTTCATCTCGCAGACCTTCCTCTTTTCATTAAATAACCTCAGACCAATGTAATGCTGCCATGAAATTCAGCTGGTTCCCATATTTGTGTCTATTCCCATTTTTGTGTATTCTATATGAATTTCCTTTCAAGGTAGCTGGTGTGACAGAGCTTTTCTCAGTGCTTTACAGTTGCCATTTTTCCCTCTCAAATGTGAGGCCCTTGACATTTTTATTCACTTTGGGAAGGAAAATTACATTGTTCAGAACACCAAACTCCATGCTAGAAAACCCAATAGCCTGATTTGGACCATTCTTTTTAAAAACAGAATTTTCAAATCAACCTTCATGTTGGCAACTTTGTCCTCTAATAATTTAATGATGTAATTTTTGATTGCTGGTTTGAGAAGGATCTGTCATCAGATCTATAGAAAAGACAAAACCTCCAGGTTGCCTTCATCCTGTTGTATCTTAAAAAGAGAAATGCTTTTCCTCTCACAACTGGCTTGAATGTCCATGGTACCTGGGAAAGCTCAGGTAGTTTTGCAGGCTTGTGTGATTATATACTGAAATGTCCTCTTGACCTAGTCAAATCTCCTGCATTGTCAGCAGCATTGTGAGAAAAGCAAAATTAATTCTGAAGGAACTTCAGTCTTGGTTGACTGATGCATACAAGAGGTTATAATTGCTGAGCGGTACTCCTGCTTTTAATAAGTATTACTTTACATATTTTTTAATAGTTATACTTTGGATTTGCCCATCAGCATCAGTAAAAAATAATACAAAGCAAATAACCCAACAACTATATATAATTACCTGTCTTTCAGTTCTTAACATTTCCCAGGGAGAGGGACAATTGAAGAGAATGTATGCAAATTTTCTGGTATTAAATTTGAGGACCCAATTATTAACACTATTTATTGGGGTCACTGAACTACCCCAGTAGGGAACTGTGGGAAGGAGGAGCTGGATATGGTAACTCCCACTCTCTGAGAAGGTGGAACGCTTTCCTGTGTCTTCTGATGTATTAATAGAATCCACCCTGCCTTGCATAGGAGAATACAAAATACAGGTGTAATAGAAAAGCAATATAAATGTGTACAGTGACACCACTGATAACACTGCCTGTAAAATTTAAATATACTGAGAATGGCTTTAAATTAACAGTTCTTGGAACTGGGCCTGGTAAAAGTCACTCATACGTGACAATTTTATTAACATTCCTGTTGCACATACAGTGCTGGAATTATACATGTGAAGAACATTCATCGTGGAAAAACAAATTTTTTTGTGTTTAATGGGTAAGATTACAGTGGTTAAACACTGTAATTATGATAATCATGGTGAATAGGAAGCTCTGAATCCATTGCTGCCACTGCTTTCAATTTTGTTGGAATGCTTTTCCATGAAAGCCATCAGCAGCAGAGAGGGAGGGGCAGGGAAAGGGGAAGGGGAGATGCACTGGCATTGATGAGGTGCATTTCTCATTAATTCAAGTACACTAACATGGAGACATTTCACATTCTCAAGCTACAAATTGAACAGCCAAGGCAGGTAAACAAATATATAACCCAACAAGGAGCAGGACTATTCCTTCAGCAAGGTCAGGAGTCCTTGTAATGAACAGTTATCTTAGGACAAGCTCTTAAACCTCATTGAATTAGGGTCTGACCTGGCCTATTCTTTTTAAGAAAACATTTGGCTTCCGCTTCCTGAATAAGATTGTTTGATCCTAAAGTATTCTTAGTTGTTTAACAATAGTAATTCTGACCCTGAAGGTCTGTCCACCCTTGACTAAAGTTTTATGGAACTCTTTATGGAAAGAGTTGCTCAGGTATCAATGGTGCCTTCATCAAATGGCAGGATTTTTTTTCCACAGTGCAGATTATTAGAAAAAGAGGAGATCAATATTTTGGAGACCCACAGTGTTCAGTTTTGAATACCAGTTTATTTAATTTGAAAGGCTTTTTCATTTCACTTCACACACCAAAAATTTTGCAAGATTTACTGACTGCAGCTTTTGCTCTGCAGAAGCAGCTGGAAAGCTCTTACATGTAAGGAAACACTTGATAAAAGTCACACACAACCTCAATAGACTAAAATTCCAAAACCTAGTGAATCTTGTTCTATCTGGGAGTGATTTGGGTAGGAAGGAAGGATAATTTTCTCTGGGTTCGGGGTGGTTTTTTTTGGTGGGTGGGAGGGAGTGTGTGTGTAAAAAGCTATGCAGCAGAAACACAGAATTTAAAAAATTTTTCCCACTCACACAGTGTCAGATGCCAATCTCTGCCAGGCCCCTTGGCAATACAGTTCCTGACTGAGTGGTTAGACAGGGAAGCAGGAATACCTGGCTGGATGGCTCTGCTGGCCACATCTCCAAGGACCTCATTAGTTCTTTGCAAAGAGAAAACTTACCATCCTCTCTCTGCTCTCTGCTGGTTGCTCTAATTTCTCTATCTCTCTGTCTTGTGCTGTCTCTCTCTCATTTTACTTCCAAAATGGCTAAATTGGATATTGTGGAGATTGTTCTTACCACCATATTATCAACATCTATAGTACATGGATGTCAAAGAGTGATTATCTCTTTGGAAAATCCAAATAATTTTATCAGGGCCCATCCTCTGAGGGAGTGGGAGATATTTTTCCCTTTTCTCTTTTCCTGTGGCACAGTTTTTGTATAATAGCCCTAATCTTTATTGCTTTGTGGTATATAGCTCTTGCCATTAATGGCCATCAGGATTGATTAAATGCCTGAGCCTCAATGTGCCTCCCATGAATGGTTATCAGGATTGATTAAATGCCTCAGTTTCAATATTTAATCAAACTCACCAGCTGTTGATTGCTGTACACTACAAAATCATCAGATTATTCCTTAAATGTGATGCAAGAAGGATTTTCCTACTGCCCCCAGAATCTCACTGATTCAAGGGAGCTTGTGGGAAGAGTTTTTCATTATGTTTGCGTTATTTACATATAGATGACAACAATGGAACCAGCTGAAAGGAAATACTACACTCATCATTTATATTCACTAATAAAAATAGGGACAAAGAATATCACACAAAACAATTTAGATGAGGCAATACAAGTTGTTTGCATTAAAAAGAATTTTTAAAAGTTATTTGTAAATGTATTCTGTATATTTGGGGTTGTTTTTTAATCCACATGTCAATACCAGGAAATATGACTGCATTGATTTTTACAGGAATTACTCATGTGATGTTATCACATGAATAAATTACTAGGTATTCATTCTTTATTAAGATTCCACTGCATTACAAATGAATTCTTATCTCATAATTTGCACTTTCTGTAAGTACCTTGTGGTTGAGTGTCAAAATACATTCAGCAAATCCTCCAGGCTAATTGGTAAACGGGAAAAACTAATTGTAGTTTATAGGAACATAATTAGGCTGGAAGGAGAACCACGATCCCTGAGTTAGGAGGAAAATAAATGCCTGCATGGCTCTCCAGCCAAGTTGTCTCTGGGATAACCAGGAGCCTGGGGGACCAGGTGATGCCTAAATGAATGGGAAACAACAATATCAATTCTTATGTCCTGCTTGTGTGGTGTGCTGAGGCTCCTTCCAAGGTCAATTCAGCATATGGGTGTTATTTGTGATGCAATAAAGACTATATAGGTAGCAATTCATATCTGAAATAATAAGGAGATAATAAAAAAATTAAGACAAAGAAGGCCCTGAGCCCGTAAGTTCTCAAGGAACAGCAGGTAAAAAACAATCTGAAGGTCATCTTTTTCTGTTACAAATAACCATGGCACCTCAATCCTAAAGACCAATGAACGCCTAAACATATCTACAAAAATTCACCTTCACCATTGTGTGACTGCATTTAGTTTCCACTTACCATCTATGGCATCATCCAACTCTGTTTCAAAGCCCTCTTATTTTTTCTGTAATGCGCCATGTTGAGTGTCTAATAGATATTAGCAAAATATAACTTAGAGTTGGGAAAGTTTGCTATTTACTGTGTTTTGGGATGGTCTTTCCTCCTTGAAATATTTTGTTTGATGCAGAGAGTTAACAGAGGAGAAGTACCTTCTGTTTTAACACAATTACTACAGAAACAATTCCCAAGTGAACTGACACAATAAATGCTTTTAGAGTTGTTTCTCTTCTTTTAAACTTATAGGCTAAGTTAAGTAATGCAGAAATAATGCAGACACTGTTTATGTAAGTATTAATTATGTGTTCTTTGGGTAGGGCTTCATTTTACTCTTTTTTTTGTGATAAACTGCAGGCTGCTGGTATTGCAATCTAGGAAAAAAAAAAGAAAACCTAAAATGAAGTTTAGTAATGTGCCTTTCTACACCAGGTTCTTCTCAGGTAAAAGGCTAGTGAAGATCAAACCTGTTGTTTCTCTTAAAATTTTAAGGACTATGAAAGCATAATTTGATTGAATATTTATCACCAGAGTGTAACTGCTTTTCAAGTGCTCATCTTCTTAAGAAATAAAGTCTTTCTCTGTTGTTTTGTTTTGTTTTTTTGATTTTTTTTTTCTTTTTTTTCTGTGGAAATTAAGGTTTAAAGGAAAGCTTGAAGTACAGGTGGCATTTCAGGTTTTGTGTTAATTTAACTGCTTTAAGCCATTGGTGAGTTTTTCCCTAGACCTGTTGACAGCTGGGTGAGTGTTTGAGGTAAACACATAAATTATCTCCACTCTGCAGTGAATCTTAAGCAAGAAAAATACACAAACATTATGTAGAGCATATAATATATTACATTTATCAGTATATGGTTAGACCCAATCTGGGGAGCAGGAGGAAAATGGAGTTTCACAGCCTATTTTTATTAATCCGTAGTTCAGCAATATATTTTTATTCATCTAAAGTCAGTGAGCAGTGTTTGAAGGCAGAGCTATAAATCCTGAACTTTCCCTGGGTAAAACTATGTCTGACTGTGGCATAATATCCTAAAATATCCTGGTCCTTACCAAAGGCCTAAAACCCACTCAACCCTAAAATAGCTGCGGCGTTCCATCACCCTTTAGATTATAATGATTTTTTTAAAAATATTGCTAAAAGGTATCTATGTCACTATAAAAGTCTGACTAAAGAAAGTACCTGAATAGTTGTTCAGCCATAAAAGTGGTTTGCTATTGTTTAGCTGAAGATGGATTTTACTTGATTTCATTATTTTGTTGCTATCCAAATCCAAAAGCTCATTAGGTGTAGCCCACTGTTGCTTCCAAGGGAAACACTGCAAATGAAAGGAATTAGCAGAAATTGCTGACTAGTTTTGCTGAGCTAACAGAGTTAATCTCTCCGTGTATATTAGTAAAAAACCAAACCAAACTAACAAAATAAAAAAAAAAAACCAAAAGAAAAAGATACATTTAATTCAAAAATGTGCAGCATCACTCAGTGAATCTTTTTCAAAATTTCATGGATGAACTATATATCTCAAAGTACTAAAAAGTGGATGATCACATCATGTGATCACACAGAGATAATAATTTGCTTTACTACTACATTTCCCCACTATAATTTCATTACATTTATGGCTTTTTTAATAACACTTATCTGTCTGATGTTAAACTGGGCATGACACAGCTCTGCTGCTGGAGTGCAGTCTGCCATCAGTGACTGGAAAACTCCAAACAGTAGGCACAGGTCCTCTTTCCTGTGAATTCACTGAGCACCAGAAGTGCTTTTTCTAAAAACACAAAGGCAAAGAAAAAGGGACTGTCTAACACTTGTTATCTATAAAAAGATGGGAGAATCCTTACATCCTAGAGAATAGTTCCTCTAAGTTGTTTACAGCAATTGGAGTGAATGTTAACGTAGTCCTTGTGCCAGTGTTGTGAAGTGTCTTCTCCATTATAGTTGGGAAACCATAAAGGAGAAAATAGATTATTTAATAATAAATAAATAATTCACCCAGCTTAGGAAACAGCTGAGCAAAGAACCATTCTTGAGTTCCTGAATTTTATGTCAAAAAAGCACTTGATTTTACCATTAACATCACTAACATTACAAATATTTAAAGCAATTGGATTGGATTTTGAGCCAGCATTAATTAATATCACTTCATAGGTTACACTGCATGTGTAGATTTTGGCAACATCCACTTCACTGTGAAAGTTTGGGTGCTGCCAGAGCTTGCTGCAATATTAAAGGTCTGTAGGAGCACAGATCCATGCTCCACAACTGCTGAAGTACAGCTGTTGTGTTTTGCACAGTTAACCTCAAGGGGTGACCAGTTCTACAGCTTTAGAGAGCTGAGAACTATTAGGGCTGGGATATGCACCCACCTAGAGATAAATAGACTTTTTAAAAATTCTGAAAGGGTTGAGTTTGCCAAAGGATACACAGAATCCCTTATCTCCAGTATGGTTCCCCTCACTCCAGCTGTTTACCCAAGTATACCTGTTGAAATATGAAAGTTAAACCTTATTAAGGTATTTTTCTTGATAAGGTGTTTTGGAGTATTTTTAATTTAGGACTCAGTTTCTCCTCTGAACCTACAACTTACAGGACATCGCAGCATTGTTACAGCCTGCTCTGTTTGCACGTGATAGTTGGATCCTTGAAATTCCCAGTCTAGAGTGGGTCCTCACTGTTCTCTTCTCCCAGTTTGACGTGGAATTGAATTTGTCTCCCATTCCTTTCTTCATCAAGCTTTTCTTCACCTTCCTCCCTCCCTCTTGGAAAATATCCTCCCTTTAATGAAGGCAGGAAGGCAGCTGCTCCCTGCTTTTAGTGAGCTGCCTTCCCTGTGGGTCTCCTTAAGCACAGTCACGGGTAGAATTAAAGGGCTGAAAGTAAAAAGAATAATTTATATTTCCAAAGCTGGAAAGTCCCTGATGAAACTCCTTCCCTTCTCCTTTCAATCTTTTTTTTACCAGTCCTGTGGCAAAGTAGATCTGAACGCCTGGGGACAAAGTGGTGCCTCAGCAGCTCCAGAGAAAAGGTGTTGTCACATTCAGATCCCACCTGTCCTGTGGGGAAGTGTCAGGACAGAGGGATACAAGTGCACTCTGCCTGGAAATGACCCATTTTTCCACTTAAATTACTGTGTTTAATAATGTTTCTGCATCCTCATTTAAAATTAGGAACAATGGAGGCATTTCCCAAGCTCTGTAAATAATGCCATTTCTCTGAGGCGTGCATGACATGACTGATACGTGTGTATTTTCTTATAATTGAATCTTGGCTATATGGAGAAATACACAGATAAATAATTTAAGTTCCTTTTGTTTTCCTCCTTTTCTTCTCACTAATGAGAGAAGCTGTATAGAAGGGAAGAGTTCCCTCAGTTAATTGATAATTTTCTAGCTGACAGTCACACCAAAGTCCCTGGTGTGAAATGCAGGGAGAAAAGAATCCCGAGTGAAAAGTAGAGAAATTACAATAGTAGAAATTAACTGCATTTTGCTGGAAAACTTGGCAGTAGGATTTAGTGTCTCCAGTTTGTGTCTTTAAAAAAATCAAGTAATTATGGAACATCTTGAGCAAAAAACTAGAAAGAAAAAAGGATGCCACAAGACTACTTCTGCCAGAGTTTTGCCAGGGAAAGGGAAAGGAAAACAAACCTGAACCTTCTTCAAGTAATCAGTTTAACCTCCAGGCATCTCTAGTGGGGTAAATATTTTGCCTTTTTGCTCTGTGAGCTGTTGAATTTTTTGATTTTTCCCCAAAACATCATCAGTTTGGAATTCACCCAGTAAACCAAGAAACATCTTTCTGAGTGAGTTTGGAGGAGTTCCCAGTTCACACTTAAATTATGGCAAATAGTGTAAAAAAAATGGATTAGACACAGCAAGTTTCATGAGCACTGTAGGTTTGTGGAGATGTTTTTATGTGCATTTCTAAAAATCCCTTTTTTATTCTGAGATCTATTAAATATTTTTCTCTCTCTATCTGCAGCTAACTTCAGTATGTTAATATGATTTTGGATGATGGGGCTTAAAGACAATATAATGCAGCTTGTACTTGTAGGTGTGTACTTGCAAGTATGTAAGTGTACTTGTATACTTGCATTGTATAATGCAGCTGTTTTTATTGGGTATAAAATGCCCTGACCCCACAGTCTTGAAACTGGGGCCTTAAATTTAATAACCAGGGGCTGAATTTTCTTTCTTTAGCTGAAATATCACCTCTAGACCCTCACACAATAGCTTATTGCTATCCTTAAAGTTCTCAAATCTAATATTACCCTTGCTTTTCTACCACCTTCCCTTTAAATTCACACATGTGGATTGAAGTGTTTGAAATTCAGTGCAAATTTTCCCTCCTGGGATTGTTCTGAGTGGTGATATTCAGTTACTGTACCTTGATGTCAGCCTGACTTTGGGGGAATCTGCTCCCTCTCCATGCTCTGAATGCCCAACTCAGCTGTTTCCATGAGGATCTGAGGAGGAAATTTCGCCTCCCGTGCCTGGCTGCCACTGGGATTTCTCAGGAGATCTATAATACATGATGCAAGTTGCTGCAGTTTTCCCCCCCTCCTTTCAGTCAATAGTTTTAGTCCTTCTGGCCAGACTTCTGCAGCAAAAATACCCAAAACCCCTGTGTATCAGCACTTGTAATTGCTAATGAATGAGTTAGTTTTTAATTTTGTGGTAGAGGGGCTCTGGTGAAAACACAATTTACATTCCTGTATACAAATGACCAGTTATAATGGGATTTTGACCATTGGACAAATGTAGTCAGAGAGATTCAGCCTGCTGTGAGCAGCTAATTAGAGTCCAGAAACCATAATAAAGTATTTACTGAGTATTCTTTTAGCAAATCACAGCACTTAAACAGCAGTTCACACTTGGAAAGGACACTGCGTAATTTCATTAATTTAATGAATAAAATCCAGATTATGCCTTGGAAAAGATAGCTCAAACGTTTCTGAATAGAAATCAAATTTTGTATGCCTCAAGAGAGCAAAATTAAATATCTTTCAACAAAAGATTAATTGCCATCTTTGTGCAGTCACAGACCTGATGGATGTCATGCTTCAGGTATGAGATTTCCAGAACTGTGCTTCTATTCTGCTGCGTGGCTGGAAAGGCTTAAACCCAGTTGAGCTTATTTGAGAAATTTTTTGTTAATGTCAGAGTAAAGGTTCCAGAAAATAAACTGTCTGTGTGTTCTATGCATCTCTGTAGCATTAGCTTGTTCTGGTATTTCTGTGGAAGTCTGCATTGGAGTTCCTTGCTCCTGGATAGAGAGGTGACAGGATGAAAGATGGTTGTTAACTTGTTTCTCCTGACTTCGAGCAGAAACTGGTAGTCATTTAAAAAATCCCAAGAAACTGGCATCAAATATGACAAAATTGAGTCAGATTTTTGTAAAATTCAAAGTCTGAACATATTTCAGCATAAAATGCTACTTAAGGAAGAATTGTCTGGAAGTAACATCAAGATTTCCAGTCTACAAATGTGATACCTGTAGGGAATAACTTTATTCCTGTCTAGAAAAAGAAAAAAAAGCCTTTAGGCTTTTTTGAGTGCATCTTACTCAATAAAGTAAATAAAACTATTTAACATCCAGCTGCCTTAACTCTGGTCCACTTTTCTATGCTGAAATCAATCCCATTTCAGGTGTTGGGACTACTCCTGGTGCATCTTCAAGCACATGGTGATGTGTCTGCAAAGGCAGGACATGAGTGAGGGAACTGCTCTGCCTGCTCAAATGCTGCTGAGCTGGGCATCTAACTTGACAAAGCTTTAACTTATTTTAAATTTATTTAAACAAATAATTCCCCGGGGAAATTTAATTTTTTTTTTTCAGAATTTCAGAGTGGACTTGAGTCCGAAGGAGGTAGTAAGATGCGAGATTTAAGCATGAGATTAACTATTCCCAGCACAGCTTAAATAATGTAGGCCTGAGAATTGTGTTGAGAATTGATGCTGAAACACTCTCATTTTAGTCTGAAAGATTTTTTGGTTATTGATATGCTCTGGGAGTTGTGGTGTTCTGGTTAGGTTTCTATTGTGAACATCAGGGACCTATGCAGTTTCTGGGGTTTTATTTAAATGTTAGTAAATATAACAGAGAGATTTGCCAAGACTGGTGTAAGGCAGCTGAATGAACAGGAGATTCCCCAGCTTTTGCTTCAGCAAATCTGGTATCTGCAGACAAAGATTTCCCCTGTTGAGCCTGATTTTGAAGATCTGCTTGATGTAGAAGGAGGTGTGGAGGTAACAGGCAGGATTTTGATAAACTGAAAGACATCAGGATGATCTTTAAGATCCCTTTTAGCCCAAATCATTCTGTAGGGTCAGGGATTTTTTTTTCTTTTGCTACAGAATCAAATGTGCTGGAAAACCAACAAGGTGTAAATTGTGGCTTATGTTGGATAGCGAGATATACCAGTGCTTTAGGGATGTTAATTATGACTTAAAATCAGCACTATTATTCTTATAATAAAAAATTTTAGACAGGAGATGTCCCAGGTAAAGGCTTGCAGAGGTTGTGCTGAGCTTCTTAGGGAAAAAAGCAGCTTAGAGCGAAGCCTTGATGCTTTTTGTAGAACTCAGAATAGATCTGAGTAAATGTTTGGTAGAATATTTATTTTTAAAGGATATTTAAATATTTGGTTTGCATGCTGACAGCTGCTAATTTTTGCACTTCAGATTTCTCAAAGAAGCCCAAAATGAGGAACTGTTTTTTAAAGCACTGACTAATGTTTTCCTTACATAAAATTTGAAGAGCTAAATGTTGTTATTAAGTGCCTACAAGCTGACAACATCAGTAGCTGAAACCAGGAGGTTGTAAAATAAAACAGACATTAAATACTGAGAGGGAGGAGGAGAGGCTTATTTAGAAAATGCCAAGTCATGTTGCTTCACATTGTGGCCAAATACATAAACGTTGTCAAAATTGGGTGTGAGCACTCAGCAGGTGTCTGATGGAGTGGTTGTGATGCCTTTTTTGGGCTTGCCTAAAAACAGAGGCCAGACAAAATTAAGAGACTAAAAAGCAGTTATATTTATTGAGGGACCTTCAGGTAAATTTAGGGCAGACAAAGCACCCCCAGGGGTGCCCTGGGTTACAATATAAAAATGAATTCTATTCCCATCCTCAAGAGCTGCAGAAACCAGGAGGTGCATTTTTTTTTCCTTATCTCCTGTTAATGGGCCCATGTCTTGCCACATGACTCAGAGACAACTCCCTGAGGGAGCCATTTCTGTTTAAGGGGTAATCAAGGACCCACCGAGTGACTCAGATGATATCAACCCCCTGTGAGACACTCTGCCCAGGGGGGAGGAGCTAATCATCCCTACCTGGATATAATCTGGGTATTGGGACACCACAAGCACTCTTTCCACTGGATTCCCAGGGGAATGGCTGTCCTTACCCACTGTTCTTCCAGAGGACAAGAGCTACCTGATCATTTCTACAGGATCACCGCTTCAACAAGTTCATTTCCTCTGGGCTGCTGCCACCACCCTAACTAGCAGGGTGTCGGGTTGTGTTCTGTTTCTGTGAGTGGTTTTTCTTTTGTATTATTGCATGTGTTTTGATTTTTTTCCCTTTTTCTAATAAATTGTATTTCTGACTTGGAGTCTCTCACAGGTTTCGCTTTCAAACCAGAACAAGGGGTTACACTCAAAAAATTGATGATGGGTCACGGGTTTTCATACTTTTATAAGTTTGGTCCATTTGCATATTGGGGGTTAATCTTCTTTTCCTAATAAATTGTATTTCTGACTTGGAGTCTCTCACAGGTTTCGCTTTCAAACCAGAACAAGGGGTTACACTCAAAAAATGGATGATGGGTCACGGGTTTTCATACATTTATAAGTTTGGTCCATTTGCATATTGGGGGTTAATCTTTCAATCACAGCTTCAGGTAATTAAGTCATCCAAGTTTGCTCCCACCAACTTAATTTTGTTTACATTTCTTGGGGCCTGAGACAGTGAGGAGTCCTTGACTCCCAGGCCTAGAGAGGAATTGTTCTGTCTGACCAAAATGTGAATACAGTAGCTAGCACCTTATATGGAGTTTAGAGTTACACACTAAAGAATTGCAGGATTACAAATATATAAAAAATACAAAAGCTAAAATCCTGAGGCATCAGTTGCTGCTTTCAGTAGAGGTTTATCTGGACTGACAGGGTGGGGTGTTCCTTAGCTGCTGCTTGTGGTCACGGGAGTGTGACAGCCACAGACTCCCAGGAAGGGTCACACTGTGAAGTTTCTTGATAAAAACTACAAATATAGTTCACCTGCTGTGAATCCAGGTGAGCCAGCTTTGGTCTGGGATGATGAATTATTATTATTTCACCTCACAGATTTCAGAAATTTGCTTGAGTAGTAGGGGTGTGGAAGTGAAGAATTCCCTGGCCTGTGGGCCTGGCTGACATAAAACATGAGTTCTGCATTCTCTGGCTGTCTCCTTAGGAGCTCAAGTAGCTGAAAACTTTTAAGCTCTTTAGGTATCTCAGTCATCCCCAAGTGCTGGTCAGCTTTGCATACAGGGGGACTTCTTGGGTTTAGTTTGAAATTATTCTGGTCAATGAGAGAAAATAGCAGGAGTTCTGGTGCCTGTGTGTCTTCCTCATCCTTCTCATGCCCTATTGAGGGAGAAAGGAGAGAGATTCCTGAAAGCCAAAGCAAATGTGGTGAATGACTCTGACTGAAACCTTCAGACTGGGACTTGATGCATGAAACCAGCTCACAAGTGAATATTCTTGTCTGTGATGGAAAAGGCAACCAAGTGTTGCACTTGTTCTTTCACACCTACAGCCCCTGCTTCTGCCAAGATATGTTTCCTTCATTTGTGCCCTTATTTAGCATGCTGTCCACCTACTATCTGCATTTCCATTATGTTTTTAAATGAGCAATAAAATAACCATTTACATAATGAATACACTTATATTGATATTATATTATATAACTTAGAGATGGTGCTTAATTATGACTTGTTTATAATTAGGTGTCTTGCTATGCCAGCTAGCTTTTATGTTATTTATAAAACTTCAGGAACATAGAGAAACATGAGTATTTGAGTGTGAAATCTTTGAAATTGTTTAACCCTTCCATGCCCATTTCCATTTATCTTGGACCTCCTCTTTTACTGCTGAGTATTCATGGCAAATGGAAATTTTTTTGAGCATATAATGGCAAGAAAATGCTGTTGTTTTCAATTTTAGTTTGGATTTAATTGTTTAGTTGGTTCAGAGCAGGAGGTTGGAATGACAGGAGAAGGGCAGTGAAGCTGAGGAAGAGTCTGGAGAATGAGGAGTGGCTGGGGGAGCTGGGGGTGCTCAGCCTGGAAAAGAGGAGGCCTGGGGGGATCTTCTGGCTCTGCACAACTCGCTGACAGGAGGAGGGGGTCAGGCTCTGGTCCCAGGGAATAGGGACAGGAGGCTGTGCCAGGGGAGGCTCAGGCTGGACACCAGGAGGAATTTCCCCATGGAAAGGGTGGTCAGACCTTGGCCAGGGTGCCAATCCCTGGAGATGCCATCTGGACAGCATGTTTCAGAATGGAGATGGAAACACTTGGAAAGGTCTGCTCCCTGCAGTAATTTTAGGTTAAAAATAATTAAGGCTGGATAATCATGGAGGAATTTTTAGATCATCTCATAGAATGTTAAAACAGGGAGGCCTATTGACCAATCTCAAAAAATAGCAGATATGTATTTATGAATCAGGGCAGCATCAAACAACTGAAGATGCAGATTTCTCTAATTCCTAAAGAATTTTTCTTTACTTTTAATTCCAAGTAATTAATTGGCTTTTGGATTATCCCAGTTAGTTTTCTGCTCCAATGCAGAGCTGTATTTCAGAAGAGTCTGGGCTGCTCATGTGGTACAGACTATCCTTTTCCCTTTTCCTTCCATTATGTAATGTTTATCTTATCTGTTATAGCAACATAAATGCTTTTCTAATTTTGGGCATGTTTTCTTTTTTTCTTTTTTTTTTTTAATTAGAACATGTTTCACATTATTTATTTTTTAATTATTGTTAATTTTCTACTAAGATGACTTCAGACTGTCCTTTATTTGTCAATTGATTGCTTTCACAAATATTCCTTCTTGAAAAACATATACTTTTTTCTTTCTTTCTTGTTTGTTTTTGTAAAACCATATTAATGAAATAGAATAAAAAAACCAGAATAATGAAAGGAAATTTTTTTGTTTGTTTTTTGTTCTACTTTGAAGCCCAGAATCAGAGAAGTGGTGGTTGTAAGGGACCTCTGGAGATCTCTATGAAGCCTCATTCCTCCAAGCAGGACTTCCAGGTCAGCCTGTATTCCTGGAAGGGTGGAAGACATTCATAGCTGATATCTTAAGGCTCTGAACATATCATATTCTCCATATTTAGAGGTCTAGTTCAGTTCCTTTTGAAGTATATCAATCCTCGTTGTTGCTTCTCTGCTATTTCTACACAGAACTTGTTCAAACTCATTCACAGGAAAAATGAAAGACTGAAAAGAAGTGTCATCTGCAAGCTCCTAGAGAAGGTTAGATTCCTGAATGCCGCAGCAGAAAGACATTTTTATTCTGTTCTTGAAGTGGAAAGATCTGTATTTTGGTTTTAGGGCTTAAATTTGAATTTAAATTCAATAGAAATCAACTTCTTTCTCTGCATAAACATGCTCTGGAGAATTATTACCAAAATCCACAGCTAAGATATGCCTAATTTGGCAGCTTATTTATTGCTTTATTGATTAACACTCAGGCAACAGCAGCAGTGAAACACTCCCTTCAGTTTTCCATCTCTTTACTCCTGCTTTTCTCTCTGTGGATTACTCTGTGTGTAATCAGAGAAAATGTCAATAGTTCTGGTGTCTCAAGGAACAGAACCAACATTTTAGGCTACTTAACTGTATTTCCAACTTAACTTTTCTATAACAAGAAAAACAACAAAAACAACATCAGAGAAAAAAAATAAACCAAAAAATGCTTTGGTTTATTTAAAACATTTTTAATTGTTATTATTCATACAAGATGTTAAGGGAATGGCACTCCAAAGAATAAAAGCATGAAAACAAACTGCTACATAAAAGTGCTGTTTTGAACAGACTGTAAAGTTCTGAGCTGGTGCAGTTACATTGCAGGTACTGGTTGGAGTCAGTGTATGTAAGAATTTATGTAGGATATGTTTTCCATAGGAAAGAATTTGCAAGAACAAAAAAGGGCATTTGATTAAAGCTAATCACATTCTCTGCCTTGCATCCAGCAGTCCAGAAAGAGTTTTTTAGGTAAGTGAAAGTGAGAAAAAGAAATGCAGCTCTTTAGAGAAGTTTGTGAAAAAATGGGAACAGAACAGATTGGGAATGTGAAGTGGAATTGTCATTTTTGGTCTTTTCTCTGTAGACCCATAATACAACAAATTATATCTGGATATCACACACACGTACACACATATATATATATGCATCTATATATATATATAAACTTGAGATTAACATGTGCTACAGAATCAAGTTTCTGTCGCCCTTGTTGCTCCTGCCCTGCCCAAGAGATCTGAACCCCAGATGCATTTTTTGCAGTAAGTCAGAATTTCTGCAGTAGCAGAATCTCTCCCCTTGGAAGAGATGTAGATGCCAAGATCACCATCTTAAATATGAGAAGGATAATCTATCTAGTACAACTCCTAAAGGCACAAACATCACTTGTAACTTACCTTTGTGCAGGATCCACCCCCAGGTGAGTTCCATGAGTTGCCAGGTGACAACACAAAGCAGTCACTGCCAGAAGTTCTGCAGGAGGTTCATGCTCACCCCAGGATCTCTTTTCTTCTGTTGATCACAATATGTTTAGTACTAATGGGAACACAGAGTCTTTGCTTTAGTGCATGCCAGGCCCACGTTTCATGCCAGGCCCTACAAAGCAATTCTGGGGCTTTCAGGAGTCTCTTCTAAGAGAGGTTTCTGCAGAGCTGATTCTCATGCTCTGGTTCTTGTGTCCATTTTGGGAAGAGAGTATTGAAATAAATCACACAAAACTCAATTTTCTTCATGGTGGCAAAAGCCCATTCTTTCTTCATATAACTCGTTTTATATACAGTTATATATATACAGTTTTAGAGACCTCGTGTGTGACTCCAATTGGTTAGTAGCTTTCTTGCCAATTACTTTATTGTAATTAGTTAAAAGTATTTTACTTGTCTATCAAATCTTTCTACTCTTGACTTGTTTACCTATTTTCTTTCACTGGTTCTTGTAGGATAGATTTAATGTTTATGCAGGTGTTAGTTGTTTTTCACCCAGGAATTGATTGTTATGAATAAACTGTTCACATCAGGATTGCTTTCACATGGGAACTGGCAAAGTGTTAGCCTGACAAGGATAGCCACTGATATAACAGAGCAGGCCTGGTTTTATGAGGCCTTTCATTTATAATTTTTTTACCTTACTGCTACGAGAGAGGTTCTGTAAACCTGTATGCTTTCAGCTGGATCACCATGCTGGCTTTTTATCAGTGTGAGCAACTAATGGCAGCACTGGAAAAGGCCTGGAATGTAATAATAAATGTGTGAAAAAACACTCCAAATCCTGTTCGTGTGGATGCCTGAATGGCACAGAACACAACTCACTTGAACAGCACAGGCATGTCTCAAAGCAAGTGTTACATGGGACAAATAATACCTGTACTTGGAAACTGAGATGCTCAGTCAGCCCCAGAGAGACAGGGGAAGACATAACCTGGCTATTGGCTAACATGTCCCACAAGCATTTAAACAGAGGAAGATTTCCTCATCATCCAAAACGTCTGGTGTGGAAGGAGAAAGATCAAAGTGTCTCACTGGATGGGAATGCCCGAATGGCACAGAACACAATTCACTTGAACGTCACAGAGCAAGTGTTACATGGGACAAATCATACCTGTACTTGGAAAGTGAGATGCTCGGTCAGCCCCAGAGAGACAGGGGAAGACATAACCTGGCTATTGGCTAACATGTCCCACAAGCATTTAAACAGAGGAAGATTTCCTCATCATCCAAAACGTCTGGTGTGGAAGGAGAAAGATCAAAGTGTCTCACTGGCTTGCTTTAACGGCTGTGAATTAGCTCTGAGCAAGGTGTTAATTAAAAAACAATCTGGAAGAAAGTTTCAGGATTTGCATTTTGCAACAGAACTTGGCTCAAGTCAATGGAGAAGTTTTTCTAAGGTTAAGAGCATTTTCCCATAAGCCTGGCTCGGTGTGTATTTCAAATGATGCAAAATAGCTCTCAGCAAGGATCAATGCATTTGTCACATCAAAACTGCACTGTATGATGTATATTACCTGGGACTGGCAGTAGCCTGATTTATCAGAGTAGCCCAGACGTAAAAGCCTCATTCTGTAGTTCCGTTTACAATTTTCCTAAACCATCTGAGGAGAATATTTTGTGTGTCATTCTCCCTGTCATACTGTCCTTTAAAAATATACAAAGCACAAGACTAATAGACTGAATTGTCAGGAATGCTTTAGGATTTGATGGGTCTTAATTTGATGGTCTGTGTTCTGTCTCTGCTTTTTGTTGTTGGACTATTGAATATGTGGAGTTCTCACCTGTGTTGGCATGAATGGAGATATGCTTCAAGAAAACTTGTAAATGTCATCTTTTTTTTGAAATCCATTGCCATTTAATTAAAAGTGGTTTAATTTTAATCTGATTCAGTCACAGAAAATATTGATAGTGTGATTGCAAGAGGGGTATCTGGTTTTCATTGTGTTCCCCGCAATTTTCCAGTAAAGTATTGAAGAATTCTCTGGGTTCCTCCAGGATTTGGCTCTCTCTAAGGACAAGATCCCTTTTTTCTGTTATTTCTGTATCTTCTTATATCTATTTCTATATCTATGTCTTACTTCTAATGCCACTAGGAAGTAGTTGCAAGAGAAACAGGGAGGCACTGTGAGCTGGGTTTTTGAGAAATTTATAATAAAACACTTAAAAATGCTCAGAGAGTGGTGCAATAAATATATCGGAAAAGACAACGTAATAAGGATTGCAGGTAATTAATGGAGTTGTGCTTTTTAACTGTTATTTCTACAGTGTATCCATGCTGAAACTCACAGGAGGCACCCCTTCTCTATTAGCTGGATTTTTAACTAGCCCAGCTTCCCAATACCCTCAGATTTATGATTTTATGTCTCTTCCAGGGTGTCTATAATTAAGTAAAGCTGAGGGTAAGATTTAGTCAAATGATGCTGAAATTAAACTCATTTCACATCTTCTGAAAGGCTCCAAACTTTATTGATGTTGGGATATTGAATGTAAATGTGCTGTATTTTGGTCTGGTTTATTTTTCCTTTAAGGCTGATGGAAGGGGATTATTTTTAGCTTTTCTGATATGTAACAGCTCCACAGCATTAGAAAGTAGCTCCCCCATATGTATTATTTAGGATCCAGAGATGCTATGACATCTTTCCATCTATTGCTATGCTTATCAGAGCATGATATGAATGCATTCTGCTATAAAAGACGACAAATGTAAAGCACTAGGTAAACTTCAGAGCTGGTAATCTCCTGGCATGCTTTATTGCTTGGGTTTGAAGGGGCTCTAGAGCTTCTCTGCATGAGAAAACTGTTATTTTGCAGCTTTTTTGGAGTACAGGTTGGAGTCCTTTCCCCTGCTGCTTTGACATGTGAAATGGTTGCTGCTACTGCTGGGTTTATTGCCATTTTTAGCATTGTTAGGATAACAATGGTAGCTGATGAAAGAGAGCACATCACACCATTATGATGGGCTAAAAATTGGGCATTTTAGCAAATGAGTAAATGGGATTGCGCATTCTTTCTCTTTTTGAAGGAAATGGGAAAAATGTCCTTTGCAAAGTGCTCTGAGAGTTGCAAATACAACATGAATTGTATGTGCAAATTGCTATTTATAAATATAAAAAATGCAGGTAGCTGGGAGTTAAGTACAAGATTGGTTTAGATATTAGAATAAAGCCCACGTTTCATTAAATGAGTCAGAAAATGAAAGTTCTGGAGCAGACTAATCGGTCCACCAATGCTAGCAAAGGTTTGTGAGTCACCACACACGGGAGAAGGATGTTTTGAAGTTCTGATGTGTGACATCATGTTTAGGCAGCAGTGGAGGGAATTAACAGGAAAATTGTGGCTGGTCTTCTTGAGTGGCCATTGTGGAGTGCACATTCCCGCTGTAATTAGGTGACAGAATGCAATTCCTCTGATTGCCTTTGAAAATCTTGGTTTCTAAGTAAATATACTCCCCTTTTCAAGCATAGTTTTATCGATGCTGCCTTTATTTTTCCTTTTTATATTTTTCCTTAGCAGCTGTTCTGAGTGGCACTTAAATATTAGTGAGCCTTAGCAGTTCTATGGAAGCACAGTTCCTGCATGATGCTGAGGCCAGAATGTAGCAGCAGCTCACCGGCAAAACCTTGAAACAGTCTTGGCTGTGGCAGAAAATATTAAAAATAATCACTGTAGTAAACTGATTATCTTGGTTATTCCAGTACTAATGTACTGCCCCTCTGAGGGTGACTTTTACTTCCACAGCAAACAGCAAGGTTTGATTCTCTTCTTATGAAAAAACTCCAGTGACCCTAAGTCTGAAACCCAATGGAGATACTAATATGATTTTTCTTGGCTCAAGGAAGTTTCTGTGGCTAAAAATTTGGGATTTCAGTCAAAGAACCCAAAAATACCACAAACCTGGGATGAATAATGCCTGGAAATAGCAGAGAGACTTGAGTCAGTGCACAAGATCTGACAGCTTTGAATAAATGCTGGATTCAGAGCTCCTTGTGTCTTTCTGTTCAATCTGGTGGAGGTACCAAAGGGAGAGGGACCAGAGCAGTCCCCATCACCTGCAAAGCTCAACTGCAGTGGATGCGAAGTGCCAACAGTTATCTGGGTACTTCAGCATCAGATTTAAGTTCTCTGAGGACTCGGTTCTGTGTGTTTCAATGATTGTCTGCAACAAAAATAATATCTATGATCTATCCAGTCTATTTGCTTCAAGGGAAAATAGAAAGGGTGAGACACCATCAGCATGTTTCAGTTACTGTAGTACTGCAGAGAATACCCTGATGTTTCTACCTTGGATGGTAGTTAGTTGATAAAATATAAAGACAGGAAAAAAAAGAAAAAAAAAAGGAAAAATAAAAGATAGATACTGAGAGCCATGGATGTAAATTAACCTAAGATTATCATCCGTGTGAAGGAGTGGGTGGGGAGCAGGAATGTCCCAGGTCCTGTCCCTGCCCCCACTACAGCTTCCCATCCCCCTCAGAGTGGTTTCTATGCTCTACATTTGCAACAACAGGAGGATGACTTTGTTAAAGTGATTATTGTTGTGAACACTGTAATTGGAAAACCAGTTATCAGTTAACAGATGCAACTCTCACAGCGCTGAACTGAATGGAAATGAAATTATTGTAAACATGATGTTTCCAGAATCATATAAAAATTACTTTATAACTTTCTGCACAATCTTCCTTTCATTACTGTTCAAGCAGCTGCCTCATTCTGTAGCAGTGTATCAGGATCTCTTTGTCTGAGGTGAGGCTTCCTCAGGCTGATGGGCTGGAAGTCTCTGCCTCAAAAGTGGGCAGGGTGGCAAATAACAGCAGGGCAACAACTGAACTTGAGGTAAAAGCACCCCAGCATCTGCCCCTGTGAGGGTAAGGATAGAACATTGCCTCTCTTTTGACCTGCTGCTGCTGTCTGAAAAACTGGAATGGACACCTTGATCATATAGGTAAGGAAAGCAATTTTTCATGCAAGGGAAACACCATAAATGATTCATAGTCCCCATATTTCTCACAGTTATTTCCTGTGGGTGTAGAGAAGCAGGGATTAGAAATGAATGGCACTACTTACTGTTCATAAGGGGCTTGCCTGGAGGTGATTTTACTTTCTTAAGCTTTAAAATTAACTCTGCAGATGCCAGTCCCCAGAGCTAAAATTTGAAAACCCCCTGCAAGCTTCAGATATCTGAGATAGAAAAGAAGCACAGCAGGAGGGAATTGAACATGATGGGGAAGTATTTTGTGTGTCTTCCTTATTTCCATCTGCAGGATCAGGGCCATACACAAATGATATTTATACCATTTGTGCAGGAACAGAAATTTTAAATTATTTTCCCTATAATGTTACACAACACTAAATCCCAAGTCTTCTGAGACCCACTCGTGCTTTTCAGACACAGGATGAGTCCTATTTCTCTCCAGTGCAACTACAGTTTAGATGGAAAACAATACACATGGGGATGGGTGGAAATTCTGTCCTTAATTTTAATGGGGATTTATGTGGTGTAGTGTAGACTATCTCCTGAGGGAGAGGAAATACTGCCAAGAATAAAAATGTGCAATAAAAAGATCATATATTCTATCAGTGGGCAATTAGGAGCCTTGCAGCCTCTGTAGGTCTTGCTTTTATATCTGAATGGGAAGTATATGATATGTCAGTTATATATGCCCAGCTTCCATAATTTCTGGGGAGATGGGTACTGCAACCCACTGTACATTTAAAAATATTTTGATGTCAACTTCCAGTGTTTAACACAAAATTGTCTCTCAAATAATGAGAAAGTAGAAAATATTGGAAAATGGGCTTGTTTTGATAATTTGATGTGTCAATGAGTTTGAAATTTGTAATCAAAACCTCTTCCAAAGGTTCCCTAATCACTCTCCTCTCCTATATACTGTGACAGCACCAGAAACTGTTCAGTTCCCGCAGTATCACATCTCCAAAGATTTCCCTCTCCTCAGGAAGGTTTTAGCATTTTGTGGAGAATGTACATTCAGCAATCAATATCTGTCACTTGCTCTTTAGAGTAGCTTTGGTAATGTCTTAGAACTATCCAACAAGATGACATAAAGCATATTTTATTGTGCTGAAGAGATTTAATTGCTGCAATTATCACTAAAACCAGTATTAGACAAGGATTACATTCTGATGCACATTGTTATGATGGATGTGCTCACACACCATGAAGTCCCAAAAAATTTGTTGCATAAATATCTATTACTATTATTATTATTATTATTAATATTTAGTAGAAACTTTAGCTCTAACTTCTCTCAGGCCTGCATTTGCAAAAAGGATTTTTCTGACTCTGGACAACTCTCTTCCATTCAGGAATAGCTCAAATTCAGGCAGGCCCAAGATATCCATAGGTTTAAAGTTTGGCTAATCATAAAGCAGATTAGGTTGCCTTTAATGTCTAATTCAAATTTCTGATGCTAAGCAGCTGCTGAGCTTCTCCACAATGGTTGCACATCACTAACTATCAATGTGCTGCAAAATGAGGGATTATATGTGTTTATAAGATGTCCTGGTTCTATCTGCTGCACAGGCACTCTAGCACTGGAAAACACATCTCAAAGCAAAGCTTAAGGCTGAAATCCTTCTCTGTAGAAAAAGAAATAAATTATTCCTTTTGATATCTTCTTATGCTGTTATAATTCTTGACAGAATTGCCTTCTTTAGCAAATTGATTTCTAACAGGATGAACTTTACTGCTTTTCTTGTAATTGTAGGAAATGTGTTTTAAGTATGACTTAACATTTCAGAGCACTTGCCCATGTGAAATTCTAGTCTTTTTTTTTTTTTTTTTTTTTTTTTTTTTTTTTTTTTTTTTTTTTTTTGGTGTGGTGGGGGCTGGTAGGCCATGATATTTTCTCCTGGAGAGTAGGGACAAAAAATTAGACTAGTTCAAATACTTGGGTTTATTATCAAATATTCAGTGGTTGGTGATTAAAATTATATTTAATAGTTTGTACATATGCTCATTTCAAGAATTCTGAGAGCACTGTCTAAATAATTAGAGCAGTGCTGGAGTGTCTCTTGTAGGTGGATATGATCCCCTCATTTGTGTTTTCTAGAACTTGCAGGCAGCTCTAAATGGCACCACTGTGTGTTGCTCCTGTAGGGAAATAAATATGGGCTTGCTGGAGACACCTCTGTAAGTCATATTCACAGTTAATGAAGGATATCTGGGTGAAATTCCTCTTCCAGAAAATGTATCCTAAGATCTTTTATAACCACAAAGAACTGAGATCTCATTTCCTTTAGGAAAGATGTCTTCTCGAGGTCTTCTCTCTATATCTTTTTTAGTAAGATTGGGTAGGTAAAAGATTGTTTTTAACTGTAATACCACAGCTAATGGTTATTGTTCCACATGATATTTGAACTGTTGGACATAAATAAACAGATATCAACTTATTTTTGAAGGGCTTGCTCTAGCATGGGAGAGTCCTTGTGTAAAAGAAGTCATACCTTGGAGTAATTTGATCCAATGCAGAAACTCTGAATGAAACCACACATTCCCCTGAGTTTGTTTTCATCTTTGTAGACCTTGATCTTAAAAAGGCTTAACTTCACATGCTGTGCTGGTACTCAAATATAAATAATCCTGTGGTTTACTGTGCTTATGTATGTTCTTAGAGTCTGGAAAATTAGGGAGTTAATGGTAACATATGCTTAAGATAGGATTTAATCGAAGAGCTGGAGTTATGTACCAGAAGATAATTTTCCTAAATCACAACAGTTGCAGCAAGTGAGAATGTGTATTTCCTTTTCTTTGCAGCTCTTGCCAGGCAGGAACATCATCTGCAAAACTTAATTGGGTTTAGTGCTACACTCTTGCTTTCTGATTTATATTTTTACATATATATATATATATATGTATATGTATATGTGTGTATATATATGTATATGTATATGTATATATGTAAAAATATATTTTTATATTTATATATTTTTACATATATATATATATATAAATATATAAAATATATATACACACATATATACATACACATATATATGTATGTATATATATGTGTGTATATGTATATATGTGCGTGTACAGATATGTATGTATGTATATATTTTGGTTTTTATTTTAATGTCTTTACCTTGCAGTTGAAAGCACACATATATACATACACATATATATATGTATATATATGTGTGTATATGTATATATATGCGTGTATAGATATGTATGTATGTATGTATATATTTTGGTTTTTATTTTAATGTCTTTACCTTGCAGTTGAAAAAGAGGAAGACTTTCAGGTGTAGAGCCCCAAGGGCTGGAGTGCTGAGTCACCCACAGTGAAAGTCGTGAAATTTGAGATTATTTTGTTGTATGTAAATATATGAAACTTCTTTGGCCTTCCTGCAATTGCTGGGCTTTTCTGTCCTCAAACACAGGTTATCTGTGGTCATTCAGCAACCACAGGAGACATTTTTGAATAGCTGAAAGTGACAATAGAAATGACTGCAAAGAAGTCCAGATGTTCATAAATTGCATCTTCCTGGGACTGCCACTTTCAGGATAATAGACATATCAGTCATGGGAGCTGGCAGGATGGGTTTTATTAAGGGAAATTAGGATTTCTGAAGTCTGTTGCTTTTGCCACTCCTGCTGTACACAAATTTCGCCAAAAGAAACCCCCTGTACTAAAAAGAAAGCAAGTAACTTTTCCTTTAGGACAATGGTCATGTACACTGGTGTCAAGTAGATGATGCTGCACCAAAATCAGAGGTCTCCCTTTTCTCTTTCCTGTTTCCTATCTCTATGTCAGAGCAAAGCTTCTGTTCACAAGGGACTGGCAAATTTGTGATGGTTTGTTGTTCCTGGTTTAGGGATCTGGCTCATCCTCAGTCTGGAAAAAGACCTTGCTTTGTGATTTGATTTTGTCTTTGATTTAGACCCAGGAGAGCAGATCTTTTCAGGCCAATTGAGATTTTCCCTTATACTAAAACATCACTTGCTTGAATTGTGAGATTTAAATAGCATCTAAACTGAAAGTAATGAACAGTTCACCAGTTTCAAACCTTTCTAAACCCTCGTTGAATTACTCTGATTCTGGATTGCAGTACTGCATTTACAGTCTTTGTCTAATTATATTTTCAGGGCATAAACAGCTCAAGGGGAAATACACAGCTAAGAAATGAGATACCTATGCAATATCCTCCTCAGTAATGAAATTCAATGGAGTATTGCTGGAAATGAGTTTTATTTTAAATGCATTTGCCATGTTTAACTGCATTTATTTAGCTTTTCAATATATTATCCTAGCCAGCATTTGTTTGTTTTGCTGTTGTTTTTTTTTGGTTTGTTTGTTTTTTTATGGTGTCATTGTTCTGTGAAAACAGAACAGAACTCTGAAAGTCTTTGGAAGTTATATCTGTGTTTACCAGAAAAATGACAACTTGTCCATTCCTCAGCTGAATAATTCATTGAAATTGCAAAGGCTTTTCAAATGATCTAGATGAATCTCCAGATGTTACTCTGATTGCATCCAGAAAAGCTATATTCAGCTACATCTAAATCTCAAAGCTCATTTGAAAAGCTTAGGTAATTTATTAATTTACCTGAATTGTTTCTTCCACCTCTGAATTTAATCTGATAGAAGCTCATCTATTTTAAATGTGCCTTTATTTTCGTCCTCTAGGAAAACAAATATTTGTCTCTACAGAAAAGCTGCACTTAGCTGTGATAGTGGCTTCTTTGATTCATGGACAGAAGCTTTATGGGACTCCTTGTGATTCCACAGGAGTCTTATTTTCATTTACTGCCCTACATATCATAAAAAGTTGGCAGTCACTGGGAAGCAAAGTGACGAATGTCATCTTAGTGTTCTTCACACCAGGGCAAGAAGCACATTCCTTTGATCCAAAATGCCATTAGAATCACTATTCAGATAATAACAGTGGGAGATTTAGTTGAGATGCTCAGAGGGAGCTCCATTTCTGTGGATACATGAGGACTTGCACAAATAATGCAGAGAGCCTGTTATGTTCCTTTCTCCAGAGTTTTTTAAGAGGTTGGATAAATATTAGAGGAAAGGGTAGGGCTGGATGGTTTTGTGGTAGCAGTAAGAGCCAGGATGAATTCTGGGAGCCCTGTGCAGGCCTGTGTTTGCATGCTTCAGGGCTGGGTGAGACATGGATCCAAGAAATGAGGACACAGCACTTGTGACACCACACTGCTCAAACCTGACCAATTTTATGTAGTGGACTGCCCTGGCCCATTTCTTCCAGCACCTACATCTTCCTCAGGTGCTGATACTGCAATAGGATGACATTTATGTACAACACACATGTCAGAGTGCACATAATGAGCAAATGAAATCACCTCAAGACTCAGAAATGACGACTTAAAACTCACACATCCCTTCTGCTAGGACTGGGCTGTGGTACTATAGGATTCAGGGCGACCCCCAATGTTGGAGAGGAAGGATGCATCTGACTTCATTGATATCAGAAGGCTAATTGCTTACTTTATTATACTATATTATTCTATATTATATTACACTACATCTAAACTGAATCTGCCAAGCACTCAACTCTGCACTCAACTGCACAGAATCTTGTGACTGTCAGCCAACAGTCCCAACATACACATGCTTGGTCCTGGTAGGCTAAGGAAACAAAACACCATCATTTTGTTTAAGCAATCTCCATATTGCATTCTACTTTGGCACAACACAGGCCCAGCAAATGAGATAAGAATTGTGTTTTCTTTCTCTGATGTTCAGAGAATGCGAAACCCAGAAATATTCTTGGGAAGAATTGTGCCTTGCTTTTCTCTGTGAAGAGAAATGTGGCGACAGTGGTACAAGGTGTTTATAGAGTGGTACAAACCTTCTTAGTCACATGAACTTAGATTTGACACATTCAAGAACAATTGAGACTATTTACATGCTTGTTGCATGGATTTACAACTGACCAATTTTTGCCTTGCCTGTTTTATGGTGCCTACATGTACAGTACGAACACGCTTAGTTTAATTCACTTGCCCTCAAGAGGAGCATAAACACTTGTATATTGAGAAACTGAATTTGAAGTGATCTCCATCTAAAAATCCTTGATCCTTTATGCTTAAGTGTAACACTGATATGCATTCAACAACAACATTGCAATTTTGGTTGCATCTAAATGGAATAAACCCCTGGAAACCCTTACCAATGTAACAATTACTTTCCCCTATTTTCTGACTTACAATAAGCAGTGGTTATTGAGAATTAAAGCTGTGGGTAGTGGTGCTTTCAGTAACAATAACTTCTGCTTTAGGTAGTGCATTATCTGATCATTTAAGTTTAGAAAAAAACAGCAAAACCTCAGAGCATTATTTTGAGAGGCAAAACCAAAACTAAATCTATTGATTCTCAATCTGAAATGAGTAACTCTAATTGTGATGTAGAGGAAATTAGCCATGAACCTGTATTCTAAAAAGGAGCTTTTCAGCCCATGGAAACACAAAATGTTCAGACAGAGTTTTTAGATAGAATTCTAGGAGCCGATGCAATCAGACAGGTGTGTAATTATGGCTAAAGATGCTTCATGCATCTTTGGAAAGAGATAATGTTGCTGAGATCCCAATAAAAAATGTAAATTTGTGTTTCAAAAATAATCTCTCCCAGTTCCACTTGCCCAGCAAAGTGCCCAGATTGGAGCCTTGGTGCTCCTGAGAAATCTGCTCTGTAAATAAGGGAAATACATGAAGTTTTCTTACAGAATTGAAAGGAATTATGAGATACACACTTGATCATAATTTTTATGTTATTACTATGATTATTTTTAAAGATAGCTTATTTAAATATTACTCTTACTTCTGAAATGGCCTTATCTGAAGATAGTATAGCTGAACAGGTGATGGTGTGTGTGAAATCTCTTTTTATTGTACCCAATGTATATTCTTTAGTCAGTAATTTGCAGCAATTGTAGGTAGGATTTTAAGGTACCTTCAGTATAATATATTCTTTGGCATATTGCTGCTAGTCTATTTGCCTCATTACAAAAGGTTTGTTAAAAAAGAAAGTCAAGATAATGAAATACCAGCTAAAAGGACTGCATTTCAATCAGTCTATATTTAGGATTGCTACATTTCAGAATGGCATCAGAGAAGCAAGGACAGTTACCTGCTGACATTTTGCTTGACATAAAAATGAAAAAAAGGAAAAAAAAAGAAAAAAGTAGTCAGTGCTGTTCAGAGCTGATATGGGAGTCACTGGGGGCTTTGGATGTGTGTGAGAAGGATAAGAGAATACAAATGGGATGAATTTGGGGCTCTCAGGGCAGCCACCAGGACATGGACACGATGGAGAGAGAGGTGACAAACACAAGTGGGGTCACAAAAAGTTGTCTTTTTGTCCTATTCAGCACCACCTTGGACTGAGCTACGAGAGTGAAATGAGTCACAACGCCACGGAATTCCCAAGAGAGGGAGATGAGGAGGGGAATTAGCAATGGGCAGCTAGGCTGGGTGTAGAACTGCTGAGCCTCAGGGCTGTCACAGGCTAGGTACTTGTGGCCCATGAGCTGTCTCTGGCCATGGAGAGGGTCCCAAATCATTGTGAGCTATGTAATGCCATTAGCACCTTGTTTTTACTTGAAAATCCATATTATGTTAAGGCAGGTAAATTTGTATTGGTGTTGTTAGTGGGGAAAACAACAGTGGAAAAGCTTGAAGAGAAATTAGCAGAAGTAACAGAAGGTGGTGGTTGTGCTGTGAAGGGACATGGGTTAAATGGTGCTGATCTGCTGGGATTGCACTCGGATCTGGGGCTGCAGCCAGGATAATGCCCTGTTTTACAGGCTGGAATTTCTGCTCTGCCCACCTGGACAGTCACCTGGAATCAGCCATCCCGCAGAGCTGAGTTATGTGATACATGGACTTTAGAAATCTCCTGTAGGTGTGTGCATGGTTTGTATTGCATAGAAGGTATTCCACAGTTAGAGGATCCTCTCTACCAGCTTTCCTGTGCCTAGCTCATACTGGATTTCAGTGAAATAGGTGCACAGGACCATGAGGAATGGCTTCAAACTGAAAGATGGGATATTAATTGGGAAGGAATTGTTCCCTGTGAGGGTGGGGAGGCCCTGGCACAGTGTACCCAGGGAAGCTGTGGCTGCCCCATCCCTGGAAGTATCCAAGGTCAGGTTGGATGGGGCTTGGAGCACGCCGGGATAGTGGAAGCTGTCCCAGGAAAGGAGGTTGGAACTGCATGAGTTTTAAGATCCCTTGCGGCCCAAACCCTCCTGTGACTGATTCCAGCTCTCAGCAGAACTGGGTGTAGCCCTAGTGCTGCTCCAGTGCTGCCAGGTCTGTCTCTGCCCTGGCTGTGGTGTGGATGTTCCTGCCCAAAGCAGTAACACCACATGTTCCCTCATGTTTTGCCATTCTCACACTGTTGCAAGGCTTCTCCCTATTTTGGTTCTATTATCACATCTTTTGCTCTTAGCCTGAAGACTTTCATCATAGTTTGAATAAGTAAAATCTTAGGAGTTTAGGGAGTATGAACTAACAAACATGGGAAATAAAGGCTAATTCATCTTGCTGTCAGAAATGAACTAAATGTCCCCTTGCAGCCAATTTGATCTCTCTGGCTAATGCACAAGCTTCACTGCTCCCCAGACACAAGGCAGGACAGATGGCAGGCAGGAAAAGCACCATGGAACATCCCAACACCATCATCCCTGCAGGGTCTTGCACAGCCACATCCCTGGGTGTTTGCCTCTCGAACACTGGGGCACCAAATGCCACTGTGCATTCGGGGTTCTGCCTGAGCAAGGGATGACAGATCTGTCTCTTTATTTTTACTGCAGTAATTGGTGATTTTATTCTCCATAACAAAAATAATTTAAAGTCATTAATTTTCTCTACAGGCCCCCTGGAGATTTGTGTCCTTTCCAAGGCATGTTCTTGTTGTATTTCAATCAATATAATCTATTTTATATGTTAAAGGTTTTCAGAAACATGTTATTGAAGTCCATAGTATGTTATCAGTTATGAAAAGATATCTTTCAAAAGACAATAACTCTTATTGTACAGTTTCCAATTTGAAATTAAAAACTTCAATAGTCTATAAATTTCACACCAGAAACATGCTGACATATTTTCTCCATACTCATCATTACTTGGCAAGTTTCAAGGTCTGGGCTCTATAATAATAATAACAGCATATTTCAGTATTACTTGGCATGTGCCATAAATTATTAAGAAATTAGGTCTTGGCTTCAATAGGGAATAGATTAACAGATTATCTATATCATGAGAGTTCACACCTACTGACGAGTGAACTGTTTCAGAGCTAAAAAAAGCCTGCTGTTTAAATAAGTTAAATAAACACATTGTTCATAGGTTGACTGGAGAATAAAATCAGGATGAACTATATTCTGTTGTATTTTTGTATGAATACAATACCCTTCCATGTCTTACTGCATTGAAAAAGGGACTGTTCAGCATTGTATGAATCAGCTTTTTGAGGAAAAGCTGTACTTGACGATTCTTTGTCCTGAATTTTTGTTCCTTTCTCTCTTTCTGTGTTCTATCAGATTTTTCACTGTTAATAGAAATGTAGGGGAATGAGTTAAGAAAGGTGTTGTTCAAGAACACTGGTCATTCAAGAAACTCAAAACTATTTGTTTCCAAACACAGCATGAAATGGGGAAGACAAGGCAATGTACCACATTTACAGGGATTAGCAGGGCTAAGCTGTACATGCACAGCTCATTTACATTGGAGTTCATCATGTATATTTTGAATACTTTTTTTTTAACCTTATGATATTTAGAAGCAATTTAAAGTCCTTTAAAGACAGTGATTTCACCTTAGAGCTTGTGTCTGGCAGCATATATCCCATACAATGCTTGCCCTGAATTTGGGGATTTATATTTTATTTTCTTTAACAGCTTGCACAGTGCAACCACTGCAGATACGCACTGAGCAAAAGGAAGAAGTTAGACAAATTCTTTTGATGTCTCCCTATATGGTTATAATTCTTGACAGAATAACTATTTGTCAGCAAATGAATTCCTAAAGGAGAAGCAGCATATTGAATTTCTCTGCATTTTATCTTTCATAGAATATAGCAGAATCATCAGTATACATACCAGTGGTAAACAGGGAGAGCCTCAGTGAAATGATGCTTGGACTTACACTCCAAAAGCCCATATATTTCTAATGAAAAGATCTAAAAGTTCTTAAAAACCATTCTACTTGTTTTTCCTAAAGAAGCTGATATATTCTGTTGCATGTGCAAGATGCCTGTCTAAAGAAAGTTACTGGAGATAAATGTGCCAAAATAAAGTTGAGACCTGTGTTAGTAATGAGACTTTAAGGACGTGTTACTTCCAAAAAATCTTCCCATTACATATAAAGGATTTTTTGGGGGAGTATGGTACTTATTTCAGGCTTTCCATATGGACACAGGCTTACTCACAAAGTATTTCTCTTGTTTCTTTCATGGACAGAGGAATTCAGCTCTGTGCTGGGCTTGTGCCCTTTGGTGTGTCTAGGAACACCCAGGAGTATGACTTGAATCTGCAGCTGCCTTGTGGTTTGAGCACATTCAGAGGCCACAAAGTCCTGGTACCTGGAAGTATTTCCAAGTAATTATTACCTAAGACATAGAGGGAGCATGCTAGAAGCTTTGTAGCCCTGTGCCAGTTGGATTTGTCCTTTGGAGAACAGACCCTTCTCCCTTGTACGGGGGACTTGTTTGGGGAATGCTGACAAGGAACTGTCTTGCTGAAGTTGAATGAAATGCTGGATGTCTTCAACTGAAAAATCACTAGCAAAACATTTTCAACACACTTCAAAATGCTGACTTTTTTCTGGGAAGGAAGGCTATCAGGAATTTAGGATAAAGTAGGTTTCTGGAGTTTGAGAACTCATTTGTTTGTCCTGTACTGTCAAGCCTCTGAAAAAAGAAAAATCCTTGTGTGCCTGTGTTGGGCTGGTGTGATTCTGTGCATAGTCAGAAGTGGAATCAGAGCAATTGAAGTTCAAATATTCCACAAAAATACCATTTTGAAACACTGTCAAGGAAAATTGAAGTACAAGGAACTTTTGAGACATTTTATGACTTGAAGTAGCTGGTTTAGAAACTCTATTGTCCTGCAGCATAAAATAGTAATTTCAGTGGTGCTCAGACTCTACACCAACAGAAATCTGACCACTGGACTGTCAGTGATTTTGTTTCCTTTACTTCTGTCTATAATCAAACCCAAAGTTACTAGGAGTTCAAATCTGAAAACTCATACCGCCCCAAAAACTCTCCAACAAAACAGAACCAAACAAAACTACAAGCACTAAGAAACGCAGAATCTGTAGGAGGCAAGGGTGGGCTACATAGAGCCACGAAAAGAAAAACAAATTGGAAGAATGGAGTTCATGCTGAGTCAAAACAAGACAGTGAAGAAAGCTGCTGGGGAGAAAAAAGCCATTACTCTCTTTTGTTATCTGTCAGGAAGATAAATCTTTCCCTTTGGGGCAGCACTGGAGCCCTGTGCACCCCTCTCTGTCCTCATTAGAGGCACAAAGCCTCCACTCTTTGCTCCATACGTCCCCTCCCCATCCTTGGGGGCTGTTGACTTCTGGTTAGAGCCACAACAGCACTTGGATATAAACAGGAAGGTCTGGAAGTCTCAGCACAGGTTTCCAGTTCAGTTTCATCCTAAATGTGAGCCCATCCAGGGCCAGAGGGACTCTGAAATGCAGGCAACCACTGCCTGCCTGCATCCAGAGCTCATTTTCCCTGCTTGTGGCTCCTTCTCACATGCTGCCCTGATTTATATCAACCTGCTGCTTGCATACATTTATTCCCTCTTTCTCACATGTATTTTACAGGAGAGAATGCTTTCAGTTTTCCCAAACAGGAACAGTTGCTCTGGCAATAAGTGCAGGGAACCAGCATCAAAGCACCTTTTACTGAGTCAGCTTGATTTTTATTCCCTGCAAAACTGCAAATGTGGATTTCAGCCTTAGCTGTTGGATAGCTTTCCTAATGTGCTCTGCAGGTGCAGGTGCACAATATATTTGCAGTGGCTCTTGCACATGCTGATACACACCTCCATCTGTGATGGAAATGAATAAATGTGTCTGTGGCCCAGGCAATTAAAAATGAATGGCCATGTAAAAAAGAGAGCGGGGTTGTTCCCATATAAAGATGACATCCATAAAGATAGATCATTGCACAGTAAATTACCAGTTTATAGATGGGGGGTGTGGGGTGTGGTGTGGTGTTTAAGCTTAAAAATACCAGTTTGCTGAAGCACGTTCCCACCTCTACCACCTGCTTGAGTTATTATCATGGTGGTTTTTTCTTAATACTGAACTAATATTGAAAAACAAACTTATTCTTTACTCTTTGAAGTTCTGGCACTTGCAGGCTGTGGTTATGGGTCTGCATGGGTGTCTGTAGGTGGACATTACTGTGCAGCTGCTGAATTCACTCATTAAAATAGTAAGAGGCAAGTCCTGGCTGCACTAAAGAAAAGGCAAAATTGCCATTACCTCAAAATTCATCCCGCAGCCAGTGGAATGAGCAGTTGAAGCAGATTTGTCTCACCTGTCTTTTTTATTTTTTTTTTGTAATTGACAGCAATTGTCTGCCATAATAATGCATTGGTAGTGCTTTCATAGGTAGTTAATAATGTTTTTTTCAAGAAGCAAGATCTATCTGCAGCTGGCTTTGCCTACATAGACTGGATGTGCTCAGATTTTTGTCCAAGGGTTGTATCAGCCAGGAAACATCAAATTTGCAAAATATCCCTTTAGAAAAAGACTCAAAGTATTGGGTGTACTGGGACCCACTCAAGCTTTTTAGGAATGTTTTAGGATGCCAGAAAGATCCAGTTTCCAATTTAACATGATTTTTTTATAAAATGACAAACAGATGACAGATTTGGTATTCAAATTTAGTCTGATTTATTCTCTGCCCACAAGGAGTTTCTAGTTGAATAAGCACCTCAAGAAGGTTTTGGAAGAAAAATACAGTTGATGGAGGACAAATATTCCCAGAATTTGTCTCATTCAGTGATGTTTATTCACTATTTTATAACAAACTCAACAGCAGCATTAGTTAGAGAAAAATACCTATATGGTGCTGTTGAGCTGGCTGACATTAATAACCATTAACAGTGCTCACAGGGTAGGATATTGGTAATTCCCAGGAATGTTGTTACAAAAGGAGCTGGGCTTCTCCTTCTGCTCCTCTGTGAGCAGAGCGAATTCTGCTCTTCAGTGTGAGAAGAGTGGTGTAAGCAGCATTTTAAGCCTCTGTTCCATGAGACAGCTGTTTCTTTCCCACTCTGTGCTGGTTTCCTGTGTGTGTGCTCATGTGTATAAACAGTCAGTGAATATCTTAGGAAAAAACAAACAAAAATGATGTTTTTCCTGTCTGTGCTCTGATGCTTTCTCTCTTGTTTGGCAGTGCCAGTGTTTGTTTTGTCACATTTAATTGCTCAAAGGACAGGGCTACTAATGGAAGGCAACACAATAGGTTTCAGTTTTATTGTTTGATGCTTCTCAGTCGCTAGTGCCATTTCCAGCAGGAAAATGTTTTGAGCTCTGTGAAATAGCAAATAATTTAATTTCATGGGTGGATATGAGCAGCTTCACCTGTTTGAAAATGTCACACACAGTGCATAGAGAAACTTTAGGAATGTCACTGTTCTTTTAAGCAAAGAGCCATGGAACCACCATGATGCTGGAGCAACACATAGATAGATGTTCATGCCTTTAATATGTCCCATTAGTGAAATGTTGTGGCATAATTACAAATGTTACAAGAGAGAAAGTTCAGCATTGCAAGTGAGGCTAAAATATCACAGCCACACACTCATCACCAAGAAGATAAATCATGTCAGCAATTCCAACAAGTCTGCTCCCCCCATAAAGAGAAGTGTATCCACTGATAGCATGGATTTCTAATAACATAAAATGAGACTATTTTATGTCTAAATTCTTTTTATCCATACATTAACATTTTATTTTCACTCAACTTTCATTCAAGGGTTATCAGTGAGTATCCAATATTGTCACATATGACTATCCATTATTCAAGTGTGTGAATGTGTGTTCATCCAGTTGCTTAATTATTTACAGTTTTTGCTATACCTCTGGTGCTGGATTCACTGTAGGCATAATTCCAGTAACGAGTGGATTCTTGTTAGAGGACAGCATTGTATGTTTGGAAGGTGATGTCTGGATCTATTTGTGCTCAGTTACACTGGTGTGCAAAAAAGGTTGTTCTTCCTGCCTTAGTGTGTAGCTCCTGATTTCTTCCTCTAACAGTGACAGGCACAGACTCCAGGAGGATTTTATCCTTCTTTTGCATTCCACAGAAATACAAATCTGCTAACATCCACCTTCCTGTGCATCAGCTCAGAGATGGAAATGATACTAAATCCTTTTACTGACAATTTGAATAAGTCCTTTGGATTTCTTTCTGCAAAGATCTGAAAATTAGCTCTTCATTAAGCTGATTAGAACATTAGAAACAATCATATTATCACAAGGTTCTGTTTAAGAAAAGCTGTTTCATTTTGAGAATGTATTAACTTTTCTCCTCCTGTCATTTGCACCATACTTTGATCCTTATCCGCTCTAGCAAATCAAAGGTCTGGTTTTGACAAAGAGTTCATGTTTTCCTTCTTTTTTTCCTCTTTTATTTTTTTTCTCCCTGAAACCTTTAGCAAGCCATGCTAGACATAATCTTCTCTTGTTTTTTACTTCATTTATATTTTTCTTTTCCAGGAAGTCAAATATTGCCAAGTAGTCCCCATTGCCTGAGAATACGACACTCTTGGATCACCTGGTCTTTGGGTGGTCTCAGTCACAAGACTCAAGTTCTCACGCAAGTATTGAAGGGCTCTGAAAATTTGGATTTATACACTGTGTTTATTGTGCTCCACAGCAGTGGTGGATGTAACCTCCCCTGAGAGCGTCCTGCGCCAATGGGCAGGAACCATGAGGACACACACAGACAGACAGACACGAAGACATACGCATACAGTAGCTCAGCAGTGAAGGCATGGAATTCCAACATGCTTTATTTCATGAAACACTGAAGGAGTCCAGCGGACAAAGGAGGGTTCAGGGTATAAATACAGGGAAAGAGGGGGCAGAGCAGCGCATCAGGGATCCAATGGTCTGAGGGCTTAGGGGAGGTACTCCAGACACGAACCAATAGGGAGTGAATGGGTGGATGGGTGGGGTTACGCAGACCAATGGGGTAACAGGGAATGGAGAACTTTCTAGAACTTGAACATAAGGGTAAAAGGGGTAGGGAAGGCCAATGGGGAGGACAGAACTGGAACAAATTAACATAGTGCTGCAGAGCACCATGGGGGAAGCCTCTTTTCTCACCCTGACCTAGGAGTTCCCAGAGCCTGTGGTGCACTCCAGGGCACTGTGCTTGCCTTCTCTGCAGCAGGCCCACAGGCCTCCACATGTATTCATGATTTTTCTTAATACATTGTTAGGGACAGTGGGCTGACTTGCCAGCTTTTCGAAGAGGCTCTTGGTGTTAGAAATAAGAACAATCTAATCCTGCCTCTCGTGGGACGTTATCATGAGGTTTGCAAACACTGATGTGGGCACAGGAGAACTGCAGAGGAAAACCATGGCACTCCATCACCTTCATTAGTTCATCTGGTAACAAAACAAATTATCCTTTAATCACAGAAATGATGATTAGAATGTATTTCCAGAGGGCTGTGCTCCAGCCTCTTGCTTTAAATGGGGCTGCCTGTGCTGCATCAGGCCAGTTTATTTCTGAATCTTCAAACCCTTGATGATGTAGTTCCTACAGCTTCTCCCCCTGACCTTCTCTAAGGCTGTGCTACCCCGGTGGTGAAATCTTCCGCAGCTCATTTCTCCTGTTCAGAGAGATAAGGGTGCTCCTAAAAACTGAGCTTTGATTGTGGAGGATCTCTCTCCATTCAGCTTCACAGGCACCTTCCAAACAAAGGAGTTTCCAAATCCCCCGTGGTTTTCGACAATAGTTGAAACAGGTACATGAAGCAGAAGAGCTTAACATGAGCAGGGATGGCTAATACAGGGGGCCTCTTTGCTGAAAAAGCAGCTTAGAGTCATTGCTTCTCAACAGCTGATAAATTCTGTAGTGCTCCTTAGGAAAGCTCGCCACAGAAATTCACAATGTTTTTGTAGGCCATTACGGCATTGCTATAGCAATATATTATTTAGCAAACAAACTTTCATGTACAGTTTTATTTAATATTATTATCATATGCTTTAGTTCAGCTTTGAAGGGTCCTTTTTTCTTGGTTTTTTCCCCTTCCTTATTTAAAACTTGGTATCTGGCAGTGAAGTCTGCAGCTATTTGTAAACAGATTTGCAAGCACAGTTAAAGGGTGGCTTTTTTTACACAGAGGCACAGCACGAGTTTTTGCCAGAAGTTTCGGCCTGCAGTGGGGAGCATTGATTTCCCATTGTGGCAGATTCAGACATGCAGAGAGTAACCCCTTCCTGGATCAGGGTTTCAAAAACACTTTGATACAGAGGAGACTGGCTCGACTTGCCCAGTTTTCAGAGAGTGTGTTTGAAATGTCTGCAACAAATGGAGTAAGCACAGCTTTGGTATTGCAGGATCTGTTTATTCATTGTGTTGGTAACGCCAGGGAGGTCAGAACACAAATATATGTGGCTGATTGATGTTTGCTAGAGCATGTACACAGACGGAGTTGCTGCAATAAGACACAGAGATGGGCAGAGAGCAAATGTGGGTTTTTTTATTGGCTAGATTCCTGCTGTGCCAATGGTTTGAACAGAAGTTGGTCCTCTGGATGCAGCAGTTCTCTGACAGTATATCCTGAATGAAAAGAAAATTTATTATTGGAAGAGCTCAGAAGAAACAGTGAGGACCTGAGTTTTAGATATAGATACATTTAAGAATGGGTCTAGAAGAAGCCCTTAGGCTTACTTGTAAGAGTTCTAAAGAAGGTAGTGATTAAGCCAGATCAGCTTTCTGTGTGGGTGTGCTAATCTCCTTGAGCCAGATAAGTTCAAAAACGAAAAAAAAAAAAAAAAGAAAAAGAAAAAAAAAACAACCAACCTCACCCCCCCCCAAAGAAATAAACACAACCAAGCAAAAAAACTAAATAAACATTTCAGTGTAACGACATCATGTGTTTGCAGACACAGCATCAGAGTTGCTGGGCATGACCAGCACTGTCACACCTGCTCCAAAGAAATAAACACAACCAAGCAAAAAAACACCATAAACATTTCAGTGTAACGACATCATGTGTTTGCAGACACAGCATCAGAGTTGCTGGGCATGACCAGCACTGTCACACCTGCTTTACCTGACCAGGACAGTGTTAATGCTGCTCCTGATAAGGAAAACTGGTTTCCATAGCCACAGAAAATAAACCTTTCAGAAATTAGAGACAAAGTGAAGTATTTGGGACAAAAAACCAAAAATCCCATAATTTGAAAGCAATTAATCAAGGCTCATCTAACAGTATGGGTTCATTCATTGGCTGCCTTGCAGGTTCATTTGACTGCTTTGCAAGGATTGATCATGACCTGCTTCTGCACCTGGCAGGATCCTTTGAGCAGTGTTTTATTGGGAAGGTGTTTCTGAAGCAGAGGTGACAGGCAGTGTCTGCTGACAAGGATTACAGTAATTGTTATCTGTAATGTCAAAGCCACTTAGTGGGGTGAGGAAATTTCCGTTCTGCTCTTTATGGCAGCAAGATAATCACTGTTGTGTTTCAGAGCATGACAGGATTTTCTCCTGTCATGTTAGTAAGTATCAGTTATCTGTGCAGAAATCTTCTCTAGGGTGCCACTTGAATGAGCTTACTTTGTATTTAAATTGTATTACCAATGTGCTTAGTTTGGGAGAATAAATTAAACAATGCAACATATTGCTCTGTTTTGTTCAATTTTAATTTTGACTCGAGTGTTCTGTGTATCTGTGGCCACAAACAAACTGGAAGCATTATATTGTGATTAAGTTAACCATAGTAACTCAGCTGTCTCAAAGCAACATCGGCTTGACAGATATGACAAGCCTGGGATTTTGACTTCTCCAGATATATTCTGGAGGGAGCTGAAAAATGAGAATCATAAGGGCTCATTTCTGAAGACAAATCACAGTGGGAACTGGTGTGTTCTTGTTAGAACTGGTAAATGTGGGCTGAGGTCTGGACATGAAAAAGAAACCCAGACTAACATTTCAGATTAGATTCTCTTTTGCTCCAAATACCTCACTGTGGGAAATTTTCTTGAAAGGAATAATGTTTCTTGAAATGGAGATTAATGCTTGATATTTATCTGGCCTTGGGAGTGTTCACCCTAAATATTAAAGGAGACTTTTTGTGAGGAAAATTATACAAACCCAGAAAAGTCTATTTCTAATCTTGGTTTGTGCAGGCTGCTTAGGATCAATTTTCTCTATAGCTCTGACTTGCTGGAGTTTAGGGCTGGCAAATACTGTGGTGCTAAAGTAACAGATCATATTGGTTTCAAAATAACTGTCCTGTATTTGATATCTAAATAATAATGATTGTAAGCACAATCTGTCATCTTCTTGTCACTTGGACTCTTCTAGAAACTCCATGATTAGCACAAGGCACCAGCTCTGGCTCTGTCACAAGTGACAGTTCCCTGTTGTGCTTCATTTACTTCTGTTGTATTTGATTTACTTCTCAAGCTTCTAAAGCATTAACTTTAAATCAATTTGTTGACTGATTGTGACGCCTCCCTGAACCCCAACCCTCCCACCACAAGGACAATTGCTGAATTTTAACCCAGATAAAGTAATTTTATTATGTTTCTTCCCCTTCCAACCTGTTAAATTTAAATTTCCATGAAAACTCTAAAGCACATTAAGAAGAGATATTTGTAGATGTATGTTGAAGGAATATTTTCTAGCTAGGAGAAATATTTTCTTTGTAGTGCTAGGGCAATGTGAAATACTGGTATTGATGAACATCTGTTTCTTTTTTTCTTTTTTGCCATTGAGAGGAAAACATCTGTAGAAATGCCCTAATCTCTTGTGGCATTCTATACAAATGTTTCTAATCTTAAAGTATTTGCTTTGACTATGTGTTACCATTTGCCATTGTCTGCAGCTTCAGTGAGAGGTCTGAGGGCTGTCTGTTCACCCCACACTGCACGGAGCAATTGCCTCGACAGATTAATATGTGCTTGTCATTTTTCTCTTTATTTTCCTTCTTCAAACATGAAAGCAAACACTTTTAGGAAAGAAACCTTCCTTTGTCGGAAGCTGTGGTAATTAACACAAATAAACGGAGTGAGGCTCTCCTTGTTTGATAAGAATGAGTTTAGAGGCAGGGTGTTTGCTCCCTCAGGAAAATCTTCCCAGCTCTCTTTGGAGTTCCTGTGGTGGCGAAGTGAGGCAGAGGGGAGGTAATTCCTGTAGCTGGGAGATTGGCTGGATTTTCCCTGCACTTAATGTGGGCTGCCCATGGAGTGGGGAGTGCTGCTCAGCTCACCCTCCAGAGGGAACAGAGGTGAAAAATAATGCTTTGTCCTGTGTTGTTGTGTTATCAAATGTCACACCTGCCCTGAAAGATGTGGAGGGTTTTTTGAAACTCAGGTGCTGTTCTCAAGCAGGATGCCCTCATTTTCAGCCTGGGAAGGAGCAAGTGATTTCCTTGTGCAGGAACAAATTTCTGCCTCTCTGCTTTCCTAAATACACTTCCCAAGTGCTCAGAAGCTCCTGAAAATTCTCCTGCAAAGTCAACTTTATTTAATCTCAGCAGTAGATGCTTTGGGAATTTTACATTGCTTTTAAAATTTTTTTATCATTATTTCTGCATTTTACTGTCTGCACATTTTATAGCTTTTGTTCTAATAAACCCATCTTAGTTTAACAACTATTAATCTGAGCATTTTGAAATCAGTGGATATTTCCCATTTGCTATTGAACATTTTGGGAATCATCAATGTGACATGATGTAAATCTATAAATGAAATATTACCTTTCACATAAAATCTGCATAGATATTTTTGCCTTGGTTATTCTTTAGTCTGTTCTCTGTGGTAATTTTTGAATCATCAATGTCTTTATCTTTGCCTCTTGAATATAAAAAATTCTACTAATTATTGAACAGTCTTTGTAAGTTAAGCCAAATGAGGACTTAATGACTTCTCAGATTCAAGACTTCATCCATCTAATATTTCATACGCATATTTTAAATGCTGTTCATTTAGTTGAAATATCCTGAGAATGGCCATAAATTGATGTTATTTTTTCTTCCCATCTGTAATCTGGAAACAGAAAAAAATAAATTACCCTGGTTTTTCTCTTTCATTAGAACAGTAGAGCATAGGTATTTCCCCCCTCTCCTCTCAAGTACCAACATCCTTTAACACCAGAGGTCTTTTTAAGTTGTGATAACCTTAATTCACCTCTGATTATTATGCTGAGCAAACTTCAAGAAGTTTAAAACTTGGGATGAGCACAGACTGCTCATCTAAAATATTGCATGCACAGACTTCATCTAAAATATTTGAGCCTGGAGAAGATTTCTTAGATTTTTTTTCTTAGCCACAAATTTCATAGCAGGAATTTTCTTTGTGGGAAAATTAATTTTACAAATTAGATGAATAGAACCATTTACAAGCTTCTTGAAAAGGGAGAAAAATTTTTTTTAGAAATACTTTTGTGCTTCTTTTCTTCATTGTATCTATGTTTGAAGTTTTTGGAGGAGGATGAAGATAACATAGATCACCCAAAAATATGGAAATGTCTGGGACAGAGGCCATAATTCAGTTTACCTCCTGCATCTCACAAAAATGATGATTGATGGACTGAGCACAGAGATGTTTCGTCACAATAAATTGTGAACTGCAAATACCTGTCTTGGCAGGGACTCTGCCAGGCTCTAGAATTGGAGCTAATTGAACCATGGGACTGCTGGAGTGAATGGGCCCATGATAAATTTACACCAGTGCAAATGAAAATATAGCTTGATTGTGTATTTCTGAAAGACAAAATCAATGATTTTCTGTTAGTGTTTCCTACAAGTCTCCCAGTCTTTTTAGTGCTGAAGCAAATTATCAAAACAATTTGCACAATGAAAGTGGCTGTCATCTGATTATTTGATGACATGATGGATCAAAGTAATTGGTAGTGTCCCTCACAGTGTCTTTTAGAAGAGGTCAGAAAGTGTTTAATATCCTAAATAATCTAAAAATTATTTGGTCTTCATTGAATAATAGGATACAAATGGACCATTTCTAGATTAACTTTATGCCTCGTGACATCTGCACATATGCACTGCATTAATCACAGAAACACTAGGCTGGAAGAGACCTTCAAAACATTGAGTCCAACCCATGCCCCAACACCTGAACTAAACCAGAACACCCAGTGCCACATCCAATCTTTTTTTAAACACATCCAGGGATGGTGACTCCACCACCTCTCCAGGCAGACCATTCCAGTACTTTATCACCCTTTCTGTAAAAAACCTTTTCTAATATCTAACCTGTATTGGTGCAGCTTGAGACTGTGACCTCTGGTTCTGTCAGTGCTGCCTGGTGAAAGACACCAAGCCCCACCAGGCTACAGCCACCTTTCAGGATGTTGTAGAGTGATGAGGCCACCCCTGAGTCTCCTTTTCTCCAGGCTAAAGAACCCCAGCTCCCTCAGTTGTTCCTCAGAGGGTTTGTGTTCCCAGCCCCTCTCCAGCCTCGTTGCCTCCTCTGGACACACTCAAGCATCTCAAGGTCCTTCCCAAACTAAGGGGCCAGAGCTGGACGCAGCACTCCAGGTGTGCCCTCACCAGTGCTGAGCACAGGGGAAGGATCACCTCCCTGCTCCTGCTGGCCACACCATTCCTGATCCAGAACCGTGCTCCCTGTGTGCTCCTGAGCTTGCTGCTCTATAGGTAAAAAGAGAGGGGCATTCTCTGCTCAGAACAGGATGATTTTGTGCTGAGTCCAAATATACATTTAACACAATGATTTTTTTTAAAGTATGTTTTTCTCTAAGCTGCCTTTGAATAAATTTCTTCCAAAACCACTTAAAAATAAATATGCATTAGCATGATTGGAGCTGAATATTTGTTACTATCTGCCTTCCTGGGATATCAAAGGCATGAGAGGAAAGTGGCACAGAGGAAGCCAGGACAAGGAAGAAGGGATGCAAAGACATCAAACTAAGTGCAACTTTCTGAAATTAAATCCTGCAGGTCAAATTAGAAACCTATCTGGCAAGGTATTCTTATCACATATCTAACAGCTAATTTAAATGCCATTATAAAAAGTTAATTAAGCATAATCTGCAAAAACCTGAAGTTTGAAACTAAAGGACTAAAATTAATAGTGCAAGAATGACATTCATTCAATTTTAAACTAATTGTTTTTACATAATATCTTCTGTTAAAGCATAAGCTCATTGGGGGATTGAAGGATAGTAAATTTTTATCAGGATTTAATTTTGTTTAATTTAGACCAGAGTTCTATAATAAGATTTACCACAGAATATTCAAATTTGGTTAATTATGCATGTCAATTTTTGTTCATATAACATTCTTAAAAATAGACTTGGGACTCAAGGTGGGTAACACACTCCATTAGTGCTAATGTGGTTTAGAGTGCTGGTTTTATTAGGATGTGGCAGAAACTGATGGTGCTGCTCATTATATATTTGTGAAGACCATGAAGTCATGAGTGGAAACAACCTGATATTTGATGAGATGTACCAGGATTCAGCAGGGCAGGTTGTCCTGGATGACCGTGGACCAAACCCATAATGCAGGAATTAAAGTATCCTGTGGAAATGATGTCTGGAACATGACCTGACTGTTCTTCACAGTGAGGGCACAGAACTTGTGTAGGAAAACCATCATCAGTCGTTTGGTTTCACCTTTGCAAACAATTTCCAAGAGTGTGGGCATTGCAGGCAATGTCCTTTGACAAGTGGATGAGAAGCTTTTGAGCTGCAGGTGTCCCCCAGAGTGACAGAGTTGTCTCATCAGAGGTCCACAGTGCCTTTGGAAAATTAACTGATCTGCCCAAACACTATTTCACTGGAAGGTTTTTCTTTTCCTTACTGACACAGAATGTACTTCACTCTCCAGTGGAGAGTTGTGCAGACATCCTCCTCCTCTTTTAAATGCAGATAACCTTGTTTTAAAACTCCGTGCAGATGCTGAGTGATTGCAGTGCACTTATCTGCCACACTATTTACAAATCTCAAGAACTTAACAGCTAGAAAATGATTAGTTAAAGGACATCATCAATCTTCACACAGCCCACACAGTGAGTGTGCTGGCTGTAATCCAATCCTTGCAGCTGGGCAGTACATTTCTAATGTGACTCAGAAAAGGAAAATTTAAATGGTTTTGTGTTCTCTCAGTGAGGAAGGGTCACCAGTTCTACTCCTGGAGTAGCCTGGAGCACCCCACATTGCAGCTTGTGGCCACAGGGGCTGCTCCAGAAGAAAATGAACCTGCTGATACCCTGGTCAAACAGCAGCTTTGGCAGATTCTGGGGGCTGGGGGTAGAGCTAGGGCATGACCAAGTTGGCAGTGTTTCATGAGAGAATAAACTCATCCTGATAAACAAGTCAGGATGATTTAGAGAAAGGGCTAATAAAGCCAGTTTAATGACCTGTAGTTGGAGCAAGAGATCTGATATATATTTCTGATTTAATAGAAAGGAAAATTTATTTCCTCACAGAACCTTCTCTGGCCTGCAGTTCCAGAGGTGAGGTGTGGTGTTTGTCAGCATGATTTCTGCAGTGAAGCATATTCTTTTCAAGGGTAGCATTAAAGTAGGTGCTTCTGGATTGGGATCCAGACATGCTGTTAAGTAATTTGGGGGTAATTTTGTCAGATATGGCAGCTTCTGAGAAATCTCCAAGGCACATTCAAATTCTAATAGACAGAGCTCAATGGATTCCCAGACAGTAAATCTGGTATCTGACTTATTCATCTCTCTATTGATTTATCTGTCTTGTTTATCTAATCAGCTTTATCACCTGAATCTTTTAAAATCTAATTTTATTTAATCCACCTTTTTTTTCCCTAACAATCCTACTGCTGTGTTATTTTAGTGGGGAAGCTGGAATCAATAAATGAAATGGCAAAAAGGAAGAAAGATTGATTTTTTAATATTATTTTATTTATTTTTAATTTCACATATTTTCATTTTGTTCTTTGTCTTCTACATTTCTCTATTCTTGGAAAAGTAGGGGCAGCTTGTTGATTTTTAATTATTTTTCCTTCTACATAAATCTCCAGTTGATAAATGCTTGTACTTAATGAGCAATTGCCAACACCCATCAGAGGCTGGATATGTCTTTGTGGTAATTCCATTAACTGCAGTGATTTTGCAACCCCCCATTAGAAATTATGGCTCTAAGTGGAACATATTTTTGGGGATGCTCGGAGAATAAAGATTTGCCTGGGATGGACAACAAGCAGAGCAGAGGTGGATAAAAACATGCACATGCACAGTACAATAAAGAGGGAAAAACCAGATGGGTGCTCCTGTGCTGGTGGGTGAGCCCATGGGAATGCAGGGACCCCACCAGTTCAGGATGGGAAGCCACAGCAATGGGAACTTGTGTCCCATTCACAGAATCACAGAATTGAATGAGGCTGGAAAAGACCTTTGAGATCATCCAGTCCAACCTGTCACTCGACACAGCCCTGTCACCCAGCCCATGGCACTGAGTGCCACATCCAGTCTGTCCTTAAACATCTCCAGGATGGTGACACCTCCCTGGGCAGCCCCTTTCAATGCCCAGTCACCATTTCTGTGAAAAATTTCTTCCTAATGTCCATCCTAAGCTTGTACTGGCACAGCTTGAGGATGTGTCCTCTTGTTCTGTTGCTGCTCCCTGGCAGCAGAGCCCGACCCACGCTGGCTGCACCCTCCTGTCAGAGAGGTGCAGAGAGTGATGAAGTCTCCCCCGAGCCTCCTCTTCTCCAAGATAAACAACCCCAGCTGCCTCGGGTTTGTCACGGCCTGGCCCTGCCGTGCTGGGGCTGAGGAGGAAAGGGCAGAGCTGGCAGAGCCTTTGTTCACACACAGAGAGTTTGTCATGGCCTGGCCCTGCCAGCTCCAATCATTCAGAGCCGTGCTGGGGCTGAGGAGGAAAGGGCAGAGCTGGCAGAGCCTTTGTTCACACACAGAGGAGTTGTTCTGCAATCAGCAAAAGAGACCCTGCTCCCTCTCTGAGGACACTGCTTTTCACTTCCCTGCCTCCCAGGCAGGACATCTGGACATGCCTGAAGCACCATGCTAAAACCTGGGGCCAAGTTGTGCTATGCCACAAACACGGCCACTCTTGGTTAATACTGAATATGGTGATTTTCCTTAGTGCTTTGGTTCTCAAATGGCCTGAGAGTCAGTGAAGTGCAGGTGGGTAGCTCTGCTGGTGTAAGGCTGTGCTGAAATTGGAGATGGGATTGTCAGGGACAGAGTTTAGATACACTTCACTCTGCCTAAGAGTAGGAGAGATTGACTTTCACCTGCAATCCCAATTCCTATAAGGCTTGTTCAGCTCCTGCCCAACTCCTTGTTGCTGTTATTTCCTGAACTGATTCGTTTGGAATCTGTGCCTACACACCCTGAACATTCTGCCAGGCTCCAAGGAAGAGCTGGTCCATGATGTTTACTCCTCTCAAAGACTCTTCAATTTATCCAGCAATGGCATAACATGATCCAGTCTCTGAAAATGACAGCTAAAAGCATTAAAATTGCAAATAAAAGGCCAGCTTTTTGAAAGTGGGTGTAATTAATCATTGGCATAGTTCATCCAAATAGTGATTTCTGTTTTCATGGAGCTGTTGGAGAAAGGTGAGTAATTCTAGCTTAAAATATGGTAATACCTCAGTAGTAAAAGTCCTGTGTAGTAAAGGAGCTCTTCCAGCTACTGAAGGAACATCAAGCCTGCTCCACCTGAGCAGTCATCCTCAGGGCTTTGTAGAGGGTGCACACAGAGTTGTAAGTGCCATGTTTCAGGCCAGAAGATGGGCCAGATTCTGCTGTTTGTCCCATTTTAGTTTTTCACAAACAAGTGGTAGGTCCTTTGCAGGTGCTGGCAAGATGTGCAGTTGCATTTTCATCCTTCAAAACCCCACTCTCAGGACTTCTGTAGAGAATCACTGAAATATTGCTCTTTGTCAAAGCTTTTATTGTGGGAGACAAGGAGGTGTGTGCTTTTGCCATCAGAGGTTTATGTTTGCGTTTATTAAAAAACTCTACAGTAATATGGATTGAAAGATGTAGTATAAAAGAAGAATCCAGCACCAAAAGTTTTCTGCCTTCCTAATGCCACTTCAGAACTGACGCATTATTGTATTTACTTAAGAAACAGATCACTATTTATGTTTTTTCTCACCTTTCCTTACCCAAATCTTTCTTTTTCCATTTATTCTCTCCCCCTGTAGCACAATGCTGGCTGTTTGTCAGGTACAAGGCTTCACTGCTGAAATAATACACTATTCATTGCTGGAAGCCTGATAATCAGTAAAAGATCAGCTCTGGCTGAAAGTGGGTTTGGCCTTGAAGGGTTGAGATGTTCTCTAATGAATGTGTTTTATGTTATTTTTGTGAAAAGGGGAAAAATTAATCTGAAGAAAAATATTCCTTGGATATTGCTTGTGTGTTTTCTGGAGGACAAACTCTGGAACAATGCTGACAACCAAAGCAGAATTTTCAAGGATTCTGTGCAGCTGTTCTCTTCCTCCCCACTACCCTTTGTTGTCACTTACATTGGAAATCCTTATTCAGCCTTCTGAACACTACCCATGTTTCACATAGGTTTTTTGCTCTTACTTTTCTGTAACTTGCTCACCATTCTCTTATCTTTTTATTTTTGAGCTGGTTTCCAAACTGTTCCTAACTTTTGGAGAGTAAACATAATTACACCTGAATTTGGTTGCTTTCTTCATCACAATACTTTCCATTTGCTTTCCTCACAATAGCTCACTTTCATGTCTTGTGCCTACCAAGAGAAACTGGATTTTATCTTCTTAGGATCAGTCTTTGGGTAGTTCATATGTGTTTATTTCATGCAAAATTCTGGTGTGCTATAGAAAGTAGTGAATAATATTTATAAAGTGGCTTACTTGGTGCAACTCATTTCACTTCCAAATCTCAGGAGAGGCAGCTTCAGTGAAGCCAAAATTCTGCTGCCCTCAGGAGCAGGAGAATCAAATCCCAATCTATTTTAACCCAGGCTGAGACTCTGCCTTTTTTATCAGCTTCCTGTATTTTTAACTGGTGGTGAAATGATCTTTTTGAGCACACCTATGTGTGAACAGGGAAAGAGTTTTCCTTTCAGAAGTAGATCCAAGTAATGCAAGAGTAATGAGATCAATTTGTTCTGGTCTTTCACTGACTTTCTGATTACTTTTAGCTCTGGCCAGAATCCAGCATGGATTATTAAATTCTTCCTACCTAATTCCCCCAGTAGCAGTTTCAGTTGCATAAGGCATTCTTTGGCTTCTGGTTTTTTTTTGTTTGTTGGTAACTACTAAACTGTTCTACATTTCACTCCAGAACTGGGTGCCTTTCAAAAGCTCATGAAGTGTTTCATATTTTCTCTTGTTCATAAGGCACCTTGAGACTAGTGTGGATTAAAGGTCCCACCTGAATTAAAGAATATATTACTCAATTCCCTGACATAATTCATAATGCATAGGTTTTAGAATCTTACTAAATATCTCTTCATAGGATTAGTGTGGTTGGAAGGGAACTCTGGAGACCAAAATGTTCTTGCTTGGAGCAGGGTAAGCTGTGGTAGGATGCTCAGAATCATGCTGAGTTTTGCATATTTCAAGAATGGAGACTTCATACTCTCCCTCAGCCTCCTGTTGCAGGGTTTGACCCATTTTGAACACTTGTTAGATCTCTGGCAGGACACAGAAAGTGTTTTGAATCTGCAGGAAATTTTCATTTTGAGTCTTGCTGTATCCTCTGTTCCATAGCTGTTTCTGTGGTCCCACTCCCAGGTTCTGTCATCCATGGTAATTCTTCTCCAGGACAGTTATTTTTGTATCCCAGTGGTGATTGTTAAAACAGTGCTGTCCTTGACAGTCACAACTTTCATGATTTAGTTTAGTTCACGGGGCTGCTATCTGGAAGAAAATTTGCAATGGACAGATCCTGCAATTATTTTGGAAAGACCCAGTTGATGGGCTCTGTCTGATCAAGACCTGGAACCTTCACCTGGGGTCACTTTATGAAGTGAATTAAGTGTGTGTGAGTGACAGTCTGTTTGTACTAAGGTCCAGCCGAGCTCAGGTCCTCACCTTGGTGGCATGGTGACAAAAGTGCAGCAGAGTCTGAAGGATGAGGGATGAGGGAAGAGCACTCTTCACTGAACATTTGCAAGGGGAACTGAGTTGTAGTGGAATCTTACTTCAAACATTGGACAGAGCTCTAAGACAAAGTGTCATTTAACTGAGTTCACAAACTAAAAAACTCTGTTTTTTTTTCAATTTTTAGCCAATGTTTGGACATTCATTGGGAGTGGAGAAACTCATTAATATTTCACAAGAAAAGAAACACAAAATTTAGCATTGCAATGTAGTACTCCAATATCATCATAGAATCATACAATAAAATCATAGAAAGAGTTGAAGGGACCTTACAGCCATCTGGTTCCAACCCCCTGCCATGGACAGGGACATCTCTCACTCTCATCTCAGACCACATTGCTCAGAGCCCCATCCAGCCTGTCCCTGTCAGAGCAGAACGCTCTAACTGACCACATAAAAGTGTTGAGACCTTGCAAAAAATTAAATTCTCTTTATTTTATAATCTCAGATGGTCTCAGAATTGGATAAAAAAACCCTCTTTTACCCTAGCAGTGTTTTGAGTGATAAGTTAAAACTGCTTTTTGAATGAAATCTCAGCATGAGGTGTGAATTTTTCTTTCCAGAGGTTCAAAGTCCTTAAAGCCCCACATGCACCACATTATTTACCCTCCAGAAAAAAACCACAACAACAAACTTCCTGACTGTTTGGCTAAGACTATTGGTAACTAAAGCACTTCACCTGCCTTGCCAAGTTTTTACCCTCCAGAAAAAAAACAAAACAACAAACTTCCTGGCTGTTTGGCTAAGACTATTGGTAACTAAAGCACTTCACCTGCCTTGCCAAGCTAATGGCACTGTGTGAGTAGTGGCCTCATTCCTCATGAGTAGTAATGGCTGGAGAAAGCAGTTACTGCCTTTACATACTCCCATTTGCCAGGGAATGTTACTCATTTCCACACTGCCTTTATCTCCTGTCTGACGCCTGGAGATTTAGGCTGGTTTCTTAATGGCTTTGCTGTAATCCACACTTGTCATTGTGATGTGTATCTGTGAGGCAGGTATTAAGTATTAATAAACCTGCTATTTAGCTTGGGTTTGCAAGGTAGGGAAGATTGAGACCCTTATTTGTCAAGGTATTTAAAAGCGTGTTAAAAGTCGCATTAAAATCAGTTCAACTACTCACATGCATAGAGATAAGGCTTTATCTAGACTGAGGCCAGTACTCAGTGCTCGACAGAATATAACCCTAAATATATTGTCTCTGTATCTCCAAATGCTCTAGATTTGCACATCAAATAAATCGGTCATCCTTACAAGATCACAGATTGTAATATGGTGTTTAGTATCTTGCACAAGCATTCTGAAAACTTAAAGTTATTAGATAACTAAAAAATAATTTATGGTGCTTGCATATGGCATAGAGTGCCTGTGGTCTGTTGATTTGAATTTCTACATCTCCTACTGACAAAATACAACATTTGGATCCACAGAATGTTATCCCCCTTTCCATCCAAGGAAAAAAAAAAGAGAACTCAGAAAATAACAATAGATTCAACAAGACAATTTAAAGAAAAAGTAGATATTGCTGCAGAAGTGCTCAGTTATTTTGTAAAGTGACATTGTGCCTTTCCCATGCAGGAGTAGATTCATCAGTCATTAAGAATTACATGGATACCTGTTCATTCTTTCCTTTAAAAAAATGCATTGCAGCCAACAAAAATAAATGTGAGCCGAGAATTGATGGAACACTCCCCCACCAGCTTGTGAAAGATTTACAGAAGTCTGCTCGCTTATTCAGGTGGAGATCTCCCTGATTCTCTTCCAAGGCTGGAGTCATCAACAAGGCAGGCACTTGGATGTGAGGCAAACACAGCTCACAGGTCTGCAACTGGGCTGGGAAATTCAGAAAGTCACATGAAAGGCTCCAGAACAGCTGCCTAAGCAGATATTTCAAATCCCATAAACTGGGCAGCAGGAACAAGAGAAGAAGATGAACCATTGCTGATGGGGTTTAAGTTGCTGATGCATTTTCTTGTGTGTAGCACTGCTTTGGTTTTGGATTTCTACTGATTTTATTTGCTTATGCATTTTGAATGCAATCCCTCCAGATAATTTTATTATGAAACAGCAGTGCAGTGAATCAACTTAAATCCCACCCAGCCCATGATTTGGGTTCTGAACCAAATTTTCCCAGGATTGTGATCTTAGGGTCCCAGTTCAGGGAGATGATTAATTTAAGCATTAGATTTGTCTTTGAAAATTACGTTAAATTAGATGTTAAATTAGAGTTTCCTGGAAAGTGCCACAAAAAGTCTGAAAAATAAGGTAAATTAATTGAAAGGCAAACTGCTTTCTCCTAAAGCAGAAAAATTTCTTTGCTTCATTCATATCTGGTGTTTGTAATTTTCATTTCTTGCTTTCCAAACAAACGGTGTTATCTGAGTTTCAAGTCTTCTGTGCTTGGTTGTTTGTGATGAAGTTAACACTTCCTGACCATACACTTGACTGCAACAAAATAACTAAAGCCAATAGATTTGAATAAGGAGAAAATTAACGATGTTATTTACTCCTTCTCATTAAGGGCATTAAAACAGATGTGCATCAAGGAAAAAAAGATTAATTAATAGAGGCCAACAAGTGCAACATTTAAAATGGAAGCAATTTAAAAAAAGTTTAGTTGCAAATTGCTTATAATGGAATATTTAATTTTTAAAAAGCAACCAATTAAAAAAGCATGGAAAAAATTAAATTAAATTGCAATCAACCTGACGACTTCCAGCAATTAAAAGCCTGAACTGTAGGTCCCATCTGCTTAATAAATATGCCATCAGAACAGTATGGGGCAATAATTTAAATGATATGGGTTTAAGAATTCAGCCATCAGCTTCCTGGCTGTTTCTCAATGCTCCTCATAGAAGGTCTGAGCTTTTTAAAAAAATCCCAAATCTGTTTATTCTAGTTGGATGGTTTTGTTTTGAACAAGAAAGGTTTCATCTCTCTGGTAGATGCTGGGGTGGTTTTAGGGAAGATATCAAACTCTACCTTTTTCATAACTTTACTGAGGGAAGTAAAATGAAGTTAAATCATGGAATAAGTGGATCTGCAGTGACCTTTTGCTATGTGGTAACTCAACATGAACAAGTTGGTAGTTTGCTGGCAGTTGGTGCAATAGAATTGTGCTGCGGGGGTGGGGGTGTGATTTACAGGCCATATTTGAGAAGTGAAAGGAACAGCGGCTCTTCCAGAGTCCTGCATTAGTGGTGGAAATCCATTTCTTCCTGAGTCTAAGCATGCAATACAATCAGAATGTTTAGCTCTTCCAGAGTCCTGCATTAGAAGTGGAAAATAGTAGTGGAAATCCATTTCTTCCTGAGTCTAAGCATGCAATACAATCAGAATGTTTCAGGGTATTTTACTCAAAATTTTCTCTTTCTGTTTTTTTCCCCTCTCCCCTGACCTTGGACAAGAGGTTAGAGTCAATTAAGTATGTTCCTCTTTTCCACTGTGAATCCTTCAGTGTTGAGAAAATTTGGTTTGGTTGATGTTTTTAAAACTTTTTGGTTGAATTATTCAATTTTTCATTCTATGTGTGTTTTCTAATTTGACCTGGCAGAATTACGGCATTAAAATTTCCACAATGAAAGAGTTTTTGATGTGGCAAGTTATAAAATCTTTGTTAGTAAGGGCTTATACTTTAGAAATTGGTATTGGGAAACGCTCCTCCAGTTAAAGAGTGTCCCTACTTTTCTTTTGTTATCTCTGTAATAATTAAATATTAGCTAAGTGTTTGACAGTGGCATTGGGGGTGCTGCCTGTGACCCATCAATGCCAGTGGACAGCCCATCATTTACTGTGTGAACTTTAAACAAATCCCAGGTTTGGGAGAGCATCCTTGTCCATGCAGGCACCAAGACTGGGCTTGCATTTAACCACAAAAAAATCAGTTCATTTGCCATGTCTGAGACTTCCCTCTACATCAAACTCTCACAATATATTATTTGGCTGAATTTTGGGTCTAGTGAAGGACAGAACTGCTGGAGGTTTCTGTGGTGCACAGCCAGGTAGCAGCTGTTGAAGGCTACAGCTGAATGGTGATGTGCTGCTTGAGACTGTCTCAGTGAATTCCTGCTGGTGTCAAAACTACCACCACATCTTCCCTTTGCAGTTTCAGCCAGAATGAAACAAATCTCCAAGGGCTGGAGTATATCTGTAGCTTATTTCTTCTTATTGGGGTAGAAAAAAACACTTTGAAGGGGTAGTTTTGACAGTTAATGTTACACCAGTGAATTATGGTATAAGGGAGTGGATGGTTGGAGTTTGTTTTCATTTTCTTCCTTGGGAAGAATAGGGAGAGAGGTTAGGAGAAACAAGGGAGCTTTTAAAAATAACATCTAATATGTGATTCAGCATTCAGCCTCAAATCCTTACTCTATGTGTGTGTGTGTATATATATATATATATATATATATATATATATATCAAAGTAAACAAATCTGACATGATTCACAGTGTTCAATAACTGCAGTGCAAGGTCAATTAGCCTCAGTACAAATTGCAAACACTTGCAGACATATAACAGAACCTCTAAAAACAGCAGCTCATGGGCAGATCAAGCAACATAACTCACATACACATTTACCAGCACACTTTCTGAGTTAATACTAAGACTTTCTGAAAAGTTAGGTACCTAGAAGCAGCAATGGCAGAAAAATAAGTCACTTGTTTTGAGACTTCCACTGCTTTTCTCACTCCAGCGCCTTGACAATGTTTAACCCCTTGGGATCAGACAAAGTGTATTTCAGCTTTTGCCAGGCCTTGGAAGTTAGTTAAGGTGGCTTTTTCATCCTATTTCCATGCATTTTCTTCACTTGCACTGCAATTCCCGGTGTGGATTCACATTTCAGTATGGATGCCACATGAGGCGTTGACTGCCAATACAATGGCAATTACAGAAATTATTATGGTCCTGCTCCTGGGCTGAAATCTCAGGAATCTGAGAGCGAGGGCAGAAAATACATGATTTTTGCTGGTTTGCTGGTTTTATTGACTGTGACTAAGCAACACAGTGCTTGGAAGGATGGGAGATTACTCTTTCAGTCTTAATTTTGGTCAGAACACAATCATAGCATAGGAGCACTTATGAATGGATGAGCAGCATCAAGCATCAATCTTTGTTAACAGTTTACCAGTGGTAACAAGTAACCCCCTAGTCACAGATTTGAGCTGGAATAATATTGGGATTGAAACTTGCCACAGTGGAAATACAAAAGTAAAAGAATTGCTATTAGCATTTAGAGGGACTGAAGAGCATGCATGTAGGCATGACATGGATCCATCAGCCATTGCAGCAGGCATTAATTTAACTTGCTGCAACACTTGGATAACTTGGATATAAGCCTGGTGTGGAAAATCACATGCACATCAGTTTAACCCTGCCTGCTGCTAAAATGGAATAGCAATTCTTTCCAGCACCTCAATCAGCTCTATCAGGTTATTAAATGCAGGCTGGTGGTGCCAGGAACTGCTCTGTTGCACAAACTGATACATTTAAAAAATGAACACAATTCATGTAAACATCTATTGGAAATACCCAGAATGGTTTTTCCAGCTATCACTTCTCTGTGTGTTTATGAATAAGTTTATGGGTGTTTGTTCTTTTTTTGGCAGAAGGGAGTGCACTTTTGAATATCCACATTTCCATGAAAACGGGATTTCAGTCATACCTGGGGAATAGAACACATCTATTACTCTATCCAGTATGAGCAAAGCTGGGGGTGTTGTTTATGGCAGAGGGAGTAAGTGTGAAGTGCTTTGATTTAGGGGCATGAAAGGAGGGGTTGGGGGGTCTGAGGGCATATTTCGTTTTGCAGAATTATATCAGGGTACAGAGAAAGAGAGGAGCTATTCCAAACTGAGTCTAACTGTAACACTAACTTCCAGTTCTAATTTACTGCACAGTGCAACTGAATATTTCATTGTGAAGATACCAGTGAATTGGATCTTCATGTTCTTGAAGGCAGTAGAAACATGTGTCCACAAAGACCAGTGCCCATCGGAGCTGATTTATTTGGTGAGAGAAGGAGGGAAGGAGGTGGAAAAGGGAAGTAAAGAAAATATGAGTAATGTTGCCAGATTTTGACCTCTAGGTCAAGTAATTACATGAAAGCCTTGACTATCTAATTTTCTATCTGTATCTGTAATTATCTGTTGCTCATTTAATATGTCTGTGTTTATAACCATGAAAGCCTTAATCTGAAATATTATCGTATCATGATCATAAATTCATGATACTGCTCAGAAATCAAATTAATGCATATCAGCATTACAATCATTGTATACATACACAAGTATACATCCTGTGGATAGAAACCTGACTTAGGAGGTTCTGAATTCTGTTTGATAAGTGCCTAAGCTGATAAATTTAGGATGAGAGAGCCTTTTTGGAGCTGTACCCCATTTAACCAGTGCCTGCTGAAAGACTCTCTGAGGACCTACCTGTTAGAGGTTCCCAGAACCTTTTGCTAGTTCAGCCCCAGGAGAAATTATGTGAAGAAATGCTAAGTACCTCCAAAAATTGGTCTCTGAGACTGACTTCAAAAGCCATCTCTGAAAGGGCCCTCTGATAAGCACTGGAAATTCCAAGGGCTGGGGGTGGCGTGTAGGGGAATGAGGTGGAGCAGGAGGAGGGTGTGCAATGCAAACAGAAATGGGAGAAGAAGTACATCCAGGAGGGGAAATTGTGAAAATCAGAAGAAGTAAGTGATTGATCTTGCTGTGTCAAAGAATAGAGGAGTCAATGAGGAGATCTGAGAATTTCTAAAGACTTCTTAATCTTCAAAGACTTAAAAATATATTAAGGCTTGGGAAATTTTCGCTAGCATTTTTAACATTATATGAGACAGAGGAGACACAAAAAGTGTTTAGGCATATATAAAATAAAAATATTTTAAATAAAATCAAAACAGCACTCAAGGTCCTTCTGAAAAGCAGCCTGCCACCCCCAGGTAAGATGACAAGGCTGCGTTTTATCATCTTACCCAAGATGAATAAAATTTCAGAGTTTAAGCACAGCCCAGTGTAAATTTAGAGCAAAAGGATAGTTATTTCCATTGTGAGAGTGACAACTGTCAGGTGACAATGACCTGGGAGAGAAGCCAAGCACAGAACCAGAATGTTCTAACAGAATATCCCCTTGGCACATGAGACAAAGCTGAATCCCTCATTAACATGCCTTCGCTTCCCTTTTGCCATTGACATTTCTGGTCCCAAGGGGGTTATAATGAAACAACACACTGCAAACTGCCCCAGTTTTGTTACTGTTTTTATTGCTAATCCTGTTTGGAAGGAATTTGTGCTTGACCTTTAACTGGGTAGGTTTACAGTCAGGTCTCAAGGAGCTGACAATTAGCAGTTAATCAATTAAGAACATAATTTTTTCAGTAGTGCCTTTTCCTGTATGGTTTAGACTTTTAATGGTCCCCAAATATCTGTAGTTTAGGTTGTATCAATGCCTTGAAGGTGGGCAGAATGTATGGTATAAAGCAGCTCTGATTCTGCTTGGCTGCCCAGCTTGACCAGTCAGATGAAGGTAATAAATGTTACTTTCAGATCTGTTGACTTATTTTCACTTGCCTTAGAGAAAAACTGGCTTTTCAGGCTGTCTTGATACACTTCATCTTCTGAAATCCAGCCCTGTGTTAGGAAGAGTGAATGTGAACACTGAATTCATACCGTATCACATTTTAAAATGAAAATCTTATTGCGGTAAATGATAAAAAAACTACTTCTGTCCCAGGCAAGCTGTCATCATGAAATCATTGTGTTGAAAAAAGCACTGGGCAATTTGAAAAAACATCTAGATCTTGAGGTCATGTGAACTTAAGAGAAGTCTAGGGCAGTTTTTCTTTGGCAGGCCCCAAACTCTCCATGGCTATGGTCTAGATTTCTCTGCATTGATATTTTAATGATAAGTGTCCCTAGAAAAACTTCCTACTTCAGAAGATTTTTCTGAGTGTAGAGCTCCCAAAAGGGAAGGAAAACTCAAGAACTTGCAGTAAGTTCACAGAGAGCTACTGGTGAGGATAGATAGCTTTATTTGTAAATTACTTGGTTTGAACCACTACCAAAATCCTTCCTGCACTGTGGAAATGTGGCTTCTCTCCCATGCAGTCTCACATGTGAAGCACAGAATTGATAGACTGTCTTTTACTGGTTTCAAGCCAACCCATAATTGAACATGGTGTGTTTCAGTTTAAGATGAGAGAGAGGTCAATCTATTTGCCAAGTAATTGTCTGAAAATTACAGGAACAATAAAACATAAAGTTGTACAGTTTGTAACATACACATTCAGGCTGGTAAGAAATGTTTTTGCATTTAATTGACATTTAACAAAATAATTACATGTCCTTCAGGATAATTAGAATACACACAGTATTTGCAAAGTGCTTAAAATACTAGTTGACCTTTAGTAAGTGTGTTAATCAATAACAAACACATAACTTGCTATTATGTCAATTAAATGCCTGTGTATTTCATTCAGATGCTTAAAGGTGAAGGTTAAGTCATGTTAAATCATTGCCCTGTCATGATGGGCATTTAGCTCTGATGTACTGCTTCCAGAGAACACAAGCAAAATATCCTCTGAAATGCCCCAGGGGTCTGCCTGATCCAGTTTTTCATTTGCAGCAGGGATTTTAGAGCCTTGTACTCCTGTGAGTTGCAGTTATAGAACTCATTCCCAAGACACAGAGCTCTGAAGAGGTGATCCCTCTTTTGTCTCTCCAAAAATGTTAATGAATTGAAGGGTGTCTGTGCTGAATGGTACTTCTTCTGCAGCATCTTCCAACATCCAGACAAAAATAACGACCTTGGATATAAGGCATTTTTCACCAGAAAGATTAATATCTCTATCTTCCAAGATAGAGATATCATGATGTTTTATATGTACTAATGAGTTCATTCAATAAAGGTCAGCAAAGAGACAAAAAATATTTGTGTTGTTTTCTGCTTTTCTGTAGCAGTTGCTGCATGACCTCAAAAGTAAGAGGTGGAAATGTTTGCCAGTTGCAATCAAAAGTTGTAGATTTTCTGCCAAACTTAATCAGGTAGCTAAAAAGAAGGAAAGTATAGCAAATACTATTTTTCTTTCTGCTCTTGTGGGAATTTGTCCAAGTTGTTATCTTTGCAAAAAAATCTATTCCCAACAAGTGCTCTAAGAACAGAACAGCAACTCATATCATGTAAATCAGCATTGCTCCACTAAGCTATGACTGTTCTATTTTGTTCAAGAGCTGATCAAATGTATCTGAGAAAGATGCTGTAAATTAATATGGCAATTCTCTCTTTTTCAAGAGTAATATACCTCTGACATTGCATAAAGGTCAATGAAGTGTTAAATTGAGGGTGATTAAATACATAGTGTGAAGGAAATGATTCCGAGGGAGAAGCGATGAATGAGGATGCAATAAAAATAAGGTAATCAATGAATGATAAAAACTCCTTCTGATGTTCAGAGCACAAAGCTGTAGAGGCACATGTGCAGGGAAAATAACAAACAAAACTCTTTCCCTTCCATGTAATTGAGTTTTCTTTATAGTCCTATGAAAAGTTTTTTGTAATTTTCAGTATTGGCTCTGTACCCAGAACTCACTCACATAGTTAGAAATTTTAAAGAGTCAAGTAATTCAGAACTTCTTTTTAATAATATTATCCCCAGGCCTAGAGCTTCCAGGAGAATTCTTTGTCATAACTATATGCTTATCTAAAGGTTTCTGTTCTTGGTCCTGCCTTTATGTTGCTATCACAAGGCAACTAGGCAAGATGCTTATCTTCAATTTGCTGAGGATATGCAAATCAGATAGGGTATTTTCCAAGTGATATGTAAATTATAACCAATATGAAGCAATTTTTTTGTTCCATTTCAGTATGGGCTAGATTTTACTGAGAAAATAAGGAGCTCTGTATTGCCTTCAGATCCCAAGCTGTTCCAAATTATTACTGAAGCCGTGCTGGTCTACAGGTTCCCATGATGCTTCTACATGAGGTTATGACAAGGTACAATTCTTCACATTCACTTGTTATATCCATCCTTTACATTCTAAAACATGGCACAGACAAGAAATCAGACCATCAATATCTACATTACCCATGTGAAATAAAGCCTGATTTTGCAGATATTGTCTTCTGAATAAAACATTGCTCCCAAGTTGTAATCTAATTCCCCAACAGGTAAACAGGGAATCCTGAAACAGAGCTGATGAAACTAAAGTGAGACTCACATCAATAAAAACTGTCCCTAAAATATTCTTGAAGTGGAGTAGTACACCTTGGGTTTAGAACACACAGAAGTAGAGATTTATAGTCACTGAGAAGTCAATGATTAAAAAGTTGAGAAGTTTTATGAGCCCTGAGGCAGAAGTGAGACTCACATCAATGAAAACTGTCCCTAAAATATTCTTAAAGTGGAGTAGTTTAGAATACACAGAAGTAGAGATTTATAGTCACTGAGAAGTCAATGATTAAAAAGTTGAGAAGTTTTATGAGCCCTGAGGCAACAAAATGCCAGTATATCAGTCAGACCATTTGAAAAGGAGAGCTCAGAAATCATTCCCAAAGAGGTCTGTTGATTTTGCATGTTAGTAATTGAGTAATTGATAAAATAATGTACAGGCATCTTAGCTGTAGGTGTAGCTGCCAAAAGCTGTGAAGCTGCATTAATATATCCTGCATTGCTTTGATGTGGGGATTTAAAATGTCACACATACACACACACACACACTGGAAAGTTTTATGCAGAAATAAGCTACTAATGATCCATTAATGAAGAGATCCCAGAGACTGGATCTTTATGAATCACTGGTGTGTAAGGTGGAGCAGAGTCCTAAGGATGACATTTCTCAGTAGAGTGACTTTGCACTTTTTCTTCTTGCTTCTGAATTGGACCATCTTGCATTTTGCTTTGCAAATGGATCTTGCATTGGATCATATTTGCTTTTTCCGATCTTGTGGGAGTCCCATCATTCCCATTTTCCTAATACAGCTTTGATATATCTGGAAGAATGGGTGGAGGGCAGAAAGAGGAAATACTGTTATCTGCTGGCTGGAAAACTTGCCTAAGGAACTTGGATATATATTTTATATATATTTGTTTGTTTGTTTGTTTTTGTTGGTTTTTTTTTTTTAGCCTGTAAGTTTACTGTGTGTAGAGGAATCTGTAGGACCAAACAGAGCTCACATTGGTTTCAGCAGCAACTACAGATCACAACCACTGGCAGAATTTGCTGGGCATCCCCTGTGTCCCTAAAGCTCAGACCTCGTAGCCCTTTGTCACACAAGTGTCACTGGCTGAAATAGCTCCACTGTTTTCCAGAGTGTTACGCCTGTGGAAAGAGACCCAGCTCTTTTACAGCAGTCTGTGACAAGCAAGTGGTACCTTGCCCTGTGATGTGGCTGATGCTGGAGTTTTCAGCTCTGTGCAGAGGGCAGGACAGAGAACAACAGTGCATGGCTGCAGCCTTCCTTTAGCTAGAAAAACTTTGCTTTTCATACACTCAACACCATGGCCACCAATCTGAAAATAGAACACTGGAAGTACTGTCAAACTGTAGACATTTACTTTAGATAAAATAGATAAAGAACTAGAACCAAAGGAGGAAATGTTTTGTCTTCTCTGTTCATAGTAGCAGAGGGTGTGCTTTGACATTTGAGGGATCTATTTGCTTAGGGCCTGGAAGAGTTTGGGGCCTTTTCAGATTTTGGAGACTTTAACTTGTGAAATACTGATGAGATTAAAATACACATGTGGGTTTTTTTCTAAGACTGACCTACTTAATGCCCAAAATTTAATAGAGTAACATTGGTGTGTGTGCAAACATGGTACTTTGCTGAGTTTTTTAGTGAATTTACTGCAATAAATAAATTCATTTTTTAAGTTGTGACATTGGCTCATTAGGCTGTGGGATTTTTGTGTATGAGCTTTTATTTAGGTGACACAAGCTGAGTAGATATTTCAGTACAGAGAAAACAGAAATAAGCCATTTCTGAGTCCATATTACCCTTATTTTTAGTGTTTATGCTGTCCCAAGCTCCAGAAAGAATCCATTTTACAATATAAAGAGAGTGAAAGCTTCAAATGAAAAGTTTGTTCTCTGCTTTGCATATTAAACTCTTAGTTTAAATTCTGCATTTTCCACATGGCATATATTAAAATAAATGAAACTTTATTAGGTCTGATTCTCCTCTCAGCAAGACAGATTTCCCAATTGTGCAATTCCAGTGCTTGCAATAATGGCTTCGCTAGCTCAAATTGCATAGAAGAAAAGAAAAACCAAATCACAAAATATTTATGTTTAAAACTGTATAAGAGCCTAATGGCTCACAAGGATGACTGAAACAATATAATAGCCCATAAAGTGTTCTTTGGCATGACTTTTGATTTGGTTTTTTTTTAGTGATTCTGTCAAAATAGAAATATTGGTGGACCTTATAAGCTTTTGGGCTATTCAGAAATGTACAACAAGTGTCTTTTCAGATCTTCCATGAGGAAAGCCTTTATTACAGTTATTTTGGTGACATCCTGTGGAACTGTAAATTATACTGTAGTTACATCAAAGGCATGCTCAAATAAAATTATGGAAAATAACATATAAAACGAAAGGCTCAGCCTTTCTGTCTGTAAATCTGTAGACAGCTGTGAGAATTCCTTTATGGCCAGCAGATGTCAATGTGGTGACAAACTGAAGTTCACTGGGAATCCAAGCCCAGCTTGGCCACATTCAGAATGAAAGCAGAGCAACCACTCACATCCCCAGTGCCAGACTCTGCTGTATTCTCCCAGTCCAGTGGAGCAGTCATTTAATTTCTTTGGACAGCTCCTCAAAAACCAGTTTTGTTTGTCCATGCAGTCAGCACTGATTTAACTGTAGTTAAAAATGCTTCATGACTCCTCTGATGCAGAACATTACTTGGCTTTTCTCTTTCCATTCCTCCTCATCCTCAGCTCCTGCATATATGAGGGGCTTTCTTTTCACCCATGTGTAGAATAATTAATGTAGTCTTTTGTATCCATTGCTGGTCAGATTTTCTCTCCAGTCTGATCCAGGGAACTCCCCTTTGTGCTGTTTCTTGTGTCATTTCAAAGAGTGGATGTTCCACAGATGTAAATGATGTAGGAAACAGCAGCAATGAATGGTGGTTAACACTTTGTAGGTGGATAACTTGTCCTCTAAGTAGTTCTTCTATTTATTCTTTTACCGTTATGTTTGAACATTCTATTGATTTTCTTTAAGTTCATCTTATTATTTACCTGTTTCTTTACTGTACATGATGTTTGAGTATTGCTATATTGATTTCCCAACAAGATATTTTAGTTTCAAAATATTAATGACTCTAAGTACTGCTACACGTGTTTTTTGTTTCATAAAATTAATCAACAACAGCCAAGGAACAGAAAACCTTCCTACCCTTCTTGCCTTTTGTTTGGAGTCATTAATCTGGAGCATTGGTTAACAGCAGACTTCTTCCAATTAAGAAGATCAAAGAGTCAAGAAATTGTTTAGGAAGTTGTTATCTGTGTAAGATGTCTAGATCTGTCACCTCAGCGAGGAGTCACTGTACATGAAAGCTCAGAGCTATTCCAAGAATTATGCTGAGAATTGTCACCTAGGAACAGGTTGGAGTGGCTGTGGCAGTTATCCCACGTGCTTCCCTCCAGCTAAATAGCCTCTTGGCACTGTTTCCAATATTAATGGAAAGCCTACATTTGTCTCAAACTCTGAAAAAAGAAATTATATTTTGATTTTATCACCCCACATCTGTGCCTGCATCCTTAGCAGGGCTTCTGCTCGACTTAGGCAATTTGTCACCTCCTGGAACTGGAGATACCCAGTGCACTTTCTCCAGCATTATTCTCTCCCGTTGCTGTTAGCCTTGTGCTAGGGCTCTCCAGGGAATCACTGCCATTAAAGAGCCATTAAAGCAGTAGTAGACCACCCCCTCTCAATTCTCTTTCCCTTACTGCTGATCTCTGCTTCCTCAGATAAGAAAGTGGTCGTATGCACAGAAAGGTACTGTTCCCTACTCTTGAATATTTCATACTAGTTTCCTGTTGAAAGATTGATTTTTGCCACAGCTCTCTGACTTTATTTGTTGTCAAGATGCACATGCACATTGTGTTTTCAAAATGTAAATATCAATATTTGCTCTTTTGTCTCTGTTGGAGAGCTCTGTGCTCTCATGACTGTGCCATGTCATGAGCCCTGTTTTCTACAAGAAACAGAAACTTGCAGGGAAGAAATGTTCAGGTTGAAATTGCTATTCAGTTCAATCCTCTTGAGGAGTTCTCACACCTCTCTATGTACGGTTTGCATAAATTCTTAGTCTTAGACCAACATTTGGCAATTCACACAGAGCAATAAGCACCATAAGTGCTTATATATCAGCATAAAGCATAAATATATATAAGATAAAATACACTATAGAAGATACCCAGACTAAAATAAGATTTTTATCCTGGTGTACCTACATCAGTAAGTGTGCATCTTGAGATTTTTTTTTGAACCTGTACAGTGTAGTTGTGGTTTAGCATAACATATTTTCATTACAATACAGAATTTTTCCCACAATAGTTTGTCTGACACCAGCTGTCACAAGGGACTAAACCAGGGGAATGTTATTGCTTCATTTTATGAACACCATACTGCATTCTTATTACAGTATAATAAATGCACTAAGACTGCAACCTTGGGAAGTTTGGGGAATATATTTGACTTCAATCACACCCCGTGTATTAGTTTTATTTAATTATTGAAAGCATAACTCATGGGGATGTGTTTGTTGTACCCACTGTTAATGCAAGTGCTGTCCCTTACAGTTCAGACCTGGAAGGTCTGGTAAGGTTAAGGTACCATAAGGAAAATCTCCCAGAGACTGGTGTGTGACTTTCTGATGTAACAATTCAGATACACAGTTTTTGACCCAGAACTGCTCATCATGCTGCTGGTGTCCCTCTGTCCCTGTCCGATAACCCCAAAGTGTTCTAAATTTTCCAATGCCCTTCTTCAGGCTTCTATAAAATACCCTTCTAGGTTTTGTCCTGGCATTTGGCATTAGCAGAAACTGTTTGTTGTGAAGCCAGGGACGGAAGCCCCCTGGAGCAGTGAGCTGAGACCTCGGAGGGCTAAACCAAGTAATTCTGAAGTGCTGCTCTTGCTGAAGGAACATTTCCAACTCACAGTGCTCCAATTAAGCACAAAGTCATTGTGCTCACGAATTTTCCAATTCTATTTACAAGGGTGTAATGTGCACTTCAGTGTCTTCATCTAACACTGATCTTCATTGCATCCAGCTCAGGGTCAGGAGAGGGGGTTGACTCTGGATCAGGGGCACAGGAGCTGCAAAAGTCATTAAGGTGATTCAGATAAGCCTGCTGTAAACTTGCAGATCAGTTTGTAGCTCACAGTGCTGCTGATTTGGAGGATGCTTTCTTTTTAAACAGCTTGTGTGATTGCAAGAACCATAAGTAATCTTTCTTTTCAAAATTAAAAATTGCTCTTTTTTTGCTTTTTTCACTCTGTTTTGGTGTTGCTGAATGCTCCTCTGCTGCCAGCCCAGCAAAGCTCTTTTCAAACCTGCCAGGGGATGAGGAATCCACCAACACTTCAACTCAGCCTGTGCAGCAATGCTGTCTTCAACCAGATGTGCATAGCAAAGTGGTACCCCACCACCCCACCCTGCAGAAAAGTTATTTACTTGTTTGTCCTCATTTAGTCCTCAGCTGTTAACCATAGATTTTTTTTTTCCCTAATAGCTCTGTGGAACCTGGGGGGCAACACCCACTGGGATCTGTCTGCTGACTTAGATCAAATTTTAGTTCCTAATGTATTTACTGTCACTTCTTTTATATGGGTCTTGTAAATCTTTTCATGTAGAAACAGTGTGGAACTAAAGGTCTAAACTCTCCCTTTGATGTCAGTAAGAACTTCCTGCTTGGTTGGATTGCTCTATAATATTATACATCCACTGGAAATAAAAAAAAAACCTTGATAATGTGTAGTTAGAAACTTACAGGAATTTTTAAATTAAACTTGAAGTGAGCCTAAACTGGAAGATAAGCAGGTATAATAAACTCTGCTGTAAGCTTGTGAAAATATGCATAAATATACATAAATGATGAAATCAAAAGTAAAAGTTATCTAAATATCCCCATTTGTGTGCAACAGGTTTTGTCATTCAGCTACGTATGTGATTTAAATCTTAAATTAGCTGAGGATGCCATATGGTTTCAGTGTATATCCAAAACATTGCAGACCTTGCTGAGGAAACAGTATTAAGGAAATTTTATTCTTGGTTTATTGCAATATTTCCTTTGAATGATGAATACATTTGGAGCTGCCCTGGAATGTTGTGCTGTCAGGAAAAGAAATAGGTAAGTTGGTCTGTTCCTTATATAGGAGACCCACAAGGGAAAACCCCACAAAGCAAAACAACCCATCATTGTGCGGGTGGTAACTATTCTGTGTTGTACTGATGCTTCTCTCCTGACTCTCATCAAGTCTGGGATTTCAAAGATAATCACTGAGAAGTGTACAGAGTATTTATTATTTTCTGATAAGCACGTGTGATAATCATCTTGCTTGGTCAAATCCTTTTTTCTCAACATTTTTAAGGTCATTTCCAGAATCCTTCCATATTTCAAGGTATGCAGATTTTTATGTAACACCGTAATATTTTCACATACAATATTTCATTAATGCTTTTATATATTGATCTTCATGATTTTGTGCATGTAATGAGTAAATCCTTGTTTTCCTTCCTCACTGGAAATCCTGGATAGCATCAAGAACATAATCTGGTATCAATTTCCTCGTTCCAAAGACATGATGGTCTTCTTCTGCAGTGCCATAGAGCTTAATGCAATTCCTAAATTAATGTAGGCTCACTGCAAAAATGCATTAACCTAAGATTTTCCAAAATGCTGATTTCACGGTAATATGAATTGATTAACACTTAAGTGAAGGAAATGATAATTCTGTGCACTGGGGCTCTGATGTTTACACTGCATCATATGTTGTGTGGTTTATGCTATCTCTAACCACTCTATATTTTCTGTTCCTCAGTTTTTTCTGCACTCCCAATGAGCTGAATATGCTCTTTCTTATTAAGAGTCAGTATTTCAGCTGTCAGCTTTTCATAGGGCAACAGCAAAGGGGAAAAGAGAGAAAAATAAGAGCAATAATAACTTCTAGTATAGCATCTTTCATCTCAGTCTCCAAAGCCAAACATCATTAATGAGATGGTTTTATTTCTGACCCACATCCAGGCTGCCTTTTCTTCTGATCCTACTCAACGTAATTAGGGAAAGAAGAATAGATGGGTGGCCAGGAAGAAGGTAAATCAGATGTTTGCAGGAACACTGATGAGTACTTATTTTTTTTCCCATTTCCCCTCTCCTGTGAGGTAACAGTGTCCTCTCCTAGAAATGCCCTTCTGAGTGGGGCATAAAACTCAGAATCTAAGTCATGCTTAGCCTTTAAATATATGCAGATTATTTTCTAAGAGCCAGGTTCCATCCATTTACTTCCATTTCAGCTTCTGATGTACTTCCCCAGTTTAAATGAATTCAACATGCTGCCTTCCAAGCCCTAATTTAGTTTTGTTGTGAGATGTTGAACAGTCTCTGATCTTGTCTGGAGGATCAGCTGTGATTTCTGTCTCTGTGATGCAGCAGAGCTTACACAGGTAGCAGAATGTTTTGAAATCTTTTGCTCAGTACTATGGCTCTTTCCAGCTCTGAGTCTGCTCATGTACCAAATAAATCAGGACGTGTTCAGTCACAGTGATTATGGCTTTGTCCCTCACAGCAGTGGATCTACCCCTGTGCTGTCAGTGTGGTAATGTAAATTTTTGCACAGATAAACTGAAGCAAAGCATCTTAATGAATTGACCCTGGCAGATATTCCAGGATAATGATGGTCTTTGGGTATAGCACTGACATCTTCACCTCCTTCCCTCTGCTGACAGGAGAAAACACAACTCGTGCTGATCAAACCTTTCCTCTGATGGGACTCTAGCTATTGATAGTGTCATTATCAATAGTAATTATTGATCCACTTTGTCAGGTTCCACCTTGTTTTGATTTTACACAGTGAAATCAGACACAGAGGATGTCTCCAGGCAATGCAAGTTTGTCTGCCAGCCCTGTGCTTTACAAATGGCTTGTGGTTGTTCTTCCAGTGCAGTCCATGTTCTGCAGTCTCTAAATCAGATCCTTCTTTCATTTTGTGCCACATAAGCCCCCACAGTCAAAGCCACCTCCTCCTTGGCTGCCAGGGTTTTGTATTCACAAAGGACCAGAACCCTGGTTTCTAGTCTCACTGCTGGTCCCACGACTGTTGTGATGGCAGCAGCAGTGTTTAAAGTTGACATGACTTAGTATTTTTATTAAGAAACCAGGACAAAAATAATAGGCATGTAATTTTTTATCCATTTTCAGCCTGATTATATTGGGTTTTTATTCTGCTGCAGTGAAACAGCAGCCTCAGGCTCTGCTGCAGTCTCTTATCCAGGGAGATAAAGTCAAGTATATGAGGAAACCTCAGTAATCTCTAATCACAGAAATGCTTCAGAGAACTGTTTAAGAATGGCATTGTTCATGTAAACAGCGTCACTGCAGCTTATTCCAACTTTGTATGCTCTCTTCAGAGATGCTGATCTTATCTTGCAGCTATCAGGGTGCTGAATCTTACCTTGCATGTGGTTTTGATTTCCTTCTCCATTCTCCTCTTGTGCAAAGTGTGTAAAATCTATATCGTAAGGATAATTTCTGTGTGGCTTATGTGCACTGCTCCTGCCACCAGGAGATCCTAATCCAGTAGCTGGGGACTTTGACTTTACTGTGGTGTAGGCGCAAAGTACAAATTTTAGTTTACACCATTTGAGTGAAATCTGGTGCAAAAACCCCCTCAAAATGGTCTTTGCACGTGAGGAGAAGTTTAAGGATAGATTTCCCAAAAAATTACTATAAAAATCTGCTCCTTCTTATAATATAATAATAATAATAGGGAAAAGAGAGGGAGGAAAATTACCCCAAAAGGACAAATGATGCCCCACACAATCAGTCAGAGATGCCCAGCCCAGCCCCAGCAGTGACCAGTGCCAGCTGTGCCCAGCTCCTGTAGTGGACAGGATGCTCCAGGGTGTGGAACACCCCTGTGGCCAGTTTGGGTCACTTGTCCTGGCCGTGCTCCCTTGTGGCTTCCTGAGCACCTGCTCCCCAGCAGAGCCTGAGAGACTGAAAACTCCTTGACTCAGAGAAAGGGACGCTTCAAAACAACTTCAACATGATTCTCATTCTAAACCTAAAACCCAGCCAGAGAAGAAAATAAATTCCATCCCAGCTGCAAGTAGGACACAGAGTATCAGCGTACTCTGGTGTGGTTCCTGCTGTGGGTAGAATATAAATACAGAGAATCCAAAAGAGAAATGGGGCTGCTCTGAGATTCTGGAATGTGATCATCTGTTTCTGCTGGTGCACAGGGAAAATAAAATAAATCAGTACAATGTGAACTGGAAAGAAAGTGTGACAGTCATTCTTCAGTTAAAGGAAAAGGTGAAAAAAAAGTGTGAAATCTTTTTGCTATCCAAAAAATGACAGAGAGGAACATTATGAGCAGAGTCTCATATTTCCCCAGTAACTAAATATTGCTTTGGCTTTATTGCTCAGTTGACTTACAGAGAGTGGATTTGCGGTTAGAGGAAAGAGTTTTAAAATTGCAACTAGAGTATTTTTTTTTTTTGACCACAGAACTTTTTATTTAAAAATGGCTTGAAGCTTAATTCAATTTTTTAAAAAAAGTTCTTTCTTCAGTCAGAATTTTACAGGCCTATTTAAACAAAAAGTAGAAATTATAATAAGTTATGCACTGTGGTTAGTTTTGCTCCTCTTTAGCCCCATATTTTTAAGTGGAGCTTGAAGGCAAAACTAATTAATGAGAAGACATGTATATAAAATTATTTCAGAAGTACAGAAATACTGGTGTTGCCTCAAGCAAAGAGCTCTCAATACAATGAGTCAAATATAGACTGTTTTGCTAGAAAAATTTGAGTCTTAAATTCAGACCTTTTTCTTCACCATCCTTCCTTTAAAGTTACCTTGTTTAAGATGAATCGATTGACCAAGACAGAGTTTTCCTGAGTGCTTTGCAGTTTGAAGCACCCAAGTACTTTCTGACTCTCTCTCTTCATTTCTTTAAAGAAGTCTGAGCTTTAAAGGGAATCCTTCTGTCTCAGAGCAGAGGAAGAATAAACTCTTCTGACTGGAGAGTCAGGGAAATGGGCTGAGTGAATTGTCAGGAGCTGTTGAAGGCATTGCTATTAGAAGATCCTTGCCCTGTTCAGACCAAATGAAAAGGAGAGCACAAAAAGGGAAAAAAAAACACCAAAAGAAGAGAAATCACAAATAATGTGATGCAAACTATAAAAACTGATAAGGCATAAAGACTGAAAAGAGCTGATAGATCATACTTTCTCCTTCGTTAAATGCTTGTGCTCCCTATCAGTGTTCTTCTGGAGATTTGCATGTTGTTTGCAAATTCCTGAGTGACAGTGCCAAGCTGGAAGCCTTGAAAGAAACTTTGAAATTTTGGTGGGTTTTGTTTTCACTGGATATAAATCCAGTCATCACTGCATATTTCACCCCATTGGTCAGACAATACAACGGGTGCTTTTTTGAAACCTGGGTTATGTCACTCTAATTTGGAATAACGGGAATTGAAAACAACCAGGAGTATTTCTCTGGGCTATGAATATATTGCCTCTGAAAATGTGAGTATAAATTCACATCTTCATCCCAGATTCTTGTTTCTATGCCAGCAAAACATTTGATTTCACAATAGAAAGGAGCCTTTTACTTATTTAGAGCGCGATTGGAATAATTATTTTCTGTTACAAGCAGCACAACCATAACTTAAACTGACAGTGCTAAATACCATGGTAAACCTGAAAACAATTCCTTTGTTTCTTGATAAATTAAACTGACCTAAAATAAGAATGGCATTCCAAAATGTGTCCAAGCTATTAACATAAATTTGTCCAGAATCCAGCAATGTGTAAACAGCAGACCAAGTACTGTTTTCATCCACATCTGACTTCAGTGACGTGTTTCTCCAATAGATTTTACAAACAGAATAATGAAGTTAGGTTAATAAATATTTCCTTTCCTATACATCTGACTGGATATTGGGAAAGGTGGGATGTGCTTTCTGTAGCTTCCAGTGGCTATGTGCCTGTGCAATGCAGAGCTCCTGCACCTCTCTCAGCAGCATTTCAGCCTGATTGGAGCCAGCAAGCCTGCCCAGGCTGTGCCACTGGAGTCTCCAAGTCCAGGTAAATCTTTGTAACAGGATCTATCAGCTCGTCTGGAATTACACAGGTGTGGCCAAGTTCTTCCCTACACTAACTTCCTGAAGTGTGGGTTTAAAAGAATTAGCAGTGCAGAGATGCTGAGGTCCCCCTGGAGTGGGAGTGCTCCTTGCTGGCTCTGGTTCCATTTATCAGCCCAGCCACTCTCTGGAACTGATTTAACTGCTAGAGCAGGTTGGGATTTCTCTGTGCCCTGCAGGCACGTGTCCCTGTGTAACACAAAAGGGAAGGGTGAAAAGCAGAGTGGCAGAGCTGCAGCATCCTACAGCCATGGGAAATAGGGCTTGGAAAGGCTGGGACAGGGCATAATGTGAGCAGGAGCAGAGACAGCACTTGAGCAATGAGCCCTGAGCACCCAGACTGCCTAATGTGTGGTGTTTCTGCAGGGAGAGAATCAGATAGGAAAACAAGACTGCTTAGAGTGTGCTTTTGTCATCCAGAAACACTTAAGCTGCATGAAATAAATTGCAGTCAGTATGCCCAGGGCATGAATAACTCCACAGAGTGAAAGGGAAGTGCATCAGCTTGGATGATTACCAGTGTCTAGGCAGCAGGCTCCCCTGTTTTCACTGGAGTTTTATAGAACAGGGAAGGAAGAAATGTCCATAATGAGAAAGTGGGTCAGATACCAGTGAGAAAGAACAAAAGGAACAAGAATCAGAGAGCCCACGAGCTGCATCCCCTCAGCTCTGAATCTGGGGACAGAATCTGTGTAAGCACGAATATCACTTTTCTTGCCCTTAACAAAACCTGACAGACCTCCCACGTTGTTGTAAAGGATGCTGGGCTCCTCTAGCAGCTTTGTTAAGTACAGAGCCATAAATGCTGCAGACGATGCCTCAGATTCTTAAAACTTGATTTCTGACAGTAGAAAAGTGCTTTTTTCTGTTAAGCAGGGCAGGTCTCTGACCTGGGAAAATCCTTAATCCTGCTGGTGACAGTTCCTTTTAACTGCCTGGCTCTGGCTTAAAATACTCTTTCTGTGAGGAGAGTTTGAGGGATGAAAACAAGGCTGATCCTCACTCCATTGCACACAGTGAGCTTTCCCATTGTTTTGTTTAAAACACAGGAACAGCCTCCTAGCCTGGAGCTACCTGTCTGTCCTGCACGGAGCAGTGTAAAGATGGCCCACTGCTGTAAAAATAAATAAGGAGCATTTTGTGCTCCAGGTAATGTGGTGTTTTGTATGCAGACCTAGGCCACTCAGGGGGTGCAGCATTATCCCATAGCCCAGCAAGAGAAAAAGCCTAACAAAACAAACGAAAAATAGAATTGGCCCAGTAGAAAATACAGGTGGAGAGCTCTTAATCCATTTGCCACAACACAGAAACTGTGGCTGGGCATAATTTAAGGTGTTTTCTCTATTTGCTCCCCACCACGTCTCTCTGACCTTTCCTCCCTTGGCAAACCTGATCCTGCTCCTCCAAAACATGAAAAGGTTTAAAATTTGTAGAAGATTCTTGTGACACTTGCTTGTGCCACAGGCTCCCTGAGCAAACTGCAGGCACTGAGGGATGGGCTCTTCACCCTGACAGTCTCCACCCTAGAATCTGACAGTGGGAAGAGACACCTGAGCAGGTGATGCTCTGGCTGCCTGCTCCCTGTCACTGGCAGACCTCATCCTGTGCATAATCCTAGCCACAGAATAGCCTGAGGGATAATCACTTCACTTTCCACCTCCTCTTCTAGAAGGATGTTAAACCTGCAGTGGCTTGTCCTGACCCTGAGCTATAGATCCTTATCTTACCAGAAGACAATTACACAGAGACTTTTAAGTGACAGCTCAGTATTTCCCATGTTCCCTCATTTTCATTTTGTAATTGCAGAAAACTTATGATCCCATTAGCAAGTTGCTTGTGTTTTTTTTGTCTAGAAGTTGCAGCCTTTTATGGATGTGTTACATACACACTGACTGATTATATATGACAGTAAATGAAAATATATTCAATAATCCAGGCTCAGGATGGCAGCCAAAGTACTCCTGTATAAACTCAAAGAATGACAAAGGACATGTGGGTTACACGGGGGCCCTGCAGCAGGATTTGCAGTTCAAAGAGTGGCAAGTTCAAATAATCAGCTGCATGGAGGGGTTCAGTGCAGTCACATCTACCAGGGTTGGCTTACTTGGTACTACAGCTCCAGTGAAAACTCCCTCCTGGTCCTTCTCAACAAGAGCCTGAATTCTGCCTGGCTTTTTGTTTGGTTGGGTTTTTTTCCTTGAACAAATGAGCATATGGAAACCAAGGCATGAAATGCAGGTGAGCCCCAGGACCAGATGTTGGTCTCCCCAGCCTCTGTCCTGGGTAGCCAGTCCCACTGCTTGCCATTTCCCCCAAGCTTTCTGTGGCATTGAAGGACTATTTATCTCACAATAAAAAAGCAACTTGTCCAATTAAATCCTCTGTCTACCTGGATTAAAATCATTGTGGAGCTGTTGCTGAAGCCTGTTTACTAACCTTGAGTTGATACAAAACGTGCAAATCTTGAGAGATCCACTTCTGTGTTCCAGCACAGAGACTGAGAAAGAAGCATTAACACTTTCCCTGTCAGACTTCATGTGGTTTCAATCTATTTTTCATTCATACAAGAACAGAGAAATACAAACACAGAGAAATTGTGATGTCAAGCTGTAATCCAAGGTCAAGATCAGTAAGCTTTTGTTGGCTTGTGATATCTTAGCACCTGCATCCTTGCCCCCTCTCCATAATCAGAAGGCTGTGAACCTTTTCTAAGCAGTTTAAGTCTTCCCACGACACTGTTTTACATTTTATTTCCACAGGTCCTAATTTGGCAAAGCTGTTAAATGTAACTGTTCATTGAGGGGGATCCCAAAGTTCTCTGCAAGGGATTTATGTGCAGGAGTAGCACCTTCCCCTGTTGAAAAGCAGTCATCAGCTGAGGGAAAACATGGATTATACTCTTGGTATTTCAGTGTTATAGTTTGGAATAAGCAGAGGCTTTGGGTTCAATAAAATATCATTCAAAGAAAGGGAAAATAAATTTTAGTCCTTAAGTTAGAATGGCAAACACAGACTCTTTCCATCCAGTTTAAATGAGATACAGCACTTTCTCTGGCAGTGACGTGGATTTTTTTGATAGACAGATATGTGTGTATTTTCAGATGTGCTTCCCTGGCCAGCCCTGAACCATCTTCCCCTCCCTCTGCCCACGCAGCCCTTGGCTGACACAGCTCTTTCCCCTCCCCTCCCTGTGCAATCCAAATTACCTCAGCCCCTGGCCTGTGAGGAACAAAACTCAGTCAGAACTCAAACGTAGCAGAAAGAGGAGAAAAGTCATAAAGGAGAATTTAATGACCCAGCAAACCCTGTTGGGATCTCTACTGAAACGAGCTCGGTTATTTCAGCCCTATCAATTACAGCTTTGATGGCTTTTTTGTTGCTGCTCTTCCTAGGGAAACAAGCAGGTGAGGAGTTCCTGGCTGCCTGGCAGGGGGCTTGTTAGCCAGGGCCAGCCTGTGGCATTTATCCCCGTGTCACCTCGTGGTTCTTCTCTCTGCTTGCTCAACAAAGTTTCTCCATCAACATCAATGTCTCCTGAAGTACCCATTCATTTTGAATTTATCGACACCTGAGTGCTCACAATTTGCTTTGGGTACAGCAGGCTGGTGAAAATGCTGCTGTGGAATAAAAGGTTGCTGACAGAAGTTACATAATAATATTTAAAAATTCACCAGTTGTGGCTGATGTTCTTTCTAGAGGTTTAGTTTTGTGCTTAGTTTTCCTCTGCAGTAGGTTCTAAATCAGTTGCAAAGATCACTTTATATAAATTTCTTGGACCTATATGTGCTTGAACAGGCTATCCTGGATCTATGGATGCTCACATACTTATAATGTAGCTCTTGAATATAAACATGTGGCTTTGTCAATTATATAGACATTTTAAATAAAATCAGAAAAAAACCTTAGTTTTCCTGCAAGATGTTGTGTAATACAAGTTGTAAACTTTGTGTCAGAGATTAATTTTTTGTGTTTGTTGACATGTGGTGAAAGGATGCCTGAATAATTTTGCAAAGAGTGATATGTCTTTAATATATGCAGTTATTTGTCCTTATTTTGAGTTTTGGAGTTAGATAAAATCTGAGCATATAGAATTGATTTCTGTTGTATCTTGCTTGGCCTGAGCAAGCCATAAATACATGGTTTTGCATAGAATTCTACCAGCTTGGAATAAAACAAAGTCCTTTCCTGGCCCACCTCTATCACTTGCGTTAATTAGAGCATTCTGGTTTAGATGTTTCTATGCTCATAGAGCTTTATGAGACCCACATTAGCAGGTTTTTGTTTGACTTTCACTCTAAAGCCCTAATATTTGCAGAGATAAGCATATGCAAATATTTAACTACAAGCATCACTTTCAGGTAGTGCAGTTTGGTTTCAGCTCAGAAAATGCCTTTCTCTGTTTTATTTTCCAGCAAGGATGTGAAATCTTCTGTTAAGTCATCAGAGAGCTCTGGAATCTCAGGGCTGCGCTCTTCCTTGTTGTGCTTGTTGGGTAATGATTGATGTCAATACAAAGTAAAATGTTCTGAACTGGTAATTTTAAACTCCTACAACTGACTACACAGCAAGTAGAGGAAGAAGGGGGAATAGTTTCCTGATATATCAGAGCTGATATTTGACTGGTGGGAGACCAGAGGAGAGGAAAAGGGGAAGGTTATTGTTAATTATTCTGCTGAAAGTTGGGGGCTTGAAAGACTTTTTGATGAGCATATTCCTTGCCATCTCCTTGTGCTGGGAATGCCCTGTGTGTGCTGCCCTGTGCAGCTCCTGCAGCAGTCTAACACTGTGTAGCCCACAGCAGAAGTAGCACTGCCAATGTACAGATTTGATGTGTCCTAATGACTTCCAGGTCCAATTTTCTCAAATTGCAAATAGATCCTATTTTCCTATCTATTTTTCTAAGCGTACACAGCTTTACAGAAGAGTCAGTGTCCCACCAGCTGCCTCTCCAGCATCTCTCTGTAGTTCTCTTTTTTATTGCTGCCACTTCTAAACTACTTGGTGTTACTAAGTGAGGATGAGCCATGTTCAGGTTGCGGAAAAAAATTTTAATATGAATTGGGAAAAATATTTGGAGCCCAGGTGCACAGAAGGACACGAAGGAAAATAAGAGTAGATTGCCTGTTGCCACTATGATGGTAGCAAGTCTTGTTTCAAAAGATTGAGAGGATGGATTTAATATAAACTGCAGAAATATGATGTTTAGAGTAGCAAGCCATCATGAAAATTAGAAAATATATTTAGCCCTTACAAGGGCTCTGCATTTAGAGTATTATATTTTCAGACTCTCAGTAAGCCAGGCACACACTGTCTAACATCCTCTGACATTTTTATTATTTGAGGCTGGCAGTGGGACATAAATATTATCGCAGAATAACAAAGCAAAACCCAGTGAAACCAACTCAATTTACCTTTGAGTTTTAATAATTAATATTTATACATATATGAGGGGAATAATGACACTGTTTTACTGTAATTGAGCCAGAACTTCCTGAGAGGCCAACCACAAGATGTTTGGCTGGAGACAGCATTTCAGCAGCAGTGGAAGCCACCCCAGGGACCACAAAGGGAAACCCTGAAATGCTTGAGAGCATCCCAAGGGCAAGGAATGGGATCAGGTATCAAAGCTTATGGATGGGCACAGCCCAGAGGCTTGGTTAATGGACTTTAATGGGGTTTTGCATCTCACGGTGACTGTTTTCCCTGTTATCCATTACTGAAGTAAGCATTCCTTTTAAAAAAGCACTTGAACAGGTCTGGTGTGGGTGGGCTCTGACCCAGCTGCGCCACCAGCAGCAGCTGCAACAGGAGAGACTGGGAGCACTGGGAGGCAAGGCTGGCCACAGCAAGGTCTCCATTTCAGAGACATTTAAGATCCAAATCCAGCGGATGTTGTTGGTAGACTGTTGGATTTCTTCTCCTCATCTGACTGCATCATCAGTGGTGTCTGGCTACAGGAGCAAAAGATATGCAGAGCAAAATCCATCTTGCCATTAACTTCTTTAAAGTTTAATGCAAGAGGAAGTGCACCAACAGGAGCAAATTATAAAAATCACCCATCCCTGACTTTGATGGATGTTCTCCTCACAAACTCACCACACACTGTTTTATGAACTAGATTATTTGCCTAAGTCATCATCTTATGATTGATTAGGGAAGCAAAATGAGGACATAATCACTTCTACATATCTTGCTATACTACAAATAAGAAAGTTTTGTACAACAGTTTATTAAAAGCTGATTAGATTAAAACAAATTGTATAGTTGGAGCCCTGACAAATGGTTCTTTTGTATTGAAATACTCAGTGGTTAAATGGTGTTAGCAGAGCAGCCAGTGAGGACTGGCTCCATTTCTGCATCCAAGTGCTGAGGAAGGAATTATTTACTATGGGAGTGTCCAGGAGAAAGCAAGGAATTTCAATTTTTTGTCTATTCCATGCCAACTGCTGATGACATCACTAAAATAATTATTCCTTTCAGAAGTCAGGAAATGTTCTTTTTTGCTGTTTTTTTTTAATAAGTGAGAGAGATGGGATTATTGATGAGAAAAAAAATCATAGATTGTAATTTTTCAGAGCTTTGTACTGACAGCAATTTTTTAATGTAGACATCTTTTTTACAATATAAATTCCAGATTTGATGAATAAATGCATACATTTTATTAGAGTGTGTGGAAAAAAATGTTTAATCTGAAATCTAGGAATTAAGATGGAACACATTTGTTCCTCTTTCCCAATGGTTTGGCATGATGTATTTGAGTTCTAAATGTAGAACAAGTACTGAAGCAATATAATATAACTTGTCAATTTTAAGGGAAAAAAATACAGTCATGCTAAGCAAAAGAGATTAAACGCTATGAAAAATGAAACCATATTGAAGAGCCATAGATTTTAAGAAAAATATGCTCCCAAGGTATCCAAAACTGATTCAACTTAATCTATAACCAGTCCTGAGTAAGAAGGTAAAACTGACTCTTGAACATTATATGAATAAAAAGCATCTTTGGGCAAGGTCCTGTCTTTATCAAAGTCTTATAAACTACTCAATTTACTTTAAAAACTCAGTCTCTGTCTCTCTCTCTCTCCCCAATTGTGAGTGATGGGGAAATGAGTGAGAGAAAGGCCCAGTTCTTCATTTGGAGAGGACAGATTGCCTCCCTCGTCAGACATCAGCGTGGGGATGGGGACTGCAATGCAATGAGGGATGAGAATTCTCTTCCACATCACAGTGGGTGCAGAAATTAGTCACATATTCCCAAGTTACACCCAAGAATGCAGTCATCTCCAAAATTAACTTGCCGTTCCTTTCTGAGGTCTGGATAAATCCACTGTAGCAGAAACCATCTCATTGCAGCAAATCCACCAAATTCAAATGAAATGCAGGACAGAAATAAGACATGCTAGAGGTATTTCAGCTTGTTTTTTTCTTTTTCAACTGTGTAAGGAGTCCTGATAGGATGAAGTGTTAATGACTGATTTAGAGTGTCCTTAAATTGAACACATCTTTCACAGTGAGTTAAAATCACACTGAGTTGTTTTAAATAAAAGGGATAATTTAACTTAAGGGGGCCTTTTACTGCATAGTATGGTGGTGGATATCTTAGCAAAATCAAGAAATTTGTAAGCTCTTCTGGTGACATTTTTACCAAGCTGCTCTTTTCTATGAACATGTTTTCAGCAGGAAGGGAAAATACAATAGTACATAGTAAGAACTTGAGTAGTTTTAATTGTATAGCCTTATTTGCTAGGAGAATTTAGATGCAGAATGATTTCTAAGCATGTGATTAAACTTACAGGTACTGATGTCTTCTTACTTAAATGGCTTAAAATTAGGCATGTGTTTTGGTTGACTGGTAGACTGGTTAACATACAGCTGGGTGCAGGCTTGGCATGGCACAGAAAAGGAAATTATATCTATAAAGGTGCTGTGGTCAGGGTGTATTACAACCCTATTTATCATCAGGAAATTATCAATTCAGCTCTTGCTTTAATTTTTTTTTTAATATTTTTTTCTTTTAATAGGGAAGAAAAATACTCAAAACTTTATTTGTCTATTTTTATATATTTATTTCAGCTCTCTATAGTGTCTGCCTGTTACCCATTATAAAGGATTCCAACTTATTTCATATGAAAGACAGGCTTATTAATGTCTCAGTGCTGCACAACACATCATTAAAGCTCAGATATAGTCATTACCACATGCTACAGTGCTTGGGATTATTAATATTTCCAACACTTTGAGGACACAGGAGATGTGCCACTGATGCAGGCATTTCTAAGCCCTGTGATGGATTAAAAAAGAGATGCCTGGATACAAAGCATAATAACACTGTCCTGGCCTTTTTTGCAGGCTTCTTTCAACATTCAGGGAGGTTTTTCTGTTGTTCCACCAAGCATGTGCTAATTAAACCGATGGGAGGACTGAGAGCTAATTGATGACAGGATGGGTTACCAGGAGTGCTGTGCTAAAGGGAGTAATGTTAGATTTGCTGTTGAAAACTCCAGTTCAAAGTTCTGACATGTGTAGGTTCAATAGACCAGAGACTGAACAGGACCTAATCCCCAGAAAATAAGCAGGGAGGCTCCCAGGGACTGGAAGTTAATCCCATTTGCAGCAAATGTCCTGCAGAGCAGAGAGGGCAGAACACATGAAGGGGCAGATGAGCACTGCATGATCCACATGGATTCTTGTGGAGACAGATGGGCATGCCAACCCTCTCCCTTGGAGAGGTATCCCTTGAATGGGCTATGATAAGATCTTTTCAAACGCCCATGGAATGAGAAACCCTCATCATGGTGAGTTCCCAGCATGCTTCGGAACCCCATGTAGATTTGTTGGGATTGATTGGTTTTTCCCCCTTTGTACCACCCCCACTTTTCCCCATAAGATCCCCAGTTTCTGCCCTGTTCAGCATTGAGCTGCCATCACTGGTGTCCTTTGCAGGGTGCTGGAATGAAGGTTTCCTCTGCAGAACAACCACATGGTGCTCCTGTCTCTTTGTCCCTTTGGGTACACCTCGCAAGGCAGAGCTGAAACCTCTAAGAGCTGAAATCACTGCTAAGAGCTGAGCTGCCTGCCCCTTGCTGAGGTCACCTGGTGGCTGAAGGACTGCCTAGGACTCCCAGAAAGTTGTCTCCTGCCAGACCTCTCTCTGGGAACGTTGTTGCATCCAGACTCAGCCATCAGACCCCTGACCGGCCGTCTCTACAGATTCTGGAGAAGGCAGATCTGACATCTCCTGAGGGCAGTGGGAATTGTGCAATTGTATATCCTGGACCAGGAATTCCTCCCTGGACTCACACAGAAGGTCCATGATGTTGGGCACAGCACACTGACACAAGCAGCCTACAAAGCTGAGCATGTGGGGCCACAATGAAGTTCAGTAATAATTTTCTAGCACTGCACAGTGCAGTGTGATAGGTGTGGATCTGTGGTATACACACTGCAGTAATGGGGGTCAACACAGTGCTGGAAATGGGGAAAATCTCTGTAAAGAGGGATTTTAGTAGCATAGTTGATGCTATTCCTCAGCTTAGAATATATTTCAGTTCCAGGTTGCTTTAAGCAGAGCAAAGTGGTTGCAAAAAAGTTTACAACTCTGTTGGAAATTACTTCTAGGATAGATTAGGCCAGAAAGCTGTTAATGGTGCTTGTGTGTCCCTTCCTGGGCATTGGGTGTCCCTTCACCCTTCATTTAGTCAGTGTGATTAAAACCTCTTTTTGTTTCCAGTTTTGCTCAGGGACATATGAGTCTTTAATATGACAGAGCAGATTTTTATCACCAGCCAACATGAGAACTTTAGTTCAGTATTTGACTCACTGAACTCTTCTTTGGTACTACACAATGGTTTTATAATTATTATTGACTGAATTGTCCTTTTCCATACTTAATCCCCTTGTATTTTGCTGACCAAGGCAGATGTTCTTATCTTTGATATCTGCAAAATACCCCTTGAGTTTTCTGTATTCTCTCCTTGCTGCAGAAAAACTTTGATTATGGAAGTTTCATGTATAAAATGAATGAAAGAGTAACCTTGCTAGAAAAGTGTGGTGTAGAATGGAGAGAGAAGAGAGCCATGAGACACTGGAACTGGAATATTTTCACACCATTTTCTGCATCAGCTTCTTTTCTTGTATTTTGCAGAGTTTAGAAATTAGCTGAATATACATTCTTTCTTCTGAACTTTGCATGTTGTCTTTCCCAATAATCCCGCTTTTAATGATGCATTTTAACAATTAAATTAAACTTCATAATTGGCATTTTTTTATTCCCTCTGCATAGAGGCTGGCAGGACTCTATTCTCTGATGGCTGATTCTGCTTAAGCCCTGTTGTGCAGTCTGTGGATTTCTGTTGTTTTCTAGGAGAAAAAAAATCAACCTCCTATAAGGATAGAATTTTTTTATTATTATTACAGCTTATTTTTGTTATAGCACAGTAATTTCTTTTTAATTGAATGCTGTTGTTTTGTCACGGGACCAAGTCCTCCTTGTATTGTAAAGGGAAGTGGCACCACTTTCCAAGAACCAATTTGAGAGGAACTGCACTATTACGGGGGGTGGTTCTTGGGGTCTGTCCAACCCTGGCTGCTGTAGGTGTCTGGGTAGTGAAGTCCAGCTAAGCACAACCTGTCCAAGTCCCTCAGGCAGGCTCCCAGCCACAGGCAATCTCAGCAAGCAGCTCAGGTCTTATGTGAGATCAGCTCTTTGGTGAATTCAGCTCTTCAGTGATTTCAGCTCTTTGGTGAATTCAGCTCTTCAGTGATTTCAGCTCTTTGCTTGCTAAGTACCTCAGCAGACCCAGGGAGAGAGAGGAGAAGGCTGTATGAGGTTCCACAGACGTGTCTTTATTGGCAGCTTCTGCAAAGGGTGACAGTGACAGCTCTTCTGCTGAACAGCACACAAATAGGGCTTGTGTAGGGTATAGGGGTTTTGGGAAACAGTCCAATAGTAAGGGTCGAGGTGAATATGACCTCGAAACTGGCCTAGTTACTGGCAGCTTTAATTTTGGAGAAATCCAGCAAAATTTCCCACTTTCTAGCTTGGGTGGCCAGGGTCGGCCTCGGGGAGTGGCCGCAAACAGAGGCTGTTTTCCAAGTGAAAAAGCAGACATTTTTCCAGGGTCTGGGTATCAGATTAAACGTGGCATTTTGGTGCTTTCTTACAGAGAAATAACGAGGGTCTGAAGGCAGAAGAGGGCTTCTTTGGTGCAGTCATCATGACTTGGCATTTCTTATCTTAGGCAACTGACCGCCAGGGAGGCCTTGCAGGCCCTGCTACACTGCACCAAACACATTCTGACCAGCACAGAGAGAAAAAGCAGCTCCATAGAACTGGTAGTGGCTATCTCCATCTTTTTGAGATGAGAGCAAAGCAAGTGAAAATGAGGAGAAGGCAAGAATAGTGCCATGGGATAAGCGACACACTGTCCCATGTTGCCATCTTCATACAGGGAACAGTTTTGTCTCCCTCTTTGAGACAACTCAGCATCCTCAGAGGAATTGTTCACCTCCTGCAGTGGATGATGTCTGGACCTCTGAGGGTCCTTGATTAAGGAAAACATTCCAAGAAGTGGGTTTGAACTCTGAGATTCTCATTAAGCTTCCTACTGTTTTACTTCTCCTTCTGCAAAAGAAGTTCTTGCCTAATGGCCCATGTACCCAGTGTTTCAGAGAAACCCAGAGTACTTTGGCATCTGGCCCCTGTTGACTTTGCACCTCAGTTATAACATGGGTTAACCCAGACCATTTCCATGAGCATTGCAAAAGCCACCAGCTCCCCAAATCAGCTGCTCGTGCTGCTGTATGTGTTTATTGACTGGTGACAACTTCAGAACTGTTATCTATCATGATTACTGCAGCTCAGCAGGTAGTAAACATTCTCTTTACCATGGCATATTGAACAAAATTGTTATGCAAGTCTATTAGCAAAGCTTGTAAACACTTGACTAAACTATGTGGCTCAATTAGCAAAGAATAATGGAGCAATAAGTAAAGTGTGTACAATTTTATCAACTCTTTTCAGCTCAGTGACGTCTACAGCATTATCAGGAAAGCATAAAGAGCAATTGTCAGTATATCTCACTGAATCCTTGCATATTGCCTTTGTCTAAATGAAAAGGTACGTCAGAAAATCAGAAAAAAGATTTAACATCATCAGCACAAAATGCAGCACAGTCAGGTGCATTTGTTCACTATCCAGCAAATGTGTGTGACTTGGTTAATTAAGAATATTACAACGTGACATCTGAAGTGTGCTATGAAATGATTGAAACAGCAAGGCTGATCACTAACAGACAGTACCCAAACAGCTCTTTCATCTATACATACAACACAGTTTTTAAGTTATATAAATATGAGTGCATTTGAAATAGTGCTTTATAATTAGTGCATGAAATGGGTGCTGCCAGGAACTTCTCTATTGGATCCAAGCTCAGCTTGGCCTAAGGTTCAGGCAAACATTTGAAGACTAAGATTTTGATTCAGCTGTTGCAAAGCACAGGCAGCTGCCCTCAGCATTTCATTTTCTGCCAGCATTTTCAGTTGTTTTTACACCTGCTTCATTCAACAGTTTCATTTCTTGTTTTTATGCTGTGGATGAAAATGAAATCTGAAGGCAAAAGCCTGGGATATATAAAGCTCTGTTCTATCTTGTGCTGATGCAGAATTGTTCTTTAAAGACCCATGTTGCAGTTCTGTGCTGCATTATCAGAAGTCTGATGTTCTCAGCAGACTGTGCCTGTTGCAATGAACCTTAGGGATGTGCCAAGAAAACCAAAAGAGAAAGGAATGTGTCCATCACCATGAGTCCTGCAGAACACTTGGCTCCCTGCAAGATGCTGTACCCAGGTCATCTGAAGGAGGGATTATGTTCCCTTTTCTTTCCACCAACAGTAAGTCAGTACCTGACTTTCACCTTTTTTAAAGATCTTGATGCCAGCCCAATTGTGTGTAGATCTGTGATGACTCTCTTGAGAAGCACAGACAAAAAAAAAAAAGAATGAAAGTGACACCTGTATTTTCTGCATCCCACAAGGAATAGTCAGTAAAAGGCTGACTAAAAGGCTTGAAAAAGCTGCTTTGGCAGCCTGAAGACCACCCTTTCCAGTATTATGCATGTCTCAGCTGCCACTTTAAGATCAGGAGAAGAAACACCATCAAAGGGACAGTTTGGGTTTAATCTTTGACCCCTTTGAAAATAAAAATCAGGATCTGGTATAATGCAGTAGTTATAAGTGTATAAAAACCTCTCAGAGCTACTGGAGACTTTTGCTGTATCTGTAGCAGCAAAAGATATATTGATGGTATCAAGAATTTTGACTTTAAAGATCTGCTTTGTTAGAGGATTATTTGCCATGCGGTAACTGGAGACTTTTGCTTCCCTTTAGTTTCTCTTCCCACATTCCTGCCAGCCTTACCTGGCTCAAGAGTGGAGAGTGTGGCTCCCAATAAGAACAGTAGCACCAGAAAACAGTGTTAGATGGATTGGGATCTGTATTTTCTGTCCCACTACCCTCATACTCGTCCCTCCCAGCCCATTTCCCTTTCCAGGAACAGAGAGCTCCCAGGCAGGCTGTCACATCACCTTAGCTGTCCAAAGCCTGGCCCAGCAGCAGCCCAACAGCCCTTATGACTTTAGTCTGAGTTTCAGCTTCCGGAGGGAGCCAAGTCATCCCTGGCAAGGCATTTCAGGTGGAAATGAAGCAGAGAAACTGAGAGAGCACAGTATTCAGACACTGTTCACCCACCCTGCACTTGCAGAGAAACCTTTTCCAGTGGTGCCATAATAAGGAAATTAGGAGCACTGTTTCTTGTGCCCTAAAGTGGGGTGAATTTAACTCCTACTTGTTCAACAGTTGAACTGTGAGGTAGAAAATTTTACTTATTTACATGGTCTATTCTCATTTGGTTGAGCTATATGGCACATTCACATGTGAACATTTCAGTTATCCAATCTTTTGCTCAGCAAAACCAAGGCTGACTATCCCCAGCTAGGGCAGGGATCTGTCATGCTACATTAGGTGACTGTATTTCTTATGATAAAGAGAACAAGATTCCTTAAGGACAGAATAAAGTGCCAGGCAGACCTCTGGAGCACCATGGATCTTCAGCCTGGGGGTCTTTTTCCACCCTGAAGCCATTAAGTGTGGCATTAACTACAGCATATGAATGAGTTCCACAGATTATAGCCATAGGAGGTGCTGGGAACATGCCCCTCTTACATTGTTTGCAGAAATGCACTCCTGTTGGGAGGATTTATGTTTTCATTACAGAACAATTCCCATAATAACAGCCATTGAATAGGGATGCCTAATGCAGAATACAGGAGGAAAAAAAAAAAGAACTCTGCTTCAAGTAATAATTTTTGATTGAATGAATGGCTACTTTATAAACTTTCATTACTATGATTTGGTCTGAGGGAAATAGCAGCCTGTCAGGTTTTTTCCAATGGAAAATTTAATCAACAGAAAATGATGCATTAAGAGGATGAAAAGGCTGCTGGCATCATTCTGCTGGACCTCACAGCTTTTCTCTGCCTTTCTCTGCCTTTAACAGCTTGGGGTTTGGGGATCCTGCCCCCTTTTCCTTGGGCTGCTTCTGGGATTTTTGTGGGAGCTGTGTTGGGAGCTTTCACAGAGCCAGCAGAAGCTCTTTAGAGCTTTTTTTCACCATCCCCATGTAAAATGTGATGTTCAATCACCTCCAAGACATGGAGACTGGCACTCTTGAGTGAACAGCACTGTCCTCTGTGGCTCTTTGCTAAACCCTGCTGGACATGAAGCTGTCCAAGGTCAGGTTGAGTTTATGGCCATGCTGGAGTCTCCAGAGCATTTTAGTTGCTTTCTTAGCTCAGTGGTGCTTGGCTGTGCCCAGGCTCTGTTTATGCTGTCTCTGTGAAGGACAGAAGTGTTTTACTGGGAAATTCATCAGCACAGTGTCATTTTTAGTAGAGCTGTGACTTTGAAATAGTATTGAAACATCACTATAACTGCACAATCTACTTGGTTTTTTTTTTTCATTACAATTTAAAATTGTCCAGCAATAATATATAATGCTAGTCAAATTCTATTTTCTTTATGCAATATTTTGAACAATGGACGTGTTTTCTCTTGCTGAGATATCTGATTGCCAGGTAGGTTTTTGAGGATCATATTTTAACACTCTGATTCAACAACACTTACGTCCCCCTCTCCTCTTTATTTTTTCTTTCCAGAAAAAAAAGAAATCACACAGTTTAACCAGATCCTTTATATTTCTGTTTCCTCTAGTCTGAGCAAAGTGGAAAGCAGGGAAACATGTTAAAAAAAAATTCAAACCAGAGGAAGCCTCTGGTATTCTGGAACTAAATTGGCAGAACATATGAGTGATATCTATGTATATGCTAGTTTTTAATTTTTAATTTTCTCTTAACAATTCTACTGCTTTTATTCTGTCTGTCTTTTCCTTTTTTATTTCATCACAGGCTCAGTCATCTTTGTTTAAACCTTTTTCCTATGATTTTCTTCTTTTCCCTATGTTTCTTCTGGTTGAAAATGCTGATTTTACAGCATTAAAGCATTTTGAAGGAAATCTTCCATATCTGCCCCAATTCTAAATTCTCATAGCAATTTGCTGGTAAATTTATCTTTCATTTAGGTTGCTAAATGGTTTCTTTTCCCTTCTGTTGCACTGTCATTTTTTCCCAATTATCCATCAGTTTCAGTATTTTTGTGCTTTAGAGATGAACAATAACAACTTCAGGCAGTGTGCTGTATTAAATTATTTATTCTGCTCTCCTTATCAGGAACCTGATAGTCTACAAAGTCAGAAATGTACAAGACATATAACCAAGGCTTGGAAATTTAGACTCAGAGTGCTTTTGATCTTGCAACTATGGATTTAAACACATGAAAACAAGCGGTCATTCAGATAAATTTACTATTTAAGAAGATTTTTGCACCAATGTATTTGAGAATCTACAGCTGGTTATCACAGCACCCTCCAAAGAGCATCTCTAGAACTCCACTCTTGCAAGCTCCTCATGGGTTTTGGCCAGATTCAACATGCTTTTTCAAATTACCCTTTATCTAACAGCTTCTTCCATTATTTGAATTACTGATAGTTAGCTTCACCCTGTTCATATTAATCATAGATATAATTAATCTACATTAATCTAAATTATTAATATAAATTAGTAAAACCCCACCGCAGCAAAGCAAAACAGTGAAGCACATTATAAGTGAAAACATATAACCAAGGCTTGGAAATTTAGACCCAGAGTGCTTTTGATCTTGGAACTATGGATTTAAACACATGAAAACAAGCGGTCATTCAGATAAATTTACTATTTAAGAAGATTTTTGCACCAATGTATTTGAGAATCTACAGCTGGTTATCACAGCACCCTCCAAAGAGCATCTCTAGAACTCCACTCTTGCAAGCTCCTCATGGGTTTTGGCCAGATTCAACATGCTTTTTCAAATTACCCTTTATCTAACAGCTTCTTCCATTATTTGAATTACTGATAGTTAGCTTCACCCTGTTCATATTAATCATAGATATAATTAATCTACATTAATCTAAATTATTAATATAAATTAGTAAAACCCCACCGCAGCAAAGCAAAACAGTGAAGCACATTATAAGTGAAAAGCTACAGTTTAGGTGGTGAGTTTTACCCTGTCAGTGGATGTCACTTAACATGTACTGCAGTGGCTGCCAGCACCAGTTCAACACTTCGTGTGTGCCTCTGATGAGACCTGTGTCATCTGAGGATAAACACAAGAGCGTGCCACAGCTTCAATTCTGTTTGGCTGCCTGGAATAGTCTGTAACTCAAAATCTTCCTCTCCTCTGGCAAGAAATCCTCATCAAGCAGACAAATCTGTGAAAATCTGGTCTCTGACGTCAAGAAATCCCAGACTTTGGGTACCCCTCTCAGCACACAGGGAAGCTTCTGTGCTGCTGGAAGCTGCAGCTACTCAGCTGAAGTAAAATATTGAAGACACTCATTATGTAGTTGCTCACCTGTTGGGTACATGACCCTCTCAATCTGTGCCTTTCTTTATCTGCCTCTCTGCTTCAAGCAGTGGGAGAGATCCTGCAGGCTCTCAGCTGGAGCTGAGCCCTTCATACTCCTGTTGCATATGGATCAGGGAATGATGCTGCAGCTCTGCCTTCAGCTCTGCAATTTACTCACTTGCATGGGAAAATAGCACTGTGCTCTAGCTGTACCATTCTATAAAGAAATCTGGGGTTTTTATTGACTCCCACTTTTCATGGAAATTATACATAGACCCAAAATAAAATAATATTGGTTATTAAGACTCAAAACTTTTAACTAGGCCAAATACAGAAAAATCTATGATTTTCCCCTGAATTATTTTGTCTACTTGTAGACCTGAGCAAGAGATACTAATGTATTTCTTCATATGCTTTTGATAAATCCCTGACTAACCTAATTAAGATCTGACTAACCTTTTGAGGGCACCATTCTGGCACTAGTGACAGAGGAATGATATGTTCCAGTGGGATATGAGCAAATTCAGTTCAAACCTCTCCAAGCAGGACAGGACTAAATGTACCACATAGCAGAGGAAACTTTTAACCAGTGGATACTAAGCCTTTCTTCCATGACTATCTGTTGCATCATCTAAAGAAAAATCTGAAAGGTCTCTCTTGTTTTAAATTTTTTTAAAACAACCCTAAATTTCCAGGTTCAAATTGCTGACAAAGCATCTCTTATTTTCCATCCCCCCTCACAGCCTCAGCACAAGCAGTACTTTCCTGATCAATACATTTATTTTCCAGAGTAGCTTTGACATGCAGAACTAGCCAAAACAGAGCTGTACTTTAGCACCTTATAAGACAACCCTGTCAAGTTAGGATTTAGGGAGGATCAGGAAGTCTGTATGAATGTTGCTAAATTTAAATTGTGCAGAGAGAAAGAACCTCATATCCATGCACCACAGTCAAAATTTTTACATTAATAAACTAAAGGCATGTGAAAATAGGGAGATGGTCCCAAGAAACACAAAGCTACATCTCTATGTATGTCTAGCCAGGCCACAGTGTGTCTTTACAGTGTGTCTTTAACAATCTTCATGTAGTTTAACCTTCTGTAGGTTGGGTGAGAAGCTCTCTGCTGCAGTTGCAAGATCCTATCCTGGCTGTACAGTTTCCTTTGCAGACAGCTCCACTCACTCTGCTCTTCTGAAATGCTGCAGTACAACTAAAACACCTACAAGGAGAAATAGAAAAGGAAGGAAAGCTGGGGTTATATCCCTTATCCACTGGCACTATCAGGCTTCTCATGAGAGATTTCGTACTGGTTTGTTTTTGAGTCTCTGGTTGTGCAGTGCTTGATAACAACGTGCTTGGGACACCTCTGTCACATAGGACAAAGTTTTTCCAGCAGGAATAGCTCATCTTTCTAAGTGGCATTTCCATCTATTTTTTGAAGCATAGGATTTAAACCCATCCTTCAAACACTTGGAAAAAACTTCACTGGTATTTGATGAGTGTATCTTTAGTGGCTGGAAGGATTTTTACTGCAGGGTAGCTTTAGAGTCCTTTCCAAACCTAGAACCCAAGGGCTGCTGCTGCTGGGACTGAGGCAGGTGAAGAGACCAATGCAGCTGAACCCAGTGAACCTCCTCCGTGGGAACTCCTTCCTAAATCCTCACCCTGTTTGGAAACACTCTCTCCTGTGAAGCACTGAGGAGGTATAATCTCTTTACAGAATTTGATAATAAACCATTTGTTTCTAGTGTCCTTGCTGAGCTGTGCCAGCTATGCTGTATTTCAGAGTGACTTGGTGTTCATGTGGACGCAGCAGCTGTGACAAAACAGATTTTTCTGTGTAGACACAGATGGAGGTGGGAGCCCTCAGAGCTGTGAGCACAGAACAGAAAAGCTGAGCCTGTGCTCAGGCAGGTGGTGTGAGGCTGGGCAGAGCAAATCATTCCCCTGGGGCATGACTGCTCATTTCACGAGCTGTTGCTGGGGTGACAGAGCCCCAACAGCCTCCAACAACTTCAGTCCAGCCTCAGGAGGCAGATTTCTGTGGGTAGAACTCATCTCTGTGTAGCCCATGTCCTCATGTGTTTAGTATTAATGGAAGTGAGAACAAATTTTACATGATGAATCTCTGCCAAGAACAAGTCAAATTCAAGTTTAAATTAGAGTTACAAAGTACTTGTTCACCTCCAGACAACTTCCCTTTACCATCCTAGGGACAAGAAACACAACTGGTAGAAATTATCATCATCCATGTCAAAATTATTTCTACAGCAAAAAAAATCTCCATGCAGACATGCCCTGAACTACACACCAGCTTTTGCTAAAACCTTCCCTTTAAAACTAACCTTTGGAAAGTTTGGTTTGTTTGTTTCAACTTCTGCTTTTTCAAGGAGATTTCTTCCTTCCTGGAAAGTATTGGGTGCTTTTTGGGGGGTTCCTGTGTGTGTATAAGCAGCTCCTGAATACAGGACTTTGACAATCTATGCACTTTCTTGAAATATATACTCTGACTCTTTCTCACCTCCTACATCAATCTCCTTGGCAACAGAGTGACACCAGGCCACTTTGTACTCTTATCCTGGCCTTTTCTTCTTTCAAAGGATTTGGAGCTTCCCTGTTTTTTATCCTTTATGTGCTCATACTATTCGTTGGTCTCTCCTTTTTTTGTGTTTGATGATTTATTGATAAATAAAATATATCCTGTTTCTCTATACAACCTTGATCCTCAACCAAAACACCACAAAGCTCAATAAAAATCCAAGCCACAAGGAATAAACCAAGGAGATAGGAGTAGGCAATAAGAATGGAGAAGGGCATATTCTAATAATATTTTTTCCTAAACACTGACTATTTCCTGCATTTATATAAGGTTTTCTAGACCAAATTTTGACCATGAGATATAAAGTACTAAATAAAAATGGCTGAAACCTCCTTTTCTGTTGGCCTGAATGTAGACATTTGAATATTCAAAAAATATGTTTGCATTTCTTTCTCTGCTATTTAATTAATGGATGATCAGGGTCATAATCTGTCAGTTATATTCAAATCTTTACAAGAAGGATTTTCACAGCAATAGAAATGGTGAAATATCCAAGCTTTTAAATGAGCCCCTCTGTGCAAGCTCTGTAATAAACACACCTTCAACATATTCTGACCTCTTCATTTTTCATTGCAAAGATTAATAATAGGTAGCTTAGCAACGATGCTGTATTGTCAGCGCCTGTTGGGGACTTGGCAGCATTCAAGGTCGATCTGCAATAAGCTTAGATTGAATGCCATTAGCTAGATGCCACTTTGCCTCTGGATTTTATTGCTAAATTTTTATTCCAGGATGGGGAGAAAATACCGTGCTGACACAGTTAATATTTGGACCACAGCAGAAAGGTCTGGATCACTTGCATGACTCGTGTGTTGTAAAAGCCCTGTAATAAATTATATTTTAATCATTTGAAAACTGAGTCCATTTTGGGTAATTTCTGCATGGAGTAGTCATTAAACTGCATGCAGTTATGAATGCAATGGTTATGGGTTTGATTCACAAGAATAAGGGTTCAAATGACAATTCTGAACCTGGAGAATCAGCTACATTTGGTCATCTGTTGGCTGACTCTGGGAAAGCCATATCCACAAGGTGATATTAGTGCCTAAAACAGGGATGACATAACTGCATCCAAAACTTCTAACTACAAAATCCCTCTTTAGCTACTGCACAAAAAGAGCCATCCAATAAAACCTGTATGTGGGTGTTTGGGCGATGATGGATTTTGCTGAAAAGGGTCAAAAATGAAAGTATTTATAGTTCTTAGACCTGCAGAAATCTCAAATGAGAGATTAATGCAGCCATTCTCATGACTACAAGAGAGGAGACAACCAGTAAGAACATCCTTGGTGCATGGTCTTCCCCTTCACAATGTTTGCTTAAGCCAGCAGTAAACTTCCATTGCCTGATTTGGGCAAATTTGATCACCCCAAATTTGATCAGTTAAGGCTGAAAAATGAACAAAACTCTGGAGAGTGATATGGATTGAACCTTTAAGGGTTTCCAGTCACAAAGCTTTAAACCTGCTGTGCCCAGTCAGACAGGCAGAGCTGTGTGGTACTAGGGTAGTTTTCAGAGTATTAAATAACACAAGACAAAGGGTTGGAAATTTCTTCCTGAAGCTTTAAAATGCTGTAACATTTAACATCTGCCACTTGGCTAATCCCTGCCCAGTGACAGCATGAGCTCAATAATTCCCTACGATTTTGGAAAAGCTGCCATTGTTCATTCATTTTTTACTGCTACATAGGCCTAGACATGTCTGTCTCTGCCCCAGCATTTCCCTTTCGCCAAGTACCTGTTTTTGTAGGTTTTCATGGGACAGCCTGACTCAATACCAGAGTCAGATATGGATGGGGAGAGCAACAAACCTGTTCTGGAGCAGGTTTTTAAACTGTGACACATGAAGTAGGTGGCCCATGACCCTTAAGATAACAGGTGTTAGCTGATTTCCTTAAACTAGGTCAGTTTTCCCCTGTAATTTCCATGTTTCCAGTGTAGGAAATCAATTACTAGTGGAAAAAAATGAAGAATTATGACCATAATAAAAAGAAAGTCAGATTTAGTCAGATTTAGAAAGCCTCATTTAGTGTTCTTGCTACCACATGGTTAATGGCATGATTGAATTTTTCTTTCCCTTGAAAATGTTTATATTCAGTAAAATGTCATTTCTTGTGCTTGAGATTAGAGAAAATGCAATTATAAATTCAGATCTGATGCATAATTTTCTAATACAGTCCACTTTTCCCACTGTTCCCATACTATAGCCATCTCTAATTTATTTCTCATTAGGCTCCAGCATCACTAGTTAGGAGTAAAGCATTCAGTAGCAAATAAACAGACCTGAGAAGAATTTTTAATAATTATTCTTTAAAAAATACACCAAAAGTTAAATTATTCAGTCGTATAGGGGTTTTTTGCTTTAATTTCTATTTCAGATTTTTTTTAAAAAATTCAGCTGCCCACTCTTTTTTCTTCACACCCATTAATCTGTACCCTGGGTAGTCTGTCCCAGGTGCATTTATAATAAATTGGTTTTCTGAAATCGTTATCACTAAAGAAAATCAAATCAAAGTTTATTCCATCCACTCACATTATATTTCATATTGTGTATTCCCTGGAGACTGGATTATGAGCTTTGAAGTCTCTCTCTTGAGAAGAAATAGCTTTTCCTGGTTGGCACTCCATCTTGCTTTGCTGGTTTGGAGTCAGGCACATAATAGCAGCTCTTCACTCTCTCTGTGGGGTTTGGTATGTTATGGACAGGGGAAAAAATCCAAAACTATGAACATGTAAACTCCTGCCCCCTCTGCTTAGTCTGCAGGTACAGCAGTCCCTGACAGGAACCTGCCTTTGGTCCCAGTCAGTGATGCTTCATGGCACCATTGTCCATCCAACATAAAAATGCCCATAAAATGTAGAATAATGCTCGGAATTTAATTCCTTGGTTCCATCCTGGGGAATTTTCCCTGCTGAGTTTATGCAGATTGTTGTGTCAATGTGCTCATCACCTGAGCACACTTTGTCCTGTTAAAATGCTCCTTCCCACTTGGAATTGTCTTCACTTTATAGATAAGTTTAGTGGAGTAGGGTCCCTTGTTCTTTTAAGGGAATTCTCTGAGGCCTGGGGCTTCTGCACAGAGCCTTTTTAATAATTACAGCTGGTAATTATTAAATTAGAGGATTTTTAAAAAGTATTCATTTTTATTGGCTCCTCTCACAAATGCCATTTGATTTATTCCATTAATTGTATCTAATAGAGCTCTCTCTTTGTGATTTAATCGTGTATTTTTACTTGTGAAACCTAAGGCTCATTATATTCTCTAATAAGTGAAAATATTTGATAAAAACTGGAATTCATGTACTTTTCTCTTTTGTAATGTGCATTTTGCACCTCTCCAAAGGAATGCATTCAACATGCCTTGCCCATTTTTGCTTTTGCTTCAGTACCTTGCATCATAATTCCTTATTAAAATACTGAATTAGGGAGTTAATAAGGATACACAGGGACTGAAACCTTTAGGTCTCTTCTCCTCTTGTGCAGATTAACAGTGCTGAAGGAGGTTACCCCTGTAAAGAATATTTAGTGCCCCTTTTCCTGTGAATTCTGTTGGATTATCTGCCCTGTCTATGACAGGCCACTCAGAGCCGAGGTCACATCACTATATGTTTATTATAGAAACAAACAAATCAATGGGTAACCTGCACTGGAATTTTGGTACCAGTCAAAGAAAATGTTGGAAACAACAACAACAATGATAAAAACAATAATATCAACAATATAACAAAAATAAAAATTATACCAATGCAATGGTCTATGAAATCACTGATGGTGACAAGAGTATCAAAAATAGAATAAATAGTCAGTTAGCTTTATAATGACACAAACTGTTCTTCATTATTTGTATATTACTTTTCCCAGTGTGTTGTGAAAGCAATAGCAAACTAATAGTGATGCGTAATATGAAAATAACCCACTGCCAAATGAACATCTGCTTTCAATTAAACAGGTGTATCATAAATTCAGCATATTCATAAGCTTAATTACAGATTGTTATTAGCAGGAAGTAGAGAAATATTCTAATAATTAAACATAGCTGAAGATTATTGTACGCTTTCTTTAAAAGACTTGCTTTGCTTGTTTAAAATAAATCAACTGTTTTCAAATTGATCATGTTGAGGAGTACATCCATAATTTAAACAACATTTGGTAGTGGAAATAGTTTGTGTTTAAGATGCACCTTATTTATTATTTTGAGGGTTTTGATTATTGACTTCAGGTCATTTATACTATCAGTGCTTTGCTATAGGTAACATCAAGAGCTTTCCTCTCAGAAGGTGGTGAGTTATCTCCCTTCTCAAACACTTAATACTGAGTGTCAAAAGTTCAGCTTCCACAAATGGAGACACCTGAAACTGGACTTCCTATTAGCAAACATTGACCTTTATCTCATGTGTCTCCCTAAAGGCAGCTGACTGAAGAATTCCTGCATGAGAGAGATATTGACCAAGGATTATGGACTAAAATGTCGGAAGTGCCTGAAAAATTTATTGCCAGTGAGTCTTGGTTTTCATGAGCTAACTTGAGACAACCAAGGAGTCATCTTTGTCCACAGGAACAAACTGGCAGGGTCTGGGGCAGCATCTGCAAGATGGTACAGGATTTACAGAGAAACAAAGCCAGGCCAACACACAAGAAAATAGGTGATGTTACAAGCAGTTGGTTTACATGTGGAGTTAAGAAAATAGAGCAACAACCCCCCCATGTTATTTTCTGGTAGAGATTTGCCCAAGTAGCAAAAATCTCCTGCAGAGCAGCTTTAGCCCAACCCAGCATCTGTGAGGGTCTTCCTTGCTCACTTCTGGACAACCCCCGCATAGGGACAGGTCATTGCTCCTTTGGGCTTTCTGCTTAGTGGTCCCTCCTCTGGACAACACAAACACTAAAATAAATAGTGGGCTCTTGTATTTTCAGGGATCCCCAACATTGGGAGGAAATTAAGGAATCTGACTCCATGTTTTCAAAAGGCTAATTTATTATTTTATGATATTATATTGTATTAAAGAATGCTATACTAAACTATACCAAAGAATACAGAAAGGATACAGGCAGAAAGCTGAAAGATACTAAAGAAAAACTCACGACTCTCTCCTTCAGAGTCTTGACACAGCTGGCCTGTAATTGGCCAATAAGTAAAAACAATTCACATGCAACCAATGAAAGAAACACCTGTTGGTAAATAATGTCCAAACCACATTCCAAAGCAGCAAAACACGGGAGAAGCAAATGAGATAATATTGTTTTCCTTTTTCTCTGAGGCTTCTCAGCTTCCCAGGAGAGAAATCCTGGCAAAGGGATTTTTCCAGAAAATATGACGCTGACAGTGGGCTCGTGAGCTTTTTCTCTCATGGAAGAAAAAGGTGTGGGGGTCTGTTATCCAGTTTGGAGAGCTAGGTTCAGTCAGAATGTGAAACAAGAATTGTGTGTTGCTGTTTCATGAAATCATGGTGGCTGTCCTTGACTTGCCTGTACTTGGGGAGGAAAAAAACCACATTGTTGATACGGTGTTATTTCATATTTTCCTTCTCTGCTGCCACTAGTTTAATCAACCCCCTACTTCACTGCTGTTCACAGACAGCCCACTTGTGTCTATTCCTCTGTGGTTTATGCCCCAGTCCTCGTCTTCAGCTGCATAAATTGTCTGACTGGAAAACTGCTGATACAGACGTGTCATGATGTTTTCCTCGGCTCTGTAAATTATGTTTTCCAGGTGAAGGACATTGTGTTAATGAACATTCTGTATGTGCCTGCTTCACTTCAGGCTGTGTTGCCTGAGAGATGTGAAAAGTCAAAGTGAACTTCATGCAGCTGAACACAAGCAGGAAGAAAGATAAAAACAACAGCTGAGAACCTCTCCAGTATGAATGGAAAAATAATTAGATTTCCTTTAGACCAGCACCCAAATCTTTTTGCTTATATCTTTCTCACCAAGGAATGAGCAGAGAAAATTCTGTCATTAATTTTCAAATTAAATGAGCCTTAATATCAGCTTCTCCAGCTACTTCTGCTGTGGGGTCATGCACATAGCTCAGGAGGTTCATGGAGTACTGAGCCAGGCAGTAGCTGAGTTGAGTAGTAAAAACTGTACTAAGCTCCTCCTTATCCCTGGACATTAATGTAGGGAGAAACAGATTAACCTAATTATTTTCTAAACCGCTGAACTTCCTCCAATTGTTTCCCCCCCTTCCCCCAGTTTTATGTGACTGTAGCATCTCTGTATGTTAGTCCAAATTTTGCACAGCAGAAGCCAGGTTTTTTTCCTTCCTTCTTACCCAACTGTAATAGATGAGTAATGTGATGATTGACTCCCACAATTAACAGACAAATATCATGTACACAGGTTAGGAAAAGTTCTGTAGATTTATAGTTTTGTTTTACCTCCTTGCATTGTTATCAAGGACAGCCAGGGTTGGGACATCTGAGAGGGCTGGCTTGTCACCATGGGGACATCTGACCTCCAGTCAGGATTTGAGGAAGAGATCTCCACCCCTGGACAGTGAAGAAGGAATTGATGGGCAGAACTTTGGGAGGGGCAAAAAGGTTAAAAGGTGAAACCTCCATTGTGTGGGCGAGCACACAGTGGGAAAAATCGTTTGCTCCCAGCACCATAATGTTTTCTCTATTCAGTCTTCTGTTGTATTTTTGATAAGGTTTAATAAACCTTTCCAAATTTAAGAAAAGTGAGTAGCTATTTCTCACACCAGCATAACAGACTTAACTCAAGCAGAGTAAAAATAAAAAGCAAGTGCGTGAAATACTGCCCTTGTTCATGTAAATCTGAGATAGTAACCAGAATAGATTGAAGATGTTTTCATTCCATAGGCATAACCTTTTAATTTAGAAACCGTACCAAATGTAAAAGGGCTGAGGGAAGCAGAGTTTAAATTTAATGAGATGTTTTAATTTCATAGTTTCAAATTTTGTTTCACTTCAGTGACTTCAGTGTTTCTGTTGGATGGTACAGCACAGCTGAGACAATGGAAATGAAATGCTGTTCTAATGCCACTGAAACTGTGGGGAAAACAAAAAATTCTCCAACAACATTTTTAGTGTTAGAGAATGATGGTACTTTATTCTGGCCAGAATGTCGTTCTGTCCAGGATGTGCAGCAGAAATAATTTCATCCACATATTGCCCAGTTGTGCAGAGAAAATCATTCCATGATACATGCATTTTACTAGACTTTTCACACATTTTATACAATCAAAACCCATAGAAATAATTGGTGTGGTTTTCTATGGTGTCTGGTTTTCTATTGGACATGGATTTCTTCACCTCCAATGCTAATTAGGTTCTCATTTTTATCTCTTTTTTTCCCAGAACAGGTGTCTCTGACCATGCCAGGGGTGATGTTTGGAATTGATGGTTTTTAATGGTCATTAATGGTTCTGATGTTTTGTGGATCTTCATCACTTCTCTCAGTCTGTTGAGATGTTAAGCTCATCAGACCTCGCCTGGTGGAACATTCCCTGAAAAGATACTTCAATTCCCTTCCCCCAGGGCAAAGGTGAACAAAACTGGCTAAAGTCACATAAACTTTGTATCATTTCCATGATAACTTTCCACACAGAAGATTGAGTAATCCGATCTGTTGTCATGTGTTCTGATTTTTGTAAATCAGTTTTATTTGGTGGAGCAAAGATCTGTAGGAAAGCTTTCAAGCAATTCCCCTGTGTTCACCCAGAAGAAATGACATAGATTGTATTTCAGACAAACCTGCAGCCAGAGTAACCCAGCTGAGTTACTGTACAAACTGCAGAGCTGCTTTGGACTTCCACAAGCACGAGGAAATCTATCCAATAAATCCATTAACAGTTTTCTTCTCCACCATAACACAGTCACCTTCAGTGGACATACAAATTACTGGCTTCATGCGGTTTATAATTACCTTTTAAGTACTAACTTGGCACTTGCAAATTTAGCTGATTTATTAGAGTGCTAGAAATAACTGTAGGTATTTTGTCTATTATTCTGGCTTCTTGGCACAAAGGCTCTGACTGAACACTGCTTCAAACTATTATCAGCTACCCAAAAGGTCTGTGCTCCCCATCACTACCACACAGATAGCACAAATTATTTAGGTTTGGGATTGATGTTAGAAGTCTCTGGTGGATGAGATTCAAGTTGGAAAGCATTATTTTTTAATGTCTTTAAAAAGAACTAATCAAATTGTAAATACATGAAGTAGTATTTGCTGAATTGACTTTTTCCTCCTATTGATCCATAGCCAAATTATAAGGTGCTTTGAAGTAGAATAACTTTGAAAAAATGAGTTGTTTTAGGACATTTGGAAACATCTATCAAAGAGATACAGCTTTTGCATCTCTTAGCATTTGGGCTCATTGGGAAACACACCTGTTTGTCTAGTATTGTGATGTAAAGAAGTTAATGAACTTAACTTCTGGTGAGTGATCTTATCCTCATGTCTTTAGTTAAGCAGAATTAAGTGAACTAAGAACTAAGCAGAACTAAACTCCTCTGATGGAGTTTTACAGAGCTTTAATTTCTTCCTGCTGTAACCAGTAACCTGTATTTTAAAGACAGAAATGTGCTTTAATTTCTATTCTTTTTTTCACAGCAGAATGAGTGTTCGTCATACTTTATGGAATGACTGAAAGATTAAACCTGGGTTTTACAGGTATTAATTTGGATCAACTTCAAGGAAACTAATCCAGACTTGAATATTTTTAGTGGGAGTGGGAAAACTTGACTCATTATGGGTTTGATTCAGATTTCAGATGTGATCATTGACACCACAGCTCTTACTTGATTCCAGACCTTGGGTTAAGTGCAATAGCTGTGTGGCCTCGTCTTTTTCAGGTGGAAATTACTGCAGGACCTTTTAAATAAAGTCTTAATCAGGTGCCATACAAATTCCTGATTAAGGTTTTTAAATAACAAACTTGAAGTTAAAACCAGCAGGGCGTAAGAAATTCCCAGAGCAGTGAACACAGAATCATTAATCTGAACCACTTTGAGTTTCTCCTCTGAATGTGTTAGTAGAGTGCTTAATTAAATTGTGATCCTACTCTTAGAAAAGTATCTGCTGTGAGCATACATTCATTTTTTGCTAATCAGAGATGCTATGCAATAAAACTCAAAGAAACAAGTTGTCATTAAGTATTTGAATATGGAATAAAAGAATTTTGTGGAAAATATTTGCTTTCTCTTAAGTCAAATGGTACTGTTCAATAGTGCTTGGGCAATCACTGCAATGTGACATCAGCAGGAACATCAGTATGGAGGTACCTGAATGCAAGGCAAATCTCCCAGAATTGGGTGGACCACGATGAGGACAGGACTGAACATGGTTCCCCCACATCCTTGTGATCAGCAGGAACATCAGTATGGAGGTCTGAATGCAAGGCAAATCTCCCAGAATTGTGTGGACCACGATGAGGACAGGACTGAACATGGTTCCTCCACATCCTTGTGGCTCCTGCTTGCAGTGATGCAAAGCACAATTAACAGAGAGTCAGTGGAGGGATGTCAATGGAAAAGCATAGTAAACCAAGACAGAATCAGAACTGAGTCTTTTCACATTTCCCTTCTATTTACAAGCTGGCTAACTGCTGTTTCCAACCCATTTTCGTAGAAGAACCCATCACAGCAAGACACAGATTTGATGCTGAAGAGAACAAAAGCAGTGCTTTGTATTTTGGCCAGGATCTTCTACATTTTCCATGCAGGCTGCCCTTATAGTGCAACTGTCCCTCAGTTTCCTCCACTGCTGAGGAAATACCTCCTGCTCCTTCACTCAGGATCAGTTTTTCAGCTGGGATCAGTTTTTCAGCTGAGGTTATCTCTGTAATCACATTGATGAGGAGCAGGAGAGCTCCCAGGAACCCAGGTTCTCGAGGCAGAGCAGGTAGGACACATTCAGGTGGCAAAGCTGCTTCTTCTCTTCAGATTGCAAACAGCTTTGCCTGAGATGTCATCTGGAGGAGATCTGGGATTCTGTGAAGCTCGTTAGTCATCCAAAGAGATTAGGTGTTAACGACCTTTGGCATTACAAATGTGCATGGGGAATGGAGATGAACAGCCTGTACATTACTGTGTGAACAGTCTCTGTGGTGGGCTCTACACTCTGCTGCTCTTTTCCAGACTCTTCCATGCATTTCCTTAGTCTGGGGGTGAGTGGCTCCTGTCAATCACTGGGATGAAGGTTGCTATTGATTTTTGACAGAGGTGGCATTTCCCCCAGCACAGAATTGGCCCCCAGCAAGCCAAATGTGAGGTTTGTGCTGGTCCAAACTGTGTCTTCACTAGTGATCTTTGCAGTGCCAAGTGACACAACAGTGTCACAGCCTCAGTCACCTCCAGAGAATGCCAGACTCACAGACACAATGATTCTCTGTAGGTTTTGGGATTTTTTCATGAATTGTGACTAAGCAGGGGAGTTCCAAATAGAAAATTCAACTGGTACTGATAGAATGTAAATGAAAACTTGGGAAGGAGGAAGAAAAGATTCCCCAGGATGAACTAATAGGTCACTGCAGGAAAAGCCAGCCGTGGAAGCCCAGCAGAACTTAAATCAATGGGAGTGTTATCAGCTCTGGGCTAATTGCCTTTTCCCTGTATCCAGTAAATGTGCACACCCTGAGTTTAAGACTGGATTTGGATTCTGCTCTCTTTAACAAAGCACTCCACGTGTTGAAGTTTCAGTAATTCAAGGCTCCTGTGAAGTGCCTACTGCTACAATTTCAATTTAGTTAAAAAGGGGTGAGAAAGCTCAGCCCATCCCAGGAGGTTCCCAACTACTCTTTGCAGGAATTAGGGAATTTCTTAGACTCCCCATGCAGCAAAGCTCAAATGCGCAGCTAAAAATTAAATTCTTTTCTAGGTATTTTTTACATATCCACTGATTTAAGGAAACAAGTTCTTTACAGCAAGTAAATATAAGGTATGTGCAATGAATATTAGAGTGCTTAAAAAGGAAAACAATGCAATATATTCTCTGTGTGATTGGAGTATCCCCAGTGCTTGTTTTCCAATTAAGTGAAAAACCACAGAAAAGTAAGGATATATAAAAAGAGTATTGCTGCAGTCACATCCAGGATATTGGTAGAAGCAACTAACAATATTTTTTTGTCTCAGAAGTGTGTTGTGAGAATTAACTCATATTTGAAAAAAAATGCTTTTAGTTCTGGGATGAAAGACCCTGGACAAATATAAATCCTTTCAATAATTTGAACCAGTCTGGAAAAATTTCTTCTGCTATAATCCAATTCCTCTTTGCTGGAACTGCTTGAGCTAGAAGATGGAAATAACAAGGATATTAAAGACATTGTATTTTCTTATACATGTAAGAAGTCACTGCTTTGTTCAACTACGAATTACCTGTATGATTAGATGGTTATTTATGGTTAATTAAACATTCAAATGGTTCTTGCAATCAATTCAAACACCATCTTAGGCTTTTTATGGTACCTGATACGATACTTTTCGTACACAAGTCAGAATTTGACAAAAATTTAGAGGTTGGGAGCACTTGTGTTGGTCTCTTAAAACTGCACACAGAAAAAACAACTGTGTTAAACAAATATGATTTTGAGGCCTAAATGTAGAAATATTAGCTTTCAAGGTGGGATATAAACTAACTAATCTTCTGGAGACTCTGTTGATTTGAAATGACAGTGCAGAATTTTTATCTCATCAGTGAGTGATAGTTTGCATATGAAGTTTGCAAACACAATATGTTTTTGTCATATAAAATACAGTTAATTTTGCTCACCACCACAAGGGAAATTTTGGAGTAATTTTATCAACATGTTCTGTAATGAAATGAATTTTGGGGCTCCCAGGCTCAGTAACTTTCTCAGAAGAAGAAATAACTCTTAGTCTCACTCTGACAATTGCTGGCAACCATAAATACTTTAAACAGGAACACTTAAAAAGATTAGAAATTAACCATAGTGAAATTGGCTGATCCTTTCTCTCATTTCAGAAACCTGAAAGAGTAAAAGCAAAGGGAAACGTGGGGGGAGTACAGAAGCAAAACCTAGAGAAAATTAATCCAGCTCAGAGCCAGGTGCAGGAGTTTTAACAAAGAATGCGACTAAACTACGATAATTTCTGCAAGGATGGGTGATCCAAGACATTGGCAGCATGAAAGTATCACATGTGCTGAGTGCCTGGCTTACTGGTGGGTATCCAAGTTTTTACTGCATTTATCCCATGCCTGGAAGAATGTCCAAGGCTGAAATCCAGTAGCTGGTTTGGAAGAAACCCTTGTCATGTAAATGCCAGAGCATGAGATGTGGTGTGAGATGTTTTGGATCAGGAACAGGCTGTCAGTGCAATTCTTGCACGTATCCACCTGTCCAAGAGCAACCTGCCTTTCCTCCTGGGAAGGCTGTAGCTCATGGAGAGCCTTGAAGCCTTCCCCGTGATCTTCAGCTCCCAGGCAGAACTGGATGTGGGGGGATTTTGTATTTAAAGAAGGGAGGAGGTCCCTGCTCGCACTGGAGCACAGCCAAAAGGTGGGGAGTGGCTGTGTCTGCACTGAAATTCATGCCTTAGGATTTTAGCTTTTGTATTTTTCATGTATTTGTAATCCTGCCATTCTTTAGTGTGTAACTCTAAACTCCATATACAGGGTTAGTTACTGCTTTCCCATTTTGGTCAAACAGAACAATTCCTCTCTAGGTCTTGGAGTCAAGGACACCTGACTGTCTCAGGCCCTGAGAAATGTAAACAAAAGTGAGATGAGGAGGGAGCAAACTTGGTGTAAATGACTTCATTACCTGAAGCTGTAATTGGAAGATTAACCCCTCAATATGCAAATGGACCAAACTTATAAAAGTGTGAAAACCCGTGACCCATCATCCATTCTTGGGTGTAGCCCCTGGGGGTGCTTCGTCTGCCCTAAATGTACCTGAAGGCCCTTCAATAAATATAACTGCATTTTATTCTCTTAATTTTGTCTGGCCTCTGTTTTTAGGTAAGCCCAAAAAGGCATCTAAATAATCAGTGTGAGGCAGAACTGGAGGCACAGCCCTGGTAAGGCTGAGGACCAAGGGCTCCAGCACATTCTGCAGCAGAGGAAAACAGTTGTGCAAAATGCTCCCATCCTGAGTGAGGGCAGGTAAAATAACCTCCAGCCTTCATGGGGAATGAACTGCCCCTGGTTCCAAGCTCTGATCACCCTCTTTGGGTGGAGGCTGTGGAAGGAACCAATAGTGACATATGTATAACACTTTTACTTTCAAATAATCTGAAAATTACTGAAATGCCTTCTAAAATAAAGGCTCTGCCAATATCTGAGTCTCAGGTGAGACGTTGCTGGCATTTCTATCCTGCTGCTGGTTAGGGAATACTGAGGGGATGCAGGGAGCCTGAATCCCTGCAGTCTCATCCTCTGCCTCCACATTGCCTCTCAAAGTTTGGACTTAATTTTGTGCAGCTTTTATAGCACTGAGAAGTGCTATAAAAGGAAGGTTCTGTAAAACGATGCTGCAGAGAGATTAAAAAATCCTTATACACAGGTGGAATGAGGTGAGGCCCATGTATTTCCATGCCAAAGTTGCATAATCTCAGGAAAATTAATATTTGATTATTTGACTTATTCAAGATCCATAAGTCCCACTTTGGGCTTAATCTCTTTGCTCCATTGGCTTTAATTAAACTCATCTGCATCTTATAAGTTGCAGTGAGCTCATTACAAAGCCAAATAAACAAACAAAACATTGCTCGTGTGGATAAATTACTCTGAATTCCCCATTTCTGAATTTTTGCTATTTCATGTGATCATGTGAACAAAGAAATTAGCAGTAAATATTTGCAGATTATTGCAATGAAGATATTACTCTTGTCAGGATTCATTGAAGGGAAGAGTGGCTACATTCTGATTTTTATTAACAATATTCCTCTGTCCAGAAATCTTGGTAAGCATTAAATGAGGAATTGAGCACCCTGCTTTCATTGTCAGACTCTGGATCTCAGACAAAAACTCCTTCCAGAGTCTGTATCTGATAAATTATTGGAAACCGGAGCAGCATTTGAGGTGCCTGGATAAAGAGGCAATAAAAATATTTTCTATTTGTTTACACTGAAAAATATCATATACTGAACTGTCAAGTCTGAAAAATTGATGCTTCTGACTTCACAAATATTCAGCAGCCTAATAGAAATGTCAGATGTGTGTGGTTCTGAGAGAGGAAAAGGAGAAAGAAAAGAAACAATCAGCCACATAACAAATGTTCATTTATTTTCATCAGATTTGATACTTCATCATGCAAGTGATAGATCCAAAGACTGAGAAAGTTTATAGAGCTTCTTTTCTTCTTGATTTCAGTGATTTTTGATTAAGCACTGTACGATAGCAGGGTTGAGTTGCAGCTATTTAACATCACCAGTTCTTGCTGGAAAAATCGGCATCCCATGGATGGAGATTTGTGCTGCTAAAAGCAAGAGGCTGGGGCTGCCTTCCAGCAAATTCTAACAGGAAGAGCATGTGGGTTGGAGATCAAGCAGAACCATTTTGATTTCTCCCTGTTCACATGAAGATTGAAGAGTTGCATTAAGAGTGGGAGGGGGAGCAATCTTCTACCCTTTCATTATTTTAACTTTTTTTTTTTTTGTAACTTACTGTTTTCTGCTTTAGAAAGGAGAAAAGAAAGTCACATAATAGTGGGAGGGATGAATAGAATTTCATCTGTTTGGCTGAAATTGAAAAGAGTAGTAAAAATTGAACCTTTGAACTGGAGGGTCCAAATTTGAGAATGCAGAAACTCAGATACTCTGTTCACCAAGGATACAAAGATGGCCCTTGGGGGAGGCAGTAGCAACTGGTGGAAACTGGCATTTTTGCTGCCAAGACAGTTGCTCTGCTGCCAGAGCTGGATGTTCTGCAGTTGTCCCTTGGCTTTATTGTGTGAAAACACAAGGTAAAAAGTCTGAAATTGAAGCTCACTAAGATACAGAAAAAAATAGCATTCCTGCTTCTTTCAATTTCTTTATAAACAGCTTTCAGTCCCTAAATTCTAAGCCAAAGCAAATCAGTTTTATGATGGTCTTTGTTTTCTCTGTAATATCTTAGAACAGATTATCCTTTGGGCAATAGCTGTGTTTTGGTGTAATTACAAAATTAGAGCAAATGCATGTAAATCAGACACGCGGGGCATAATCAGCTGTAGGACTGTTGTGGCAGCCTTACACGATGCATATGAAGTACACGGTCTTGAGGTCCAACTAATGGAGCTGTCAGCAGCCATTAAGGATGATAAAGTTGCAGCTTTCAAGACCTGGCTGTGAGGAGCAGGAAGAATTGGATATGCATTAAAAATGCAGCCCCAGGGGGCTGGTTCAGCTGCTGGAGGGGCTGGAGCAGTCCCTACATGTTCTGCTGTCCTGAAAGCGCAGAAAGAGATTCAGGTTTGTGCAACAAAACAAATTTCAGCTGGGGACACCCTGGACTTTGGGGGCTGTTCATTTTCAAGGGGCCATTTCTGTATCAGACTGACATTTAGGTGTGGGGTTCAGTGAAAGGTTGGACTTTATGAGCTTGGACGTCTTTCCAAACCTGAATGATTCCATGATTCTAAATTTCAAAAGGAGGGTGGTATCAGAATATTGAACTAGGTTGAAGCAGTATTTTCTTTTCTGAGGCAAAACTCCTGATTTTACTCAGCCCAAGAAAGTCACCTTATGCCTAAACTGATCCTGGATATAGGAAAGGCCAGGACAGCAAAACACTGAAACTGCAGCTGTGAAGAAAAATTTTGTCCTTATTCAGTCCTGACTACCACTGTGCCCCATTATGTTACCATGGAAAAAAATATTTTAAATGTCTTTGAATCTCTGGGTACCAAAACAACCCCCATTTCTTTAAATGCAGGCTAAGAAGTGCATTCTCACAGGAACTTGTGCACATGGTTGTCAGTTTTTGTATTTGACCTGAACTTGTTGCTAAATCTTATGGATTTTTCAGGAGTTAAGTCAAAACATGCAAGTGGAGAAATTATTGCCTGTATAACTGGTACTCATTTGCAGAAAAATGAAATTGCCCATGTAAGAAACAACAGGAAAAAGAAACTGGTCTCAGATGAATGGATATTGCTGTGGCATAATAGTCCCTGATAGTCTGTAACTTTTGTTTGTGCAAGCTAAATGGTGCAATTTTAATTACCATAATACTCAAATCACTGTAATGGATTACAGGATGTTTGTGTTGCTGAAAATCTAATTCTTTATTTTTTTTTTCCAATTTTTGAAGTGGGAACTCATGAGCAGCCATATTGTCATTATCCCGTAGATCTTTTGAAGACCCTTGGGATTTACAGGAGAGAATGTAGGCACAGATATTGTCATGCCACAGTCCTGCTATAAATAGCTGACTGGGGTGAGGTTTGCTTGCTTCAAAAGGCAGCATTTTAGTATTTCTTTCTCTGAACATGGATAGCTGCAGAGACAGGAGGGTACTAGAGAAAAACAAATATCACTGAGCTGCTTCTTGCTCTCCTGTGCACTCTCTGCCCCTCCCTGCCTCTCCCATGTAGGTAGAGCACTGAGGTTCTGAAAGAGTATTAAATACTACCCTTGGAAAGAATGTCCTAAGTTGAAAAATGGGTGCCTTGGACTTCAGGACTATTGAAAGGAAGAAAACAGGAAAGATTGAGGCAGCTTATATTGAACTGCCTGGAACTCTGTGGAAGTGGTGCTTTTGGAGAAACAGCAGGGGTACAACAGATAAATAAACCAGCAGCAGAATTGCCCGCAGCTGTCAAATCAAAAGCAGCAGTAAAGCAGAAATACACAGTCAGTATCAGTCTGAATAAGCATTTGTTAAATACACCAAGGACAGACAGACAGTTGTGCAAAGCCATAACGTCACTGGTATTTTCAAAAGATAATTGTTCCTGTTGGTAGCAGCTGGTAGCTGACACTCTGCTCTGATCACTATGACTATCTTAATCAAATGAGTGAGGAAAAAGAACCATGAAATCATTTTTAGGAGAAAACCCCCAAAATGTTGCCCCATTAGTTTTGAGTGATGGAGTGATCCTGCCATACTTTTTTCTCTGAGTTTCCCGTAATGGAGTCTGCTAGGAACCGACACAAACAAGAGTTGACTGCAGAATTTAGGAAGCTTTCAATCAGGTGGGGACCTGACCTGGCTCTGTGCTCAGTGAGGTACTGCTGGGAGATGAAAACACTTTTTTCCCCACCAAATGTTTCTCCACAGTCAGCAGTGGTGAATTCTCCTGGCTCAGCCTGTGCAGCTTTGGGAGTGCTGATCCCAAAGGTGCTGGGTTTCATTAAAATTTTGAAGATGAATGTTGCCTTGTAAATCCACATAAACCGAATGCACGGTAGAGGGATGACAACACAACACAGAGGGGTTTAGACCAAACAACATGGTCTGATTCCATGTGTGGGTAATGGATGATGTCTGTGACCAGTCCATGTCCACAGTTAAGTTTTTGAGTTTTCCAGGTTTTTAACTCTGGAAGCTTCTAAGGTTCCCTGGGATGCAAACAAGGACTTGGGAGACAGGTTTGGGCAGTAGAGAAAGAATCACTGATGGAAAATAACCGGGGTTTCAACCACTTCCCCTGCCAGGGAATTCTGAGCTGTATTTTATTAAAATTAAAGCAATTTTTGTTGCATGAACTAATGATACTAGACCATCTTTCTGTAGTTCTCCTATAGTGACTCTCAATTCTGCAGGGCATCTCTCAATACACATGTTCTAATTTCTGCAGTTCCTATAACTCTGCGTGAGCAGGTCACCTGAAATGCTCACAGAATAATCCTCCCCAGCCCTCAGACAGGCTGCTTTGATAAGCGTGCTCATGAAGAGCTTTTGAAACAGAAGCCAGCAGCTGCACACTGCTGTTGCCTCCACGGCACGGGGAATGTTTCATCAGCTTCTTTTTAATGTGCGACTTTGTTTTCTCGTCTGGAATTATGTCTGATGAGGACAATCTAAAACTTTCTCTAGCTGTTGCAGTGAAACTCTAAGCAGAGATGCCTCTCTGTATGGGGGAAAAAAAGTGCCTCTCTAAAAATGTGCAGTTTCTAAAGCCAAGCCAGGTTGAGAGAAGCTGTGCTACCAAACGTGCATCATCAAAGTTCACAGTGCTTGTGGCTTGCTTTCCCTTCCTCTCATCCTTTAGGATTCTGAAGCAGCATCCTTGAAGGGTTTGACAAGAAAGAGACAGAAATTCTCTTTTGTGCAAATCTGCTTGGAACACAGTTCATTCAAAAACTCCATTAAGGTACTCCCCTAGTGGTGTGGCTCTGACAGAGAGAAACAGAATTAGTTCCACAGCGAGGAAGAAAAAGAAAAAAAAAAAAAGAAAAGTCATCGTGCAAGTTTGTCACTTCAAAGAATATATTAAATTGACATTAATTAACATATCCTGTTCAATAGGGTATGTTGATTCTTATCTAAAGGAGAGAAATGTGTACAAAAATTCAAATAGGACAGCATAGACGTGGGTTTCCCTACCAAAAGTTGTGTGGCCCTTTGGAGTCTGGTCCAGAGCCATTTGTATTTCAGAAATCATTGTCCTATGCAGTGCAAGGAGTGAAACAACTCCCTGAATCCTTCTGGCAGAAATCTGATCAACAGGAACATAATACAGGCTTTTCTGAAACCTGACCTCCCATTTCAGGTGTTGGAATATTCCTGTACTTGTGGAAAATTTGGGGCTCTTTTTTGGACTAAATTGATATTTATATCATCCCAATGAACGACAGATTCCTTAGAAGACCTGCTGGCCAAGATTTACAAAGTTTGAAAAGAAAAAGTGTATTTATTTATTTATTTGCACAAAGGCAGTTCCTTGCAGCACAGCTTCAACCATTCATCAAAGGCACATTTTATGTGGCTTTCCACAAGAAAGAATGAGTCATTCTTCTGGCCCCAAAAGCCTTCAAGTTTACAAAAACAGAGACAACAGGCAGAGACAGCCAGATGAGTAGTAAGACATGACAGAAGATTTGGTCAGCATCACTCAAAATCACAGACCTTAGAAAATGTCTCTTTTGAAAAACAATGTGTGAGAGTGGAACAACTCCTTTAGCTTTGAAATTAAGAGATGCTACAAATAGCATAAAAAGCAAACAGAGATGTCACTTGAAGACACAGAGGACTTATTTCACTCTGACAATCAAAATGTTTCCATCTTATTGTTTGTCTTGAAACGAAATTCATCAAAATTGGTATATCCTGTAGAATTTTTCAATTTTGCAGAAAGCTTTTTTGTTTCAGAAAACTAATAGTCAGATTTTTTTGTTCTTGTTGTTTTTATAATTTTGGTATATCAGGATTTTATCATCTCCTTAAAAAATGGTGGGATTTTAATCTGATCATATTTGCATTATGAAAAAATGGGTATAAATGTACAAAAATCAGATTATTCTGGATTTCAAATTATAAAGAGGAGTTTGTGGTTTCATTAAGTTTACTGAGGTTGCTTGCACCATTCTTTTGGAGAGTTTTAATTGCTTTTGGTGACTAATGAGCCTTTCCATTAACGCATGTCATTGGGAAGAGGCAGCTCTCCATGTATTCTTAGTTACACATTAAGCAACCTCTTTTCAGTTTATCACTTTGATCATATTTTGAATATGTGGCAGCTGATGCAAAATAGTAGGTGTGCTAGGGGAAACATGAGGCTGAAAAGCTTTAAAAATACAGTGTTTGAAAACCCCAATAAACTACTGTCTTTGTGTATATATATATAATACATAAGTATTATAACTTCTGTGACTTTAGTCAGATCTCCAAATAATTTTCAAGGTTAAATTTTCTACTGCTGCAGCTATGCATGTCCAAATGCTCAATTATTTTACAATACTTTAAATCAGTTATTAAGTGATATATCAGAGAATATTTTCTGCCAACTCATTGTATCTCTCCAATGGCATGTGAGTAAAAAACCACCGTGCATTGTATTTTGTACAATACTTTTAAACAAAAAGAGGTGACAAAGAAGCAGACACACAGAAAAGAACTGTAAAACAGACAGGCAGCAGAGAATTGTATCTACAAAAACAAATGTTGGCACAGATTTAGTCACACTAGCCAGGGTACCAGATACATATTCCATCTTTAAGTGTACTTTGTTAAAAACAATTACATTAATTGGCCACATTTCCTTTTGTTTGTAGGTTGGGATCCAGTGCCTGGGTCTGCCTACAGTCAGTGAGGGCCTTTTTACACTGCATGGGGAGTTTCCAAATGATCCTACCTGAAAATTTGCTTAACAGTCTCACACCTCTTTTTTAAAAATGAAGGAAAAACCCCAACACACCAGTAATTTTTTGTCCAAAGCCCAACTAATGTTCTATTTAGACTGAAGTGTAGGTTATATGTGTGATTCTGAGGGAAGGGAGAAGGATGAGTGCTTGGAACCCTGCAGCTCTGGGGCTGCTGGGCACAGCAGCCTTTGGTGTGAACTCAGGGCACCCTGATTCTTCAATCCATGAATATTCTTTACCTTAGCAATGAATATGTAAATCTGTAGTGCTGTTCTCTGGTTCCCCATAGAGAGAATCAGACCCTGAACTTCTATCAGTACTAATCCATCTTCTTTGTTGACAACATATGCTATGCAAACTAATAAAGCCTTTTCCCTTTCCCTGTCTTAAAGCTCAGATTCAGAGTTGAACACTAGTACTTAGGTATTACTTGTTTCTTAAAAAAGGAAGACTCAAAAGTGGATGATTTTTTTGAGCCTTGACTTCTCCATAACCTATTCCATAAGTCATGGCTTAGGCAGCATGACAGTGCTGGGGGGAAATAAAGGTGTCTGCTGTTCTAGCTGCCTGTGGCACATCTCAGGAATCTGTCTTCCCTGTAAACAGCCACTGAGGTGCAGTTTCCTCAAGGATCACACTGTGCAGTTACATGGTTTACTTCTCCACCTCAGTGACAGACATGCTTGGTTTGGTTTTCTTGCGCTCCCGTGGTGGAACATGGGCCATCAATGTGTCTGTATCCTTGAAGCTCTGATTTCTGCTCTGTTCCTGGCTCCCCGTGGCAGTTCTCACTGGAAACAAGCATCAGGCTCTGATACCCATGGGTGGAGCAATCACCAATTGCCCAGATGACAGGAGACTGGTGCCTCTCACTGGAAACACGCATCAGGCTTTCCCTGGAGTTCTGATACCCATGGTATCACAACAGCAATCACCAATTGCCCAGATGACAGGAGACTGGTGCATGCCAGTAAGGGCATTGCCATCCTTTCAGCAGCTGTGGTGATAAGGCCACTATTTCACCACATGATTGAATTATTAATTAATTATCTTATTTCCTGTGTCTATACCTCTCCTTTCATTCATTCATTCCCACCTAAATGCTTTCTCATGAATGTATGTAGTAATTATTTTAGTTGCACCTCAGAGGCCTAAAATACAGCAGGCACCCTACTGTTTTAGGGAGAGTTAATTGAGTTTCTCTGCTCTCTCTTTTCCATGTGTTTAATACCTATTAAATGTGCATTATCTGGTACATAAAAGTACCTGGCAGTGATACAGGACCCCACTGTGGCAGGTGAGGCTGTTTTCTCCCTGCTTTATAAATTCTGAGTAGATGAGCTGGTTTAGGATGGGGAAAAACAGTCTCCTTGTGGGTACAAGCACTTGGAGAGGCGTGGTGGTTAAACAGAGTAAATCTATGCGAGCCTAGCTGAGAATGCAGTTCTCTAGCAGAGAAAAAAATATTCTGAGTCATCCTTGGTGCCCTTTCCACCACTGACCTAAAGAATACAGTCTAGTGCATGTATTGCATTGGGATTTGTTTGTTTGTTTGTTTGTTTTCTTGGAAGTGACACTTAAAATCTGTTTCCAGTGGACTGGTGATGATGGCATTTTCCTTGGATTTGGCTAATGTTCTATGATTCCAAACTACTGCTACTAGGAAAGCTGGGTTAGAAATTCCTAAGGGCCACTGCCTAGATAAACTTAGTAATTAAAGAAACTGGGATGAAAGAAAATAATTGAGTATATTGAAAGAAAACTAGCATTTGATGCAGTGAGAGGTCACAAGTGATTGCTGATCATTGAACTGAGAATTTTAGCTCCAACTTCTTCAGTCCATTTATATGATCATTTTGTAATCTTGCTAAAATAAATATATTTTCTGAGGACCATGACCTGGTTCTATCAGTGCCCACACTCTGAATATGCTCAGCACAGGAAATGGCAATCCCAAATCAGGACCCACCTGGAGACCAAAGGGATTAAATTTTATTTATTTACTGCATGTGTTTCTCCTGAAAATGCATTTGTTGAACAGGTATTAAATGATATGAGTGAAATAGTAAATGTTTCACTTTTGGAGGCAGTCAGGGAAAATAAATCTCTATTTATGAATTTGGTTTTGTTTATATTTCTAGCTAAGACAAATATATTAATTTGTGCAAGTCCAAGAAGTTGCAAATAAGAATACAGGCAATTTTAAAAGGTCAGTCAGAGTATGATACAAACAATATTTGCTGCCTCATACCTACTTTCTCCCTAATTGGAAGGGTAAGCAGATATTCTGTGCCTGCTTCTTATACTGTTTGGGTGAAAACACAGTTGGTTTTGGTAAAAACATTACCATCCTAATGATTGCAGTGCCAGCTGGAATCTTTAAGATGTTTATGTCCCCTGCACACATAATAACTTCAACTCTTCTCAGTCCTTCTGGTTTCACTGGTGGATGGCAACACAAAAGCCAACCAACATTCCTGCTAATTGATTTTTGCAATTTTCAGTGAATGTTACGGTTTGGAAACTTGCTCCTGCTACCAAGAGTAATGTCAGTTAAAATTGCAATGACTCTGCTTGAATCTTTCATGGTATTTCTATCCCTTCCTGGCTCAGTGATGTGTGCTGACTGCCACCTGATAGGTCTTTAATGGCATCCTTTGAAGGCAGACATGGGAATTTCTGGTCTGTGACTATGCAGAAGGAATGAAAATTCCTGGTACTCAATAACAGCCTATTTTCAGCCATTATATACTATATTTTTTATATAAGACCACATATGTGTCCATGTGAATTTTCTGACTTTTGCTGTGTCTCTCCTCTCCTGACTGTGGTGTTTCCTTGCACTCTTAGATTATTTGTTTGGCTGAAGGATAAAGGAGTGGGACATAGCCATCCTGGTAAAATACAAGGCTACTTTTGGCTTCTCCTGGTGCACATGCTAGAAAAATATTAAGGAGAAAATAAATGCCTTCCATTGGGCTCACCTGAGAAAGGCCTTGTAAAACTGAGTCAACAAAATGAAATACTGGAAATGTTGAAGGAGAAGGATGCACAGAGGAGCTGGTGAGAGCTGAGTGTCACTGCACAGGAGACAGACCTGTAGATCTTCTTTCTTTTAGTTTTTTTTTTCTCCCCTTTTATTTAAGAAAAAAAATGCAAGGAAAGAAAATTAAAATATTGCTTTGCTGGCAAGGGTGAGCTGTCTTGGTTTGGAAAGACAGGTGTCTGCTAAGGAAGGCAGAAGCCTCCCCTGAACTGGAAACTGTAAATCCCCTGTGAGCTGTCTTGGTTTGGAAAGACAGGTATCTGCTAAGGAAGGCAGGAGCCTCCCCTGAACTGAAAACTGTAAACCCCTCCCTCCAAATTGTTATAAATTTGAAATTAAGGGGGGCTCTAAGGCATATATATGGGAGCAGGAATAACAGTTCTTTTATTGGGAAAGAAAATTTTAAAAAGCAAAAAGCAAACAAGCAAAAAAACCCCAAAACAATGCAGTAAATTAAAACAATACTGACAGAGTCAGAATGCAACCTGACACCCTGTTGGTAAGCACGTTGGTCACAGTCGAATTGGAGCTGTGGCTGCAGTTCTCCTGGAGTGTCAGGTGTGGTTCTGTTAGAGCAGTGAGCCTATAGAAGGGTGTAGTCTTCCTCCAAAGATCCAGAGGAAGAGGCAGCTGCTCCTCTGGGAATCCAGTGAAAAGACTGACTGTTCTGGTGTCCCAGGATCTCAGATTATATCCAGTTAGGAATGCTTGGCTCCTCCCTCTGGGTGGAGCTTCTCACAATGGGATGATGGAGTTTTTATCAGTCATGCAGTGACATTCAATAGCCCATTAACAGCTGATGTCTCCCAGGAGAGAGGAGTGGTTGTGGAAGACAAAAGGAAAACCACCCAATTAACAGAAGACAACTGCCATACCCCTAACAGATGGTAAATAGAATACACATTGCTTGGCAATTTAGGACATGAGCTGAACCTGAGTTCCTTTTCTCATAGACCCATACAGATCTTTAGGTGTTGTGACACCATTTGTTTGAACTGGTTTACAGTGCAGCCTGTGGATTGAGTTCCACATGTACCAGGTCCTTGTGGATCTCCCAGAGAGAGAATCCAGGGACTGACTCAGTCCTTGATATAATTCTGTGTCATTCGGGAACCTTCTCAACAGAAAGGCAAGTGCCAACTCAGATTTGCAAATTTCTCTCATATAATTATTAAAGAGAATATCCTGAACAAGTCTCTGCATTGGCTCTCGAATTAAACACAAACAAACCCCTTCAAAATAGTTATCCTTCATGAACAACACAGAAATCTAAATCTTGTCAGATTCCCTTTCCTCCTGAATGCCTGGCCAGCCATAGAGATGCATTTCAATCTGCCAGAAATCATATTTTCCATCCTTTTTTCTTATTCTTTCTGAAGATGCTTGTTAATGAACCTTCTTGAACAGTCACAGAGGAGGATGAAAGGCCAGGGCACTGGGTGGAAAAGCAATGCAGATTGGAAAAGACAGAAAGCTTATTTAATTCTTTCTTTTCCTGATCTCAACTCCCTCAAGTTATCTTTAAAAGAATGTTTAAAGCTTACTGTTAAAACTTTTCTACATTTAGCTGTAATAATTAGAAGCAGATATGGTAGCACTCAGGGAAAAGGGGAAAAATTTCACAACTGATTTCAGCCACTGCTGGCCATGTGTTTGGGGGTGGATGGGATATTGAACAGAGTTCACAACTGTCTTTTTAACTTGGTTTTTATTTTTTAATCTGTTTTGCTTGAATTTCACTTGTTAAGAATGAAAGTCTTCATTTTGTGCCTGTTACTTGCCAACCCTCTGAATTCTAAATGGGCACTAATGACTCTCAGCAGCAGCGAGTTGGCTTTATTTGAGGACAGTTTATGATTCTGCCAGTAAAGTGAAAGGTGTGGGTTGAAAGAAGGAACTGGGGGTGTGGGAAAAGTTGAGTGATTGAAACAGTCTTGATCAGGTCCCCAGGAAGTAGCACTGCACTTTGCATGCAGCTCACTGCATGGATTTCTGTCCCAGTGGAATGATCAGGATTGATTGTTCCTAATGAGAACATAAACCCAGGAAGTCTGGTATCATGCCTACATCAATGACTAATTCCAGTCACTTAAAGAGGACATAAAAACCCTCTAATGAATCTACTGATTCCATAAGGGAAGGGAAGTGCTGATGTGATATTCTAAATACCAAGATCTCAGACATAATTAATACTCAATCTCAGCCATGCTTTTCTCAGGATTGTTAAAGTATCTTAAATGTAGACAAAGACAGGTGAATGTCTTCAGCTTTTTCCAGGGTAGATGGAAATCACTGGTCTAATTGCTTCTAGTCAAGCTGAATTTTTGATGTAGTAGTAACTCAAGGGCTCAGTTAATTCCTGTATCATGTTAGACCTGAAGAAACAGGAAAAGAATAAAATATTTCTATACAGTGGTCACTAGAATATGATATACAGCTGGAGTAGGGGATAGAACCCATAGGACCATCCATGGGCTTTAGGAGCAGGGAATAGGGACAGCATAGTCACAGCTGTCACATATGTCCCTATCATTTACAGTGAAGCTGATGTCAACAAGAGTGAGTGACTTTCTTCTTTTGGTCATAGGTTTGGGACAGGGGAGGACTCTGCAGGTGAGGGTTAGAGGCAGTGAGGCTCTGATAAGGGCTCAGATGGACAGGGGTCACCACTATCAGCAGGTCTGATTTTGGCCCTGTGTCCTATATATTTTCTATTGCACCTCCAAAGAAGGAATGTCTATAGAGTCCCAGAGTGGCTGAGGCTGGATCTGGAGACTGACGTGCCCAGTCCCTGGTGAGAGCAGGGCCACCTGGAGCAGGTTGCTCAGGACCTTCTCCAACTGGGTTTTCAATTTCTTCAAAACTGGAGACTGCCAAAACTTGCTGGGCAGCATGTTGATGTTTTCTGGATGTGTTAAACAAATAAATTAATACTTGCTGTAATTCCTTGGAAAACTATGAAGTTAGAATTGGCAAGTGTTTTTTCTGAAGTGCTTGTTTCTGTTTGCATTTTTTATATGCCTTGCTTAACCACACTATTGAAAATGTCTTTTCAAAAAGCTGGACACAGTTGCTCAAATTTATAAAAATACAGCAGGATTTATATCCAAAAAAATAAATCCTAGGAATCAACAGGTTGATTGCAGGAGTCTCTGCTATTGAAAAGGGTTCAGGAGCTGGCACTTCTCTGTGTCCATGGCAGCACATCGGTTTTATTTGTTCTGCTCAGTCCTGTGTTATTACACAGCAGTGAAACTGCAATTGAAAAATTGTGCACTGCTCTTTCCCCCCAGTGCACACAGGACAAATCTGCTGGGCTGGCAGCACTCGAAATGAGGCACTCCTGGAGTTCCAGCCACCACAGAATCCTGATGTTCAATGATTTCCAGGTGCTGTCTTCTCTGGCATCGGAGCACTGCCAGACCTGTGCCTTTGCTGGAACTTGAGCTCACACAGGTTGTTCCCCAGGCACAATTTATCCCATAAATCAGCTTTTATGGATAAACACAGCCCTCTCACCCAAAATGAGTGGGTCTGCAAAGTCAGGGCTTCTCACTGGAAGCTTTTCTTGTTTCTCCTGAAACAACTCATTGGGGTTCCCAGCAGCACGTCCTTCACTGGGACTGCCCAGGGGAAAAAGTTCCACTTGCATTGCTACATCAGTGTGGATGTGCAGAGCAGCCCCCACAGGGCTAATCACAGCTGAAAGAAAAATTACTCTGTTATCACTGTGCAGGGCTCAAAGCAGTGTAATTCATGTTGTACTGCTGCAAACAGACTGGAGTTGCAAACAAACTAGAACATGAATCACTCTTTCCTGTGCTGTGTCTATTCTTTAGTCAATGGGAATGTAAGGAAGATTTTATTTAAAGGTAGTGATCCTATTCATAAATTAACTTTATCTGGATGTAGCTTGGTTTTAATACAGTGACTCATGACCTTATGCTGGTGGGGGAGAAAAATGCTTTGCAATCAGTCTGGCACTGATTGTTTTAAATCCTCTAAAATAAGATATCTGTTTTAACCAAAAATGGAGTTGCTCTGCAGTTATGTAAAGGAAGCACCAAAAAAAATGAGCCTGGGCCACCTTACAGAAGGAAAATCTGTGTCTTAAATTGTAATTAAATTGTAACTTTAAGCCCCATACACTCAGCTGGCACCATACACACAAAGTGGTTGAGACTGTTTTAAAACAATCCAACAAGACAAATGCTGGAGCTGGGGAACAACACACCTTCTTAACGGTGCATCCAGCATTGTCTCAGCACACAGCCATTTACCTCGCGGAAATCATTAATTCTGCCCAGCCTTTCTGACGAATGGCGCGATGATGAGCTTCCTAAAAGGCACTCAAAGGAAGCCCTGCAAGCTGCAGTAGGTTCAGATTGTTTAATGTTTGTCAGACCTGAATTGTTTTGGAAGGAGACGTTGTGAGTGATAGATTCTCTCGCTATTTCCACACGGAGAGGCTGCGCAGCCGCTCCCTGTGCCGTTTATTGCACTGCATTATGGATGAGGTGCTTTTGCCAGCAGATACATAAACACAAAAGGGAAGAAGAGCACAAGAGAACAAATTCATATATTGCCCAATATGCAACTCTTAGCAGTAATTTAGAAAACTTTAAAACACTTGTGTGCAAATATTTTGGAACTGTAGCTCTGGAATGAGTTCTTTTCTGCATTCTTGCAGAGAGCACAGTGGCTTTACCATGAAACCACACTTCCTTCTGTTGGAATGATCTTATAGCTACTGCACTGCTGCTACAGGACACCTGCAATCCCAACAGCTTGCCCAGAAAATGTGACACCACATCCTAAAAATAAAGCTGCGCTCTTTCATTTCTCATTGCTTTAAGAGGATTTTAGGTGCTAAATCCATTTGTAAACCTGCTGTTCAAACTGCAAAGATGTAGGTATGTATCAAGCAAGAAATGCCAAACGTTTAAAAGTACCACCAGGCACTGATTTCCAAGAACCCACCATGCATGGATTTCCAGCAGGCATTAGGGAGCACTCTGCTTAGGGATTTATTGGTAAATCCTGTGGGCTGCCCTATTGGTAGTCAGATCACTGTGCTGTTCTGTCTGTGAGCACTCACAGGAGATGCCAGACCCTCGCATTGCTGGCTTCTCCCAGGCTGTCTGTGCATTCCTTTCTCATCAGCACTCAGCTGGTCCAGTGGGATCAGTTCCAGTCTGCTGGCTTCTCCCAGGCATGTCTGCACATTCCTTTCTGATCAGCACTCAGCTGGTCCAGTGGGATCAGTTCCAGTCAGCACAGCCACTCGGGGATGTCAGGGTAAGGATGAGGCTGGTGACAGTCACTGCTCACCCACGGCAGAGCACAGCCCTTCAGTCTGGCACTGCAGCAGGACCAATCATAATAAATCACCACTTCAAGCCAGGAAGGGTGTCAGAATTTGGCTCCATATCTGTTGTTATGTAACTGGCTTGGAACTTGGCATCTACATAGCTGGGAATCACCGCTTGTGTTGACCACAAGACATTGGCATCTTGTCAGGGCAGTTTCTTGGCTTTCAGAGTAACACCTAATTTGGAAGGGTTCACTTCTATTTCTTTAAATCTCGTGAGTGCTGTGCAGAACTGAAGCCCATTACAGTCTTCCTGGATGAGCTGTCATAGAGAGCAAAAGGAGAGACAGCATATTGCAAAACAGAGGTAATATTTAGACATTTTGTCTCTGACTATGAAATCCAATGGCAGAACCTGTGATTTCTCAGGGAGTCTGTATGAACACAGGTGCATTGTCAGGGTATAAATTGCTGTTTGTTAGTTCTGACACAAGCTAACTGATGAACACTGCCAGGGCACTGGAGCCAGGGACACACTTCATGGAGTGAAAAGAACCTGACAGCCAGCACAAGGTGGGATACCAAAGCTACTTCTCCAGACGTCCTTCCCCCATAGGACACAACATATTCTAAATATCTGTAATATTTTTAGAGTCAGGTTTTTTGAGCATCACCTAATACTTAAAGTGTACTACTTCATATGAGACTGTTTTAATATTGAGCACAAATATAGCTCTTTTAAAAAATTAAGCCTTTTGAGGGCCATGACAGATGCCAAGATGTTTTTTCTATGATTTGCATAAGATGGGTAGAGACATGATCTACCTGTCCTGAGCTCATGGATTTGCTTTGTTAGGATTAAACCTCAAACTCAAAATATTACTCCTTTCCCATGCATCTTCCCAGAAGTTCTAGACCATGCTATCTCTACTGAGAAAGAAGGAAAATCAGAACTCAACAGTCTCTTAGGTGAGCTTTAATTCAGATCCTCATAGTCGTTTGAGACTATATATTCTCAAATATTACATCCTCAACCTGGCAGAAGAAATAAACTTAACGAGCCAAAACCATTTCTCAACTATACCTGGCAGGTTGGATCCCTCCCTTCTGCATGCTGGAATTACTACTAATATACTTACAAAATACTAGTCCATGGAAGAAGCAGCTTAATTCTGTTAATATTGAATACAAGAGTATGAGGATTGATAGTCCTTGTAATCTCTTATCTAAACATAGAAGAGCTGCATATGCTGTTCATAAAGCACTGAAATCAATCATCATAGTGGCAGGCAGGTAATTGGGAAGCAAGCTCCTGCTTGCACAGACCAGGAGAGGATAACAGCCTCCAGCAGGTTTTTGGGATTTTTTTCAAAAATTATTCCCTGTCTCAGATTTCAAACTTCAAAATCTAAAGCAAGTGACTTGAAATCTCTGAGTGTGAGCACTCAGAAAGCCAGCGTGGCTTTCAGAACTGCACAAACCTTGTGTTCCTTGCACAACTTCAGAAAACATGGGGGTTGTCCAGCACTGCAGGTAGAAAGGCCTGGAAAAGAGGGGAGCTGGAGCTCAGTGCTGGCTGCTGCTACCTGACTGCAGAGAGGGTTCAGAGCTGTGGATCCTGGTTAGAGATAAAAAAGTTATGTCTGCATGGCCCTACGAGTAGGATCAGATTTTAATTAAGTTCTTTGAAATGTTAGGATTTAAAACAATTATGCGACTGCACAGCTCTGCAATTTTGACAATCAAGGTTTTCTAAGAGGGATCTTGGAGCAGTTAAGAACAGCTCTGTTTACATGTTCAATCAGATGAGGATAGTCAAAAAGACTCAGTAATTAGAGTTTGTTACTAAAAGCCTTCTCCATGTATTAAATATTAACAGAATGTTTCTAACTATGGAATGAACTAGACCTAACTAAACTTGTAGGAATTAACACTATTCACTCTCTGATTTTTCAGATTAGTTACATTAATTTTAAATACTACTTTCTGCCAGGAAGAGACTGGTAAAAACACCATACTAAAAATTGACTGTGCCTCATTTGAACATTGAGAAAAGAATATACGGTTTGCATTTTTTAAATGTTGGGGGGTTTTTGGCAACTCATAATCCCTGACTTTCACTGAGATTGCTAGCATTTATCCTCTTTTATAACAACACCAATAATTATCTTGCTTTGTTTTTTATAGCTTCGTAATAAAAATGGAAGTTGTTTCCATTGCTTAGAGAAGCACAGTTTAGCTCTGAGAGGTGTCTGTGGAATTGGCAATGGTCCCACTTCTCTGCACAAAATTACACAAGTCCTCCCAGCCCCTCAGATGGGAGAACTTATCTGTGCTTTCCTAATTCCAGAACAGCAGTTGTTTCCCTTATCAAGACATGTGCTTTATTTGGAGGGTTTATGGTCTGTTTTGTTATGGGCTTTTTTGTTGTTTAGTTTTTCAGTGGGGGGGAGTTTCTTGATTTGGTTTGGGATTTTGGTATTTTTATATTTTTGGCTTTTGGGGGGTTTGGTTTTTTGTTTCTTTTTTATTTTCACAAATTGCATTTAGGATCCTGGTCTTGCAGGGAGTGTGCGTGTGGGCAGAGCTGTGCATCCCTTCCTCTCCCCTGAAGTGTGAAATGCAAACTGCTGTTTGCCTTGTCACGTCCCATCCCAGGGCTGGCTTTTGGCAGGAAGGACTGTTGGTATTAATGGTGTGGGTTGCCACCACAGCTTTCTGCAAGTAGAACGAGCTGACAGTTGGCTGGGTGGCAGTGGAAAAGCAACAGAAGAAATGTGGGAATTTTATTTCTTTCTTACATCCTGTGATAGTAAAGCATCTTCTTTTAACAGACCACATGTTAAATCTTTCTGCTGCATGTTGCATTTATTTTCTGATGACTCATAGCATGATGGCAAATCCTGCATTTTCTTCCTTAATATGGTGGTATTTTTAAAAGTGCAAAAAAAACCAAATCTCATATAAGTTTTCAAATTACTTTAATAAGTCACCGGGCTTTAAGCTGTGGCACAGTATGTGTTAGCATTTGTTTCAGAGTTTCTTTGCAGATAAACAAAAGGCTCTGGGAAAAGGTGGCCCTTTTCTTCCTCTGGAAACATTGTCCTCTCATTCCTTTCTTCTCCACTAATTGCTATCACCCAAACAGAAAACTCACCTAATAAGAAGTTCTCTTGTTCTAGAAATATTTACATGCTATTCAGCACAACAGAGTCCTGATTTTAACCTGAGGTCTTTAGATGCCACCTTTATTCTGGTCAGTAAATAACCATCCCTAAAAATCCCCATGGACATGAATCTTCATTAAACTCAGCATCTGGGTATACATCAAAATTTCCTTTTGACAATTCTTCAGCTGTAATCCAGCATAACCTCTGTGATATTACAGAATAACTCCCTGGTACCACCATAAAGACTCAGCCTGCTCTGTTCAGCTGTGTCTTGCTCCTGCAGGACACTGTAGGGAAGGTGCAGCACTGGGGCAGTAATTTCATCTTAATTCTCTACTTGGAGTCTGAAACCCAATGATGAAATTGGCATCAAAATATCCTCTTGGGTCTAGGTTTAAAATAATGCTTATTGAGAACTGAAAGGGGCTTTGGTCTCTGCATGAATTTGAGCTGACATGGGAAGCTGCTCTGGTCTCCCAGGGTGATGCTGAGAGCACGTGGGACCCCTTGGCTCACATTAGGGCTAGGCCAGAGCCACTCCACATTTGCCAAGGATTTAATCAACTCCCTCGGGGTGCATGCAGGAAACCTTGTTCTTTTTGAAGAGGATTTTACACTTCTGTTTTAAATTACAGGTTAATTGATAACAGTGCTGATTTAATGTCTCATTTTCCCCATCCATGATAAAAGCTGCTTTTAAATACACAGCCATCAAAACTACTGACTTTGCCAGTTTTAAACATGCCATGCAGTTGGTTTGGTTCCTTTAAGGAGCCTCCCTTCCCCAAACACTTCCAAAATGAGATTTCTGTTGTGCTTGTTTGGGGCTATTTCAACACTTTTATGGAATTGAGTCATCTTCTCTTTACAAGGATATCACTAATTAAACCCAAGATGAGCAACTGCTTCCACAGCTTGGTGGGTACGAGAGCGGCGCTGCTCGAGCACCTGTTGCAGCATATGTATCCTCCAGGAAGATCAGATGGAGAAATATTGCTAAGCTGCCCAAGAGCGAGTGTCAGATTCCTCAGGCAAGGGCTTGAATGAACTCTGATGCCCATTTGAGATCCTGAAAAGGTCTCCAAACAGAAAAGGCAGCTTGCCATGAGGATTGATTTCATCCCACCCCTCCAGCCCACTCGTGGGACACGGCCCCCCTGGCTCTGCCCAGGTGTTCTGACCTCTGCACCTGACAAAAGAATTCAAGCAAAGATCTCTGCTGAGAGAGACAACGTTGCCATGGAAAACTGAACAAGCTTTGCTCTGGCCTATATCCCTGGTGCTCTCTGTTTCTCCAAGCTTATCTGGCTGTGTACACGGCAGGGTCTAGCTCCAAAATCTACCCAACAAGATGCTCCCTAGATTTACAACAAGATTGACTGCTCCACATCCAGGCTGGCCTTTCCTGGTGAGGACCAGAACTGGATCTGTCTCTCTATTCATATGTTTTCTCCATGTAAAAATGTTTGGAATTACACTTAATGCTCATTCAAAGGCGTGTGGCCTTAGTCAAGCACAAGGAGTTGAAAGTAATTGTAGTCATGGGGTAGGAACTGGATCTGTCTCTCTACTCATATATTTTCTCCAAGTGTTTAGAATTACACCCATGCTCATTCAAAGGCATGTGGCCTTAGTCAAGCACAAGGAGTTGAAAGTAATTGTAGTCGTGGTACCTCCATTTCCAGGCAGAAAATATGAATATTAATTGCTCGCCTTCAATAAATTATTGCACACTTACTTAGTGGTTTGGGTCCATAGGAAGGTTGGTAAATAAGGACATCTGAGATTCTCTGTATTTTTAAGTTTTGGTAATCTCAGACTGCCTGCTTTGAGTTAGCAGTCAAAAGGCAAATGGAGATAAATAATTACCTTCTACAATTAACGTTCTGAACTGGTTTTCTTTCCTTCAATTTTATGTAAATTTGCCACTTTCTGCAAGAATTCTTCTTACAGCTTTTGTAGCACTTGAATGTTTTTGTAACGAGCAGTCTTCGTCGCTGGAGGTCTGAATCTGCCCACCAAAATGAACCAAAAATCTTATGTAAGCCAAGATGTTAAAAAAATTTCCTGCAGCCAGTACTTTGAAATTCTCTGTTCAGAGAACCAGACTGAAGAGCATTACAGAAATGGATTAAAAACATCATTAGCTGTTCCAGTTATCAAAATAAGATGTTAAGTTCTTCCTTTTGGATGCACAAACACCCACTGCAACTTCATTTTTCTTTAAAGCCAAGTGGGATTTCAAAGCATGTAAAGCCTTTTATAAGAATTCAAAGTTTACATTTGAGGCATGTGAAAACAACATGGTGTTTTCAGCATTTTTGTGTGGTCACTGCAGGATAAAAAGGCTCTCTTGAGTCCCTGTGTTTGTGTCACTGCTATAAATTCCTGTGTCAGCGGCATTACCTTAACACAATGTGACTGATCTAATTAGACAGGATGTGTCCCAGCAGCTGCACACCAGTCTGGAGGCTGGGAGAGGCCTATCAGGGGATGGCAGCTTTGTGTTTTCCTTTCACCTGTGATTAAAAACACAGCTGTTTTCAGCCTGGAAGCCAAACCCTTCCCTCAGTCCCCTGAGGGATGACAGTGGCACAGAGCTGGGTGCGGGCACTGCTGAGCCCCATGGGGTGTTGACAGCTCCAGTGCTGAGCCCCATGGGGTATTGACAGCTCCAGCCCTCACCTCCAGCCCACAGCTGTGGGCACAGCTGGGCAGTTTGGGTACATCCAGCTGGGCACCTCCACAGACACCCAGCACAGGGATGGGCGCATCCGCCTGGCGCTGGTGATGGAGCCCCAGGAAAGCTCTGCCAGCCCCACTGTGGAGGAGATTGAGAAAGGGGCCAGCAAAGGCAAGCAGGTGAATCTCCACCTTGTCTTTCCCCTCAATCCTCACCTGGTCCCAAAAGCACATCCATGACCAGCACAGAGGCCACTTGGGTGTAGTGGCAGTACCCTGGCAGGATACAGTGATGTGTACCAAGCTTGGCAGAAGCTGGACCTCACATGGTACCTGGACAACCAGGTCTTCCTCTCTGACCACAGCTTTGGTTGTCAAGATTTATGGGACTGAATTGTATGACCCTGTGAAATGGAAGAAAAGGATGAGAGTGTGGGAAGATGATCCAAATGAAGAGGCTGTCAGAGGAAGGGGTCACCAGTGTGGAAGATGTCACGAAGCATTTCAGGCAAGACCTCTGCAACATTCAGTCCTCCCAGACCATTCTCAAGAAGAGATAAAACTCGGTATACCGAGTTTTCCCTAATTTATTTGGCTGGGAATGAGTAAGGCATGGACATCTCCACTGCAGACAGGCAAACCAGGCTGGAGGGGACTGATATTAATAAAAGCTTATTGACACTTAAAAGCAGGGGGTTAGATGTGTAGGAAAATATTACAGTTTTGTTTCCAGTTATTTTTCATTGTAGAAAGTAAAATTGGGCAGTTGTGAGGATCAAACTGCAGGAAAAGGCAAGAATTTACAAAAAATGTGTCTCACTTTATATAGGCAGGTTTCCCCCTCGTGCCTGTAAAATGCACACACACACACACACACACCTCTATAACTCCCTAGATGGGGCCTGCTCCAGGGTTGTGTCAAACAGCACCAAAATCAAAGTCATTTTTCCAGGGCAGTAGGCTTTGGAGTGATTTAAAAAGGCGTTGGAGTGCAAAACGCTGTCATCTCTGAGCAAGATACATTTGGGAAATGAGGGTTATTTTGTCATGGCATAAGCAATGGCTTTATTACAGCATCAGCTCACGTTATTCTCTCTTTCCTTCTCTCCTTCTTTCTTAACTATGTTCTCATGAGACATTAAAGAATGCTGGAACCTGTATTCAGAAAAATGAGACTAAAGATGATGGCAGTTGCCTGGGCGATGGGGAGAGGATGTGCCTGCTTTGCAGAGGGAAGCAGGGGAGTCAGTGCCCTGTATCAGAGGCCTGATGAGAGATTTGCCAGATCAAAGGGTCAGAAAAGCTGCATCCAAAAAAGCACCAGCTGATAGTGCTTATCAGTGCACGGCCCAGACTGGGGCATCACTCCTGAGGGGAAATATTACCAAAACTACTCTTTGCAGGGTGGTCAAAGCATCAAGTATACATCTATGATTACAATTCCATTTGGAAATATATTAGCATAAAATACTGAAAGGATAACAAAGAAGTGGATGAAATTAAACTGCATAAATAATATCTAATTAACTGATTATAATCATCCTCCATTTCCTCACACTCTGATTGTTGGTCCCATACACCAATTTGTGCCAGCAAATATTTAAATATCTGGTCTGAAGTCTGATGAAAACAACAAAAGGACTTCAGCAGCCTTTAAACCAAACCAGAGATTTATTTTCAGTGATGAAATTACTAAACAGCAAATATTGTTTAAATGCTGGTCATCTCCTAATAATCATACACTCTGCTTTTCAGCTCCAGTGCACTCTACAAGCATTTATTCATTGGCATCTTATCTGCTTCGGTAGTCCCAGCGTCAGCAGCTCCTAGGTGCTACATGCAGATTGAGATAAAAATATGTTGTTTACAGAGGGGATTTACCATAAGAGGGTTTTCTCCTTTCTGAAAAGAAACTTTGTTGAGGTTCCTTAGAGTTTCTCTTGGATTCTGCTGTATGAAGTGCTGGATGTAGCAGGGCACCACAGGGGCTTACACAAGCAGAGGGTCTCAGTCCCCTGCCTGGGACTATCAAGCTTCCTCTCTTTTTCTCTGGGTGTAGGAAGGGTTTTCCACGCAAGGCATGAGATAGATTGAGTCTTGTGGCTGCTTGTGCTCTGGTCCTTCCTCCAGGGCTGAGTTCCTGCTGTTCTCCTGCTGTGGCTGTGAGCTATCTGTAACTCATGGGCACAAGCTGCTTTGGCAAAAAGGGCTGCAGATTAACTGAACTGGGCACAGTTCTGGAAACACGGTGTTAATGAGCTGGAACAAGGTCATACCGGGGTGGGATGGTTTGCAGAGAGTAGGAAAATGACTCTCATTCTCAGCCTGTTGATGCTCGTACGTTCACGCAGTTGTTTGCAGCTGAGATCCGAAGGTGACTCTTGAGCACACCCTACTGCTTCCTACACCACATGCAAAAGGAATTGCTAACTAACTAAATAACTAAATTAGCTTTTTCCCTCAATTTTTGTGTTTGAGTAAAGTGTTCATTAACCTCTTTTCGTTATCTGACGAACTTAATTTCCTATTTTCCTTTGCTTTCCAAACGTAAATCCTATGTATTTAGAGAGTGCAGAACCCATTCTTCCCATTACCTGGACTTAAATGACTTCTACCTGGTTTCCATGAGTTTGTAGCCACAGAGTAAACAGCCCTCTGTATTTCGGGTTTGGAAATGCAATTTAACTATATTTACATGTGACTACAGAGACCAGCTCATGAAGTTGCAGAGAACCAATGAAAATTCCTTCCAATTTTTACTGGCCTTGGGAATGAAACCAGCATCAAAGAATGCTGCGGTATAGGTTTGCATCGCTCTGGTGACCATAAATATTCAATTAAGTAAAGATCCCTAATTACTTAAAGTGAGGTTAGCCATTCACTTAGCCTGTTAAACAACTGAAACCCTTTTATGCGAAGTGTTTTTGTTTATAACTGGCTGTAGCTGAATGAATGAGAGAAGCATTGACTGTATAAATAGGACCTGGTTAATCTAATCATTTAATGCAGATAATTAACCATAAATACTGCTACTCTGTTATGCTTCAAGGGCTTAAATCTGTTCTCTTACTACCTGTGTCATTTCTAGGGCTGAGATTTCATGGCTAGTGAGATAGTTTACTTAGGAGCTTTACACAACCACATTTGAGATGGCCCTGCTTGGCTTCAGTGTTTTATAAGGACTGAACACAGACATTCAACAAGTCAGAGCAATTCCCATTGCAAAGACAGACACATAAATGTTGGTCTAATTTTTGAGCTGCTGCCTTCTTAGTTGTGACCTGGGAACAGCTTTGACTGTAAAATATACTCATATTTTTCACACTTCTCTAATGTTTGCCACTTAGTTTTGTCAGAGCAGCACTGAAGCGCCTCCATAGCTTGATTGAGCTCCTTGTTGGGTTTCCTCATGGCTGGTTCCAGCTCTTGCATGTACTGCCCATGCAGTCCTCAAAGGCTAGAATTTCCTCAGCTGAGGAATGCCCATTTGCTCCCTTGAACAGGCAGGACAATTCAACCCATTACATGTGTGACAGCTGAAAAAGTAAAATTGATTCATCCACAACAATTTTGAAGCATTTAATTGCTTTGCCCTCTGCTCTCACACCCATTTTCCTTCCCATCTCCCACTCCTATTCAAGCTGCCTCTCTGGCTGTGACACTCCACACCAGACAATCAGCCACAATATTGTTGCATGTATCTTAGAATCTTTCACTTCAAAATTTCTGCCAGCAGTGCCAGCTCTCATCTCTCACAGAATGCAGGTTTTTCATTGCCCTTGTGCATTCCAGAACTATTCAATTGTCAGAATTATATTTAAAGTGATTAATCTTTTAGACTTCCTGGTAGCAAGAAAGCAGAAAAAACTTGGAAAGATACAATATAAATTCTTATAAAAAGCATTTAAATGCTGAAAAAATATTTACAGAAACCTTGTGAGTTTAATCTTGTGAGTTTTGGCATCAGGAATAAAACATTTGAAAGCTTGACTTTGGCAATACAGCTCTGCTTAAACCTTCTTGGTTCAGGCACTTGAGATCAAGTCTGTGCAGGGCTCTCCTCAGTACCTTCAGTAACCACAGACTTTGCTGATCATTTGAAGGCATCATTATTTGGCTTTGTTTCTGTGACAGTCCAGGGGAACAATATATTTTCTTGGGGCCCAGAAAAGCCACATCTTGATGTGGTGCCAGAGCTCCCCTGGGGCACACAGCACCTATGATAGGAGGTGGCCCCAAGCTGCTCTAAGAGGGTTCAAGGGTAGAACTGGCAGTGAAATAAGTGAGGTTCAACCCCACCAGCAGTCCCCAGCTTCCCAAAATGCAGCACCTGGAGTTTCTAACTCAGTTCTGAGGTTTCAGTCAAAATGGGAGCTGTGAAGAATAGATCAAAATAATCTGTAACCTGCAAAGATAGTCTGGGAGAACAAGACACCTTTTGGTCCTGCCTCTGTGACAGCACTGTGCAATTTGCTCTGTTCAGCATCAATTATAGCTGAATTTAGCCCTGGATTTTTGGCTTTGTTTTTATCTGAGTGTTACAGCTCAGCCTGTTAACATGAGGCTAACTCACAAGGTTTTATTCAGATTTTTCTCTGCTTTCTGCTCAGACAAAGCCCAAGGCAACTGGGATTTTCCAGAGGAGAAAACGACTTGTCGCTAATAATAGCTTTAGTCAGCAACATATGTTTAGTGATACACATCAATATTTGTGCTTTCACAGTGGCTAAGATTTTGTATTTTCAAAGTCATTGTGTCCATGAGCATCCTTTATCTCGGTGCTTTAAAACTATGTGTAAAACACTGGATTTTTATATCTACTTTTCCCACTGGCTGAAATTCCTCTGTGCTATCAGGCAACATCACATTGCAAACCATCCCATTTCCTACCTGGTACCAGACTCTCATGAATCTTTGAAATATGCATGTCAACTATGATTTATGAGATATTTGTATAATTTTCCTTTTATTTTTCTACAGAAGCAGGTAATACCTCATAGGGCATGTTGAAAGACTTCATGTTTTTAGCAATTCACCTGGTATTCTGTCTCACTCTCTCCTTTAACTCTAGAAGGAATATGTCATAAAGCAATGTTGTTATTACTCAGATTGTTCCTTCAAGTTTTCTCTCATTTCTATTTTTTATTGAGTTATTCTTCTTGAGACCTAATCATTTCTTCAGCCAGAGGCTAGAAGGTGACATGAGGAGAGATGACTTCAAGAGAAGAGGAAATCTTACACTTAAGGATCCTGGTTACACGCAAAACTTGCAGTTCTTGGCTAAATAAGCACAGAAATGTTTAAATTTGCATCACAATGTTCTCCAAAGCAAGCACAGTTCTGCCTGCAAAATAGAAAATTCCTGGTGATTCTCTCAGGCATTGGACTGGAGGGAGGAGTTGCTCTCCTCATTGTAACACTGGGGTTTTACTGAGCAGGTCTGATCAAATCTGCATGGTATAAGTTTAGCATCTTTTCCAGAGCATTGGTGGGTTTGTTTGCAATAACCCCTATTTGTGTGTGCAGTTCAGGTGTTCTCTATCAGAAAATGATAATTGGTCTCCTTCACATTTTGGAGGAAAGAGGTTTAATGAAAATCTACCATATGGCTTTCATCTTTTTTATAGACTAAGGTTTTGCTTGAAGCAATTTATGTTTCCCAAACTCATGATAAGATGTAAAACATCAGGAACCTCCTGCTCCTCCTGGGCACTGACTGGTGACAGTACCATGCATCAAAATGTTTGTCCACCTCTTCTGACTGAGTCAGCTGGTCACAAAGAAGCATTTTGTGTCTTGTGTTATGGCTACAAATGGGTTCCTACAACCACTGAGCAGAGAGGTTTTGTTTTCTCTGCGTGAACTGTGTTCTTGATATTAAGGAGTAGAGTGGTAGTTGGTGAACAGCTGCTGTGTAATAACCTGTCTGGTTTCCTCTGTGTCTCTCCCTGAAATTGATGTTTAAATTCATTCCCATTTGCTAGACTTCACTGGTTTTGCTCATCAACCAAAAGCTGGCTCTGCACAGGTCTTGCTCGAAGCTGAGCATCAGGGTACCACACTGCTCTGGAGCTTCATATATTGTTCACAGTCTAGTTTTCATATTTCTGCGTCATTTCAAGAAGTGTTAAGAATTTTTAAATAGAACATCAGAGCCCAAATTTTGCTTGGATACTTAATTCCACCCTCCTGCAGACTGTCCCCATCTTTAACTGGAGTGGGATGTTGCCTGTAATGCCTCTCTTTCATTACTTTTCTCTCAGTGCTTATAACTATGTCCTTTCCTTTTGGTCAATTCTTATGTGCCATTCTCCATGTAATCATTCCAAGGAGAGAAGAATAAATACACTGCCCATCTTTCTAAGGAAAGAAGTCTAAACAGAACTGTTTCCATCTCTGGTATTTTCTCTGTTAAGCTTCCTACATCCCTTTTGCTTTTTCTCCCACTTACAGACAGTGGTGCTATTCTTGTGTGACCAATTTGCATACAGCCATAGCAAAATAGATTTTTTATTTCATTTAAACTGGCTTTTATTTTATTTAAGTATTTCTGTGTGAAATTTTATCGATGAAAAAACACAAAGAAGTGCAGGATTCATGTTTAGAAAAGCATTGTGTGTCAGTGAGTGCCCTGGCTTTACTCTTTTGACTTAGCAGCTATGTGCAATGGAGGTTGAAACTACCAATAACTGCAAATATAACCCATTTTTATTGGCATAACAGTGACATCTATTGTTTGATATTATATACATCTGTGCCACTCTTAGCAACTGCATACAGGTATTGAACTATCTCAATTTCATAAAGTTCAAGCATGCAAAGTCAAATTATTGATTCACAGAATTAGGTAATGGCACATGTAGTAATGCCATTGGACAGCTATGCAAAATTAAACCCAATTTGTTTTGTCACAGCCTAATTTACAGATCAGTGTGAGCTGATGCACGGAGAGAGGCGTCTCCTGTTTCAGTGTCAGCAGATGTTGCTTTGATGTCACACCAGCCATGCTGCATTACCCCCCTGTGGACAGCCTGAGGTTGGCAGCACCCAGCAGAGGGTTCTCACAGGAAATCTGCCTTGGCATTGCCCCACAGTGCAGCTGCAGAACATCTGCCCTCTGCCATCCCCACACTGAACCAAGGGAGCCCTGGTGCTGCAGGCACAGGAGGTGGGTGGGGAGGGCAGGCAGTGAACAAAGCCCTGCCCATGGATTTCACTGAGCATCTGCTGCAAGGCAGAACCACAAACCAGGGCTGGTTCCTGCCCAGGCTAGCAAAGCTGAATCCTTCCAAGCCAGCCCCACAAGAGTGTGAGGGCTGCACTATGCCAGGTATTTTCAGACCAGCTCTTGCACTGGAAAGAGAATTCCAAAACATCAGGCTGGGGGAGTTAGGAGAGTTACTTTAACTCCTCTCTTACCCCCCTCATTTGTTTATCTCTGTTATTTCCCACTTCTTTTAAAAGAGAATACAGAATTCAAATAGGAAAGATTATAATATAGCAGTAATGAAATACAGGGACTATCGAGTGTGTTAGACTCCGTGGCTGATTAGACTTTCTGATTCGTGGGCTGGCACTCAAGGGAACAGCAACTGTCTCTTTTACTGCCTTGTCTATGAAAACAGCAGAAGGCTATGTATGCTCATTACTATTTTATGTGATTCTGAACATTAGAAAAGAAACTGAGAGAGCAAAGATATAGAAAGATATTTTTAATAATTTTAATGGAGTACTGTGTTTAATTCTTATATAAGCAAACTCTGCATAAGCAATTACTCTCAGCAAAAATATTTGGTACTGGTAAGTGAAGCAATATAGTTCCCTTCTTTTTAAGCCATAAGCTGCAATATAAGAATGTAGAATTGTAAGAAGCATGGGTAAAGGGAACACATTGCCTATAGACCCTGCTGTGAAAATAGCAGTGAAATATATGCTAAACATTCAGCTTACACTTAGAGTTCACTTGGGTACATAAATGCTGTCTTCAACAGCCACAGCATATTCCTAAACTGAGGATATAAAGTTGGGCTGTTGTGTAACCCACCAGGTTTTCCATCCTAACAGTAAATACTGTCTACTTCTCCATGGATCTGTACATAAACAGACTTTTCCAAACCTCCAGTCAGCTGTAAAGGCTCCAGGATGAAATATTCATATTAAAAATCTTGGATTGAAATCTACAGCCTTTCATGTGTTGTTGTCCACAGTGATGGAAACTTGCTTCTAATTTCCTACACTGCAGCATCCCTTTTAAGATCTCTCCACAGAGCAGCATCCAGCTGAAAGGTAACAGCAGCTGTGTTTCTAAGGGCCTGTGTTGAACTTCCATGCTTTCCAAAGAGAGAGAAAAATAAACATTACAGGATGTGGCAAGTACAAGTAGCACAGACTTCATAAATAAACAGGTTCTGGAAATCTCACTGTTCCCTCAGTGGAGAGGGAAAATAAGCGTGTGAAAGGAAAGCTCTGAGTCTCTGCAGTGTTGGAGGGGCTGGAGATGCAGACAGGCACCAAACCCCAGAGGGACAGATTTTTTTGTTGTTGTTCACGAAAACACTGAAAGATGCCTGTTCAAAAATTGATGGCTCCATGGGTGAAGAACTAAGAGACCTCATGGTAGCTGAAAGGATCTGTGGAGGGGCCAAGGAAAATGGTTCTGCTCTCCCACCCCCAGATGCCTGAGGGAGAGGATTTGGGTTTGCAGCAGGCACAAAAGAAAAGCTGCAAGGTTTTTCAAAAGACCCAAAGGATGTGGGAGACTGTGCATACTGAAATTCAGAGGGCACCATGCTATTAATTCCCCACACGTCCCCTTGAGGTTCAAGTCCTCTGTATTTATTTACTGTCTCTCAAGCTGCATGCCTCTAAATGGCAAAAGCTGGGAGTGAGTGATAGTAGGTTCTGAAAACTCAGTGTTAGCAACAAGCAGGCAGCCCCCAATCTGAGTGGAGGGCAGTAATTTATTATCCATTAGGTGCTCTGTCAGTCAAAAAGGACTAACAGAGCAATAAAGTCTGAAGTGATCAGTTGAGCTCAGCCCATACCACTAGCTGGCTATCAGAAAGGTCAGGGTGGCAAGATAGATGGTTTCCTCTTCTCCAGACACTCCATCTTTCTGTCTGGTGACAACTCTCTCTCTTAGCAAGTAAGATTGTCAGATATCTCCTTTGTGTGGAGCCAATTCCAACCCAATTGCTTATTTAATTGTTTCAGAGGAATGAATACAAAGTTTTTACATTTTGCTGAAGCATTTTCAAATGAGGACAAGGGGCCCTGTTCTGGTGCTGTTGTAAATGGGCTGCATCCTCCAGTACCAAACCCACCCTCCTTGCAAGGCTGGTGCTCCACAGCCATGCAGGGCTCCAGGGCAGCAGCCAGGTATTGATGCAGGAAAGTTTCACGGAGACTGTCAGAAGTTTTTCTCTGTTTTCCCACTATAATCAGTGAGCTAGGGCCTAGATATGAGTCTTCTTACTTAGGACTCAAGGGGTGCAAGCTTGTTTCTTGTCTTTCACCTGATCCACAGAAACCCTGTAGGCTCCTCCAGGGTGAGGCCCTGATCATCCTTAAGTAATGATCCTGAAATTCTGGATTCATTAAGCCAGACAGAGAGAGATTCAGAGATTCCTTCCCTGAGAGAGGGGAAAACTTAGATTATGGTCCAAAAGTGTGTAAAGTGTTTCATCCCCCACTTGTTCCAAGTAAAACAGGAACATTCCTGGAGGCAGCAAGTAATATGTGTTTTGAAAGGCTCCTCTGAAGCAGGTGCAGCTTTCCCAGCCTGCTGCCCTGACACATTAATATTTCCAACAGACTTCCCTAAACCCCAACCAGACAGTCTCGCTCCTGGGTGGCCAAGGAAACGCATTTCTCAGTCAGATTTGTAGCTCATTGGAGGGCTCTCTCCAAACACTGCACACAGCAGCCTGGAGCACACTCATGATGGGGAATTAATCCATGCTCCGACACTCTCCTTGGCTCCATCCTTCCCTCCTCACTCCTCATTGAACTGACAGTTCTTACCAGTCTCTGCCTTGCAGCTACAGGCAAAAGTGTAACCAAACTTCAAAGCCCCAGAGAGAGAACTGGAAATGGTCCCAGCATCAGATTCCAGCCCAAAATGCAGTTCTGGTATTCCCCATCCTTATTGTCACTGCAATATCGTGCCCATGTTTATTTGTCGTGCTCTAACAAGCCATGTGTGAACAGCCAGCTCGTTTGTTCTCAGAGGACAGATTAGAGCAGCCAGTCTCCTCCTGGAATAAGTGGAAGTTGAATTATTTATGTCCTTTTCTTCATAAGAAGCTTATAGCACACTGGATGAAAAGTCAGAAATAATTAAGAAAAATGCTCTGCATTTAAACAGAAGAAACACTTAGAGAACAGAGCTGAAATGCTGGTCACAGCTGGTCTCAGTGCAGGCTTAGGATGGGAGGGGAATCTCTCCTTGTTGTTGTAGGAATCAGCCTGGAAGGATTTTGTGATTCTGTGGATGCCTGACATTTTACCTGGACAAATTTCTACTGTTCACTTTCAGCAGTAAAATTCTGGGTGAGACTTTTTCCCAGGTGATGTGGAAATGTTTCACCAGACAGGCAACTGCTGCCATGGTGGGAGTTTTAGAGAAGGGGATACTGAGGAACAGAGAAGGGGTGACATTTGGGGGCTTGGAACATGTTACCCCTTTAATTATGCTGTCAAGTGTGGCTCTTTATTTATAACATTGATTTAATAATATTTTTGTTATTTTCCACACAGAGAGAAAGTTTCAAAATACTCCTTCTCTTTATAACTTTTTTGAAATACGGATGCCTCCCTCAGAGGAGAAATTCTGCCTGTATGAGTTTCTGTTCATTGGTCTCACTCCTCAAGCTGGAATTCTGAGTGAAAGACAACATTTCCTGACCATGGAGGTTAGAGCTGCTTTATAAGGGGTAAACTAACAGCCCTTTAAAAAGCCAAACAACTGTTGCTTTACAGATACTGAGTTGATTTTACATTGCCCAAATGCAGGTTAGATGTATTAGCTTGGGAGTATTACAAATACTGACAAGTCCTTTAGTTGTGATGCTGATAATACATGGGATAGGATTTTCTGAAAGAGATTTAAGGGAAAAATAAATTTCAGGGACTAAATTATCAGTAATGCCTATTGCTGGAATTCCATGTGGGAAGAAATAGCCCAATATACCCACTTCAATTTAAGAAAGAAATACATTCGTGTAAAGGTATTTTGAATGAAAAATAATCTCCTTTCCTTCAACACAAACTGAATCTGCCCCACCAAATCATACTTTTTACTACACACAGATCCGTGATTGCTCATAAAAACGGTTTCTTTAGGTTTAAAACCAATTTCTGCTCATGTTTAAGTGAAACAGTTCTTCAGCCTGAGGTATGGCAGAAAATATTCCTCTCAACCTATTACCAAGCCCTTAGAGTTTAACTAATGGCTGTGAGTGTTTGGAAATCATCAGGAAAAGGTAAATATGTGGTGATGACTGATGACTGCCTTGGCTCCCCTGCTCCAGAGGTGACTGGGCTGGAGTTGAAAGCCTGAACTGCTGCAGTGAAGGGGGAAGAGCAGGGCTGGGTTTTAAGACCTTCTTCACAGCCCTGTGGATGTCACACAACAGGGACTTGTAACCAGTGAATTACCCAAAGGTGTTATTCAATGCCACAGACACTTGTACAGAATCCTCAGCAGGCAATCAGATTAAGCACCTACCCTTGGATTTGGATATTTTTGAGGTTAAAATCCTATAAAAAATACTTGAAATACATGTATTTTTCTAAAGCTGAGCAGAATCCAGCTGTTCAAAGAAGCAGGATTTTCCAAGCTCCCCAGGGTAGCTGGGTACCCAGCTTCTACTGAAGAGAGGTGAGCTCACTAGCCCTAATTTTCTTGGAGTCCTTTGAAAATCCTGGAGCTGGTAAAAACTGATTTACAAAGGTTTTTTAGATTCTTTGGAAACAATAAAGCATAGTCTGGATACTTCAAATGGGATCCACTTACAGCTGGGACAGATTCTTCTGGTTTGTCTCTTTCAGGTAAATCCTTCTGTATATATTTTAGGTAATAAAGCGTAGTCTGGATACTTCAAATGGGATCTACTTAAGCTGGGGCAGATTCTTCTGGTTTGTCTCTTTCAGGTAAATCCTTCTGTATATATTTTAGGCTCCATAATTTATCATTTGTGAACTCCATAAATTACCATTCTAAAATTCACTGAGTGCTTTCCAGGCAGTGCAATATTTTTTACCTCCTTTCTGGGTATCCTTTTCCTGGTGAGTTTCACAAGTTCTTTTTAAGTAGGTCAGTGAAATGTCCTCTCTGGTGAGGGTTTTTTTTTCTTTGAATCAACCTCTCTAGAACAACCTCAAACTGCATTGTGAAATCCATCCAGGGCGTAATGTATAGCAGTATATGGAATACAAGATTCATTGACTTAGCTGGGTTTAAAAAACTAATCCTTGTTCCCTAAATCTTTGATGAAACATTATTTTAGCTTGAAATGTTGTGTTGTGTGGCATGTAGTAATTCTTCCTGGGGTATAAAATTTTATTTCTGCTTCAAGCCTGTTTTGGAAACCTTGGCACTTTCAGCTTACTGCAGTCAACTGCCACAGTATGAAAAGTCCTTTGTGATATTGGAAAAGCAAGGTGCCCCACTGCTGTGTGATGTGAAACTCAATTAATTACAGGAAGGAACAATATATGATAATTTCAGAATTAAAACATTATCAGTGCTGGAAGCACAGAGGTAAATCCTCTCCTGAATCCAATATTCAGAGCAGAGGAGTGACTGACAGATTCAAAGGATTGCTGTAATCCCAGGTTGCTGGGAAATAAGGCCACTGCATGGGTTAGAGGACCCACTGAGAACTGGTCTGACCTCCAGGAGATGGATGCACCAAGCTGCAGGGACACAGTGTACTCTGAAAACACTGTCAAACACTGTCCCACCCAGTGGAGACCCTCCCACCCAGGAATGTGGGCAGTTCAACAGCAGGAAGAGATCCTGGATATTGTCAAGGACCCATCCTTATTTTATCTGAGCTGGCTCCTTAACAGTTGGATCCCCTAATCTGCTTACAGCAGATATTTCCCTTACTTTGAAAGTTAAGATAAAAAATTGTCAGAAGTCTACAAGCTGAATATTTTGGGAACCTTTTAAAGATAATACTGTTCTAAATGCAAGATTTGAGATTTGGAAACTTCTTTCTTGTTTTCATTTTCCACTTAATTGTTCAGCATCACCTATTTTTGATTTGCAGGCAGATGTCCTAATCTCCAGTATTTGTATTATCCTTATTACCTTTTCACATTCTTATTTAATTATTTTTAAACATCCTGACCCATTATAGATTAAAAGTCATGAATGAGGTTAATGTATAATTAATGAGAAAGAATGTTCATGGTGACAGCTCAGAATAATGATGAATGAGCTGAATAAGAGATCTGATGAGCTGTCCAAGGTCAAATTGCACATGGGAGTGTTAATGTTGCCTGACACAGCTTTATTTCTTTCTGATTTCCTATTTTAAACAGATTTGTTATTCTTGCAGAGCTGTTAAGCCATTTAAAGGGATGCCAAGGTGTCCTCTGACCTCTAAGTAAGGAGTGCTTCTTGCTGGTAGTCCTTTATACCATCTGCCATGAAGTATGAGATCCAAAGTCCACTCTTTTCTCTTGAAAATATCCATTAGATTCAGGAGACACTTGATCGGGGGGAGAGGAGAGAAGAAGGTAAAAAAAAAACCACCTGAAAAAGGACTTAATTATTGACTCAAAGGAAAAAACCTCTTTCCCATTTCCATACAGAGAATACTCCATCTACTGAAATAGTTACTTGGTGACAGACTGCAAACAGCTTTCCTGACTGATTTTTCTCACAATTTTTGTCAAAATTGTGGGGTTTCTGATACCATGAGAGTCTTGCTGTTTTCCTGAGAGAAATCATGACCAAAATCTGATGTGGAATAAAGAAATGGTCTGTTAAAAATTGGAATTCATGGAGCTGAGGCATCCTGTGATCCAAGGTCCTGTCCTGTGACCCAAATGCCAAGGCTGAAGAGCAAAAGCAAAAAAAAAGAAAGGGTTTTACAGCAGCAGCAGCAATTAATTCTGCCCTTTCTCCTTACATAAAGGTGAGTTTCTTCACCAGTAGCTTTCCCTGGGATACAAGGAGGATGGATAGATTGTGAGTCAGGATTGCTGGGAAAACCATTTGTGCCTGCTGACTTCAGGGTTTGTTGCTCTGGACCGTGGACCCAGCCTCCTGAGTGCCTTGGAAATGGGCAATTTGTCTCCTTGCCATGTTTTCCACCCAGTCTTAATTTACAGTTGCCTGGGGGAGGAAGGAAAGGTTTTCTGTCTCTCCAATCATTTGCTATGTAAGTTGCTGCCACTTAATTTGTTTTCTTTGGTCACTGTTGTCCAAGTTTGTGCTCCTCTCTCAATCATGCACAGAGTTAACTGAGTGCACTCCCCGTCTTTCTGCCCTCAGCGTTCCGCTCTGTCAAAAGGAAATAGCACAAAAATATTGAATTTTTTTTTCCTGGCCAGTAGAGATTCTGAAAACACTGAGACATTTCAAGCCATTAAGGAACATAAATATGAGCTTCTCTCAGAGTTAAAAATGAAAGAGAAATCCTACAAGCTGTAGCCATGTATCAAATGTGATAATGATGGTGCTAAATTACTTAAGGAAAAGAAAATTACCACAATGTATGAATTGCACAAATTTAGAAATTGCTTTTATTTTGTCACATTCATAAGCTTAGCATTTGCATAGATCAAGATGTTTTTAGCATGTCAGGAAAATTAATCCATGATGTCAGAGGTTTATGTCCAAAAAGGAGACAGAGTCCTGTAATTTTATTCAAATAAAAGGAGAGGCCATGGACATTTCCCATGGGGTCTCTCAAGCTGTTGGAGGATGCAGCCTCCTTTTTATCCTCATTTCCTGGCTGCATTTCTCTCTCTCTTCCCCCCTGGCTAAGGTACTTGAAATGTACAGACTTCCCTGATTGCCTAATACAGACTTCCTTCCAATGTGCACCCCCTCACTGCTTTTTCTTTGTGTCTCTGGTTTTTTTCTCTATGTCCAGGAATTTTGCATGGCCTTAGATGAGCAACAGTCTGTGCCAATTTGTGGAATTCCTGTGGAATTTCTGGTTCTTTCCCATTGTTTCTTTCACTTATCAGTACCTGGATTTATCTACCAGCCCACAGTTTATTTGTGAAGACACCTCCCCTTTCAGAATATTTATATGCTGGTTATTGCCCATAAATAGGATTAAGGCAAGCTAGAAACAAGCAACCCTTTTATTTCCCACTGTGCCACATGCAAAGTGTGGTAAGTCATTCTTCACACTCTGTACCCGTGTGATTTTTTTTTTCAGTTAAAGGTTAAAAAGTATCTGAAAATGAGCAAAAGTTGCAAAATACAGCACAACTGTGGCATTATGCGTGTCCTACAAATAGAGCAACCTGTTCAGGTCAGTCAGAGCATGTGAGAGGTGCCTCAGCCTGGAACCTTTTCTGGGACTGGGTCCCTCCAAGGCAGGAGAGCAGCCCAGGGTCCCTGTGAGAGGAGGCATCACTGGGGTCACAGCCCACCAGAGAACTGCCCCAGCCCCTGCTTTGCAGTTCAGGAAGCTCCTTTGTTAACAAACACGTGTGCCACCACTTCCATGAACACCATCCTGGAAAACACCTGCAGTGTTTCATGCTCGAACATCCCAGGGCAGATCCTGAGTTCAGGGGTTTCTCTTGGAAGCCACAGGGTCCCTTTGCTACTTGGCAGAATAAAGAGGTTCCACGGGCAGGGACAAACTTGCCTGCCTCCTGCAGCCTCACTGGCTCCTGGCTCTGCTGGGGATCCAGAAGGTTTCCTTTGCTTTGTGCCTCAGTGGAGAGCAGAACATCGATCCCACCCAGCTCCGCAGCTGTGAGGAGGCAAAGTCAGGAAGGAAATGAGTTTACTCTGCTTTCCACAGCCCTTTCTGCCACTCTAATAACTTCATAGATATGAAATTTTGCCTGGAATAAAACAACTGTGTAACACATCTGACATCAGGGACCAAGTGTCCAAAATATATTCCTTGTTTTCTCTTGCTGGATTTTCCCTTCTGCTTCCTATATTTTCTTTCAGCTGCTAGGCTTGTGATTGACTCAGTATTCAGGTTAGAAAAACCTCACATGTTCTTCTTTGAAGGTGTAATGCTTTATTCATGTTTATTGTTTTCCTGCAGTACTGTTTCCACTACTTTTTTTCCTCCCTTTTTTTGCCATGAAGCCTGCTGAAGCAAAATCTTAAAAACAAGGAAGACAAGATAAGCAATAGCCTTTCTAAGAAAAAATATCCGCTAATTCTGGCAAATTTTGAGATCTGAGTTTAAAGAGCAAACATTCTTCTCATTTCTGAACAGAAACTTTCCTCCCCACTTGGGAAAAGTCACTTCCTCTGACATGATTTATTGTCATTTCTTGATGTCCTTCAGTAATGACTGATCCAACAGAACCCTCCAGGCATAGGCTTTTACTTTGATTGGGATGAATTGCCACCAAGCACTTTTTTTTTACAAGGAAATAAGAGAGCACCTATCCCACAGGTACAACCCCACCTATTTAAGTCATGATCGCAAGAACTGGTCTTTGTGAGCAGTAACACAAGTGTCTGTATGGATAATAACCACTGAGTTTTGGGTCTGGGTGGGGTTGGTTTTGTTTTCTCCATTTTGTTTTTTGAAGGGAGTTGAGTAGGGGGAGCTACATTGGAAACCACAATAAGCAATGTCCCACTTGGAGAGGGTGGCAGCATTTTGATGTTTATTGGTTGCTAACTCGTTCATTCTGAGAAGAGTTTTAAAAGCTGTTTTGAGGCATAAATGGCTGACCTGTGCCCATCCTGCTCTTCTGTGCTGCCTTGTGGCAGAAAATGTTGATTTTCATCATTCTTTTTAGTAAGTGAATGTTTCCTTTACTTTTTGTGTTAGAATTAAAAAATCCCCATGTCACCAGACCCTGGGTCACTCCTCAGTTAAGCCACAGGGCCACTGCAAGAACTCTTTGCTGAGAAGGGCTCTGTTCATCCCCTCCCATCATTTCCTCTGCACTTGGTATCCCACAGCCTCTTCCCCTTCATGCAGTGTTATCCCTGAATAGTTTTTTCCTATCCATCTGAGCAAGTTTGAGGCGGGTAAACACTTGTGTGTCTAATTCCAGGGCTGGAAGTTGTTGCTGTCTCTTCCAGCTCAGTACCTGGTGTGTTAATCCGAGAAGTAATTAACAAAATGAAGTGTGATGCTAATGGACTGAGCCCTGTGCCAGGCTTGGAACCACACAGGAGGGAGGGGAACATGATTCTGGCATGTTTTCCTCCTCAGCATATGTGCCAGATCCTGGGCTCTGCCTTGTCAGTAAAACCCTGGCTTCTAAGTAACACTTTGGGGTATTTTTGTCACTGATGCTGTGAATATCTGCAACAGCCAAAATAATTTGGAAAAGCCTGTATTTGTTAGTTACCATGGTCACCTAATATGCAGTGGCTTTGGGAAGCCTGTGGTCAGGTGCAAGGGAGGTTTTACTGTGCCTTCTGCTGGTAAATATGGATGGAAAACATGTTAGGCTGTTTCAAGTAGTATTTGTAATTTTGCAAATAAAATTCCCTTAATCCAGACTGAATGTTAGGATTTCAAGGAGTTTTAGCAGAGGTACAGACAAAGCTAGAGCTGCTTGTCAGTGAAATGGCTTCATGTTAGAAAACAAGACTGAGTGTTTTCTCTTTCGCTTGATACTCAGTTTTGAGATAAAAGGCTTAATGCCCAAATTAGACAAGTCAAGTACTCTGTTTGTGTTTGTCATCCTCGGCATTGAGTCACAGAAGCTGTAGAACATGTGCACACATATTTTTGCATTACAATTTATTTAAAACATGATTTTCTTTTGCAGGAGAAAAACTAGAGCCCACTTGTCCAGCAGCAGAATCAGCCAACCTTAAGGAGTGGAAGGCAGCAGGAAATGGCATTGAAATACCAGGTAGGATGCTGGGAAAATTAGAAAAAGGGAAATAAATCCATATTGATTGCTGGGGTGATGAGAGTGGTGGAGACAGTTCTCACTGTCATGTCCTGCTGGAAAGGTAGAAAAAGTGAAATAAATCTAAATTAATGGTTGGGGGTGGGGGAGTGGGAAGGGGAAGTTTCTCAGTGTCTTGTCCTTGCCTTGAACAGTGTTTAGTGCATTTAGAGGGACAGACCTTGCTGCCTCCCAGTCAGTTTGGCCAGTTGGTCCATCTGGCCCTCAGCCTTCTCTGGCTCTGAGCACCAGCACTTGGGCTCACAGCTGCCACAGGGACACCAGTGCTTTGGGGGCAGGACATGAGCACCCAGGTGTGTCACTTTGTGACTGCTACATGTGACCCCTACATAACCCAAGGGAGCTCATCCTTAACTCTCCAGCTCCCAATTTAGTGATGACCTTTTGACGTTCATCCTGGATTTTTGACTGCTAGAAGAAAGAGTTCCCAAATCATCCCCTTCATTGTTGTTTCTTTTTCCATATCCAGTGAATATTCCTGTGCAGTTTGTTTCACAAAACACCAAAAATATATTTTAAAAGCTCCACTATTCAGTATGGAGGAAAAACAAATTTTAGTTTGTAAAACAGAAAAGCTTGTAAAACTCTTTTTTGGGCCAGCTGTACTTGGCAGTTTCTGTTCAAGTTAGGGGATGCTGAGCTGGTGGGTAGAGCTTGGCAGAGTGAGGCAGCAAAGCTCGTCTGTAACACCATCATTATTGTCCCTGTTCTGTTCTCTCACTAATTTCATCTATTAAACAAATAAATGAGTGATTATGCCAGATGAGTTTTTTTGTGTGAGAGTGTCTTCTCCTAGCATTGCCATCTTTTAATGGTAATTATGCAGTCATACAGCTGTTGCTAGCAGGCAGGTTTGAAATAATACTTTTATAAGCTATATAAATCACACCATAAAAATAAATGGAGACAAGAGTCTGGTCTGAAGACAACAGAGAAAAAAAACCTGGAGATCTGAATTTTGAAATACCTGGAGAAATACAGTCAGTGCTGCCTATAATTGGGCTATATAATCCCATGATTGCGAAATAAAATCATAGAATAGTTTGGCTTGGAAGGGACCTTAAAGGTCATCTGGTTCCAGCCCCATGCCATGGGCAGGGACACCTTCCACTGTCCCAGGGTGCTCCAAGCCCTGCCTACCTGGCCTTGGACACTCCCAGGGATGGGGCAGCCACAGCTGCTCTGGGCACCCTTTGCCAGGACCTCACCACCCTCAAAATGAAGATTTTCTTTCGCAAACCTAATCTGAATTTCCCCTCTTTCAATTTGAAGCCAGTCCCTCTTGTTCTGTCACTACAGCTCCTGCTGAAGAGTCCCTCTCCAGTTCCCTGCAGCGCATTCCAATACTGAAAGGTGCTCTAAAGTCTCCACACAACCTCCTCTTTTCCAGGCTGAACAGTCTCAACTTTCTCACCTTGTCAAGCCTAAACCAATCAATTAAGGTTCTGGAGCTTAAAAGAAAATTATACAGATGCTGAAGTGTCCACACCATGGGTAAGTCAAGTATTTTTTTCATTTCTCTACACAGATTCACAGTGAAGAGTGGGGGGAAAATTCCTGCTGCAGAAAGTCAAGTAGATGTGCCACGTTTTGAAAGATAAAAGTAGAACAGCATAAAAGTGCTGAGAAACCCAAGCCCCCAACAGTCCCAAGCTCACAAACTCCACATGCAACACTTTGCTAACACATCGACTCATACATTTGGATGTAGTTCCTTCCCAACATATGGTCTGAAATGGGTCTCTCCTGTAAATTTCATGGAGTTATTTTCTTTATGGCTTTATTCTTCCAAAGCCCAGTAAAAATGTCTGTTCTCTGTTTATTCTGGCTATTTAGTCTGGCAATTATGTAATGTTCATGAAACAGAAGCAGCACATAATTTTTATAGTTCATAATATCTCTCCTCAGGAAAAAGGTGGGCACTTAGAGGAATTTTTCTCCCAGGATGCATTTTTGGTGATGACTTTTTGGCAAAACCAAGCTGCTGCATCCTGCAGGGAGTCATTTTGTAGCTGACTGACTGTTCCATTCTTGCTTATGAGCATTCATAGCTTCCATTGCTTCACTCCCCTGTTTCCCCTTTCTTCCTGAGGCAAATAAGAGATAAATGTCTAATTTTGGCTTTTAAAGCTGCCTCATTTCAGGGTGGTTTGGTTGGTTAGTTTGTTTGGGGTTTTTTTGTGGATGTCCTTTTCAACAGAGAATTGAAGAGACTGCAGATGAAAAAAAAAGAAAAAACAATTATGTCAGTTTAGCATTTAGAGGTGTGGAAAGTTCATGGAAATTTTCTGTCTCCTGGGTTACAGTTCAGATGTATTTTCACCGTACAGCTGTGCTTATAATATAATTTTGATTTTGTTTAGAACCATGGGACACTAATAGAAGGATGCAATCCCAGACTTGTCTCTCATTTTCATGTAAACCCACAGCAGTTCCATTAAAGCCAAAGAATAAGTTAAAAGGAAAAAGACAAAGGAAAACTAGGTGACCTGTTTATGAGAAAAGTTTTACATCTGAATTTTAAGAAAATATAAATTAAGTGGAGGAAGGAGCTGGAAAATTCCATTTATTAGGCTTGTATATGGCAAACAGACATGGATGAAGACGAAACCTTTATTTGAATGAGTATTATGGTTACTGGGATAAATATTTATAGGAAAGGTGTGAATTATTTATATATGTTCCAAGATAGCAGAGTATAATAGCATCCTTTCCCTGGATTTATTACTCTGTAAGCTGGGGATTGCACGCACAGTGATATGGTAACTGATATTAGAGGATTTGTGTTTGACATGAGGAGATTGCAATGGAGGGAGGGAGCAGCCCCGTGTTTGAGTTTGTATTTGAAATTTGTGCAAGGGCCAACAAAAGCTCACAGCTCTGAGTAAAGAACATTCAGGGCCCCATAAATCATCCTTCTAATGTTATTATGCTACAGTGGCAAATTATGCTGGGTTTGTCTCTGCAGTTAGACAGTGCAACAGATGGCAAAGATTTGCACAACCAGTTAAAATTCTTGGCAAAGCACATTTTTTTAATTTGTAACTGAAGAGTTGGTTGGGATACACTGGAATATTTGTACTAAATGGCGGGGGGGGGAGAAGCCCAAATTTTATAGTCTCTTTTCCACTTAAAAAGCTATAATTTTACACATTTGCCTAACAAGCAGCGCTGTTACACCAGCAGGTCCCATTCATGTTTGCACTGTGGTGGAGAAAACTGCCGGCCTCAAATTATCCAGGAAGCTGTTTCCAAAGGGGAAATGCAGAGGAAGGAGAAATTACCCCTCTTAGGGCAATTCAGGAAATTGGTAATAATTCAGGCACATCATGTTTGGCTGCACAGAACAAAAGGATTGCTCTTCTCCTCGTGTGCAGGTTGGTGGTTCCCAAATCTTCAGCTCTGGGCCCAACCGGTGTAAAGGAAAGTGGATTCACAAGGGGAATATGGTGGAGAGGTCTACTCTAAACACAAACTGGTCTATATGCTTATTTCTCATCTTTAATTCATCACTGTGTTTCAGTCATACCCTACACTACAAAGTCTGTAATTACATTTTAGTTTAGGTAAAAATTACAATACATTTTCAGTGCATTTTAATACATAATTATCTGTTAGTTAATAAAGCTGAACAGTTATGTGTTTAGAGGCCTTTTTTATTCCAAAGGAATAATTCTGAATATGTGTACGAATAAAATCCAGGTAATGTAACAAAACCATACTGCTCCTATGTTCATTCTCTGTTATCCAGTGAGAGGAATTGGGGCTAATTTCGAAGTCAGTGCAAATCCCTGTTTAACAGCAGTGCAGTTTCCCAGTCATGTTCAAGGGCATTTTGCTTTGCTGGTTGATTCCTGCACTGACTCACATGTGCAGAGGCGTGTGGGACATGGGTTTGGTCCTGCTCTAATTTTCGTTTTCTTGAGTGGATTTTGCAGTGAGAATTATGCTGAGCAGCACATCCAAAAATGGCATGGAAGGTAATTTTCAGTACCAAAGGTGACCTGACCTGCCCATATTCAATGCCATGGCTGAGGGCACCATGGACCTAAAGTGGAGAAGCTGGCACAAGGCTCACACAGGAGCTCTCAGCAGACGTTGAACAGAATCATGGAATCATTAAGGCTGGAAAAGAATAGAATCACAAAATCATTACAGTTGAAAAACACCTTCAAGATCATCAAGGACAACTTTTGCCCCAGTCCTGCCAGCACCCACATGGTAAAGGGTTAATAGAATCACAGAATCATTACAGTTGAAAAACACCTTCAAGATCATCAAGGACAACTTTTGCCCCAGTCCTGCCAGCACCCACATGGTAAAGGGTTAGGCATCACACAGGCTGTTCTCATTTCCTTCCACTGCCAGAAAGAATCAGCTCATTCAAGGCTTCTCCATGGCCAAGCCCTCACTTGTAGGTGAGGAGCTTCTTCCCACTGGTGCCTCAGTCAGGCAACCCTGAAAGAACTGAGTGGACCTAAAAAGTCTCCTGAAACACTGGAGCCATCCAACAACACCCCAAGCCTGGCTGGGGCTTGGACTGGGGCAGTGTAGCAGGCCCAGGGCCTGCAAGGCCTCCTTGGAGGCCACAAGCCTAAGATAGGAAATGCCACTTCATGATGACTGGGCCTTAGAAGCCCCTCTCTTCCACCTTGGGACCCTGCTTATCTCTCTGTAAGCCTATAGATCACTTTCCCTTGACCCTTACTATTGGACAATTTCCAAAACCCCTGTACCCTGTATTAACCCCTACTTCTGCCCAGTTCAGCAGAAGAGCTGTCACTGAGAACCTTTGTGGAAGACCCCAATAAAGAATCTCTTCAGAACCTCACAGAGCCTTCTCCTCTCTCTCCCTGCATCTGCTGCAGCATCTAGCAAGCTAAAGAGCTGAAATCACAAACAAGCTGATAATCACTAAGAGCTGATATCACTTGAGCTTGCTAAGGTTGCCTGTGGCTGGGAGCTGCCTGGGGACTCAGGCAGGCTGTGCTGAGCAGGACTGAGCTCTCCAGACCATTGCAGCCCTCCAGGCACACCCCAGTGGAAGCCACATTAGGGCAGCAGTGGGGCCAGCAGGACTATCATCCCTCAGAAGGTTCCTCCAAGGAGGATTCTCCTTCATGCCAGGGTCCTGCCAGTGCCCCATGGCCATCCCCTGCTCAGCTGTGGATGAGCAGTGGAGGAAGCACCACAGAGAGACTGTCACAAAAATATCAGAATACTCATTCTTTGGGGAAGAAAAAAATGGGCTCTTTTTCCTCTGAGGGCATATCAAACCTGTCCTCAGGCTAGGGCTGCATGGATGACTGTCTTCTCTTTGATTTTGTTTTTATTTTGTCACTAAAACACTGCAGTGCTGGGGAGGGGGAAAGCCAACCCCAAGATAAAACAGATTATATTTGTTCATTTCTCTACCAACTCGCCCTCAGTAAGGAGAGAGGCGAGCAGCCCAGCCTCACTCAAGAGAGGGATTTTTCAACACTTTTGATAAATTTTTTACAGAATTTCTCTCCCAGTTCTTCTGTATGACTCCTGCATGCAAAGCAGCACTTTGAGCTTCACTGGATGGTGTGCTCTGTGCTGCTCTGTCCAACAAGCCAGCACATGCCTCTGCCCAAAGGATGGGAAGTCCTTTCTGCCTCAGGCCTGGATACAGCAGAATTTAAGAACCCAACTCCTACTGAAGTCAATGTAACCTCTGTATCAAAAAGATCCTTGGGAAGCTGCATCTGCATGAGAGCACGTCCCTGAGACAAAAGACAGAAGCTGCTGCCTCGTAACGTGGGGAAAAAGGAAGCAAAATTATTTTTTTAATATAAATAAATATAAATAATAAATTCTAAATTGTGTGACACAGAAAATTCTCTTGCTTAGTATTGCCCCTTCTCACAGAGTCTCCATGAGGGCAGACTTGGGTTTTTAACCTTTAGTAGTTGCACCTGTCCATTCTTCCTGGATTTATGTGGTGCTATGCTATTTGTAACTTTCATATTTTTAGCTGTAGTAAATGTTGAGCCTTACCTTCCCCCTGCAGATAAGTTGTGGGTGGAAAAAAAACTTGCTAATATTTTACCCATTTTTGTTTCATTTTAACAGCTCTATGGAACAGCTTGGCCTTATGGATTTCTACCTAATACTTTTCACAATTTAAACCACTGCTCAGCATTGCTTCTCAGACAAAAGAAGAAAGCTTTGGGGTTCCTCAATCATCTGTTTGGTTACAAACTAGTGATTTCCATGCTCCTGGTACTACTTTTTAGGTTTGTAACATATTCCTTGTATTTTCATATGACATATTTGCTATTTCAGTTAGTTGCTGTGGCCTTACATAGCCTTCTTCTGAATATGCAAATACTTTCCAGACATATTCTGCAATATAATTTAGTACCAAAAAAAAAGTAACTTTTAATCTCAACTAGAATTTTATATTCCCTTTTAGCAATGAATTAACATGATACTTTCCCTACTATCTAGCTGCAAAATGAAACATTTCACCTTTGCAGTGGAATATATTCAAAATAATATATTCAGAGTAATAGAAAATAGAATAATTTTAGGCTGGTTACAAGAATCCCTAAAGCTTTCTGGGGCAAATGTGCAACTGGAATTCTCTTTTAGCTGCAAGTTTAACAATACTCCACTGTTTGCATCACAGGATCTCCCCATGAACTGCTCTCAATAAAATCCAGCTGTAAAAGGCAGAACAAACATTGCCCATCATCCTCTTCTTCACTTGGACTGTATATAAGGCTTTCTTTTTTGGTTGTTTTAGCCAGATGCTGGAATAATTTGATTTGATGGCATCAGGAGTTTCTCAGGTTCATATGGAATCATCGGGGTCTAATATGATCCAGATCAGTTTCCAAGAAAAAAAATCTGATCCTCAGAATTTTCTTGTTCCATTTTTATCACCAACTTGCTGTGTAAGGAATTTATCAGCAACCTGGCCCATTTTCTCTCTCATCTGATAAAGGAAAATCTTGACATGTTTATAGGAACAAGTAGGGGGAGATTAAAAATACCACAAAATGTAAAAGCTTACTCATCAGGATGATGTTTCTCCAGTATTGTCATGAACTTCGTTATGCACAGCTGTTTCTCTAAGGATGTGTATTCCAGTTAATCTGAGATCTTGCCCAAATGTTAAGTGCTGTAATTGAGGTTTCTGTTTGCGACAGAGGAAAAACAAAAAAGAAATGTACACAAAGCAGTTACCTAAATGAGCAGATCTTCCATAACAACAACCCTTCTTTTTGATAAAGTAACTTTAGAAATAAACTATTAAAACTTCATTCCTGTGCAATTCAGGAGATGAGTTGAAAATATTTCTCTTCTAGGACTGGCTCCTCTAAATTTGTAGTAGTGCTTAAATCAGTCTGATTTTTGGTTGGAAAAGTGGGACATCCTTCCTCTTTTCTGCTACTTTTTAAGTTGAAAAAGCTGAAAGCCATCACTCTTTTGAGCAACTCATTAAAAAGATGAGAGAAACAAATAATTATTTTTCTTCAGAATGAGTCAGTTGAGAGAGAAAGACTAAAAAGAAATTCTCAACCCTCTTATCTGCCATAAGTGGGTAACAAGACCAAACTAAATAACATGACCCAGGAGGCCCTGGGGAATAAATTTGGGTCCTCTCCTGCATGAATTCTGGTGTTAAAGGGGGTAAGAACAGTGCAGGGCCACCACTTTCCCAAAACAATGAAAGCTTTGGGGGCTGGGAGGTGCTTGTTGCTTGTCAAAGGTTTTTATAGGCTTCCTTTTAGGAAATAAGATGCTGTCAGCAGTGGTTTCTTGTGCTTTCTTCATGGCTGTTTAGTTCTCCCAGTAAGTGCTTGAAATGTGAAACTGGGATGGGGCAGGGGGAGAAAGAAAGGGAGATAGGTGAACAAGATCAATGACTTTTAATTTTCTCTGGTGTGTCTTTGGATAAAAAATTAAATCTCCTGAAACTGAATTTGTTAAAATAGAAATTGATACTGCTATTCTTCATCCTGTGAGACTTTATTTACTACAAGAGTAGAAAATCTATTTCTTCCTATTATGGCAAGAGTTCCATTTTTAGCCTTATTTCCTAAAGGACCAATACTTGTCTCTTGCTTCACCCTCCACTCTTCTCCTCCATGATTTGAGTACATTGAGTAGGTCAGCTGAGCTGGCAGAAAGTGTCTCAGAGGCAATCAGCTGCTGGGCATGTCACAGGAGGAGGTGGCTGGGTGAAGCCACTGAGAGCACTCTTTTGAAGAAGGGGCTTTATGGAAAGTTCAGACCCTTTTCTACTGTCAAATAACCAGCACAGAGAGATGTTAGGAAGAATTCGTCTGCAGGGAGAGCCTGCAATTGGACAAGGTGCAGGGCCAGAGCTCTCCCTCTCTGTCACTGCTGCTCGAGGGCAGTGCCTGTGCCCTGTAGCCAGGGCTGTGCAAGTACTTTGTGTTTTCATTGCTGTTCACAAAGCCTCTTGCTGTCCCTTTCTGTCAGCCTTGTTTTGGACAGGGTGCTAACAAAAATTCCAAGCTGGATGTTGTCACAGGTGAAGCATCCAGTTGTTGCAGTGGAATAGGGAGAGGGTGGCTGAAAGAGGAGAAACCACATTGGGGCTGAGGGATTGATTTCCTGGTGGCCTTCTCAACTCCTCAAAAGAATCTTGTTATCCTTTGACAGTGTTTCCCACAACAGTAAGTTTGCAAAGAGCACCAAAAGCCCCACTAGGCAGGATTTTTGGTCAGCCAGCGTTGAATTTGAGGGTGCAGGACTTCCAGGAAGGAATGGCTCTGTTCTCCTCTTCTGGCAGTAGAAAAAGGGGAATGAGAAAATCTTTGCTCCCCACTGCAGTAGCATGAAGTTAACACCACCACCAGAAAAATAAGTCTATTGTAAATGGGTGAAATTGTCCAAGATGAGTGCCTGGGAAGGAATAACCTAATAAAAGTGTCTGCCCTGAGGAGGAATACTTATCATTTTGGAGGCTGAAATACTTTCTATGCTTTAAAGGGTGGGGCATTTTGAACAACACTTAAACTAAATTGTCTGGTTTATAATACGAGATGGTAAATCTCATCCTCCTCACAAATTAAGTCCATGCCCTGAAATATGTGAAGTAGTTAGCTTTTGAGTTGGGTCTTGTTAGGTCAATAATCAAATAATATCTTCTTATCTTTTTTTCATGTTTCAGAATAATTATGCTTATAAGCATAAATATTAATTTCTGCTCAATATGTATGCGCTTTCGAATCCCTAGGTGTGAATAACATTATCTAATTGCAGAAGCTAGAATATTAATTAACTTCTGTCAGATAATTTTTAGCCGGGTGTATTACAAGTCAGATATGTGCCAGCAGGAGGGTTTTCTGCAGAGCTGTGTAATGCTCTTCGAAGTTTCCCTTTGGCCAGGAGGATATCACCATGTACAGATACTCGCATAAAGGAAGAGAAATAGAAAAGGGCTTTGTGAGGCAAGAAAGGCTTTACATTACTGTACCAGATATGTTCTGTGTAGTTAATTCTACTTCACTAACAACCTGATTAGTATCTTAAAAGCAGTAATTTTCAAAATCATTACAAGTTGAGCAACACTGAGATAATAATGTTTGTGTGATGATAAATTGGTGCAGTTCTAAAAATTATGTAATGTGGGTTTTGCTGCTTTCTGTCATTAACCAAAATCTCCAGAAACTTTGCACACTGTGGAGAACAGCACAAACAGTGGACATATGGACTATATGTACTCATTTGCTTCTTAGCAACAGATTAACATGCTAAAGTCAGTTTTGGGAGTGTTTCCTGAAATCATACGAAATAAAACCTACAGGTTTCACCTACAGGAAGGAGCCACCCCCACCAGTGCCAGGTCTATGTGTTGCTGCTCTCTGACATTTGACTTTCATTGCTGTGCCACTTCCTTTGTGTTTATAGAAAATACAACATATTCATTTGCTAATGATCAATGTATCTATATAATTAATAGCCCCAGTGTGTGGTTTGTGTCTCTCTCTCCCAAGTCCAGCTTCCCACATAGAAAAACTCATGGAGGAATCCTACACATTCAGGCACACCATAACCTCTATTTTCAAACTCCTGAGGGTCTTGTCTGAAGCTCCATGGGATCTCCCCAAACCAAACTCCCAATATGTTCATCCTGGCTGAGTGTTTTAACACTCAGAACAGCCAGAAGGTGTTTGTGACTTGGTAAACACAGCACAGCCCAGGCAGCATATCCCAATCCCACACCATTCCCTGTCTGCTCCATGCTTGGCACTCGTGCCCACATTTTTTACAGCTGACTCATCTTTAAGCGAGATTCATTGATACATCATTTATCTGCTTTTTCTGCTGGAAGAAACATTAAAGAAAAAAGAGATTCCTGTGCCATATGTAACCCAAAAATAGATTAGTTTAAGACAGGAGTTTTAAGGAGAACATCTGCTAGCCTAGCTTGGTTTTGGTTTTTTTCTTTTCTTAAATATGCTAACAACAATGGTTACCTTACTTCAAATTGAGATGCATCATGAGTACCAGGCTGTTCATCCATTTGGACCAGTAGCCACTGTTTAGCTCTCTTATTCTGTTCACAAAAGGCTTTGATTTTTTTTTCCCCCCATGAGCTTTTTTGCTCAAATCTATACATGCCATACCTAAGTTTTATTCCCTTTTTACTGTTTGCTTCTTCAGTGTGGTGGCATGCAGCTGGTTAATTGAGTCAGGTCACAGTGTTTCTGATTTCTGACTAAATGCCCCAAAGTTTTAAACAAGGAGTTAGTGGTGAATTCGTAAACACTCTGGCTCTCCCAGGAATATCTGTTTGCCTGAGAATATATTCATACAGAAAATGCCACTCCCCAACCATTTGTGCAAACAAAACATGTTTTCTTGAATATTCATGAACAACACAGGGCACAAACACGGCTGAACCAAACAGCTGCTCAGAATTCATGAACCCGTTCTGTAAACAGAGTTTGGCAGCGTTTGACCAGCTCTAGGTGCTGCTGTCAGACAGGAGCACAAACGAGCTGAAATGTTGACAGTAGTAACAGCAGATTAAAAAATAAAAGTAATCAACGGTGCATTTACATGCCCACTAAATCTTACTGTGTATAAAGGCCAATGATGATTATGAGCCTAATTTCACTTTTTTTGTTTCTTTGATGATGAAATGCACTAACAAAATAACACACATTGAGAGCCTTTTCTCAGGCTAGCTGTCTGTCTCATCTCTCCAACTATTTCCTTCATTATCTTATTTCCATCCTGCAGACTTGATTGCTGAGATAAATTTGTTGCTTGAAAATGGCTCCTTTATTAAATATTCTGCTTGATTTCTTGGTCCTTTTCCACCACTGGTGTCCATTGTTTCCAGCAATGAACAGATGCCCCAGAACTGGAAGTGGAGCAAAAATCACCTTTTTAGTTTGTGCTGTCTCATCTGTCTCTTGCTCAGTTCCCCAGGATGGTGCTGCTCTGCTCAGAAATGCCAGTATTTCAGCTGGAGAGAAGCAGAATGTGGCTTTTTATCAACAAGTAAAGCTTTCCAGGTTGGTGAAGAAAGTGGCAAGGGAAAAACAAGTCTGTGAGTGCTGTGATGATTAAAAAGGCAGACAACTTTTGAAGAGTAAACTGGAAACTATCCTCAATTAATTCTTGAACTGCTGACTTCCCAAACCAATTTAGCCATTCATCCATGAAGCTAAAAGGACTCAGCTGCTGTTTATGTCTTGGAGAGTTGTGGAAGCTCCTTTTTGTTGGTTGTGGTTTTGGTTTTTTTGTGGAATTTTTTTGTTTTGTTTTGTTTTGGTTGGTTGGTTGTTGGTAGTGATGGTGGTCGTGGTTTTGGGGTTTTGTTTTTTTTAAATATCACTCTGCCTGCTGTGGGGTTTTTTTATGTGCAAAAGTGCAAATTTAAAGTGTTTTCTGGGATTTTTGAAGCTGTAAATTAAAATCTCTGAGAGAGAAATTAGCCTAAATTGAGCAGATCTTTATTTCTCTGGTATTTTACAAACAGAAATAAAATGCAGTGTTGTTACCTGTGGCATGTGACATAGTTCAGTTGATGTGATGCTGACCTAATGATGGGCAGGTCTGTATTTTAATAATGGCTCCATAACCAATTTCCTATGTTGGCTTTTGCAAACTGTGGTTGCCCCATACACAAGAATAGGGAAAGAGAATTGTAATTATTTTTTTTTTTTAGTCACATGAAGCTAAATTAATAATTTAATTCTTTGTGTGCATTTTCCAAAATAAGTGAGGGACAGGGCAGTGCATGAATGTCACTTGTGACCCTCTGGGGCTTTTTTCTCCCTTTCAATCCTCAAAAATAATCTGTGTTAAACAGGAAAGTTCTTGCTCCATTGTCACTGTCCTCTTCCTGTGGAGCACCCCACATTTTTGTTATTGCTCAGTTACCCTGCACTAATATTACGACAGCAAGGCAGATGCAGGCAGTAACAAGGTGGAGATTTGTACAAAATAATATAATTAAGTTGCTTCTGCTCATGCAGTTTGCCACATTAAGTAAACATTCATGGGAATTATTCAGAAGAAGGTGGAATACATTTGGAAAAAATTGCATATTTGCATAATGCAGTGAATTTCTCAGCTTTTGTGCCCTGCTGAATGTAGATGAGATACTAATTTAAGGAGTTTACAATTCTGCATCCATTCTAACATCTGTTTATAATAAATAGCTGTGACTAATTTGAAACGAGGAGGGTGATCTCCACAGCCTTTGGGCATTAACTGCTGCTAGCAGATACATTTTTAGCCTACCCTGTTTATATTGAAATAAGATGTTTGCCATGGAAACCTACATGTTACAATAAACCACCACTTTCCAAAGGGCAGGGAAGCTTTACAGTGAGCACCAGGAATGTATCATCTAGTGTTTTTTCCCTGAAATTATCTGTTTGAAATACGGTTTCTTAATATTTCTGATTTCTGATAGATGAATAATGCAATGGTTGACTCTCACAATTAAAAGGTAAATATTATGTATATGTTAAGAGAAGTTTTATAGATTTATTGTTATGTTTTGCTCCCCTTGCCCTGTTATCATGGGATGGCCTTGGTAGCTGGGGCATTTGGGAGGGTTGGTGGTTACCATGGCAGCACCTGACCTCCAAGCAAGATGTGAGAAAGTGAACTCCACCACTGGACAGCACAGGAGTCGATGGACAAGACTTTGGGAGGGGATAAAGGGTTAAAAGTAGGAGGGATAGCAGATTTGTCTTTACAAACAAGCTGTGGGTCTGCTCTTAGATAAAATTAGCACTGGGAGATAGAAGAAACAATGGGAAGGATTCCACTGATTGATGAATGGAAAAAGATATTTGCCTATACAAATGAACTTTAGGTTTGTTGATAAAGGAAATTAGACATTGAAAGATGATAGAAACAATGGGGAAGAAAAACCCCTAAATTCCGTAAGAATTAAAATTAAAAGGGAAGGCTATACATTAGAGGGAAATCTCTGGTATCAGGTGTATGGGGAAGTCTGAACCTCTCAAGTACCTCAGCCAGTGAGGAAAGAGAGAAGGGAAATGTGGCTGGAAAATTAGGATAAAAAGGAGGCTGCATCCTCCAAAAATGTAAGAGATCCCAGGGGAATGCCCCATGGCCACTCCCTTTACTCAGATAAAATAAAAAGACTCCTACGTCTCCTTTTTGGACATAAACCCCTGATGTTTGTGGATTAATTTTCCTAATAAAAGGCAAAACCTCCATTGTGTGGATGACCACATGGTGGGGAAGATCCTTTGCTCCTGGCACTGCAATATTTTCTCTATTCAGCCTTCTGTTGTATTTTTATAAGGTTTTAATAAACTTTTTAATTTTTTATGGCCACTCCCTTTACTCAGATAAAGTAAAAAGACTCCCTACATCTCCTTTTTGGACATAAACCTCTGATGTTTGTGGATTAATTTTCCTAATACAAGGCAAAACCTCCATTGTGTGGATGAGCACATGGTGGGGAAGATCATTTGCTCCTGGCACTGTAATATTTTCTCTATTCAGTCTTCTGTTGTATTTTTATAAGGTTTTAATAAACCTTTTAATTTTTTGAAGTGATTCTCAAATTATTGATTTGATAAGGATTCTTCTGACCACTCAGTTTTTGTGGAGAATAGGAACTCCCATCTACAAAGCATTAGCTTCCTTTTAATCCTGTTTTGCCTCCAAATTCCAGATTTTTCTGTGAAGGAAAAGCTTGAAAAATATCTTGAAGTAGGTGGATCTGTTTCCTATGGACAGCAAGAACAGTTTTGCATTTTATTTTGATTTCCAATGAGATTATGTATAATTGAATATTAAAAAATACAAAATTATTGAAATTTTCAATGTGAGAAATATGAATGTGAATTGTTTTGGATTTGCCCTTTTGCTCTCTTATTGATAAAAAACTAGTGAATTTCACATAATTCTCTTGCTTTCCTTTCCACTTTATGTAATGGCAAATCCAACTTCTGGAGGGCAAGGGGCGCTTATCAAAAGAATATAATAAAGATTGAAACAACGGGAGCAGGTTTTTCTTCTTTTTCTTTCCCTCACTTCCCTTTCCACTGCTCATTCTTTGTCTGTAGCTGTCTAAGCAAGTCAGTCTTTGGAAGATACCCAAGCGGGCCTCTTGTTCTGGCGTCCTGTGGATATTGTGCAGCCCCACAGCCTGTTTTGGGAGCTGTGGAAAGGGCTCCCACACTGGGATTCCTGCACCCAGATGACTTTTCCTGGGCTGCTTTGCCACAGAACTCTGTGACAGGATGTGGTGGGGCTGAGTGAACAGTGTGCAGGGAACTTCCTTTGTCAGAGATGGAGCAGGACACCTGAACCCAGCCCCTCTGAGATCACAGGAACCAGGTGAGGCACAAGGACATCCCCTGATACTTTCTTCTACCAGCTCCTCTTTCTGCTGGCTTACACCTCACTTTTGAAATAGTTTCATTCAAAAAGTATTTCAGTGCATGAAAGGGGGAAACAGGGCTTTGCTGCCGCCAAACCAGATGAATAAATTAAAGCCATAACTCTTACAGAAAACAGTTTAATAACCAGTGTGGCAGACACTGCTGATGTTAAACCTGCTTTGAAGTCTGTTATGTAGTTAAACTGGGATTTCACATTAAAAAACCAAGTTATTTATATTTGCACATGCTAGCCCAGCTTTTGTTAACAGCACTGGAAGATTAGATGTAAATGATCTGAGGCCAGTAATACAAATGCAACAGTCTGAAGACATCTCTCAAGGAGGTTATTACAAGACTGGGGGGAAAAAAAAGTATTCAAATTCCCAGCCATGTTCCAATCATCCAAAGCATATTTCCAGATGCCAAAACAATCTCAGCCAGCAAAAGTGAAACTCATTTGCTCAAGCTTCCTATTTGCTGAGCTTGCCTAATAAGACACTTGAGACCTAAGTTTACATTTTTACAATGAAAATTGGATGGAATGATGCAAAGCCCTTCTTGATGTCTCTTCCCTTGATGTTTCTGCTTCTCTCACTTTGGGTTGTTTTACTACAACATCTGCATCTTCCCCAAACTCTGGGCTACAGTGCTGTTCTGATTACTGCTGGGGAGGGGGGAAATAATTCTGGGAAGTATTGGGATTTTAAGAGAATAATGGGTAACATATGGAATCTATCATGTTGTTTTCCCATTTCAAATCTTGGACCTGAGTTGAGTAAAATTGGTGTGGTTGGATTTGTTGTCTGTCCTTTAGGTTAAAACTTCTACTTAGGCCTGGAGTCAGGTCTTGGATGAGGTATTTGATTTTAGGCATCTGGATTTAAGAACCTGGATAAGAAATTCAGTCCTCACCAGCAGTGTGGGATTCACACCGTGCCTGTGTGGAGACAGGGACCTCTCCCAGTATTTTGGAGGGGGTATTTTTATTGCAGACAGGCTGATCAGCAGCTGAAAGGGAAGTAGGGTACAGCCTGTTCTCTGGGGATAAATTGTGCCAGCAGTTACACTGTTTTTCTCCAAAGCATTATAGAAATGTCAATTGTTTTTCACAAAGGACAGTCAAGATGAGCAGGGCCTTGGGTCATATTTTGGCATGAAATCACTCTTATTTTAACTCTGGGTGAATTAGTGACTTTTCTTTTTTGCTACCATGAGAAGCTCAAATAATATTTCTACTTGGAATTAGACCTGCTCATTCTCTTTTGCCTTGTCAGTGGCCACTTTCCAGATACCCAAAGAAGGGTTTCCATTCTGAAAAGAGGTTTGATTTTCTGCAGTTTTCTGCAGTTTCCTGCTTTTTAAGACAAACCAGAATTTTGACCACTTTTGAACCACACACCAGATTCTTCATTTGAGACCAATCTCAAGTGGGAAACAGTGCAAACCTATTCTTTCTTTCAATGGGAACAGTAAGGAACAAAAGATTATTTTACTAAATATAATTCAGATAATATACATGTTATGTAAGTGATAATTTAATGAACTATTAGAAAAGAAAATTAAGAAGGTTTTTGTCTGGATCAGATTAAAATTAAAAAGACTCTGAAGGAATTTGTCTCTCACTGATTTTACCTTCATTTGAAAAATCTTAGCCTCTATGTTTGCTGTAGCTTTAAATACCTTAGGTCACCTCTTCTATTAGCAATTTTCTTTTTTTAAGGTGAAATCTGATATTTGAAGCACCTAATTAAATTAAAATTTCTTATGTATGAATTTCTGGGATTTTTAGACTACACTTTAATTTCTTCTTTTTTTTTTTTTTTTTTTTTAGTGCATTTACTTTAGTGCATTTTTTTAGTGCATTTACTTCATTATCAGTGCATCTTTTTCCATTTTGGGGGCTAGATTGGTTTCTAGCCCCACTCCATCCCTTAAAAATTTTTAAAACCAGAAGATACAGCACAGTTTTCAATAAATACCTTGATTAAAATCCTGAAATGAAAGTTACTCTTATACTTTATGAGGCCTTTGAGTAGCATCAGATGAATAGCCCAGTGATTGATTCTGATCACAATCCACGTATTAAAGAGTTTTTCAGCACTCTGGAGCTCATGCAGCCTTTCACAGGGGCTGTGTGTGTGTCTGTTCCTTGAAATGTTCATAAAGTCAGGCCTTGGGAGCAGGGCTGGCCTGAATACAAAGGAGCAGACCACAAAAATATGTGACTGCGTCGAAGGGATTTTGTACTGTACCACTGTGAATTTGGCCTCATAAAGAATAGAGGCAAAATAGAAAGATTCTGTCCAAAATTTATTGGAAACACATCTCAAGTGAAATCACACATCACGTGTCCCAGCCTGAAAACCCAAAGCTGTGTCACTGAACTGGTGTCTGTGCCATGTCCCCTCAAAGCCAGACTGCCAACAAGGATGGATGCCCATTCCTATAAAGCTCTCTTTTGTTATTGCTCTCATTTACCCAAAGTGGTAAAAGCTCACTTTGTTAGAGGAAATTACCTGGAAAGTGGGGATCATTGATCCCCAGTGGTTTGAGAGAAAAAGATTTTGGGATTTTCAACAATTCATACAAATGTTAGTGCCTGGCTCCCAGCCTTGGGCATCACACTTGGTCTGGACTTCTGAAAATGTCAGTCCCAATGCATTTATGCTTCTTCTTTCCCTGTTTGTCAAACTGAAAGAATTTCCACCTTTTAATTGTTAAGATGAGCTCAATCAGATAAATATGTGTGGAAATCCTTATTTACTGGGCTTTATAATGCATTCATAATGTTTTAAAAGTTAACATAAAATATAATGGTCACTCAGCTCTTTTCAGAAAGCAATACATTGCAGGAGGGTTGTCCATTTGATTAAAATGAAACATGGTTTAAACATTAATTTGCTGCTGGCTGGAAAACAGAGCAGCTGGTGTGGAGCATTTTGACAATATCCTCCCACGGCTGCTGCACAGCTCCTGCTGCCATTAAACCTCCTGATGCTCAGCATAGATGGCACCACCAGCACTGGTCAAATACCAGGTGACTCCTGGAGTAATTCCACACCAAACCAGGTGGGTAGAACTAAAGCAGTTGGAAAACTAGAGACACCATTAAATGGCAAGGTGGCCTCTCCTGCAAAGAGGAGAAATGTCCTTCTGAAATGAGGCCTGGGTCAAGCTCAGTGGGCTCACAGCAATTGATAAGACTCCAGTTTAGGCTCTCTGGGACGTGTTGCTGCAGCTGGTAGACGTTTGCAGTGGCATGTAGGAGGTGTCAGTAGAAGAAATATCCTGCTGAAAAGTCTCCCTGATAGGACTGCACTTGGAATGACTCCTTTGGGAAAAGGGGGAATAGGTTCTCCTGACAGGAACCCTCCACCAGCAGATGTCTGTAGCTCACTGAGTTGCTGCCTTATGGCCCTTTGATAATTAGCTTCTGGAAGGAGAGATTCATCTGACTTATCTTCAGTGTTTACTAAAAGATGAGATAAATCTTGACCTAGAAATTATCTGTCTTTACTTAGACTGGATAGGGTTGGGGACTATTTCAGATCTTACCATCCAGGTTCAATCAGTTATTTATATTTCAAAACATGAAAGGTATGGGGAAATTTTAATTTCTACTGCACCGGCCAAAGCAATATTTCTATAAATATGTGGACTTTAAGGGAAAGCAAATTACATAGTGAGAGAAACATCATTCTTACTTTCTTTTTTCTTTGATTTCCTGTGACCATGAGTTAGGCTTGAGGGTCCCACAGCTCCTGGGCTCTGGGACTGGACTCTTACTAGAGCAAAATCTATGGGAGTTGTTTGCCTGGCTCAGGAGAAGAGGATATGATTTGCATGTATAAGCAAAACAAGAAAGAAATCTTAACTCATTTGAAATCCTGACAGTAGGTGGTGTTTCTCTGTGTGGCAGCTGAAGGAAGTGGAGGGATGATTAAGCCCCTGCCATGGTGCTGCCATACACAGATCCCTGATTTCTGCCACTTGTATCTCCTGTCACCATTCAAACCCTGAAGTGATTTCTTAGAGTAAACTTTTCTTTAGCAGAAGTAGCAAGAGCACCCCATGGCCTGGGTGCTCCCCTGGTTGTGACTGAGCAGCTGTTTCTGGAGCTGTTGCTAATTCTGTGGTAAGGAAAGAGTCTGAAGTTCCAAGACAGAGTTGGCAGATAATCAGATCTATGTTCAGTTTGGTGTATTTTATGCCAAAGGAGGAGAAAGGGGATAATAATTCATTTTATGTCCTGTCTACTCCTCACTGATGACACATAACTGATAACTTTCAAAAAATTTCTAATGTACAAGTGCACATTCATATCTTTGCTGGCTGTTCATCCATAGTGGATGGTGGTAGTGATGTCTGAGCACATATTAAAACATGTCCTAAACCATCTTTTTGTCTGTTTTGTTTGCTCTTCTTCATTTTAATTTGCAGTGAGTCTTTCAGATTCTTATTGTTCCTCCTTAGCATCTCAGTTGCAGTATTTATCAGCTTTAGCTAAGTAAAAGCAATATATGGGTAAAGAGATCCACAAGCCATATTGATCTCCTACTTCTTTCCCTGTCAGTCCTTGGGGATGATGACAAAATTGTAGCAAAATCAAATGGCAATTTACAATTGTCTTTTGAGAGCATCTCTGCCTCAGTCTTGTCATGTGTAAAATGTCAGTGGCATTTTTAAGTGTCCTAAGTGCCAGCTTTGAAGTTCCTCCTTTGATTTACTTAAATTGAGCATCTCACATGATATTTATACATCAAAAATAAAATCAGCATCAATCTTTCTTTTAAAACTCAGAATATGAGTTTTACATTATCACTGTTTCCTTAACACAGGTTAGAATAGAGGCAGCTGAAAGGAAACACATCTATGCAAAGGATCTCCATCAAGGACAGTAATTTTAAAAACAATGGGCATTTGTTGTAAATGTCTTACAAAAAGTTAGACAAATTATAGAATTTCTCTATTAATCCATTGCTGACAGCCAAGATCCCAACCATTGCTGTTGGTACCAAGAGTAGTTGCTCTGTGACATGTCATCATTCCAGGAAATGAACAGAAAGAAAATAAGAGATATGACATCAAATTTCTCTGAAATCCAATTTCCTGGATGCAACACTGCTTCCTTGAAAAGACAAGAGTTTCCCTGGAAATGAAGAGACAACACAGGAGAATGGTATGCATGATTTTTAATTTTTTTTTTCTTAGAAGCTAATGGCTCCCTTATAACTATGTACTTTCCCTGTGGCAGACAGTAAAAGATAATTTAGTGATTTGATTACTCCTCCTGTAGTTCCTCCTTCCTTCCCATGAGACAGACCTGATCACTGCAGTGATTATACAGTTATTTATTTCCTTTAAAGAAAAAAATAACTGAAAACTTACCAAGTGTATTTCTCAGGGGTTTATTTTCCACGTTTCTAGCAGGTTTTTTGCTCCGACCCTTTTTACATCTTTGACTTTGTTGTGTTCCTGTGTCATCTTGCCACGGGAGCTGGCTGGCTGGTGCAGGCAGCAGATGGACCTGGGTGTGCTCCTGCCAAGGGCTGGACATGTGCACCAGGCTCTGGTGTAGCCCAACTAGAATGGCCAAACAGGTACTTGTGGAGGACCCCTGCATCTGTCCCAGCAAGATCTGCCAGCAGTCCTGTGATTTGGAGCAGGGTATGTGTTGGAGCTCTTTGAAGGCACACAAAGGTGGAGCAGCGATCCCAGAGCTGGGGTGATTTACTCCAGCTGGGCTCAGAAAGGCACTAAAGGAGAGAGTGCTGGGGGAGCCAGGATGGTTTAGGGTGGTTTCAGAAATTCCTGGCTCTCTCAGGTGATATGAGAGTATGCAAATCCACCTGGATGGGTGGGGAGTGTCATGGGATTTCCAGGAGAACAGGTGCAAAGGGAAGGTGTTTCATCAGCAACTAGCACAGGAGGGAGAAAACAGAGGATTTCCAACCACTGGTGGGAAGAAGCTTCTCCAGTCACATTCCTGACATTTTTATATAAACTGGAATGCTCGCCAGCTTGGCTTTCACCTTCATCCATGGGACTGTTTCAAACAGTTTCTTCCTTTTATAGGGAAGAAAGTTCTTCAAGTTTTGCTTATTCCTTCTCTTAAGGAATAAACAAAACTTGAAGAACTCTTTCTGGAAAATATTTTCACCTCTCCATTGTATTAATCTAGCACTAGCTGCCTGGTATTTTGTTTCCTGTTACAAATAATCCCTAAAATTCTCTCAGACATTCTGAAACTGCTACAATAAAGGCATAGCTCCTGCCCTTTGGAAGATACAAGAACCATTTCTGTCTTCAGCTGCACCTTGCCAATGAAGTTAAAAATGCTTTGGAACCTTTTCCACAATAAAAGTTGAAGTAATTGCTCTATTCTGGTTGGTTTTTCCTTGTTGTTCTAGTGTTCTGACTCTCAAAGGCCAAATGGCATTTAGAATGATTAATGTTTTGCTTCGTCTTTCCTTCCCTAAAATACATGTCCATGTCTACTGGAGATTTCTGATATTACCAAAAATGCATTTTCCTGATCAGTTTTACATTCATTTTAGATAATTCTTCCTGGGATATATAGGAAATTATCAAACCACATGGCTATTTTGGGGGGTTTTTTTTGTGATTGTACTCAGTCCTGTAATAATTTGGGGTACAATGGAGTAACTATTGAGATCCATGGAACCCTGTTCTGTGGCACAGTTCATCCCACAGTAACATCATGAATTCAAACATCCTTCTGCTCTGTGTTACACTTTTTTGTTGCACATCTTTATGTTCAAGAGATTTAAGTAGTCATTCGGGTCCAAAGAGTGAAGGATGAGTTTCTTTAAACTGTTAATTTCTACTCCCCTTTTATTTTGAAAGGACATCTCAGATTCTGGGGTAATCACTTTTCATTCCTACTTTGCTTATGTCCCCTGTCTCTGTAAATCTCCTGTCCTGCTTTGACTTTAGATAGATGCAGGGTGACCATTACATCAGCCCATACTAAAATAAGGGCAAGCTAAATGCACTGAAGCCACATCAATATGTTGTAGCTAATACAAACCGCTTACAGAAAAACAAAGTAACCTGAGGGTGCTATTAATTTTAGACTAAGAAGGCATCAAGGAATGAAGGCTAATCCATTAAACCAGGATTGTTTTGCTATGATTCTAATGTAAATCAATGTCAGAAAAGTAAATATATTAGCAGCAGCTAAGCAGTTTTACCAAGATCAAGCCAAGGTTTGAGAGATGTCCTCCTCATTCCAGTGAGTTTGCAATTGTTTTTCTTATTCCTCATACAAAATTAATCAGTAGCACAGGAAATAATTCAGTTCTAGACAAAAAAAAAAGCCAACTCTATTTGAGATTCCCCTGATGCCTACACAGAACCCATAGAAAACCCCTGAACTAGGTAATTATGTACAAGAAGAAAAGTAGTCATGAAACAAGAATCAATTTTATTTCTTTCCTGACAGTTCTTTTAACTACTGGTGCAGGTTAAAGCAATAGGGAGGAGCATGACTTTTAAGTCAGAAATATCCTTTAAATTTTTGCTGTTTGCATGATAATGCATTACCTTTAACTGCTGGAGTGCATCACACAAAAAGGATTGTCCCTGTGAGCCTCTCCCTTCCCCTTTGAAGGTGAGGCCCCCACCTGCTGTGGGAGTCTGCTACCACAGCCCCCAGGCTTCACAAGAGCACCTACTCCTTCCCCCCCTTTTTTTTTTTATATGGAGAGATGTTTTCAAGAGGAAACCCTTATTTTGAATATTTTCTTTTATCAGAGCATTTCTAGCAGTTTCCCTTCAATCCTGATGCTGCAGCACATTCAGGCATTGCTGGGATGAGGTTCCAAACAGCCAGAGCCTTTGACTGGGCACAAAGGAAGAGGTTTCCTTGGCAACTGCAACACCAGAAAGGTCCCAAAGCAGCACTTCTACCTGTCTGAGATTTCTTTTTAATTTAGGAGTTTGCAACTTGGCTTTGCGTGGAGAATTGGGTTCTGTCTTCAGGCTTTATTCATAACACAAGTTGCTTACAGGAATAATGTAGTTTTTGCATATGAATTCATTCTTTGGGCTGACTTGCTGTGAAAACTGTTGACTTAGGGAGTGACAGAGGATGCTGCAGTGCCATGTGGTGGGATTTGGGAAGGACATACAGCACTTAAGCTACAAAAATTAAAGTGGTGCGTGGGAGAAAAATATTCTGTCGAGAGAAGAATTCGTTTGTTCTTGTGTCTGTGTTAGAAATTATGAGGTCATGGAAACTGCCAAACCAGCAGAGATCTTTGGGGTTTCCTAGATTTGTGAACTTAAGGTAAAACAGCCAAGACAAGGCTATGACATAAGGAAATAAAACCCCAGGTGATGTGACAATATTAACACAGGGCCAGGCTTTAATCTGTAATTTCCATAATTAACCTAGATCTTGGGCTGCCACTCCTCAGCCTCACTGCCAAGGTCCCAGAAGGATGAGCACTTCGTAAAGGGAGGCTCTCATGCCTTCTGGAGTCAGCACAGTCATAAGCACTCCAGGCTGTTTTTGGATGGTCATTGTGGATTTGGCTCATTTTACTCCCACACAGGGTGTGCCACCCACATGGGGTCTGCCCAAAGGTCTGGGAGCTGCTTCTCCAGAGAGTAGGGTAATAAATCAAACCCTGCTGCTGCTTACGGGGAGGTTGTAGATTGCCACAAAACCTCTGCTACACAAAGGGCTGAGAAGAGAAGGGATGTTCCTCCAGCACGGGCAATATCTGGGGCCAGAAGAGCCCCTGGTCCCACAGGCTGACACTGGGAGAAACTGGGGATGGTCCTCTGGCCTCAACATCCCCATGAGCAGCAGAGACATGAACTAAAAGATGCCATGAATGACATGAACTGAAAGATACCACAAATGACACAAAGAGCTGCAGCAAGGAGAGGCAGGGGCAGCCTGAGGTACCCAGGACCTGAACTGAGGGAGAGGAGGTGAAGGAAATAATCCTGAACTTCAAATGATGGGTAGAGCTCTGCCCATAGTTATGAGCTAGGCCTAAGGGAAGAAGGTGAAGCCCTAAGTGTTTCTTCAAAAAGACAGCTGTTCCTCACAGGTACATCATTGCCTTTCCATATTGTATTTTTAGTTTAATTTTGTAGGACTGTTCTGCCAGGACAGGGCCCCTCAGCTTTGGCTGGGGCTGCTGCTGTGATGATGCCTATTTCTGCTGTGAGGTGTTTGTGTGCTCAACAGGATTCCTTTTGTGCTTGTGTGGACAAAAGCTTACCAGGATATGTTGGGAGAGAGAGCCACCATAATTTCATTCTGCTTTTGGTGTCAGACTCCTTCTCCACCTTGTTACGTTTTGTTAAAGGTCTTTGCTGCAGTGAATTGTCTGTCCCAAGGCTATTTTCCTTTCTAGATAGTATGTCACCTTCAGATTTATCACTGCCCAATTTCATAACCAATCATGGGGTTTTTGCTGTTGTTTTATTGGGGTGAAGTTTTCTCCTGTGTAAGAAAAGTGTCTTTGTGCCTGGATATCAGATCCTAAGTAAAGAGATTTTCAGTCACTGCTTTTAACATGGGGAAATGAAATCAAGAGTCATGTTCTACTGCTTTGACAAAACTGTATTTATTTTACAAATCTCTATCTAATATGTCCCTTTTCATGAAATGTGCCTGGAGAGGGGCTGTTTGTGCTGTTTAGCTTTATGTATTGCTCTCAAAGCAGGCAGATAACCCCTCCAGCAGCTCCTCTCAGGGCCGCAGAGGGGCAGGTGCCAACCAAAGCACTGAAGGAGATAACTAAAACTAAGTGGTGTGACTGTCCCTTTACCAGCCCAGTTCCCAGCAGCCAATTAATATTTCCTGAGTCTGAGTGAGGAGACTCAGACTGCAGTCCTGAACAGGGAGAAAAAAAATTCTTCCCAGCTGCAGCTGTTCTTTCAATCCCCCTTTGGCAGAACTCTTTTAAGGTGGCACTCATTTCTCCCTGGGAGGGATGGATCCTGCTGAATGGAGGTGTATGTCACGTTGTTCAGAGACTTTGTGACCTTGTTTTTTTGCTATTATGGCAATAATTAAAATGTCACTTATTGTAATACTTTACAACATAACTGGGTTTTGGTGACTGAAATAAAATCAACCCAGAAGCAGATTTTCAGACTCCACGTCTAAGTGTGGGTGAAGGGGAGGAGACATTTCTTCTTTTCCAAGTCTGTGCTTGGAGAATGATTCCAGTGCCCAGGGGAAGTGCTTTGTCAATAGAGAAAAACAAATGAAAAGGAGGTTCTCAGGTGCATCAGGAGTCAGAGCTGTGTCTGCTCTCCAAAGCACTGATTTAATCAGCCTCTCCCTTCCTGGTCACCCTCCTAAGCACTTATTATTTTCATATCATGCTTCAGTAGAACTTGTGAGTCCTCAGGCTAAATACCAGCATGTGTGATCTCCACGTATTAATGTCTCCCTCTGGTTTCCATGTCACTAAAATACTGCCAGCCTGCTGGGTTGTTTGGTTATATATGTGTGTGTGTGAAAGAATAAATCAAGATAATAAACTGAGTGACAGCAGTGCAAGGAGGAGGCAGGGAATGCTCAGCCTGACGCGAGGGTCAGAGACACAGCCCGATAAATGACGGGGCATGGAAGTGTCCCCATCAGCAAATCTGAGCACATGCTGCTGTGTGTTTAGCAGCTGCAGGGTCAGAAGGGGCTCTGTGCCACTGCTGCCCTGCCCAGAGTCCCCAGCTGGAGCTCCCAGTTTTCTCTGGCACTCGGGCCCCGGCTCCTCTCTGAGGGAAACTGATGGTGCCCATTGTAAGCCTTCCCTCCCAGGCTCACTGCAGGTACTCTCAGCTGCTTTGTTCCCTTGCCTGGGCAACTTGCTTGGCACAGGCCATCCTTCAGAGTTTGTAATTTAGATAAAGGGACATCTCATGTTGCTGGATGCTCAGGAGCCTACAAAGGAAGCCACCACAGTAATGGTCACACATTTCAGTATCAAGGGGACCTTATTCATGGTGAGACACAAAAATGATTGGGCATGGGTAATGAGCACAATGATTTATATATTTTTTGGGTTTTAATTTTTTCCCCCAGTGTTTGAGCTTTAATCATGCTAGCGATTCTCTCCTCTGTGAAGAGCACCTACAAGGATTCTTGTGAAAACATTTACTTTGTATCATGCACTCACAACCCACTTCAGCTGAGAAGCAGAAATAGCATATTTTTAAACCATGAAGAAGAATTTTGTTGAAATATATAAAGCTCTTGAAAACAAATCTGTTACATGGAAGTAAAAACCACTAAATCAATGCCATGCACCTCTATTTAGTAATTTCTATCTATTTTGTACCGATACAGAGATAAACGTGATTTTAAAAGCCAACAGATACATGAACATTGTGTGACAACCCAAAATATCTGTATATTACAAAAAGATAATCATCAGATCAATAAGCCTGTCTGAAATAGTTGTCTTGCAGCAGTATTGAATTTTATTTTTTGCACCAGTCAGTGTTTTCTGAAGGGATGATTTTGCAGTAAAGCAGTCATGTCATGACCAGTTGCTGGGCCACTGCTTTTTAAGGCTGAGGAAGAAGACACAATTAGATCAGATCTATCTCCTAATTATCACGGATCTTGATCTGAGTCCAGAGCTTATTCATAGGAGGCCAGCCAGGCTGTCTGAATGGAGAAATTATGCATCTCAAACGGCCTTGGATCCAAACCATGCTTCCAGTGACCCTGGTGTGCCCTGGCTTTGGCTGTGCTGAGCAGGAGCCACACCATATGTTGCACAAGTGCTGTACAGAGAAGGTGTCAGCCGATGACCAAAAAATAAATGTTTAATTCTGTCCCTAAACAAAAGAAAACAGAGGGAAGGGTGCAATTCTTCAGCTCTGGCTTAATTCCTACACATTCTTCAAACTGGATCTTTTCTTTCCGTGTCTAGAAAGCATCCAAGGAGGCACAGGACAGATTAGCACGTGCTGATTACTCATTAGAAAATGCCTGGGCTGAAACCACAGGATCTGTCCATGCAGTTCCACACCTGAAACAGAGCTGATGGAAATCAAAGCAGTGTTAGCTTCGAGTCTGCTTTTACCACGGATACCTAATTTGAATAAATACAAGATGGGACAAAGGTGGTTTGTCTGGGTCATTTTGTGGTCCCTGCTTGCAGAGTTCTGTGCTCTGATAAGGATGTGCATGGGAGCATCCAGCAGCTGGGATGCTGCCACAGCAAGGAGAGCTCAGGAAACACCAGACAAAGTGGGGACAGGGCGAGGGAGATGGCTTTGGTGTAGCCTGGAGAAGCTTTTGAATGTCTAGGAATAATTAAAATTAATGCAAAATGTGCATGTAAAAATCAATGCTTTTCTAGAAATTGTGCAGAAGTGTGAAATTTCAGGTAGTTTTGCAAACACCAAAACAAGTAGATGAGAGCTTATCAGGCCTTTGTTTTATAGCAGTAGAAATAGAAAAGGGAGTTCAACATAAATTGAGGAAGGACATTTAATTAGTAGCAATCTGACTAGTAACAAATCAGTCCAACTAAAGTATTTTAGATTTCCTACTTGGAGACATCAACTATCACTGAAATTTCATTAAACATGACTAGTTTAATTATTTTGTCCTTAATGAAGGGTGTTAATTAACTTGGCTATGATAAATATGCATCTTAATATCATTTGGAATCCCTACAGGTCCTAATTATTCTTAAAGACCAAGGTGTAGACCTTGCTATAATAATTATTTTTAAAGTAAAGATTTCTTCAAGGATACCAGAGATTCCAAAGGTGACTAGCTTTTGGGGTTTTTTATTTCTGAAAAAAATAGGAGACAATTTTTGATCAAAATCTGAGGTGAAATTATGAGGGCTCTGAAAATAACCTTGAAGTGTATCTTGATCCTAGCCATGGGTTCTGCCTATGAATTGAAGCCAAATGAAAATCTGCAAAGGGGGATTGGTTAACCATTGTAGCAGCTTTGAATATGTAATCAGTGCGCGTGTGAGAATAACATTCCTTGCACTTGAGGGGGAAAAGGGAGGATGTGGCAAACCGTCTTAAGCATCCATCAGCCTTAATTTTGGGGCCATTGTCTTGTAATCACCGTGGAGTGAAGACTTTCCTTCAAAATCATTGTGCCCTTTCTGGCGACTGGGAGTTCATGATCTCTCTGGCTGTTGGTTGGATCTGTGACTCTCTTATGACTCAGGGAGGAAAAAAAGTGAAAGAGCTTGCTCTGAAAACTTTTTATTTTAATCATCGCTCTTTGCATTTACTACCTAGAAAACTTTTACTATAATAAACCTTTTTACATCCAAATAGATAGACTGTTGGTTAATCTGTCCTGCAGTTTCCTTTCTTGGCTTCTTGACAAGAAATCATAAATTAGAGTAGATGTAATAATGAAGTCAAGGTGTGCTATTTAAAAACTGAGTCAGTATAGGTGTGCAAAGTTTTTTCACGGATTTGCTTTGGTCTTTTATTATTGAAATCTTTGTGTCAGGACATGTTATTTTGTAATCCTTGACCCTGTCAGCTAATCAAACAAAAGCATGCCTGCCTTCTAATTACCAAAATAATTTCCCTTGTGGGTGCAGATGTTCCTGTAAATCTAAGATAAACATCAATTCAAGTGCAGTTCAAGTTTCTTAAATTCATTTTGGAATACCAATATGCCACAGTATTAAGCATTTGAAGAACTGTTACTCAATCACTCAAATATTTTATGGTGAGTTAGGGGTTTTGGGGTTTTTTTTATTTGTTTGTTTGTTTTTGGTAGTAAAAATGAGTGTTTTGCATAAATTTTAGTATCATTACTAAAAAGAGTGCTGCAGCCACGTTGTGGCCAGGAAATACTCTCTGTCTTCAAATCAGACAATTATAAGCTGAAAATATAAGATGAGTCTGATCTTTTTTCATCGATGATCTTTCACTGGAGCCTCTTAAAATTGCAATAATACAAGGGACATGAAAAGCAAAAAGGATATAAGTACCTTGGCTTACAATGGTAATGAGCACAACAGTTTTCTGGAGTAGCAGTAAATCAAATGTACTGTAGCTATAAAAAGCCCATAAGACATTTGGATGTGATCCTGGACTGCTCCTGCTACAGAGGCACTGTGCATACAAATGAGAACCCATCGTGTTATGGGGAGCACTGCATTACTGAAGCTGGAAGGTTGGTAATAGGAAGTTGTTTCTGGAAAACTACTGAAGCTGAGCTTCCTTCTCTTGGCACCAATATAGGGCAATTACATTTGGGACAACATCAATATCAGTTAAATAGAGGAAATTCAATAAGGAAGGACTATGGAATCATTAAGACTATAAATTATATTAAATTCTGCAGATGAGGGGACTGTATATTTGAGCTTCATTTTAATCTGATTTCCCCCCCTCATTATTTATTTCACTTTATGCTTTATTACTTGTAACTTTTTTTTTCTTTCTGATGGTCTGGCTAATGCTTATGACTCCTTCCTCCTGCATGCTGAGCTTAATAGAATTCTTTAAACAAAGAAAGCTCTTGGAGCAGACATTCAAAAATCAATGTACTGTATAGAAGATAGGGCTGAAAAATGAAGGAAGGTGGATAGGATTGCTAGAAGATCATCTGAAAATTCTGTCAGGAAAAAATATTCTGTAGATTAAGGTAATATTTGGGACTTCAGGGACCTTCATTCAGTTCCCACCTTGTCATACCTTTGCTGTACAGCTGTAAAAGCAGAAAAGCCCTCTTTCCTCTTTCCTATGTGCATCATAGGACTTGTTCAAAGTCATAACGTTTAGGTTGGGTTTCACCCTGGGTGCACTTTAATTAGCATTCTGGAATCTATGTGTTAATTCCACTGTTTGTATTATTATGGCAGCATTTAGTATTGCCACTTGGTATTAATGGATATTTATTATCAGTGCTGATGGATTTTCTCACCTGAGCATTATGCTGGGACAAGGCTGGGACTGCCTGAACCTGGTCTTGTCTGGCGTGAACTGCTCCATAGTGTCCATAGGTTAGATCTAGTGGGAAAAACCTATAAAAACAAACATGATGGTGCCTACAAATGTTTTACTTTGTTTCCTCTCTCTATGATTTTAGAAGTTGTCTTGAAGTGGAAATTCTCACTATCCATGCAAATATCCACCCAACTGTAGTTTGGGTTTTTTTTCAACACATGCAGACATCTAAAACAGCCATTTTAAATTGTTGCAATTGAGTGTTCAATTCATAGATTAGTATGTCAGAAAGTAATTGTTGGAATGTGTTCCTGTTGTATCAGGCAATGTTAGTCTAATTTGATTTAGCAATGAAACCTTCCTTTTCCTGCAGTTCTGGCTTTTGAATCTTTTTAGCTTCTCACATTTGGGAAATGCCAGTAGACAAAAGCTTGCACTTTAGAGGGGTTCATGGGAAAATATCAGGTGTAATATGTAGATAATAAATCTGCTGAGGTCTTTAACAACTTTATTGATTTTATCTGGTGATATTTCTGTCAGGAAGAGACACCTAATCCAACTTAAAGTGCTGTTATGTATAGCCCTGGCAAAAATAATTATAAAGACCTTATCTACAGTCAGTATAATTATGTACTATGCTGTGATTTGGGGCTCCCTTCTCTTTTTTACTTTGGAGGGCTGAAATAGTCCTGTGTGCCCCAGAGCATGAGTGTTTTTGGTGTGTTTATGCACTCTTTATGGTATCCTATTTTGGGATGGTTTATTATCCCGTCCTGCTTTGGTTTGGGGTGTTTTGATGTGTTTTGTTTTGTTTTGTGCCCAGGGGTGGCAGCTGTTCCTGCCCTAGCCCCCATCCTCTGTGCTTGGGGCTGCCACAGTGAGTGGGAGCCAGGCCAGGGCTTCAGGGGGCGTTGGGGTGGGGTGAGAGGCAGCTGCTTCTTCTGGCTTCTGTTGGACTGCACACATGGCTGGTATCCTGAGCAGAGAGCACAGAATCACTCCGTGAACGAGGTTGGAAAAGACTTTGAGATCATCCAGTCCCACCTATGACCTAACATCACCTTGTCAAATAAACATGGCACTGGGTGCCACAACCAGTCTTTTTTTAAACACATCCAGGGATGGTGAGTCCACCACCTCCCTGGGCAGATGGTTCCATTTCCCAATCACTCTTTCAGTGAAGTATTTTTTCTAACGTCTAATATAAACTTGCCTTGATGCAGTTTAAGCCTGTGTCCTCTCATTCTGTCCATGGTTTCTTAGGAGAAGAGACGACCCAGCTACAGCCACCTTTCAGGGAGTTGTAGAGACATGGCACTGGGTGCCACAACAAGTCTTGTTTTAAACACGTCCAGGGATGGTGAGTCCACCCCCTCCCTGGGCAGATGGTTCCATTTCCCAATCACTCTTTCAGTGAAGTATTTTTTCTAACGTCTATCTAAACTTGCCTTGATCCAGTTTAAGCCTGTGTCCTCTCATTCTGTCCATGGTTTCTTAGGAGAAGAGACGACCCAGCTACAGCCACCTTTCAGGGAGTTGTAGAGACTGATGAGGTATCTGCATCTCCTTTTTCCAGGCTAAACGACCCCAGCTCCCTCAGCTCGTCTTCCAAGCCCTTCAACAGTCTTGTTGCTCTCCTCTGGGTGTGTTTGAGCATCTCAATGTCCTTCCTGAACTGAGGGGCCCTGAAATGGACACAGCACTCAAGGTGCAGCCTCACCTGTTTCCTGCTGTTTCTGTGGGGTTTGCCTGCATCTTTTTGGTGGCTTTCGGGTTTTGTTCTTTGGCTTCAGCACCGTGACTGAGCTCTCTGGCTGGGCATCTCTTGCTGCTGTGCTGTTGGGAAGCCCAGAGCCAGCGTGTTCCCCACCAGGACTGGGGATGTCCCTCGTTCCCTGCTGAGGGGCTGCCCCCATTCTCTGCACAGCCCAAACTGAAGCAAGCGTAGGTGAGGAAATCCCGAAGAGCCTTTTCCCAAGCTGGGTTCAGGGGCCGGGCTGCCCCACCTTTCCCACGCTGTTCCAGGTTTTTGGTGTGTTCTGACTGCGCAGCCCTGCCCTGCCAGGCCGGCCTGCGGTTCCACCTGCAGGGTTTCTAATACATCTCATCTACTGCTCCAGGAGTTTGCCCATCCCTGCCCTTCCAGCTTGTTTCTCCTCAGGTTCCTGCTCCAGCTGCTTGTGCTGTCCAGAAGGGGCACGGGGACCAGCTGCCACGGGGAGTTTGTAGAGGACAGCCCTTCTCCATCCTGTCCCACCAGCTGGATTGAAACTGCATCAAAGGGGAAACTGCTCACGGAGCGGCAGAGACTATTCATTGCTTTTGTGTTCTTGTTGGTTGTTGATTACCATTGTTCCTTTTCTCATATCTTTGCCTGAAAGCCCCTTAATTTCAAAGTTATAATAATTTGGGGGGTAGGGGATTCATATTTTCCATTCCAAGGGAGGTCCTGCCTTCCTCAGCAGACACCTGTGTTTCAAACCAAGACATATCTCCATGTGCTCTTTCCACATGTGTGACCCCCTGGTGATTAATGGGAGCCAGGTGCATTAAGTCCTGCAAAACACTAATTCCTAGATGAGTGCAACATCCTGGAATGGGCATCAGAAAGCCAAATCCCCCTAATAAGCTGATGTTATAGATATCCTTATTGATTTCCTCACAGTTGGTGCCAGAAGGCATCTGAGAATGCCCTGAAGATCCAAGGGGTAGATAACCCTCCTAAATTGTCATTTACTTTCAAGATTTTTATTTTCCTCAGGCTTTCACCAGATTTCTGATTCTGGCTTCAACTTGTCCAGGCTGGCAGGTAACAGCAGTATTTCCTCTACATTTTGTTCTCCTGTAACACTGGTAGGTTATTCCTCAATCATGTTGTTTGCATCTGATGGATGCAGAGCAAAACCCACCAATGGACAAGAGCCATGTCCCAGTTTATCTTTTCCTTGTGAACCTGGTCAGTGCCAGCAGGTTTGTGGGAACAGGTGAATTGAGTGCCTGTGGGGACACATGGTCCTGCAGGTCAGGATCTTCTGACTTTATTTCTGGAAGCCAATATAATGGCAATATCAAGTTTATTCATTCAATTTTATCTACCACACTCGGGTTTTTTGGCTCATTATTGGTAGCTCATTGGCTCTTACAGCTAGAAGAGTTCTAATTCAGCCTGTGTTGCATCTGACAGAATGCTTTCTTCCAGGTGGGTATTCTTTTACAGAAAGTATAGGCTTATCTTTTTTCTCTTTCAGACTTCATTGATATTATTTACCACTTGAAATGCTGTTACTCTCCTGGGTCTCCTTATTTTCATGCCAGAGTTGGCAAGGATGAATACCTGTCATGACTTAGCACACACATAAAAATAAATTGAGGTAGGAACTCCTATTTGTCAGGAAAGGGAACTATGGAACAGAGGCATTCTCATATACAGTTTAAAAAAAAAAGGGCAGGGGGAAGTTCTCACCTGTTAGAGTATGTAAAAGAAAATATTATTTTAAATGTTCCAGTTTCATCCTTTTTTCTGTTGTTGCTGAGGTGGGCTGGAAGGAAAGCTGGCCCTGTGTCAGTGGTGGGGTTGGATGCAGGCAGAGTCAGGGTATTGCCACCAAATCTTGATGTCTTAGAAAGAGTGATTCCTCCAGACCAAACCTCTTGTGTATGTGAGGAAAAATAATGAGAGAAATTGAGTGAGAAGCAGTAACACTATTTTGTAATGTCCTTTTCAAATTCCTTTAATGGATTTTCTAAAAATAAATAAATATTTGAGAGGAATATTTTGGGCTTTTGTGGGTAATTCCTATATCACTGAGAAGCTTTAGAGGTGTTCTGTATGCAAGAGTGGTTGTAAGGAGGAGAAACAAAAGGGGTATTAGGACTACCAAATTACTGCATAACTGACATAACCTGAAATATTTTGAGCAAATAAAGGTAATTTGTCTATCTCCAAAAGGGGGAAATCCAGAATCTCAGCAGGAAAACTGAGAAACAAAGGAGAAAAACCACTGTGGTTTCAGCTGAACAGATCTTAAAATTCTTCTGACCCCCTGCCATGGTTAGGGACAAGTTTTGAGTACGTAGTGTTTGTCCTAAACAATAAGCCATTTTAAGGGAAAAAAACAAACCAACACTTAATCATTCTTCAGAGAGAATGATTTCTGTTACACAGAGAAATGCTGTAAAAGTATGAAAATGCACATTAATATAACAGACACATGCATACAGGTAGCAAATATCTACTCCAAAAAATGTTACTCTGCTATTTGAATGGGCTTTTTTTTGCAGTGAGGTGTATGTTGATGAAAACTGGAACATAAATCTAGGGGGAACATGTGAGAGAAGGAAAAAAAATGCAATGCATTTATCCTATTTATTTGAAACCTACTAATGATAGTGGATGATCCTCCCTGAGATGCTCTTGGTAAAGCAAAGGAAGTAGCAAAATTGTATGGTATAAATGAGTTGCAGCTTTGGATTCAGGACCCTTGTCCCTCTCTTGGGTATGTGCAGGATACAGTGAGCCACTCCTCACTTAAACCTTTGAGGTTTAAGGCTGAGGGCATTTGAGGCAGACACTTCCAGTCAAAACTTACTGTGCTTTACATAAAATCCCTGGCTGGATTCCCGGACATCACATTAAATTTTTATCAAAGGTGATCTGTCACTGTGGTACCTGTGTGGTTTTAAGGCTGTAAAAGTGCATCCTGTTGTGTTTAATCTCCCCAGGCCCATGAAGAAGACAAGTGTTACCAGCTTTGTTTATTGATGAAGGATCTGCAGTGTCCCCTGAGTTGAGTTCCCATAAAGCACTCAGCCCACAAATGAATCTGATTATTGCAACACCAGCACTGCAATGCCCAGTATCAGGCACAGCTCCAGGCTTGGCTCCCAGTCCTCTCCTCAGGATGGAGGGAGATCTCCAGGGGTGGTTCACTGCCCCCAGGAGGAATGCAGGATCTTGGTGTGGAACTATCCAGGCTTGGCTCCCAGTCATCCTCAGGATGGAGGGAGATCTCCTGGGGTGGTTCACTGCCCCCAGGAGGAATGCAGGATCTTGGTGTGGAACTGCTGAGCAGTGTCCCCAGACTGTGACCCAGAGTCACTGCTGATACCCTGCTAATGGCAGTGAAAGGGTTGAATGTTTTTCAGAGAGAGCAAACCTTGATTTTGCCCAGTAAATACCCAGTTTCAAGCCTACTCCAGTGTGCAGCCAGGCTGTGTTGATGTGTGCTAGTGGCTTGCAGAACTGAGGGTGCTCTTGCTGAAAAACAGAGCCCTCTTCTGTTAGCTGGCACCAAGACAAGAAATTGCACCTTTGTGCCTCAGCAATTAGATGGAAACATATTCACAAGCACCCAGAAGTCATCCATCACTGGGCAAAGATGCACATCTACCCTGATGCATGGCAGTAATTCTATTATTTATCCATTAGTTGGTCCCAGAATCTAACCCTTTACCTCAAAATTCAGTGCCAATATTTTTGGTGGTCCTGTTTGTTTTGTGAGAAGCTCAAACTGTGCCTGTCCCTTTTACGGATTTGAATTGTTAATATGAACATTTGAGCTCATTATAACTCTGAAATGTTTCCTTTATTACCAGTAGCTGAAAAACCTGTACACAGTATTCAAAAAAAGAGTAAGTGCTATTTCTAGGATTGTATTTTTTTTACTGCTGTGCACAACAATATGCTCCTGCCTTCACTAATGAAGCTTTTCTTTAATGAACACAATTAGAGCTAGGCAAACAATGCAGAAATATTTTCCCATGAATATTCATCCGGAGTCTTAAATGAATTCCCTTCAGTTATGTTGGCACCCATTCATTGTGCTCTTTTAGTGAAATTTTCCAAGATTCAATCTTTGATGCTTGAGTAATGAGGGAGGAAATTGAGTTTCAGCTCAGGGGTTACCCTTCTATTGTCCAAGTCATTATTTCCTACGGGGACTTGCATTTCTGCAGGAATATCTGGGTGGGGAGTTACTGCTGGACAAGAAATGTGCAGACAGTAAGTCTGGAGGTAACACAGAGACAAAAGGATTTCTGGAGGAGAAAAGGGAGTGAAGAGGTAGGTTCAACTGGTTACTCCACAAGTAGAGCAACAGAGCTGGGGACAGGGCTTCTGTGAAGGTGGACGTTTATCCTTCCTTCCTTCCTTCCTTCCTTCCTTCCTTAGTCCTCAGCCATTTCAAAAACTTCAGCTGCTGTCACTGCTGAACAGAACCCTGCACACACAGCGCCTTGAGAAGTAGTACTTCAGATTTCAGCATTTATGTAACAAAATAAAATTTTGAACTTCTGAGAAAAGTCACTAGTAATCCCAGACAGCTGAGAAAGCTGAGGGGTTAATGATCTGGTTTTAGATGTTTTCCTGATGAGAAAAACAGCAGCAATTAAATCAATTACAGACTCTTTGCTAAATTCTAATTACATGTAGCAGTGCGGAAAAGAGCAGAGCCTCAGCTGAAGGTTGCAGGGGGCTGTGAAACCTTTCATGTTCACGTACAGGGCATTGGTGCAACACCTCTTGGGGGAGCATCTGCAGTGTCAGATCCCGTCAGAGCTGCCTGGTGGTCCATGGGAGGCCCCAGCCCATCTGCAGGGAGTGAGCATGTGCCTGGCCAGGGAAGGGGAGCTGCTGGTGGTGCTGTCATTCTAAAGGGATGCCCAAAAAAGAAGAGATTAACCACTCCTCTCATTTCTGGATAGCTTTTTTCTCTTCTTGTTCTCCTCTTCAAAGCACAAATCACAGCTTCATTGTTAACTTCCCATGAAATTTCAATGAAGAAATGGATTTTCTTTTAAATTACACCCCCTCACACACACACCCCAAATTTCCCCAAGATTTAGCTGTTCCTAACGTTTATCCTAGGCTGCTCAGGCTTCCTCACCAGGAAGAGTCTAAATCCATGAAATTTCAATGAGGAAATGGGTTTTCTTTTAAATTACACCCCCCCACACACCCCCCAAATTTCCCAAGATTTTGCTGTTCCTAAAGTTTATCCTAGGCTGCTCAGGCTTCCTCACCAAGAAGAGTCTAAACACACTTCATGTCTGTACTGTAAGAGTTCAGTGGTTAAATCAGAAAAAGAGTAAATATAATAATCAGGAGAAGAGGCTTCCTGGCCAGTTTCACCAGCATATCTCATAAAGACAATTTTAATAAGCAAAACTAGCAAACATTTCCAAGGTAGATGGTTACTGACTGATGCCCATATCAGCTCCATTTTTGGAGCTTGAGGGTTTGGGCAAATTATGGAAATATAAATGTGAAGACTTAGCTACAAATACAGAGAGCTGTTGTCTTGAGAGCTTTAGGAATTAAAGCTTAAAGCCTACCAGCTGATGTATAAGCCAGGTGTGTAAAAGCAGATTATTATGCATTTCATACAGAAATCTCCTGGAAGGTCATTTCAACTTATAAACCATTTGGGTTTTTCAATTTTAAATAGTTTCTTCCATTCCTTGAGTTCAGAGTCATTAAATAAATATGATATAACAAAAAGTTCTTTTATTTTTCATGTTTGGTAACTGAAAAGAAATAGAAGAGCTTCTATGGAGCAAAGCATGAGATAGTTTTAGATTTCAAGGTAAACAGCTACAGAAATCCTCTTACTGCAGAGAAATTTTAAAAATTAAAAAAGTCCAAATGTATTCAAAAAACACTGCTTAATATCCTAGTGTTTGATTGTGGTTAAACCAGGCACTTCCTTTTTGTTTTCTTCATTAACTATCTTGGTAGACGCTTGTAAATCAACAAGACTGTGGTAATCACTTTTAAATGTTACTTGCATTGCAACCTTGGCACAAGGTGGTTTAATGTGAAAAGCTGCTGTACTGTGCTCCCTCCTCAGTAAAGTGATTGCAGGGCCACACCTGAATTCTGCTCCTGGTGTAATGGTTTTGGCACATATTCAGTGTGGTGAAGGGGGCAGGAGCATCCAGGCAAGCACAGCTCAGCATCCAGTTTGCTGATATAAATCAGAATTTTTGCTGGGGACACCAGGAAAGGAGGTGGAGCCGCAGCTGGAGAGGGGATGTTGGGAGTGGCAAGAGGGGTGTTGTGGAATGGGGAGAGGTTCTGCCTGCACCTGCCTGAATGTAATGGAGCACGTAAGTAGGTGTTTCTGTTCATTCCTAATCAAGAGAAGCATTAGGAATGCAAATGTTAAAAAACCTTAAACTACAGTGGCTGTGGGGTTGAAGTGCTCTCAGGCAGGGCCAGCTGGCAGCTCTGCCAAGGTGCCTCTCCTTTCCCTGCTGTCCTGACTCCCCCTTACCCTGCCAAAGAACACAGAGAAACTCAGATCTCTCTCGGGCCCTCCTTGCCTTGCTGCCTCAGAACTGGTTGCTAAAATCCTCGCAGTTTTGCCCAGTTAATTTTGAATCTGGTTTTTGCAGCCATGAAACAACTCATTACCTCAAGTAATGAGGTGGATCTTGGTTGGTTGGTCTTGATGGGAAGGCTGGTGTCTACTGTTGTGCAAAAATAAGGCACAAGGGTGCCCTCTGACAAAACTTGATGCATCAGAAAGTCTTTGAAGCTAGTAAGAATGTCTTTGGATGATTTTCAGCTTTCTCAGTGTTAATTCTGACCATGTTTCCCACTGGCTTCTTCAATATCAATAATAAAAGCTTTCCAAGGGCCTCCTCTAAATGGTTTTCCAAGGTCCAGGTTGAATACTTAGATTCACTTGGTGTAAAATACTTAATTTTTACATCACATATATCTTCTTTATTTTCTCCCCTCTGGTTCCCATTTTGTAATTTCTGTCCTAGTCAGCCTTTCCACTTTGTGTCAGCCCATTGTCAGAGGAGCAGTATTGAAACCTCCAGTTGAGGCAGTTCAGTGATAAACAGTGGGGAGAACAGAAGTGGTTGAGAAAATGCACTTGAGCAGAAAGGGTTTTCCTTGAGATTTGCTTTTAAATAAAAGCTCCAGCAAACTTGTTGCTAGATCAGCAGCTGCTCTGAATTATGTTCTGGGAAAATGACTTTTGAGAGAGTCCTTGTCACCACAATGAGAAATCTTTTAAGAAACAGACACACGCAGATTGCTTTTCCTAGGGGAAATTGGTAATTGGTAAACTCCAAGGGTTTGTATTTTGTTCATGACAGAAGAAAAAGGACAGGACGGTGGGTGCCCTACTAACACTGCTCCAACAGAGAATTTCACTTGGAGCATGACCACTATAATTCAGAAGCTACAATAACTTTTTCCTGTGTTTTGCTATTTCAGGATCTGAAGCTGATGATGACAGGCACTTCTGAAAAGCTCCTCTTACCCCTCTCCAGCAGAGTGGTTTCAGACTATTGCTTTTATGAGCTGGCATTTCCCTTTGTCACTAGTGCATCATGTTGGCTGGGTTGTTCTAAAAGGAAAAATAAGCAGGCAGCCTGGCACAATGATGGCTGCAAAGACTTGTTCTACAAATCATAAGCAACCAGTTTCCTGTCATTGACATGTAGTATCAAAATATGCAAGGCATTACTAACTAATTACTACTTATCTAAGCCTTCAGCAGATATGTGAGCTGTGTTTGCTGCGTAAATTTAGTATAAAAATATCATGGTAGTTTGTGTAGCTACAAGTCATCACTTGTGTATTCCTCCTTCTAATCAAACAGCATCCTTTGTAAAGTCTTTGTAAAGCACTGGGTGTACTGTTGGAGCAATGTGAATGATAAATAATACTCACATACAGAAGGATAATAATACACTATTTAAACCAACAGCTAAATCTCTGAGGTTAGATTATTTCTCTCCCTTTATGCACAATGACTTGTAACACCAGGCAGTTCAGAAGCTGTATTCCTTCCCTTTCTCCAGCAGGTAGAAATACACCAACCTGACTGATGTAAACAACTTTTTCAGGTGTTTCTTGGAAGCCTGTGGGGTTTGTGCAGCATCCATGCAAATTTAGGATTTGGGGCTCCTTTCTCCAGCAGGTGGAAATACACCAACCGACTGATGTAAACACTTTTTTCAGGTGTTTCTTCGCAGTCTGTGGGGTTTGTGCAGCATCCATGCAAATTTAGGATTTGGGGTGTTGAGCTGAATTACTCAATTTGCATTCATGCAAATTAAATCAGCTTCATGTGGTCTGCAACCAGCAAAGTTGAGCCATGGAAGGTTTTAAGAGCTTCCCTCAGTTGAGGTGAAGAATTGCAATTCCCTTTACACAGCAAATGTCCTCTGTGTCTCGGTGTCCCTTTTCTCTTCCCTTCCCCACTGAGATTTGTGGTGGGAAACCAGCATTTCTGGAAGCTGCAGTCTGGGGGAAGAGCTGGTGGTAATTTACTCTCTGCTCAGTGTCTACTGCTGTATATCTTCTCCTAACAGTGCTCTGATATTATTGACTTATGTATTTATCATCACCCAAATTTGGATGCTGCTTAGTTGTGTTGTGTGACAACATTGTCATTGTCAACTTTCAACTGACAATTATTTTACTGCTGTGAATTCTTTAGAATGAGACCCATGATTTTTTTTTCTCACTTGATGCCTCTTTCCCCTGCTCCTGTTAAGGGCTAAGAAAGCAACTAAACAAGCAGACCTGTAAAATGATGGCTGGTTCACAGCATAAATTGCCATTTTTTACCTCATCACAAAAAGTAGTGGTTTCCATAGCAGTGTTTTGCAGTGCAAATACTGATCTCTTCTTTAATTTTAATTGAATTTTTAAACTAATTATGCTTGTTTGTTTCTGTGCACTCTATTTTGTAATATTTTAGCAAAATAATTAATTGGTCAACCACAGCTGTTGCCCTTTGTACTGCATCAACCTCCTAATCATTTCTTACAGAAGCTTGGGATTTGTTCCAAGTCACACCTATCAAGCATATACCCTTTTTTTCTTTCTTTTTATTTTTTCCCCAAATTGATTCTTTTCACAGTAAGGCTGTAGGTCATAGCATAATTTGAAAACTAACTTTCAGGAACAGTAAATTTCAAGTGAGTGTTTAAAAAGAAAATTAGCATGTTTGTGGTTTTCTTTTTGGTTTATACTCAAGCATCTGCACTGCTTGCTGTGCTGTTGCTAGTGTGGAATTAACTGTATATTCTCACATGCCCAAGTATTTAGAAGCTTTTAAATGTGTTAATTGATTTTTTTTTCCCTACACAGTTACAAATTTAAATTTTCCCAAGTCTGACCTGTTAGGACTTGGAAGCATGTGGTCAGGGGTGGCAGGTAACTTTAGTCTAGTCCAAAGTGTGGCCCTTTTCATATCTGGATAAAGACCAGAACCAAAGCCAGATGTTTGATGATGAACACTTCCAGGAAGAAACTTTGCTGGGGAGTGTGTGACCTGCTCCTGGGTGATGTGCAAGACACAACTGCAGCTGCAGATTCTTCTCCTTATTTCCCGTTTGCTTTCTGAAGGGCTCATTAGCATGGATTTTTCCAAACCCCATTAGCACAGTTCCCTTTCCCCCCATTATGTACTGCTCTTTGGTCATCATTGTAGCTCTGCAAACATGTACCAGGCCTGGCAGAGATGCAATGAAGGCATCCTAATTAGCCATTAGTGTTCACACGTTTTATTTTTTCTAGTTTTACCTCAGGTGTCAGAAACCAGAGGCAGGGCTCTTCAGGCTGTAGTTGAGAGCATTCATGATGGGTCAGACTCTGCTGTGATGCTCCCTGAATGAAGCTACTTTCAGTCTCTCTAATTAACACAGGCAGATTTACTGGAAAGATAATTTCATAAAATTCATATGGAGTCACTGGAAGATGCCACAGACAATTCAAGCGTTCTGCCAACAAACAGCATTTTTATTCCAGCTAATTATTTTTAATTATACTATTAGTAATTGGAACTCACTGTACACAGCACTCTTCAGATAAAGATCTCAGCAAGTTTTACATAGCAGTAATGTGATGCCTCACAGAACAATTATGATTAGAGTGAGTTTCTTTTATAGGCATTTTTTAACTCACAGGCTCATTCTCTACTCCCAAATCCAAAGGTGTCAGAGCCACAAGCTGGAGCTTAAATATGGCCTTGGCTCCATGCCCTGATCTCTGATGGCTGTTTTATTTCATCATTCAGTTTTGTTCTCTCAAGGTGCTGTTTGTCATTGTCTCCCAAGGACTCTGATGCCCCAGTTTAGTCCTGTGCCTTTCAGCTGTGCAAGAAATTGCTGCAGGAGATCCCTCTGCTCTAGCAGCAGCCACTTTGACCCTGATCAAGCAACCATAGACAGGGAAGGAGGTCTGTGCATGTAGTGTGCCAGTGATTAATGTGTCTCCTTCACCCAGAAATGAACAGGAAGCAAATGACTCGTGATTTTTGCAAATTGTTAAACTGCTGAAAGAATAAAATGAAACACAAGCACTGTAATGTGTTGTTAAACTGCTCTGCTCTGAGTGCCAAGTGGTCCAGACCAGCAAGGGGTAGATGTGCCCTGCCCCTCCCAGATGTCTGTGATTGTTGTTTATAAATATCTCTGCCCCAGCAATAAATCATCCCTCAGTGCTCCAGAGCAGCAGCCTTTATCCTGACAGCTGGGAAAACCTGTCCCTTACAAACATGTTCGTTCATAAAGACTGCAGGTTTGGGGTCTGCCTGTGTTTCAAGATAGGAATTTTTAAAAAGAATAAGCACAAGCATTCAAAGCTTTGTTACGCTCTGCTAATTCCATTTATGATGTCAGATGATGAGAAAAAATGAGTTTTTCCTGGTTTAAGAGGAGATAGGACTTGGTTGGGACTGAGAATGGGAGAGATGACTTGTCTGCTTGGAAAGCTCTCTGTCTTTGCTACAGGAAGGGCTTCTTTCCAAAGCACCAGGAAAATTTCTTGAGATCAATTCAACCTGAGTACAGAAGAAAGGCTTGTTCAAGGACATATTTGTGTATCTGGAACTAAGGTTGAAGTTAAGATTCTCTGTTTTTTACAGTAGGTTAACTTGGAAAACAGGGACCTGCCATCTGCCTCTTAGTGTTTCCTGTACCAGAGGGGGGAAAAAAGCCCACAGCTCTGAACAGTTCCTATCTTCAGAGATGCCATGACCTTCTCTTCCACTTTTTTTATTCAAATCTATGCAAAGTTAGAAGTTGCAGTGCATGAAGATGCTATTGTCCCTTCCATGTAAAATGGGCTGTTCATATGGTCCTGTCCAGGTCTCATAATTGAACTTTTTATTTTCCTTATGGTTAAGCTGACCTTCAAAGCAAGTGGTTCTCTAGCAATGTTTTGTTTAGGCAGGCAGAGACATATCTTTCACTCACATTTTCAAGATATTTTTAGTGTTTGAATTGGTGCATGAAAGGAGAAAGATCTGTTCACCCTATCTTCTGTACAGGTGCTTCAAATTTAAGTTTATTTTTATTCTTAAGTCATGTTTAAGGCATATCCGTAAGGCATGTTTACACAAAAGGAAAATTCAAGCTTTGGGATTTTTTTTTGCCCACAGGAAAATGAGATTCAGAAGTTCATGAATTCCAAAACTAACACCATTTTGCTGTAAATCTGTGGCTACAGTAGGTGGTTTTCCTTGGTTGTTAAATTATTTTGTATATCTGTCTGCACTTGAGAGATAAACTACAGGGAGAAGATTTCAGCAATATGTCATTCTGCTTAACTACTTGTTATCTTTTACACAGAAAAACAAACCCAAAACACAATAAAGAAACAAATCATCTCTTCCAAGAGCAGCCCTCGCTGCTGTGCAGAAAGTTTGCTGAAAGGCAAACACCGGCTGTGGCCACACACTTATCTCAGGAGGGGGAAACTCTGAAACAAGAGCAATGTTTCAAGGCTGAAAAGAATCCCTTTTGTCTTCCATTGCTCTTCGAGCTGCAGGTTGATTTGGCACAGCCTGATTTTTTTCATAGCAGGGCAGGGCCACAGGCACAGCTTCTGTGAGAAGCTGTTGGAAGCTTTCATCATGTCTGACAGAGCCAATCTCTGGTGGATCTGAAGATGGACATGCAATTAGAGAGGTTGATAATGCCTCTGTGATGGCATATTTAAGAAGAAAATCAAAACAGTGCACGCGCAACTTTGCCCCAGGGGCGGGAAGCCCTGCGGCCGCCACTGCAGCCATCACCATCCCAGCATGGCCTGCCGCAATCTGCGGCCACCGCCACGCTGGCACGGCCTGCAGCCAGCCCTGCCTGCCGCGGCCTGCGGTGATCTGCTGCCACCACCACGCTGGCACGGCCTGCAGCCAGCCCTGCCTGCCTGCCTGCCCCTGCCAGCCGTGCTGTGGGCAAAAGAGCAGTGATGGCATCTTCTCCTTCCCAGCACCCCACGTGAGGAGAGGCGTTAACCAGCGCCAGCGCCGTGGTGGCCGCCACTGCCTGTGCAATGGTGGCAGGGCCGCACGGCCTGCAGCGGAAACATGGCGAGAGACCTCTGGCACGGAACCTAGATGAGATCAGCTTCTCGGCACTGAGGGACCTAGCAAGAATCTTGGAATTAGTGGAACATGTTGGTACCTACAATCAGCAGTTTTCTCTAATTGGAGAAGAGGAAGAAGTGAGAGCATGTGCGGGAAACAACATGGGGCTACCAAGGTCAGTGGAAAAGAAAGAGAGAGACGAGGTGCTCAAAGTGTTAGAGGTGAGATTCCTCCACAAGTCATAGTGAGGCCCATATCAAACCACGACAGCAAGGTGAAAAGGGATTAGAGCTCATTACTGGTTAGTCTTAATCAGAGAAGAGGAGGAAGTGAGGGCTTGTGCGGGAGACATGGGGGCACTGAGGTCAGTGGAAAAGAAAGAGAGGGACGAGGTGCTCCAAGTGTTGGAGGTGAGATTCCTCCACAAGTCATAGTGAGGCCCATATCAAACCACGACAGCAAGGTGAAAAGGGATTAGAGCTCATTACTGGTTAGTCAGAAAGATAAACCACAGTGGAACAACCAATGCAAATGATGGTGGTTCCTCTGTATGTGTGACTGTTGAGGGACTGGCTGTACTGTGACTCAGGGGTGAGATAGCAGAAACTCTCAGAAACTGTTTTGTTTATGATTCTTGCTGCTTTAGTGTATATTGCCAAGTGAGTAGGTGGTGAGGCACAGTACCCAGCATTGATTCCTTTTTTAGATGGTGCTAAGCCACCTAAGAACATAATTTCCATTCCATAGCATTTTTGTTTGCAATGATTGATTTTTTTATTATTTTTTTAAAAGTCATCTCCTAGATGCGTGACCTGCTGTACAGACCTGTTATCCCTCAGACACCTGACCTGGGATGCTCCTCTCTCCTATTTAGTATTGTCTGTTGTGCACTAATGCCAGGTGCCAGGGCAGATAATGGGGACAGATCAGTCAGAATGCTCTGAAGAGGCATTCTGTCACTTCATGGTGCTGCTGGTCGATCAGTACTGCTGGAGCCTGCTGCCTCTCAGACATCTGTAAGCATTTGCTCTGTTGGCTGATTTGATTTCTTCCAAACGTAATCGGAGTTTTTACATTTGTCTTTACTGTTTGCTTAGTGTCAGTTGAGAGAAAATACATAAAAGAATAAAATGCTTCATAACTTTCTATGGTTTCTTCCTGTTTTTTAACTCTTTTCTGCACAGTGCTTAAGGACAGAGTTGCTGTGCCTTTTGTAGCTGTTAAAGATGGATCTTATGCTGAATTTAAGTCAGACCTTTTAAAAGTCAGCAGTGTTGTGGCTCTCTGAATGGCCATGTGCCTTTTGGGGGCATTGTTCTGAAAGTTTCAGAATGCTGATTTTGTCTCAGCCATGATGGTATTATCTGGTATAATTGGAGGCATTATTGCCTGCTGTGAAAATATTCATGGCATATCAAGATCCTTCCTAACTGAGCTGTGTGATCTGTGCCCACCCTCTCTCACATGAGGGTTGTAATATAGATTCAAATTTCTTGTCAGCTTTTCTTAAAAACATGAGTAAGTCTCTTCCCTTTTGTCATTCAAAGCTTATCATTACTGGGGAGCCCCCCTAGACTAAGGTGGCATTAAAGTCATGATGGATTTTAAGAAAGTCATCCATCCATGATCTTAAAGAGCTTTTGGTAGTATTGTACAGGCTCCTGCACACAACACCTTGGGACACTTTTTGCTTTATATGAACTTTGTGTGAGATATGTCTTTATTCACACTTTCAGCACACATCTACTTGGCACTACTAAAGACCTAAATGTTCTCCAATTTGGTGCTTGGGGAGCTGAAACACAGAAATGAGAACATACTTTAGAAGAAGTGAAGACGAATGTGTTATGCCAGCAGAAACTTGGTGGTTGTATTCTGTATTTTACAAAGACTAAAAGCATGGGAACATTTTTTAAATTATTTGCATTTTTCAGTTGATATAATATTATTGAAAGGTTGATGATTAGATGGGAAAGAAAAGGTATAAAAGTCTGTGAAGCACATGTTAAACACTGCATCTTGGATGTGCAGCCCAAATTATGATTAGTGTGCTCTTGGGTATAGAGCCATACCATATTTGCCCTTAGAAAGGTTGTAGCACAGCTACATAAATGCTAAAGAGTACAGTAAACTCTAAAGAAAAATATTTCAAAATTACTGTTTTGATATCAGGAAGCTTCAGCCCACATCCTCTATAGAAAATGCCACAGCAAGTACTGGTAAATATAAATGCAGAACTGTCTGAGCAGAAATTCCTGTGTCTCATCAAGGCATCAGCACATGGGCTGGAATTCAGGGAGGTGAAGTGACCCAAGCTAATTTATGTTTGGTAAAGCTAGATTTTAGCTTAGTCTTTCAAGGCAGTTTGCCCAGCATCAGTTGGGTTTTAATTGCTCCACAGGAGCATCTGTGACAAAAATGGACTGAAAATGTTGACACTGGTAAAATTAAACAGCCTGTCTTTTCAAGCCTTTCTGTCCTTGAAGGCGTAATTTTGCTCTGTTCCACCAGGTCCAATTCTCATTATTTCATATGGAATCACTTTTGAAAGTGAAGGGTCATTTGACCTCATGGTCATCATTATTTCTATTTTGTCTGCAATTATCAACAGAGATCCATCTGGAAAATCATGTACCTACTTTAATTTTCATTGACAGATGAACCATCCCATGTTTTTGAAGGGGCAAGACCTAGTAAACACATTTTTCATGTCTCTCTTCTATTTTATTTTTAATGTCACTTGAACACTCACCTACAGACACCTCAGATAATCAGGATATCCTTAATTAAAAAATCTACTAAACTGGGATATCTTCCAAGGAAATGAATGAGGCTTAGTGGTATTTAATTATGCTGCTAAGGGAAGCTTTGATTTCTCTTATCTAAAATTCCATTGACAGTGTTTTTGGAAACTTTGCCCTACTGAAAATTCTGCCTGTCTGGGACAAACCCTGCTCATCAGAGTGAGTGGATGCTGCTCTTAGTTCTCTTCAGTCAAACTCCATATTTACCAGAGCAGCTCCTTCAGTTATATGCAAACCAGGATCCTAAGCTGGATCTGGCCAAGGTAAAAATCAGCCCTGGACAGAGAATTTGGAGCAGGGAGATGCTTCACATCATTTCTCAGAGTGGCTGAGGGAAGCGTTGCCAGGCTCCTGTATCTCTGGAGTTTAGTTGTGGCACTGTACAAACTGCATGGGCTAAATTTTTGTTTCTTAATGCTGTTCCTCAACAGCTAAAGCTGTGTGGAGCTTGAGTACTGCTTGGTATTAAGTGTTGCATTGTACTGCTAGATCTGAGCTTTAAATTCGATCAGAAAATCTGTACCTCTGTGGTACATAAACTCATATTCAGATCCACACCTCAGTGTTTTCCAGGGATGTTGTTACACATGTGACAGCAAAAAAATTAGAATCTGGGTGTCAGTGTGCTGCCAGAATTAATTTGTGGTGCCCATTGTGAACTGTTGTGTGTGATGACCCTGTATTTATGCTAAAAATGTTATTGCAATAGAATAGTGTTTTAATTAGCTGTGTCTGCTTTCAAATGAAAGCACCAAACTTGCAAATCAAGCAGTTTGTTTTTAATTGCTGTATTTAAACATCTCTCGTAATAAAAGATATTGTCTCTCTCTGCATAATTAAAAACATTAAAAATGCTAAACTAGAATGTCTGGAATATTTGCCAGCATTCGGAATTTTTGGATAGGTGCTAAAATTAAAAAAAAAAAACAACCCTAAACTTCCCTCAAATTAACACACAAGAATTTTACTTTTGGAGATGTTATTTCTTAACCAGGAGGTACATACTTAAAACAAATTTTCTTTGAATAGGTCTTGTGACATCCCTGCTTTCCTAATTTTCTAGTCTGCCTCCATCAAAAATCTTTTTAATGTATCCAGTAGGTTGCAATGTTTAATTAATTTGCAGTCTCTTCCTTTTTAAGGACAAACTATGTGGTCAATTTTGACTAAAAACTCTTCATTTAAAAAGTTAGCATTTGTGAAATCAAACACCAGCAGCTTGGTAATTCCAGTGTCATTATTTGCACTGGGAGCCTTCTTCCTCTCCCAAATGAGAGAGAGAGCTGTCCTATACAAAAATCAAACACTGCAACCTACAGCGAGTGCATATGAATTAGGAAGTGGAAAAGATCCCAGATTAGTTACAGACAAAAGTGAAGCCTATTAGGCTGTTTCATTTCTTGGTGAAGGGTAACTCAGAGAAGTTAAGCATCACAGCAAATTTTCAATTAAGTTCAAGAGCTACTTTTCTGTTGTAACAGTTACTTTTTGTACTTGGCTGCTATAATTAGTGACATACCTGGCATTTTAAAGACTGGCATGAATAATGTAAAGGCCTTTATTTCAGTCTTCCAGTTGTGATACTTGGCTTGTAGTCTTAAAGACTGCAGGAGATCAGGTTTTGTTAGTGCTTCATCTGCAAAACAGTGCTGCTCATTTTGAAGAGCAGATGTCCAGCTACACTAAGTGTTAAATACTAATTTGGGACATGCAGAGTTAGATGCACACAAACTTGATACCCTTCAAGTCCTGAGCCACCCTCAGAAGCTTCCAGTCTGACAGGAGGAGCTGCTGTTTCTCCATACGTGACCCAAGCCAGGCTCCAGCTGTGTGAGCCAGAGTTACCCAACCAATAAACCCTCCTTCCACCTCACCCTTACCATCATGTCATTCTCTGCAAATGAGTTGCTCATGTCCATCTGGCTTTTGCAGGTAATTGGCAGGAGCAACCCAAACCAGTATAAACTCAATTTAAACTGGCATTTGGATAGCCAAAAAGCAGGTTGCACTGGAATGAATTGGGTTTCTGACTGACTTAAAACTTGCACAGCTGCTGAGCATAAAGGAAGCTGGAAGTCAGACCCGGGCCTGTGGTGTTCCATTTCCAAGCAGCTGCCTCCCACAAGACATTGATTTTTTCACAGAAATTGTCCCAGTGATAGAGAGGGCTGTCCTGGCATCATGAGGTTTGAAAAGTAGCTTGAAGTACATTCAGCAGCAGGCAAATACTGAAGCCAGGCAGTCAGCCAGACTTGTTCATCCTTCATTAAACAGAAAACCATATTTCCCATAATATTTGTGTGAAAACATTAACGAAGCTCAGTGTTTTGTGCTTGAAATTACCTTGAAAATCAATCTACCTTTTAATCTTTTCATTCCTGGTTTTCAAAAATTGCATTTAATGCTGGTTTTGGAGACAAGGAATTGCAGCAATATCTCTGGACATGGCCAAATCTTGTTTGAGATCAAACCCTATAGGAATGCAGGAGGGAAGGGGCTGGGGGTGACACAGCTCAAACTTTAGCCCCAGGCTCCCTGGGAGCTGGGGCAGCTTCTGCTCATGTGGTAAAGATTTCTGGCAACCAAAGAGCAAAAATGCAGAGTGAATTTGCCTAATTGGATCTTTAAGCACAAGTGGCGTATAATAGATATTTACAAATCAGTCTGCTTTTCAGATAACACAATTTTATGTTTGGAAGATGGAGCTCTGCTAATTTCATTTTATACTCCAAAATGAGAATGAGTAAAATGAAATGAGGTTCAGTACTGACTCTGTGCAAACCTTTCCATTGTAGTCTGCCATGAACAAAAGAAGTACATGTAACCCTATTTGTTTGGCCTTCATGGATGAGATCTGAAGTAGGCTTTTTTGTATATTGGAGCTTGTGATACTGAGTAAAGCAGATGTGCTCTAACTCAAAGCAGGGCTATGAAGGGGTTTTGGTCATGAAAGATTTTTACACTGCTGGCTTGGGCTGTGCTAGCTGGGGAGTTAAAATCTTCCGGTTTAGCCCTGGATCTGCTATTTACATGTTTATTTCACTGGAAGTGTTTCAGAAAATAAAAATATGTTTTTGCAATACTTCAGTACAGAAGTACTGGGTTGAAGGGAGGAAGAGGGGAAAAGTGAGATTCAAACTATTGATCTCATAAGAGTTCTTTGAGTTTCACTCCGTGTATGAAATAGGACAATTAACGTAATAATGGATCAGGATGTGCTGCTTTATTCACAGCCTTAATTGGGCATTTTTGGGGGGGCTTTTGACAGAGGTAGTCAAATCCTGGAGCAAGGTAGGAAAAAACCCAAGTCAAAACAAATCAGTAATAAAATCGGACATACTGATCTTAACTATTTGCTTGCACTAGAGCTGCTTTGGTGACCCTGGCACCTTGTGACTCTGTTTGCTTTCTCTGCATGCTCAAGCAATCAGTTTTATTTGCACAAGTGCCTGCCAGCAGCACTTTTGCAGCTGTGCTACAGACAGGCTGTGGTAAAATACAGGACAGGGACGTTTTCTGAGACAGTAACATCATCTCCTCTTTTCTCTGTTCATGCCAAGGTTCTTTCCCCTTTCTTCTTGGCCTCATCCCATCCCTTCAGATTTTAGTGACCCCATATCATGCAATTTTTGCTCAGGAAATAAATTCTTTTGAAGGCATAAGAGAGTCTTGCTGCTGTGGATTGCCCTTTCCCCTGTTACAGCGTGTGAATAACTCCCCTGGAAGAGGGGCTGCTCATCAGCTGCAGCAGCAGAGTGGGGTCCCAGGGTTTAATCCAGTGACTCAGTGCATTGTGACTTAAAAGGCTTTTTTCTAGAGGGGAAAAATGTTTCAAAAGTTTAATACTTTGTAGAGATAAACTGTTCCTTTTAAAGTCATTGTTGTCTTGTTCTGATACATCATCTCAGAAGAAATAATTCAAAGTGCTTTTATGTCCCTCTCTGTGCTGCCTGCAAGTGAAATATTTAAAGCAGGCTGTGTGCTGTAATCCTGAATTCGTAGTGGGGGCTTTGGTGAGGTTAGAGCTCACAGCTCGCTTTTTTTCCCCACTACTTTTGTTTTGTGTTTTCTCTTTCTTTTTTTTTCCCTTTTCTTTCCTCAGATTATCCTAAGGTTGTAGGAGGTCAGAGCAAATACAAAGTACCATTTTGAGAGAAACAGAGTTATTCAGTAAGGGATGATGTAATGTAACAGAAGTAGATCTGTGGGGAACTTCTGGCTTCATTAAGTGCTGCTTCCTGGTCCTCCCTTCCTACCCAGAAAGAGCAGTGGGGATGTTAGAAAGGGCCCAGCATCAGCACTTCCTGAGATATTGTGTTTAAAAAAATAAATATCCAAATAGGAATGAAAGCTAAGAATTTCCAATCATCTATAAAACAAATAAATTTTAGGTTTGTTGCAATATTTAACAGCAGCAGTGCAGCTGTACCATAAAAGAAATATGTGAACAGGGCTACCTGAAGTAAAGGAGAAATTCCTTTCACAAAGAAACCAAATTAAAATATTGAAGTCCTTACTAAGTGCTCTTATTTTTGTCCTCAAGAGAAGTTGCCTTGAAACACTTAGCTGCTGAGAATCCTGAAAGGATTTTAAATATAAATATATGTATTTAAAGTTCACAGTCTTGTTATATGGCTGTAGTACAGGAACCAGCGGCAGATTGCATCATTTTAAGGGGAAAACAGCTCTCCAAGCAGCTGATCCCATAGTTTGTGTCCTCTGGGATGTCCTGCATGTCCTCCTAAAGCCACTGGCCTTGACACTGAGCTCACTGTGCCTTCTTGGTGCAAAAGAGCCCTTTTCTCCATGAAATCACCAGAAAAATATGGGAAAAGTGAAATTTTATTAGTTATTGTGTTCTGTATCCATCTAAGCCCCAGGACTGAATGTTGACAAGAAGCCATTCTCAAGCATGTGAAATGATCAGGTTTAATACCACGAGTGTGCCAGCACACGGGGACTGCCCTGGATTCCCAGTCCTGCCTTCAGCCAAAATAAACAGGGAAGGGATTTGTTGTTTTTCATGGTTAGTTGTAGTCAAAGGTTGAGATGAGTGGTTTGCAGGCACATGAACAGATTTCCAGTGGGTGAAACAAGCAGAAGATGGAATTGAGCAAAGCCTGAGGAGTAAATCCTTTATGAAGGATGTGCATCTTAAAATGCAGGGTACCCAAGCTGGTGTTAAAGACTGGGGCAGTTTCCAGTGAATAATGAACACTGACATTAGATGGCAACCACAGAAAGAGGAAAACATCATTGAACTTTCAGACTTGGGAACTGAAAGCTTTTACGTTTGATTGGGAGTTAAGAACCACAGCTGATACTTTCTCTGACCTTTTTTACACTAAAAGTTACCACACAAAATAAGCTTTGAGAACTGCAGAGTTTCACTTTAAAAGCTAAATCACATTTAAATTGTGGGTACATGTCTTGGTTTGAAAAGACAGGTGTCTGCTGAGGAAGCCAGAAGCCTTCCTTGAAATGAAAAATGTAAACCCCCTGCCTCTGAATTATTATAATTTTGAAATTAAGGGACTCTCAGGCAAAGATATGGGAGTAGGAATAACAGTTCTTTACTAGGAAAATTAAAAAGAAACACAAATGCACTAGCACAAAAAGAAAAACCAGTGACAGAGTCAGAATAGGAGCTGACCCCCTGTGGGTCAGGGTGGTGGCACAGTCCCCTTCCATGGTGGCTCAGCCCTCCTGCAGTGCCAGCTGTGGTTCTGCTGGAGCAGGGATCCTGGAGAAGGATGGAATTTTCCTCTGAAGCTCCAGGGGTAGTGGAGATGGGCCTGATCCTCCTCTGGGAATCCAGTGGAGAACAAAGCTGCTCCTCTGAGAATCCAGTGGGAAAAGGCTGCTGTGGTGCTCCAAACCTCAGATCATATCCAGGTAGGAATGCTTGGCTCCTGCCCCTGGGTGGAGCATCTCCCAATGGGATGATGGAATTTTATCAGCCATGCAGTGACACTCAATGACCCATTAACAGCAGATATCTCCTGGAGGGAGGGTTGGCTGGGGAGGTGATAAAGAAAATTGCCCAATTAACAGAAGAAAACTGCCCCACCTCTAACAGATGGGAGTAGAATACACACCCCCAGCCTACACAGCCCATGTTAATGTTCTTTTTCTGCTGTTTAAATGCCACCCAGGAAAAAAACTAAGGCTGAGACTTGTGGATCCCTACTGAACAGCCCAGGTCTTTTTGTGGCTTTTTTTTGGTGGGTTAGTTTTCTCTCTTGTTGTGGGCAAGGCACAACTTTCTCACTAATTTGATAAGAAGAAAATTGTTTTGGGGGCATCAGACTTAATCAGAGGACTTCAACTCAATCACAGTAACAGCAAAATGTTAATTGTGTAGTTTACACACAGTGTATGGGCAGGCCATATTTTAGGGGTTTATCAATGAAAATTAATCCTCTTGTGCATCAGAAAAATGTCTGAACTAGGAAATAATTGCAGAACACTCCATACAATCACATAGGATTGAACATAAAGGGATCAGACTCACAGCAGACTTGAGTTCTGAGTTTGGGACTGCCAAACTGAACTTCACTGGGATGCACCCAGATGTGTCACTTGAAAGTTCTGTGATACAAACTTTGGCACATTATTCTTTCATAAGGATATTACTTCCCTGACAGACACAGGGTACAAGTAGAAACCTCAGTATTAGACACAGGAGTAGGAAACTTCAGTATTTAATGTCTTTCTTTTCTGTCAGTCACCTGTCAGCAGCTACAGAGAGATCAGGGCAGGGTACAGCAGGTTTGAGTGTGCCTGGATGTGCTTCGAACAGATAGGGTGTTGCCAACCCAAATAACTGAAAAATGAGCTTCGTCTCCCTTTCTATCTTCAAATAGATACATTTTTTTAAACTGTAACTTTGAAAAAAAATCAATAATGCTGTTGTTGTTTAGTCTGGTTTTATTTTTTTTTTCTTTATTTTATTTTTCAAGGTATTCTAGGAAGGAATGTATGTTAAACCAGCTAAACAAAAATGTAGTGATTTAAAATGTAGGAGGCTCATAATAGCACCCTTCAGATTCATACAATCCAAATTCCATGTTTGTCTTTCTTCTCTGATACTAATATTTTATTTGATCATTGATTCCTGAAGCCTTGTAGCCACTGGACTCAATGACAACTATTAGCAGGAAAGGAATAAAGAAGTGGAGCTGGGAGGATCCCCCTGCCCCTTTATTTTGCATAGTTGAAAATAATAGTTAGAAATTTAGAAAATAGCCTTTCTAAAAGAAGGGAACAGTGGAGGGTAGTTTTGCCACAGTCCTACATAGCTCAATATTTTTATACATTCTTAAGTCTCTTCCTGTCTTCCTTAGGTAAGTGAAATAAATTAAGTCCATGAACCCCCCATGAAATACACCTTCATAAAGACAAGGAATTTTTAATTAGGAATAGAGGTGTCTTTTTAAAGTTTGGAACCTCTTCACGTAGGAAACTGAGACAATCCTGATGAATCAGGTCAATGCTGTTGTTGCATGTTTGAAAGCAGTGCATGTATATTTAATGTGTTCTAATATTTGACCTTTTGCATATCTGGCTTAGCTTTTGCATATCTGGCTTAGCTGGATTACGTGATAAAACTCGTTTGGTTCCTGGCTCCACCAGAGCTCAGAGCAGACACTGCTTGGTGTTGGTATGAGGTCAATAATGCAAACTGCTTTCTGTGAGTCAGTGCTAAAAGTCAGTTAGGGGCCTGAGGGCCTGCCCTCCTCTCTGAAGCATTATTTTCTCTGAAATGATGAGTTGATTACATTTGAGTCTTGTTCCCAAACCAGCCTCTGTTGTTGGGTCCAGCAGCACACTGGGGACAAGGACATGGCCAGTGTGTGATTTGCTTCAGTGCCTGCTTAGTTTGAAGGGGGAACCTCCCTGAGAGCACAGGGAGGATGAGAGTGCACTAAAAGACAATAGATTTAGTGGTGATTCCTGTTAGAAAATGTGTAGGTCCAGATGTTGCCCTGATGGAGCCACACTGAACATTCAGTAAGGCTGAGAGCACAGATGAGTGCCCTGTGTTACCCATGTGAAGCCTCTTTTCCCTGAGGCTTCAGTGCAAAGCACAGTAACAACAAAATCCCCATCAATTGGAGGAAATTGTGCCCTCTCTCCTCATCCTGGCAATTCAGGCCCTGAAATGGCTCCTGGTTTTCTGCTGCTGACATGGAATGTGACAAGGAAAGAGTGTTTTCCATTCAGATGCACAAGATCCATCACACTTCCCGAGGCAGTGCCCTGTGCCTTGGCACAGCAGTGCTAATGAGGACAGCAGATGACAATTAAGCATTCAGGTGCACTCATTGGAATGAAGAGTGTGGGTCAGAATGGCCTCTGTTGTCATTTCCATCATATTAAATTTTGAGCCTGACATCTTTTGTGCCTTCCTGCGATGCTGATTCTGAGTGTTGAGGCTGAGGCTCCTGGGAGCTCCTCAAGCAGCTGTTTGGTGGCTCTGGCTGGGAAGCACTCTGCTCACCAGCAATATCACACTCTGCTCACTTATTTGTTAAATACACAGTGAGGGATTTGCAGGCTCAGGCTGGAAGAGATTTGGAGCACAGAGCTTTATCATGCAAAAAGAAGATTGTTTCCCCAGAGATAACAAACCTTTCCAGAGCTCTGTGGTTCAAAAGGATGCTGGGTGCACATTTCCCTGCTGTCAGCCAGCATGGAGAGTGGAGTGAAGCATTCTTGCAGCCTTTCTTATGCTCTTTAAAGAGGAAAAGCACAGCATAAACAGAACAAAAGTATATATTCTGGGTGATGTTTATGTGGAGATGACTTCTTGCTGGCAACACTGAATTGTTCAGTTCTCTAGGGACAGATACCTTCTACTTCGTTGATTATGGACCTGCTCTGCCCATGTGCCAAACTGACACAAGCTGTGGTAGGACATCTAAAAAAAACCAAATTCTGCTTGAACCTGGTTTTATTTGGTTGTACCTAGCAGTGTTTCTTTGCTGAAACAAATTATTCAAACCAGCACCTACCCTGGCCCTTTGATTTGGGAACTTCCTGGGCAAGTGGTGCTGGTCAGTAAGATTGAATTGTACAAATCCAGCTCTTCATGTAACACCTCCAACCACCGAGGTAATATCACAGCACCAGGAGGCCAGGCAGGCTGTTGAATTGAATTGGATCTTGTCCTTTTGCTGTTCTCACTCGGATAATCAATCCCCAAGTGAGTCTGTGCATCTGCCAATATATGTGCTGCCAAAACACCCATACAGCTGTGTTAAGAGGAAAGCTCCCTTTCATTACAAGTTACAATTTTTCTTGGTTACCAGCAGGTTTTTGCTGAAACTTGAAAATAAGACTCAAATTGCCAATGTGGGCCCTGCTGCTCCATCTTGTTCTCTTTCCAGAGGTTTCCTTGAATATCAGCTGAGCATTACAGTGTTTAACAAGGCTGGCACTGTAAATACATCCTTTATTCCCTTGTAAACAGCTGTGAAAGAAAAAATATGAGACAGTGAGAATTAATAGGAAGGCAGTATCATGTGTTAATTCCAATTTACTTTTAGCTGTTCTATTGAAAAAGCAATGAGCTTTTTATTTTTGTGACAAGGCCTGTGACTTGGCAGCACAATTGGTGCCAAATAGACTGCCTGGACAAGCTTGATTTAATAGGATCTAACTCCAGGAGGTAGGACTGTTGCACTGTGCAGAATCCAGTTTTTAAGAGTTTTTGGAGAAGACTGAAGCTGAAAAATTTCCATAAGAGATTGGTGAATCACAGGGTAATACCAAAATTTCTTTGTCTAGGAATTTAAAAAGCAAGGGAAAAACAAAAAACAACCGAAACCATTTCTTCATCCTTTTGCTTTGCCTCTGATTTGTGAGGTTGTGACTTTACAGCTATCCTGGCTACTCTGAGAGCTTTGGAGCCTGAGTTCCCTCTGAACTTCAACCTTGAAGTGAATCTGTGTCACTTCTCACAGGAAGGGAAAAAGAAAATGCATAAGCCTCAACCATGGCCTTGGGAAATGCCACCTGGGCATGAATGAAGCTTAAGTATTAACCTTCCAACAATTAAGTGGCACTATTTCTCCAGACATGCAGGTGACCCTCCTGTAATCATGTCCAGTAGGAAATGTCTCTACTTAATTATCTCATTTCTGCCTTGGATCTTTCACAGCCACCCCCACAGCAACAAATCCAATTCCTTCCCAAAACTCCACATGCAACAATTGGACAGGTAGGTGATTCCTAAATACTTTGCTGCTCATAATGGAAGTAAAAGAAGGCATTTTTGAAACAGTGAATATTTGTTCTTTTCCTTGATTGGTGTTCTTTCTTTCTGTCTTGGCATGCCCTGCTCCAGCAGATAACTGCCTGACACTTCTCTGGGGGTAGTGAAATGCCTTTGTCCCCTTTCTGGAACAGCCACCTCCAGCTCATCTGAGGGTGCTGCTCCTGCCAGAGCTAATCCTGACTCCAGCAGTGGCTCCAAATTCCATGGGCTCAGCAGCCTGGCCCCAGAGCAGGGATGATTCTGCTGGGACAGAGGAAGGGAAGAGGAAAGGGCTGTGAAGGACCAGCTGAATAACCCTAGTAGCTGGCACTGAGTGTAGCTGCACTTTTAACATGTGTTTTACTTTCAGATCCACTGTGGTGTAAAGACACCTGAGTTGGCTCTGACTGAGCTGCCTTCTTTGTATCCTAAGTCCCAGCTGCAGTAGAGCTCCCTTAGCATGGCAGAACACCCAAACTGAGCTAATGCTGCTGCATTGCCTTCCCTTCTGGTGCTGGTGTTCGACCAATATCAAAACATGACATTTTCTTACTTTTTTTCTCTCTCCCCTCCTCTATCCCCAATACACTCACCAGATGTTGAGAGCATTCATTGTCATTCCTTCACTAACTTGAAAGCCTCAGGTATTCAGTGCTTCTCTAAGCTGTAAATCTCAGAAGCCCTTTGGAAATAGCAGCTACAATATGCTAACAATGCCTGCATCACACAGTGCCTCAAGATGAAAAGGAGACCATTTCCTTGATCTCACTTCAGAAGACTGGCATGTCTCTTGGCAGAACTCACCTGGATGTTGCTCTCTGTAATTAAAGAGTGTATCATCATGCACACAGGAGGGTCTCCAAAAGGCTGAATTCAAGTTGCACAGACAACCAAGTTTCGGCATTGCCTGGCATTCAAATACTTGGCTGGCAACTTCAATAGTGTTTCCCCTTAAAAAAGTATTTATAAGGAGTTTCCTAGAGGAATTTATTTTCTTGTTTAACTTTCAGCTGCCATTGAGTAGCATGTCAATTCTTGGTCACATAAAGCATCAGCAGGGCTGGACACACTTGTCACATGGGTTGCTGACAGACTAACCATCCAATCCATGATTGGATCCAGGTTAATTTGAGATAGGCACTTAGCTGTGGGTTTAACAGACAGTGAATATCAGAAGTCAAGAAACTCAGTTTCCAATTTTTTTATGCTGGTTTACCCAAAGTCTCTGTCCCAAATTCTTTTATTGTTTTGATTTTTTGGGGGGTTATGAAAAATTACATTCACAGTTTAAGACGAGGAGTTATGAATTTCTTTCATTAAAATACACTCTTCTTCTCAAATCTGGAAGAGGTATTTTCACCTTTTTGCTTTCTCTGGCTTTCTACTTTTCATGTCTCTCTGAAATGTTCATAATTATTTGTGCAATCAACCCCCTTCCTTCTTGGAGTAATTAATTAGAATAATCCTCATTATTCTCTCCTGGAAGAACAAAAACAGCTTGGAGTAGGTAGAAACCATGGAAAAATGAGACATCAGATCAAGACCTTCTTCTGCACTCCAGTTATACCATGTTCATACATTTACAATGTACACAGCAGTTCTTTTAAAAAGAAATACAGCAATAATTCAATGTGTAAGCACATGTTTTTTTCAGTAGCAATAGCTGGGGCTTAAAACTGAAAATATGGCTGCAACATTGTCTCTTGCTATTGCCTTATATCAGAGAGATTTTTCTGTGCTGTGCAGAGGGTGCTTCTTTTAATTTGGTGGTTGGTAAGTGCACTTCTGTCTTGATGTCTCATGGTGGCTAGAGCCAGTATCACACTAATGATTCCCAGATAAATGGGAAAATGCAGTGTGGCTGCAGGAGAAACATTGTGATGGAAATGCATTCAGTAGCTTTATGCTGCATCGTTTAATCTGAATCCCTGAATGGAGGTTTCATCATTTTTCCCTGGTTAGTTGGTGCAGGGATATGGGGGAAGGATTGAGCTGGATTGGGGTAACATGGAAAGGACACTGAGAGGTCAGGAAGAGTAGGGCTGAAATCCACAATTTAGCCTAATATTTTTAGTAAAGACTTTTAAAATTGTAGCACATGAACAACACAGAAAAATAGTTTTGAACACAAAGCCCACTGTGTCCTATGAATCATTCAGTCTGGGGTAATGCAACATCTCCTGCGTCATCCCCTCTTATCATGTGTAATCAATGATATACTTAATGCAGCATGACTTGGCAAGTGATTAAGGACATGGTGGGGACATTAACAATGTAAAACTTTATTTGTATTTACATTAATGATTTTATAATGAGAGTTTTATTATATTAATGGAGACTGCTGAGAGAAGAAGGGAAAAACAAAGCTGAAACTCCCCTAATGTCTTTCTTTAATAGAGCACCCTCTGCTAGCACTTGGTTGACGTAGCTGCTTATTTGCATAAAGGAAAATATGGCCATTTGGAACTATTAATTATGAAATGTTTAATGCACTTGGTGCTAATTATTACATTAATTGAGTTATTTTAGGAGGGGTGTTATGGAAAATTTATTTATACAATCATTCAGAGAGGAAAGTTTTTAAAATAGCTGTACTTATATCTTAATTGCTACCATATCTCAATAACAAAATATAAAAACACCTGTGAGAGCAGCTTATCTTTAGACAGATGTATCAGGAATACCATAAAGAGCTGCTATCCCTGCTCTGTTGTTTCAGTGAATTACAAAGCTTTTTATCCAGAACAGAAACTGGCAAAGGTTGAGCTGTTGTCTGTAGAGTCCAAGCACTGCTGAACCTCCAGAGAAAATGTACCAGCCCTGGATATGATTTCTGAAAAGCAACATCAGTTGCTTTGTGCCATTTCCAGATGTTGCCTGAAGAAGAAATCTAAAAACCAAACAGAAAAACCCTCACCAAAACCCCCTCAATTATTGGGATGGACTCAATTCCCTTGAAGCAAATTTTGTCCAATACTAGATAATGATAATGTAAGAAATTAAGAATTGATTTTTGCAGTGCAACTCTGAGGCTGCCTTCTTGTAAGTATCTATGTCCAAAGACTGCATTATTTTCATGAGACAGCTTTCCCAAAACTCTTCTCAAAAGTAGATCAAAAAATCATCTTTCCCAAAAAGTCATCTTTCTTCCTGCTGTGTCAGCTGTAACCCTGGCATGAAAAATTGAGATATTAGTAAAACAGACAACCCCTCTGAGAATGTAATAATAGATTTGATTATTTAAGACAAAACCTAGCAATCTTGTTTTCATTTTATCTAATAGCTTCACCTGAACTGTCTTGCTTTGATTTCCCTCCCCCTCTTCCACTGGACCAGCACTGTGTCTACCAGCAAGCTGGTTTTCTGTGTTTTCCACAAATGATTGGTTATAGCAATTAGGTTTCTTGGCAGACAGCCCTGAAAGTCAGGTTGCTTTCAAGAGACTTAATTCCATTGCCTTGTACTCTACCACAAATGATGTGACCTGTATTAATTACTATTGCTAGGAACAGAGTTGGGGAATTAAGGATGCAGTCGGGCGTTGTGGGACCATAAGCTTCCCCAAAGCTCCAGAGGTTTGTGTCATGAATGTCTTGACAGAAGCAGGTAAAAAGATCAGGAGTTTCTACAGGACCCCTGTATTTTAAACAGCCAGTGCTCTGCAGTAAATAATGGGGTGGTGCTGTTGGAAAAGACTTTTCAGAGAAGGAGTGAGTGACATTAGGTGGAATTGCAGGAATGGGCTGGCTCTTGGCCAGCATCTTCAATGGCAGACACAAGGAACTGGAGAAGAAAGAGCCCAAAGTCCAAATTCTTTTGAGGTCTTTTCTCAACAGCATAAATCTCCATTCAATACAGGGGACTTTGAAGGCTGTAGCTCAACTTCATCTATGACATCTATGATTTATAGCTCTGATCAAGTATTCTCTGGGTATATCTTTCAAGGACTACTAAAGTGAAGTCAAAGATGAGTTGAATTCAGAGGTGTTTTTATCAATCTTTGGAAGAAAAAGAAAGATCCTCACACCCAATTGAATGTAAAGAAAATAATTTTGTTGGCCTCAGTGGATAAGAATTCTCTATTCTCAAGTGCATTTTATAGTTTTTCACATATGAAACAATGATTTTAGGCAATAAAAGATATTTTCAAATAAGTTAGTTTCAGCATAGAATCACTGTTAGACTAAGCAAGTAGAATTCTGGAAATGGTTCTCTTGAAGTAGTTCCTTCACTAGTTGTGAACTTGTAACACCCTTTAATTAGGCTTTGTATCAGACTGGCTCTTCAATGGCTTCCCTCCTTACTAGAGCCTAACATAGGAGATTTCCTGCACAAGATGCCTGAAACAGGTCACGGTCCAAAACCAACTTCTCAGTTTACTAAAGGTAAATATTTATGTCCCAAAAAACTTATGTTGTCATTTCCCATCTGCAGTTCTGTATAAACAGAGCATTTAAGTGGAAATGCAAATGATCTTTCTCCTGCACTTCTGTGAACACCTGAAGGATATATAATAGCAAAGTGCAGGGTTTTTTTCTTAAGGATTTCTTGAAATCAGTTTAAACTTCTCTAAAGATTCTAGCAGGAGACAGCTGAAAAGAAATGAAGAAGAGTTGTGCCAAGAAAATTACATTACTGTCATTGTTAATTTGCTTTAAATATCTGTGAAAAGAAGTAGTCTATTCTCTGTTAAAATTTCCCATTGGCTTACAACAAAGTGGTGAATATTATATTTTATAGACTCTGACATGAAGATTCTGTTTAAATATTTATCTTTTGAACAGCTATGTTTACAGCTAAAACCTTCCTTCAACTTAAACTTCAGCAATAATATGATATATTCCTCTTCAGAAGTTGTCTCAGGTGAAAACACATTAGCTGGTCAGGTTTTATGAAGTTCTGCAGATTATTTGCTCAAATGGAGGTCATTACTTTAAAGGTCAAGGTGAAAACATGTAGTGGACCACATTATGGTTATGAATTTGGAGAAGAGATTTGGACTTCACCGTGGGACACCATTCCATATTGACAGTATTGTGTATAAATTTCACTGCTGGGTTTTGAATGAACAGAAGAAATTGAGGCCTTATTGATGAAAACACACTTCTGGCTTGGAGAGAATTAAGTAAATAAATTGGTTTTCTCATTTTCTTCTCCTTGACATTTGTATTTTCCAAACTGCAAAATATTTGTGAGTACCAAGAAAGAGTTTTGCCAAATAAAAGGAGTGCTGTTTCTTCTGTGCCATGTACAGGAAGCATTGAAAAGTGTCTATGTCATATAAAGGAGCTTTTAAATTTATTGTGTCTATGATTGTGGTTTGGGGAACATGCTGAAGCAGAGATAAATTTTGGTGGAGAGTCAGTTGGGCCTCATAAAGATGCCACTGGGAAGCCTGCAACTCTTGAGTACTAAACTTGTTAGTGTTAAAATATCAAGGGAAGATATAAATCTGCTTTAGGTGCTGCATCTACTCCCTGTGCACACAAGTTCATTTGCCACTGGATGCTGTGGTTACAGTGCCAGCCACGATGAAATCTGGAAAGATTAAGCAGGATAATATTTGTTTTAAAAGGAATGTTCTCAGCACCAAGTTCAGAAGAAAGGATGCAGCAGAGCCCTGTGAGTCCTGGCAGGAAGGGACGTGCACAGGGAGGCTGCAGGGACAGGGATGGTTGTGCTGTGGCTGATGTGGTGCAGGAAGGTTTAGGAGGACAACCCAAGCCCTTTGCATTTCCAGGACTCAGTCTTCAAGCAGCCTTTGTCAGTGACAGCCCCAGATCCTCTGGAGCAGCTGGGGGACTGCATTTGATGTCTTTACCTAGAACAATGAAATTAAAATGCCTTTTTCTATTAGGTTTCAAATACTTCCTTTTGCATGCAAATGCACTTTTCCCACCCGAGAATGTTTAAGGCCAAATACCTGCAAGATTCAAGAATCCTGTTGGAACTGCTGGGTGAATTGGAGAAATGGACTGCTCTGGAAAGCAAGGCCTTACTTTGCTCCAGGTTTTTCATCTCCACTGCTAGTGAAACAAATTGATTGATAGCAATTAGTCTTATTAATAGCACAAATGCAACCCTTACACTGAATGAGTTCTGCAGGCTCTGACTGATTGAATTTGTGCCTTTCGAGGTTAATCAAATATTTCAAAGGAAGGTGATGGTGAATAGTAAAATTCTTTGAGTCTATCAGTATTCTGAACAGCTGTTTCTAGCTATGCAAATTCACTTGAGCTGATGTGCATAGTATTACATGAGATATTTATTGCCCAAGTAGGTTTCTTTTTGCAAATGCAGTCTTCTTGCAATTAGTAAAGCTCTTAGGTGCTTTTGCAGGAAGCAATGTCCTTCACAGAAATACCAAAGTCAATTCACAAAGGAAATTTAACATTTGAGGGAGATATGAAAGAAAATGCCCATCCTGATGCTTGTAATTGCACTAAATAATTATTTTTGTGTATTTTTAATTTAGGTATTTCTGAATTTCATCCCAGTAACTATAAGCAGATCTTTCTAAAGGTATTATATGGGATTTTTCTGATCTTGAAAATGCTATTTCATAATATGTCTTTAAATCACAGAAGTATGTCAAAGTATATTTCAAAATAAACAGTTTATTCAATAACTTCTGAGATAAAAAAAATTACATTTCCTAGATAAGAATGTGTGAAAGTGTTCCCTTGCTGACAACTCAAAGTATGACATCATAAGGATTATAAGGGTGGAATCTAAGTAAAGTCATTTTTGATTAGAGGTACATTTGCTGTGGTGGTGCAGGTGATTTTGTAGAGGAAAAGCTGCACTTATTTAGCTCAGCCCAGAGTTTAGAAGGCAGAATTCCACATGACTAACAAATTGTAATATTTTGAGGAAATATTCCCTAATTGCAAGTAGCATTTCTGCTTTTGATAGTCAGCCTTCTGAAATGAAGTGGTACCATGTAATGAAGCTCAGAAGCTCTTTTCCAACACAACTGCTTTGGCCAGACCAGAGCTGTGACCTCAAAAATGCAATTGGCTGGCCTTGTGCCCACGCCAGGGCTGGATGTGGGATTGGTGAGGATATTTGCCTCCCTTGTTTATATTCTGAGTTGAGGACCAGCAGATGGGTCCCTCTTTATCTTAGAGGGAAAAATTCCAGCCAGCCAGGTGAGAGGAGAGCTGAGGGTTCTCTTCCCATTTATCAAGGATTGCACTGAAATGACATTTTTTACTTTTAATAAGTAGAAGTTAAGTAATAATTTTATTAATCTCATTCTGCTTACTTTTTTTTTAATAAGCAATAAAAATTATAAATAATTAAAGAGCCAAATAAGCCATGTGCTGGTGGGTTATTAATGCAGGCCCAGGGCACATTGTACGTTGTGCTCTTGAAGGCAAATTGACTTTAATCAAGGCCCCTGCATTAATTACTTAGTCATTCTAGCCATTTTCCTTGCTATGATAGTATTATTTTTTTTGTTGCATTTTGCTTCACATGAGCAAACTCTTCTATTTCGGGGACAACAAAAAAAAAAAAACTAAAAAGTCTGCACTATAGATTTTCATTTAATTAAATGTACTGAGGTTGAGGCTGTTGCAATCCCCAGCCACAGCACATGGCTTTTGAGCCTCGGTGCACAGAATTTCAGGTTTCTGCAGCCTCTCAGTCCATTTGGACAGTTTTCATGTCCACTCCATGATGGATGAAATGTGGTAGAGGATTTCTGCCTGAAGTTGTATAAGCCAAGAAAAGAGGAGCCAGGTTGTCTTTAAATTTGTACCTGAAGATTTCATATTACTCTCTTTACTGTTGCTTCTCAGTCTTGGTCCTCCCTGAAGGCTCCAGAGCAGCTGGAATGGAGCCTTAGATGGTCAGTGGAGATCTGGAGTAAAACACAAAGCTCATTTAAGTTTGGTGTTGAAAGTTTAAGTTGCAAAGGCCTTGGCTTGTCCTTGCACTGGGCCCTGAATTCCCTCCAGGCTGAGAAATCCAGACTCTGTTAAACCAAAGTACTGCCTTAGCCACAGGGAAATGTGCTCCTTCAAGCCTTGCATGAAGACACAGAACTTGATTTTTATGTTTTGAGATAGCAATAAAGCATCACCTCTGACCAGCTGGGCCCTCCCCAGTATCTGCGACTGGGCACAAGTGAGGTGAGTGTGTAAGAAACATGTAACTCCTGTGGAACATTATTCTTCCTTGCTGTGGGATGTGAGGCTTCCTGTTCATTTTGATACCTTGGATTGAGATCTTTGAAAAATCAGATTGGCAGTGTATTGATTCCATATTTTTTAACCATAAAATATTTCGCTATAGTGTGGGCCAATGGCCACTGCTTTTTCTGAGATACCTTCATATATATATGTTTATGTATGTATGTGTATATGTGTGTATGCATCTAAGTGATGCAGCACTGATAGTAATCTTCCTTGAAAACTCAGGTCACTGCTCTTATTTAATATATTATTCTGATCTACTTGAAGAATATGACAGGGAACTGGACAGATTAGCTTTCAGTGTGGCAGCCTGATACAGCCTTAATTAATTTGAAAAGAGAAGAAAATAAACATATAAACTCTCAGGTCACTGCTCTTATTTAATGTATTATTCTGATCTACTTGATCAGAAGCTGGACAGATTAGCTTTCAGTGTGGCAGCCTGATACAGCCTTAATTAATTTGAAAAGAGAAGAAAATAAACATATGAAACTACTTTAAACTCATAAAAACTCAACTCCCAGTGCAGCAACCAGGCTAGAAATAGCAGCTCCAGCTTTTGAAAAAACTGAGGCATTTCCCCCATTTCCTTTGGTCACTAAACTGGGATGTCATTGTGGCTTGAAGGCACCACTAGTGTCACTGGCGTTTCTCTTCTCCATGCAGTGTTGGCAAGGGATGGTTTATATCCAAAAAGATGCTGCTGCTTTGATTCTTTATTTTTTTTCCTTGTAAAATTGTCCCATTGCTCACAAATCTCACAGCTAGATTATTTTTTTAAGTTCAGTTTAATTACATTTGAGAAACTGAAGGGAAGCTAAGAGGAATGACTTTCAGGAAAGCATGTTTAGGTGGGTTCAGTATTCATAACTGAGGTCTCAGTACCTGCAGAGAAACATCTGGCCATTTAATTAGGTGCTTAACCAAGAATTTAGCTCCTTTGAACACCTAGCTCTAAATTCACATAACATGCTAGTCTTCATAATTTTGTTTTAACTCACAAGGCAATTTTGTGAGATTTTCCTCTTCATCCTTTCTCTCTCATAGCTGTCCTCAGCATTCAGAGGCAGTGGAGCTGTCCAAGTTTTATTGTACGTAAGACTAAGTGGGGAGATGTTGGCACTAAGGGAATGTTACCTGTCTGAAACAGGAACTACTGCTGAAACCTATTACTGCTGTCAGCATCTTGGAATAAGCAAGGCCTGGAGTCCATCTAAAGAGTCTCTTAAAGAAAGGTTAAAAGGCAAAGCATTTAGAGTTGTAGCTAAAACAAGAATAAAATTCCCTCTGCCCTGTGAACTCACCCGTGGAATTGTGATGCAGTACAGAGAAGAACCTTTCCTTCCTCCCTGCAAGCACTAGGATTGCTTCACTTTAGATGGCACCAGCTAATTTGGGAAGAACAGAAACTGTGGAATACTCTGTAAGTAAAAATGGGAGTCTAGTTCAAAATTAGTAGGAGTCAGGATCTTACCAGCTGCATCCGAGGGCAGATCAAAGATAGTGCAGAGGAGAAAAATAATTTCTCTGTCATGAAGACAGACTGAAACTCAGTGAAGCGGCTCAGAGAGAGCTAGAGCAGTGGATAATTATCCTGGAGCAAAGATATAAATGTAGGAATGATGAGAAAAGTTTCCATGGGCTGTGATACCAATAAAGATTTAAAGTATTTAAGCAATATGTGATGACAGGCGGTGCATATCCAGAGAAATAGAGCACGCCTCGGGTAATGCTGTAAAGTGTCTTGACAGCAGGTTCACATTTTAGATTCCTCCATGTCTTACACCTTTATCTACCAATCTCAAGTGATTTTAATCATTAAAAAAAAAAACAAAAAGCACTGCCCAAAGTGTCCTGCAAAGCAGCTTGAGACAAGTGATTAGAATGGAGAATCTGCCACTCTGCCTCCTGTGCTCTGCTTCTGTTGCCAGCCTAAAATGTACTTTACCTTTACACTTAAAAAAATTATTTCCTGGGGTGCACCTGTTTGATTATTCCAGCCAGCCAGGAGAAAATGCCCTCACAGTATTGTTTCAGCCTGCATAAGAGCAGAATGTATGACATGGTTTCCATAGGCGAGAATGCATTTGGATGTTAGAGCTGCACCACAGTTTCCAAGGGCAGAATCAAGGAAGAGAAAAGCAGATATTATTTTGGGAGTATCAGGTTAAGTAAAATCAGATTCTTTATGGGAAAGTGTCTTGAAGATGGTTTATATCCAAAAAGATGCTGCTCCTTTACTTCTTTTTTTTTTTTTTTCCAAGAGAAAGAACATGGAAGACCATCTAGAAATAAAGCAGAAATGTGCTCAGAATCTAAGTTTCTTCTGCAGAAAGGACTTAACTCAGCCTGTGCCTGATCCATGGCCCTGGCTGCTCTGCCAGCAGCACTGACACACACAGACTAACAAGAGAGTGTCCATCTCTCATTACAATTCCTTAGGAATAGGAACCTGCCTGGGCTCTGAGCTTTCTTTGAAGGCCTATAACCCAAAACTTGTTTCTCCCCACATCCTGAAATCTTACCCTGTGCTGCTGCTTCCAGACATCTCACAGGTAGCCACAATGCAAATTGAAGAGCCTCCTCTCAATGCTGTGCTGGTTTAATTGCTAAATGAAGACAAGCACCTGACAAAACTGTTAGCACCATGACTTGTACCAGATGCACAGATGCTTATTCATTCAGAAGAGACAGGATTTGTAATTAGCTGTGGGTTTGACTGTGTGGGCTGCTCAAGCAAGCGTCTGCCTCAGAATGGCTTTGCATAAAAATCAAACCCTGCTCCTAACTGCTGAAAATCTTTGATGCAGCCCAGAGAATTTACCCAGGTTTCTGATGGATATTTTGTCAGCTGGGCCTGATTTTGCTTGACTCCTGTTCTGTGGCTGATTTGGGGTAAATGTTGGTCCATGTGGGCAAAGAGGGCTCTTTGGTATGTACAGCCAGTGATCTCGACATGTGTAAAAATAATTTTTGCATGTGGATGGTTGCAAATCATACATCAAACCACAGACAGGACCCTGCACTTTGAATTTGATACTGGTGTTAAACAGAGTGATGTTCAAACCAGGGTTTAGGCAAATATTTAGCAAAGGGTGAGGTTTAGCTGAATATTAATTTGCAGTCTTTGCATGAAAAGTGCATGCAAAATTCTGGAAAAATCTTGCATGATTTCCTGAGTTTGATTTTTTTCATGCAACAATATTTAAAAGATAGCAATGAATCATATTTTTGTAACTTTGTCTGTAGCAGGGGGAAAATGTTAGATCTGCTTTAAAAGAAAAAGAAAACTCATAAGACATGGCTCCCTTAGAGTTCTCTCCACTTTACTAGAGTTCTCACAGCCTGGTGAACACTTAATAATAGACAAATTGGTAAGTGAATTGGATAGAGATCCTTTCATTGACATCCAGAAAAGCATTAAAAAGCCTCCCTACTTTATACTGCAATAAAAACATCAATGGAGATACAGAGGCACTGCAAAATGTATCTAAAATGGGGTAGACTGATCTACCTCCCTATTCTGAGTTTCCAAGGAACCTGTATCTTCACATGAATATTTTACAGCTGTTTTGACAGCCAGTGCATAAACATACAGAATAAATACAGTCATCAACTAAAGAGTATCTCTAGACATTGTCATTTTCATTTAAGCTTTCTGATGATATACAAAATAATCACAGAAATATATTTATTGCAAGTAATGATTGTTGCTATGGTATATTAGAAGATTAAAAGCATAAACTCCCTCATGAGGGGAAAAGACTGTAATATGCAAATACTTCAGACAAGTGGGAAAAGCTGGCACTCTGTTGGCCAGTGGAAATGCTTCACCAGAAAGGTGTTGTCTTCAGATGCCTGATTGCACATACAGAGGGAGCTCCAGGTGCTGTGTCTTCTCTAGAATGCAGTCCTGAATGGTTTGTGCTTGTTGCCACCTTCCAAATGTTACTGCAAGGCTTCATTTTATTAATTACTTCTTGTTTTATCAAGAATGCTCAGAAATTCTTACTTGTATTGCTAACCTGTTACTAATGAAACAGTGCAGACTACTCACTTCTAATTAATATCTCAGGTATAAACAATTACTCCCTAAAAATGTATGGGTGTATTTAATGCTGAAAGGATTTTCTATAAAGTTGGGACTTTGAGGAGCACAGTCACGACAGCAAAGGACAGAGGAGAAAACAGCTGTTTTCAGCTAGTATATATATATATATATGTGTGTGTATATATATATATGTATGTATACTAGCTGAAAACAGCTAGTATATATCTATATCTATATGCATTTTCCATCTTTTTGATTGTAAGGAAGCAGTGTTTTGCGAAGGCTTCCATAACAAAGTAAGGAAAGGTGCATGGGATCCAAAGACCCCACATTTGTTCTGACCAGACAGAGTTGTTTACAATGTTGGCACATAACAGCATGAATTAGTGTATAACTCTCAGGAGATCTGGGGGTATTTTTCTGTCTCCAAAACATTATTAACATTACTTTATTATAAGAAGTCTGGCTATGTTTTCCCAGTTACAAAAAATGTCTGCTACAAAAAGGCCAAGTATATTCATACTGTGCTCTAAATAGTCGAGAAATTCCATATAAATGGTACTAAATAATTTGTTAATGCCCTACCAGCTTATTCTATAACACTTACCCCAACAATGCAAAACCAACATGGATTAAGTCTCCATATGAGCAAATGCACCTGTATAGGAGAGGGGGAAAATCTAGAGCTGCTTGCATGCCACTAAGAACATAAATCAGGCTCTCATGAATAATTTAAGATGACAAATCACCCTGACTTTTAGCTGGCTGTGGGCACACAGAGACATTCCTCTGCATTACAGGAGCTGCAGGCTGTAACTTGTTCTGTGGCAGATTTTCCTGTGTGTCCTTTCCTGAGGTTTGTCTTATTCCTTCCTGAGAGAAGCTCTCTTCCCCATTTCCATGTGCTGATGGGGATAGGGATAGTCTGGAGCAGGGGTACAGATTCCTGTGAATCTCTCCTGCACCTGGAACAACTCTTAAAAAGGAGTGTGAGCTCAGGAAGCAATTGCTTTTAAAAACCATCTCCACCCTGAATGGAAAAGATTTTCATTTCCATCTTTTTAATGATTATTCCTGTGCTATTTATAAGAACTTGTTTCGCAATCCCAGTATTTTATTAGCCATAATTACTCCAAAATGAGCATCATTGCCTTTTACGTGGGCTATATAACACACACACAGCAGAACATACTGAGCTACTTCTGCAGTGAAGCTGTACTGGGGAAGCTGATGTGGTGTTTGGAAATTGGAGATCACATAACTGGGATTTTTATCCCCTTCATCTCATTTCCAGCACAATGGCCTGGATTTTCAGTATATCCACTAATATTTCTACCAGACACAACATGATGAATAAAAGATCAAGTAGTGGTTTTTAAATTGCTGTATAGTATTTATTATTCATTTAAAGAAAAAACTGTAATCTTCCCATTTTGTTTTGGTAGAGGATCATGTGGTTATGGCTTACTTTTATTTTTCAGAATATTTCAAGTTTTATACTCCTATAAAGCACTTAAGCTCAGTGCTTATGATGAAAATACCTGTACATGAAACATATATTTTTTTATCATAGAGGTCTTTAGGTGAGAAAAGACCTTTGAGATCAAGTCAAATTATTACTCAGCACTGCCAGATCCACCACTAAACCATGCTCTTAAATCCCTCATCTACACATATTTTAAATAACTCCAGAGTTGGTCACAAAGTTTGTTAAAGCCAAAGAACACTTCTTACCCATAAAATGAATAAGGAATATTATTTAAATTTCACATATTATTTTGGAAGTCTTAGCAGTACACTGAGAGGAAAGCAAGATGTTTGTGTATCCATGGCATCAGCTCTGCTACACAACCTGCTCCAGCCTCAGGGCCACCTCCTGTGCTCCTCCCAGCCTTGACCTCCCTAATATCTGCTCCTTGGAGACAAGAAGGAGAAAGTGATTGTTGCAGCAACATTTCACCTTTAACTCCATATTTGCATTTTTACAGCAGAAAACTGTCATTGATTTTCAATGATTAAATGAAAAGGGTTGAAGCCCAGTAAAGGTTTGGGAGGAAAAAAAAATTAAGTAGTTGTAGAAGAATGAAGGTCAAGTTTGGAATGATGGACAAGTAGATTTTATTTCTTTTTTTAAAAATTATTATTATTATTGCTATTATTATATATGTAGGACAGTCTTGGAAGTGTTCTGTGTGCATTGACCAGGGTGGCATCTGAACTGGGCAGTACCTGACAAGGCAAGAGAGGAGAAAATGTGTTTGATGCAAGGTAACACAATGCTCATGGTTATCCCATATCTGGCAGGCTCATCCCCTTTCCCTGGAACGCCTGGCTGTGGCTAGGAACAGCCCAGAGCACTACCCAGCCCTTTGGTCTGATTTGCTCTAACAGTTTCTAGAGCTGCAGGTGAGAATTTTACACTTATTTTGCATATATTCAGCAGGCAGTTGACCTACGCATAAAATCATCTTCTGAAATGTGATTTTTAGATCTTAAGCATCTTACTGTAATTACAAGCTTCTGACAGAAGGATTAAAAAAAAATAATAGAATCACTGGATGCATTTGGGGGCACTAATATAATAGCATGAGGTTGATATTAAATGCACAAACATATTAGTAAACTGAAAGCTTTAATTCTTCAGTTGGATAGCACAATCTGTTATCCTAAATTAAATTTCCAAAGGAGTATTTTTTTCAGATATTACATACTTCATAGCTGACAGGGACACTATCTAATTAGCTATTTATATGCAAGGCATACCAGGGGATAATTAGAAACATGGATTATGCAAAGGCAATCAGACTGGCAGAGGGCAGAGGAAGATAACATATTAAATCAAATTTGTATATATGCTTATATAGTTTATCATGTGTCATTTGGCTGTATTACCTTAATGCTTCATTTAATATGTTGTTACACATATTACTGTAATCCTGTAATTTATAAATTAAACATGGACTCTCCTGAAAACAGCATCTATTGGCCCAATGAGTCAGATCAGCCTGCAGAAAAAGGCTCAATTAAGGTACAAATGTATCCTGCCCCTTGGGAGATGGCCCTGCACATCTCAGTTTGCATTTGTCTCAGGTCACACAGGGGCTCTGTGGGTTCCTGCCTATCTTCTCTCCTCCTCAAGATCTGCATTTCCAGAGAGATGGTGAAATGAGGGGGGTGTTTGTCTCTGGTCCAGGCAAGGAGAGGGGGAATGGGAAAATATTCTTTTCTTAGTCAGGAAGAGAAGAAAAACAACATGTCTGAGTTCAAGCAGGTGAGGAAAGATGAGTGTTTGCTGTATAAAGATACAGATATCTCCTATGATTAATGGGAGAGGGAGGTCCTAAACCAGCTGGATCTCTCTGTGATGGTTTGGGATTTGTCAGTTTTTCATCCTGGACTGTAACAGAAAGTTTAAAGGGCTTGTTCTGCCAGGTGGTGACCAAAGAAATGACAGGTAGAAAGTCTTTCACATCTGCAAATAGATATGTTTTACCCACTTGGTGGCCACCTCAGTCAAACAAATGTTTTAAACAGAGTTGTTCAGCTGATGTTAGGCCTACAACAAATATGCATATACTGACGCAAATCAATGGAAGTTTTTCCAAACTCTTTAAAATTTGGCAAATTTTACTGTTTCCGTTGGCAAGTCAAAAACAGAACCAGGAACAGCTTCTGAAATCTAGATGATGCTCCTACTGCTGGGTTAAAAGACTGTGTCTAATCTGCTTTTACTGCATTTATTAAACATTCAGAAGTTGTCTCTCCAGTTTACAGTGAAAGGGGGGCCAATTCTTTTAAGGTCTAATTGTAGGAAAATCATGTAACAAAAGCAAAGGGCAGCAAGAGATATAAGTAATTGTGTCTACAGCACACATAAGACTAGTGATTTTTTTATCTGGGAGGAAAGAAGAATCTGTATTATTCTTTGTCCTGAATGACACTTAAGGTAAACAATGAAAGAAAATGCATTTTAGGCTGATTCAGTCCATTTCTTCAGAGGAATTCCTGCTGTTTCCTTTCATTTTCTTCTGATAATTTTGGGCTAAGCACTTAGGGATCATTAGTACTGGGTCTTGTGCAGCTGCCAGCAGATTTTTTTTCTCAGAAAGAGCTGATGTACTCATGGAGGAGTGTAGACATGGCTGGCATTGAAATTGCATTTGAAGAACTCAAATAAAATATTTTCCTCCTTACGTCTGAATAGTTCTAATCCATAGTGACTTCTGACTCTATGTAGATATATGTGAATTTGGGTGAGGGACAGCAGAGGTTCCCCTGTACAATTTGAAATTCCTCTGATCGTGCTCATCCTCCAGCAGATTTCTCATGGGAATTGATGGCATGCTGCTTCTGACACAGTGAGCTTCCAAATCATCACAAACTCTCCTTTTATTCATGCTCTAGTCCTAACTTAAATAATATGACTGGCATATGAATGTTGGCATAGCTGAATACAGAATTTACCTCCTGGACTTTAGTATGCTTTTAATATTTATTCATTGGTCTGTTCTAGAAGAATATTTGTCATCCTAACTGGATTTCTGGATGGATATCAATGGATCATTAGTTTTAATTATAATATATCAATGTCATGCTGGTACAATTTCTATCTACTGAAATTAATGTCAGTGATATACAGTACTGCCATCACTAAATTCTTCATGATAGCTATAAATACCAAAACCTGTTTTCTTTATGTTATTCACAGATTGATTTATCCAGCACAGTCCAATCAAAGAGGCACCATTTAAAAAGTGATTTCATGGTAATGGTGGATGAGGTGCAGCTGTACTGGCCCATCCAGCTCTGAGAGGGGAACACCTGACGTGGCAAGTAATATATAGATGATGTATTGTGGATAAAAGATTGGACTGGGAATCAGGAAATTGAGTTTTGTTACTGATGCTGCCACTGCATTGTAGATTATCACTTTTAAAATCAATTGCATCTCAGCATCTTTATTTGTCAAGTTGCTTTCTTCATGAACTGGCTTGATATAAGCAAGAAAGCTGCTTTATAATATATATTTGTGGTTGTTAATAATAGTGTGTTTTCTGTCAAGTTTGTTTGACTGGATCAGGCCTAGGGACATCTGTAACTTCTGAGGAGAAGCCATAGACATGGAGTTGCCTGAATGTCTGTAGTGATTGCCCTCAGCTAAGACAAGCTTAAATTAAACTATCCCAACCAATTTCTCTTCTGCACATGACAGCACCAGCAAATGTCAAAACAAATAGGTTTAGTTGGTAACCACTGACAGACAAATCAAAACTGATTAAGAGTACAATAAGTCTTTTATGTTACTGCCTCAGACGTGGGCCACGTTTATTTGATTTCATAATAATAATAGTATCAAGGTTAATAGTTTGGATGAAAGGAAAGTAACCAGTATTTTACTGTTTTGAGAAAGTGTTTCTGAATCCATTCAGTGCCCACTTGCATTGACACCAGAGTTAAACCCCTGTGGAACAACAAAATTACAAGTTTTCTTTTGCAGGTAAAAAAAAAAAAGGTTATTTTGAAACCTGATTTACTATAGAGTCCCATGGCATCTAGTCTAAACACAGATTCTTTGTAACTGATGATTTAGTTGCTTTTGAATTTTCTTGCTCATCGTTTTTTTCTCCTGAAGACTAATTAATTTTAATATGCTCTGTAAGAATAATTTTATGTCCTCCATTAATGAAATCTTCACTTGGATAGCTCAGAATATTCAAATCACTTTGGCAGCTACAAATATAGAACAAGGTATAATTGTAGTCATGTTTATTTCCTGAGTCTTCTTGGGAGAAATGCAGGTTTTCTTTGCTGAGGTATGCTCTCAATAAATATTTTTTTTATTGTTGGAGGTTTTTTTGCAGTGCTTGAAGTTATTGGAAACATCTCTAGCTTTGCCTTTCAAAGTTTCACAAAAGATTCAGGCACAGTGACTGTGAAAAATGTTGATGTACAAAGAGTCTGTGACTGTGCTTGCTCCTTGTCCCACTGTATGAGAAACCCCATCCCTCCTCCTGGTCCAGGACTGGTTCTAACTCTGCTGATATTGGAAATGTGACTGGTTCCAAGTCTGCTGATACTGGAAATGTGACTGGTTCTAACTTCATGTTGCTTGGGACCAGCATTTGTCTGACAACTGTTACTACAGACCAAGCCAGGAAAAACAGGTAAGAACCTGTTATCTGCTTTATTCCTTCACTTCTATCTACAAAATATCCTCTCTATTCCATCACATTAATCATGTGTAGATGTACTTTGTTATGATCAATAATCTAGTACTTCAGACACCAAATTATTTAGAGCAAGGAGAGTTGGCATTTCTTACTGGCAAATGGAATTTCCTGCTGTTTTCTTCCTCTTCTGCTTATGTGAAATATTACAGCTTCATAGATGGTAAATTAAATGTGAAATACAATTTGGCATCTAAACCATGAAGTCTATTTCTGTCCTAAGAACAAACCTTTGTGAGCTGGCTGTATGGAGAGCTGTACAGGATGATAAATCCCATTTTAGTGTGTCACCACTAATGGTTCACCATAACTCCTTTATGAAAGTTTAGGATTTTTATAAGTGCTCTAAAAAGAAATATCTTTTTATACAGCTAGTTAGGTTAAGCCTAGGAGCATTTTTAATTAGGTCGTGCTCTTTTTTATTTTCCTTTATGTATTTTTTCATGTAGCAATGTGAACATGCACCTACTAGTTTAGGTGACCAAAGTGTGAAGTGCTTGGTTGCCACGGTTTTTGATCACAATATTACCATGGGAAAAACCCACAACTCCTTCTTAAAAACAGAGCACAAACAAGGTACAACAGGAGAGTGATAACTTGTATAAGGTGATCCCACAATTTTCTACCTGAATCTGACTGTACAGGAAGAATAAAGCCTAACCAGAGTGGATTTTTGACATCACAAAGTGCATTTCAACTTTTTTCTGCTGTGACTTCCACAGAGCTGTTAGTGAGGCAACCTCAGCCATTGCCCCACATTCTTAGGCACACATGGAAAGGAACGTCATGAAAGCCCAAAACATGATTATTAATTTGTTGAGAGGAAAAAAGCCACAACACTTAAACCAGAAACCTTGGGGTCATAACAACACCTATAAACCATAAATAATATTCACAATAAAAGGGGTGTCCTTCTTGAGGAAGATATAATTGAAGCACAGTTGGACTTGATGATCCTAAATTTCTTTTTTGGTTTAAGTGATTCTATGATTCTGTGTCTTAATGGTTGAAAATCAAGCACACAGTCATCTGGTGATGAACTCACCCACAAATACATTTGCTGTTACAGCAAAAGAACTGCTTAAAATTATGTCTGTCCATGCACAAAAATGTCAGTGAGTGTTTGAATCAACAACAACATTTAGAATTGCTGTAAAGTACACAGCCATTGTGTCTGGGTGGATCACAGCAGACTTGAGCCACAGAGGTCTCAGTAAGGTGCAGAAATCCTGAGCTATCTAATCAGTGGTAGAAATTATTTTTCTTTAGCTAGTGTTTATTTTGTCATTATTTTCTCAGCCTCCTTAAATACATGTCAGTATTGACCATTAGAGAGATAAAAGAGCCTGAGTAGATCAGTATCAGGCTGGAATGATGTCTTCAGTCTTTCAAAAGAGAGAGATTAAACCTCTCTGCTGGCTCACTCATGTGGTAAATATGATGAAGAAGGAAAGCAGAAAGTTTTATATAAAATTTATAGTATTTCCAGAACAGAAAAACATGGGAGTTACTGCATTGGATCAGTGCAGTGTCTATGCAGCCCATAGCTGTCACAGAAAGGGTTTGTATCACAGCCAAACACAAACAAAAGGCAATTACAGTCTAAGGAGCTCTAGGGGGAAAGTGTTTCCCATCTTCAAAGACAGGAGAAGATCTATAAACCTTCCCTGCAGCACAGGAGTTTATATGCCCGCTAAAGCATTTAAGGGATAAGGTTTTTGGTTTGAATTTATTATCACAACACTAGATATTACTGATATTCTTGTAAATGCCTAATCTCTGTAACTCCTCATTCACTTATGGACTCAGAGATGCACTGAGTCAAGAAATTCTCTGGTTTGACTGTTCATTTTTTGCCATCAGTCTAAGAATGACTCTTGGTGCTGCTGGAAAGAAGAAAGTGAACTCATCAGCTTTGTTCCTGCTCTGCAAAATGGGACCAGTAGCTCAGTCACTGCAATGGTGTTCCTCAGAATATCCACATCCTCCATGCATCTCCCACATTGATTCCTAGGCTCTGGATCCACCCAGAGGTGGAGGGAAGAAGTGTCACTCCTGAATTTACACCTGGGTCAGTGGCAGTGCAAGGGATGCTGCCTTGCTCACACACCTGCCCTTAGACCCAGGTCTCTGCCAAGGGATGAACATGACAAAAAACACAAGTTGTCCAGTCATGTGCAGAAATAAAGGACTGCTTTGTGGTTCTTTAATCTCTTTTATACTGTATATGAAATTATCAGGATGAGGAAGAGCAGTGAATATGATGCTGATAGATTGCTAATAGTCAATGTGTATCACATCAAACAAATGTAACTAGGGAGAGTCAAGGGAGTATCTTTTTTAATTTGTGTTCTTTCTAGCTGCCTAAACGTGATTGTTATACTGAATTGCAGACTGAAATTTCCTGGCAATATATTTATATAAAAGGAATTTAAAACAAAAACTTTTGCCAGGAAAATTCTCAGTGCCCAAGACTGTTCACATTCATTTTATCTCTTTCTCTTGTGACTGAATGGGTTACTCCAGCCTTGCTTACAGCAATTGATTGGTGACTCTCCTCCCTTTGCAGGGATGGAACATTAGAAGCTGTGTAAAATGGAAGAAGCTTTTGGAGTGTCAAACAGGCATGAAACAGAAATCTAGTCTGTGATTTGAAGGCTGCTGCAGGTGTTTAACCATCTGTATCTCTCCAAGAAGTGAACGTTGCTAAGTGACCAGTACTACTTATCCAATACTGAATCAACCAAACTGTTTATTCCTGCCTCTTTCTGTTGCTGAGACCAGTTGGGTCCCAAATATGCTCTGTGAGTCATGATGCACTCCAGCCAAAACTGTGCTTGGCACACCACTCCAGCCAATAGTTCCCCCATAGATTTTCTTGGAGGTTGCTGTGAAATTCATGGCAAGCATAGCTGGCTCTCATTATGCTAAACAGTCCTTCCACAAACACCTGAAGGCAGCAAATGGCTCAGTATGGGATGTCAGTGAGGGAGCTGTGTTCTGTGCTTCCCCCTGGGAAGTGTGTGATGATGTGCTGTTGCCAACCAGCAAAGGCTGTTTTGTCAAGGAATATTGATAGAGAAAGGTCTGACCTGTTCACCATCAGCTCCATCCATATTATAAATGCTAAGGAATAGAGCTGCAATAAGAGCTCTATATCTGTATTCCCAATGTCACAGCGTGCATTACAGGAGTGCTTTGCATTGGCAGTCGAGTGCAGTACACAAATGAAGAAGAAATGAGCATCTGACTCTGCTCCAAGCTGTGCTGTGGACAAACGACCTTATGCTCTGCATGGGGAGTAGGAATGTAACAACACCTGCCTTGCCAGAGCAGCTTGAGAAGCTGTGTAACAGAGTAGAACATTAATGCCCCTGCCTGGTAATATCCAACATGGGTTTGCTTTATAAAACTATAATAATCGTGTATCTATATTTTCATGAGGTGATAAGGTGTACCTTTCCCATCAAGAGACTGTAAAAGCTGATGTAATGGAGTTCAGGATTTCTTCTCTTTCCGTGCAGTTTTGAGTGAGGATTTTTTTTTTTTTTAGCACTTTGCAGTGCATTGGGGGATTGTCTTTAAACTGCAGGTGCAGGTATTTACAGTGCAAACCAGGTTTCAGTTATTCAGAGAGGATATAGGTGTGCTGTATGGGAAAGTTCAGTGGGGTTTGGGAAAGAATTAGGGCTGGGATGAGAGAGCTGGGGCATTCTGGAGAAGATGAAGACAGCCCCAGGAACGAGTTACATCCTCATGCAAGGAATGCTGAGTTCCATTCTTTAAGCTGGAATCATACAATATACATTCTTAGCCTGTGTTCAACCTGTCATGAGGTTATTTGGTAATTGCACTTGTCAGTTATTCCAACCTGTCTTTTATTAACCTACTAGGTCCATTTCCAGCCTGGTTTGGTGAGGCACATTTGGGGTTATGCTCAAGTGCTTTAAATTAACAGCTTCTCATAAGAAACTCCTGAATTTTCTTGAAGTTGTAGCCTCTCTTCTTGATTTTGTCCAATTGCTTCCATGCATGTTCTTTTCCCTTAATATTTTTTCAGTCTCCTAGTGCTTATATCATTTAGCAGACTACTTAGTATTCACGTGAAGTGCCTATAAAGAATATGGCTGATGTGGGAGTATCTTCTAATAAAATATACTAGACAAGGAGAACTCTGACAAGTGTGCAAAACAAGAGTGGTAGACTTACAATCTCTAATTATGAAAAACAGTAGAAAGTAGATTATAGGAGCCACTGTACCTCAGACCCCAAATGGTGACTTTGTATAGAGATTTTCTAAGTATTTTGAAGATCGAACCTCCCACAGTGGCTGTCTGTAACCTCCACCAGAGCAGAGGGGAGTTCACCCTCTCTCCAGCATCAAAATAACATTTGCCCCTCAGGCTCATACCCTGCAGAAAGTGCCAGAGTGGGCAGCATGTGGTTGAGAGTGCAACATGCTGAACCCTGAGAGCAAAGCACGAGGCAGCCTCCTCACCCTTCAGTTAATGAGCAGATAGGCCAACATCTCCTCCAAATGCACATTATAAATCTAATTAGTGATATGTACAAAATTGATTTGCATACCAAAAGGAAGAAAAACTCCTTCAGAGAAATGCTAGAATTACTAGCTTTGGAAAAATAAAAGATTATTCTCTAAAGTAAATCACATGTTTTCTTCTGCAATTAGCTGAGTGTTTTAAATTGTTTATCCTAAGCCTTTCAACATCTTTTAAAGTATCAAGTGTCTGACTCTGTACTTGGCATCAAAATACAGCTTGCTTCAAATCAAAAGAGTTTTAAGATTCTGTTTAGATCCACCAAGTTGTTCTGATTAAGCAAATCTTTAGGCTGATGTTATGTCAAGATAAACTGGCAAAAACCAAACCAATACACTTATTTTTTATATTCCTCTATTTTATACAGCATACAAGGACAGAAAAATCTGTCATTTTGTATGTCCATGAGGTATCAAACACCTTTTCATAATTCATAAATAATCAATAGTAGGAGTACTTGTTAAAGTTGCATTTGCAAGCAGAAATCCTTGGCATTCACATCATGTCTTGCATGACTAAGTGCTTTAAAGATTTTAATTAGAGTTGATTTGAATCAGTGAAACAATATAGAGAGGGATCTGTTTAACAGTCCACAGTGAATAATGATAATACTAAAATTGTACATACCAGTATTTCAAATTGCATTTGTAGGAATTACATTCATGGTCCATGGCTATTAATAGTCTTTACTGGACTGAACACTGCTCTGAGTTCCAGTTCTATGTCATTAAAACCTGTCACTGAAAATAAGTGGTTTTAGATCTGTAGCTGTTTGTTTTATGCTCAAAGAGCTATGGAATGTTTAACATATGTTGGAATAAGTAATTTGTAATCCAACAGGCATTCAGTGTTTTAAAGCAAATGTGTGGCAGAAATACGTCTAATCTAATTACAAGGAACTCAGAATTCAGCAGAACTGCAGATTCAAGCAGTAGCTCTGGAAAGATATGTAGTAAATTGCTTGAGATTTATTCTTCCTTCTAAACTTGCAGGTGTGGCTGAAGTCTGTGTGTTTGACAGCCTTGGACAGCAGGGTCCTACTCTCTGGCAAGCACTCTGTGGAGCTATTGTCATATAAATATTTAGAGGTATGACTTGATTCAAATTGTTTCAATATTAAATTCTTTCTTGAATATAGAACTCCTTTTAAACCTTTCTTCAAACCTCACAACTGAAACTGCTGCATAGCAAGTGTGCCTCAAAATTCCCAGTGGCCAAGTTCTTCCAAAGCTTAATGGACTTTCAATAAGATGTTGTGATTTCGGAGGGAAAATGATCATTTAGCCTGTAGTATGGTAGACAAAAACTGTTTTATTTAGAAATTAGCATGTCTGTGTGTATTCCGGTACATGTGTGTATATAATAATCCTTCAAATATCGATGAAAGCACAGTCTATCAAATGTTCGTGTTCTACCCTGCAAAATAATAATCCTCCTTCCAACACAATTTCATATACAATCATTGCTTTCCCCACATATCCATCACATTTAGTATGTAGTTTCTAGTTTGAATGGAGTACTTGGGATCTGGAAATTCAGGCAAATAATTTCTATTGTTTCTCACCAATATGTCTGTGCATTGTTGCAAGAAATGTAGGCAGTTTTCTGGCAGGAAAGATCATTTTCTAGCTTTGCTAGAAAAAATTGTTGCTAGGGTATGTGACTGTTTATTCAGGGATCTCGCTGGAAGTTAATTTTATCAGATCATATCTGTGAGGAAGACTGAAGAAGACTGAGTATTTCTCTTCAAAAAGGCCAAACAAAAAGCACAAGTACCAAGTCCACCTGCATCACATCCATATTTATTTGTCACAGTGATGCTAAAGCCAGGAAGCAGCCAATGCCTGAGCCATCCATCAGCTGGACACATCATGTATTTATCATTAGCAGGAAAATGGGGATTGATGGCTATTGAGGACAGTTCAGTTATCAAGTCTTCCACTGCTCATATCTTTGTGAAAGAGAAGCACCAGTTTCTCAAGTCTGTTACAATGGTGACCATGACCATGGCCTGGCTTTTGAAATGGCAGGGAAAATAATAAGATATTGCTGCTTTGCATGTTTAGGAGGCATAACCTGCCCTGTACAAAGGGAGGGAGAAAGCAAATTAGCTAAAATTAGATTGCTGTTATTCTGACTGCCTTAGCATGTCTAATCCTCCATGAACAGCGTTCATTTTTATATAACAAGCTTACTGGGAAATATATGCATTAAACATGACTTTTGTCCTTCTGCAAGCAGGGGCAGTGTCCAGAGCAGAGTCTGTGCAGCAATACTATTTGTCAAAGCCACTTCTGAAGCAAAGTTCTGTATCACGTGCTATCTTTTCTTTCCTCTTAGTTCTTCTTAATTCATCGAGGGAAAGTACAAGTATTTCTAAAACCATAATTACTTTACTATACATGACTACCTAAAATACATATTGTGGTGAGAATAAAGCTTGGTGGCTGGGGACTATCTAAGACCATAGGAACAGTAAACAAGCTCATCCAATATATTGTCAACAGGAGACAAATATTTATGGTGAAATGGCTTTCAGGGTAGAAACTATTGGATGCTCTTTTTTTTTATTTGTTCTCTGTCAGAGGAATGATTTAAAGTGAACCTCAACTCACATTTCAAATAATAGATGACAGGAGCTCATCCATTTCAGTATAATTCATTGTACTGCATATGTATGGGGGAGATTTCAAAAGAAAACCGAGGAGTGTTATTTCCAAGTGAGCCACTACATTTTTGGATGTAGTATTTCGTCCTCACTTTCCTTCTATTAAGGTTATTGGTTTCCCTGAAGAGAAAACTGCATTTTTGTGTTGAATATTTCTCTTTGTACCTTTTGTGTTTGGTGCCAGCTCAAGAGTGAGGGGTGCAGGGAATGGTTTAATATTCTTAATGTTTGACAGATTATTTTTTTGTTTGTTTGTTGTTTCTTTTGTTGCTCTTCTCAAGCATTAGTTTCCTACTTTATTTGCCTAGTGTACAATTCACTTTCCTGAAGAATTATCAGACCTCTGATTTCCATCCTTCCACATGTCTGAAACACAGAACTTCAATTCTCTTCAATATTATAAACCTGAAAAATTCACCTAATATCATTTATCTCTTATAGATTTCAGGGCTGGGGGTGTGTGCGGTGGGGAATTTTCTTATCAATCTATTTGATTTGAATCCTCAATAAAGATATCCCCTATTGAAAATGTTGCTTTGTTTAAAAATCCCAGGTCAGAGACTGAGCATAGCTGAATGCTCCCAAGCTGAGGGTGCTGGGTGCTTTCACAGCCTGATCTCCTGCTTGGGACTAGAGTCTGGAGGCTGAAACTCTCATTGGAGACACATGTCCAGACTGAAATCCCAGACATGGCAGAGGATGGGTGCCTCACTTGAAGTGAGTCAGAGGCTGTTCAGGGTGGGAGTTGTCCTATCTCCTCATCCATGAGAAACCCATCCACTCCTTCAGAAATGCTTCACCACAATTTGGACATGGGCTATCAGGTCCCTAATGCATATGCTGCATGTAAACCAAGGCAGATGCTATCATCAAATGTGTCAGAATTACTCAGGGAGCAAAATCAATCTCTTGTGGTTACAGGCAGTTTTCCTACATGAACAGAATGTTTTACTTCTGTAGACAACTATGTATGACATGAATGACAGATATGCTCTCTCTTTGAAGGAAACAAAATGCATAGTCAGTGTTTTACTTTCCAGTGAGCTGCAAACTTACGGTGATCTTCAGCTGATGAAAGCAAAAAGGAATGATTTTTAAATGATGAGGGTCAAGGCATTTTGGCACAGTAGAATGGAATGCTATTGCCATCATAAATTGCTTCACATTAGTGTTGGCCAGAAAGGCTTTCATCAAGATATTCACAAAACCAAAAGACATCACAGTAAACAGTAACCTGGGACCTGGCAGTGAGTCAGTCTTGGGTCAGGAAGGGGATATTTGTGCCAAACCAGCTTAAGTGACAAGATTCTCTTTGTATCCATTTGTTTATCACCTGTTCTTCTTCTTAATTCCCCTTTCATTCAATTAATTTCCCTGCTCTTGGGAAAAGTCAAATTTAATAATGCCAACCTGTACAGAAAAGATTATGCATATTCATGAATGCTTATGAATTATTGGCAAAATCAAGTTGACTCAACTTTGATCATGGCAAAAGGCAATTAAATATACTTGTCTTGTAAAAAACCTCAATCTCAGATGAATATTCTGGCTTGATCACATGTAATTTGAAATACATTTTGATGAAAAATGAGACATTGAAGGATATTAACTGAGGATTCCTCATGTCCTGTCTATAGAATTTTATCCCTGATCATAAAAGTAATGTACTTTACATGTCTAGAAATTCAAGAGGTTTTGAAGGAGTCTCTGGGGTTAATATTTAAATTCAGAAATCCCAGGAAGTTTGCAATGCATTCAATTTGTCTCATTCTACTGAAAGTGTCTTCTGCCTCTTTTTTGCCATTCTGAGGGAATTGACTCACTGTAGGGAACATTTCTGTGACTGTCACAAAGTCTTCAAAATGTAATGACTAGCATGGGTAAAAATTTTTGACACAACAGTCTCCTGTCAGAAAATACAGATTAATCAAAAAGTGTTTCTCAGGGATACAGGGACTTCTTAAAATAATAGGTGGGAAAATGTGTAAGTTGGTGTAAGATTCGACTTTTTTCATTGTATTTCATCTCATTTCACTTGGACTCATATACTGTCCCTTGTTATTATCCTTTCAACGAAATGTTCCATGCTCCTGGGAATTTTCCACTGAGACTTTCTGCTCACCTGAAAATGGGGAAACTCAGTGTTCTGTTCAGATCTGACACAGCAAAGTTTCTTTCTATTTCCTCTGGGATGGAAGTTCTAATTTCCAGTTGTGGTCTGTATTTCTAAGTCTGTTCTCCATTTTTGTGTGCTCAAACCTTATCCTGCTTCCAGAAACCCACCAACCAATGTAAGCCTGCTAAGATGCTGCAAAGATTTTCTGCAGAAATGAGGATTTTTTTTGCCTCACATAGGCCTTAAAAGATCCTATTTCTTGAGGTAAGTCCTCTATTTCAGCAATTCTTATATCGGACTCGTTAAATCAAAGTTGAGCTTAGAGGAAATGAGAGATTTTTTTCCTAGTGCTGCCAGAGGAAGAATCTCTTATCCCCCTGCTCACTGAACATAATCCTTGGGCTGGTGAACTCGGGCACAGCTGCAGAGCAGGAGCAGCTCAGGGAGCAGGGGTTTGGAAGCTCTGGAGCGTAGGCTCCCTAAATTGCCACCTGAGATTTGGGCATGCTGGGAGCCTCATCAGTCTGGGTGTTATTGGACTCATACAGGATAAATTGCATTCTTCCTTCTGAAATAACAACAAAATTCACTTGTAACTTCTGCTCCAAGAGCACTCCTTCAGAAGAATGTTCTGTTTAATCAGGTAAACCCACGCTCCTGCTCTGTTTGCATTGGTAGGATAGAAGAAAGCAGAACAAAATGCATAGCAATTAGTAACTTCTCTGTGAAAACATGTACAGAAACCTTTTCAATTTTAGTGCTGTGTAGCTTGCAAGCAAATCTGGGAGGTGTGGAAGGGCTTTACATAAGGCATGATCCCAACAGTTCATACAATTAGCAAAAATTAACATATATTACCATTATGCTGAATTTTTTCCTTCTGCTTTTAACAGCCTGTATTCTGAAGAAAACTGAATTCTCTAATTGAGCATATAAATGTGGCATTATTTCATATTCATGTTATCTTGGTGTTTAACAGAAAGGTAATTTTAATCATGCAAGCTGGTATTGGTGAGCCTTTCAAGAGCCTTCCCTGAATACCAAGCCACATTGTTTTTCCTGCTGCTGTTTTCCTTGAAGAAAAACTCAAGGACTCCATGCTGAAGGACACATTTCCTGCATTGATAATTCTGCATTTCTTCCATACAACACAAGTTACATTCCCACAAAATTGCTTTTATTTTAGATGAAGAGCACCACAAAATGAGGGAGAGCAAAACTGCCTTTTTTTTTTCCTTTTCCCAAAAGAACATGGGCTGAGGCAGGTGAAAAGCATTGGGCACTTGACAGCAGTGTTTGGGTGTGAAGAGGATGGGGCCAGGTTCTTTTCAGGGATGCCCAGCACCAGGATAAGGGGCAAAATGTAGTGGAAGCAAGAGCTAGTTAATCAGCTACAGTTATTTTTCAAAAACAGATCTTAAACATTTCCTGAGTTGTTATTACAGAAAATAACAACTTTCCTGTGAAACAGATACTCAGGCAGTCCAGTAATAGATTTTATTCTTTACTGTCCTTGCTGCTCATCCTTGTTGAGTGTTTGATCCTGTAAAAATTACAGTAAATGTTCTCATTGTGTATTTTTTTGCCAGAGTATTGTGCTGGGTCTCTTTGTGCCTCACCACTTATGCTTTTAAGAGCATCCCACTGACAGGAGCTGGTTTCCCTCCATGGCACAGAGCTCTGTGAGGGTTGATGCTTTGGTTCCAAAGCTTCCAAAGGCAGAAGGGCTTTCCCTGTGACAAGGATCTCAAATTCTCTGACACCCAGAGATATAAAACCATCCACCTGAGGAGCTCTGCATCTGGGTTATCTACAGGGGACTGCAGAGTTTGCACCTCTGGAAACTGCCTTTATTTCTGGTAGCCCTAAGAAGGGAAAAAAAGCATCTGTGAGGATATGTGCTAGTAGGGAAAAGCAAGAGAATCCCTCTTTAGAGAAGGGGAGCAGAAGGGACAAAGAGGAAAGCAGAGGCTACAGAGCACTGTAAATATCAGGGACATGTTAAATATCCAGTCTGGACAACAACAACCCCATTGTTTTTGTGTCCTGTCTGTTCTGGAGCAGGAGGGATGAATCAAGAGGCCCCATGAAATGCTGAGCTCTCTCCTTCAGCAGAACTTTAGCAGTACATGGAACATTGACAGACCTATGAAACCTTGTTTAATGCCTGTTGAGCCTTGTTTTAACATGTGTGGCTGCAGTCAGTTCTTGACTTGTCTGGCACGTGAAACCAAGTGAAACAGGAACATGAGCTGGGAATGAGAATGTAAATGTGATTTCATGGCACTGTGATCAAGAAGACACCGTATTTATTCATATAGGTTTGAGAGAAGAGGATGTCAGAGGAATGAAAACAAAAACAACTTCAGATCTGTTTGCATAGTTATTTTTCACCTCCATCAAACATTGAATTTCATATTTCATATGCCAAACCATGCCTTGTGATTACTGCAGATAGGCCATGTGCATGGGAAATCTATTCTGTTTTCTTGGGTTTTATTCACCCTTGTAAAAATATAAAACCTCTGGTTTTGTTTTCTCCGTAGAGATTATTACTAGATTTAAAAACTTTCTGTTTGAAATTATGCTCTCACTATTCATTATAGTGCTAAATATGTCACTTTTTTTTTTCAAATATGTAATTTAAACATTCAGAAAGTAATGAAAATTCAATTTGGACTATTATGGAATCCTTTAAAAACCTTTTTTGAACACAAGCTCATGTTTACAATATTGCTTCACCTGATGTCAATACTTGATTTCTTTTAAAATTTTGGACATTTTTCATGACTTCTGAAACTCTTGACAGTCTAAACTCAATATCTTGGGTCAATAGTTAGTATACATTGATATATTCTTAGTTGATGCATATTTGCATAGTGGGGATAATGTTAAATAGGCCTCCTCAGAATAAACTGAGAGGGAAGAGCAGCAGATTCAGGAGAGGAGGTGAGAATTAGTGTTGGTTTGAGCTTGATTGTGGAGCAGGTTTCCAGCACACAAAGTCCTGTGCTTTGTTAAGGGTGTGGCAGGAACCTTTTCTGCCAGTAAAGTGATTAGCTGGATCAGGGCTGGGTGACATTTGCTTTGGCCACGTTCCTCGTAAAGCGAATATTGGAGGATCCAAATCCCTGGGCTTGTTGGGCAGCTGCTTTTCAGTCTCAGTAAATTCAAATAAAAAATGGTTCTTTCTCAGCCCTGTGCAATCAGGTCTCTTGAGTGCAGCAGCTCTCCAATCTGCAGATGAAACAAGCACTCCGCACCATTCAGAAACAATAGAGAGTCTGATTGTTTAATACACTGATAAAAATGTGTTTAAAAAATAAATTATCCACTAGCTTCTGGGATTGCTTGAAATTCCATTAAACACTAATGAGAGAAGGCATAACAGACAAATTAATAAACACCCTACACACTAACCTAGAAAATGCCAGCCTAAACCCTTTGATGCTAAACTGATTAAAATGAGAAACATATTTCATGTGAAACCACTTGGCATATTTCAGTGCATTAATTGAGGCATAATGAAAATGGAAGGTACAGCACAGAAAAGGAAGAATACTCATTATAAAACAGGCTGTGGTCTTGTAAAACAGTTGTACCCAGCTGCAACGTTGGCTTCATACACATGAGTAAATCCACACCAGCAGAAGGAACATAGAAGGAAGCTAAACACATTCAGATTTTAGTACATTTTCATGAGTGAAATCAAAGAGATAGATTTTTTTTCAATGAATCTCTGCATGGGTTACAAGATCATAAATTCTTTACACATATGAAAGATCACCCAATCCTGTATCTCCCATTAGTTCAGTAGGATTAACTTGCATTGGTGGTGAGGAAAAAGTTGAAGCGAAACCACATCAGATTTAAAAGACAAATCTCATGTATTATACCTTGAAGAGATAAGCATAAATTAGAAAACAGAGAGAAAAGAAAATTGTCTTCAGTAAAACAAAAGGGAGGTGCTGGTGTGCTTGTTCAAGGCATTGTGTGCTCAGTACTTTGTCATTCAACAAAAAGGACTTGCCACAAAAACCATCACACCTGGTGGAAGCTGGAGGTGATGGAATTAAAACATTTCCTAAAGGAACTTAGTGCCAGACTGTTGCACAGCACAAAAAACATAATTCTGTGCATTCAGATCATGTCACCTGAATCTTCACGTGTGAGGAGTCCTGGACATGTGCTTTAGTTTCTCCCGGACAAAAAGGGAGGTTTGGGCTGCTGCATTCTTAGAGGAACATCTGGGGGAGTAGGGGTAAGCCTTTGCAGGAGACAATCTCTGATAGATGTGTTATATTTGCCCAATTATCGAATCATAAAAGAAAACCAAACGAAATTAAATGTAGCAGCAATTTTAATTAAGTAGCCTCAAAATATGTAAAATTGAATGCCCTCAAAATATTGACAATATAATTTGGTTATAATAAGGAATAATTTGGTTCTGATAATAGCACATAAGGAAAGATAACTGCACAGGGTACAGACTGCAGGGTGTAGCCCCTGGGGGTGCTTCATCTGCCCTAAATGTACCTGAAGACCCTGTAGTCAACATAATATAAATACATATATATTTAATTTTGTCTGGCCTCTGTTTTTAGGTAGCCCGATAAAGCATCATCCCCAGTGACATATGTGTGCAGACACAGTGCATGATTTACTGTGGCCATGCCCTGCAAGTAAAAGTGTCACCAGATCATGATACAGAGCACATGAAGGCTGATTGAAAATCTCCCAGGCCTACAGTTGTCATTATCTAGGGTGACAATCTTGCTGCAGTACAGACAGGGAGCTTTATGGGGACACTGTTATGGACTATGAATCATCCTCAGACATCTTCACTGTGTATTTGTGATCTGTATAAAAATTGGGTCCTACATAGGAGTAGCTATGTATTGAGCCCTCTCAAATTAGCATTTAAAACCTAAAATAACCCAATCAAATCACACTGTGTTATCTATCTATCTATCTATCTATCTGCATTTCTTTAATTATATTGTTCAAAATTATTTAAGCAGTGTTTGGGCCTCTCTTTTAGAAGGAAAAAAATGATAGATATTAAAAAAAATAAATTGAGCCATCTCATTTATCTGTTCAATGTCAGCAACAGAGGGATTCAAAGTCATTGGCTGCCATGAAAGTAATAAAATCACAATCTTCATCTCAGCCAGGTCCGGATCCAAAACCTCTTTAAACTAGCAGGAATCTGTGAATTAAATTCACTGGACTTACCAGTGAAATAAATAGCTGCTCTGCTTCAACTTGTAATTCACTTTGACACTGTTACAAAATTAATGTTTAAATATATTCCTCTAGAAATGAAAAATATTTTTTTCAGCTTTTGGAAAAGATGCCTGTTGTTATTTGTATGAATCAAACCTGCATCAGTGAGGTGTGACACAGAGCACAAAGACTTTCATTGAAATCAGTAGGAGCAGGAACAGCCCATTATTCATTTTTGATGGAAATGGAAGAGGAACAAACACATTGCAATAAAAAGTAAAGCAGTAGAAATTAATAACGTGCACCCCAAACAACAGGGACATGCTTGGAAGTTTGTGAGAGCAGGCTCCTCTTCTGGTGTTCATGGATCTTACTTTTTCCCTGGTGATGTAAATTGCTATTAATAGATATGTCAGTATATCTATAATTTAAATGAATTTAATATATCAGAAATAAGGGATTTCTGCATCTTTATTTATGTATTGTCATCAGATAGACTACAGAGTAGTCACAGCGGATTTACAAGCCTAATTCATTCTTACTCTGAAATCTTTTCACTGTCTGAAAGACAAGGAACTAAACATGTTTTAATATTTTGATATGAAACATCTGGCATGTCTGATGCATGCTTACCTCAACCAATTTTTCCATATGTTAAGTGAGAAATCCCAACATTTCTATATTTAAAGATATCCTGAATTTTGTATGCTGCTCTAAGAAAATTTTTTCTTTGTGGATAAGGTAGGGTATAAATGTTTTTGAAATATTTAAAAATCACAGGATATATTAAAACTGAATCTTCTTGATTTAATACTAAAGGAGCAGAGGGCTTTGAGTAGTAAAGCAACTGAAAGTGTAGGGTGAGGGTGGTAGAGAATGCTTATCTGTGGTGACCAAAGCTATTTCTCCCAAAGCCTATTTCAATAATAACTTTCATCAGGGTTGATGAAAGGCTGAATCTATGGAGACTTTTTTCCTTAGAAGTGGTTTATGTCAGTGATTGAGGTAAATTTCTGAATACAAGCACAGTGATTTGGATAAATGAAAATTGTTTTCCACTTTTTCACATTCACCCAGTTCTGTGACACTTCCTTTTGAAAGGACATTGGCCCTTTAATAGGGAAATTATAATCATTCTTAATGTTTCTGGCTTTGTCCTTCATTTGATGAACTCAGAAGCACAGAAACGATGTGAGACCAGGACCTGAATAATAAGAAAAGCTTTATTTGAAACTCAAAGTGTACTAATAGCTTTTGTTATGGATCTTTGTTTGTGCTGGAAGACTGAAACTAGAGCCAGTCCTAAACATCTGAGGCATCATTACTGTCAAAAGCAGCACTGAGGACACAAAGATTTGGTTACTAATGATACACTGGATTCCTTGCCAGAGCAGTAAAACCCCTTGGTGTGGAACTGACAGCAGCTCAGAGCGTGAACCACCAGCAGAGCAGGGCTCTGGAACAAACAGTCGTAGATTTCTCCTTACATCTTTCTCATTAACTTTTTAAAGCCTCTGCTGGCTTTGTGGGCTTATTGCTGGGAGTTGGAAATGATGGATGGAATAAAGGAAAGGCGAGTTGTGCTGCACAGTCACTGCTGTGGGGTGTTGGATGGTGTTACCCTGAGCTCATAAAAAGCCAGGACAGGTCTGAGCAAACAACTTACTGTGCTCCTTCCCACAGCAAAACTGGCCAGGACTGCTGCCTGCCCTAATGCTGGCTCTTTGTTATGATCTTGCTGTTTTTCTGCTTCTTTCCCCTGGTGATTCCGCAAAGGGGGATTTCCCTGAGCTCCTGTGTACCCCAGGAGGTTCCACCCACTCCGAACTGATATTCCCCAGGGCAAAACATAAATGATGACTCTGCCTTGTTTTCCTGCATGACTTTGCCAAAGTCATTTAGGGAAACAGAGAAACAGCCCCGTCCCAAGGATGGGGTTTTTTTGGTTTTTTTTTCATCCAGTGCCTTATCAAGCATGAACTCTACTTGAGTTCACAATTTATTCTTTAGTTAATGAACTTGTTTCAAGACTGCATTTCCTTTTGTTTTGACTCTTCCTGCTATGCCATTTCCCAACATAAAGGCTTCGATTTTTTCCACCATTAGTCCTGCATTTTCTTTGAACTGCAATACAAATAATAGTACTATCTATATATATAACAAACAGAGTTTTACATATCATTTTAGATGTCATTCTAAAGAGATAAGTGCTGCCAGAAAACAAACAAAAAAATAAAGTAAAAGAAAGATAGTAAAAAGTACAATACAAAAATAAGAAAAAGAGGGAGTAACATATACATACATACATGCATATACATATATACATACAAGTACATATATATATATAGTTTGTCTGCAATCCCTTTCTGTCTGGATCTTATTGATCTATGATATTGATATCATAGTTCAGACTATCAGAATTTTAATCAAGCTCATTCATGTGTTTTTGTCACATCCTTTGAGAAATGTTGATTAAATATTAATTCTCTCTGGTGGGAGATGGGAAAACAGAGCACAGGTAACAGTCAAAAGCTCAAACAAAATACATTTTCTTCCAAAATAATGGACTGGTTTCAGCCTGCCAGCTATGCAAGCACAAGGAGCTGTGACAGATATTACATCAGTGATTCTGCTCTCAAGCTTTATTGGGCAAGAAAACTCAATTGAAATAATACTAGTGATAGTAATAACAATAGTAATAGTAGTAGTAATAATAATATAATGAAAAAATAAGCTGTGGTGAATAACACAGGCTGGTGCCTGTCCCATGTTCATATAGAGAGACTAAACAGCAACACCCCCTAAGAGGTTCACTGATGTACTTAGCATCAAAAATGTTTGGTACAGCCTGACCCAGGAGGTCTGCAAGCTTGGGAGGAGGAAGAGAAATTATAAAGTTTGGGTTAGAAATGTAGTAGCAGTAGTCCAGCATGTGAGGACTCCATCCAGCTGTGCAGAAAGAGTATTCTTGTCATCTCTTATTCAATGCATCCTACAGTCTGAATCATCACACAGGGGTCTTTTATCCTGGTTCCAGATAACTGACATAAAAATTTGCATTTTAAATGAAAAAATTCATATTTTTTATAATGCTTTCTAAGCCAATTTGAGTTTTAAATTATTTTTTTTCTCTAATAGTATTGGCTTTATTATAAAGTATGGTTAAAACTTGTAAAATAAAGAGGGGATGAAATGAATTTAAACTTTGAAGAAGCTAATGATCCCCAGATTTGCATAACACTTTGAAATAGTCAGATGTGCAGGCTTGATCCCCATTTACACAAATTAAGTCTGCAATTCATGCACAGACACAGGTGGGCTCCAAGTATCTCACAAAGTCCAACATGATTACCTCTGGTTCTTTTCATTACATATCAGCAGGTTGTTATATCTAGGTTAGGCAAAATTCAAGACCTTATTCATCTTTTCAGTCTATAACAGTTTTTTCTGCTGCACCTATATGGTACTCAAGTCAGTTTAGCACAGTTTTAAAGTTTTATTATAACTGCAAGTGGGTGAAATAAGCCTGTCAGTGGTAGTGCAATCTCTGTTCTTATTTTGGGAGGTGCTGAATTTCCTCAGGAGACTCCGAAGAGGAAAAGACTAAAAATTCACTAAATCGCTTGAGGTTGAAGGCATTAAAGATGTCTTGGACAGCGTGGTGTCCTGTGCAAGGGCATGGCCAGTGTCTTCCTGAGGGACACTGACAGAACAGATTCTCTTGTCAAATGCATTGTGGCTCAAGCAGTCTTTGGTATAAGAGTTAATTTTTCCCCTACTGATTTCAAACGGAAAAGACTTTTGTTTAGCTGATTACAGAAGTGTAAGGAGATGCTCCTCATTTAAGGGAGCTGATTTAAGCAGCAACTGGGTGTGAAGAAAGAGGTACCATATTTCCTTTACTCAAAGATGTGTTATTTCATTTTAAATAAAAGTTAATGCAATTAAATATAAATGTGGACGGTTTCATTTTCAAATTAAGACAAGCTCGTTTCCGTATAGTTTATCCTTAGATTTGGTGAGGTTTGGCAAGATCTTTTTGGAAAATCGTTGCTACTTTTAAATGTGAGTTTTCTAGAGATACACTTCTATATTTAATCTCTCTTTGGCAATAACATAGCTGTCTTTCCATTTGTACCTCTCCTTTATTGCTGAACCCACACATGTACTCTGGATACTTTCCTGTGAATCCAAAATAAGTCAGGGACATGACCCAAAGCTCTGGGAAGTCAGGAATAGGGGGTTTTTCCTATCCAGTAGACTCCAGTGGGTAATTTAGTCAGGTGCTGTTTGAGTGGTTTTTCGTACTCTGAACACATTTCACTATTGTACTGTTGTCCATCCTCAGGTTGCCTATTAATTTTTAGAGAGTTTAAGTTGTTGTTATTGGTCTGTGAAGTTCTTAGAGGTCTGGGAGCTGTGTGAGATGTCAGTCAGTGGATCTGAGTGGAGCAGTGATCAGCACCGAGGCATGAGAATGAGTGGCATTTTCCAGGCAAGACACTCAGGAGTGAAAACTCTGTAGAGAGCCCACAAATCAGGAAACCAGCTGGGCCAAAATAGCCTGATCTTTTTGAATGTGCCAAACAGTGCAAGTGGAATTTATACTTAGTCAGGGTTTTAGAAAGGATGCTGTCTGAAAAGTGTTTATTGTGAGATTTGCTGAGCCAGGAGATACTTCCAGTTTATCATGTCTGAATCTAGAACATGCTGAATTGGTCTTAACACTGGTGTAATGTTTTGGCTCATCCTATATTTAAGTGGACATGCACATATGAGTATTTAGAAGTTGACAGACACCTCTTAATAGAAGGTAGCCCTCTTTGGTGGGAGTGTGTTTGGGTAGGCAGCAATTTTCTTCTAATGGTATGTTTTTGGCTATCCTATACTCATATATGCAAGTGGACATGCATATATGAGTATTCAGTGGTGGGAGTGTGTTTGGGTAGGCAGCAATTTTCTTCTAATGGTTTCTCACCAAGGGAATAATGAATTTGCCTTCTTGATCAAGGTATGACAACTCTGCATTGATTCCCTTGATAAGTGTGGGCTGATTTCCTACTAAATCTCAGTCATGATCATGTTTAAGGTGTGAGCCTGTATAATAAAATATAGTTTGAATCTCAGTGTTCCTGCCAAATCTATTTAGGCACAGGGATGATTTGCTGACACATTTCAACAGCAGGCTCTCAGGAATGTGTCCCTGTAAATCCCCTTCCGTTGTTTGTTAGGCTAGTGATGCTGTTTGTAAATGGGATGCTACTTGCTGCTGTCTTGTGATTGCTCTTCACATCCTGGTGCCTTTGCTCAGTCCTCAGATGAAGGAAGAAAGCTGCCTGGGGAGTATTTCATAGGGAGAAATGTATCTCTTCAATATTAAACTCACAAATCTGTGAGGAGTGCAAATATTCTGTCGCTAGGATGCCAATTCCCTTTTATGAGTCCCTAAGTAATTACTGAATACTGTTTATTATGGAGCAGTGTATGAGGGGAAAAGAGGGTTTTTTTCCCTAGATGGGACCCAAAGTGAGTTAAGGTGTTTGGTAGCAGTGAGATCTGTGTAGTGAGTTCTTGAATGTAGGACAAAGGAAGCAGAGATGGATTTTAAAATCCATCTTGTAAAAAAGAACAAGCATGAAGTCAGAAGTATTTGCAACTGATGCTAATTTGGGAGGCAGAGTTCAACTTCCTCCCCCTTGCAAACTTTTCTGCTTCCCCACTGCTCCACATGCATTCCCTCTGGCATGAGACATTAAGTGGGCTGGGTTTCCATCAAACTGCTTTGTCCTGATAGGACAGTGGATATTGGACACATGGACACAGCTTATAAACCCCCAGAGTTGGGATGCAATGACTTTGCAGAACAGTGGCACTCTTAGCCCTCTCCCAGACTTCTAGGAACCAAGACAGCCAACAAAAAAGCCTTCTGTTTTACTGGCATAGGAAATTTTTAACACAAAGCAGACCATCAGGTTATCCAGTGAATGTGCTGGGCTGTATTGTCCTCCAGGAACCTGCAGAGATGAGGATGGTTGTGCTGGGCTGGGGATGAACCAAACTCAGGTCACACCACTACAGGTCTAGGTGTGATAATAAATACCTTTCCTGGGGAATAAAATCCCTGCTGTGTAGTTACATTTACCCATTGTTGATTTTGACTCTGTTTTCTAGGTCTTAGAGTAATACTAATATTATTAAAACTGCCTACAATCTTTAAAATACATGCTGTGAAAGTAAGCAACTAACTGGATCTAACTGGATCTACCCATCAGTCAGTTTTCCTTTCCAAAGTAAACAGTCTAATGAAAATTCAGAATGTACCCATGTGTAAATGTTCATATCCACTCCACACAAACTCATATAATTTATATATTTGCATTTTACATTGTCATTCTGTGTATGTATGAATGAGTATATACACCTGTACATGCAGGCACATGCTCTATATATTTTTTTTTTGTCCAAAATTCCAGCAATGTGAATCTTAGTATTTTAAAAGGTTTTTTTTACTCTATATTTTATTTTTTTTTGTCCAAAATTCCAGCAATGTGAATCTTAGTATTTTAAAAGTTTGTTTGGTTTTTTTTAATTACCCTGGGTAAAACCAGTAAAAGCAGTTTAATTGGAAAAGAAATGCCTAGAGTTATGCCTAAATGTAGATTACTGCAATTTTTCATTTTTGTTACTGAATGGCATAAAATTTGGAGTTAGAGCTGAAAAATTTAGTCTTTTCCCAGAACTTCCTGGCTGTCTTGAGCCATTAAGATATTTTTCACCATTTAATTATATTTAATGTTTTAGGACTAACTAAATTAAATGGGTATAGTAAGCTTTTAAAATTAATTGATGCTTTCTCACTTTAATAAATGCAAGGAGGGAATAATGCCCTAAGCTTCAGCCTACATACTGGTATTTCACTCTGAATATCCATGTCCATGAGGACAGCAGCCTCATTCCCCTCCTTCCATAATAAGTTAATATTTTATGGAGCAGAACAGCACAGAGTCAACAGACAATTTAATATTATGGTCATGGTGCTAAGCCCAGAACCTGGTGTATTTTTCATCTCCAAAACCTCAAAAGCCTCCTGCCTGCACAGGATTCAGGTTAGATCTTGGGGCTCTGTATTGTCTATAGACATGTGGCTGTCTCAGAGAGGGAATTTCCACAGAGAAGGGGTGGAAGTTTGTCTGGCTTGGGTGGTGACAAAGCCCAGAACCCAGTGTATTTTTCATCTCCAAAACCTCCTGCCTGTTAGATCTTGGGGCTCTGTATTTTCTATAGACATGTGGTTGTCTCAGAGAGATACTTTCTGCAGAGAAGGGGTGGAAGTTTGTCTGGCTTGGGTGGTGGAGTGGCTGCTGAGAGCAGAGAGAAGAAATTCCTTATCTAGGTTATTGACATTAATATGATGAGAAATGCATTGGGTCACGTGGCTGTGTTTATAAGCATAATTAACAATGTGTGATTGAGGGTACTTAAGGAGAGGAGGAATTACTGTGAGCTTTGAAGTGCCAGGTTGTTTGTAGAAAGAAGCTGAGAATTTGGATCACCAAGGGTTAGAGATGATGTGGGCTCTCAAACACATACTGTAATTGCTCTAAATGTCTTGGTCACCTGTTGAGCCAGTTGCTCCCTCTCCTCCTTGGAGGAGTCTGCAAGTTGCAGTGGTGAGAGAAGGAGATTCATTCCTTTCCTAGCCTGAAAGGAAAAGCAGAGGAAAATGAGGTTCCACTGCCCTGCTTAACCCGCAGTCAATACCCTCTTTGGGAAATGGAGCAAGACATAAACAGTCTGCTAGTTCTTTCCAGTTTCAGAAGTTGCAGCCAATGTGTTTAACTTCAATCCCTATTTACCTGATTGACAATGTGTAAGAACATAAGTACTGTTCTTGGGTCAGAGAAGAGGTTCCAGTATCTCATTTTGACAGAGATGAGCAGCAGACACTTTGGAAAGAAATATGGGATTCATGTAAGCAGGGAGAGAGCACCACACTCACACAGCTTTCACCCATGGCACAATGTTCTGTTCAGAGCAATTCAGATATTTCACTAATATATTTTTAGCTATTGAACATTAAAATGACATGGAGAAATTAAAAGACAGGTATGCTCAGTGCAGGCAGCCTTAGAGATCTCAATTTCCCTGCTCCCCCTTTCATCCCGTCTTTCTACCAAAGCTCACACCTCAGAAAGTTGTCACAAGGACAGCAGCCCTCTAATTTTGCAAAACAATCCACTGTTGATGATTTCCATTTGATATTTGTTTTGCTATGATATTTTCCTCCAGTATTTCTGCTCTGCCTCTGTTGGAGGCTTCCTTTCTGCAGGGCTGCAAGAAACACGTCTTAACACTTTGGCCTTGGCTGTGGCAGTGTGTGTGTGCTGTGATTGATTGTGTTCATTAGGAAGGGTGAATGTTGTTTGTTCCCCTATCAATAGATAAGTTCCCAAACAAGATAAGTGCAGGCCAGCACACTTGCTGTAGTAATTACTGGAGGTTCAGATAAAGCAAGTGGCACTGGAGCCTCCTTGTAATGAATCCTTGTTGACATGGAGCAGGAGATGCATTTTATTTATATATATATATTAGACATTGAAATCTTTCAGAGCCAAATGGGAAGAACTGCAAAGGAATAAAAGGCCTAGTTCTTTAGGGCAGTGCAGCATCCCAGATAACTAGAGCATAGTGCACAGAAGCAGCTTTCAGCTGAAGCACTTTTGTTTGTGGATCCAGGGACATGAAAATGTCTCACAAAATTGGATCAATTTTGATGAAATCTTATTGGGGAACACAGCAGCAGCAGCAAAATTTAGCACACTCCAGCACAAAATCTTTGGATAGTCATTCTTACACCTTCTCATTTTGAAATGTCCTTCTTTCTTACTTAAAATGCAGTTAAGTCCTTGAAACTAAACCAAAATGTTTTCCAGGTACCTTTAATGTTCTTTACTCTCCCTCCCATGCAGTGAGTTTGAATACTTTCCCCTAAGCCTGACTTAGCATCCCTCCTGCCTGTTCCCTTCTCTCCACTGGCTCCCTTGCCCTCTCCTGCTGAACTGAAAAGAGCAACTGCAGAGAGAGCACCACTGATCCCCACATGCTCTGAAAACGTCTGCCAAACTCACAGCTTCAGACTTAGCTGTGCTAACCAAGCACTCTCCCATCCTTAGGTCAGCCACGTGGGAGCAAGGGAGTTGTTTTGTATTAAAAAACCCACTAAGACAGTCACCCCTCATGTCAGGGAACTGGGGTCCCCCTGTTCCACATTGTGAGGGTCGGGGAAACATTTAGATGTGATGAATTAACTTCTGGTGCAGTGAAAAGCTCTCATAACAATTAAGCTTATGATTATATATCGTTTCAAGTGGTTGGATCCCTAAGGAATGCTTACACCTCAAAAAGGAAATGAGCAGCAAGTTGCTAGAAGATGTAATCTGAGGAAGCACAAAACATTTTTCATGGTTTTAATTAAGTGACCTTTGCTTGGTGCCTTCCAAACCTACCCTCTAGTCACTGTTCAACTGATAGTGCAGGTGATGTTGGCACCTGGTGATGGAGATGTCTGTTTCTGCATCATTTCTACAATTCATAACATGCTTGATAAAATTTTTAATAGCACTGATGCTTTAAAAACTTATTCTTGAAACTATGCAATGTGAATTTGCAGTTCTATGTGTTATATGTGGCATGGGAACTTCCTAAACCAAGCAAGCAGAAAAGCAAGTACCTTAAAATAAGTTATTTTAAGGCCAAAGAAGCTCTTGGAAACTATTTGTGATCATTTTCCAGCTATCTTATCTCAAGCATCAATTTCTGCATTGAAGTGCAAAGACCAGGCAAATGGGATGAATCTTAGTTACCTTCAAAGGGTGGGGAAAGTTTCACAAAGAAGATTAAATATACTGCAAATGATAGAGCCCACTGAGAGGAGATTTATATGCATTCAGTACCCACATCAGAGGTGAGAGGTGAAGTAGTAGAAGTTATTTTGCCTTAATTGAGCCTCCCTGGCCCACTAGAGACCCATTTAGACCACTCACCCTCTCACACTCCTTATGTAGGAGGGATTCTGAAGGGCTGTAGATGTGTCCAAGGTGTGTACTGAAAATGCAGAATTAAAAGATGCATTAGAGATGCATTACAACTTTAAACCCAGTCGGCTTGGATACAGTCACACCTTACTCACGACATTTGCAGCCATTCGGACTCCTGAGCCTCAGGCGTGTGAATGACACCAGTTTTATCTTCCAAGTGCTGCAGAGATGTGTGTCATGAGCCTGTAATTTAAAATGAATGAGCCCTAATGAGCTCAAAATGATTGCTGATCCTTACACACGTGTGGAGTGAGAGCATATAAATAACAGTTGTCATCCTGTGTTTCCTTGAGTTACAAATCGAATCAGTGTCCCGAGAAAGGGGTAAGAGCTACAACGTGGTGAAAGAGCAGGAAAAAATTAACAGCATCGATGAAAAGGGGATCTGTGTAATAGTTAAGACAAAACAGTATTTCTGTACTAACCTGATCTTGATCCTTAGTGGGGATCTCATGCTCCTCTGGTTTGTTTGGAGTCAGATAAATGGAGCAAGGGGTGTAAAGTTCCAATCACTATTTTTGTGGGTCACTATAACAAATGTGATATGCTGAATATCTTTGTGAAGAGATTGTACTTGAATTATGTATTTTATACAGAGGAGGGTTTTATCTACTGTTATGCTTCATTTAGTTTTATTTAATAGTTATCTAAATATCACTTCAGATAGAAATAATAATCATATTAATATAAACTTCAAAACTGCTGACTTCAGTTCTAATAATTTAAACAAATAAACAAATTCCCAGAATAATTTTGTAAAAAAAACCCCACCTTTTATCCTTCCTTTGTTTAGCAGCTTAACATGGGTAGAACATTTGTTAGGACTGTAAAGGAACTGCTCTGGCACCTTCAGCAGCACAGGAGGCTGAGTGAGGAGAATAAGTTGCTCAGAAAAGCAGTGACATAGAGAGTCACCTGTCACTGTAAGATTGCAAAGAAAATATGGTCAACTTCACCCTTGCACAGGTTTCTTAACCAAGAGGCAGGTATCTCTCTTAGTATGTCTTTCCTTTTCCCTGACTTTCTGGTCTGTCTTGCTGCGTGTTTGAGCTCTGTAGGATTAAACTACTGCAATTAGCTCCAGCTGTGGCTTGAGGGAACGAAGCTCTGAAGAAATTGCTCTGTATTGTAAAAAAAGATGATCATCTTAAACTGTAGTACGTGGCATAATTCCTGCAGCAGTTTGAAAATTATGTACCATCAAATGCCATATCACATCCCTCATGATGGTCATTAGCAGTTATGTCACATTGAATCATGGAAAACATAGTGAATTTGGTACTAATAGAGCAGAACAAAGTCTTTTCTGGCTTCTGAGTCTTGTTTTTTAATCTCCATAACTGGATGCTGCAAATCAGCACTGGCAGGGAAACTTGTTTCTCTGTACCCCTGTGCTGGCTTTTAGTTTTAAGACATCAATTCTAGAGAAAATTCTGCCACTATTAGGCATCTAAATGTGGTAATTTATGTAAGACAAGCACTTTATCTATCAATACCAGCACTCGTCTGCCTTGTGTTCATAAAATCCAGAGAGCACAAGCCCTGGTGTGCAGCCACCATTGCCCAGGTTAGCACGGCTTTGCTGCTGGAGGAAAAACTGCTGTGCAGAGAATGAGAGGAAGAGGTGCCAAATCTCCCAGGTCTGAGATGTTTCTAGAGCAGTAATCATGCACTTGCATTGCCAAGAACCAGACTGGCAAACAGATGTGTTCATCCTATCAGGACTCCCTTATTGCCAGCTCGTGGGATAATTTTGCAGATGCCAAGAAAATAAATCTGAACTGTCTGTTGGAGTATCCAGGTGAGAGCCAGCAGAGTGTCTGTCTCTTCCTTGCTACAGTGACATTGTTAGGGCAGGAAGAATTATGTTTGATGGGAATTCTCAGAATGGCTCAGAAATGGGAACAGGAATGAGAGAGTGAAGGATCAGCATTCAGTGGTCATTTTTTAGAAGAAGCATTACATGAGAGAAAGGGACAGTGACAGGAATGAGCAATAACCACACCCATGCTCATTGCATCGTGATCTTGGGGGAAAAATTGAAGCTCTTGTCAGTGTTAAAGTCCCACCAGTCACTTGATGAATAAAAAAAAGACAAATAGCATCACAACCTAAACACTGTGCCAAGGAGAGGGGAGCATTTATTTTTACTTTCAATTGTCCAGTGATGTCACCAGACATTAGCATAAATTCTTGGCTCAGTTTTGAAATCTGGACTTGTAAATCAAATCTCAAAGTTTGCGGATGCCTTTAATTGTATGTTTTGTAATCAGTGTCTGCCCAACAAGTTTGCTCTGTTGAGGGTAATTTTGTGTGCATACTCTGCCTACAGGCAGAGCTTTAATGATGTTTAACTGTCCTGTATAGAGAAAAATAAACACAAACCATTCTGGTAACATTTTGTTAAGTGATTGACATTGGATATCAATCTGGCTGCATGGGAGTTTGTCTCCTCATAAGACAAACCTTGTTTATGTTGTTAAATAGATGATCCATTAGCAACAAATATTGTCCTACAAGTCTGTTACCTCTCACAGGAGACTGGTCACAGTGATTTCTCTTGAGATTCCTGTCAAATTGAGATTGAGAGATGAGTCATGCCTCCCTTTAATTTGTTTGGATTTTCCAAGAATTTTCTGTTGTATTGAACTACTCCAAAGTTCAGGTGTTGTAGAACTAATGCTGCCTCTAGTGTTTTAAACAGCAGCACATCCAGCTTTTAACCACATTGTTTATTAGGAACTGGGCTTCCTGTTTGCTGAGGTTTAAGGCCACCTCTGTACCCCATAGAGCACTCTCTTTAAAAGCCCAAAATGACAGAAAAGACTTCTAATTTTAAAGTCTCCAAACTGGTAACATGCCCTCAGAACAGAACTAATTGATTGGCATGTATCCTTAATGTAATATAATACACATTATGTTCTTCAAAGAGCTGCTTAGCCTACTTTCTGGAAACATTGCTGCTGTGTTTTTCTATAGCTATTTTTCTTTCTTTGTGTTACATCTAATGACCTCATGCAAAGCTGGTCATTTTACTGTACTTTGAATATAAATAATTTTAAAATAGTCATGATTCTGAATACGTGTCATGCTGATCTCTATGATTTATCTTTTTTTTTTTTCACTAAACTTCCATTCGCGGCTATTCTTGGGTATAGGCTCTGCTTCACAGAGGTAAAAGATAGATGTGAGATTTTGTCAAATTACTTTAAAAATGAAAAAATCAAATGCAACACTAGAATGACTAAAATTTTAAATGCAAATTCAAAACACATTTGGGTTGTGACCTTTCCCTGGGTGGTTTATTTGAAAGTCTAAAACTTTCAAATTCACGCCCAAATTAATAGGTGTCCCGGTTTAGGGCAAATTTGGGAGGAAAGTTCCAAAGGGGTCCCTCTGTAAAGCAGATTCAAGCAGTCCCTCCCCGTCCTAGTTTTGGAAAATATTTCCTTGGAGAAAAGTGGAAAAACCTGTTTATTTAACCAGCAAAGCATAAGAAATTAATAATATTAAACAATAAAACCTCTTCCCTGTTCTGAAGAGATAGTGTGCTGGTTTTGAATTAATTGATTTTTGGTATGGAGGGAAGGAGCCAGCTACAAAAGTGATTTTCTGAGAGGTGTCACCATGATATTTTATGAAAAATCCTTTGCTAGATTTTTCCCTCCTGAGGAGCTGAGAGCCCCAGGAAAGAAATGTAAACAATAACTATCTGCTGCTGTGCAATGCAACAGGTGCATCTTCCATTGGTCCATGGGGATTGTTTTCAATTAGTGACCAATCACCTGGGCCGAGGCTGTGAGCAGTCACAAGATTTTGTTATCCATTCTATTCTATTCTTGCTCTTTGTAACCTTCCAATCATTCTTTTTCTCTCTACTCTTTTAGTATAGTTTTAATGTAGCACTTTAATATAATATATATCATAATATAATAAACCAGCATTCTGAAAAAATAAAGTCAAGCCTCGCGTCTCCACACATGGGAAGCTCCCAACAGAGAGGAGCTGCTAAGAGCTTCCTCTGTGCCTGGCAAAACCAATAGCTGGCTAGCTCTGAGAATTGGCACTGTGAAAAGTACATATTATATGGCTCTACGCAGATATTTACTATACACATTAAGTTGTATTAAGTAGTGCTGTGTCACAGCACATTGCTAAACCACTAAGAAAGCTGAACACGCCTCTGTAAACACACAAGCTAAAAATTTAACAAAGCCTGGGAATCTCTGTTTTACTGAAGAGAGGAGTTTCCCCCTCCCAGGGCTATGGCCGGGCGAGGGAGGGAAGGCCACAGCACCCGGGCTGTGGCTGCTGACATCTTGCTGACATTAGAATTATCTCCCGCCAGAACCCAGAAATTCTTCTCATACTCTATTTGCATCTAAATACATATGCTTACCATACATTTATGCTACCAGGATGAAACCCAGACACTGCATTCATTTCCTTGGTCCTTCACTCCTTGGATCTGCTCTTTGTCAGAACATGTCATTAAATGGTTCATAGTCACACCTTATGTGACTTTCTGACCAGCTGCAACAGGAGCTTTAGCAATGCTGGCAGCATGACACCAAGACCAAATCTAATACTATATATGAATATGTATAAAGATATGAAATTCAGTCCTAACAGGGCTTGTTTGTGCTTTGGAAACTATGGTGTGGTAGAATAGAGAGATTTGCTTGCAACTACTTTTTAATTCATTAACTGACTTTCTGTAAAGTCATCTGTAGTTTCACATGATTTTTTTCCCCCAAAAGGCAGTGTGTGCACTTTCTAGTAAGATGATAAATAGTGTGTGTAAAATCAATAAATATAAAATAAGACAGATAGGAACACCTGTTCATAGAAATTACTTACTTTCAATTTGTTTATTCATTATGTTTCATTTTACCATGTCTGGTTTCTCAAGTCAGTTTGTTTAAAAATTGGCAGAGTGTAGAAATAGGTGACAGTATGAGAATAATTGTTTCCTACTGCTTCTAATAAATAACAAGCTTAAGAAATATAATATGTAAAGTGAAATCATAAGGAATTTATTCCTGTTTGGGCCAATTTTACTGCAAAGAAAGACTAGATTTCTGTTCCAAAGGGATAAAACAGGTCTTTTGAGCAGCAAAGGCGAATGAATAAATTACTGTGCTATCAGGGAAAAGGAAAAATCCCTAGTGGGTTCAGCCCACATGGTTACACACCTGAGTTACCCCATCCCTCAGCATCTCATCCACATGTGTGCTTGGGCCCCAAACACAAGCTCCCCAGCCAATATATTCCTCTCCTCTCAGCAATTTAGTCTGAATAGATACTTTTGACTCTTGAAGTCTTGTAAACAAACAGAAGCATCTTTGGTTTCTTTATTCACAAATCTCTACTTCAGCTCAGGGCATCAGCAACAGAGAAAATATGGATGCAATAACAATAGATTTCTCTTTTGAATTCATGAAACTTTCCCTTAATGAAATTTGTTCTAACACGCTGCAAGTCACAGGCTGTAGTTGTTTACTGCTAGAAAAGGCTGGTGCCCTTAGGAAGGTTTATTTATTTTCATGATCTGTTGCAGGGAGCTTTAGTGTCTTGGATTCTGTGCTTTTTCTGGGAGGAGAGTGGTCAGAAAGTATGACAGGGAGCTGGTGACATCCCCCCCTGCCCCTGGCCAGGCTCACAGTGCTCCACCTTTGGGAGCAGCACTTGAGCATGGCCAAATTGAGAGGTATGAGGATTTGTTGGGTTTTTAAAATTTTTTTGGTTACTAAAATATCACAATAAAATTATCCAAATAAATAAAATTCACCTCCCACAAAGCCAAATCTGCCTTTCTCCCAGGAGCTTCCCTCTGCTGCCTTATGAAAGCTTTCTGTTCCATAAGGCACATGCAAGGTCCCCCTCCCACTTCCCTCCTATGACTTCCTTCCAGTACAAATATAGAACATTTAGCATCTTACTCAGGTGGTGAGTAAAAAAAAAAATGGACACCGCATTGGAGGCCTACAAAATGAATAAGTAATAAAAGAATCTGTTCATGCACACAGACAACTCATTTGGTGTTTGCCAGGGACTGCTTCAGAGATGCTGCAGTTACTTCAAAGGTTCTGTAATAGTGAGAAGGAGGGAAAGGAGCAGGAAGGGATGGGATGAAGGCTCAAAACAGGGATCAAAAGTGCAGAGAAGCCAATCTCTGAGATGGTACTCTAGGCTGGAGAAAAACCTCAGTGATATTTTTAAAAAAGTCGTTTTCCCTCCATTAAATAATCTTTTTCAGTAGAATTCATTAACATCTTCTTTTTTGCTGTGGATAATAACTCTTACTAAGGTGTTAATCAAAAAGTGATTTTTCTAAAGCCCAGCTTTTAGACATGTTAATTTTTGTTGAATATTCTGATTTATTAACTAACCAAAGAGAAATCAGAAGGAGCATGCACTCTGCAGGGTGATATATATGTTATGTTCTAAAAAGGTTTTTTTATAGAAGGGTTGGAAACCTTTTTTTCTCCTGATTGTTGGTTATTTGGAAAGTGTATGTAGTACCTCTAGAAATAAAGGGGATGATTATGTTTTATAGGCAAGAAGGGATTAATAAAACTCATAATGCTCAAAGAAACAGCTGTTTCTCTGTTTTGTAGTGCTTCTAAACCCTCATCTAATGCAGAGTGAGTCAGCTGGGAGACACCACTAGTGTTAAAAAAGAATTAAATGGAAAAGTAGTGGTTATTATTTGAAAACAATTATTCTCTAATTGTGCTTTGAGGAGAGGAAACAAAGAAAGAAAACTGCTGGTAAAATAATTTATAATTGGAACAAAGTATAGATTAGGAAGAAAAGATCTCTTAAAATAAAGACTTCCTAATCCATAAGCAGAGATGAAGCAACAGCAATAATGCTTTTATTAGTCTGTTTTGAAAAGGCTGCATCATTCACAAATGGGGTTGAAGCCAGGGAGTGGAGCCAGGCTTCCTCCTGGAGCTCCTTTTGGAAACTCCAGCTGCTTTCCCAACTCTGCTGTTCCCTGAGCAAAGCACTGCACTTCCTCAGGACTTCTTCTCACCCATCCAGCCTTCACTCTGGCTTTTGACTTTGGCTAGGGTGGGTTGATGTGTTGAGAATGCAAAGCAGAGTTGGTGGCATTTCTATACATTATTTTTTCTTCTTTTTTTCTGTTGCCTAGAACATTCATATGATTTTGCTGTCTGACTGACAGAGAGAGAATAAAGAGTTTGTTATGCTCCATTATGCACCTTCCATTAGAAATGCATATATTTAATAGCTTGCAGTGATCTTAAGCCACATGATGTAACCCTTATGCAATTTTTAATAAAGACAGACTTCCCATCAAGTTTGAGGGTTGTCAATATGAAAGAGATGTCAAGATTTACCCCATTAGACTAGAAAATATTCTGCCCTGGTGCTTTATGTTCTCTCAATAATGTATTTTAATGGCATCGCTGCCATTAAATGAAGGAATTAAATGAAGGCATACTCTTTGATTTGATAAATTAATGAGCTTTTCTATTAGTCTTCGTAAAAAACCCTGATCCCATAAATACCTCTAGATTTATAAGTGGTACCTTCTTAAGTGTGTCCAGCATGACTGCTTTTACTCCTTGTCGTTTTGTTTCGTTTTTGTTTAATTTAATTTTACTTTTTCAAACAAAACAGTTCCATTTAAACCATAGCAGTAAAGGCAAATAAATCTCTACTCCTACATTTTCTAGGGATTTGGCAAACAGGAACTCACAGGTTACTCTTATAAAAAAAGAGAAGGGAGAAAGAACCCAATAAAAGACAGGACCAGCTCTTCCATCAGTAGCCTGAGAGCCAGAGGAAGCCCTGAAAAAGAAATGACTGCTTCATTCTTTCCATTTTTCAGCTTCTGCCCTTTTCAGTTGCCTGTAAAAACTTGCCAGAAACTAGACTACCTTTCTGGAAAAATAAATATGTTTTGTGTGATTGCAGATTGTGTAAAATGTGTGATATGGTAATGAGACAGTGGTAAATTCATAAAGATACTTGCTTTCCCTCTTCTTCCTGCTGGTCACTGCCTGTATCTATTTTATCCCTATCATGTAGGTAGTGCTGCAACAGGCTGCACTTAAAGTTCACTCCAAAGGAGGTTGAAAAATAAATTAAGAAGACCTTCTTGAGGCCAAAGAAAGTAATTTATTAGTCCTTAAAGCTGAAGTATATAAATTTGAAAGGCCTTCGTGGGGCTAAAGAAAATAAATTAAACCTAAAAAGATGCTATTTCAGGGACATAGATTTATCATTTTGAGGTGTGTGAGGGATATACTCATGTTCTAAAGATTCATAAAGGAAGCTCTTTGTTTCTTCTCTGAAAAATCCATTAGCTTCAAAAACCTGATCTCACTGTAAGATTCAAAGCACCTGATGTTTCCTGGATCCTGGAATAAATTACTGCCCCCTCTTTCTGTTAAACTGGGCTTCAGTGCCATTTCCATAATAAAATATTTTAGAATAGAAAAAAGTAATTTGAGCTATTCCAGGTCTAAGACCACAGGCCTGGCAGATCTGATTTCTCATTCATTCCCACCAGCACCACATGCACAAGAGCATTCTGCTACACGTGGTGCAGATGGCCTGTGCCACCAGAAAATAGGGAGTTCAGATACTTTTGTAGCAGTCATGAATGGCAGCAGAAGAAGCAGAGACCTGGTGGGATGCACACAAGAGCATTCTGCTGCACATGGCCCTGTGCCACCAGAAAATAGGGAGTTCAGTTAATTTTGTAGCAGTCATGAATGGCAGCAGAAGAAGCAGAGACCTGGTGGGATGGAGAGAACTTCCTTTCATCCTTCTTTTTGTGTTACATCTGTCCCATAACTTTTGTGTTCCCTGATGCTGCTCAAGTAGTAGCAAGAGAGGTGCTGCTTCTAGAAGAGAGCTTTTACTTGGTGCTCTTCATGCTTGGGATATTTCTTCATTGACATCCTCCCCATGGTTTGATAAGAGAGAATTTTCTCCAGAGTTTTCTCTTTGCCCAAACAAAAATTTATTTCTACAGGATTTAGTTTGTCAATGGATGCATTTCAGTATTGCTGCTTTTTTTCCTCTTTATTTATTTAAACCACTTTTCTGGAGGAAAAAATTACTCAGTCCCCAACCGCTTGCCAAATTCCAGAAAGTTCTGTAGTCTAGAGGATGTTTCATCTAGTGTGATGGAGAGAGGTTATCAAGCCCATGTGGCATTTGCAGTGTCCCCAGCTCCTCCCCACTGGCCCTGGGAAGCTGCGTGGAATCTGTTTGAAGAGCAGGGGCAGTCCAGCTCTAAGAGGCTGGTGTAACTGCTCAGAGTTATTCAAAGAGCTACTGAAAAGAGAGGCAAAAGCAAGTTAGAGCACTCAAGCCTTGGATCAAATAGTTTAGCATTTGCTTCAGTTGACCTTTCTGAGTGTGTTTTGTGTTAAATCATCTCTGTGAGACATGGCAGCCCCAAGAACATGCCTGGGGGCAAGTCAGAACTCTGTATTGCAATTTTGCCTCTGGCTGACAGTTGTAAAAAGTGTTACCTAATGAAATATTCTAAATGGGTAAATAACAAAGAAAAAAACAACAGAAAGCTAGAGACAGCTGCCCATAAAGCACAGAATGAATTCCTACTTGCAGAATTCAGTTTCTTTTCATACTTTGACATCCCTAGTCATCATATAAGCCAGCCTGTGAATCCAGAGCAGTAGGCAGCAAAATCCTCATTAAGTTGCCCATACTCCTGTTGTTTTTCTTGTAATCTCAAGTTTTTCCTCTCCCAGAGTGACATGTGCTGGAGGGAAGCACTGTGTCAGTACCTGGAGGGAAAGGAATTTAGGATGTTATATTGAAAGTTTTGCCTTTGCTGGTGCACATGGCTTCTAAACTGCTAAGAATTAGAGAGTAAGGCCACTGGTGCACCCTGCAGCAAGGCACGACCTCCTTCAGAGCCTGGCTTGCTCTCCCTTCTCCACAACATTTAATAAGGGCCAGAAATATTCCAGGGGACTGAAACATTAAAGTAACTTGGGGCCTTGAGGACCTTGCTTGCCAAACTCTGACATTTTCTTTAGTGTGGTGTGAGAAAGAGAAGGGATGTCCCTGTGACTGGAGGCAGTTCAGCTCATGCAGGTGACAGAGGCCTGGGAGGGTTTCTGGGGGTCCTGCCTTGGTGCTGAAAGCATCAAAGGCAATAAAACTAGGCAGAAAAGTGCAGTTTTCCCTCACAATAGCCTCCAGAATAATTGTGTCACCACAGAGATTAATAATTAAGCAAAACTCTCTCCCTTCCAATATGTCACATTCTAGGCTGAAGGAGTTTTGTATTATTTTTCAGGTGACATTAATTAGATTCACCTTGAGTTATGAAATGTTATGTAATGGAGATGTCTGTATTTCCTACTCCATTGATACAGCAGAGTTGGGTTTCTTCAAACATTTCAGACAAACTGGCCTGTGGGGCAGTTCAGGAATACTTCAGGCCAGGCCATGGTTAGGGTTAGGGTTTGTGAGCTATCAGCAAAAGAAAATGTTATTGTCAAAGAAACCTTGTAGCCTACCAGTGGGATTTTCCTCTGCTCCGCAGATGTAGACAGAGCTGTAACCAGTGGAGTGTTCCTACTTAATATTTTGCATGCAGTCATAGACAGGGAAAAGGTCTTCCACAGCTTTTCCTCTGCCCATTTGCAGATATGGGGGGCACACCTGGAGTTTTAACCCCTTTTTTGTGTGAGAAGGCAGCACTGTGTAACCCATGCTGGGGGAAGTGGATCCCACAAGGATTGCAGCTGGCTCAGCTCCTCCAAGCAGCTCTTTATCCAGAACACAGAGGTTCTGAACAAGTTTTTGGACTCATCAAGAAGCATGACATGTCCTTGAAACAGCTGCCGTGTTCATTTCTGACATTTGCTGAAATAAGACAGTAAGTTTCCAGTTACTTGTTTTTCTGACTCTTCATTCATCCTGGGACCTGAAAGTCAAACTGAATTTTTCCTGGTTTGCACACTGTGTTGCTGCTAGTGATGATGAATTATTCATTGTTAATCTAAATGAATGAGCCTATTGATGAGTGCAAATCAGAAATTAGTTCAGTTAACTTTGCAGGAGCTTTACAGCCCACAGGAACTGTTTGATAAGGAACAAAAATGGCCGAAACTGTTGGGTTGAGGGAACTTCATAATTTTCTCAAGACCATATTTCAAAACTTTTTTAGCAGTTGAAATGTTTTTGCCTGGTTCTGTTTCTGAAAGGATTTACAGTATAAGGTAGATCTCTCTTGGCATAAAAGTCAGGCATTCCTCACTCAGCCTATGGAATAAAGTTGCACTGAAGTGTTTCAGTGGCTGAATCTGGCTCATTAAAAAGTGATGAGCACTACAGCCACTGCAGCTGAGTCCTGGGATTTGCTGTGACTGTGCAGAGCCTCACTGGAATCAGTGTCTGTGCCCAGTGGTGTGATCCACTGCAATGACACAGGGCTTTGGATTTCCAGACAGAGCAAGAAATGCTGCAGCAATAGGATTAATAATAGTCCAAATGTATCCTGGCCAGCAGAGCAGTCTGTTCCTGCTGCAAACAGCGCCCAGAGCTCTCCACTACATCTCCTTCCAGTGACAACAGCTATTAAACAACCAGTGCCACATTTCAAAATTCAGCAATAGCACTGTCATCTGAAATTCCACAAATACTGACTGGACAATTTAAAACCCAGTGTTTTTCCCTGTCCTGCAAACTCTTGCTAATGCTGACTTTCACCTGCATGCCCAGTTGATTTATATGCATTGACAAACAGATATGTAGAAAGGGAACTCTTTTTTTTTTCTTTTTTTCCAAATAGAAAATAAGACTAAATACCTTTTTTTTTAAACAGAACTGTTTGCAAAAGGTACAGCTTTTTCCTGAGCTGTATCTTTTGCAAACAGTTTTGTTAAAAAAACAAAGGTTTTTGGTGTTCCTAGGTTTCTTCCATGAATCATGCCATAAGCCTTTGCAGATCTGCATGCAGATTTAAAATTAGAACACCTGTAGTCAGACTCCATGTTTTTACTGTTCTAAGGCATTAAATGGGGTTGGTTTTCTGTATATCTCTGCTTGAATAAAAGCAGTGCAAATATCTTCATCTGTATTTGTTCATTCAACACAAATAGTTTGGCTTCCCCCGGTCTTGTATTTATTACCAAAAAAACCAGGCATTTAGCCATAGAACACAAAAAATTCATTTAACATTCATTTGCTCTCCAAAGTAGATGTACAGTTATGAACTAGTAACCTATAGGGCAAAGCAAACTTTGCCTTGTAAGAGAAGATCCCTGCTGTCACTCCTCCCTCTCCCCCTTGATCTGTTCAATACTTTCTGGGAATGCACAGTGTAAAACCTACACAAGATCAAATCTTTCCTGGATTTGGTTTTATTACATAAAGGCAGTGCATTCAAGTAATTTGTGTCATGCTGCTCCCCTGCACTCCCTTGGCATAATGTGCTCTAGGAGACAGGAACAAAAGCACAAGTGTGACATCTATTGACAGCCTTGGCTGGCAGGACACGGCAGCCTGAAAGCTGCAGCAGGAGCAGGGAAAGGTCTGTGATAGCCTCTCCACTGCAGGACTCATCATTTTTAAAGAGATTTACAGCAAAAGTCTAATGCTGGGTTTGAATTGCCTGTGTGTTATGTGTCAGTTAAACCTAGCCCTGCACAAGTCTCTAGAAGAATAATCCGTTCTGAACTGTGAGAAACAAAAGATACTACAAGATCCTCTAGACTCCAGAAGCATGGAGCAGGGAATGCTTCAGGCTTCTGGTGTCCATATGGTCTTTCCTAGGCATTTTCCACTGGCTAATGATTAATGCATCCATCCCTAGAGGCTGGTGCTTATCAGCCTGTGTTAGCTCTGGAAATACCACAGTTCCCGAGCTGAAGCAACCTGAGGAGCCATCACAGCTGTAATGAGCCATCTGCAGCTCTGCTGCATGCTGGCCACTGCCCAAATGAGGATCCTGGGCAAAGCAGACCTTCCTCCTACTCTGGTGCAGCTGGTCTTGTGTTCAGACTGTTTGAGCTGCAGGAAAGAATATTATTTACAGAGCTACAGGCTCTGTCTAGCTCATATTTTGCCTTTTGATGTGGCTATACAGGAGGCTGCAAATGTCAGTGTGCCCAACCACAGGATTGCATTCTCTCTACTGTGCACTTCTTGAATCATCGTTTGAAATTCCCCTATTGCTTTTTCTAGCAAGACACAGGTTTTCTCACAGTTCTCTTAATTTCTGACAAAGCAAAAAGAGGTATTTGCACTTCAAATAGCCAAGAGCTGTCCTTATTTAGATTCTTTATCACAAGCAGAGAGGTGGTGGTCTCCTCGTGGTCATCTCCAGCATCACACTTGGATTTAAAGGCAAAGTTTTCTGTGTGTCACCTCAATTTCACTCTTGTAATTCCACCACAGTCAGTCTACTTTTAGTACAAGAAGCCCTTGCTTGTAGGTAGTTTCCAGACAAAAATCCTGTGAGTGAGCCCAGGGAAAGCTGGGTTTTGAAAGTCTGTAACCCATCTACAGGGAATTAATTGCCAGAGGCTACTTACTAAGATGTCTGGCACATGTTGTGCACCTTTAGAGGGAATAGTTTTTATAGTAAATCACCTTTCTTATCTCAGTTTTCTAATGTGTAATTCCACTGGCTTTGGAAAGGTGACTTACAGTTTGTCTTTATTTAAAAAAAGATTGAGATCTGGCTTTTTATCTCCAGCAAAACCTGGTTTTGCTGAACCTTTGAAAGATGCTCTTAAGATAGATTTCTAATGTTTTCAGTGGTGATAGCTTTGTGATGAATACATGAATCTGGGTAGAACTGGGGATTTTACACCTCATTCTCCATTACATTTCTCTCATCAGAGGGGTTTGGATCTCAGCTTAAACTTTGAAAAACCAAATTAAAATACTGCCATTAATTAAATGTATTATGATACATTTATATTTATTAGATGACCCAGCTTTCCTCACTTACCTTTTAGCCATGGGTTCCTGAAAGAAGGCAAATTTTTACCCATGGGAGGTTTTTTGTGTAACCTTCACTTCTACCCAGCTGGGATTGCGGCCTTTTACAAATACATGCAGGAGCTGTTCCTTCCTCTTCAAATCCAAGGCTTATCTGAAGGGATAAGAAGAAAGTAACCCAGATTCAAAGGTACAACTAAAAGTCCTCTTGTTTTCTTCAATGTTGCTGATTCTTAAAAAAATAAATATATTCCTTCAATAAATTAAAACACAGTGAAAATCTATGTGGGAGAATGTGAATAAAATATGTGTAATTTTAAAGATTGCCCTTTTTCTGAGCCCCATATGCTAAGTACCAAAATAAAATTACAACACAGGGGAAATGCGATGATAGATCCAGGACATGGTGAGAAATATATGGCTATTAATTTGTAATTTTGTTTTGCTAACTGTGAGACTAGAAGGCTCTCTGCACACTAAATAATGACGGTATTTGGAGCGATAAATCTGAGCATCCTTGTGCTGTCTCCTGCTGTTGAATAAATCTGTTGGCTTGTTACAGGCTAACAGTTTTGCTGATGGTTTTAACTGGGCTGTTTCACACAAAACCCCTCAGCTCCACGGAGATCCTTGGCCAGGCATGAATGGAGCTCTGCCCATACCAGTGGAGGGGGATGCCAGGATGGATCTAAGGTGTCCACAGCCCTTATTTTCTAGGGAGAGTCTCCTTCCTTAAGCTCTGCTCTCACCACAGCACAGGTGGCTGTGTCACCTGTTGGAGGAACCCTCCTTTCACAGCAGGAAACTCAGAGCAATCCCATTCATTACCTGCTCCCATTAAAGCCTTAACAAAAGCCAGGTTATAGTGGGAAAACTCATTTTCACCTGATATGAGGGATCATTAGGCAGCTGAATGATTGCAAGAAGTGCAATGCAGCACACCAGTGGAGAAACTATAGACTGGCAGGAGGATTCCTGCACGTCCAGGAACATTAACTCTTTATATATGCATAAAGGAGGGGATTTCTTGTTTGGTTGTTGTTGGGTTTTTGGTTTGTTTTGGTTTTTTCTCTTAACCTCCATTTTGTGCTTTCCACCACCTGTTGTAATGCGGAGAAGTGTGAGCTAAAAGATGGATACAGAAGTTGGACAAAAACATAAACTAGAAAATCGCAAAATAATCTTGTACTGGCTTCATCACCTGCTTCTTCACAGCCTGAAGTGAAACTGTCGACAAAAAGAATTCAGGAAGCTGTGCCATGTGTATAAATTCCTCTAGGAGGAATTTATAGTGGCCATAGCTGGCCCTAGCAGTCTCATGTAGGCAACACAGGAAAAGTCAGACCCTGCATTAACACAGCATGTTTTCAAGAGATGATAATGTGTTATCTGCCAGCAAAACACTTGCCATGGGGGTTGGTTATGGTTTTTCTAAAGAAAATCTGTTCAGATTGCTCATAGATGGGCACGTAGGATTCATGTTATTTTGGCACATTAAAGGTCGTTGGCATTTGGTTAATTTGCTGTCAGATGTAGCTTGTGGGAAGGTGATATGGTGATGTCAGAGCAAAGATCTTAATGGATCTTTCCAAACTTTTCCCTTGCCTTGTTGCTTGAGCAGCCACACTAGCAGGGACTGGGCCAAGAGCCTTCCAGGGTTTTTTTTTCCTTGTCTCTTGTTGTCAAATTGAAACCAAAATCTGTTGACAGACACTTGAAGGATCATGTAATATGTTGTTTTGTGTCAATACACACCGTGTTCATTGTGACAGCACCATTCTCAGGATGAATGTCCTAATTTTTAAGCTATTAAAGGGACCTGTCTATATTTTAAAACACAAGGCCAGTCCCTTCCCAGATTTTTAGAGGAGTGGTTGCAGAATTGTAGATGTGGGCCCCAAGGAAAGTGGAAATCTCTTTAGCACGACCAGATCTGTGGGGAAGGAGCAGAACTTTGGTCTATTACTCATCTTTGACTTCTTATTATTGAGTGTGTTAGGCTGGTGGATGTTGAATTTGAGCACCCACCTACATTTGCTGACCTGGACAGGCATCCGGGGGCGACCATATGTCTTCTGAGACAAGTCATATGTGAGCAGATGGAAGTGCTCAGTTGCATACAGATACTCTGACGTGACAGCCTTGTGCCTCAGACCTTGGATCCTTCATTCTTTTAGCCAAATATTTGATCCCAGTCAAAACTGATGGCTGTGAATTCAAACCATCCAAAAGAACAGAGGGAATAACTGTAATAAAAGTGAGCTGATCATTCTGAAAACATGCCAAAAATACACTCCATTGTTTGGAATTCATTTGCTGTGATTTTGCCATAATTAGAGCTTGAACATTCATTAATTATACTGAGTTTATTCAGAGGAAGTCAGGTAATCGCTGCTTTTCACGGTTGCTCATGAAAGACTGTAATTAAAGAGCCCTTGCCATTCTCAGTCTGTTAAAGGGACTTGCTCTGCATTGAGTCCCCTGCTCAAATTTGCTTCCACCTCCCTCTTGCAGCTGCTCAGATTTGTTAAAAAACTTCCTGGGGTAGTATTTGAGGGAAGACTGACTCTGGTATTTCTTCCTTTTTGTGGCATTTCTAGCTCCTTCTGAGTTCTTTATTATACAAGTGTTCCTTAAAGGTGAGTTGCTCCAAAGTGTCTTACGGGGAGAACAAGCCCAGATGTGTATTTTTATTGTCTAATTCCCCCACATTTAAAACTTGATCTACTTAATAAAAACTATACCTATTGCATGGATTTTGGAAAACTCAGTGGCACTGTGTAAAATTAGGGGAATCAAAGAGCTGAAAAACAGTTAAAACTCAATTTCTGGTGATACAGCTATTGCTAATAGAAGAAACTTGGAAGGAGTATTGTGGGGAAATTATTATGGAGCTCTAGTCAGATGAGTTTATTTGTGCCTTCCTCTGCAGCACCTGGATGCTGTAGGAAATAACAGGTCAGATCATGGGTTTTATCTCTCTGACAGTTCCTTTTCTTCTGAAGTAACTGGCTCGAAGTCTAAATTGATATTTTTGAATTGAAAACATGTCTGAGGTCTGTCTCAAGCATGCTCACCAATTTGCAGTGGGATTTTTATGGTCTTACTGTAGATGAACACTTCAGTGTTAAGAGTTGTAAAATGAGGCACAAACTCTGAGCTTCATCCATAAGGTCTCTCTAATGTCAGCAGAGACGGGGAGGCAATGCCAAAAGAGGTGGTGAAATTATTTTCCTTTTTTTAAAGAGCACTGGAAAGAGCAGAGAAAATTAAAAAGAATCCAGAGCACCTTCCTGGTTGTTGAATTAACTCTGCTATGACAGTGATACAGCTGCTGTTTTCTTAAAGTTCACAACTCCTGCTAATTCTCTCCCTCTCTTTATCACTTTAAAGAAGACATTATAGCCTATCACACCCATAATTCACTAGCTGGGACACCTTAAGCACATATTTGCATTGTTCTTACTGCAATGATTTCTAAAGAAGATGTTATAGTTCAACATGCCTGCTCACATTTAATCAACAAGCCATAGGTAAAAACCTCTGAGTACCATGAAATGGATAAAAGAACATTATCAGTCCAGGGGTGTTTTTGTAACAAAATTATTCTTGAAATAACAGTTCTCTTAGGCTCAAACCTAACAGAGCACAGAGGATCAGGGCAGTGCTGAGGCATGAACAGAATTGCTGAGAATGGTGCAGTTCACTTACTTTAAGGAAATTGAACAGAAAATGGTGATGTTAGAATGTGCTTTGCAACAGAAAAAAATGGGTTGCCAGAGACTTCATGGAACAATTTCCAGTAGCACTGGAAATGGTTTTACACTGATCCTGTGTTTCTCAATCCCCTTCCAAGTGTAGACCTCTCCAAGTTCACATTATTTGTGGTAGAGTCCAAGTATCCCAGGGCAACCTGTGGAAAATGATGTTATTAAGTACAGTAAAGGTGGCCAGATCTCTTGGGATCCTCCTTGCTCTTTTGGAGGGCTGTGTTCTGGTGTTTTTTCTCTGAATTTGCATGATGCAATGCAATACTGTTTGTAGTTAGCTGCATGTGCTTTTCAAATTTGCTGCATTTATTAGGCTGGTGTTATCCAAATGTGTATATCATTATCAAGGCAATGGTTATAACTTCCAACCATCTACTGTACTTTCAGCTTTCATTTGCCTTTGGGGACCCAAACAGAGGCTTAAAATGCAAAGGAGAGATGATGAGTCAGCCCAAGAGAGGTGCTGCAGTATCACCACATCAGTTTGACAAACCCCAGAGCTTATTACATCATTTGGACAAATGTCACCCATATATTTGAATGCCTTTCTGAGACAAAAGAAATCTTTCATCCCCTTGGGCAGATGAAAGATTCAGCCATTACTACCCCTCAGTCTGATTTGCTGTCACTCTGGCTACAAGGAACAGGAAAGTCCACTAGAAACAACAGCCAGAGCATTATAGGACTGGGGATAGATTAGAAAGGAGTTATTGCTGGCACTTTCTATTCTCTCTTGGCCCACACAGCTATTTATTATTCACTTTCCTCAGGGTCTGAATTTATCTGATGACTGACATTCCAATACAAATTGAAATTTAAGCTTTAGGTCTATATACATTGTTGCATCTTCAGACTGAGGCAGTGTGAGTTAAGGGTGAGTCCCTCAATGTCAAACAGAAGAGGAGCCAGACTGTGAGGGAAGAAAGTGGTATTATATTTGGCAGATGTTCTCAGTCCTCACAGCAAAGACATGACACTTACAGTAAGTAGAATTTCCCACAAATTAATGAAATGTTCTGCAAACTTTCCTGTCTGTCCTTTTAAGTCCTTGAGGTTTTTACACTCTGGAAATGATAACAAGCACTGGAAAGTTGGAGGCCGGTTAATATTGTCACAGGAGAATAATATACAATGAATTCTGTCTAAATGAGCACCTGATATGAAAGACGTACAATGATAAGGCTCAGAAATCCATATTCACTCTCCACTGCGCTGCTCTCCAGTGGTAATATTTATATGCAGATAGCCATGTAAATGAATATCTTATGAATAACTCAAAGTCAGAGAGAAAAACAAATCCTTCTGTAAATAGATAAAACAAATTACAAGATGTCTTTTAGGATGATCTTCTTTGAATGCATTGTACTTGAGGGGCAAAGGGGGAGCTTGGCGTTTTGCAAATGTTCTCAAAATGAATGGAAAGAGACACCTTCCCCTTTCCCATCCTCACACTGAATTTTTTGTTTCATATGGCACAGAAGGGGATTAAGGTACAACTTGAAAGTCAGGAGTGTGATATTTAACCTGCTGTGTCATCCCCATACATGATCCTAATGAGGATGGAACCAGCCCTGCTGGTCCTCATTGTGGCTATGGAAATCACAGGCACTATGGCAGAGATTCCCTTGGCTTATAGAGAAATGGAAGAAAATCACTTGGTCCTACAGACCAGACTGGGAGTTTAACAAAGACCTTTCCTGTGGTCTGTGAAGGACATAGTGCTGAATTCCTGGCATCTAAAGCCTGATCAAGGGAATACGAAGGTTAAACTGGCTGATTGCTTTTATACAGGATGTATTGTCAGCTTTCGTGCTTCTCTTTAGCTGCTGACAGCAGTTGCATGGACGATTTTGTTTCAAATAGAAAAAGGAGCTAAAAACAATTGTTTAGGTTGCAAGGTCAGGCACCAGGTTTAAGTTTCTATAGGGACATGAAGTTGTGCCTGCTGGTTACTCCTTGCTCTTCCCTGAATGAAGAGAGGTCCTGGAGGGGGAGAGGGAGTTACTGAATTATTCAGGTAAAAGCTGCAAGGTGAAAAATGAAGGTTTTATCACAAATTTACTTGTCTTTTTCACACCATTTTCATACCCAGCAAATGTACTGCATCAGCAGGTAGAAATCCCCCTGCTATGCCCTCGCTACAAGTCAGCCTTTGGATGAAAATGTCCTTGTCATGAAAACATCACCGTGCTTGGCCTCCTCTTAATGAGTGGTCAGAGAGCAGGGCTGGCACGTGGCAGCTGAGAAAGTGGAGCTAATGCTGCGGCAATACCTGTTGTACAGAGCAATTAATTATTTGAGCCACTTCTTCCACCTTCTCTCACCTGTATTTTCCCTGGCTCAGTAAAATCCACGCAAGTCATTCAATATGTGCCCTCCCTGTGGGCTTCAGATCTGGGGACCACATTTACCTTTTGATCTCCACCAAAGAAACATTTATCTAAATTTAAAGTTAATTAATATCATGCAGCTAAATCTGAACCCTGTGGATTACATTAAAGTTTATCCAATAAGACCAGGAAGCCTGATCCCCTGAATATAAATGACTGCATCATCTGCATGAGATTTAATTGAGAAAACTGCATCAAAAAGGCAAATTAAATACCAAGAACACAACAGATTTTCCACAGAGAAACACTGTGGGAAGTGAAAAACCATCTGTACAGAGAAGAACAGAATGACATTTTTGCATCATGTCAGCCAGATAATATTTTCTCTTTCATCAATTATCTATGTTAAACATTTTGGTAAGACAGATAAATTAATGTACTTTTGACTATCACCTGACATTAGTTAAGATGATGAAAAGATTGCTGCAAACTCAAAATGACACATCAATTTTAAACGGTTTCAAATTTACATTATTTCTCTAATCTTGTCTGTTCTGAGACAGACAGAAATGCAGACTGAAAGGAGTGTTATTTAGAATTCCTATCAAACTTTTAGTCTGGGAAAACAATTCTGTAGCCATAGATTTGAACAAATCTAAGTTTTCACACCACTAGTTTTCTAAAAAAGGTACCAACAGTTTCATTAGGAATTCCAGTGAAATTAATCCTACTGTTAATAAATATACTTTAAAATTATGTTTCCCAGCATATGTTTCAAAACCTCAGAAATGCTGCCATCTGTTTTTGTCAGGATTCTGAAATAGCCACAGTCAGGCGATACTGTCAAAGCCCTGTAGCTTCCATATGCCTTTAAATCAACAGACAGGTTTGCACCAGGATTTCCGATACCATATGGACTCGTGTCATTTTCTCATTACTCCAAACAAAACCAGCACTTTGGGCTGTGTGTTCTGGTTCCAGATTCACAGGTAGATCAACAGAAAAACTTGGCACTCAAGTCACTGCTTCTCATTCCTAAGGGGTTTTAAGGTTAAAGAACAACAGAGGCAGCAAAAACGTGATACCCATGAGGTCCAGGGGCTCTTGTTGCCATAGCTGAAGAATATTTTCTCAAAAGCAACGTGGTATTTTAGTGGTTTTTTACTCCAGCTGTAGCTGCATCTTTGGAATTGACATTCCCAGGATTATTTGAGCTCTGTTTACAAGGACCTAGACAAGGTGCTGCTGTTTTTAAACAGCCATTAATTTCTACGCAGCCTAGTATAATACACCCCACACAGAGAAACTGGTTAATGAAAATAGCTCAGTTTCTCTAAGCTGTCAGCATGCTCCTGGAGTCTGCAAAGACTCTGCAGAGTTAAAAATAATGAACTGAGGTATCCACACAATTATTTATTTTCAAATTGGTGAAGTGCCATTTTCTTCTCTGTTCAGAAAATTAACCTCCCCAAAAGCCAGCTTGCTCTACACAAAATTAATAAAGCAGAGCATGCTGGCAATAACTTGCACATGTTTATTTATGTGGGATGTCTCCAGCTAGAAAGGCTAAGATGAAAAATTGACTCAAAAAGCTGCACTCCGAGGGGATTTACTCCTGGGTTGGACCCATTTTCATGTTGTTTAAACTCAGAATGAGAACCTCTTGTGGAGTCTATAAAAATTAAGCTCTTTTATTATCACCTCTCCTTCTTTTTTTATCCTGTGGCATACACCTAACACTTTTTTTTAGGAAATAAGGTGCAGAAATTTGCAAACCAGTTCTAAAGAAGAAAAGTAAGGAAGAAAAGGTGATGAGGGCTGCAGAGAATCTGTTAGTACCAAGAAATACTTTTCTCCATATCTTTTTACAGAAGCTCTACATGGTTAAACTGATGTTGATATTCATTTTAAGTGCTGGTGAGATTTTCTCTCAGCTTAAGTGCTTACAGAGGGTGCTGATCTGGGCTTTGCAAAACACCTGCAGTGTTTGTAGCACTGTACCCTATAATGAAAATCCCTTAAGACAAGTCTTATGTGAAAGTTAAACTGAGATACTCCAAAATTAACTCCCTTTATTAGCCTGAGTTAAATTTGATGTGAAGATTGGCTTTGATAGAATAATTTCCCTGGGATGCTTTTCCTGCTATCTTGTGTTTATTCTCCCCTGTCTTCTCTCCTTGGGGAGCACCCATTAACAACAAGCCCAGTTTGTATTTAGAGATTTATTACCTGTATTTATAACAGGTCTGTTAGTTTTGTTTCTCCATTCATGGCTTTTCATTGTTGGCACCATTCAGGATACAGGATTTAGCAGAATTTTAGCATCAAACTTGGCTTTGAAAAGCCACACCACCACAGTCCTGACATGCCTGTGCTGGGTGCTTGCCTTCTGTGGGGTGCTGCCCAGGATGTGCCAGCAAAAACAGGCTGCTCAGCACAGATGTGAGGATCTCAGGGGCAGAAAAATGTTTTCAGAGAGAAATTTTTATGCTGATGCCATCTTCCCTGTAAGGCACTGGCAATTATACCTGAGTCCTTTCTGCCCTGGGCAGGTGTGGTCTTACAGGTCTTATCCACATAAGGATGGATATCCTGGACACAGAGATTTGGTTTTCAATGCTGGAGAGAGAGAAACTGACAAACAGTGAATTTCAGAGCTGCAGAAGGCAAAATAATATTAATTTGGGGCCACACTGGACACTTTCTGGGACTTTTGAGTCCTGTTGAAAATGGGATGCTCAGGTGCTGTCCTACAAGTAACTTCTCAGATTTTGCTTGAACAATTTTGCTTGAATCATAACATTTAACCCGAGACATTGACAGGAATGTCAGCCCATGCAGAGAGCGTATTTCAGGGTGGAGACAGAGAGCATTGCATACCCCCCAGAATGCCACCCTCTTCTACTTACTGTGAGTACCCGAGGTGTCGGGAGCAGGGTTTACCAGGGGGGTGTAGCCAGCAGTTGAGAGGATAAGGAGGCGAACAGCCGGTGGGAGCCGGCAGTGTTTCGCCTCTGGCTGCTGTGGCTGCAGCCAGCCCTCAGACCTGTTCTAAAAGCTCACACTCCTTTTGTTCTGTTACATCAAACCGAAGTTGCACAAACACGATTTCTAATAACTCTCCTCACTGGTTGGAGGGGTTTATGGCTGTGCCAAAGGTGCCAAGAGCAGCCTTGATAAATGTTAGTATTTGTTGTGCTGCATAATGCAGTGCACAACACCAGCTTCTCCTGCTGTCGTAGAGTCTAAACAAGGAAAAACCCCTTCTGCCCCTTTTCTGAAGCAGGGAATGAGCACAGAGAAAGCCTCAGGCTAATGCCACTAAGGGAAAGCCAAGAGCCCAGCACAGATGGGTCTGAGACCAAGGCCTTAGCAGGGAATGTCATCCCTAACAAGGATAAAAAGTTCATAAATACCCAATCATGAATGCTGTTTTGTCCTGGAGCTGTCTGAAACCAGGATATGCAAAGAACACATGCATATATTAGGATGTTCTTCTAGTTAGTTTTACTCCAGGAATTTGAATTCGCTTTTGTCAGAGTCTTTGATTTCCTCTTGAACTGAATTCATGTGATTGCCAGGAAAAGACAGTTCATTTTCATTTTCCCTGAAGTCAAGAGAACGACTTACTTCAAAAACAGAAGCAGCCCCCAATTAACAGCAGCCGTGGAGCTCATCCCTGACCAAAATTACCATTTTTAATGCACTTCCATTGAGGGCTTGGACCACCATTGGTTTTCAGGGTTCAGTCCAGTTAGGAGGATAACTTAACACCAAGTATTAGATAGCAAATGAAATTAAAGTCTCATTATCAAAAATCATTACTAATTTCTGACATAGTTTTCTACTCTACCCTGATTAGAAATACTGTCTTTCACATAGTTTTCTTTATAATGATTTAATCTGCAGAAAATCTTACTGCATTCTCCTTGATACCCATCCTGCAAGTCAAAATGTTCTCACAAGCAGCATTAGACACTAGTATTTAAAAATCCTCCAAGTCTTTAATACTGCCAGGCTGTTAAAGGTATGTTTCTTGGTGTGATACAGATAGTGCATCCCTGAACTGTGAACTTTGTGGGAAGCATTTCATTTACTGCATTCAAATGTAAGGGATTCCTGTTGTGTAGGGCCAGATTTCGAGCATGGTGAAAACTGGAGGCACTGAGACTTCAAGGAGTTAGAGAATCTTTTTTTTCTTTTTATAGAAGTGAATGGAAAATTAAACTGAACTCTACCCCGAAGGACAGTAGGAAAGACCCTAGATTTTTTTGTGTGTCCAAATCCTGCTCAGTTAAGCAGCACAGTTCAGTCCTGTGACATGTAAAAAAACCCTGAATATGCAGAATTATGGGAAAGGTGCTGGTTCTCACTTCCTTGCCTTAAATGTGCATCCTTCAGAGGCACCCTGACCTTCAGCAATTCTTCAGATAATTGAATCATTAATATTTTGTTCTTGTGATATGCCTGAGCCTAACAAATGAGCTTCTTCAAAAACCTGTATGGTTAATGGATTAAAAAAAGAAATTCAGCATAATATCTATAATTGTCTTAGTGATATCAAGTGCAGAAGTACTGGCTAACCTACCCTTTAATTTGCAAGCTCTTTTATTAACACCAATTGCATTTTCCCCTGTCATCCTGTTTTTTTAAATTTTTCTAAGCCTTATGATGCTTATATTCTTGTAACAAACTTTCTTATGGATTTTATGCAAATAATTAATTGTTTTGTATTCTTTTCTGGAGGAGGAGAAATTTGATGAACTGTTAATTTGTCCAGTGTCATTGGAGTGGTGGCACTGTCAGCCTCCAATCCACTGTCACTTTTAAAAATCTATAAGTGTTGGAATTAGAAATTAAACACCTTCTTTTTTACCTTGCAAAATCTAGTGTCTGTGTCTTTGTGTTTCGTGTCCTAGAATAACATTCCCCCTGTAAAACTAGGCAACTATTGGATGGAAAGCAGACATATTTGTGCTCTAGTTGGGCAAAACATTGGTTACATAGTTCACTGTCCATATTTCTCTATATTTGTAAACAAATAGTGAATCAGCACCAGATAATTACAACTGAGTTCCAAAGTTGGTTTTTTTCTGTACTGGGGTCTTCTCTTTTTCCAGTTTCCCCTATCTGATTTTCCCCTTCCAGTCTCCAGGCTAAGCTGTGGGTAAAGCTTTTCATTAGCTTGGGCATGATCTTCCTCTTTTCTGTTCCCAGGAGCTTGGGATGAGATCCGTTTATCCTAACATTTGCACATAAAAATGAGATGTCTGCATGTTAGGGAGCCAGACTAGACCAGGATCTTTTTTATAGTCAGTGGAGAGAAATAGATATGTAAAATTTTGCACAGTCCCCCTGTGTCCAGGAATATGCTTTAGACTGTAATGTAGACATTCAGGAAGATTTAATTGCCAATCCTGGAATCTGGCCAGGGTGAGGAATTGATGGCGGTGCTTACACGGAAGGTGCTGTGGAGCATTAAAAATAACATGTGATAATGGCTCTTCCTCTCCGCTTATCTGGAGCCTGGCTTCCCCCAGCAGATGTTGCAGGGCACACTTGGTTTCAGAAGCAAGTGTTGCCTCCTGTAAAACCCGTATCCAACACCTCTTAGAGACAGAGGTTAAACTGGAACATGTTCTCCACTAGCGTGGACCAGCTAAGGGGTACAGTACATAAAATTATTTCTGCCTTTTAGCAAATGCACCAGAATCAGGTTATCCACTCTGTTTATACTTCATTCTTGTACATTCTGCTGGAGCAGCTCCTATCAACACTGCACAGTGCTGTTATGTGGCACAGGCACTAAATTTGCCTAAATTTAAAAATAATTGAGTACTTGAGGATGAAACCAATGCTTGATCACTTCTATCACAATCACCAGAATTATTTCCAATATATTAAATTGTCACTTCCTGGATGGTCCTTCTGACAGCCTCAAAGCTGTGCACCGCTGCTTTGGAGAAAACAGATTCTGAATTTAGATTATAAACTCATTTTAGCAAAAACCATTGTGCCAAACATGTCATGATTCAATATGGTTCCACAGGAAGGACCTGTTTCTCAGGCTTTAAACTGTAGAGTTGAACAGGTTTGCAGGTCATTAGTGTGGTAACACCTCCCAAAGGAAGTCTCTTTACAAACAGCTTTATGCTGCTCTACATTCCTTGTGGCAGCCTTGGGTATGAACTTTCCTACTACATTTTCCCTGTCAAGAAAAATGGATAAGACAAGGGTGCAGGAAAAGCATCCAAGAAAGATGTCTCTGTGGAGATACTGGAAACACAAATCCACATTTGGCAGCTGTTCCTGGTTTGCATGTCCAGTTGCGAGATGCATAATTCCTCCAAGACAAGGAGATAGCATCTGATCATTCCATGTAGATGAAGCCTTAGAAATGCTTCTGTCATTCAAATTTTCACAAAGAAAATGTAATTTGTGGTTATTCGTGCACTGCACAGGCAGATGGAAGCACAGCAGGTAGATAAATACTGACATTCTCTTCTCTGAATAACTCAAAAGAAAGGTCAAAGGTAAGACAGGGACTAAAGTGAATGTAGATTAGGCAGAACATCTGTTGAAGTGGGATAGTAGGGAAAATATTCAGTCCTTTTCAAACATAAGCTCTGCTTTAAAAATGTCGATGGGCATCTGCTTAATTAAAAATTCTTTACTGTCTGTAGCATTAGTCTCTTCATAATTTTTTTTTTTAAGGCGGGAGGGAAGAAAAAGCATAATTAACCTACAAGAGATAATTCACTTTCTTTCCACACTGTAATACCAGAACTTGCTTGAGCTGGAAATACAAGAGGGTGGCTCAGCAAGTAGGTAGGGATGAAGGGCACTTTGAGCAATGTCACTCTGTCCTCACTGTCCCATTCACTGAAATGAGGATCTGGGGACAAGTGGCTGGTGGCAGCTGCCATGGTGTGATGCTCCCAGCAGGGCATTGCCCTTCTGCAGCAGCAGGGCACACCTGGCTCTCTTCATTTCACACCAGAAAAAAACCCAAAAACTTAAGTGACATGAATCTCAATAAGCTCCAGAGAAGTGAAGACAGGCTGTTTTATACACCTTTATGTGACAAAAAAAATAAAAATCTCTCTAATCAGACTGAGCATGTGCATGAAATTCAATATACCTCTGCTTTCTCCTGAAGTCTTCATTGATACCCTGCTTCTCAGAACCAATTAAATATGGTCAAGATACTAATTTCACTTCCATTTCTTTGATGTGCCATTTTTCACCAGTCTCAGCTTTTGCTTTATCACTTTGCCCATTCTGTGCGTTATTAATTATGTGCTATTATTGGACCAATTGTTTGTAATGGGTGAGTAAACATATATTGACACAATTTAATGGGAAGAGGCAATCATTTTTCTCCTGACCTTTTCACCAGGAAAATCCCATTTGATGTCAGTAAGGAAATGACTGTTAATATTATAAATTACTTTTGCTAATAAGGCACCTGTCAACCCACAGCAACCTTTACATCATTCCATGTGTAAGTGCAGCTGTGTGAAGGAGTTAAGCAGCAGTGAGTAAAACATGAACAGGCTGGTGACTTGTTCTGTGATGCTGATGTGGTACATTTTTCTCCCTGTTGCTATTGCTAAGCAAAATCTCGTGACTGCTGGATATGGAGAATTAAAGAGAAAGGATTTTCCATGCACACATGTGCTTGTGTACATCCACACACACAAACCTGTCCCTTTTGGTTTGGTACTGAACTATGACTGTTCCTTTCACTGGTCTGTTGATACCTTTGTGATATTATTAATGGAGAATTATATCCCATTTTCTTTATATTCCTAACCTTGTAGCTAAGACTCCTCCACTCACTTAGTATTGTAACACTACAGCGTGGGGCTGAGGGAGGACAAATTTGGATTTTGCTGTATCTAAAATTGGCCATTTCCCCTTGGGATTCCAGTAACCAGGTTTTAAGACAAACATGTCTTTTAAAAATCTGTTTCTAAACTAAGGGACCCAACATGGTAGTTTTTATCTTCTCTCTCTCCAAATATCTAATTCAAAACCCATGAGACATCTCTATTTGCTGTGTCATGTGTACAAACATTTAGCACTAACCATATGTTTCTGTGTTTCCTTGAAGCCTAAAATAATTTCTTAAATCATCCTTCCCTTTCAATATCTATGTTCAAGTGCCTTTTGGCAGCCTAAACTGCTCAGTGTTTAAGTGAAATTTGTTTCACGGGAGAGCGTTTATATCTGTGTGTATTTGCTTTTTTGCTGAGTTCATTACAAAGTGCTGCTGTGTGATGGCCTGTGGGGTCCAGCAGTGAGCTGCTACAGCCGAGCTGGGACAACCAAACTTGTCTCATTAACTTCAACTCAGGTGTGGAATGGATGAGCATTAAAAATCAAGGGAAGTTAGAGAGGAATGCAAGATTCTGGAGGAACAAACGGCAGAGGAAGAGCCCGCTGGATGACAGATTCATTTTGTGGTTGTGATAAAAGTTGCAGGCAAAGAACTCCTCGGGGTGAAGGCCAGACAATAACCCACAGTGTAATGAGTGGGGTCAGGGCCTCCCTCCCCTTTTACCAATCAGCTGCAAAGAGTAAAGCTTTTTTTGCCTTGAATAACAATCGTCCAATTTACCAGCCCGGAGCTTTGAGCTGAACCTGCTTCGTGTAAACACTCGGGGAGGGGGAACAGCCCTGTTTGCATTGATTTTAAAGTTGTGTTCTGGCTGCTGAGAGAGATGGAATGAAGAAAAGTGGATTCAGGCAAATAAAAGCTAGGGGGGAGGTGTCTAAAAAATATGAATACAAGATGAGTGGAAAAATTTCAAAAAATCTAAAATCATTCTCTTAAATATAAGTCTTCCGTGTTGAAATGCTGTAGCAACCATCCAGCTCTGAGGAAAGACTCTGGGTTTGGCCCATGATCCATAACTTAGATTTGGAGCAATTTGGGTGCCTTTGCCTTTTCACACCACTCTTTGGTTGAATAGAGAGTCATCTTATCTTCTGAGATCAATATGACAGATCATCAGCTTGAAATGAGGTGCAAGTTTGTATATGGAGAGAAGACACATTTAGGTACAGCCTTGTCAACACTATCAGTTCATGGGAGCATCCAAATTCTGAATGTAGGGAGTATTGGAATACCTTGCAGTGATTTCACTCAGGCAATCACATTGGGATGCATAATGAAAACCATAATGACATGAATATTTAATTCTTGTAACTAGTTTCTAAACACTGTAGAAATGTTGTCATAATTAATTTTCAGCCAGTAACTTTTTTCTTCCCCTTTCTAATTAGTAGAGTACAGATGACGTGCTACTGCATAATTGATAAAAACTATGTTTTAAATTGCATCTATATGATCATTCTTACATAGTTACATCAAATGAATCAAGTGTCATTGCCTTCACACAGCTCAAGGGCTAAAGAGGGTACAGCAGTAATTTTATGCTGGTGATAGAGTCCTATTAATGCTCATTGCTCCTCATCTGAAGACATCAAAGATCCTTGCAAAGCTGCATGGAATATTCTGCTTTCTTATGCAGGGAACTGGAGGCTCAGAAAGATTAGAACTCCCATTTTTTTAAAAATCAGGGTGTCATTCAATCATCAACTCAAAATAAGCGGGTGGTGTTATAATCTGCAAGTTTTACATGTATAGGGATCAAGCATAGAGCTCTGGACCTGCCTTAGCCCAGATAAATTAAGCCATGCCTTATCCAGTGGCCTTGGAGGACAGATGATATAACAGATGTGATGGTTTCAAGGACACCAGGAGTAGCTTCCTCTGTGGGAGAGCAACTTGCCTACCCAGGCCTTCCCGTTGTCCCAAGGTGGGAGTGACAAACACCTCAACCTGAATAGGAAAAGCAATATTGACCACAGCAGGGAGATATTGATCCAAATTTACTGCAGGAAAAACTGTCTGGAAAATCAGAAAATACCAAATCTGGACTTTCCTCGTGAAGGATTTTAGAGCCTACACTAGCTTTTTCTGGATGTAACTTGGAACATAAAAATAACGATTTCTTAATTCATCCACCAAGCTGAAAAATCAATTATTGCACTCGTCAGGTCTAGTGAACTGTTTGTTCCTTAATGTAATGACAATTGTCTTCCAAGCAAATTAAGTCCAGCACTAGAGAAAATAAAATATTCATTAGCAAAGTTATTGGAAAAATAGATCAAATTATATTGAGGCAGTTTATTTTCCATGTTCCTACAAGGTGCTTATAATACTATGCTGCCTGATTTTAAGTAACATGAGGACAGTCTTCTTTCTGCTCTTCTAGGATAGAATGTTCCCTGGAATTCCTGGAAAATCCCATAATCCCATAGTGAGGGTAAAAGCACCGACAGTGGAGTTTATCCTGGCTGACTGTTGCTTCTCTTGAGTACAGGAATTAAAGTGGAACAGAATGTAGCAGCTGTGTGTTGGTGAAGAAGGGCTGTAGTGTCACAACAGAAGTGAAGAGAGGACTAAAAGTTGCATTTTAGTCCTACAGGGTGTCCTGCCCAAAAAGCAACCCCAAACCTCTGCGCCTTGAAGAAGTGACAGGGCTGCATATGATTCTGAAGGATGAATTGCTTCATACCAGAGGAAATTTCTTGCTCTTCCACTCTGCACAAACTTGTGGTTCATTTGGGTTCTTTTTCCTGCAACTGAGGGAGAAAAAAACCCAAAACAGTCAAGAGTAAATCAACAAGCAAAATGTCCCACACTGCCTGAAACCAGCAGCTGGCACAAAGTGCCTCAAACTCTTGAACTGCTAACACCTCACACCCCAGAGCTGGCAGTGGAAAATCAGAGCCCTGAGGATACCTGAGGTCTTCTACCCCTTTTGTAACTCTGGGATGAGAATATGGACATGCCAAACTCCTGGGATATTTCCCCCCATTTTTCCAAAGATATGTTTGTCTTTAATCTACATGGAAATCCAACCATCCCATCATCTGGCAGTCAGTCAGAAAATCTGGAATACAACCTCTTCTACTCAGAACCCAACTTCCCATTCAGAGCACGGCTGCTCTGACACCTCAAGACAATTCTCACTCATCCAAGTAATCCTTTAGATTAATGTGAAAGCAGCAGCACAGAGTTGACTCTTGGAAGCAAAAGTGGGTTCATTTGACAGAATTTAAAAAATAGTTTTAATTATTCTCTGTGATCTCTCTGAAGTGCTGAGGGAGAGGGGAAAAATGCAATTACCTTATTTGTGTGCGTTCATACATTATGACTTTTCCTTCTTTGCTTACATCTGGGAATCTGTAATGCAGCTGACAGTGATTTAGGGTGTTTTAAGTAACTGTTTTGGAACTAATATCTACTTTCCTGGGAATTTTCCCTGGAATATGCATTGCCCTTGTGTTCACTGACCTAGCTAGCTAATGATAAAAAAAAAAAAAAAAAACTACTTACACTGTGCACAGAGAATTTTATCTCTCCCTAAAAAATAAAAATCAAAGGGAATTTTCAGATGTCTCCAAAATAAATGGGATAATATTTTCTCATTGATGAGAAAGTTAATTTGGGCCCCCATCCATCAATGCAATACAATGAGGAGTAATGTTTCTTTCTTCCCCCTAGTTGATAAAGGGGGGAAAAATTCTCTAAGAGCAGAATTATAAAAGTCAGCAAAGTCCAAATGTTGATTATTTTCCTCTTCAGTGTCAAATTGTGTCTTGACACTGCTGAGGATTAAAACAATGTTAGTTGTACTCATGGAGTTCTTACCAGCATCTTCACCATCAGTATGTGCAGCTTCGGAGCAAGGCAGGGACAGAAGGTGGAGGAAATTCCCATCTGCTCATCTGTGAGTGACCAAGACACAGACTGGTAGGGAATCTGAATTGTTTGTACAAAGAAACGAGCTGGTTTTATACACTTTTTCAGGCACAGTATTTCCCTACATGAGAATTCTCACCATGTGACCTATCTCATGTTCCCATGTCACCAACACATATTCTAAATGTCCTTTTGTGGGGTGATCATGCACTGTTCACCCATCTGCCAGCTTCCAGCAGGCTCCTCTCCCATGGCTCTGCCCCATGGCACCTCCTCCTGCCAGGGTCTGGTGGAGACAAGCCTCTCTGTGCCACCATGTACTCATTTGAGCTGGCTTGTGCCTCTCTCTGCCATCACAAGTTCCTTTGTGCCTCCATGTGCCTCTCTGTGCTGCCATGAGCTCCTTTGTGCAGCCATGTGCCCCTTTTTGCTGCCGTGTGCTTCTGCAGGTGCGTCCCACACCTGCAGCTCAATTCCATCCCATCTCTTCCCACACTCATCTTTCCCTTGGGTTCTTAAACTTAGATGTGCATTTTTAGGAACAAAGCTGAAGACTGTCCATTATTAGCACAGTTTATAATGTGGTGACACTTACAGAGCTCAGCCAGGTTGTCACCCATCGTTTGAGGCATTAAAAGACAACGCAACTGGCCACAGTGGCCACAGCAGGGATCTGGGGACAACAGCGTCCAGGGGAGGCTCACAGAACACAAAGACTGGAAAATGGGTTTAATTAATTGCAGTGCTCATGAAAAACTTGGGTTTTAAGGGTTTTGGTACCCACTTTTTAAGATTCTGTTCTCTGGTCTTTCACTTAGGCATCTGCTTACAATTTTCAATTGACCAGATTATATATGGCCCTACAGTTTTCTTTCTTCTCCTGTCTAATATGAAGCATTTGGCCTTTTGTTCTGGACAGTTTCTTGCCCTCATTGCTTTCTTCCATTAATCTATTTCAGTACTGTTTTTCCCTCTCTTAAGTGTAACATTTTCACTTTCTTGAGCAATGGACTGAACCTTTGCTTTTAACAAATTGGATTTTATAACATTGGGACTTCTTGATAGGTTTTAGGCAACTCAGATGAAGAGAATTTGGGGGAGTTTCAGCTGTCCTACATTAAGTGAGGCAAGGGAGGAAGAAAATATTTGAATGAGCTGCTGCAGAAACAACTGCAACCTGATTGTTTGGAGGCAAGAATACCCTGAAGGGTTGTTACTGTACTGACTCCATAGGAAATATAACAGCAGATCTGTGTTTTAATTTCGTTGATTCTCCTGCCTCCTCAAGCAAATTTCCAGCTTCTTTTTTGCCTATATTTTTATTACTTATTTGTCTAGCCTCATTAGTACCAATGCCCTTCCCTCTCCTAAAAGCTTTTTAAGGTTTTTTGGTTTTAGCAGGTTGGTAACCGCTTCCTGAGGATAAATTTGAGCAAAGAGCTTCATACTTATGTATTATTGGGTCTGTCCCCATTCCTTCTCTGTGGTAGGAGGGTTTTTCTGAGCACAGCACAGACCGGTTGTGCCCACTGAAAGCAAAGTTTGGGGAGATCAGGTGAGCTGCAAACGCCCAAAGCACAGTGCTGCAAAGGAGCTTTAAAGTTCTTCCCCTTCACTTTCCTTATCACTGTCCCCAAAGGCAGGAATAGAAGAAATTGGAACCAAGATGAATAAGGGCACACTAAGTGCCCATGCCAGCTAATGGAATTAAATGAAAGTTGCCTTCAAGGTGATCAGCAGAGCGACTGCTCAAAGCCTCACTCAGATAATTTAGTTCATACACCAAGTTATCTACAGGGTAGGTAGGAGGGAGCTGCAGATCCAGGAATTTAAGGCTGGTTTGTTTCATAGTATTTCCCACAACATTTGGATTATCAGCCTAAGCTTTCACCTCTCCCTTGCACTTGTCAGTGTTGGCTGTAGGTTGAATACATTTAAATCTCTTTGTGGTTTGTGTTTTCATACTTTTGATCTCTCCTGAAATGCTTGGTGGGACCCAAGTCTGTCAGTGCTGGTTGTAGATCTGCCAGATTTTACTCTCTTTTCTTGAGCAGTTGTTTTATATGCTTTCAGCCTGCACCCTTCTTTGAAATTTGTTGGCCAGGAAAGTTAAGGCTCAGAAAAAGAATAATTTTCACTTTGACATATTTAAAGGCTGGTTTAGAAATGAGGGACAAGGAACTTGCAAATTGACCAGGCTATTACATAGATACCACCCCAAAAAAGGTTTCAAATCAACAAACATAGGTGTGTTCTGCAATTGGCATTCTGTATTCTTTATTCAATGAAGTAAAGGGGTTGTCTTTCACAGAAAATCTACCTTATCACAGAATAATAGAATTAATAGCTGGTATTATTTACTAGTCTTCTTCCTTCCCCCCCAAATGTAGATTTGAATTTCTACATTTGAGTCATTCCTTCTATCCTTCCTGAGGAGCTGCTTGTCTGACAGCAAAAGTAAAGGGGTTGTCTTACACAGAAAATCTACCCTAGCACAGAATAATAGAATTAATAGCTGGCATTATTTACTAGTCTTCTTCCTTCCCCCCTAGGATTTGAATTTCTACATTTGAGTCATTCCTTCTATCCTTCCTGAGGAGCTGCTTGTCTGACAGCAGGGAATGGTGTATTTTAAATTGTTCAAGCAGACGTCATTGCATTTATCTACAGTGCACTAACAAGGAATATCCAGAGCTGTTCTAGGCAGGATGGGGGAGCTTCCCTGTTCCAGGAGCTCTTCCAAGGCTGCTAACAACAGAGGATAATGAAGGCTGAAGTCTGCCACAGCCCAGTGTTGTGTGCCACACACTGCCCTACCTGACAGGTGGAACATTAACAGCTCAAAACTGTATCAGGGGGCAAGAAATGAGACCATCTGGGGGGGAAAAAGAGGTCTGGAAATAAACAGGCAGAGACTTGAAGGTTTAGAAAGCCCTTGGGTAAATGAACTGCCTTTTCTGAAGTGTGATAGTGATCAAAAGAAGACAACCCGAGGAGTAAAGCTGTCGTCCCCAACCAAATGGACTGTCACATCATTTATCTGGCTGCTTTCTGGCAGCAGGCACTCTGTCAGAGCCTGCAGCCCAGAGAAACGGAAAGGGAGAGGAATAGCAGGCATCTGACAACTGAAATGATGCTCGCCATGTGTTGCCATTGTCCCTGAATTCTGAAAGGCTAACATCAAAATATTATGACTCCCCAAATGTCATAATTTCAGTGTCTCAGCTCAATCTTCACTCTGTGCCTCAGAGCTTATGTTTAATCTCTTTAACATTCTATAATTACGTCTTCAGTGTGGATCAATTATCTCAGAATACGGAGACAAATTACCATCATTATCTTCAATTCTTCTTTACATTTTCTTTGTCCTTTTTAGTTTTCTGGCTTTCTTTACCAGTGTCAAAAATGTAACTCACATTTGTGCTCCTTTGTCATGAATATGCATTTAGTAGTAAATCATCTGCCAAGCAAGGATTTGTCCTTCCCTTTGCTGTTATTCCCCAGTTATCCTTGTTGGGCAACTCATTACTTTCTGCATAGTCAAATAGGTTTATTTGAGGTGCAGCTCTCTAAACAAGACCAAGGATTGGTAGCACACAGATCTTTTTAGTTTTTCAGGTTACTTACTGAAATATTTTAAATTAACATAGACTATATCCCTGAGAACAATACTGATATCTGCAGGAGTGAAGTTTCTTGTGACAGTAATTCACTGGTCAAAGCTGGCTTCATCTGCACTGAGGTGACAGCTAACAGCTCCTGTTACACGAGTGATCTGTGAATTATAGAGTGACTTGTAACCATTCCACCATAACCATAAATAAATCGAATGAAGTTAGTGCTTTGCAAAAAGAAAAAAAAAAAGAAAAAAAAAAAGAAAAAAAAAAAGAAAAAAAAAAAGAAAAAAAAAAAGGCATTAAGCTACACCTCTGGTTGGGCTGCAATCCACTAAAGCAGAGAAACAGAATTCTTGAATTTCAGCAGCACATTGTGATTTGATCATGTGAGAGAAGTTGCCCCAACACCACACCAAGTATGGTGCTGCTTCATTCTGCACTCCAAAATCAGCTCTTAAAATTCAGTCTTTGTAGCCATTTTGGCCTAAATTATTAACTTTTGTCTCCAGGATAATCTATCTGATTAAGATATGCTAGATGTGTATATTTAGATTTTGGTGAGGAAATTGTTTCTTGTGAGTCTGGGCTGTTACTGACTGTTTGGGGCTCAGCTAGAATCTGTGAATGCAGCTGAGGTAACTGTGCAGAATTCTAAGTTAGAACATTTTTTTAAGGTGATGGCTTTGCTATGGGGATCATGTCTTATTTCTTCTGAATTGACCAGGCTTCCTTTCAAAATGCTGCACTGAAAATCAAGTTCCATACAATAGGTATTTCTACCAAGAAAGGCTTACAGTGGTAACTCTCTTGTAAAACAAATCATATCTTCCTGCCCTTCTCTCTCCATTTTATGAGGTACCTTTCCCCTTCTTATTGCTTTTTCTTCCTTTTCTCACAGTCTCTGCTGCACACCAAGGCAATAAACTACTGAGGTGCAAAAAAAAAAGAAGGCAAGTACTTAGTCCAGAATTGTATCCAAACCTGGCTGCTGCTTGAAAATAGTAATTTCCATCAACTGTATTTGAAATTAAAATGCTAAAGTGCTGGAGAAATGGGGTGTGGAAATGCTTAATTTGATAGAAAATTACATTTATGAGTTGAGAAAATTATGTCTTTTAAAAATGGGCCCCAGTGTTCAATGCATACCTGTTTTAATTACCCAGGTGTGGAAAATAAAAAAATTATGCTTTGTTGGGAACATTTCAAGGACTGCTGATGTCAACAAAAGACTAGAGGCAGCACAAGCCCAGATGGCTGGCTGTAGGCTTTTCTTAGCCATCCAAACAGATTCACTCAGAACCCCTACAAATCAAGAATGCAGCACAAAGATGAAAGCTCTGTTTTCTTGTGCAGTTCTTTATTAGCTAGTGTTGCAAGGTGTGATTTTAAAACCAAGGCAAAGCGCAAGATTTGGGGAAATTATGGATTGCATTCCTGGTTTTCATGTTTCTCTGCTGGGCTGTGCTCCTGTGGGTGAGAATTTGATATGCAAGATGGCATTAAAATCAGCCCTGATCACACTACCTGGGCTTGGGGCTGGAATGCAGCACCAGAGGCTGCAGTGAGGAGTCAGCCCTTGGCTTCCCAAAATTAACTTTTTACCAACACTGGGCTAAGCTGCACCCTCAGAACCCACAACATCACAGTGGAACTGGGGCCACTCCATAGTGGGGTGTTGTAGTTTTATACTTTGTAATGGATTTGTCTTTGTATCCCCTTATTTTTCCCGAATGGTTTAACCCCAGATTGTACCCCCTCCCTCTCCCTGTGTAATCCCTCTCCTTTGTTGAGATCACCCCCAAATCCCCGCCCTGGCTCTCTGTCAATCACTCAGCATCCCATCCTTTCTATCTAGAACTTTCGGTCCAGGTCGTTGAGTGATTAGTCAGAGGCCAGGGGTCAGCCCCCCAAGTGCTGCCCCATACGCTGTCCCAAATGTCCATTCCCTAAGTGTTCATCCCTGAAGTTTCTTTATTGGTCAGCAAATGCATCTACCTTTGGTTTCCACCCTCCCTTTAAATGTAACCTCGGTCCTCTCCCAGGTGCTCTGAGCAGGGGCTCCCTGAGGTGTGGGAGCTCCCAGGAGCTCGGAATAAAGCCTTAATTAATCCCTGCTAAGAATTGGCCCTTTTATCCTCTGCTGATGTCCCTTCTGCTGCAAAGGTGACTAGCCTGGCTGCCTTGGTACCCTCGGGGCACAGGAGAGTGTCCCCTGCTGTCTGTCAGTCAGGGCTGGCCGGGGTTCCTGGGGGGCTCCCAGAGAGTGCCAGTCAGGGCTGGCCGGGGTTCCTGGGGGGCTCCCAGAGAGACAGAGGCAGTGGGGCTTACACAGGAGAGAAGAGCCGGGTTTTCTCTTTTGTAAAGCTTGTAACTTCTGATCTAGAATGTTCTTTAGTGAATTATTCATTGTGATAGATGTTTGTGATGTTCTGCTGTGCAGGTTCTGTGGCTGTGTCCCAAGGCAGCAACAGGGATGATGTGAGCCCACTGCACTTGTCTCACACAGGTAACGAGTTGTCTTCTGTGCCAGGGAACACTTTTAATTTTGTGATTACAAAGGAAGCCTGGAAATTGGTATTGGGCAGGCTCAGAACTCCAGTGTTTGGTTCCCACCACAGTGGTGATTCTCCAGGATGCTCAAGATCAGCTTCTTCTGGAAGAGCAGGAGGACAGAGCTCACCCTGCACTACTAGACCCTGCACCTGAGACGGGAGAGGATATCAAATGCTGCCTTCCATCATGTCTCTTTCTGTCCTGGAACTCTTGTCCAAGATTAGGGAGTGCTCTGCTGTGGGGTGGACTTTGGCCTGTGTTATCTTTAGTATTGCCATATCTTTACAAAACACCATCCCCCTGCTGCAGGAAGTTCCTTGAACTTAGACTAATTTTGTAAACACAATCTGTATGACAGCTAGTGGAGAAGAAGTTCTAATACCTTTCCAGTATTCTGAAGAGTATTTTTCCCTCAGCCTGCACCTGAACTGACAGACACTTCAGGATTGTTCTGAAATCAGTAAATGGTATCTGCAATAGTTCCTTACAGCAATGCCAAGGGGACCAAGGGGACCCCTGATGAGAAGAACAGTGCACCAACATGAAATTGGATTTTAAGGAACATGAACTGTTTCATGGCTCCAGAATCAGGGCTGACTGGTGGTATCTTTAAATATCTTTGGCATTTATTACCTTCTGCAACGGCAAGGGGGCCAGCATTAAAATGACTATCATACATTAGGGTCATAGAGAACAACCACATTAGAGAAGAGAGAGAGAAGCCAGCACAGTCCAGGCTTAATCTGAAAAATCTCTCTGTAACAAGCTCCTGTTACTTCAGTGATGAATCCATGTTAAAGCACTGATGTCAGTGCAAGTTTTCACTAATAAGCAAAATATTATTAATTGTGTGCATTTCTGTACTTGAGCTGCCTTTGTTTTGTAGTGCTCGGTCATACAGACTGCCAGGCTTTCCAAGGAGCCTGAGGGTTGAGTGTTTGTCTTGGGGAAGCTTCCTGAGAACAGTTGTCGAATAAACACTCTGAGCTGGAAGGTAAAACAAGTGATATATGTTGCAGTACAGAAGTATAATGAATTAGTTAAAAGCAAACAACCTCCAAAACAGTAGATTGCCAGGGCAGGCCTGTGTCTGCCAACCAATATTTCTGTGCCAGCTTTCCAAAGGAAACACAGCCAAAAATAGGAGTGCAATAACTCATCATGAAGGAAGAAAGCTATTACAGGGTGGATGAAACAGCAGCAGTCTCTCAGTACTAACCCCACATTATGAGGCTGATTCTCAATCCTTTGCCTGGTGCAGTAACATAAAGAAGTGCAGGCTATGTCAGATGCTGAATCACAGCACTCTCTTGCCTCTTTGCATAAGTGCAGAGCTGGGACAAATGGTCAGGAAAGGCCTGGGCTGGGTGCTTGTTTGGCTCTCAGGAATGCTGGCAGCTGTAATGGGAATATCTTCCCTGTGCTTACAGGTTTAGTGGGTGAAACAGCACTGGAACCATTAAAGTGACAGGAACCTTTGTAAGCATTTTACATCACAGGAGATGAAGTTGTCTTAGGCAAAATAGGGCAGGTGTAAAGCCTGACTTGTGCAGTCTGCTTTGCTGCCTGAGCCTGCAAGCCTGGCTGGTTCCAGTGTCAGCAAATTAAGGTGAAACAGGAGAGACACTGGTCAAACATAGCTGAATTTTAGTCACCCTGCCAAAGCCAGATGTCTCCATTCACTTTGTAGTAAAGAAATGCCCTGTCATGCCCAACAACTAAAATAAGATTCATCAGCAAGGTGAAATTCAACATATTACACGCCTGAGTGGCCATTAGAAGAGGAGAAGGTGATGCTTGATTGCTGCTTGCAGCGGGTGCTTAGTGAGGAAGAAATGCTGGTACTTCAAGACTGGGCAATAATGACAAACATCTGCCTCATTTGCAGTTTCACAGAGATGCAGGGCATGTCCTCTGACATCCACACTCAGAGCCAGGCCGTTCTCATCAGGCTCCTTTGCACCATCTGGATTAGTTGAGAGATAATTTTGCAAGGGAAAAAACAGTGGGGATCAGGGAGGATCATTATTCAGTTCTCTCCAGTGGATAATACCCCTCTATAGGCATGCTGGAAAGGTCACAGAAATTGAAGTTTTAAGGGTCTGCTGTGATGTGAGACACACAGGCATGCTTCCCAGTGATAACTTGAAGTTTCACAGTCCTTGCTAGACCTAGTGAAATTGAAAACTATTTACAGATATGTGGAAACAGAGATTGCCTTGGAAATTTTGACTAATAGTATACTGGAGTTAAAATGAACATAGATTGCTTTTGTTTTTCCTTTTGTTCTTTTTTTTTTTTCTGAGCCTTACATGCTCTTAGTCATGAAGACTACTGTTATGTATTTCACAGATAACTCCTGCTTCAGGAGTGAACTGAGGCCTCAGCACAGAGAGAGGGTTTCCTTAATTTGGGGAAGCACTTGAAATAATCCCTTGAACACATTTTCAGGATCACAGAGTGTCAAAATTTCAGATGTTTCCCTATGTTAATATTTCTTAAACCAGCACACTGAAGGTTGTGTGTTCTGCTTCTTCCACTGCTTTAAGTAGAAGGGGTTTCAACAGCATAAAGGACTGACATTTTAATGACCCCGATTTGAGTAGAGGTCCTCAAAATCCAATTCTTTCTGCAGAGAAGATATAGAGCTCCTGTTCCCCATTATACACTTTAAAGGGTATTTTCTATGTGATGCTACAGCAGAGCTAAACAGATACCTGGCTCCTCCTGTGCTGTCACAGCCAACAGGTCACAGACAGTCACAGACATCTGAATCAGGTGATTCCCTGACTGCACAGGGCTGGGCTGTGTAACTTGACTCACCCCTCACAAGCCATATTAAGTATGAAAACCAAGCTATTATTTTGTTTAGGTACATGGCAGGTATTTTTGTCAAGAGGTCATGACTCTGACCTTCTGCTCTGTAAACAGCGCTTTTAAAGCAAAAAAAAAAGAAAGTCCATTTGCCCTCCAATTTTCACTTTGGTTTGCTTTGTTTTCCTACATTTATTCCTGTCTTCACCATGAACAAGCCTGAGAGCTGCAAGATGTGAATTTTAATAGAGTCCATGTTTCAATCTGTAGCTATCAAGGCAGGCCACATTTCTCTGTACATCTTTTAGTGCTTCATCTCCACACGGGGTGGGAGCTGTTCACTGCTCTCCCTGCTCCCGCGGGCATTAAGTCATTGACAGCAGCGTTGTCATTCGAGAAGGCTGAAAATCACCCCCCAGGCTCCCACCCTACCAGGAAACATCCAGCTGCTGTGTGCCAAACGCCCACAGGGAGCTGCCCAGGCAAGCACACAGAAATTGGCACAGTATTCCGCTGCTTTGGGTGTTTGCTGTGATTCCATGGGAAGGAGAGCAACATTGGGAAACTGGAACAAATTCTTTCCACACCTCCTAAGGCAAAATTCAGTCTCAGGACTGGCCAGTGTTCCCAGCAGGGTATGAGCATGGGGCAGTGCATGGTGTTCTTCACCACTGCAAACTGGGATCTGTCCTGCTCAGAAAGGGCTCTGCCAGCACATTCCAGCCCAGCCCCTGGGATTCTGGTCCACTGTACTTAATTGAAAGGCAAATAGCATAATAGGCTTTTAAAATTTTGTTCCATGTCTGAGAACAATATGGGGAGAGCAGGAAGGATGATCCATACACTGACAGTAAAAGAGTGGAGAGATGTTCTTAGGAACTATTCACATAATACTGTGGCATTAAACCTCCACCAGGGAGCAAACAGAGCACCTAAAGACAGGACTCCGTGTTCCATCTCCTGCCACTGACTCCTTGCAGAGCCACAGGCCACTCACACAAAGTTTCTGTGCTGTAGAGATCATCCCCACCCTGGATAGCAGGTAAAACAGCTATAAACTGTTTTACAGCTGTAAAACTAAATGCAGCCATTTCATTGTGATGTTGGTTGTAAAGACATCCAGGACATTGAAATGTGAAAGGTGCTGTGGCAGCTGTGATGTATTTTTACACATATTTTGCCTTGCAAACAGTAAGTTAGTCCTAGGTTAATGGGAGAAACATGAGTAGAATATTGAAATTACAGAGGTGGCACCAAACTTGGGCTAAAACCATGGGAGACCGCAAGCTAGAACCACCCTGAAGGAGAAGGAATGTCACACTGCCACTAAAGGAATGTCACTTAAAGACATGTATGGGATGAACCTAGGGATAACTGCACTCCTGTGCTGGAGAGTTAAATATCTGAAGTCTTTTCTAGCTAAGTACTTCCTTCAGGATCACAGTTAATTGGCATGCCTGTCTTTAGATCTATGGCAACATCTTTTACATCTTCTATGACTCCTTTTAAATCATATGAATCCTTTAATAGAGCCTTTCATGCAAACAGATCTGGCCAGAATGTGTTTAAGCAATATGCTCTGCAATACAGAAGAGAGATTTCTATTTTCCTTTCTTTGTTTGGGTTTTTTTTTCCTCTATCTGTATCCCTGTTGTTTAGCAAGACACAGTAGAGTTGGTCACATAAAATTACTTTTACTTACCAGTCACTGAATCACTAGGGAATTCTTAGCTAGGATATTCTTAGCTGTGTTTAGAAATGCTCCTAAGATATTAGGTAAACACTACAAATTGGATGTAAATGGAATCAGAGAAACAGCTGCCACCTCTTTTGCTAGCTGATTAATTTTTTTTCTGATTCACAACAATTATATTTCAGCATGGCACACTCGTCAGGCTCTAAACACTGACTGCAGTGCTTGCCACTGCTGCTTGTTGATGGGCTGGGGGGGCAGCTCCCCAGCAGTGAATTTCGATTAATCTCAGCCCGTTTTACATGCCCTGCAGCAGTTGCCCCAGTCCCCCGGGAATCTCGGGCTGGATGTACCTGCTGCACTCGGGACCGCTGCGAGATGAGGCAGGCGTGGGCAGCTATTTACAGACTGAATTTCCTGCAGCAAATCTCTCCAAATCCCCAGGTTATTTCCCAGCACCAGGGGTTCTGCCACACATCTTTGAGTTTCCACTGCCCTCTAGTGGTGCTTGTTTTGCAAACCGAGGATGCTCAGAGGGCTGGAGCGCCTGTGGAAGCAGGATGAACGGGGGATGCTCACCTGGAGAAGAGAAGGCTCCAGGGAAATTTTAGAACCCCTTCCAGTGCCTAAAAGTGCTCCAAGAGAGCTGGAAAAGGACTTTGGACAAGAGATGGAGTGACAGGACAGGGGGAATGGTTTTAAATTGTCAGAGGGCATGGTTAGATGGGATGCTGGGTAGAAATTCTTCCCTGTGAGGGTTGTGAGGCCCTGGCACAGGTTGCCCAGGAAGTGTCGAAGGCCAGCCTGGAACAATCTGGAATAGTGGAAGGTGTCCTAGTCTAGCAAATGTAGAGCTTGAATATGTGTCTCTACCTCTTCTCCAAACCTTCTCTCCTGCACTGGTTCCCAAGCCATCACTTTGAATATCCATGTGTGCACTGCAGTGCAGACACCAGCACGTCCACCCCTCCTGCTTTCCCTTCATTTCAGCAGGAGCAGTTATTTGGTTTTTTGACCAGGCTCTAAGTTTTGAATTAGCCTGGGTGTCAGCAGTAGCATTTAGATGAAATTTATTGGGTTTATTTCTTGCCTCACAAAGGGGCTAATAATGTGTGGGAGGCAGCTGGGTGCTCAGCTGAGGGCTTTGCAACTAGGCTGTACAGGAGGAGGGATTGCACTGAAGATGTCATCTGCATGGAGCTTGCAAAATGCTTTAGGGCATTAGTGGGAAAAGATGTTGGCAAATATAAAATATTAACTCCTCTTTTTTTTTAATAAACTTAATTATTCCAAGGAAACAAATAACATTTGTTATAATGTGACTGTTTGTTTCTATTTCCTGAGTTCATTTTATGAGTATCTGTCTTATCCCTCACCTGTAATAGGAGACCAGCTGAATATTTTATAAAATCAGTATTTCAGTATTATTCATACTATTGTATCAGTATTCTTACAAATTATGCAATATATAACGAAATGAATAATTGTCAAAAAGCTATTTATCAAGAAACCTAAGCTCAAAGTCCACAAAGACTCAGGTGTACACTTACCCTTTCTCAGGGGAGTACTCCTATTGGATGTCAATATTTGCATGAGTGAATGTTAACAAGTTTAAGGGTTTTTTCTTCTCTGATTATATTTACATAATATAACAAGATTGAATTAATTAGATTACTGATTCTTTGAAAATCGTCTTTATTTCCTCCTTTGAGGTGCCTGTGAGTGGCTGAGCTGTGATTTGGGTTGGTTGGCTGTGATAGCTTAGCTGTGATCTTGCTGATTTGTGCTGGGATAAACATACAAACACTTCTAACGAAAATTCTTGCATGAGAGTGGCTTTTTGTGTGGTTTTGTTTGGCTGGGTTGCAAAAGCTGACATGGAGAGGAAGGTAAGCCAATAATTTGCCTTGTGTTGAACAAAGGATAAGGTGTTCTTCTCCCATCCTTTATCTGGCTTTCCCAAGTGCACAGGCTCTGCAGTAGAGATATTCTCTCCTCACCTAGGCTTTGTATCCTACCTAAAGCCTTTGTTATAGAATTTATCCTCTAGCAATAATGAATTTTTGATATTGGCTGTTTTTCTTTGAAATTCCTTTTCTTGAGTACTGGCAAGGAGGGAGATTCAGCAGAATGACCGGTGGAGACTGGTTTAAAGATACAAAGTGATCCAAAGTGATCATGGCAGTAAAAAAAAACCAATCCAAATTATTATGGCAGCAAAAAAAGAAGGAGGATATTGATATCATCTGACATCCAGTACCTAAAGCTGCAGGTTTATAACTGCTTTAGACTTAAACTAAACACAAGCTGCTACTGAGCCATCCACCTGCCCTGTACCATTGCTGGCACCTGGGTGCTTGTGTGGGCAGTTCAGTCCAGCCCAGCCAGATGAAAAGTAATTAAAAATTAAAAATAAAATTTAACCCTGCCCCATCCCCCCCAAAAAAGTATAAGCACTGGTGTTGGCTTGCAATGGGCAAGAAAAAACACCAAATTCGAGTGTCCTAAATCACTTTCTGAAATGGCCTGAAGGTCACAGTCAATGTAGGACCCAGACTCAGAATTCTGCATACTCAGAATTGTTTCCAGGTCTGAACTTGGTGAATGAACTGAGCAAAGTGAAGACTCTGAGGCCCCTGTTCACTGCACGTGATGTAGTTGGGCCCTATTATAGTTAATGATCAAGATCCTGCACCTCAGGGCAAGAGCTTAATTTAGCTCCTCAGACTTATCATGGGAAGGCCAGTCCTTAATTAACTGTGAAGAGGAGCCTGTAGAGTTTAACCTTAGCAGGCTGCAGCAATCCTTGTGAACCCCCACTGTCTCTGCCTTAGCTCAACTGATGATTAGTTAACTTTTTTGGGGTATCTTTCTACAGTGCACTCCATATTTGTAATGGAAATTTTGTCATTGGGAATTGCAAAAAGTGGGAACTGCAACATATTCTTGCAAGACTGAATACCAGGGATGTAATGGAGATACCAGTCACAGCACATCAACAGGTACAAGGAAGGAAAAAACCAAGCTGTGCTGCTCTGACCACACTGTTTACTCTCTTGCAGTGCTGTTTGCATGTGAATATGAGATATTTGTTATGCCCTTCAGCAAATATTGTTCTCGTCAATACTGACGGGTGTATCAGCTGTGCATTAGCAGCCCTCATCCTCTCTGGAATGATGCTTTCAGTTCTCACTGGAGAGCCTTCAAAAGGAAGATCTTTCACCTCTGCAAGCAGCTTCTCGAAGAGAAAATAGCACATGACTTGATTTCAGAAAAATTAATCTTTGGGTGTAAATCTGTACTTCTAGAAAGGAATCTTGTAGTGGAAAGCCCCAGCTGTTCTGTAGAGGCAATGTCTCCTCTATGAAAATACAGATTTTAAAATGTGCAATGGAATCTGACACACCCCATGACATGATGGCCCTGGTGGGTTTCCCCCTGCACCAAGGATTGGTGTCTGTCTGAAGTGTCCATGGTGTTTCTAACCTCAGCCTCCAAAATTGTGTTGAATATGAGAAGAAAAACACCCATGTTTTCAGTTTTCTTTCTGATTTGCACTTTTCATGCTGCATTTCAAGGATAAATATAAAATGTATCTTGTTATTTAGCCAACACTTTAATGTGCCACTCTTAGCAGCAAAATACTGCTGAGTGCTTGCCTGTGTATGTGAACTTTTATCCAACCTCTATAGATGCTGAGGTAGTTTAGGAAGAATAGCAGTAATTTCCCTCACAGTTTCATTCCAGTGGTTTATTTCTCCAGCTTATGCCATAAGCTTCTTCAGGGGAATCTGAAGAGCCAGATTTATAAAGAGAATGGATAATTTCATTGCAAAAAGACAGAACTAGCATTATGCATGTTAAGTTAAGGGTAAACAAATCTCATGCTTCAGGGCACAAAATGATTTCCTATTGGGCTCAGGAAAGATGTTTTTCTCCATGTAAAGCATTGTATGGTTGGCTAGACTTATTGCTAAGGGGCTTATTTATTCTGCTGCCCTCTGAAGCATCAGTTTAGGAGACTTCGTTTTAGGTTGTGCTAGAGGCAGAATGCCAGATGTTGTTGCAATTTCACTTAGCATGGAGACCCTGTTCTATAAACTTCCTGTTCCAGCAGACCTGTGATGCCTTGCAGTGGAATCCCCCAAAAGCAGTCCAGGCTTTCCAACCACCTTACCCAATATCAGTGGGACAAAATGAGGCCAGAGCTGCTACTTCCTTGTATTCCAAAAAAAAAAAACAAAACCAACATAGGATTGCTTAATCTCATTTCCATCCTATAATACTTCTGCTGCTTCCGTGGTGCAAGCAGTTACAGTAGAGACATGATTCTCAGAATATGCTGTTGGGGCCGTGGAAATCAGCCACTGTCTGGAGTCTGCCTGCCAGGAAAACTGAAATACCCCACAAAAAAAGCCCACATCCCAGAGAAGGAGCAAGGGAAAGGAGCCTCCTGTCTGCATCCTGCCTGCTCTGTGCAGGGAGAGAGCCTGTGGCTCCTGCCTGAGAGCAGCTCCACACTGCCCAGATCCAGGCTCTGCCCATCCTCCCGTGCCAGCAGTAATTCTGCCTGTGACTTCAGCACAAAGAGCAGCAGACATGAAAGCAACTTTGAAAGTCCCCAGAAGAACTGCCTTTGTATTTGATGCCTGGAGTCAGGTTCCCTTAAGGAAATGGAAAGAGAGAGAAATAACTTCTAAGAGCCTTGGTGGATTTTCTTGTAAGTGGGAAGCCTATGTAATTTGGTAGAAACAGAAGGAATTCAAATCTGTTAATCCAGTGAAAGCCACAGGAATTTGGATGTATGCATTTGGGAAATCCACTGACAGGAAAGGGAAGGCTTTCAGTTAAAACTTTCCCATATACCATCTGAACTCAAATTCAGTTCATATGTTTGCCGTGCTTGTTTTGTAAAGTCACCTCTTATCTCTGTGACTGTATTTTGCATCTCTAAAATGAGGGTGACAACACCACCTTTGCCCAATTTAGGATGCAAGCTGCTATGGCCTGGAGCAGGTGCTTTATACAGAGTTTAACACAACATTTAATATAGTCACAGTGCTTTCCAGACAGAAATTATTTTATTGTGAATAAGGCTGAAACACTTTTTTTCACATTTGAAATGTCTGGGGTCTTGCTGTTGTCTGTCATTTCCTCCTCTCTCTAGCCTGACTTATGTTTTCGAAAGCTCTGACAGTCCCATGAGTTAATTGCAACCATCAGACTGGGTGCAGCTATTTTATAATGAATTAATCTGCTGGCTGAGGGAAGCTCTGCCTGTAGGTCACTGGCATTTTGTTTGGGTGACAGATGATGAGTCTGACAGGTTTGTGTGTCTCAAGGCCTGCCATGGTGCAGATCAGTCACGTTGAGCTGTAATTGCAGCCTTTGAGATCAAGCCACCCTTGACAGGGGGGCTGGGGAGGTCTCTGCTCTCTGGGACCTCTGGTTGTGGTTCTGCAGCTCAGCCAAGGCTCAGGGCACAGCTGGGCCAGGGCACACAGCTCTGAGCTTCTTCAGGTGAAAAACTTGAGCTTCACTGCTGGTTTTCTGTGTAGAGGCTGAGGTGGTGATGGGATTTCACCCCTTGTAGCCTGATGGAAAACAATTCATTTTCCACACCTTCACAACCTGTATAGGAGTCTGCAGGAAGAAATCTGTTTTTTCTGGGCACTGGGGGAGGAAGAGAGGAAGTCCTTTGGCATGATGATGCTGCAGAATAGTGTTTCCTTATGCAGATGATGTCTGGGAGATTTAAAACTGTTTCTAAATGTCTGCCTCATAATTATCTGTCACTGTGATATTTTATGAAAATCCTTTTCCTAGGATTTTTCTCCTCAGAAAATAAATGTAAACAATAACTGTCTGATGGCTGTGGAATGTGGTCTGAAGGTTGTTTACCAACAGGTGTATCTTTGATTGGTCTCGTGTGAATTGTTTTCACTTGATGACCGATCATGGTCCAGCTGTGTCAAGGCTATGAACAGTCACGAGTTTTTATTATTCATTCCTTTCCTAGCCTTCTGATGTATTCTTTTCTCTCTATAGTTTATTATAGCTTTAATATAGCACTTTTTAACATAATATAATATCATAAGATAATAAATCAACCTTCTAAGAAATATGGAGTCAGATTCATCACTTCCCTCATCCCAGGACCCACAAACACATCAATAATTATCCCCACACTCCATTTTGCTACACAGCAGAATTGGGATGACATGGAACTGGAAAGGATTTGGTTTGAGAACAGGGAGTACAACTGCATGTAACAGGATTTACATGCTGTGAGGAGAGGTGGCCATGAAATAAGATCAACAGCTGCTTTACTGGGAGGCTGCTGGTGGCTGGAAGAGGTGCCTTGCTTGAAGGTTATATGGGTTACCCTTTTTATTTGAAATATAAGTACATCCTCTATTAGGTACATCTGGAATCATAAAAATACTTTTTTTTTTTTTTTTAAGATAAAAAGCTATAATTTCCTGAAATTTAAAGCTTCCGAAGAGCATCAGATTCCAATTTCAGGGGCACCTTGTCTTTAACAAAGACAAATATTGCATCTCCATTGAGAATTGCTCTTCAAATTAGAAATTCAAGCCTTAATCTCTCAATCAAACACCACTAAATAAAAACAGCATTTAACTTTTTCTATCACTGTTCCTTGAAACAGAAGATGAAAAGAAGAATCTGTGTTGTTGGAGCCTACTCCAGAAATTCCACATTACTTTGTCAAAGTCTTTTAATGTTGTAAGAGAAGCTTCTGAATTGCAAATAGCTGGGCTTAAAAGTAATAAAAGAATTCCCATAACACTTCAACTGAGTGCACAAATGTTACTTTTAAACATGCTGCTGAGATAAGGAGGAAATTTGGGTGTTGAAAACAAGGTCATCCTTGGAGGAGCTGTATTATCCCTTGAGGCCATAGACCACACCAAAGCTGGGACATCCTCGAGCACAGTGTGATATGATCACAAATAAGAAATAGTTCCTGTCCAGTGTGGACACTGCTATCCTCACTGACAGTGGTACATGGGAGAATTCCAGTTGTCAGGTTATAGGTGGTAAAATGAGGCATGTGGCAAACTCCTGACAAGAGTCTGTAGCAAGAATTGTGCTTTCCTCATGAAATTACCAGCAGGTTAATCACAAGATCTGTTTTGTTCCTTCTGCTTGAGACACAATTCTGTAAAAAAGTGGGTAATATGTAACCTCCAGAATATTTGCTTCCAGTCTACAGGATTGAAGGTCTATCAGTAGATGTCCCTATGTAACTGAGCTCTCTAGGAAAACCTTATAATCACTTGTGGAAACCCATAGCTTTATCTCATTTTCATCTCACCTTACTCTTTGCTCCTAAGCTGGACTACATAGCAAAACCTGCCAGTCAAAATTCCCTCAGCAGCCACTGTGAACCCACTGGGGTCAGGTTTTCCAAGCAGGCCCCTCTCATTCCAAGGCCACACGTTCTGCCTTTCCATAGTCAGAGTTTAGTAGTTCCTGCTCAGGAAAACACGCTCATGTCTTCTCCACGGTGGTAGAATGAGGCCATAACTGCAGCAGATGTGTCCAGCAGGAAGCAACTTCAATGCATGAAAATATCAGAAATATAGAAGAGTAACAGCAGCCCTGGTTGCAGATCTGCAGCTCCAGCTGCTGCCAAAGCTCCTGCAGCTTTGCCAGAGCACAATGAGTTAAATCAGCTCTGTCTTGGAGCTTCTTTGTGCCATAAATCAGGGAGGTACTTGGAGAGGTGCAGAGGAAAGGGCTGCTGTAAACTTGTCTGCCTTCAGCACAGCTTGGATAGAGGAGAAAACTGACATTTTCTCCTTTATTATGCAATGCTGTGCTGGAGGTTTTTTGCACAGAATTACTTCAGTATGCAGGAAAAATCAGCTCTGAGATGCAAATGTCTCCCAGTGTAAGAATCTACCTGAAGGGGGAGGGAAGCCATTAGATCAGGAACAAGACCTGTCTTTTTCTTCTGCCAAGTTTTGATGATAAAGGTTTCTTGCAGGAGATGTCAAACTAATTTGACTTCATTTTGCAAATATACAGAGACTGTTCAGTGTGTGATAGGAGTTGTCTGGAAAATGCTATTCCAGGAGGATTAGAAAGCATCCAGCAGCTGTGCCAGGTGGCACATTCAGGGGACATTTTCTGCCTGCTAATGTGGAGGGCTTGAGGAGCCCATCCCAGGCAGGCAGATGCTTGCAGCTCAGCACTGGGCTCTGTGACACTGTGGAAAGCTTGGTTTCTTGTGGGTTTAGGTATTTTTTCTATGTTTCCATTCAGTTAAAAAAACAATGAACAAAACAAATGGGTGTGAAATACTTATAATCGGATCATCATTGTGAGGAGCAGTACAGGCAGTTTTAGTAATAAAGGAAAGGCTGTCCCACAAAGAGTGTGACTGATGTCAGGTGAAGATCGTGAAGATCCACTCTCCAGACTTCCAGTCAGGGACATTGCAAGTTCCCCAAACCCATACATCCAGTCACAATAGGGAACATTCAAGTTTATTTCCTTTTTTAAGGTAACATCATGGGTGAAGTCAAACCTCACTGCATTCCTGAGGTCAGAGTCCTTACCTTGGGTCCATCTTTAAGCTCCCCAGGGCAGGACTGGCCTCAGCAGGACCACAGCTTTGGAATTCCTCCTTCAACAAGTCTATTTATTGATTTCTCCTTTTCCTTAACATGGCTTTAAAAGACCCTTCAGGGAAGAAGCTGTTAAATTCTTCCCACTGAAGGAGCCCTTTCTTCTAGTTTGTAACTACCCACAGTAAGAGCTGTTCCTTGTAAGCACAGAGAGCTTAAAGTAGTGTGGTGTGGATCCTTCTCGGGCTTGCACATCATCAAGAGCATTTCTTCTGTGCTCTAATTCTTCCTTTTTCAGTCTCAGCAGCCAGAAAGATGGCATAGCTGCAGGCCATGTGATGGGCTCTGTGGGCAGACACAGAGCATCTTTTGTTTTGTTACTGGCAAGGAGAATCAAGTTGAGATTTGATTTCCGAAACGGAAAAGGTGATGGCTTTTCTGAAGATTTATGAAACAAAATACTCAAAAGAAAAATTGGATGGCTCCTTTGGTCATTTCCTCCTGAGTGTTCATCCAGTTCCCTCTTGCTGTGATAATCACCCTTGGAAGTGCTCTGTTATCTTCACAGTGTCTTCAGAAAGTCCTGGTGCTGCTCATGAGAGCCCTGAGTGTTTTTGAGGAATGGGAGAGTCATTCTTGCTTCCCCCCTGTGCCAGCAGCTGCCAAACAAACTTCCCACAAAGAGCTTTTACAAGATCAGGAGGAATTCTTTGACAGTGGAAATGAATTGAAGAAAAACAGTCCCAAAAAGAGCCTTTCATCAGAACTCCCTCTTACTCTGCTGGTTTGGGGCAGAGAAATCAGAGCTTGGATGTTCTGGCTGGAGGCATGGAAATTTATTACATCTGCCATCTACTGTGAGTGCAATTTTCTGGGAGTCTGCTGTGTGCTGCAAACAGCTCCATCTTGGTTTTGCTCCAAATGTATTAAAAGAAACCCACTGTGCTTTGTCATTGTATTTACTCCAGCATCTCACCATCTAAAAATAATTTAAGCTGAAAGGATATGAATTTTGTTTGTGCATGGAAAAAAAAAAACCCATAATGGTTTCAACTACTGTGATTTCGGGGAAACAAAGATGACAATAACTTAGAAAGTCAGTCTGTCTGTGTTATCTATGGATTCAAGAAATGTTTAAAGCAGCAAAATTGAGAGCCATTTTTTCCATCACTTACACCTAAGCAAGGGAAGTCAAAAGCAAGTATAAATCAGTGCACAATTTACCAAAGCAAGCAGCTTGAGAAAACAGAAGAAACTGGCAATTATTCCAAAGAGAAAATGGCTTTAGATTTAAATTCAGTAACAGAAATTGGTGGCATTCATGGTGGAAAGCCTGTAGTTTTATTTTAAGCCTCTATTCTTTTTCTTCACCACTGTAGCAACTGTTTAGGAAGCAATATACTGTAGATGAAGCTTGCTGAACTGGAGAATGGAGTATTTCCCTGGTGTCTCTGCGAGACTGTGGAACAAATTGGACTGAGTATGACAAGCTGCACAGTGTTATTTTAGTGGCTGCAGATAACTGGATTTCTCCTTCTAGGCATTAACTGTCACTAGTTCCTGTATTAAGAGTCAGATCCTGCTTCTGGCCACAGAAGTGAAGGATCTCCAGTGGAGACTCAGCAGTGACTGGGGAAACTTGGAATTTATTGCTGTGCCACCCTGAGCAGGGGCTGCCCCTCAGGGCTCTGGCACCAGCAAAGGTGGCTGTGTGTAGTCAGGTAAAAACTGCATTTATTAAACAAAATTCTCCACTGTTTAATACAGATGTAACTTCTCTGTGCAGATCCATCATGGGGATAGAGGCAAAGGGCCAGATTTTCCATAGTCCTGGACCAGGACTATTTGTTGGTGGAGTGATACTGTGGTGATTTAGTTTTGCCTGTGCTGCTTTTTCTCTGCCTCTGTTACAAGTTGTGCAGCTTCTCCAACACTTTATGTGTGCTGGGAAAAGGGGGGTAGTTGTGCTTGGGAAGAACATCTGGTGTCTGGGATGAATTAAATGATGACTGGGCTCTTTTTGTGCTTCTGCCATTGATTTCTGGTATGACCTTAAGCCTGGAATTCTGCACATTGTTCTGACCAAGCCTATGGGCAGGCTGCAAGTCAGCTCCAAAACCAGGGGCAAAATAGCTGTGCCAGGGTAAGTACCCCTAATTACCCCTGATTTTTTGGACCTGAGCAGTGTTTTGACACAGCACATGTATTGGGCCAAACTGCTTGTGGCAGCTTATTAGACACAATCACAGATTCCCTACAACTGGGTTTGCCATCCTCTACTGCAAAGTGCAGGCATGTCCTTAATTTCTGGATGGCTCAATCACCTGTTATTCTGATCATTTCCTAGTTTATTATGAGGGGAAGTAAAATGATGGTTAAGTGTCTCACAAGCAGGGCTGAAGGGGAGTTAGCAGAAATACACAGCAAAATGTACCAGAGAGCAACTCCCTGCCCCACTGCTTAAACTGGGCTGTATAGATGTGCCAAGGGACCATATAGGAAAAAAACACAGGACATAATGAGCAATACTTTGAAAATGGATTTAAAAAATCCAAGAAAGCCCCATTGGCTATATTTATAATCATGCCATTGGTCTGTTATAGCAGTGACAGTGTTTAAAAGGCAACACATGTTTACTTGTGCTTAATAGTTGCCTCCAGCAATTTACATCTGCTAATGCAAAAATAGATAAAGTTGTCTCACAAACACTGGTGACAAAACCCAGCATCCACTTCTTCTTTAGTACCTGAACACATGCAGGATTTTATGAATCGAGAACAGTGTATGCCGTTTCCAAACACAGACTGCACTGAGTGGAGCCAAATTTTTTCTTTATTGCACCTTGAAGTACTATTTCATTAGTAGAGGAGAGAACAAATTTGCTTTTTATCTCTTCCTTTACATTGAATTAAACCAGGTACTTTTAAATTATGGGCTTGAAATTACCAACACTTTGGAATTGTGCAGTTTTCCATTAAATGTGCTAATACTGAATTATGTAATGTGTATTATTTCAGGTGGATTAATACATCAAATCTGTCTGCACCCATTTACTGTCTCTTAAAAGTGCAAATGTATTTGATCTGGGAGAAGTCTTATGTATTTTATGGGTAATGGTGAGATGCCAAAATTTCTCCAATCTTTCACATGCATTTATATCTCTCAGAATGACTAAGGTCAAACAGAAGGTACAGCCACATCTCTCACCAAATAACAATTGAATATAAAATTAAATATTTGCAATCAGAACCTACCAAAGACTTGGCTCTGTACAGAACTGTTTGCTCTGCTCTTGAATTTGTGTTTAAGGCAGACTGATGTTTGAAATTTTTAGCCACTGGACTGTGAGAATTTCAGTTGATAGTTAACAGTGCTTATTCTCTAATTAACTGTCATTTTTGTGACTGTATGCATTAGGAAAAAAAAGGCTTCTAATTTAAACAGTCCCGGCTTACTTTCCTCTGTAAATAATACAGAGAGCTCACGTGTAAGCAGGAGCTCATCTCCTGGGTGTGCAACAACTCAGGCACAAGCAGGTGAGCCAGTTCCCTTTTTGGGTGATCATCTGGTTTTCCTGAACCACCTCCAAATGTTTTGTTTTGTTTTGTTCAGGACCATGAAGGTACCACAGCCCTGGGACCTCTGTGTTGCATCCCATTTGTAAATGCACGCCCAGGGAGGGAGGGGGGATGTTAATGCCAGCAACCAGGGGAGCAGCAAAACAGGAATGAGTTTTCCAAAGGTTTAAACTTTGCTTGTCTTTATTAACTGCCGCTGTTGAAACTTTTAACAGTCACTCTGGAAATTGGACGGACAACAGGGAAAGGCAGCCAGGATCATAATCTTCTGAAGGATGCCATAAAAATGGAACTAAAACTCCTCCTGAATTACCTTCCTCACACACGCACACATTATAATAGAATTAGTAATTCTCATGATTCACTGAAATGACAGTTTCTTGCCCAGCATGATTTAATGGGGTGGTTGTTCCCTGCCAAGGGCTGCCACCTAAAATACTGGATTTATGAGCTGGCTCAGTAGCTGAAAGTCTGTAAGGTCTCATTTTTAAAATCTAAGATGCTTGAATAATCTAGGCTGGCTCTCTCATATTTGGGAGGAGTGGTGGAGAGGTAAAATGAGTTGAATAGAGTAGACCTGCAGAAATGTTTCTGATAGGAATATCCTTCCCATAACCAATAGAGCCATTACTGATATCAAGGTATCAGGAAACTGTATTATTTTTCATTTCTGTTCATAAGAATTTAATCAAAAAGCCACTGGAACTTATTTCTTTCCTCTGAAGGACTTCCAGCAGGTGCTGTTATCCCAGCTTTATCTCCTGAAGGTCTGTTACAGTGTTATAAAAGACTGATGAGAAGAGGGAATTTTCCTACTAAAATGAGAACATACCATCATTTTTCATTCTGTAAGACCTGCTCATACAAATGGGACACTGCTACCACACAAAGACAAATTTCTCTGTGTTACTGCTTTAGTCACCGAGTCCAAATTACCTCTGGAAGGGCAGGTCCTGTCCTCCAGGTCCTCCTTCAGCCAAGCTCACAAGCTCAGCAAGCCAGATGAAGAGTAATTTGCTTTTTGCTGTGGCAGAACACTAATGGCTGTTAATGGAATGAGCAGCGGGTCTTGTCTCTTGCTCTCCTTGGCTTGAAGGAATGAATCTGAGCAAAAGCAGCCTCAGACCAGTCCCAGGTGACGAGTCTGGGTAAGGGCAGACTCAGATTAGTCCCAAGGCTCCTGCTCTCCTTAGAAATGATGAATTCTGGAGAGGCAATGGCTTTGAAACAGAAGAGAGTTACAGAGTGCAGTGGCTCTGCCATCACTCACTGTGTAGCCCTGCACAGACATTGCCATGCACACTCCTCTTCCTTCATTATTTTTCCCTGTAACATCTCCTTCTCCCTCACAATTAGGCGTTGCAAATGGTTATTAATATTTATAAACTGCTTTGTTGTCTTCTGGAGGGGAGGCTGGATTCCTGCTCAGCAGTCACCCATGGCTGCCTCCCAGCCATGCTGTCCTTAATTAGTGTTACCCAGCTATTCCCTGGACCTACCCATTGCCATGGCAACTTCATTTAATTGCAGAGTCAACTGGACCCTCTCACAGAGTATGGCCTGGCTCCTCTGTGTGTTCTGCTCTAGGTGCTGTCAGGGGTAATTTCATGTTTTATTCTAAACTCTTAATAATTATAATTTCAAATTATGAAGGAAAAAAGTACTGAGAGAAAGGAAAATAAGAATAATCAGCTCCTTGTCAATGTCAGGGATAAAAAATAGGCTTTCAAATTGTAAATAGCATAAGTGGGTTGTAATACCTGGTGCCTTAAGAGATGTCACAAGGGAGTAGAATTCTAAAGAAATACAAACAAGAGGATTTGAGACTCCATAAATTTAATGGAAAAGTCCCATAGTTTCAATGGGAGAGAGAATATAATTGTGTGTCAGAATATTACTAAATTAAAATTAATTTGGGAAAAAGCCTTACCTGTGTCTATTGCTGACTTTGTCTGGATGGAAGCACTTTTGCATTACCATCTGAAAATTTTTTGTGTAGCATCCACCTTGCACGTGGTGAGCTTTCCTCTTCTTCTGGCAGGAAAAATGTCACAAGGATTATTTTAATGTCATTTTTCCTTTCAGGGGATATGACGTTTTTGAAGCAATATTTTATACATTGTTTTATCTTATTTTGGATCCAAATGAGCCATCTCAGTTAGGCATAAATGCACATGCAGGGCAACACTGCAGGCAGACTCAGCCTGGGACAGAGTCAAAAAGGGAATTTCATCTCAAATGGTTTAAATCTGGCAAAGTTACTAGCAACAGAAGATGGCTTTGTAATGGAAAGAGCCCGACCTGCCTAAGGTGTCTATTTCATGTATCCAAACCACAAGATAGGCATTGTTGTTGTTGCCATTAAGTGGAAGTGTTGTTGCAGACTTGCAGTGTGAGTTGACAGAAGGGGTTTTTTCCCACTCTGTACCAAACCTTCTGAAATCTCGTTGCCCCAGGAAAGGAGAGGAAAAGGAGAAAACTTCCCCAGTATTTGTGTTATATTTAAAGGGTTCTTTTGCTTTGTTTGTGCCTATCTCAGGGCTGTCTTTTCTTCAGACACTGCCAGTTCTGCCTCTCCCTATCTTCTGTCCAGAACACGGGGTTATTTCAAACAGACTGGGAGTTCTCCTAATTAACGTAGCTATTGTATTTGAACTCACATCCAGCTGAATCTCAAACAATTTGGCCAGTGAAACTGGAACTCAGGAAAATACTGAGTTTCTTCCTACTCCTAATTTCCTATTTTGCCTCCCCTCCCATCTCTACTATTTTAACCTGACCCCAATATGACTCAGTAGAATTCAGCAGCAACATGTGCAGCACCTGGTTCTGCAGCTTCCCATATGGCAGTGAGGGAAGGAAAGCTGGTGCCAATTGCAGATCCAATTGTAGCCAAAACAAGGTTGCTCCATTATTGCAGTTGAAGCCATAATTTAATTTGCTAACCATGAAGAGGTGCCAAACCTGCCATTTCTGTGGAACATGGGACATCTGTTTAGTGCTAATGCTAATATGGGATTTGAGAAGAAACATCAAAACTTCCACTAGTTTCTGCTGTTATATTTCTTCATTAAAAAATATTCTAGTTCACATCTCCTTGGTTTCAGTTTGGCATTTCTTGAGGCATTTCTAGTGCAGACATCCACTCCACCAGCTGCTGTTCAACCAAATGCCCTGCAATGAGAGTTGCCCCTTGATATTTCAGCATCCAGGTCCATTACGTGGGAGATGAAGCTCTGTTTTTTGACACTCTGTTCTAACACAATGTAAAACAGATTTAATGCATGTGTCTGTCTTCACATTTTCTTCTTCACAAGCCTTCTACTTCCCTTGCAGTGGCTCAGAGCTGAGATGACTCACTCTTAAAATGATAACACAATTTGCTAAATGGAATGTCAAAATACACAGGGAGTTGGATGCACTCTCATGGTATAATTTTCCCCCAATGAGTTAATGTTTTTATGAGTTAATGTTCTTTTTGGTAATATACCGGTAATATACAGGGTGGTTATAAAAAATGAAAATAGAGCAAGTCTATGTTGGAGGGAGAAAAAAGCATCAAGGTTCAGGTAAAATGCCTCTGCAGACTGAGTTGGAGACAGGATGATGGATTCAGCTGATCATTCCCAAAGTATATAATGGCTGTAAGAACAGGCATTGAAAATATTAAAAATTAAAACATGGATTTCCTTTATTACCTTCAAATGGCAGCTGAGAAATTGGTGAGGTTTAAGGTTGCAGAGTGCACACTATGATCTGACCTGTGTGAACACCATTGGCTGGCATCAAAAGGGAATGTAATTACACTTCTAATCAGAAATTCATGTTTCATAATCACATCACACTTACAAATGCATTTTTCCTTTTAGAGTTTCAGAGAGAAAAAGAGAGACAACCCAAGAGAATGCACGGCAGATACGTTTATAACTATTTCTACACATACTTTTGGTTGGCAGCCTCTGAAGGGAAAAAAACTGTGTCTGGTGGTGTGGAGCACCTGCCTGTAAACCAGGATTTCCTGGTTCCCTTCTCATCTGTTCCTCAATGAATGAGTCCACAGACAAACCAGGTAACACCTTGGCTGTTTTTACTGGTCACCCAGAAATTCTAGTTACTCACCAGAGTCTGAGTAGTTAAATGATAGCAGTCTCTAAAATTATAGCAAACACTTCACAATTCTTTACAGTATTAGAAACACTTAGAGATTACAATGAACAAACACATGGCACATCACAGGTGAATTTACTGAGCGTTATTCTGAATGAGGTCTGGAGAGGTTCATTGAGTTTAGAGTGGGTCTTTTGCCCTGTTTCAAGAGGTGGCTTTACCAACACTCACCTGTGTCAGATCATGGTCATCCAAATCAAGTCAAAGTTTTCCTCTGCTTTGCAAAAAGCTGTGCAAAGGTTCAGAGAACTCCAAGCAGCTCAAATTAATTATTATTTATTTTGATTACACTCACCCTTGCACAGATTTCTCTGAAAGGTGGCTATAGGATATAATTCTCTTTATATTTACATAGCTTCTTCAAAAGAGTCTTTAGAACTGGGTACATAATTCACTTTTATTGTTGGTGAGACAGTAGATCTAGCTGAGTGTTTTCCTTTGCTCATTTCACAAATTCTGTTATGTTTTTTTTTTCACTTGACCAAGAAATAGAAGAACACAGCTCAGGAAAGAGCGTTGTACAAATAGAATTGGATATGAGTTTTGTACAAGGACGTCTTCTGTACCAGTGAAGTGCAGCTGATGCTCTTGGAGCTTAAGAGGGCACTTTCAGGTGAACAGTGTTTCTCTGCCAGGCCATCTGCTCTTCCTTGAAGGACTCTTGACAAATTCTTGATGTTGAGATGCTGCTTAGTTTAAAGTTGTTCAAGTCTTCCTCATCTCCACCATCTCAAAATCAGTCATGTAATAGTTCTGGACTCTTGAAAGTGTTGGGTTTTCCTTCACTGGAGATTAAGTGAACATGATAATCACTCACAGAGACATGAAGCAACATTTTCAAGTTCACAGTGTGTCACACAGCAACAGGGTTGTTCTTAGGAGCACCAAGGTCACTGAAGCTTGGATGAAAAATGCTGCAAGGGATTTTCAGTTTTTCAATGAGCCTGCAGAGAAGACAACACATAAGGATATTGGTGTCTTGCCTATAAGTTCAGGGTTTTACACTAACCAGACATTTCTGGTTTGAATATTTGATTCTATGGAACCCCAAAAAGTCTGTGTCTGTTCCAGGACCTGGTGCACTGTCAATACTTCTGGGCTGTGTTTTATAACATAGATTTGCAGCATAGATTAATTTTGAGGTTTTTCTTTACCTCTAGCAGATTTTATTTTATTGTGGGATAGTCAGGGTTTGATAAATCTGGTGCTACAGAGCTGAATGGAGTTAAGCTGCTGAGGATATTTCCAGCTTATGTGTTTGATGCAGTTTCCTGCAGTTCCAGGGAAGTGGCTCAGTGACCTGAAGGATCCTCCCCTGTCAGCAAGACAAATGCTTCTGGATTGAACCTGTAATGTTCTGATTTCATGTAATGAATCACTGCTACCAGCCTGCCATGAAATAATATAAAAAATGCAAGACAATAAAAGTGTTAAATGATATACCAAACAGCAATTTTCATACCCAATTTCTTTTATTTCCGGGACATTTGGGTGTTTTTCTTGTGTTTTTATTTCAACACAGATTAATAGGTGTTTAGAAGTGTTTTGCAATGTAGAAGTTCTGGGATTTGATGAGATTTTTGAAGTAAATAAAGGAGGTTTGAAATTTGAATAGTGAGACACAGCCCAAGCCATATTCAGTGTCATTCCTGCTAGAGAGGTGGTATTTCAAATAGGATATTTTACCCCTCTGATCATTTGTTCACAAGTATTCATTCCTCTGGTTTCAACAAAGCAAAAGCAGCAAAGGATTATGCACCTTCTTACTTAATTTAGTGTTAATTTATGAAAGAGTATTTTGGAATAAAGATTCCTCTTGTAATCAGGCTCCAAGCTCACAGTAGCTGTCATTCTACAGCACTAACCTACAAAATTTATGTAAATCTTGCTTCCAGAGGAGTTTGGGCAAGTGTACCAGGGCAGTGAGTGAGGCTGGGTTTGCAAGGGTCTGATAGGAACAGAGACCCATTGAGCATTGAGGGGATTGGAGTTCCTAAATCACTCTTGCATATCTGAAAATCCTGCCAGACCTCTGTGGGTCTATTCTCATAGCACATCTGGCTGTCAGCAAGGGAAATATAAGTGCTACAAAAATTCCATCTTCTCATCTTTTTTTTTTTATTCCCCAAAAATATTGGCCTTAGAGCACATCCAAGTCAGCAGATTAAAAGGGATTGGTCACAATAAGAAATCAAACAGAAGGAACTTCTCTGGAATAAGCTAGTCTGGGAGCAAGTCACGTTAATAGTTCTTTTTAGCAGTACAATAGCATGGCAGCTGGGTTACTGCAATGACCAGTGCTCAATGAGCAACTTGACACTATGTCAGGAAGGATAACTGAGTCTTGTGGTTATTAAGGATAATAACCTTAGTAGTAGTTTTTAAGTAATTTTAGGGTTTCATACTTCAGACTTTCAATGGGACTTGCATCCCACCAACGCTGCCACAGGAGCACCATCCTCATTAACCCTTGGAGGATCCAAACAAGAGCCAAACTTCAAGGCACACATTCCAAGAAATCAAACTTCAATGTTTCAGCTGTTCACAAAGCTATGGATTTTTCAATCAAAAATTAAAAGCAGCCTAAATGGTGGAACAAGAACATGATTTGACCAACTCTAGAGCTGGGCTAAGAAGACAGAGACCATTCATGTGTGTCAATTAAAATATTAGCTCAATATGAAGTGGAATTGCTGCCAAAATATTTTCTAGTAACCACACAACCTTAAAGAGCAAACACCAGTAATGATTTCCAGAATGCCAAAGACCTTCCTCTTAGGGAGAATGGTTAATTTTGCTGATGAGTTTGTACACTGGTTTCTTTGGAGTGGTGGCCAGTGTGTCTTTAGGTGGACAGTCTTCTCTGGCACATCAGGACTTGCAGGTGAATTTATGGTCACACGTCACCCATGGCTTTGTCAGGGGATTTGTTTGTTTTCTCTTAGAAGTTTGTTTGCTTTCTCTTAGAAGGCTGGGAACAGAAGTACCTGGATTTCATAGGGAAATGAGGAACAGAGAAGCAATTTTTGTGAGCTTGTATGTCCTGGACCCTGATAGGTATTGGATAGCATTATTCTTTCTTCTATGAGACTTCATGAAATGGATTATCCAAATTTTAGTTTAATTGCCTGGTGGAAAAAAAAGTCCTGAGAGTAAAGAATATCTTATTATACCAAGACAGATAATATTATAATAAAACTGATGTGATGAAGAATAGCAAGAATCAATTTTTATGCCTGGAACTAATTTTCTTAATAGGAAGCCACTGAACATTGCCATAATTAGTTCATTCCTTATAAACTATTAGCACATTGTTTTCAGGGCTGAACTTCCCATGGAGTTGCATTTCCATTTTCAAGTGCTCAACATCATCTGCTGCAGCCAGAATTCTGAGGACACAATTTCAATGTTGACACCAAGGAATTGGTGTCATTTCTAGATCTAAGAATGAGTTCACTGTGTTTGGTTTTTTTTAATTTCAACTGATCCTCACCTCATTAAACAAAAATAAAGTAACTTGTGTGGTATTTTCTGGGCTTACAGGACACTAAACTAAGGCCTAAGGCTCCTGTGCTCAGTCCTGGCTGATGGAATAGGAAGACAGCAGAGGTTTTCTCACACAGGTTTTCAGTGGGGTTGTGAAGTTGGGCATTGATTGCAAATTCTGCCCCCATCCCATCTGTGTCTGCAGGAGAGTTAGCATTCATGGTGTCACTCAAAGAGAACTTTTACTGCCCACAACAACCTATTTCTGTAGCAAAGGTCACATTTGTTCTCTCAGGATGTAGCAGCATAGTGGAATAATGAGTTGCCACAATGAACTGGCCTTTTTACATTCTGAATGGGCTTCTAAATCAAGAAGAGGGAGCATTGACTGAAAATCATTGGGTCTGTCTGCTTGAAAGGTCACAGTCTGAAATACTGCAAGATCATTTCACCCTGGTTTATAGTGAAGCAGCTTCTGGTAGAGCCCACCACCTACACCAATTGTGCAGGTGTCTGGCCTTCTTGGGATTTGAGATGGTATTGGGAAAAAAGAAAGACTGCTTGGATCTGACACAGCTCTTAGCCAAGAAAATATGAAAATCAATAATGGTTTGCTGCTTTTTATATATTTTTTTCTATTTTTTTCTTTGTGGCAAAATCCACCAGAGCTTGTGAGGTGACTTTCCTTTGAGAGAGCACACACTTCCTAAAGGCCAAGCAGAGCTGCCTTTCCCAGCCAACAGTGGATCTCACACAGCCACATGTGGGCAGTACATCTTTCCAGGCATTTATTTTATCACTGCCAAATTAATTGTATCCATTTCCTTCCAACCTTGCTTCCCAATTCTAAAGCTCTTCTCTTTTCACTCCTCAGTCAAGACAGGGTATTTCCTAAACACAGGGCTGCCATTTCCAGTGTAGTTAAAGGAATTCACATGTTCTTGTGGCCTGTGACAGCAAATTCTTGTTTGCAGACAGTCTGACATTCATCAGCTTTGTCACATGAAGATGCTACATAAAAGCAATACTCAACATTATACAAGTAAAATATAAACTTCAGTGTCTGGCAAATTAGGCTCTTAATAAATACAACTGCTGTTTGATTTGTTTTGGAAAGGTGTTTGGCCCTTGGCATATGAGTGAGCATCCAATGTTAGGCAAAATCTCTCTTTCCTCACTCCCATTTCTTTTACAAATGAGCCGAAGTTCACAGTCAGTACCATTTGAAACAAACAAAATGCTGTTATTAAAGTGAAGACTATTGGTGTAGACAGGGTCCGATTCTCTATCTGAAATTTGCTGTGCACTGCGCTGTTATTTACCTTTACAATGTCATGTCAATATACTCAGGTTTTCCCAGGAGCCATGAAAATATTTAATTTTACTGCTGCAAGACATTGCTATGACTTACAAAATATCCTGAGCTTCTGGGCCTGAGAATTTGATCTGAGTGGATTTGTCCTCCTGACACAAATCCCTCTGTGGTGCAAGGCAATGTCCCTTTTTGGTGCAGGAAGCAGAACTTCTTTGGCTGCTGGTCTAAGGCTGCAAAGCAATGTACTGCGAGTAAATGATTCCATCAGCCCTTTCCATCTTCCCTATTGAAACCCACCAGGCATCTCTGAATATCTGTTCCTCACTGAATACAGTGGATAAAAAAACCTAGAAACACATGCACCCCATGAAAATAAAGCAGAGCACTCCATGTCTCACATGGTGCTCTTCAGAGACAGCATGAAAGAAAAAATAATAAACCGTGTCTGACAGATGTTAATGAAGCACAGAGACACATTTTAATGAAGCATTTTAATGGAGAGTAGCCAGTCTATTGTAGCTGGGACATCATGAGCCATACAGATGAAGGACAGGCCATGAAGAATGTCTTTGCTTTTCTCAAAAGTGTCCTTCTTTAATGATTTTTGGGAGAGTTTTTTGTGGCATGCTCCTGGATACAGCAGGAGAACCCCCAGCTCCCGAGAGGCAGACGAGTTCCTGTGCTGACTGGACATTTCTTGGATCTGCCTGTTAAATCCTCCTGCAGCTGCTTGGGGAACACTTTCAAAAGGTCAGGAAGCACCACAAATTCCAAATGATAGTTCTTGAATTTGGCTCAGAATAGCACGGCTGGATATGTCTCTGTTCTCCTGCTGTAAATCCTGCTCAAGCAGTTTAGAGGGATGCTGCAGAACAGCTCTTCCCCAAAAACCCAAAAAGCCTCCAGCCTTCCTCAGCAAAGGAATCAGCTGGTGACAGGGCTGCTGCTGCTCACAGCAATAGGAGACTGTGCCTGGCAGCTCTGAAGCAGACTTTGTGTTGTGTGCAGCTTTTGTTTAATCTGCCATCATCCAGGGAGATTGGGATATATAAATGTATTATATTTGAAACAGGAATAAAAATATTATACTGAATGCAATAGAGATAAAAAACACATGTACAAGGTAAAATGCCAACTTTATATACTAAAAAAAAGGCCTAAAGCAAATGCGTTGAGGGAACTTGTGGACCAGCAGTCTTAAGATGTATTCCACATTATTTAATTAACTTCAGAATTTAAATTTGGCTTTTGTTCCAAGCAGACTTCTTAAGGAGTTGTTGCTAATTTTCAACCTATTTAAGAATGTACACTGAGCCCTCCCCAAAGAGTAATTTCATTACTTGCTTGGCACTACTGGTGCTTGGAGTTATAATCCTTTTGTTTAAATAACAAAATATTCAAGCCACAACACCTTCCTTACATGCAGCACCACAAAAGATTCTCCTCCATGATTCTGCTGTGGCTGTTGACACAGTGCTCCTCTGCAAATTTCAGAGTATTTCTGGAAAAGGATCTGTTTATAATAATATTTGTGTGCAAATGATCCCTACAAGTCTTCACTTTAATCTTGGTTAAATAGTGAAGTAATTAAATAGTAATTCCTGGTACTGAAAAAACATCATCCTCCCATGAGACAAAACAGGAACAGGGAATGTTTACGGCACTGGCATTTTAAAGCTAATTTAAAGAGGATTTATCACAATTAGAAAAAGAGTTAATGAGAGATATATGCACATTTTCTGTCTAATAGTGATTCGCATTCCACCACCGTCATCAAGCTGAAGCAGAGGTTGGAAGGGCCAGCTCTGCCTGCCTGCAAACATCCACGTGGCTGCCAGGGCTCCAGCAAGGTATCTCCAGCATCACTTCCCAAAGAATCAGCGTGAGAGAAGCTGTAAGGAGTATTTAATAGCCCAAGACAACTACAATGTTATTGAAAAGAGAAATCCTATGGTTTAAGGCAATATAATTAACCCTGCCTTGCACTCTGGTTTATCTATAGAAGAAATGCCTGTGACAAATTTCATCCACTGTGCTGATGATCTGTGGAAAGAAAGGTTTGTAGAAATGTGGCTAAATCTTCTTTCCTGCAACACAAAACACACGGCTTAGAGAAAAGAATCTAGAATCTGATGTTCCAATTTTTTTTCACTTTTGGCTAGTTGTATTTGAAGGTGACACCTTGCAAAAGACTCCTGGTCTGGGGATGTGTGTGAAATGGGTTTAAGGTCTAATGAAAACCCCAAGTAAATTGTCCTGAAAAGACTGGTAACTTTGTTGTCAGTGTTAGCACTGGATTTTTTTCAGTGTTATATTTTGATGTGTGCTTCTTTTGGGATCACGGAGAGCAAATACCAGGACCCTTAAAATACATTAGCCCAAATTTGGAATACTTATTTTTATCCACTCCCTCCATGTGGAAAATTAAATTTCAGGGTGTCCCCATCCTGCTGTAAAAGGGGAGCTGGGAAAGATTCTTTTTGCTTTGTAACACTGCCCCACCAGCCAGTGTGGGGTCACTCACAGCCCCACTGTGGAAGCCTCCTCTCCCTGGACTGGCTGCCAGGAGAACTTTCCCCAGGGACAGGGGGGCTGCACATGTACAGCCCCTTACAGGAATTCTTCACCTCATATGTAACATATGTTGAGGCAGAAATAAAAATCAGATTGGTCCCTCTCACAGGGCAAACTGAATTAGATTTTGGAGTAAGGAAAAGGGTCAGCCTGAGCGTCTGTAGCCTCATCAATAATGGAGCTTCTGTTCTAATATTAAAGTAATTCAGCACATCCTGTGTTTAGTGGATAATTTAACACAGCAGTTTTGACTTTTCTAAGACTGAAGGCTGAATTCTCAATTAGTCATTTAAAACTTTTTCAGAAAATTGAGATGTACTAAGTTTTCAGCTTAGCTGACACACAACAAGGTTTTGTGCCAAAAACTTGGAATAGAATCACTTCACTCATGCACTATTTAGAACATGTAGTAGTTTAATTTCTTTTGCCAAGTGCAGCAGGAAGTTCTAAACAAATGCAGTTTCAGACCAATCTAAAAGATTTTAGTTCCTTTTGATGTTTCTGTTTATGGGGCAATTGTTCTTTTACCATGCAGACCTTGCATAAGGATATGGATAAAGCAAGAGAACAAACAAGTTTTGGGGTTAGGATTTTTGATTTAAGAATTTAAGTGTTTTTTGGTGGGTTTTTTTGTTTGGTTGGTTGGGTGGTTTTTTGGGGTTTTTTTGGTTTTTTGGGGTTTTTTTTTGTTTAAGAATCTAAGTTACTAAATTATATGCCTAAACTCAGTGAATTTTAATAGGATTAAACCACATATTAAAGGTAAGTTCTTAATGCATTTTGAAAAAAAAGAGACAATTTAAGGAAAGCACCCAATGATGTAACAGAACATTTTTTCTGTATTTGGGTGTTGGTTTTCCCAGTTTTTGCAGAGATGGGGCAACTGAGAGGTGTTTTAAAAGACTTTATTTTATTATCAGTCTTGATGAATAGTGAGACACAAGAGAGGTAAAACTCCACACCATTCCATCAAAAACCAATCTATTTCCTAGTTACAATACCTTGTAAATGTTTTTCAACCTATTAACTTTCACCACACAATACTACTATTCCTTCTAACACCAATCACCTATATATTTTCCCCACGTAAGGGAATAATACATTTTTCACAGTTCTATAATACATCTTTCACAGTTCTAATTCTCTAAAATATCTAATCTTCTTACAAAATCATATTTTAAGACTTATGAAAACTTACTTCTAATTCAATCTCTCTCTCAACAATGTCATCTCTGTTCCATAACCTTCCTAAGCCAACACACCTTATCTCAGTGTTTACATATAAATATATAAGACTATTTAAATTTTCTATCAAGTTTTAAAAATTCTTTAGAAATCCATTTTCACATCATTTTTTTCTGTATTTAGGAGACTCTAGTTCAACATTCAAGTATGGTGTTAAACTTCTGAGATTAATCTAGTTAGTTCTTTAGCATGCTATAGAAAAAGAGAGAGAGAGGGAGGGGTGGTTGTCCATGTTTTTGTATTTTCCAGCAGTAATGATCCTTCATGTTCCTGTCCTCACCTAAAGTCTGCCCCATCCTCTCTGGCAGCCCTGGGGGTATACCTGGACAAGCACAACTCTTCCAGTTCCACACGGAGCTGCTTCAAAAGCTGATTATTTTCCTCTGTGTGTGATATCACAGTTATTTTGGTACTTGAATTTCATGGCCAGTGGAAACCCTTATGAATAAAATTTCCTGGCAGTGGCGTGGCCTGGCCTGGGAATGCTCCATCCTGGCTCCCTTCCAGCCCCACAGCAGGTGAGGGATGGCGTGAGTGAAGCTGCTGTTTCCTCCCAGCTGAAGGGTATCAGCTCTGACAGCATTTGCTGATGGCCACTGAACCATAAACCATATTCTGAAAGTACTTACACTTTACCTACTGCCAAGGCAATTCATGAGCAGTTTGTGAGGGGAAAAAAACTGAAAAGGGAGCAGGGCTAAGGAGGACATGTGAAATTTTGGAGGGGGGAAGAAAGTACTAGGCAATGCTAACTCATCAAAATAGGCTTGAAATAGGTAATAAAGGAGATGAAACAGTAAGAGAGGCATCATAGTGAAAATTACTACAGCACCATCCACGTCTGTCTGGTGGACACTTTTCACTCCCTGATTTGAAAGCAATTTTTGACATTTGGGCTCCATCAGAGCACTTCTTGCCAAGAGATCACAACTATAGTTTCACAAGTATTATTGAGGACTCACACAGTGCCTGTGAAGTAGATCACTGAAGTTATCTCATTTTTTCAGATGAGTAAATTGCATCATAGAAGTGAGTGATTATTTTTTTCTGCTTTCCCTGAGACCACAGCAAGCCAGATTTAAAGGAAGATCCCAAGAGTCCTGGCTCCTGTACCCTGCTTTTATAACCTGCACTGCACTATCACTGATTTAACAGAGTCCTGGTAAGTAATTTTGGGGCATTAAATACCATTTCTGATTAGAAGTTGGATGTGTCTGTATTTGGAGGTAGTCCCGGTGTGTTAAAAGGGGAAGAGGAGGTGCTGCACAACAGGATATAAAAATACTGCCAAAAATACTCCTCAGCAGTCAGGGGCTGCTGTTCTTACCTTGACATCAGGAATGTAGAGAAATATTTGGAAAATCATTGGTAATGCTGAAAGGTTAAATAGTTTTCCATATTACCAAGCTCATGGATGTCCCACAGTTTTATATGATGATGCCTCATCCTGAAGAAAGTCCAAAGGCTCCTCAATCCTCTAAGTGGGAACTTGTGAATATCTGAAATGTATCACCTAAGTGGCACAGCAGTGCTTCCCCCAGCTACAGAAATGTGTATTGACTAGAAAAAATACATTTTACACTAGATAAAGCATACATTAAGCAAAACATTTTTATTTGGGAATGTAGAGGATATACTGAATGAGTGACTATTTGTGGAGGTTTGTTGCATGGTGCTCCTAATCAAAATGAAACCTCTAATAAGTTTCTTTTTAAAAAGGAAAAGGGCTAAGCACTAAGATTTTCTGGTTAAAATGCTCCTAATCAAAATGAAACCTCTAATATGTTTCTTTTTGAAAAGGGCTAAGCACTAAGATTTTCTGGTTAAAAATATAAAATCATTCTGTGGAATATATGTTTATAACCAGTCATTAGAAATACAGAAAGAACTGAAAAAAAATTACAGGGGAATAAACATTGAATCAATTGATAGCTAAATATTAACCAGCTTCATAAGGAGAAGGGAAATTACAAAGGCCTTGGCAAACTGAGTTGTCCAAACTGACTGACTAAATCAAGAAGTTAAACATCCTTGGGCAAAGCAAACTATTCACCAGCAAAGGTCATTACTGTTTCCTCAAATAGTTTGTCTCTTTCACATTGCAATTGAGCTGGGGGTTTAAATACAGTTTTAGTGTGCAGACATAAAGGTCTTGGTCTCTGTTGAACAGAAAGGCTTTGAAAGGAATTTCCTCACATAGGTGTGCAGGTATTGGGGTGTTACTTTCAGCAGCTTCACATCGGTGTATGTGAGGACTCCACCAGCCATACACTGGTTAAAGATCAGAGGTGTAATTAGTTGTGCTCTACTGGGCTTGCCTTTAGGCCTCAGAAATAAAAGGATTAGAAGAAGAGGAGTGGAAAGATTCCCTTTTTTTGGTCTTCCATGGAGCAGCCTCAGCACTGCCAGCATGCTGTGTGCTGCATCTGTGCCATTGCACTGCTATTTCAGGTTGTTGCAGTAGAATTAATTTCCTTTATTATATCTGTATTCCATTGCCACAGGAGTTACTTAAAAAAATTAGAACTGATGTAAAACACGGAGAAGCCAGCAATCACCTTGCTGGTGTGCAGGTAAACACATCTGTATTCAAAGTCTGCTGACAATATTGCACATTTTCTGCAACTGGCTTGAGAAATGGGAACAATGAGGGTCTAACTGCAGCTCGAGTGCCCTGTTCACAAAAGGATGGTGCATTGTCAACCAAATCAAAGCTAAGAGTATACTAAGCAGCACTTGAAGCTTAATACCATTGAAGTGAGTCCAGTTAAAAGCAAGCACCAATTTCCACTTAGTGACTGTGAGCTGTGGGTGTTGCATTATCAGCTGCAGCTCAAAGGGATTTGGTTTAGCTGAGGGGTACGCATGGACTCACAGTAAAGAAATTATAAGTAACAAGGCACTGTGTGAGATGCTCTATCTGCCTTGCTTTCAGCCCCTGTTCCCCACAAAGTCAGAAAATTGATGGTAAATGCACAACATGTTATCGTTCATGGGTGGTTAGAGAATTCCAATTTGAGAGGGCTGAGGTTATTCTTGCCTAGCAGACTAAATGCTAACTATATTCTAGTCCATTTGTGTATAGCAATGGAAAACATGATTTATCTGGGATGTCAGGAATGACATTGCCTTTCATTAGCCATAAATAATGTTATGAGGTTCTGCTCTACTGCTAGGTATGTTCATGTACTATCAATTTCTGTGCGTTTATACACATGCAGAATTAGTAAGGTGGAAATTCCTCAAAACCTTGCTAGGAGAAACCTGTTAAGAGCTTATAGGAGGTATTTCTTTTATGTTTTAAAAATTCAATAGACTCCAGTTAATCTGCCCTCTGGTAATCCACAGAATAGTGATTGAGCCAGACACTTAGCTGGTGTAATGTACTGAAGCTCTTCTGAAAGCAGCAGTCAGGCTTCTCCTCCAAGATATAAGAGGCTTAGGCTCAATTCTCTAATTTACAACAGGTCTCCTGTGTAACTTTGGCCAAATTCCTTCTATCTAGATAAATATAGGGGTTTACAGGTAGGGAACAAAGTTCAAATCCCAATGATGCTCAGACTTCCTACACGATGCTTAAGAGAGAAAGGCTTAATGGATGGAGTGCAGAATTAAAAACACAGTGGCTACATACTAAGGAGATATCCTCAGCACCCTCACGTAATTTCTGTGTGCTTTAGGAAGCCAGTTCTATGAAAGAAGGCATAAATCTCCATATTCCAGTGAGAATCCTCTGTTGCTGTTTACAGTAACAGCAGAGCACCAGTTTCTTACTGGCAGGTGGAAATTAGGGGCCAAGCAATTCAGTTCAGTCACAACAAAAAGCTTTGTGGGCAGGCATGGAAGCAAAATTTTTCAGTCTCTGGTCAAGCCACAGCTGTGAGTACATTTCAAGCATCAGTTCTCTGGAACTAAGCATCAGAAGAAGGATTTTGGAGAAATTAACAACTCCAACATTTAATCTTCCTATTGTTGCTTCAGAACTTCAATGTGGGATTGAAAGGTAAGTGGATTAAGGAGTGTAAAGCATTCATTATTGTAGCAATGGGGAACATCTAAGCAGCTAAAATTGATAGGTACTGTCATTTATAATTGCTGAGAACTTGAGCACCAGAGTGTGTTACAAGTGAGTGCAGAGGGAAGGTTTGAGCTCTTCAGGGGTAATGGTCTGGTCTCTGATCCGTGCAGGTGCAGCTGTCTGGGGGGCAATTGTGTGCAGGTACACCAGCCTGGAAAGGTCTGCCCTGCAGACAAGACTGCAGAACAAGCATTTCCACAGCAGTGATGCAAAGCCTGGGTGTAAGTGCTCTGTAAGCACCTGGTCAAAAAAGCAATGGTGTCAGTGCCTCTTGGTAGCTTTGGTGTTTCAGTTCATTACAGAAGAAATCTTTATTGTGGACATAGTTCCAGGAATAAGTGAATGAAAAATACTTTAGGGGACTATTCTGCCAGAAGAAAGGTTGGAGAAGTGGGCCTGGCAAAGATTCTAGAGGCCAAAAGTAACTGAGAACAAAGGCGAGGAAATATTAAATCAAATAAGGAATGTGGGGGGGACCTTCTGTGAAATGAGAGAAATGTTTTGGGGCAAATTCCACAGAATACAAGGGGACAAGTATCTGAGGAAGGTGTGTGAGCATGCATGCAGTGCATCAGGAAACAAGTTTCATGCATTTCTCCTGCAGCATGCTGCCTTGTCAGATGACATCTCACCATGAGCGAAAACGTTATTTGCCTCCTGTTACACTTGATAGCATTTTCTTCATTCTCATCTTCTCCCCTTCTTCCCATTTGACCCATGACAGGTATTAATATCCACTTTGACTATTCAGGAGCATTTTCTGACACAAAATCTCCATTTGAGAGAAGTGTGGTAATTTATAGTTGAGTTACTTATTGCTGGATCTCAAAAGCTCCTTAAAGCAGGGCTGCCAGAAGACAGTGATTTGTCAAGTGTCAGTGGGAGCCCAGGGCTGTCCTTACTGATGAGAACAGCCTGCACCAAACCATGGACAGCTCCTGGCTTTGGGCTTTGTATGGAACCAAACATGCAGGGAGAGCACCAGCCATCTTTCCTTATCCACTGGATGTGTAAATCCCTACCAAAATTCAGTGGTGTTTAAGAAGCATTAGTGTAAAGCCAAGGCATGTGATTCTCTTAAGATGAGAGGCGAAAAGGACAGTTCAACTCTGCATTTATTTTTTGAGCAGAGCTATGTGTGCCATTTAGGAGTCTTTCTGCTCACAAGATCAGGAATAGGGAAAGCATATAAATGAGTGTTGTTGCAAGGAAAACTGAGTGTACTGAATTAGTAGAAAAGATGGAAGAACTGCCTGTTTTCAGGAGTGACCATAATAGCAAGCAGCAGCAGGCTTGGTATGATGGGAAGACCTCTGACATATTGATAACGGTGGAAAAAACAAATCATCAAATGATTCTGTATTAAATATTTCAGTAAAAAAACCTCCACTACTGACAATACTGCATCATTACCCAGACATAGCTGTGGTGAAAGATGAAGTACAGACAAGCAGGAATTTACAGTTTGTCTACAGGATTTGTGCTGTCTCTTAGAGTGAGTATGCACAGTGCATCCCAAAGTATCCTCCACTTTTGGAAATAGCAGTGGGATTCCTGCAGTGCATGAACTGTGCCTTTTAGACATAATGATAAGTGTTTCACACAACATTAAATTACTTGTAGCTGCATGGTCTTGCAAATGCCACGGCTCCAGCTCCCTGGGTAAAATATCCTGCTCTGTTTGCCAAAAACATCCGTGTGGAGGTGCAGCCAAAGCAGGGAGTGTGTTCTGAGGTTTACAGCTGTTCTGAATAGAGATTCAGAGATTCTGACCTTAAGTTTCAGAGCAGCAACCAGCACTAATTCCACCCTGATACAGAGAATGTACCTTCTGCAATTTCTGTGCCTAGTGAATCTAACTTCAGTGAGCTCAGGGTCCGTGCCAGGTCACCATCCAACAGTTTCTATAAACCTGCAGTGCAAAGGAACTCCCTGAGAAAGGTGTGTGTGTTGCTCTGCTGCACAGACTGGAGGCTCAGGATGGCACAGGGGTGGCAGTGCCACAGATCTCTATTTAGTCCACATGTGTTAATCTGTGAGCCCCACATTAACAGCTGGGGCAGTGTAGCAGCCTCACAGGTCAGAGCCACCTGCACTGACCATGCCCAGGTGTGCTGTAAATTGAAGAAATCTGAATAGTTTGTACTCAGAAGGTTCAGCCCAACCACAAGCAGCCTTTGTTTCTACGTCCAGATTAAGAGCCCAGGTGAACATTTACCTCCCTTAGAAACAGGAAAAGATGTTCTTCAGCTTTCACTGAGTTACAACATTAAAATCTGCATTTATTTGTCTATTAACTGGCAGATATATGGCTGATTCTTTCCATTAAACAAGTTGCAAAATTTTCTCTACATCCTGCACTCCAGTAGTAGGAAAATCACTGCTTGTCAAGTGGGGTCTTTTGGCACATCCCCATAACTGTCAGCCCTAGAGGAAAGAGGTTTTGGGTTGGGTTTTTCACTTCCTAGCTGTCAGGTAATTAATGTGTAATGAAACCTGCAGTTGATGGGAAATTTTTCCAACAAAACACCCCTGATGAGCAAATACTTACTTGTCAAAATCAAAACTGTCCAAAATTCTAGTACTGAAATTATCAGCATATCTGGTTCTGCATGCTCAAAATGAAACCAAATGATTTTTTTGTTTTGAATAGTTTTTGGATACACTTGGATGAGAAGAATAGTTTAAACTGTTGTTTTGTTAAAGAAAAAACAAAACCATTAGGGAAATCCCAACATTTTCTCATTTTTATTTGGAACTTACACATGACAAAAACCCAAAATGGATTTCTGAAGAGGATGGAGCCATAAATTTCATATGTCTGTTAGTTTAAAAAACAGAATAAAACAAAAAATAAAACACAAACCACACAAACCATACACAGACCCTGTAACTTTTTCTTCTCAGGCAGAAAACCACCCCAGCAGACAGAACCTGCATCCAGGTGACCTCCCTGTCTGCTGAAAGCCTCTTTCCTCAGTTCACCTGACACTCTCCATGTCACCCCGATGGATGAGACTCACTGAGACCACGATAAAACTCCCATGGAACAGAATAATTGATGGAGAGCTCAGAATCATGGCACTAGTTTCTTCTTGTTCTTCTTAAAATCCTGACCTTGGCATCTTGTCAGGCCCTGCCTGTATTTGCTGTAATGCATTTATTTCATTCAAACTTGTTTCAAAACTGCTTTGTCAGGCAATTGGTAAAGTTTTGAGATTTGTTATCCCTTAGAAGAGATGAAAATTAATGGTTTTCTTTATGAGAGATGTGCAATGTAACAATAATTGTTGAGTAATCAACTAGTTCTATTGTTTACCTTGGCATCATACAATTTTTTCTTAAATTAGCAACCTAAAAAAATAGTTGTTTTTATGTTTAGAGGAAAGGAGCAAAATGGCCCCAGCAAAAGCTAAAAACCAAACTAAGAACACATGTTTATAACCTTTTTTAAAAACCCAATGCAAACCTGTTGCAATTGTTATTTTTATGCTGAGAAGTCCCCTTGCACTGCAGAAAAGTAACAGGTACTATGAACACTGCTCACTGAACAGCAGCTAAACCTCCACCACTCACTTGTTTAATCATTCCTGAGTTTTTTTTACCAAGCACCTGCCTTTTAATTTGCTACAACCAACCTGAAACATCTGTCAATTTTTTTTCCCCCACACCAACTAATAATGCTGTAATTAAAATCCAGCAGAGAACTCAGCTGAGACTCCTGGTTAATTAGGACAGGAGGGGGCTGTGTGAGCAGCGTGGCACTGCATGGCTTGGACTGGAACCAGGGCTCTGTGGGTGACGAGTTTCTACCAGTCCATGAAGCTTCTGGATGTTTGTTCCAGCAGCCAGAACAATTATTTGTGGGCAATCAAATACTGCTGAAATTATTTAATTTGGATGCAATGCCCAAAAATTATTTTCTGTATGTGTATTTTTAAAGGATCTGTGTTCAGTTATTGTTGTTTCTCTCTAAGCACGAAGAAAATGAGAAGCAGCAGTGCTGAATTAAGCTCTTTCTGAGAGATGTTTTGCACTTCAGGTGGCAGTGGGAGTGTCACGAAGAGAAAAATGAACTCCTTGGTAAAGGCCATACCTGCTGCTAATGGGCAGAGATTGAGGATGTGAGTTTCTTCCAGGATTGATTTCCACACTGATAATTGCAATGGTGCCCAACTAATCAAGCTTGTCCCTGGTACTGAAAATATCAGATTGATTCAGGTTTGATGCTTGTTGATTCCTGTAGCTCAAGTTCTTACACCACACACTCGAGATGTGAGGATTTGGAGAGTGGCTGATTTGTTTTGTTTTGGAACAACAGACAAAATTATTTCTAGTCTTATTGCATTTCAGCACACTTAGAGATGAAAACATCAATCTGAAGACCTCATTTATCAAGTAATTTTTTTTAATTTTAAGAAGTGTTCAAATTAAGCTTTTTCAAGCTCACTTGTTGGAGGCAGAGAAATTTATATTGCACCTCAGAGTGAGATATAAGAAATTTTTATCATTAATTTAAATAATTTGAAAAGAAAACTAAAGTAAACTTGTAGCAAATAGCAATGTGTGCTATGTGTAATCTCAGTGTCCTGCTATCCACCAGTACCATGTAACTCAAAAAACCATTCCTGATTTAATTGGGCAAGTGTGTTTTATAACTGTCCAAATTCCTGAAGGACCTCCCACAAAATAAACTTTTTCAGGTAGCCTCTAATTCAAAGAAATGTTTGGCTAATTCATACATTCTTTATTGTAATCTTAAATGAGAACCACTTGTTTGCCACTTTCCTTTGATGATAGAAAAGTTCCCAACTTCTCATATGTTAGTTTGCAAAAAATCTGAATTATCAAGTTCCTACCTAATTTTCAATTTTCAGCTTGTTTTTATGCAGCATTATATATATAGATATATACACATATATATAGCAGTTGCATCCTATTAATGAGAAAAATATCTGCAATTGCTGTAATTTAAGATTAAGGGAGTCTTTATTTCTTTGTGAGTTTGCCTGTGATAGTAAAGCTGAGGATTCTACCTTCCAGGGGATAAGATATATTTAATATTTACCCTACTGCAGAAAACTTAAGTCATGACTCACCATATTCTGCAGTATAATAATAATTTCCTAATTTCTTTATAAATCTAGAATCCATTGGAGGAAGATACAGCTCTGGAAAGAAGCTCAGGGAACTGGATGATGCTTCTTTGTCTCTGAGAAGGTGAATTTCAGAAAAGGCTTAGGTAAGTTTCCTGAATATACAACAGAATATTTATCTCCAGGTTTGATCCAGGGAAAAAAGAGAGTTGTTTCCTGAAAGGGAGGAGAGGAAAGTTTTTGGCTTAACACTATGTGGTGAGGGTAAAATCCCAGAGGAAGGTAATGTATAATATCTTGGGGGAAAAAAAATCCTAAACCTACTGAACAACAACAAAACCAAGCCAAAAAACAACAACAACAATAACAACAACAATAAAAAATAAAAAAAAACCACAACCCTGCAACAACAAACAAACAAAACAAAACAAAAAAAAAAAAGCACAACCCCAAAAAACACAACCCTGCGACAACAAACAAACAAAAACCAGAAAAATAAACCCCTGAATAGATGTCAAATACTTATTTTCTGCAAGATTCTAGCCTCAGTCTGATGTAAAACAAGGTAGATATGATTTTAGTTTCAAATTAGCTGAGACTCCTGTAGTGTATTATTATAGGGGGAAAAAAAATAATTGGAAGTTCTCAGTGTTTTAGAAGCAGGAGAAATACAGATTTGTCTAACTTCACCTGAAAGTCCCAGGGCAGTGAGAGCTGCTTAGGGCGTGTGATCCAGGAAATGCAGCAGAGTTACATGTGGGAAAATCTGACTCTCATCCACATGTGATCCAGGAAATGCATGTGGGATTTACATGTGGGAAAATCTGACTCTCATCCACAACAACGCCACCTCTCTGACCCTCTCCTACCTTTTGATTTCTTGGCATTGCATTTACTGAGCTTTTTAAAAATTATTTCAAATTGCAAGAGAGCATTGCAATGCTAAGGAGCTGTATCTGAAGCTCAGTAAAAAAGAAAAACCAATATGGCTGAGAGGGAATTTTCCTAAGCCACCCTTCAAGCAGCTGCTGCATGAAAAATGAGGAGATTCCTTGACCAAGCTTGCCCTCTGCAGGCCTCTACCTTTTTTCTGGCACTGCCAGATTTGCTCCTTTTTCTAAACAGGCAAATGAAATGTGCTGCTGACATAACAGCACTTGGACGTTCCTTTTTTTTTTTAATAAAATAGTAATTACTTAAATAGATATTTGGGGACAGCTCTGTATTCTTAGTGCAACTGGGTCCCAAACATTAATTTATTTTGCCCAAGTAGCTCCTGATTAGGTTAGCTGTTATCTGAAGCAGCGAGCTAATGGAGATGATGCAGAAGGGATTTGATTTAACCCTGGAGCTGTTTGTTCAAGAAAAGCTCCCAGCACAGGCCATAACCAGCATCTGGTCTAATGAGCCACAGTGAGAATCCCACCGACTGCATCCCTTATACTGGATAACAAGGAAGAGTCAGACTGGAGTAGGCTTCTGGTGAAGGAACTGAGAGTAAATACAGCCCTTGGGAGATGGAGGAGAGAATACTTTGCAGCTCCTCACTTAATGTCTAATGAATAAGAACCTTTTAAGGATCTGTCATTTTTAAACTAAACCAAAAAATCATTGCAATGGCTTTTAATTTTCACATAACAAATAAAAGCAGTACAGGTCCATATCATAAATCCATTTATGAATGATAGCTGTTTAAGTATTTCACTCAATGTCCTCTGTGCACATATGCGATTCTTTGAAAATAGGACTGAAACCTAAATGAGGTAAAGGTGTGATTTTTAAAATAATTTATGAGATATAACTCTGAAATGTAAAGCTAGTAAAACTAAATTTTAAAAACATCTCTGGATAGCTGTAGAAATTTGGGAATTTTTTTATTTGTAATTGACATAACATTATCAAAATCTCTGGTAAAAATGAAATCACATTGACAATCCTGCTTATGTTGGTATAATACATGTTAGCTGAGGCAGACGGAAGCTATGCCGCTCAACACTTTTGTTTCAAAACATTTTGCAAAGAGAAATTATTTAACCTCTTCCTTCCTTCTTCTTATAACACTCTCTATGTGCTTGCAAGAGGCATAAAATATCCATTAATAGTAATAATTAAATGTAATAGTATCTCTTCAATAAAGGCAAAATTGAAAGAAGTGCACTAGGGCTCTCCTGGGACTCTGTGACCACCGACTTATGAATTCTGAGGATTCCAGCCCTGAGAAGGCTGAAAAGCCAGAGGAATTTTGTTTCAAGCAGAACCCAAAGCCCACTAGGAGTTCACAGATCTATACCGAAAGCTGATTTCAATGAGTAACTTCAATCAGTAAATTCCAATGAAAAAATGCTTTACTGCAATTTTTCCCCCGATCAGCTCAATAAAATATGCTCTTTGAAACAAGATCTGACTTGTGTTGCAAGTTTAACAAGGGCTAATTTAAATAGGCCATCATTACAGTTCCAGTGTTAAAGAGCAAATGAATTCAGCATCTAAGATTAGAGGATATCTTTCAGAATTCTGTGAAATAAAATAAATAAACAGACTTCTGTTTTGACAGCTGGTGTCTGGCTTTTAGCCAAAATAACAGGATAACAGAAGTGTGGAAAATTGAGATGTGTTCATTAGAGCAGTCTCAAATGGAGCCTCCTCAGGCCCCTCGGGCTGCACGATGGATTTACTACAGACTGAGTAAGAAAAAGACTCCTACATTCATGGTACATTATCAATTTGCTTAAGAGTTCTTTAACTTGTTTTTCATATAGATACTTGCAGGTAGAACAAAAAATGTGGTTTTCTCCTGCATTTGCGTTAAAACCATCCAGTAGATGGGGCCACAGAGTTGTACAAAACACAAAAGAAAGATTAGTTCCTCTTAAGAAGAACTCGTAGTGCAAATAGAGCTTTGTTAATCCATTAAATTCTAATGTCAGGCAAATAATTTATTTGCTTATATCGTGTCTTGACTGTATGACTCATTAAGCTCTACTCAAAGGCTAGTTAATATGATTCCGTGTGTGTTTGATACTGAAATAATTACAACTCTCAGCCAACAAAAATTACAGCTGAGATCTTAATTTTCATTCATCGTTCATTCCCAGGTATTGTACAGGTGTGAGATAGGCTTGGGATGAAGCGACACAATGGAAGCCATTGGCAGTAATTGTGGCAAGATCCCACATGTGGAAAGGTGTGCATGGCAGGAGGAACCTGTTAGTGGTTCCTGCAGACACAAAGAGGATGAATTTGAGTGTAGCTTGGATGCGCCATTGGGAATTCTGCCCGTTTCTTTGAGACCTTTGCTTGTGTTCTTTTTGAATGTGCGGATCAGAAAAGAACGTGTGGGTTTGAAAGCGCCCGCAGGGAGGCTGCAGGAGCAGGGGCAGCCCCGGGGGCTGTGTACCGGTGGGGGCAGAGGTTTACACCGTGCCTGCACACGGGGTGCAGCGTGGTGCCAAGCAGCACAAGGGGCACCAGCAGCACAAGGGGCTCTGAAGGTGTTCCTGAGCTTCGCCTCACCAAACACCAAGCTCCTCGTGGATTCAGCTGTGAAATCTCATCTGGGAGCAGGCGGAGCGGGGGGCTCGCAGGTCCATGGGGCAGCAGAATGAGCCCGTGGCTGTGCGAGCTCAGGGGTGCTTTAGGTGCGGGCCGGGGTCAGGGGCGCGGAGGCGGCACCGGCGTCGCCCCAGGGCAGGGCGACATCGAGCAGCAGGTGTAAGGTGCTGATGTGAAGCGACCCGAAAGATAGCTTCGGTTCCCAAGGAAAAGCTTTGCCCGGCGGGTGTCGGGCAGAGCCCTATGCCAGGGGATGCCCGGGTGGAAGCCCAGCCCGGTGGCTGTCCGGAACAGCTCTGTCCCAGGCGGGGCCCGGATGGCACGGACCCCTGGCAGCAGGGCGGTGCCGGGACCAGGCTGGAGGGGCCGCGGCAGCACCTGGAGGCGGCCCCGCCCGAGCGCAGGAAGGGAGCGCCCGGCGGGGCGGGAGGGAGCGGCCGGATCCGGCGGCGGGGCCGGGCTGCCGCCCCGCAGAGCCCGCGGGACGCTGCCGGCAGCGGCCATGGCTTTCGGGAAGGCTCCGAGGGACCCGTTCGGCACCGCCGTGGGCAGCCTGGTCGGTGAGTAGCCTGCAGCGGTGCCCCCGCGCCCCCTCGGCCCCGCCGGGCGCTGACCCTCGGCTCCCCTTGGCCTTGCAGAGCGGGCGACGCTGGGGTCGCTGCAGACGGAGGAGTGGGGACAGTTCATGCACATCTGCGACGTGATCAACGCCACGGAGGAGGGGTGAGCGAGCGGGCCGGGGGCTGCGGGGCGGCATCGAGCAGCCGGCGTAGGGCGCTGATGGGAAATAAAGAAATAGCGCAGGGAGCAGGTAGCTTTGGTTCCCAAGGAAAAGCTCTGCCTGTCGCGGGGCCATCGGGGCTTTTACGGGTTAGGCTCGGAGGTTTTCCCCGTAGACAAAGGTGGTGACAAAGGTTTCTTATCTGAGTTGTGTTTTGTACAAGCTGTGCTGCTCGTCAGGCTGAAGGTGTGCTCTGCAAACCCGCCTGGGAAAAGGCTTTGAGAACTTGGGTGCTTACAACACTGTTCGATACCCTTGGCTTTGCCTTCGAGCTGCCCCCCGTGCAGTGTCTCTGCCGGGCTGGGATCCTCACAGCAAGACCCATCCCGGCCAGGTGTGCTCCCGGCACCGAGCTGCTCTCTTGCAGGGACAGCCTCATCCAGGCTTGCACCGCCACTTGCTGCTCTGAACTTCCTTGTTTCCACCTGTAAAAAGGGAAAAGCGGAAACTTGTTCTCATGTAAGGTCTGCTTCAGCATTGCGTTGTGAGAACTCATTCTAGCAGTGCCATATTTTAACACTAGCTAAAGAGTTTTCCCCAGAACAATGAGGTATGGCTTGCTTTCTGCACAGGTGTCTTTTTTTCTGTGTCAACTTTTCTCTCCTCTCCTTGTTTTGGATTCCATGCTCTCACCCGTGGTTCTTAGTGCTTGGAATGTCAGTAATAATGACTTCCTTCTGGTTATTGCCATAAGCAACAGCACGCTTTGACCCTCAGTGTTAGTTTTTATGTAAAGTTTCCATGCAACAGAGCCTTTTCTTTAATAAACTGTTTCCTTTTGTGCACAGCTTAGGCTTGCAGAGGAGCTCCTTGTAGCTTCCTCCTAGGCAGCTACTACTAGTCACAGTCTGTAACAGGGTAGTAGGAGCAGCAGAACTGCTGCATCTAATTAGGCAAATGGTTATTTTAATGTAATATCCAGCTCCTGACCAGAGCATTTCCAGATGCTTCAGTGGGGGAAGCAAGCAGGAGTGGGATTGTAGTACAGCTCTCTGCAAAGCAAACTTCCCTGCTCCTGTGCCCCTATCTTTCACTTGGTGCTCTACTGATGTGCCTAGGTATGACATATGATTAAGAGGAGAAACATCTCCTATTTTTTTTCTTGTGAAGTATAGCACTTCAAACAAAGAAATGCAGTAATGGTAAACACCCCCACAATTTCATTGACTTTGAAATGTTTTCAACAAAGATTTTTTTTTTTTTTTTTAGTGAAACATTGTACTTGGGCCTATTGCTCCATCTTAGATTCTAGAGAGATCCTAAAGAGACATTAGGACATCTTGTTTATGTTGATCATGAGTGTTGGGCTGGCCCTAATAATTGTACACTGTAAGTAGTCCATATTAAAGAGGCAAAACTGCTTCCCACATGTGATAACCTCGATACCATCTTCCACCCTTTTCCTCCTACACAGATAGTTAAAAGATATGGGGTGTATATATAGAAATGAAAATGGCTGGGTTAGAAATGCCCCTGTCTCTTGGCTGGAGTGGGTTGTCCATGTGTCCGTGGTAGTTACTCAGATGAGTTAAGTGCATCCTGCAATTATAAGATTGGAAGTTATCCATGACACCCCTGCTCCTGACAGCACTCCTAGGAGAATATTTTCTAATTGCATCATACATGAAAACTGCCAGTCAACTCTTGATATATCTGGCAGTTGATATTTCCTTGCTTGGCAATAAAAGCTAGATAAGTATTTCTGTTCTACAGCTGTGGAAAAATATCATTTTGCAGAAGAGAAGAACTTTGCAGAAGAGAAGAACTTTATCTCTCTGCACAAGTCTCTGGAGTAATGCACGGTCTGCAGTAACAAACCTGATTCACTGCTTTGTTGCTCTACTTCAGTGCTGAAGAGATTTTGTTGAAATCAATGGGGCAATTGCTCTGGTTTTATGTGGGTGTAAGTACAGGGGTGGATTTGGTCCTGTATCTCAGGCTGATATTTTTGGCTCTTGGGTGAAGTTATGAACTAGGAAACTTCACTGGTAACTTTTCCTCATTCATTTCTTGTCACAGACCTAAAGATGCAGTTAAAGCACTGAAGAAGAAGCTTTCAAAAAACTGTAACCACAAGGAGATCAGGCTTACCTTGTCTGTAAGTACAGCTATATTTATATTAATTAGACACTAAGAAGGCAAACAGTCTAAACGATAAGGTGGCATGCAAATTATCCCTGACACAACTCTCCAGGATGTTTTCAGTCTTTGTTGTTTGTGTGTACAGCGCTGCCACAGTGCAGATCAGATGGTTTGTTGGCATTCCATGGACTCCTGGATGATGCAAAATCGTTTTTGGGGTTGGGGTGGAGGAAGCTAACTTCTTCTGTGTAAAAGTAGGATAGTTCTTATTTGCTCCAGTGACTGTCCTGTGAGAGCCCCACCTGTTTGTGAAAGACACAGAGGTTAGGATATTACATAAAAGCTACATTTGACCATTCTATTACTCACCTTGTGGTGCTGATCTTAGTCAGACTAAGCACAGTGTGCAGCATTGGTGGAATGTGTGATACGTGCTTGGTAAAAGGAAATGTTATCACATATAAATGATAAACTTGAAGGAAAAGGTGAGTTAAGTAAGGGAGCAAGAGGCAGAGTGAGCTGTGTGAATTTCAGATGTTATGACTAAAGGCTGGAGTGCCTGGGAATATCCTCACTTGACATCTAGAATTTGACAGTGTTCCTGAACTGCCCCAGGGTTTGGGGAGCTGTTGTGATTGCAGACAATTTAAGATTTACTGGATTATGTTAATGCAGAAAGTTCTAATACTGTCCTAAGTCCTGAGTTTCTGGCTTAAATTACTCTTGACTACCAGCAGTGCTACTGTGACAAGAGTCATATCTTTTGTATTTCAAGTTCTTGAGGATTTTAGGGTTTTTTTATTAATTGGCTAAAAGTATTTCCCTCACCATTTCCTTTTTTGAGGTTTTAGAGGCCTATCTGCATCACTTTGAGTACTGTTACTCACGAGTTTGGTATTTGTTGTGCAAAATCATAATCTATATCAAGATATGCTGAGAAGTGATTAAAGAAGATGGGTGATGGATAGTGCCAAATTGTTGGTTGCTTAGCAATTGCCCAAGTGTCTCCTAACAAGTTGGAGATGCAGATAATTGTTCAGCATGTCAATATAGACATTCAGCTCACTCCATTTCCGCACTTCTTCCCTGGCTTCCTCCTCCACTGTCTCATGAGTCACATTTTTGTGTGTTCTGTGTGTTTGCATAATGGGAACACTGGCTTTCCATTGTACCTGCAGTCCCTGTATCAGGTCTGTCTCCTGCAGCCCTTGTGCAGCGAGGTCCCGTTGTGATTACCTGACACAGTCTCTGCTGATAGCCCAGGCTTTAGGTTTGGGAGCTGTTCCTTCAGTATTTACAGTGCAGATATACCCAAGGTGACACTATAGCTCAGCTTTTGGGTATGTAAAAGTGGAAGAAGGATCTTGGTCCAGGTCTATCCAAGGAAGAACTTTATCACACTGATATTGCACTCCATTGTATTGCAGATGGAGCATGCAGCAGGTTCAGCTGGGAGTGCAGTTCCTGTTCTGTTCCAGCCCCTTTCTCTGTCCTCACCCACTCCCATGCACACCTGTAACTTGCCTGCCAGGCAGTCACATCCTCTTGGCCCAGCTGCTGTTTTCTGTTTGCAGAGTTCTTATCCCTGTATTCCTTAATCTTTTCTCCTTTTTTTTTAACTTAAATAAGTTCCAGCCTTTCCTCTAACTCTTTCTCTGTCTAGTTTTAGTTCTCAAATAAGATCTTTTATACTTTGCCTATCCCTCTGCCTCTGGCTTCTTTTCTTTTTCTTTTTTCTTTTTTTTTTCCAGTACTGCCAAAATTTTAGCATGTGTAAAATCTTCTCCCTCTGCCTCTGGCTTCATTTCTTTTTCTTTTTTCTTTTTTTTTCCAGTACTGCCAAAATTTTAGCATGTGTAAAACCTTTGATGACCTCTTTGCTGGCCCTGTGTGGCTTTTACCTTTCCCACATCACTCTTCCTATGTGCTATATCTTGTTTTTATCTTCTTAATTGCCTTAATGAAATTGTTCCTGTTTTCCATTTTGAAATGCTTTGATGACAATAGCAATTCATTGCAAATGGAAAAAAATAAATAATTTTCAATCCCTGAAACACAAGCCCTTCCCTCACTGTGCAACTCTCATCTCTTAAAAATTTTAGAGTTTTGCAAAAATAAGGGTTCTTTTTGGATGAGCTGTTAGTGCCTGTATTTCTTACAGTTATTGTGGTCCTCTACCTTTTGAGACTCTGCATCAGATTGTCTCTCCTCCCCACATTAGATAAAAGTAAGACGTATCTACAAATCACATTTCTTCGAGAAGTGCACTTTGATCCACTTCTATCTATTCGACCTTGACGTCCTTGAATTTAATATTTCTGATGAAGCTGCTTAAGGAGCATGTTCCCAGAGGATGCACACTGAGTGGAGGGTGCCAATCTTCATGGAGGCAGCTCAACTGCACACGTTAGCCCTGATTCTGTTACTGGGATGTGTTAAGTCTCAACAGTGTGTTCCTCCTCCTCGCTCTTGGATGATGCTTTGTTTACTTGGAGGAAGAAGGCTGAGTGCCAGCTGGATAATGTGCTGGCTCTGGCTTGGCTTCAGGTGCTCTGAGCTGCTGAAGTTCCTGTGAAGTCACATGGATGGAGGTGTTTGTGTCAGGCCATGGAGTTGCCTCATGCCCAGACTTTGATAACACCGAGAGATCTGGGCTGGCTCTGGAGGTTGTGCAATCAGAGTGAAGAGGATTAGAACTTTCAGGCAGGAATCCAACAGACTGTGTGTTACTTGGCTTTTTATTGCTGGTAGACTTTAGATACATAAATTCTGTTTATGTAATGAGCACTGAGACAGCTGCTGCACAGAGCTCCCTTGGTTTTGTAAAGCGTTTGCTGCAGCGCCCCAGATCTGATCCATGTGAGATCTCAGGAGCTGAGCAGCACATGGGGAAATTGTTTATTGAATGTGTCCCTCTCACTCCTGCATTCAAAGCAGTAGACAGAAATTTAAGATTAAGTTACTGTTTCACCTCTGTATTATATTGTTGGAAAATATTTTAAAGGAAGTAATTGTCCCAGAGGAATTGTGGATGCCCCATCCCTGGAAATGTTTAAGTCCAGGTTGGATTGGGCTTTTAGCAACCTGATCTAGTGAATGGCAGGGGAATTTGAACTAGTTGATTTTCAGGGTCCCTTCCAACACAAGCCATTCTGTAATTGCCTAGAATTAAATTTCGACAGGTATTTTTTTCTAAGAATATTTCTACTTTTCCTTTTAATCAGGCATAATTTTTCCGATGCAGAAAAAATTTAGCATGGCACATGTGGCCTTCAGATTTAATTTGTTAAATTAACATTTTAGAAAGCAGAGGATATAAAAAACAAAACCCTGAGTCCTCCAGCTCCTCAATTAAAAGAGTACTGCTCTATGTTATTATACTTTATGGTATATGCTGACAAAGAAGAAAAGAAGAGGACATCAAGTGGGAGCAAAAGAAATCCAAATCTCAGCGTTTGAAATGTGAAATCTGAAAAATTCAAGACTTCTGAAAATTCAGTGTTTTTGAAATGCTGAACCTTGATCAAGTGTCCCCAGCCCCTGCCTGTAATTGGTGAGTGGCAGCTGAAAGAGCTGCTCATACCGGTTTGGTTTAAGTGCTGGCCTTGGAAAGAGCACACTGCAGTTCCAAACCTCAGCTGGGCAGGCATCAGGATGTGCTCAGTGGAGTGTAATCCTGGAGATGGATTAATGGCTTGTTCTCCTTGAGTCAGAAATGTGAAGAAGCAAGCTGTTCTTCTGGGTTTTCTTGCAGCCACCTTGGGTCAGAGAAGTGTCCCTCACAAGCTGCACCCATTGCTCAGTTTTATGCACCAAACCTGACTGTTTTAGATGTGCAGTGAGTCCTGAAATCTCAGTGAGGTCTCTGTTGATAAGGAACATACCTGACTTTCTGCTATGCTCACCAACTTCTCCCATTTTTTCTTTCTGCTTCACAGCTTAGCTCACCTCTCTGTAGGTGCCTCTTATCATTTGAGTTTTGTGATTCAGTCCTGTAAACCAGAAGCCTTGGATTACACAGTTTGCATCTTTTGCTGAGTGCAGATCTCTGGGATCAGTTATCCTGGAACACAGCAGCTCTGTCAATTCCAGCACTTCTCACATCCTGTTTGCCATTGACAGGAAGTTTAATGGTTTGTTTGAAGTTAATTTGCCAGTTTCATTATTAAAACATGTTTCTGTTGAGTTTCCATTGTGCTGTGTGGAGCAGTGGTTGCCTTGGCCAGCTTGGATCTGTTCCTTCCAGTGCAGTGCTTGGGACTATGAAGTCCTATTTGCACTGGAGTCTTATTTGCACAATAAATACCCATACAGAAATTCTAATGAAAGGTGTTATTAGCATGAAAGTGGCTTGTTCATGAACAGTCCAGTTAAAAATAATTGAGTCAAATTCTTCTTTTTCTTATACCAGTTTAGTTTTTCCCTGAGTGAGTGGGCTGGACTGGTATAATTGAGTGGAAGATCCAGACCATTATTTCAGTACTTTCATTTAGTGGGTAAATACTCAGTCCCCTAAGTAGGGAATTAATAATAGGGCGTAGTATAACAAGTTTCCCATGCACTGGGTTGAAAATATTTTACACAAAGCATCTTTGAAGTACTGCACAGGCAAATAACTTGACTTATTAGCATATGTTTTATGTACTCTCTATGAAAAGTAATGTTTTGAGCCAAGATGTTTTTGTAATTATCTTTCAGTTAGCTTTTTGCACAGCAGTCTGTCAGTGTCTCTTTGTTCTTCCCTGTTTTCATTTTGGCAATATATTTTCTTCTGGTCTTCAACATGTTGTCTTGTAAGTTCCTGATCACACTGGGAGAAAAATCCCTGAGTCTTGGGGCTCAAAAATGAGTTACTAAAATTATTTCACTTAGTCAAATGTAGTCTGCTCTGAATAGGAAAGTATACTTAACCTACTTTTATCAAGATCACAAAATCATCCCTTTAAATACCTGTATCCTTTTAAGAAGATGTTCTCTCTCTGACATGATTCCGGGGAAGTTTTGTCTCAAAACCCATGAAATTTTGCAGTCTTTTCTTAATGTCAGCCCTTTGCTTTCACCTTTCTATCTTCCCTCTTATGCTGGGAGGGAAAATGAAGCCACAATTGAAGAGAAAGAAGCACAAGAGTGACAATCTTACCCTGTGTGGGTCATCATCCATCTTCAGATTTGGGCCAGGCAAGATGAGTTCTGTTCCTGTTTTTGCACCTGATCTGATTAATCCCAATTTCCTGTCAAGTCTCAGGTGACTGGGATGTAATGGCAGTTTTTGACATCTCTTCTGCAAAATGAGAATTGTAATCAGACACCTCCAGATGTACAAGGGAGAAGTATTATGTCATTACCACATCCTACTGTGTTTGATGGGGCAGGCACAGTGCTTGCAGGGATCCTGCTCTAAGCATTTGAGGCATGGTTTTGAAGTAGACTTCCCTCATGAAGATGAATCTGAGAATTGGAACATTTCAGCTCATCTGTTTCAAATCAATGTGACCTTTGAAACGTGGAGAAATTGTGTTCCAAGTTGGTGAATTTGTTCTTTCCTATTTTATCATTAGTCCCTCACTTACAGGGCAGATTGGAGGAGAGGCATTTAGTAATCTGATTTTTCTCTTGCAGAGCTCTTCAGAATCTGTCAGACCAGGGTACCTATGTGCTAGGCAGTGAACTAATTCTATTACTGAGCCTCTACAAGTAATTTTTTTAAGCTATGGGCAGATTTCCTGCTGTTAAGGTACTGTGTGTTCAATAAGTGCTGTGACATAGAAACAAGTGCGACCATGCTTCTCTGTTAAAAATAGTGTCACTGTGGCTGGCACAGCTCTTTTGAACTGTGCAGGTATAACAGAGCACACAGGGAGCTGCTGTTTCCCTCAAGTGACCTCATCAGGCATTCTAGTGAGCAGTTATCTGTTCATAGCCATTCCTACTCTTCACTATAACTCCTTGAAACAAACAAACACACCAAAAAAACAAACCAAAAAAACAAACAAAAAACCCAAAAAAAAAAAAAGAAGAAAGCTGTGAAGTTGTGGGGATTTCCCCCCATTCTTTGTGTAATCAAAGGTTTTTTGTGTGTGCAGCTGCTTGAGATGTGTATGGAGAACTGCGGCCCAAGATTCCAGTCTTTAGTTGTGAAGAAGGATTTCTGCAAAGACAAGCTGGTGAAACTGCTGAACCCAAGATACAACCTGCCCATTGATATGCAGGAGAAAATCCTGACCTTTATCATGGTGAGTCTGGAGTACACTGTGAGTGTTCACAGTGTCTTTGCCATGGGGTAAATGTTTAATTGTGCAAGCTGTTTAAATTCTTGGAACTTCTTCTGAAAGCAGACCTTAACTCTGGAGCTGTTGTGGTTCCTGTTGCACTGAATGGAGTTATCCAAAGTAGAAGAAGGGAATTACCTGTTTTTAGGACCATATGTTTTAAAAGTATAAAAGTTTTGGCCATTTCTGTGACTGTTACTGTCCCTGATATTTCAAAACAGGTTTGGGCACGAGGTTTTCAAGGCATGGTGGATGTGAGCGAAGTAAAAGAAGTTTACCTAGAATTGCTGAAGAAGGGAGTGGAGTTTCCATCCTCTGACAATAGCAGTGGTGGATGTAAGGTGAGGATACACAAGGACACTTCAGAAATGGGATGTGTTAATTTTATGGGGCACAGAAGGCGTGTTTGATCTGGGTTTTTTTATTTAAATGCTTCAGGGCAGAATATGACCAAATTACTTAAGCACGTGAGCAGGAATCTGTTTCAGTTGTAACAGCTAAGATAACAATGAAGAAACCTGACCTATATAGTAGTTTATTTCATTTTCAAGTACAGATTCATGGATTTGTTCTCAGAAATGAAGCATCTCTGTCTTGAGACTTTAAAAGATCTGTGCATGCTGTTTACTTCAAAATAAATGAGTGCTTAGTGCTCCAAACTTGTCAGCTTCTGAAAGCCTCAACAAAAATGAGTAAGGTTTTCACATACATAAGGTTTTCAAAACACATACTGTTGAGAATATGAGCATCATCTGTCTTAAAGATTAAATGGAGAGAGGTATAAATCTATAAGAAAATATTATTGTCTGCATATCTCTCCAGCTTTGCACAGTGTTATTTAAGCCTGTGTCATAGGTAGTATTGTGTGGAATTTAGGACATTAAATATAAGTATGGTTTGAACATTGTGCAGCAGCTGGAAATACAGTACATGGTTTAATGCCATTCTTTCTAAATTTCTTTTTTTTTTAGATGAATTTTCACAAGAGCTTTGGGCAGTGCGAAAGCCATCCACCACTGTGTGGAATCTTGCAGTTACAGAGTTTGATGTCTGTAATCAGTGCAGTCAGGAATAATTCAGATTTTTCCTGAGTTTGATCTTCTGGTTAAATAGTGGAGTGTGCAAAAGCTTATGTATTTAAAAGTTGTTTGAACAAGCTGTGTGAAGAATGCTCTCAATAGATACTAATTTTTTCCTTCACCTAGTGCATTAGAGATTATTTTGTCTACTTCATGTACTTGCCAGTAAAAATCAGTGGCAAACCTTCTGTTTGTCTTAGCAGACCTGAACACAGTTTTTACCTTAGTCTCCAGGAAGCAAAGGGTTTGTAGTGTATAGTGCAGGCTGGGGTTTATATTTGAATTTTTTTAGCTGTCAGTTCAGATGCAATGCATGTGAAGCTCTCTCAGACTGTTTCTGCTTTTCAGTCCAGGAGACTTCTGTATTTTACCTTCTGCAGAGACCCAGACTCAACCCTCCAGCCTTTCTACTCCTTCCAAGAGTGATCACATTCCAAATTGTCCTTCATTGCCAAATTGCAGTGGCACTCTGGGAAGGACTCTTTGCTCTTAGATGCCTTAATTATTCCCTGCTAACCTGTTGTTAACCATTCCCACTTCATTCTGTGATGGAACTTATTTGCAAACCCTTTCTAAAAATATTTGATTTCCAAGCCTCATTCCATTACAAAATAGCCATAGATTTATTTTTTTAAATAGGACTTAGTCAACAGCACTGATGATGAGGAAGCTCTGTAGTCTGAAAGATGTTCCTCTCTCAGCAGGAACCCTGCTGCAATTTTGTTCAGGCCAAGCTGTGGTTTTTTTTTTGTTTTCACAGATTTCACCCCGGCCTTGTGCAAAGTCATCCCCATCCTCTGCCAGTCCTGCCAAACGTTCCTTCCTGCCTCTTCCCACAGGCCCCACGCTGTTGTTGACTCCGGAGCAGGTGCAGCACTGCAGCTTCAGGGGAGGGTGGGTCCTGAAAGGTGCTCTGGGTGTGTGGCTTGAGCAGCCTGGGTGCCCCTGCAGGGACCCTCGGTGCACAGGGTGTGCTCTGGGCTCCTGCTGGGTTTGTGGAGTTACTGGAGTGTGTGGATATCCAGTCACATCTTACGGTGCTCTTCTGCAAATTGATAAAAGCTTGTTCCGAGATAAGAGAGAAAGCCAAGCTTGTTTCACATAAGGCTTGTGTGAAGAGGTTATTATAAAAAGCAGGAAGGAAAGGACAGTTCTCTTGCATTCCTGCTTGTCCAGTGTGTAACTAAAAGGAGTAAGAGTAACATCAGTGAGAGGGATTTACTGTAAGGAAAACAAGTAGTGCTATCAGGGTTGGGTCTTAGTTTGAGTGCACATTTAAAAGCTGAACTAATTCTATTCATTTTCATGCTTTGTTACCAGAGTAAAATATTGCTTAATAATAATAATGCATATTATACCTAATGGGAAAGAAAGTCTGTATTAGAGGTAAAAATTTTTCTGGTTGCTCTGTTCACCTACACAATATTTTCCTGTTGAATTCCAACAGATTGGGAAACTGTACAGTGAACTGGATATGGCAAAAATGAATGTGAGAGTCATGTCATCAATATTGAAAGAAAATGTTCCTGGCTCTGAAAATCCGGATGATATGAATCTTTTACAGGTACATGATAATCCATTGATGGGGCTATTGGTTTTGTTGTCATTGCTTTTTAAAGTGTTATAACTTGTCTTTTAACATCTGGTTTCAGATTGACAAATGGAACCCAACAACAGGTTTCTATCTCTCATTTTGCTCAGCTTTCTTTCATCTCTTTCACCTTCCCTTTGACATCTCAATGGTCAGGAAAGGACAATAGAGCTTGCAATGCAAATTTAAGCTCTAGCGAATTCCAATGGCAAAGGAATTTCATAATGGAGCGTTCTCTGTTGAGCATGTTCTGTCAAACAGCCCCGAGAACATTCCAGCTGGAGAAGAGATGGTGACACAGTGTCACTCATATCCATCCTGGAGTTTGCAGAGCTCTCTTTATTATCACCAGTCCCTTAGGGGCAGACTGGAGGCCAGTGAAGAATATGAAGCATTGGCTTTATGTGTGTGACCTCAAAGATTGGGAGCTTGCTCTGCTACAGAGGAATTCATGTGCTCTTTAAGTGTAGCCTGAAGGAAGTGTATTGCAATAGTCCAGTGATAGAACAGTGAGCCTGTAAATGCTCCTTCTGTGATATTATGTGCTTATGCTGTATTTTCCAGTTTAGAAATTAAAAGTACAGTATTTATTCAGCATTGAAATAGTGACCTATGTTAATGGAAGCTATTTAGTTTCATGTTGTCTCTGAGAACTTAAAAAGCTTTTACTACATCCTTCTGTTTCCAGCGTTACCTCCAAACTCCTCCAATGAGGAACCATTTTTGAGACAGTTTTACAGCATTAAGTGTTTTGAAGAACTGATCTAATTTTTGCAAGCCTTGAGTGTGCTTCTCCTCCCCAGTGTAGAAATTTTCCTGTGCAATGAGCCCTTACTGGGTGCTGTTGAGAATACACTGGTTAATTATTCTTGACCAGCTGTGTCCAGTCCCTGACACAGGGTTGGGAAGTAGGAATAGTTTGTCTTTTATTTCCTGCCTTCTGCCATGGCCCTTCTGTATGTGGGTGCACAGATTCACCTGCCCACATTAAACCAGTGGATTCTTACTGACACTCCCAGTAATAAAATTGTTGGCAAAAGGTTGAGGACAGGGTGTGGAGTTCCCATATGTAGGAGAGTGAATGAAAACTCATTCCTTTCACTGTTGTTCTTTCTGTTCTTTTTCCCCTGTGCACAGAGTGGTGTAAAACATCAGACATGGCCAACTTATTCCTTGAACAATGCTTAATGTTCCTTTTTGTTTGTGACACTACCTAGAATGCTTGGATTGGACTTCTGTTGTCACAGAACAAAATCCTTTATTAAAAGAGCTGCTTGTTTAGACTTTGAGTGAGTTGGAGGTATTGATTTTAGTACTTCAAATTATCTGGAGTCCCTCAATAAAAACTGTAACAAGGTGAACTTGATCAGTGTTTACAGTTCTTTATATTCATTAGTGGCCAGCTCCTCTCTTTCCCCACCCAGTTTAGGAGAAGGCTTAAGATATCATATTTCACTGGAAATAATGTGCTGGCCAATAACTAAAGTTAAATAATAGTTCAGGATCAGCCAAAGAGTAACAAACTTTTGTACTGGGTGGTGAATAGACATAATGCACAAATAGTGGATGGATGTGCAGGAATTTGGGTCCAGATCAGCAGCTGGTAAGAATTAGCACAAATGTATTGGAATCACTGATGGCTGTTATTCCAGCTGCTACTCCATCCTTGTAAAACTCCAGTTTTCAGGCAAATCCATGCCTGAAATTAGTATCTCAATTTCCTTCTCTGAGTATTGACACTTGCCAGTCTGCTTGTGTAATACACAAGCTTTAGAAATACACTTTTTTTAAATGTGGATCGTGTAGTAAAATGTGCAGTTGGGGAGATTTTAAATGTAATTACAGACATTAGGGTGAACACAGTTTTTTGTGGTTTATCCTGGGTTGTGAAGCTACAGTACTGAAAAGTACAGCACTCTGCAATCCTGACACAGATTTACCAAAGGGGTACAAATTTATTTTTAAATAAATTATTGATTTACATAAAACACTGTATTTTTTTGAGGAAAAATCAGATCACTTACAATATCAAAGCAATTTCTGAATAGTATTGTGCAAATAGAGTCATTTCCCCCCTCTTTTTTTTTCTTTCTTTAAGCAGAGCCAGCTTGCGTTTGCAAATGTAGTGTGAAAGAGAAAAAATGTTGGCTGAGTTAAAATTCCTGTTGCTAAAGAATTTGTTTCTTTGAACATGCAAAATCTGCAGAGGGAAGTAATATAAACAGACTGTCTTCCATTTCACTAGGCAATAATGCAAAATTCTGCTTAATAAACTCTCATAATTCTCCTATCTGCTGCTTCTGTAAGGTTTGTGTTACTTTCTCAAAAATCTATAGATTAAGTTTATCCAGACTTCCCACTTAAACAAATCGTTGGAGCTTGAGATTGTCACAGAGCACTTCTGACCTTTAGACTAATATTTTCTTTTCTTCAAGCAGACATTGAACAGGATTATGTCCAAGTATCCTGCTGAGTTTAATCAGCTTCAAGCAGGATCAAATCACATTGGCTTTACATCACCCAGAGGGGTCTCTGTTATTTTGCAATTTTTAATTTACACTCCAGAGACACATATATCTTTAGAAATGAAGGTGGGTCAAGAGGTAAGGATTGTGTAGGAGTGATGCAGTGGTGGGAGTTGTGACCTTGCATTGCAGAGATCAAGGACATGGACATTGTTCTATTTGCAGTGCTTGGTACCTGTGTGGTTTGTGTGAATTAAGGAATGTTACCTGTGATTCTACAGTGCTTGAGTGTCTTATCATTATCTCCAGAATGGACACACTGAGAGACCACAGTCACAAATCCTGATTTTTTTCCTTCCCTTGCCTTGGGCAGAAATTGTACAAGACCTGTCGGATGATGCAGGAGAGGATCATGGAATTGTTGGTGACAGTGGAGAATGAAGATGTGATTGTTGAGCTAATACAAGTAAATGAAGATCTGAATAATGTCCTCCTGGGACATGAAAGGTAAGTGCAGGGCCTTTCTCCTCACATTTGGAATCCTACCTGAATAAATGCACTTATTGGAGAGATGCTCCCTATGCCTATTGTTGATCCTCTCCATGGAGACAGATTTTATCCTAAAATTCAGGAAAGAAATATGATTGCAAAAAGAGAAAATTACATATTTGTTGCCTCCTAAACACCTCAGAAATGGTTCTGGAAAGTAGTTAGGAAACATTAGAGTGGTATAAAGTGAGTTAACAGCATAGGTAGAAAATCAGATGGAGGCACACAAAAATAATTTGGAATTTGACATCCCTCTTTGGCACAGTCCAGTGAATTTGTCAACAGCTGCTACAAATCCTTTGGTGCTGGTGCTTATCTCTGTTAAGTGTCTGCGCTTCCAGAAAAGAATACTTGTCCTCCTTCCTAAACAATTTTGACACCTTTACTGCAGGAATTGGCCATAGAGCAGCCTTCTGCCTCATTGCATGCTTAGGAGAGTTGCTTGCTGTTCTCAGCTGGATTGAAACATAGTGTTCTGCTTGTCTTACAGCAGAAAATGTCTCTTTCCTTCACACATGAAAGCACAGCAGTACTCCTGTTGACATCCTGGGTATTTGTCTGTTATGGCACTGGTAGCATGACTGGATGCTGGCAAAACTGAAATTACTTTTCAACTTGAAATTCCAGTGTTGTTCCGCAAAATATCACATGAGTTTACTTATGGAGAATGTTTTGATTTAATAGGAGATACCCTTCCATACTAAGAAGCTGATCTCTTCCACAGCTAAACAGTGTTCTAGGAATCATTATGCATCAAGTGCAATTGGTCTGTATTAAATTTAGCAAATTTATAGAATTTAGTCATTTTTTCTGAGTGCTGCACTGAAGATATCACTAATTCTTCTAAGTGTCATGCATAAACGTTGGGCTTGTGGGCATCATGACAATATTAAGTTTTCATTTACTCTTTAATCTTGTCTGCTGTAGTGTTGGTGGATTTTACAGCAGCTATCTGAAAGAACTGTGTGCTCACTTCTTCCTTTAGGAGGTTTTTCCTTTTAATAAGCAAAAAAGGAATTTTATTCAGCTTTTGTGTAAATCCACTGAAGTCAGATGTGGGCTTACATTTTTGTTACAAGTGATGAATACTGTTGAGGCCAGGAATGTCAAGCTGTGAGTAGGAGTTTGTGGATATAATTCAACAGATTCCTCACTAAAGATATGGTGATGGAAATTATTGATTTGGACAGAAAACTACTGTATTCTAGTAATGTAATGCTATGGTTTGTATGGTATAGGTCTTCCAAGTGCAGATCCATTGCACTTCAGAGTGGATAAGTATAAAAACGTATTTGGGTAATTTTCAGTTGCATAAGATTTGTTCTGTGGATTTCCCTCTGAACCATGAGGTGTCTAAAGGGCCAACTGATTTCAATGAGCTGCATCTGTTTCACACTGTGCCTGTTGTTGGAGGATGAGTCGTGCTGCATTTTCTGTTTCTGATTATTAATGTGGAATCCAAATTAAATCCAAAGCGATCTCAACTGTGCAACCAACAGCTCATATGTGTAACAGTGCCTCCCTCTAGTGTCTCTGCAGCTTCTTGGTTCTTCCTGGATTTCAGATAAACACTTTCCACTCTATAGTTAGAAAGGTTTTTTTACTGCTGTTTCTTCATGCATCTATACTCTGTACTAGGGATGCCCAGGAAAAATGACCCTGAGTAGCCAATGCAGTTGGATAAACTGTCCATACATCTGTCCATGCAACTCAGGGCTCCTGGTGCTGAAGCACAGTGACCTTCCAGATGCTCAATGTCACCTGTGTGTGTCTACTTGGGACCCACAGTAGCACTGTTATCAGTCCTAGAACATACATATTTGTGCAGGTAGATTTTTTTGTTTGTTTCCATTTCTAAAAAAAATATTGCAAAGGGTTTGTGGATTTCCCTCTGAACCATGAGGTGTATAAAGGGCCAGCTGATTTCAATGAGCTGCATCTGTTTCACACTGTGCCTGTTGTTGGAGGATGAGTCGTGCTGCATTTTCTGTTTCTGATTATTAATGTGGAATCCAAATTAAATCCAAAGCGATCTCAACTGTGCAACCAACAGCTCATATGTGTAACAGTGCCTCCCTCTAGTGTCTCTGCAGCTTCTTGGTTCTTCCTGGATTTCAGATAAACACTTTCCACTCTATAGTTAGAAAGGTTTTTTTACTGCTGTTTCTTCATGCATCTATACTCTGTACTAGGGATGCCCAGGAAAAATGACCCTGAGTAGCCAATGCAGTTGGATAAACTGTCCATACATCTGTCCATGCAACTCAGGGCTCCTGGTGCTGAAGCACAGTGACCTTCCAGATGCTCAATGTCACCTGTGTGTGTCTGCTCGGGACCCACAGTAGCACTGTTATCAGTCCTAGAACATACATATTTGTGCAGGTAGATTTTTTTGTTTGTTTCCATTTCTAAAAAAAATATTGCAAAGGGCTTCTAGTGTGGTTTGTCCTGGGAGGGCATGAGGGAATGGCCAGAACTCTGAGGACAGGAGGCTTCCTGGGACTCAGCTGGAAGTGTTCTGGTCAGAAGGAATTGGATTTGGCGCAGTGGATGTTCACAGTTACCTGCCTAGTGTGAACAGAGACAAACCACTCTCAGAGGAGCCCTGGTTTTGTTTAGGAACAAGCAGATGACTGTCTCCAAACGTGGGGCCAGGAACAAACCAGCTGATGTTGTTTGTAGGAGATACCAGGACCACAGCCCTGGAATGGGAGTCAGATTGCCCATAAAGCCAAGTGCCCCAGGGACAGCACCTGGAGTGCTTGTTTGGTGCTTCTGGAGTCTTTTGAGAATCAAACGTTGATTATAACTGGTTTCATATTCTTCTGAGGCACAGCACAGGAATGTGAGAATGAGCATTTAACTCTGCTCCTTCAACAGGTTCTCACGGAACAGAGTTCGTTTCCTGGAGAACCAGAGGATACAGCGGGAGCGGGAGGAGGTAATTAAGGATGAGCTCTTGAACTGCAGGACTGCAAACATTCTTTTTGCTCTTCCTCATGAAAAGCACACTTCTGATACATGCAGAATTTTGTTTTTTAGTTGAGAGGTACAGGAGACAACAGAGTGACACTACTCTTACTAATTTTTCTGAAGTCTCGCTTGCAGAATTTGATGCAAATTCATGTAACTAAAGTAGCAAATAATGTCAAATGTAAGAGGGAATCTTGGGCATGAAAAATGAGAGAGAGATTTATTCAAATGCTGATTTATTGCCTCTCCAGCTAAGCACAATGATCTGCCATGCAAAAAATGAGAAACCATAGGTTCTTTTCATTTGTTTCCTGTTAATGATCTAGAGACTGAAATACTGCTGTACTGTGAGAATTCACTTCTTCTATTGATTTTTTTCCTGAGTCAAAGCTTTTTCTGAATTGTGAATAATGGCTTGTAGCAAGTCTTTAATGACTGTCCTTTATTGATTGATAATTATGGTTGTTAATTATACTGCCCAAAGTAGTTTTGCACATGTTTCACCTTCTTGTAAGCCATAATTGTGCAGCCATTTGAGACTCAACATGAAAATGCATTGTGAATGCTGAAATACTGCTGACAATTATTTAAAAAAAGTAGAAGATGGTCTTGTTTTCCTTGAAAAGCCACTATTACTACATTCTGGTTATGTAGGTGGATGGTTTTGCTTGATGGATCCACTGTTGGGTTAGCTAATAATCCAAATGGTGCAGTCTGTGCATTTTTATATTATTAAGCAGACTCTGACTTTAAAATGCATCATCTTTTGTTTATTTATTTTTCATCTGGTGTTACCAAACCTGTATGATTCAAGCATATGGTTTTATAAAACCTTTGTTTTATAACAAGGCCTTTGGCTGGCTATGTTTTTAATTCCAACACATTCACAGGAGAAAGGAAGGGAGCTCTTTTTTATGGCCTAGGAAACATTATTGTGGTTTTGATTTTTTTTCTGTCCAAAAAGGGACTGGAAAAAATCAATCTCCTAAGTACATATCAAATCTCATTAACACGAGTAAGTAGCATGAAAGGAATTTTACAGGATTGGTGAGAAAATCAATATAAAACCTGTATCTAAACATTCAGAATGTCTTTATAGAATTGAGTCCTTTCTGTCTTCTGTTTCAGAGTTGGTTTTCTTTATTTTTTGCAATTGATCTTTTCTGAAATGCATATTTTTATTTCATTAGCTGCATTTCACACATACAGAGTCCCGATCTTCTCTTACACTTACTGATATTAAGATTTAAAAAGTTTATGTTTTGTGAAAACATCAAGTTGTTTAAAACTATGCAAGTTCCCTAAAAAAACCCGAAACACTGGGAAAAACCCCACATAACTTATTATTTTTCAAATGTTAAGATGTACAGGAAACAGCCATCTGCTCCCTCAAGTGATCTACTTGGCCTCTCCATAGATTCTCCATCTTCTGTGTCTGCAGTGGTGCAAAGGGACCCTGCAGTGTCTCCTTCAGGAGGTAAGTGGTGAAGGAAGTTCCGTTTCTCTCTGATTCCCTAAAACCCACAAGAGCTTAGTGGAGGAATCAAGAAGTTCCTTGTAAGCAAGATAAAAAAAGATACTCCTTAACTTTAAAGATGTTCCTTAAATTTTCTTAAAAGAAGAATTGATGTGTGTCTATAGGAATAAAATTGTAAAGTATTGCAAGGTTGCCTGTGATTTTTTTACAATAATCTTTCTCCCCTTATACATAGATTTGAGCAATGTTTTCTACTGCAGTGAGGCCTGTAAAACACTCTGGTAGCTGCTTCTTCTGTAGACTTGGCAGGAAGAAACAGTTTTTTCAGGAGTGTTAGACTTGGCTTTAAGTACCCTGATTTACTATTTGCAGAAGCCCCTCCTTTACCTGCTTTAGGAAACTCCATATACTAAAGCTAAAGGTGTGAATGTCCCCCTGGGAATAAACCCCCAGATTTTCATTTTAGTCCTTTACAAATAGCAACAAGAGTTTTAAGTGCTATCTATCATGTAGAGCTGTGCTGATGCTCTAAGTACAGAGATAAATACTTTGGATCTAAGACTTTTCAGAGTGATTAAAACTTTGCCTTTCACATGATGAACAGCAATCCATTTCAGGCGCTATACAGGCCTTCCAAAGAAAAAATTTACTCTTTTAGTGTTCAAAGTAGAAGTAGCTACTTTTGCATAATAATGTGTAAATTACCATTAATTATCACTTTGAATTTCAGATGGCCTATCCGCACACCCTGAAGACAAAACCAGGTCTCATCCATCAATTTACCCACAGCTGGATGCAGCAACTCCCAGAAAAGCTCATCAGTCCCCGTGAGTAGTCCCTTATCAAGGAATGGGAATGGATAACAGATCCTTAGGGGTATTAGTGCTCTGTAATTCATCTAATATAGGAATCTCTGAGGACACAGATTTACTTCTTTTACCTATTAGTCCAGTAAAGCAAGTGAAAATTCCCTCTGTGCTAGAGATTTTTTGAGAGGGTTCATAATGCACTTACGCCTGCATCACTATTTTGTCATAGGTAGATATAAATGTACCTGACTTTTGGCAGGGAAAGGGAGAAACATGAAACAGGTCAGGAGAAGAGTTCAGGACAGGGGAGGTGTCTTTATAATTAGTGTGCATGGGACACTGGTCCATCTGCCCATGCTGCTCTCAGTTGTGACACACAGGAAAGACAGACCAGCCAAAAAAATAATGGAACAATCAGAATAAACAGTTTTGATCGTTTCTTACTTATATTCATTGTATTGCTCTCTCCTAGATTTGCTGCTGAAGCACAAAACAATAGTTTAAGCAGCCCAGCTGGACACATATATAGCAATGTGAACACATACAGCAATGTGAGTAATACTTATGTTCAGGATGATCATTCTTGTCTGGCAGCTGTCAAATGAGAATTTCTGGATTTACACCCACTGCAAAGATGCAAAGATCTCTTCTGTGGCCCTTCTCCATACCTCAGGGAATATTCTACTTGGTAACCAGGTCAACTTCCCTCCTTTGCTGCCACAGGTCCTAATGTGGAATCTTGTTTCCTTGGGTCCAGCACAATTCCAGGGGAATTTGCAGAAAGCCCTTGCTCTATTATTTGTATTTAATTTGTTGCTATGCAAAGCAAGCTGAGTTCTCCTTCTGTTGCCATGATGTTACTCTGGTGTACTTTCTATCACAAATAAGATATTAAAAACAAACATACAAAAAACCCCAAAAACCTCAAAGCCCCCCCAAAAACACAGCCCACGAAAAAATCACTCAAACCCCAAGGACAGTGCAGGACAAATGTCATGCTGCAGAGAAACACCCATGGCAGAAGGAGTGGAAAGAGCCTGAAGGGACTTTGAGGTAATGTTATGAAGGCAGTATGAAATAGAAAAGAAGCAGCTACCAAACAAACATGCACAGTCTTTATTTCAAACTGCAAATAAAAGCAGATGTTTGAATCTGTGTGGTGGAACAAGTCACACAGAAGTAAATTATACACATGTGCTGTATATATATATATAGAACACTAAATGTTGCTTTGAAGGTTGTGTGGAGAATGAAGATTAATTGGGTTGCTAACTGTTGGCCTTGGAATTTTCCCTGCAGTAGTCAGGGAGTTTAAAGATAAGCCAGCAATTAATGTAAGTTAGGTCAAACCAGTCCTCATAGAACAATCTGTTTATGCATTGTTTTTTGATGTCCTCAGCTGACGAGTCTTCTAAGCCCAGTGCCTCTGAACCCAATAAATGTGCAGGCTGGACAGACTGTGCCATCAAATGGACCATCACCAGCAGGTAATAAATACTGCAAATCACCTCCTGCATGCTTCCTTTTCTTGTTAGAACTTAAGGCCTTTACATAATGGCTGTCAGTGACTAGGAACAGCAACATTGTCAAAGTCATATTGCACATGGATTCCATTACACATCTGTCCATTTTAGCATGTAAAGCAGCTCAATCCGTAGCAGATAATGTGCCACTTTCAGGAAGACACAAAAAATGTGTAGGAATCATGCTTTTCATTATCATTTAAATCTGGATATGTCTGTCTCTTTATTCTTCAGCTACATCAAAGAACAAGTCACAGTCACCTCATTACTATGAGATAATGGAATTCGATCCCTTGGCTCCCACTGAGTAAGTAACTTTTGAAATAGAATTTTAAATTCTGTGTTACCAAAGGCAAAATGGCTTTTTCTTCTGAGAGGAAAACCAGACCACTCTACTTAAGCTAACTGACCAGCTGCATCATTGATGTACATACATTTTGTATTTTTCTTCAAATAATTCTGGCATAACCAATTAATGAATAAAATGTAGTGTGCTCATTAACTGGCATCTGCAAAAATGGAAGAGTAATGATCTATCAAAATTACTAAAATCTTATCCAGTGATACAGAAAGGTGAAGGAAATATAGTCAGGGTCCTGCTGAAGGAAGCTGATTGAACTTCAGCACAGGTAGTTCTGGAACAAGATAACCAAAGGAATTCCTGTTCATAGCAATTGTGTTTTTTAAAGGTTGTTTTTCTACTGCATATGAAAAAAATCCTTAATTTAAATATAAACTACAAATGGGAATAGATGCTGTGTCACTCCAGAAGGCCAAAATAGTGAGACAGCAAACTAATACAAAACCTAAAATTTAAAAAAAATTAAATAAAAAATAAAACATAAAAAAATAAATTAAAATAAAATGGCAGAACTCCCCTTTTGAACAGTAAATTGCAAAAAGAAAAAAAAAATTGAGCTATCTGTACAAAACTTATTTCTAAGGAGCCATTGTATTTTGAGGTAGGGAAATCTCAACAAAGCTTCCATTGTTTTTTTTTAATTAATACAGTAATTGCACAGTGGTGCACTTGCCATTTGTGTTTTGCAGTTCTGTTCCCAATCTTGTTTGATCAAAAGTGACAGTATCCAAGGTTCCTCATTAAATGTACTATCAGATAATCAGAGCTGGGTTGGCTCTTTGTTTCCATGGAAACCTGGGCATCCTGCAAGGGAAGCTACACTGTAAACTTTGGGCAGGATTTCCCTGGAGCCATTTGTCAAAATGAAATGTGTTGTAGCAGTCACCCTACTTCTATTTCAGAGCTATTTATGAAGAAATTGATGTTGTGCTGAAGACAGAAGTTAAAAAGAACACAGACTGAAGGTGGAGGTGGAATCCTTTCCTGAACACTCTCTAGTGCTGGTCCTGTGCAGTGCTTCCTGTAACTACAAGTGAATAACAGAAGAGGTTTTGCATTTTGACACAGTAATTAGTGTTGGAGTACTAAGCTGTGTGCAAGTAGAAGAGTTACTTGGCTCCACACCATGACAATTTGTCCTAAATGTTCAGCTGTGTGTTCTCTAAGGTCACTTGCATTGTTATTTTAAAGTATTTTGGGTGCCTGTAGAATGTGACTTCCAAATTTCACCTGTGAATGAAGTAAGACTTGACACCTGCCACTTGTAAAAAAAGACACATGACATTCACAGAAGCTGCAGAATCCAGTTTCTCTTTGGCCTCACCATTATGTTCATCTCCCTAGAAATCTATCAGGGCGTTTTGAGATATTTTTTCCCAAAAAATTAATCTGAAGTCTGAAGATGTGCAGTGTTACTTGCCTACATCCTTAATACAGATTTTCCTTTATTATTTTCTTCCTAAAAACCCACAGAATAGTTGGATTTTTGTCTTGGGAAGAACCTAAGCTGGGACACAAAGTGCTGTCATCAGTAATTAACAGAACAGGAAAAAACCCTGCTTGTTCCTGTGTTGTTGTTGTTGCTTTTCTTTACAGAGTAAATATTGGAGGGGGATCAATTGTTTCTTTCAATATTCCTGCCCTGCAGAGATTCTTCTGGTGAAGGAAAAATTAATTATCTACAATGCAGATGAGCAATAGTTACCCATTTACTTTAATTAAGTTGTTTAATCCTGTTAATAACCGTTTTATCTTTTAGTAAGTGCCTTATCTATTTTAATGCTGAATGTAAACTGTGCACTTTAACAGGTATAGTTCTCTGAATTTATAGCTGATACAAAATTTGAGAACTTAGTTCATATTCATACCAGATAAGCTATTTTTTTGTGAAATAACTGCATTTTAAACATTCCTTATGTTAACTGTTTAAGGATAAGAAGTTCTCAGCTGCTTTTGCAATTTTTATAGCATAAAATTCCAAATAAAAGCAAATGCTTACTGAGAAAGTAAACTCTTATTGCTTCCAAGTGTTTCTCTATTTGTGTATTCCCTAAAATATAAATGTAGGTAGCATTGGAAGTATTTTAGTGTGAAACTAAGCCGTTTACTGCAGGACCATTAGAACAACTTCCTTCTATCCAAAACACAGCCTTGAAGGAGTGTGGGAATTTTGTAAGTTGAGGTGAAAAGGTGAGTTGCTTTACTCTCTTTTTTTCTTGCAAATTTGCAGTGGTCTGGACAGCAGCCTGAGAAAACAGCTGAAAATAGGATTGGAGGTGGATTGATTTTATTTTTTCCCCCTACAGCTGGGCTGTATTGGCAGAACCCCCACAGTGAAGGGTAACAAATCAAACTGGGCTGCTGCAGTGTAATCCATAATGGGCGATTGCTGACAGAACCTCTCCATGTTTAAACAAGCACAATGATCACAGAGATGGAAGGGAATTGGCTAATTACCAAGGTTAGAGCCTGTATTATAGAATGTGCTCAGTATCTGTGCAAATTTGGGCTTTCAAACTCAGGCAGAGAACCCACGTATTTATGGAACTGCCACTTGCCTGGGGATACTCTTTTTCTTCTAAAAAATGTGGCCAGAATAAAGCAATGGGTGGAGAACTGCCATATTCAGTTCAGCTTTCAGAAGGACAATGGACTAAAGACAACTGAGGTAAGAAGTTGGGCTTTTTTTCCCCTAGCCTGGATTCAAAGATTTGTCTTGATGTTACTTTTTTTTTTTCCCTAAAGCATACTGGAATTATAAAGCTTGCTGCTATCTTCATACAGATATATTTCACTTGTGTGGGCTCCACATGTTCTGCTGATTAAAATGCATTAGAGAGATGAAAGAATGAAGTTTTCCATCTTTAATATACAGTAAAGACCTGTATGTCATTCAAAATCTGTTTAACCAACACAAGTAATTGGTACAATAATGGATTTTAAAGGTAGCATCCACTTATTTTCAAAAAAGCAGTTTTTGAGTTACTGTATGCAAATATAGTTGAGACTTAAGTAACTAGAAATTATTTCTGAAGTACCATTGCCTTTTCAGAGTCCAAGCTAACCAACATCACCCTTACTTTGTTAGATCTTCTCTGCTGGAAGGCGTAGAGACGTGACCCAGCAGAAGAGATACTGGCTGCTATTTTCTGTCTGAAAATGAGCAGGTTAGTTAAACTTGCTCTGCAGCTTGCTCCTGGTTTGCAAGGCAGTGATGAAGTGTTATTAGACCTACTGCACAGATAATGCCCAAAAGTTCCATAACCACCACTTGCACGTTCTGCTGGGGAACAGTTCCCCTGGAGAGCTGCTGCACTGCTGGGCAGGCTCAGGCCAGCTCAGCCTGAATGGGCTGCTCTTGGTTTTTGAGGAGACACCTGTGCTGTTCCTTCAGTGCAATTCAGAGCAGCTCTTACACCCTGCCCTGCACTCAAAGCATGTCAGACACAAGCCAAGCTTGTCTCTTGTGGAGGTGCCCAGTGTAGAGCCCTCTGCAGAGCAAAGTGCACTCAACACCAGTACAGATACTTCCCATGAGTGGGACACAACACAGAAATAAATGGTGTTTCCAAATGAAAACCATCCCACAGATCTGATATGCTTACACTTAAATTACTGTTCTCATGATAATAGCTTTAGAGCAGTCTGCTCTTACCAAATGAACTACTGATTCAGTAATAACATGGGAGTGCATCACCTTCTGAATCATCTTCCCCTCCTGTGCCAGGGAGGCTTACACAGAAATAACAGTCTAACTGTTTAGTTATAAGATTACCTTAATTTATCATCTGGGTTTACCTTTTTCTAAATTAACTTAACATGGAAGTTATTTTCCAGAGTCAGCAATGGAATTTTAGATGCTTTATCAACTGATTTTTTTCTTCTGTATTTAAAAGATCTTCATTTACACGTTGGTTTAAAAATTTGCCTTGTGGTATTCAAATAAAAAGATGGCCTGAGAAAACCCTCTCTACTTCAAGAACAGTGTGTTCCCTTCCACTGTCTGATGAACAAATACTATCCATAAGAAATGGAGATACATTAAGTTGGTTTCCAAAAAAAAATATATATATATACATATACTTTAATAACAGGATGTGCCCATGGAGGTTTAATAAGATAATTTCATACTGCACAGTACTCCTGCAGTTTTTTCTTCCAAGGAAGAATGACATCAAAACTGGCACTGAGATGTAGCAGAAATCAGATTTTGTAGAGAAGGCCTGTTACTGATACCCAGGAAGTGGCAACTTCTGTCCTTCCTTTGCTTCAAAGAAGGTGTAAGAGAGAGTGATCAAATCAACTTTAGCCATTTTAGGGTCCTCTGCAAACTCTGGGTCAATGTAGAAAAAGACAGGCATGTCCACTTCCTCCTGAGGATTTAGCCTCTGTTCTTCAAAACAAAAACACTGCAGGTGGGAGGAAAAAAAAATCCACAATTAGACAACAATAGTGATGACAAATTTTATCTCTGCCAACATGAGAGAAATCTTAATGGTTTCAAATAAACTCTCATTCCCTTTACACCCCTAAAATCCTGGGAAGGATCAATAAGATGAGCAACAAGATAGCAATTTTGTTAGTGTGGTGATATAGGAAAAAAAAAATATTAGCTTTTAATGAAGTGTGTAAAGGTGTCAAGGGGCCAGGCCAGCTCACATCATTCTGCCTGCCCTCAGAGTGGTGATAACAACAGATTTTGGAGCCACTCTGATGGGATGAGCAGCTTGGTGTGAGGGCAGTAAAGCTAAGAATGAATTGATGCACTTTATCATTTGGAAAAAAAAGGTGTTTTCTTAAAATGCTGGCATATGAAGAATGTTGTCCAGGATTAAAATGCAATTTATGGGTAACCATTTTCTTTTATGTAAAGGAAAATGCAATCTTTGCTTTGTTCACACTTACTTGTATTTTATTGAAATACTGTCCTGCTTCAAAGGGGACAACGTTGTAGGTGGAGATTCCAATTATTGGTTTGTCAGTAGGATTTTTTGCTTTATAAAATGCCAGTGCAGTCTCTCCTGGTACCACCTGTATAACATAATTGTACAGTGATTTTCTTTTTTTTTTAATTCACTGCAGCCCTCCACCCCTCAAACCAAGTTATTTAGACTTTATCTAGAATTAATTTTCTCTATTACTGTTTCAAATTGGTTATTTCACATATATTTTTGATTACATGCAATTTACCTATATTCAAAATTAAAAGCTTCAATACTGTTCTGTGTATTTTTAATCTTACCCATTTTGCCTGAGTCTTCTATTATCCTCAGCAGTTCAACAGCACACAGAGCATTTTTAATATGCTGATTTAGATATGGTGTGCATTTAATTTCTGAGGTTATTCTTTCAGTACTGGACTCAGAAACTATTACGAAGCACAACTCCTTATTTTGAGAACTAATTTGAAACAGAAAAGTTAATTTGTGATTTTTTTAAATAGTAAGAAAAAGTTCCTATAAGGACAGGGCAATAGGAGAAACAGTACAGATTTAGATATACTGTTATACTGTATATTTTTAAGTATATATGTATATATACACGCACACTTTTATGGTGTATGTACAATGTGCATGTGATGTATATACCATAAAGTATATACATAACTATAGTTTCAATAACTTTCCATAGTTTAATGGGGTGGCAGAGGGACAGCTACACACAATGTCCTGTAAAAAGGACATTGCTGTGCTGGAGCATGTCCAGCAAAGGGCAACAAAGCTGGTGGAAGTTCTAGAGAACACGTCTGGGGTTGTTCAGTCTCAAAGCAGAGGAGGCTCTAGTGGAACATGACTGCTCTCTGGAACTACTGCCAACAGGAGCTGGGGATCAGCCCCTCTGCCCTGCCTGCGCTGAGAGCACCGAGGAAACGGCCTTGGGATGAGACAGAGGAGACTGCCATTAGACATTAGAAACATTTTCCACTGTTGGTGTAATCAGCTTTGGAAAGGGCTGCCCAGGGAGGTGGTGGAGTGCCCATCCCTCGAGCTGCTCAAGGGGATCCGGACCTGCTGTGGGTGCTGTTTTGTGGCTGCAGTGACCCTAAAGGCCTCTCCCAGCCGTGACCGCGGCTCCGCGCGGGGGGAAGGCGGCGACTCACGTAGATCTCGCTCTGCTGCGGTTTGAAGTTCCACTGGATGCTGGCGTGCGTGTCGGCGTTGAACGTGACCCTGATGAGCCGGTCCCGCACGGGCTCCATGCGCTCGATCTGCTCCGCGCCGCGCCCCGTGCCCGCCGTCCCGCCGAGCCCCGTGGCCTGTCAGGGAAGGGCAGTGAGGGCCCCGCGCCCGCGGAACCGGCGCCGGCCGCGGGCCCCCCGTACCTGGCAGTAGAGGCGGTAGAGCGGCACGGCCGCGTACGACAGCCCCACCATGCCCACGGCCGCCGCCGCGATGTAGCCCACGGCCGAGCGGTTCCGGCGGCGCCACTCCTCCTCCTGCTGCCGGGTGAAGGGGTTGGAGCCCCGCACGCCGCGGGCCCCGCAGAGCCCGGGCCGCGGCAAGGCCCCGAGCCGCAGCCCGCGGGCACAGCGCGCCCAGCCCCGCCCGCACAGCGCCATGGCCGCAGCGCGAGGGCTTTCGGGACGGGCGGCCGGGGAACGGGGAGGGAATAGGGCGGGACGGGGGTGGGAACAGGGCAGGAGAAGAGGAGGAGAAAGAGGGAAGGTAGAGGGCGGGGGCGGGCCGAGCCGCCATCGCATCCTTGCCTTCTGCGCCCCCTCAGAGCGCATTGAGTGAGGGGGTCCCGGCGGAGCCGCCCCCTCCTCGCCCGGCAGCGGGACGGCTCGGGCGCAGGTTGTGTACGAGGTAACTGGAGTAGCCCACAGGCCGGCGGGGTTCCGCGGCTCCGGTCCCGCACCGGCTGGGCTGTGCTGGACGGGAGTGGCACCGAAAGACCACCGGGAGCGGCGGTGTTCCCGCAGGTTCACCGCTCCGGAGGTGCCTGGTACCGCAGGGATCACCCGGCTCCCGCAGGTATCTGGTTGTCCCTCAGGTATCTGGGTGTCCCTCAGGTGGCTCCGCGCTGGCGGACGCTGGGTGCGGGGCTGCTCCGGGTGGTCCTTCCGGGGCCTGCAGTTTCTCCCCTTTTGTAGACACTTAACACGTTGTTTTGTTTGTTCCTTCGGTGCTCTGCTTCTCGTTATTTTCATTTCTAGGGATTTGGTTTTGTTCAGGCAGAGTGCGGGGCTGCTCCGGGTGGTCCTTCCGGGGCCTGCAGTTTCTCCCTTTTGTAGACACTTAACACTCGTTATTTTGTTTGTTCCTTTTTTTTTTTTTCCCCCTCCGGTGCTCTGCTTCTCGTTATTTTCATTTCTAGGGATTTGGTTTTGTTCAGGCAGAGATACTGACACTCTGCAAAGGTAGCGAGCGCTGTTAGTAAACAGCAGTAACCTGAGGACGGGCAAAGTGGGGCAAGTTCACAAACAATAGTTTTTCACACGCACTGTAATAAACTTTGCTGTAGCATTACTTGTATTTACTGCTTTAGAGCTATGTACCTCTTCTGTGGTGGTTCCAGTAAGGTGAATTACACAAAGACTGGCAGCTCCTGGTACTTCATTTTCCATATTGAATAAGAGAATGATACAGGCTCAGTGTAGCCATACTGTGTTATTTCCCCTGTCTTCAGATGATTTTTTGGCTCTTCAGTGAGCAAAACCTGAAAATGTTTGCTGCAGGAGCATTTGTGGCATTCCAGCGTGGATTTAACATCTTTTTCACCCAAGAAGTACAGACATGCAGGAATTGGAGTGGTTTTGTGGAGGCTCACACTGCACCTGGGGGTTCTGCTGTATCTTGGCCAGGGTCTGTGGGGTGACATTGGTGCCAGGAGCACCTGAACTGGCTTTGCTTTGTGTTGGGAGAGTTCCTTGCCCCTCTTGTTTTGGAAATAATTCCTGTTCTGGGTTGTGGCATGTGAGGGTTCAGCCGTGCACCGCACAAGGTCAGGAAGATTTCCTGCTGCTGATACAAATGGATATTTTTTGCATTAATGCTTTTTTAGCAGTTTATGAAATTATTGTAGTTCAGTACATCTGGGGTTGTGTTTCCTGTCAACCTGTTGTATGTACTAATAGAAATACAGTGTGAATTTCTGGAGGCTTTTGCTACATTAGTGGTATGTAAACTCATTTTGTGTGTTTTGGCCTGTTCCATGTACATTGTGTGAGAAGTTCAGAGACACTAAATACCAGAGAGTAAGTAAAAAAAAAAAAAAAACCATGAGACAACAAGACACACAAAACACCATTCCCTTTCCAAGTAACTTTAAATGAAAAAAAAACCAAAAGAATTGTCTTTGCCTTTAGCACTTATGTTACATAATCCTAGAATTGTAATCTGTTTTTTTTTCCTATTTTAGAAGATTTTGATCCTGGGTAGAAGCCTCTTCTTCATATGTCAGAACTCTTCCTTTGAACTTTTATTTTAGTAGTGCTTCTAAGAAGATGTCCAGTGCAGATCCCCTCACAAATACAGAGAAGGAGTAAGTACTTTTTTTCCCTAGATGCAGAAATACAATTGATGGATTATAATATTAAAATTTTTGCCGTGTCATTAGTCTTGATGAAGACTTAAAGAAAAATAACTTGCATATTAAAGCAGTCTGCAGTAACACTGTAGGAAAGTTGACACCAACACCAGTGAATTTACACTTTAAGGGAGGAATTGTCCCTTAAGCTTTTCATTAATTTAATCTGCACTTGGTTAGAACTAGTTTTGTAGAGATAAAATCCTGCATAGAGATTTCTTAATCTGTTGCTTCTGAACTATGAAAACATACTTGCATATAGTGGATAACATCTGGGGTACCTGCAGTAGCATAAGACTGGGGGTTTTGTATTACAGTGCATTAGTTTTTCAGAATACTCTGTCTCTATGCCTTTAATATTTTATATGTAGTACTTAGGAACCATCATATTTTTACCAGTGTCACAGGATATAAAAAAATATGTTCATTCTAAGAAACATAGTCTTATCCACTAAGAGTTGGATCACATTCTAAATGTCAAACATGGATTCAGTCATGATTGAAAAGTGTAACTCCAGACCCTCTCCAAATTGCCAAATAACCATGCCAATGCTGTCATCAAAACCAGAATTAAAACCAGGCACAGGCAGCTCTTGCTGGACTTACCATGTTTGCTGTACTTGTGCAATAGAATCCAGCAAAGAGTATTCAGAAGAAAAATAAAAAAAATTAACATAGATTTAGAATTATGCCACCTCTTAAATAACTTGATGGGTTAGAAAAGAAAAACCACAGAACATTAAAAAAGCTAACTTGCTTTTTACTGGGACCTGGAGAAGCCAAAACTCTGCTTGTCTGATGGAAATTCAGGGTGTGTGATCTCAAAGATACATCTTTCAGACAGCTGTGGCTTGCTAGAGTCATGTGAAAGATGAGTAGTTTTTAGCTCACTGTATTCCAAAGTTGATTTTTCACATTAGAGATGAACAGGAAAGGCACCTAAAACTGCACTTCAGCTGCATGCTGATGGCAGGCTGTAATTTTCTGTACTTTTATTTCTTGTAGGAGATGATGCTTCCCAGAATGGACTTGGTTATATGTTAACTGAGGTTTACCTGAACTTTAAATCATACCTTTCTTCTCTGTGCAGGGGCTTAGCCTCAAACCATTCATGCTTCTCCAAAATTACAATGTTGCCCAAGCTTTTTTTAGGCTTAACAGTTGCTGTATAATGACTTATGTTTTCTTTTAAACTTTATAGCCTAATCAGCAGAATGTATTTTGAATAATGAGTGGGTTTGGATGGATCACATCGAGTGCTCATCCATGCTGTATGATACAGCATTCCTTTGCCCACGGTCCTTAAAATCTGAATTTGAGGTTGGTGAAGCTGAAAAGCTACAGTAGTATAATGGATTTGTATAGGATTTTTGTGGAAGGCCTTTGGTTTATTCATAACAAAAAAGATGTTGTGAATCGAACTTCCAAAGATTCTGCAGATCTTTTTGTCATCTTCTAAATTATCATGTAATCCATTTCAGTTGCTAAAGCATTGCAAAACTTCCCTTGGGAAAAACAAGTTGTAATTACAAATGTTGCCAGAATGGAATAGTTTCCCAGCTGCTTGGAAATTAATCTTATTTAACAACAAATAACAACTCTTGAAGATTTAGTCTTACTTATTTATACTAAATTTCATGGAGTTTTGAGTTGCAATTTTCCTAGATCTTTCTGGAAGTAAAAAGTAATTTGTGTTTCTCTGAGCCCATGCTTGAAAGGCAGAGCACTTGCAAGAGAAGCAGTAATGCTGTCATTCATTAAAAGCAGCACAGCAACAGAATTTGAAGGTAAAGAGGGATAGAAGCCTTGGGGATGAGTTCAGGAAGCTGAACAAAGCACAGTTTACTTGGAAGGAGTGGAGGAACAATCTTCTCAACAAGTCATGTATTACTGGTAATAACTCTAATGAGATGAGAGCAATAAGGGTAATACTACTTTATATCTGCTTAAATTGTGTAGAAGTTTGTCATGTCTGGTTTAATCAAAATAACTTTTTCCTCTTTAACAAGGAAATTGGAGAGCCTTGAGCAAAAGGTGGATTTCTATAGCAGAAAATGTGACACTGGTTAGTCTGAGTGATGTATTTTGACAGATGCTCCTGATATTGATGCCACAAATTGAACTCCACTGGTGTTAAGTTGTTAATAAAACAGAGGTTGTTTTATTGGAGAAAATCTATTGGTACTTTATCTTCTGTAACCTTGCCTAGAGCAAATCTAATTGATATGAGACTTAAAATATCAGTGGCTTTTCTGTAATGCTGGTAACAGCAGCAGAGTGAGCTGACTGAGGAAATGCTGCAAAGGGGCAAATTTTAATCTCTGGATGGATGTGATCACTGTGCCAGTGGGCCTTCTCACTATTTGGGAACTAGGAAGGCTGCTTTATGTTCCCATTTCCATCTCTGATCTGCTCCTTAATCTGTGGTGGGTCACTCTGCCCCTTCTTTGTGTGTGTTGGAGGCTTTCAGGACTGACCACTCTCTATGAACACTGTTCAGCATGTTGTCTCTCAGCAAAGGGATCCTTTCTCTAGAAGGATTATTTGCTAATGAAACCACAGTCACTGCAGCTTTAAAAAAAAAAAAAAGATGCCTGAGATAAGCTTTTGCATTCCTGGCATAGCCGAGCCCTCCTGCTGCACCTCCAGACCTGACAGATGCTGTCTGATCACAGGGTTGCTCCTGGCTAGAGAGGATTCACCTTTCTACTTAAAGCCCTCAGTGAACACAGGGTAGTAGGCTTTCATTTCAAGCTGAAGTCTTGTTATGATCTTTTGAGAGAGGGGGAGTAGTAGGGGTACTTCTGAGGCAAGCCTGGAAGGAAACATTCATTAACCAAACTGGTGTCAATGCTCAGAATTTCTGAAAATGTGCATCTCTCTGCAAGATCGAGTATCCTATCACAGGATCTGACCTCTGGGAAAGGGGTGATACATTTGACTTCTTAAACTACATTATTCCCAGGGTAATGACATAAATTTGACAGTTTTGTCATCAAAGTACATGTCAGCTTACATTTCTAGAGAAAATAAATAACCCGGGTTCTGTGTTGATTTTTGACCACTGTATCTTGAAAGTCTAAAAATCAAGTTAGATCATGGTACAAGCCAGTCCCATGATTGAGAATGAAAAGTAATAGCATAATGGCATTTGTTTCATTAATGCTCCCTGTCTGCTTTGTTGGCTTTCCATTTTGTGTGGCTGTGCATAATGCAGTCTGCTAGGAAGATTGCTTTAGAAAGGTCATGAGTTACTGCTTTTGACCTTGTTTGCAGGGAGCATGTAAATAAATTATTAGAAGAACAGGAGGAAATAAGTTGCTTTTAATCATTGCATTTGCCTTTGGCTGCTGGGTCTAGGTTGCTTAATCACAGTGGTGTAAATTTTCCCCTTTGCATTTATCAGTCTTTAAAGTTGCTCTAAATGGCCATTTCAAAGAGAAAAAGTAAGCATTACCTCTCTAGGTGAATTAGTGCGTGTGACGCAGAGGCTTTCAGAGGAGATTAAGTAGGCAGAACGCTCAGCTGGAGCTCTGTGTTTGGGTTTTTTAGTTGTTAGCAGAAATCATCCTGCTCACAACCTTTATCCAGCTGAACTGGGAACCTCCAGTGTGTTTTGGTTGCCTTGTCCTTGTTTTTCCTGCTGTGCTGAAGGATGTCCTTGCTTTCTCCAGGGGCTGAAGATGAACCAGAGCGTTTTGATGGTCTCTCTCTCTTATACTGGTATGCTGAACCATTCAGTTCTGAGGGCATTGCTCTAGTCTGTAATTGGGCAAAGTACAGGAAAGATCATTTAAAAGCTGATAATTTTCAGCTTCTTTTCATCAACAGCCAGAGTTTATAATTTAGATTTTTGTGTGTCAAGTGATACGTGTTTTGTGAGTAAAGTGTATTATTCTCCCGTTGATAAACATAGGTAAATGTTTTCTTTGTGCACATAAATGATTATTAACTTCTCAGGAATAGAGAACAGAAGAATATCTGGAGCTGTATGTTCTGATAAGTACTAAAAGAAATAAACCCCAAAGTTGTTGAACTTCTTTGTGTATGCTGCTAAAAAGTAATAGAAGCAGGTTCATTTTAATTGCCCTTACTGCAGCATTTACATGAAATGTTGCACACTTAGTCTGTTAGCATTCCAGGACTTCAGCTGGAGTGTTGAGTTTAGTATTTTTTAGTATAAGAAGGTTATAGTGTACGTTTTGGTGAGTTTTACTTGTTTATTTCATCTCTTGTCTCGCATCTTCTCTATGTGCTAAAACCTCCCTTACAGGTACTTTTGCCTGACCTCAAAAAATGAGTAGCAACATCAGATTATTTAACTTTCATCTTTTTTCTGCAAAAATCATCGAATTTTTTTGTTACTACTGTCAACTGGTTTAGAAGGCTGTTTCCTTATTTATACTGTTAAGCATGATTCTAAAGCTCTGGGAGAAATATTCTAACATTTCACGAATACTGAAATTGATGACATAAAATAAATGTTGGATGGTTGCTCAATCCAAGTCATTTTACAGTGAAATTGTTAAAGCTCTGTTTATTTTATGACTATGACAAGTAGCTTGACTTGAAGACCTATGTTATATGGGAAAAAATCCCCTAATACTGAAAGTCAACTAGATGTGATATGTTTAACAAATTTGGGGCGTTTGAAAATCTTTGTCTTTACTTTTATGTGATAAAATAAATTTTAAACTGCATGTATTGGAGAGGTTTAAACAGACCGGAGTAAAAGTTGTAAAAGTTGTCTGTCCAAAGTGTCAGCTCTTTCTAATTGTAGGTGGCAGCATCACAATTCCAGTGTTTCAGAGATATCTTACTCCTCTCCACTGACTAAAAATAATGATTAGTTGTGTGTTCTCTGTGTCCTCTTTGTCAGAATCCATTATAGTTTCGTTAGCATCTCTCTTTTGAAAGTATTGCCAGTTACTTCTGGAAATGTAGATACTTTCCTATTAATTGTCCTGTTCTTAGATTTGATCATATTTCATTATTTTATATGCTAGTATATAAAGAGGTTCTACAATTTCTGGCAAACTCTAAACTTCAGACTTAAAGTCTGAGATTTGATCTTTTCAGATTTTGTGAAAGTAAAACCTCAGTGTCGGTTTGTGCAAGGCTGAGGTAACTTTTGTTCTTGCTTTTTAATTTTAACAAAAAAACTGCCATGTGAAAACTGCTGAGAGGGAATGGCAGAGCAAAACCAATAGCAGTAGTTCAAAAGGCAAGAGAGAAAAAAATTGAATAATTGCCTATTTTAAAGATCAGTGTACCTTGTTTAAGATTTCAGAGACTGAGACAAGTCAGGACAAAGCATGACTAGGATGCTGTCCTTCAGCCTCAGAACAAATTTGTGGGATAATTGCAGTGACAGTACTGGGTAGTAATGCAAGATACTTTGTTCTTGTCAAGGAGTAGGAGGTTGTCCAAAGGATATTTTTAAAGAAATGTTGGGCTTGGGGATTTGTTCTTCCTTTCAGGCTGTGATTAAGTAAAAGCAGTTTGGTTCACTTTTAGCCCTACAAAGGATACCTTATGCCCTGACATGTCATGGTATGGTCATGTGCAGTCCTGTCAAACACACACCAAATACACTGGGTTTTGTTATTTCTTTTTAGCTTGTGAAACAGGCTAAAATAAGAAACACGACAGTGAAAATTATATAGTGCTTGAAGCATAGGTTTACTTTTGTTTCTAAAGGTTATTAGAATTATTAGGTCTCTTCTTGTGGCCGGCCTTTCTAAAGCAAAAGCTAATTTTGCAAATACTTGGAAATAGGAGGTTTTGGGAAATTGTTGCTTTTCAGAGCTAGTGCTTATCCTTCAATAAAAAAATCCCATTCAGTTTTCTTCTAAAAACCAAAAGAACAGCAGATGTTTAGAAGCCAGATCTCTTGGCCAGTGCTAGAATTTTTAGAACATTTGAAACTTCTGGACTTCTGTCTTCCTTCTGGCACAGCACCTTTTAATGATGTACTCTGGCTTTTGCAGATGTACCCAGTTTCAGGCATAGAGTTCAGGCTGTGTGCTGGATTAGGTTGTGTGGAAGGATTTGGGTCACTGTGTCCTCCACTTTGATCTTCTTTCCCACCCTGCTAATGAATTCTTGTTGTTCCATTTCACTAGGACCCTCTAGAAAATACAGCTCTCTCTCTAATGTAGCACAATATGTAGGTCAAAGCAGAAAAACCTCTGTGGTTCTTTTGCTCTTTTCTAGAAGAGATCTGCTGGGTCTTCTCCAGAAATGTTGCAGTGAAAGGACAGAGGACGTATAATATAACTAACATTTTTTTTACCCATAATTCATCTACATGAAAATAAAACCTGGTAAAGGGTAATCTGGATTTATTTCCATTCTTAATACTCTGCGTTCTCAGAGCAGTGTGCTGGTCATGGGTCTGATGAAACTGTAAATTCAGGTTTCAAAGCTCTAATTTTACTTTGTATTCTTTTAAAATGCTGTTTCATGATCAACTGCCATCAAAATATTTCTCTGCCTTTAGACAATTCCAAGTGCCATCCTGTTATTTTCCCTTGGGGTGGGAAGGTACACAGAGGATCAGGCAAAAGAGTTTGGAAAGAAACCTTTTTTACAACAGAGAAAGAAATCAATGTTGAGTGAAGAAATTAGGAGATTTGGGAAAATATTATGTCCATAAATATAAAAAATTATATTTTAGATATCTTAGGAAATAATTTCATGCACTGGCTTAGGTGTGCTTTTGTTCAAATATTCATTACCTAATGAAAACTGGTGTTTTTCTTGCCTAAAGGTAAGAAAAGGTGGACCAGCTTGTGGAATTTTTTTTGTATTTAATCACAATCTTTTTATTACACAAAGTGGGATTCACAGTTCAAAGCCTGAAGTGCTTTGGGGGAAAAGGAAGTAAATTCTGTATATTTATTGTACCTTTGCATCTGATATTTGTGATGAACAGATTGAGTTTTGGCTGGGGAGATGGTGGCTTCGAGATACCAAACAGTATGAAGTTGTCAGTGGAGAAAGTTGGTTTGGGTTTGTATTTGAGTTGAAAACACAGTCACTGTCATTTATTTTCTGTTAATATAGCTCTGTCTCATTTCTGTAACTTAATTCCTTTTATTTTATTCCATAGGACCATCATGGGCCCTCATGGAATTAATCGAGCTGTTCACCGCATCTCTTTCTCCGATTGCCAGAATGGATTAGGTAACTGAGATTGCACCTTCTGTTATTCTGAGTAAATCAAACCTAAAAACACATTTGCCAGCTCATACCTGGCATCAGGAAAGTTTATTTGGCTTTCATGGATTTGACTGCAAATACATTTAGCACAATAGAATAACCAATTCCAACCACAGGTGGAATAACCAGTTTTTCACTTTTGTCTTTTTGTTTGTTGTTCAGGAGTTAAAATTATTGGAGGTTATCGGGCACAAACAGCAGAAGATTATGGGATTTTCATAAAGAGAATTCTACCTGGGGGGGTGGCTGCCGTAGATAGTAAGTAATTTTAACTTTTTTGGCTACAAATACACTGCATATAAAAAGCTGTCAGAAGAAGTCTTTATTTTACTTTGTGGGTAAGGATATTTAAAATAGTATGGTTTAGTCAGGTTCTCTGAGGTTTTAGTTTACTTTAATATAGTAAAACTTTAAGACTGTAAAATATAAATTCTAGTCTCAAAAATATTTATGCTGTGTGTAAATAATACAAATAGCTAAATGACAGTTAGTTTTACTGGCTGTTCTGTTGTTAGTAAGACTGATTATAGGTTCTAGTCTTATCTCAATTATCTGTCTTACTTAAGATCAGGTGCCAGGAGTCATAAAGTTGTTTAATGCATTAAGTCACATAAAATTGAAAGGAAAAGTCCTGGGTTAATACCTGGTTTTATACAATATGTTCACCATTTTCTTGTTGGTTCATCAGTCACTGTTGGTTTCATTTAAAGGCCGTTTGCTCACTGGGGACCTAATTCTGGATGTCAATGGAGAAAACCTGGTTGGAGTAACAAATGAAAGGTACTGATTCCTGAATGTTCATTGGAGCTTGGAATGTTATACATGGATTCTTTTGGACACTGTCAGTGACTTGAAGAGCACAGCTCCCATGAGATCTTTGGAGTTCAACTCACAAGTAATTTGTCCTGTAAATCTAATTCAGCAAAACTGTTGTAGAAAAGTGAAGGACTTTATATGCTTCTGTAACAGCAGAATCAGCTGGTTTCTTAATGACACAGATTACAGAATGTGTGTGAAAAGAGCAGTAGAAGCTGTTAATACAGCTATCTGCTGGTTCTGTACTGATGAATGTAAATGGGGGCAGCAATCATGTAATGGCACAATGAAGGGGAAAGAAAAAGCTGTAGATGGTTTTTGTAGCTGGATCTGTAGAGATCAGTGCAGCTTTCAGTGCTGGAGATGGAGATTGAAAATGCCAAGGAAAATTGCTATGTGTATTGCTGAGGGAGATTCTGAGCCAGGCACTCCTGAGCAGTAGCTTTTATTGGGCTGGGCTGTTAATCCTGAGGGAGGCTCAGGAAGGCAGCAGAGTGCCCCCAGGAGGGATGGGGACAGAAGGGGGGGGAAAGAGAGGTCAGTCCCAGTTTATTGCTGTCAGCAGATGCACCACAGCCTGTGTTTTGCTCCATTCCCTGGCACTCACTTAAGTTATGCTGCTGCCAAGCTCTTTTCTTTGTACCTGGCCATGAAAATTATTAACTACCTTAGCAATTTGTCCATTTTCCTGCTCTTCTAGCACTGCTTACTTCTTGCCTACACCCTGGTATATTTATTTGGCCTTTTTCTGCCCCTTTCTAGGGCTGTTGACATCTTGAGAACAGCATCAGCCTCTAATCACATGTCTCTGCTCGTTGCTAGAGATGAAGAAGCAAAGTAAGTGAAAAATGGTTTTAACCTCAAAACTGATAAAAGTCCACTGCTGTATCTCAGGGCGGGTGGGTGGGCTTGCATGTATTTTTATTTCAGATTAGTTTTAATTGCAGAATTGCACCACATGTCACATTTTTCTGTGTGTTTTGATGCCAGTTCATTCTGAGATCACTTGCATCAATCACTTCACGTAGCAAGCTCAGGCCAACTTCAGTTTAAAGAGGAGGCTTGTTATGTTTACAGCTAATACCATTAAAATTATCTGCTGTGATAATTTTAAAATAATGAAAAATGAGGCATCTGGTAGAGCTACCACAAAACTATAAGATTTAAACTTGTCTTGCCTTCTGACAAAAGGCAGATTCAGTTGGTTTTTTCCCCTCAGAAGTTTGATTTTCAATTTCTAATGTGCTTTGAATAGTTTGGATAAGTAGGTTAAGCTATTCACTGCAGCAGGCAGTCTAAAGTATATTCATTTTAAGGACATTTATGTTACATATTGCTTTAACCTGGCTGATGAAAGTTAAGCATATAAACCAATATTGGCAGAGAGTCATCAGCAATGTGACAAACCAGATCTGTATCCCCTTTCGACTTAAATCTCAGGAGAAAACAGCTGTTATGTAACTATTTTTTTATAATCACTGCAAGAATATCTGCTGTTATTTGCCTTTCCTGAGATGCTCCACTTCCAGAGTAATCTCCCCATAAAGGATTTCTCTCTAAATTCCTTTAGCCTTTTGTCCAAGTTAAGCCTCCTCTTTCTGTTCCTTCATTTTTTTGTATTTGACAGACATCTCAATCACTATGTGGCCTCTGATCTCTCCTTTTTTTCAGACTGCCTAGATATATGTGAGGTCCACTCTTAATCTGCTTTTATCTAAAGCATACTGGCCTAGTTCCTGTAAACTCCTTGAATAATTAAAATCCATCAGTCCTTTAACCACTCTGCGGGGGAAGTGCAGTGGCCTGGGCAGAATTTACCACTCCATGCAGTCCCTCAGCAGCCACCTTTTGACTGTACATTCTGTGCTTAAAGATTATTTGATTTACATTCAGCTGTGTTTATGTTTAAACACAGCCAGCATTAGTACAATAAATGTTGTTTTTGAACAACCTTCAGAAGTCAAACTGGAATGACCTGGGAAATACTTTCCTTTCAGTCAGTTAATTTCTTTTCTCTCTGACTAATTCTGTAATATTAATTTGGTGATGTTTCTAACTTACATCACTCTATTTATATCTTTTAAATCAGTTATCACTGTGGTAATCAGAGCTCAGATTATAAACATTTATCTTAAATTAGGCTGGATTCAATATCAGATGAATCAAGTGTTTTTGTATTCTCTTTAATGCCTGTCACAAGATGTAATCTTTGCCTGCCTGTTACAATATGATTGGTGTCTGCATGGAATTTCTGCTTTTGACTTTTAGTAGTTAACAAATATTTCTCTGTCCTCTTGTTTGTAAGGAGCTATATCTTTGTCAGTCTGTTCTGGGTTCTTGTTCAGTGTATTTGAACTAAAAGCATTCTTTAAAAACATGATTATGCTATAGGTGTATAATCTCATTCCCTCTAATATAAATAAATTGTTCTGGAGCTTGGTAGTACCACTTTCTTATTATCTGTAGTTGATTATATGACAAGTTTTTAAAGTTTTGTAATTCAGGGTAAAGAGAGGTAAAAAATAAAGCTTTTGTACCAACAGTCCATTTTGTCCGTAGTCTGTTGTTTTCCCATCTTTATCATGCATTACGTGATATTTTTTTTTGCCTTTTCTGACCATTTGACAGGGCTTTCCTCTTTCAGTGGAGGCTGAGCTTCCTTCTCTGAGGAGGACCTGTTGTTCAGTACGAGCAGTGCAGGTTTCACAGGGTCCATTCAAACTGACAAATAAAATCTTTTTATTGGCACAGGAAAGAATTTCATGACCTAATGGATAAGTATGGCTCTCACAGTGACACAACATCTGCAAGAACTTCTCCAACACATCAGTTAGCTGGTGAGAGATTAATTCCCAGCCTGAAACAATCCTGGGGGGCAAAAATCAGCCTTGGGTGGAGTAGAAACTTGAACTTAAAATTCCTTATTTTAGGGGAGGTGTATTGGAGGAAGTGGCTAAAAGTCAGACAAAACACACATGTACCTTGAGGAATTTGTGTGTTAGTTTCCCCAGCTCTTTAAATAAATATACTGGTATCGACTTTCAATTTTAATTAATTATTTATGTGGAAGGTTTTTGGTATTATGTGGTGAGCTGTGCCACAAAATGCTAATAAAAATTTGATCTAGAACACTATAAATTGTAATCTTTCTGAAACCTCTGCCTAATTAGGATGCCTTTATATAGCATGGGGGATTGGTCTGTTTTGTATTTTGCATCCAATTTGTAAAAAATCATCACTTGTTAAGTTTTTAAAAATTATTCCAGGAACTCTGGGTGGTTCTCAGTTCTTAACTGTGCAGGCATTTTTTTGGTTGTCTGATTGCTTAGTTTGTCTGTTCTCCAATATTAAAATAGTCTTCTATTTACTGAACTGAACTTCCTTACATGAGCTGAAATTTTGTGCTTTTTCCCAAATGTGGTTTTTTATTTAGTTATTTATATTATTATATCTTTTTTTTAAAGCAAAATCTAGAGACAGCCTTTCTTCTGGGTCATCCTCAAGGTCACAGAGTCCTCAGTTGCATCCGAAGGATAACATCAGCAGCAGCAGCAGCAGAAATTCTGTCCCACCACCATCCCCAAAGCTTCCAAAGTAATCTCCAAAGCTGACTGTGCCTCTCTTGTGGGAGCTGCAGGAAATGCTGTTGTTTGGCTAGTCAGGAAAATTTGGGCTGAGCCCTAAGTCTTGAAGTTTGGTTTTATATTTTAACTTCTAGTCCTGTAGCTCATAATACCATCAACATTGCAGACTAATAAGTTTTTTTTTTCTATTTATTTATTGTTTATGTGGCAGAAGAAGAGATTTAATCAGGTTAATTTTTTTTGTGTCTTCTAATGAATTAATGTTCCTTGTTTATGTGTACCCAGATACTCCCATAAGCCTTGGGATATAGTGTATATCTGTATGTAGTAGAGAGGAGTTTTTAGCCTTGTAAAATAGAGTATAAATTATTTTTGTAATTGTCAGAAGTGCCTGAAATCAGAGGTTGCTGATTTTGTTGTAAATAGTGTAATATTTGAACACTGAGATTAAATTTCTAATATTCCTATTTGTTACTGTAATACATACTTGCAAAACCTGTAAGATAAAATAAGTCACTGCTTCAGTCTTTATTATCTAGTTCTGTGAAGTAATTCTGTTTTTCTTTCTCTTTGTGCCTCTAGTGACAGTGCATTTCAGATTATCTCTGTTTGCAAAGGAACAAGCCTAGGTTTGAATATTGTGGGAGGAATTAACAGAAATGAAGGGCCTTTGGTATATATTCAAGAAATTATCCCTGGTGGTGATTGCCATAAGGTAAAGACCTTTTTTCCCTTCCTTCCCCTTCAGACACCTGTATTTTTGCCTTAATTGCTTTGGTAAGCTACATCTGCAGTCATATTTTAAATACAAAATGTGTTTGTGTTCCTCCTTGCCTTCTCTTTTAACAGAATTACCTCACTACACTGTAACAGAGTTACACGGTAATGAAAATTTATTCCTAAGTTCATTTGAGGTAAATGAGGATCTTATTCCTCAGTTTATGTATGAGAAGGTACAAAACTGACTTCTATAAGAGATTGCATGATGCAAGGTAAATCAGGAATGATGGGACAGAGCTACAGATTGCACCTCTTTTTGTTTCTTGGACATTCAAAAAATCGTATTTCCCTGAGACTTAATTTAGATGGATCCTTGCAGTTGGAAATCATTGTGTAGGCAAATCAGAAAAAATAAATTCAGAAAGTGCAGACTAATAAAATGTATGAATTGGTGTTGATTACTGTTTTAATTTGTGACGAATGCAGTATGTAAATCAGGGGGATTTGTCAGTGTACAAAGTAAATAAATAATGTAGTTGCCTGGTTCAGGTACACAGAACTGTTTATCCAAGTGTCTCCTCTGGCATCCTGAGTAATTATGGTTATTTGGAAGTGTAGATAATCAGCCTTTGCCTCTGACCCAGCAAGAAGGGACAAGCTCAATTCATGAGCAGTGGGTTTTGTCCCCAGGCAGTTTATAACTATTTCTTACTGAATTTTGTAGACTAGTTTAATCCTAAAATGCAAGCTGGAAGATAAAAATGCCATGTTTCTCAAAGACCTCTTTCAATAGATAAATGGTAATCATTCCTCTTTTATTTTCTCCTATTTTGTTGTGGCTTCTAAAATATTTTTCTCACTGTGAACATGTAATTTAAAGCCTATCATGCATAATCAATAGACTGAGGCTTAGACATCAATTTCCATTAGGCTCTAATATTAGCAATAATAGAGGTGATTTTCCAGTACTGCTTCTCCTGTTTGGGAAGGTGAAACAGGAAGCATATTTTAATCATCTGCCGTGTGAGGGCACTGTTGGATATTTTAGAACATGCTGGATGAAAGCAAAATGAAAGATCTACAGCTTTATTGTTTAATCAAAACCAAAACACTAAGTGACAAAAAAAAAGGGTAGTAAAGTACTGGCATAGGTTTGAAATGACACAGCTGAAATTATAGTATGTGGGTGTTAAGCAGGTAAAATTATACTGGTTTTGAGAAGGTATTTTACTTATTTCCTATGTATCATCTTCTGCACACAATTTTTTTTTTCACATAGGGTGATTTTGTGTTTGATTTCTTAGGAGCTGAAGAGCAGAGACATATTCTGTGTTACATGATGTGTATTACATTAGACAAATGTCATAACTCTGTAACCATAGGTGAATTACATGAATTTCCAGTTGAATTGTTAAGGGCTCTGTTAAAATGTGAGCAAAAAAAGCTCTATCTTAGCTTCTCTTACTGAGAAATCTAGCCTAGCATGTTTAAAGTCTTGTCTTAGAGTCTCTGGGACAGAAATGTGAAATGTTCTTTGCTGGTAGAGAGTTTGCAATTAATTCAACAGAAGCACAAAGCTGACAATATTATTTCTGTCATGGTTTTGCCTGGTGAGTACTAATAGACCAATCTGGTTTTCTCATTAATATGGCCAGTGAGTGTCTGAAGAGTTCCATGTATTGCCATGAACATTTGCTTTTGAAATACAAATTAATCCAGCTCAGAGCTGAATTAATTAGTAAAGAAGCTTCCTAAAGTCAGATGGGTCAGTGCTGGAAAAATCTGTTGTTTCTTTCCTTGGTTTTGTTTTGGTTTGGTTTTTTTTAAATAGAAATGTTTAGCTGAGTTCAAAGTTCTTCTTTATACAGTTTGAGGTCTGTTTTCTCTGATGATTTTTTATCATGACTGCTTTAATGGTAAGGGATGATTGTTTAAGCTGTTTATTTCTGGAGAGTTGTCAAGCACAGGTAGAATGCAGAGCTGTTCTTGGTATTTTTTGTCCTAACAGAACCAGGGGAATGTGTCCAAGTGCTGTGACTATGCAGTTCTTTCTGTATTGTTAGCAATTAATATAAAGTTTGTGGGTTTTACATTTTTATTTAGGATGGACGATTGAAACCTGGGGATCAGCTTGTGTCCATCAACAAGGAGTCCATGATTGGAGTCTCCTATGAAGAGGCAAAAAGCATAATCAACAGAACAAAGATGAGGTATCTGTTACTGTCAAACAGCCAACCATCCAAAATGGTTTAATAGATGATATTTATGATCGGATTAATGTGAAATGTGGTTTTGTGTGCTTAGAGGAAATGAGGGACACTAATTTTTTTTAATACTCAGTTGTAATATTATTTCATAGAAAAGATTCAAGTGCACTGTTTAGACCTGCAAAATTATGATAGTTTAATATTTTAAAAAATTACAGTATTTGTCTTTGTAATGATGGGTAACAGAACATCCTTTTAGAAAAATAATTAAATAAACCCACACACGGTGTTTGGAAACATGTAATTTGTGCAGAAGTATAATCTTATTAATAATATTAGTATGCAATATGTTGAAACTTCTTACATTTGTATTCTAGGTTTGAAAATTTTTGGGAGATAGCTTTTATTAGGCAGAAAAACATACCTAGCCTTCCACAGAATCTGCAACATCCTTTCAGCCTCTTAACATCTTCTGTAGCACATGGAGAGCAAGAGGCTGCACCACTTGGTCCTCTTCCCTCTCCTAGTGGGAGGCTGGCTTCAGCATTCCCTCCAGATGCTGTGAGTGTATTTATTACTCCTCTTGTAAAAAACTGAGCAAATTATTGTCTTTCTCCTAATTGTAATTAAGTTTCCATTTTATTAAGAAAATGACTGTCTGTTTCCCTGCACAATATTGTCTTTGGAATATGAAAACTTTTGAAAAAACCGTGTTGTGTAACAGGAGAGTAAACCACACTGATGAGAGGAATTAGTTGACTTGGGGTAAGAAAACAAATTAAGCAAGCATTAACTGTGTTCTGAGATACCAAGTTCTCCTTCACTATTTCTCTGAAGTTTTGGAATTAGATATAAATAGTTATGTATTTCAGAGATAAAACGCTCCCTGCTTACTACATATGTGTGAGTACAGTACAATCTCATACTTGCTCTGTGACAATGAGATTTTTTGCTTAAAAAAAGTCCTAGAAGTTTGTGGGGTTTTTCCCCATTCATTTGGCTAAGCAGCAATTGTTTTAATTCATACAGCTCAGCATTAGTGTAAAGAAATAACGTTGACTATGAGAAAGAAGATTTTAAAACTAATATTTGTATTTTTGATAGTAGATTTTCAGGTTATCATATTTTTTAAGCTAAATAAAGTATTGCCTTAGAAGAAGAAAGTATAAAATGTTCTCAAATACAAAGTCAAAACAGGTGATTCTCCAATCTTCTTGTATTTGTACTTAAAATTCTTGCCCATTTTTCTTTCCTATTAGGGATATCAACATTGAAGTGGGTTGCCTAGAGAGACTGTGCTATCTTAATCTGTGAAGGTTTTCAAAACCCAAAGTTTTGATGAGGCCCCAGTCTGATTTTTTCCAATGCTGTTCATTCTCACCACCACCCCTCCATGCCTTTCTTTTTCTCCTGGGGTTGTTTTGATCTCTCCAGCCCTTTTTTCTTCCCCCAGTCTTCCTTCCTGTCCCTTTTTTCATTAACCTGTATTTCTGGTTTGGCTTGCTTTAGAAATGGTATTTCATGACTTTTCATTTCCTCTCGTAGATGGAAACTGGAGTCAAGATGGGAGAGCAATCTCCAATTACTGCTCTAGACAGCAATCCTGCTGATGTGTCTGCCACGGGCAAGTGCTGATTTAATTCCCTGCCACCCTTTTCCTTGTTCTTTCAATAACAGTCAAACAGAACATAGTGCATAGTGAGACTCAGTAGTCTTTTAAAAAAAAAGGGAATATTGCACTGTTTTTATACTCCTAAATAAAACACAGATCAATGGATTTTTAGTAGCTTCTGTCAAATATAACTTACATTGTCTCTAACAAACAGCTGAAACCAAACAAAAATGAGTGATCACAACATTTGCTATACAGCAGTCATGATAATAGACTCAGTAGAAACCAGATAATGAAGACTCACATATAGATCAAGATTAGGTTGCCATAGAAACTGTGCTTTCTTGATTTGATGAAATTCTGGGCATGTGTGCTGCTTGCATGGTTTTTTTGCTTAAATCAGGGCAGCATATTGAAAGGATAGAATTAACATGCAGCCCTCTTAACAGCTTTTCAGTTACTGACAAATACAATATATCATGTATATTTGTGTTTTAGAGTCATGACATTGTAACAAGGACAAGAGTCACTTTGATCACATCTTGAAATATCTATTTTGAAAACAACAGTTAAGGAAAAACAGGGTTTGTGAAATGTGGTCAGAACCAAATCTGAGCAGAACAATTGCAATTCCTGTGGGAAACTAATACGTTGTATTTAGAAACAGTGAAAATGCAAGTGACACAATAATGGGAGTCCCCACTGGCACACTGATAGAACTGACTCTGTTCAGTATTTCTCTGTGGAGACCTGAATATTTTTTTTCTTCAGGCAGTAGCAATTAAGCATAAGCTGAACTTCTCAATTTCATGTCTAACATACTGAGGAGAGGAAGAACAAATACACAGGATCTGATCCATTCCAGATATCTCTCCACTGATATTATTTAAATTGTACCTGCATTTATTATACCCCATATTAGATATTCAAATTTAAAATGAAACAGTTCCCATATATTGCAAATCTGATCAATTGGTTCCCTTTCTTGAAGGGTGAGCTGACCAAATGTAGGCTGTTGAAACTGGCAAAGTTTTAGTATTGACTGCACCTGGAGATTAATGTTCACACAGTTTTTACATATTGGCTATGCAAAACACTACAACTGAATCAAAGGAACAAGACAAAAGTCTTATTTTTTAATATATTCAGAATGTAAGACTCTTGGTTAATGTAATTCAGTACACAGGAGCTTCTTTTTTTGAAGGCACCAGGAAGGGCACAGTCTCTGAACACATCTGAAGAGCACAGGGAGTAGAGCAGAAAGCACAAATACTTGCAGCTCGAGTCATGTTTCATTTTCTTCTTATTTAACAGAACATCTTTTGAAAAATCTGACACTTCTTTCATGCTGCCCTTTTTCGAGGATGAATTTTTGAAGATTACCTTGAAAAATTAAAGCATCTCTTAGATGGGATACTCTTGTTTTTAACACTTTATGAAAAAATCAGCATAATTTGGAGAAGTTTTTGCCCAAACTCACACACAAAGCTTCTTCATTCTGAGCTGAAGGGAAATTGAGCCAATTCCATCAAGGTTCTAGCCCACTGTCTTCAGACTTTAATATAGCATGTGAGAGGTGTTAATGTCAGAGATTTTCAAGATATTTTGGTTTATGCTTTTGGCATGTAAAGAGAATGTAAATTACTTTGAGCTTGGAAACAGATATGCTGTGAAACTAAAAAAAAAAATGAAAAAAATAATTCTCTGTGATTCCTTCTGTTCCTTTAGAGAGAATCTCAAACTGCAAGATCCTTTCTTTACTTGTCAAACACTGGTTTTGATTAAGACCAAAATGATGACTTAAGACCTACATTATATTCTAAAATAAAGAATGCAAACAATGAATTTTTTTATTTGTATACATCTAAAATCCAAAGTGATACTTCAAAAAACCCCTGTAAACTTGTGTTTCTGACTGTAAGGGTAGAAGGGGCTGATGGGTGATGGCTTAATGGACAGGAGTTCTTGGAAAAGAGTTCCTTCCCAGGAAAAAATACCGAGGAGCCTGCAGAGTTCAGCCTGAGCTCCCTCCCATGTTGGAACAGGTCATTCCCTCTCTTCCCCAGTGTTTTCTAGATCACTCCATGTGCCAGTGGCAGCTGTCACTTACACTGAGGGTGTGCCTTGGAGGTCTCTCTTGGAATTCACAAGTGTGTTTCCCCTTCTGTTTCCTGAGTATCTGTGTATCTCTCAGAGAAGAGAAAATGCCACAAGGAGAAGCCATATGCTTGATGGATCACTCAAAGCTATTCCTGGTTATTTTCTGTTAATTTCCTACTTGTCATTTTTTATGTGAAAAAAACAGTGGAAGTGATTGATAGACATAATTTTCGTTGATTACAATTATGTCCTTTAAAAAATTAAGTCAGTCTAAGGATTAACATGTATTTTTGGCAAGTGGGTATTTAGCTGGCATCCACTTGATGAGCAGAGCTTCAGGACAAATTTTTTCAAAGCAATAGTTACCACTACACCATTATTACTTTTTTTTTATTTTTTTATTTCTTAGTTACTGCCCCCAGCCAGAATGATGATTATGAGCTCCAAGGAAAGAACTTGAGTATTCATCTCAAAACAGAAAAGCTGGAGAGGGTAAATAACTTAAAAATCTTTTGAGTTCTCCTTCCTCCCCCTTCATGATGCAGGTAAAACATCTGGGCAATACTGCTAGGCTGACCAACTTTAAAGTATAAATGACAGACAGAATTTTCTGTTTGGGTAGTTCTTTCATGTTGCAGGCCAATATTTCAGTTTATGTATTGGGCAAATTACTGTTTTTGTTAATCTAATTACTGATTAACTCTTCTGGGAATCAGAACATCCCTCAGGATTTTTAAAGCAGTTATTAAGGACAAAGGGGTTTGCTTATTACACTCATCTGTATTCAAGGTTAAATAATATCTGAACATCTCTCAATTAGGAGGAAAAGTCACTGAGTGGCTCTGGAATAAAAGTGTTGTCAGTGAGAGTGTACCAGGATACAAAGGCTCTTTGAAGTGTAGCTCTTTAATTACTCCCCCATGTCCCTGCAGTCATTATCCTTAGTCCTTTCTTTTTTCACTCCAAAATAAGTTTTTTCCTTCCAGGCACTGAATTATCTTGGGATTCAGCTCACAGATGAACAGCAGCAAGCCCTAAGGCAGCAACTTCATAAAGATTCTAAAGGAACAGTATCTTTTGGAGGTAATAATTTGTTAATTACCATAGAAAATAATGAAAAGTAGGAATACAGAAATTATGTATAATAACGATTAATATAATTCTTGTCAGTATTGGGTTGCTGCTGCAAATAAAATGATAATTTGAGGCAAGAACCTTATTTTGCTGTATAAAAATAAGCTTGGAGTTCTACTTGAAACTAAGTAGTGGGAATGCAAATCACAAATTTATTTTATTAAGGGCAGCCTTGGGAAAGTTTTATTTTGTGCTCACAAAATCTTGAATTTTTTGTTCTGACAATGGGGAGCTGTAATTTTTCCAGAAATCACTTGGGATAGTTTTGATGGTTAAAGAGGCTTCTTGAAGCAAGTAAACTCATGGATCACTTAATTTTAGTGTGTGGGAAGCAAGAACATTTCAGCTGTTGCAGATAGAAACAGGTTTGCAGGGAGACCATCACAATTCTTCCAGTTAAACCTAATTCTGATCAGAATGAGTGGCTTCTTGTGGTTGTAACAATTTTGGTTGATGATATGGACAATTTAAAAATATTTTTCAGAAACTGTGAGACATGATGGTTCTGATGCTAAAACTGATGGAAATTTTACTTTTCCTAAAGTCTATGAAAAACACGAGTGTGTGAAAAATAGTATTTTGTACTTAAACATCCAAAAAGATCAGCAAGAAAAATACTGGATGTTCTGTCAGATTTCATATGGAGTAAACAGACCTTTATATTTCCACTTTTCTGCCATAAAATCATTTTGGATTTAAAAACTCTGGAGCAGAATTTTTAAATCCAAAATGTATGGGAAATCTAAGTCATATTGATTGTGCATTAGAGACTGTTTGTATTTAAAATTTTCAACCTGGTCAACATCAATTTTACCAAGCCTCTATCAAGGGTTTAAAGGGTCTAGAAAGGAAACCTTGAGCTCTGAGCCAGCAGGAAATTTTTCCTTTTTCCTGTCTCCTCTGGTAAGGTCAGCTCAGTGGGAAGGGCAGGTGTGTACACCTGTTGTGCAGATTTATTTCATTCTTCACAGACACCTGCCAAATGCAGAACTCTCAGGTACTTCGCAGGTGAGCTTCACACCACCTTGGTTTTCTTTTCTCCTTCACAATTTGATTTGAAGATATTTCATTCCACAATATGTTTGGGCATTTTTATTCTTACCAGCTTTACCAGAACTTTCTCTCTGGAGATACCTCTCTGATTTTCTTTTTTTCCTTTAGAATACTGCATTTATCAGAGTGGCTGTTCATGGTGATCTGTTACTAAACTCAACTTCCAGACTACAGCAGCAAAATCTGAACTGTTTTTTTCCTAGATTTTCTTGAAGTTTCAAGGAATCTGTTGTCTGTGCAATCAAATTCAACTGATAATGGCCACAAATCTGAAACCTTTGGGATCAGTGAAGTTGCCAGCTTACAGGACTCACAGGTAAAATGTGTGCCTGGTCAGTGTTTTAACAGTTGGGAGGAGATTATCGGAGAGTTTATTGTATGTAAAATAACTCCAAATGTTGGGCAGGTGTTTAAAACAGCTCTGCAGCATGGGGTTCTTTAAGATAACCTAGTTTCTGTGAAGGTTTTTAAGCAGCCTAATTTGTAGAAAGTAGTTAATGTAATTAAATTGTCCTTTGTTGTAAGTCTGGACAACATTGATTTACTGAGGTTTCTTAATAGAATTTGGATTGCTACAACCTGTGTGAGTGAGAAACAATTACTGGGCCCAGTGATTTGAACTGCTGCTGCAATGAAAATCATTTTATTCTAGAGGTGACTTTAAAAAAGAGCATTTTTAGTATATGAACACTAAAATAAAATGCCTTATTATTTAAAATATTAAAGTAGTGATGTATTCTTGATACTTCAAAAAACACTTTATTAATCAATTTTAAAAGGAAAAGCAATTTTCATTTGGAAAATAATCTGTTTAAAATTTTATTAAACATTTTTAGCATTTTCAGATCTATAAATCATCCTAAAATTAAGATTTTTTTTTTCTTGTTTTACTAACAAGAACTTTTAATATAAGATGTTAAAGATTATGGAAGGCAGAGTTAGCAATCCATTCCAACCTTTTGTATTTGTATACACACAGTTTGTAACCTGTGATTCCTTAGAGGATGATGTGGAAAAACTTAAGAAAGAAAGAAATGAAGCTTTAAAAGAAATGAGCAAATTAAAGGTAACACTTGTTTTTTATTTGCTTTAAATTATTCAAGAGACTAGAGGCTTTTTTGAATGTATATAGGAATTTACTGGTTCTTTGAATTTCATGTGCAGTTTTTCATAGATAAATAAAATGGCAGTGAAAACAGTCCTAATCATGTTTGAAGATTGCTTACAATATATTTGTGGAGACAGTGAATTTTAGCCATTATACTGAATGCTAACACATTTTTTGATCTGGTCTATAGAGGAATGAGACTAAGCAAACATTTCACAAAAGTGAATTTGGAGAAATGACTGATTTGCATGGCAATTTTATTTAAAAATGTGTGATCCTAGTAACTGCAGAGTCTGAACGCGTGCTGATACTTCTGAAAAGAATCAGAACTGAAGGATAAATTAATCTGTGTGCAAAATTAATACATATTTTCCCAGGCATTACAAAATTCCCAAGTCCTAAAGCAACAAATATTATTTCTTAATACTGCAGGTTGCTACCAAATTCTTATGGTCCTGAATTTCTTTTTTAGCAAACCATAAGATAGGACGTTCTGTGTTCAGCATACATAACTCTGGTTCTTGAACAGGACTACTGAGCTTGGGGTAAAGACAATTTTAAAAATTGCCCCTTGGTCCAAAAAATTTCTTGCTGTAAATTACAGAAGCATTGGGTTGAAATGGCCAGAGGTCAGTTCTCTGTTCTGTGCATGATTCTTCTTCTGAGAGCTTTGCACTGAAATGAAAAAAGAACCTCATTTTCATAAAACACAGTGAATACTGACCAGGTGTCCCTAAATTGCTGATGTGGAAAACTGACAATGATCCATCTATAATTAATTGCCTGATTTCTTACACTCTTTTACACACATCCCAGAAATGTTCAGTAAATAATTCTAAAATACTCAGGAAACTTAAACAGCATCAATGAACTCACAGATAAGTTAGCTTTTAGAGATGGTTTTATAAAAGCTGTTGATAGAAGTTAAGTATTGTTATCTGTAGTTTTGAAAGAGCTAATTGCTTTAGGACCAAAACTCTTTCTCTTTAAACTTATTTATTATTCTTTTTTATTTTTTTAATAGGAAGAATTGTCTGAATCTGTGAATTTACAGAAGCAGTTAGCAGAGCAGCTACAAGTAGTCAAGCAAGTATGTTGAAGTCTTTACAAATTATAATAATTTTAAAATTTTTACATTTTTTTTGTGGAAGGGAGAAAGGAGCACTTCTTTTTCTCTTAGTGCTCCTATGGACTATACTTTCACACTGATTTCAACACAAAGGTGGTTCTTGTGTTACTACAGAGCTTTTGATTAAAAGCAGAGAATTGATTCTTCAGTTTTTAGAGCAGTAATCTATTTCTCTGCTATTAAATTGAGATAGGAATCCTGAGACCAGCTGGATCAATGAAGTGGGATAATGATGTAGTAGAACCTTTCTAGGCTGAAGTGTTCTTGAGGAGATTTTGCTGTTCTTAGGCAACAGTTGCTTAATTTACAGTCCTAACATTAACTACTTTATATGTCAACCAGTCTAAAATGTGAAAAAATTACCAGGAAAAAAAGTTGAAGTCAGGGTTTTCTGAGGAAAGTCTTGTTTCTGCTTCCAAATCTGTCTATAATTATGAGCCAATAAATCAGAGTATTTGGCTTCCTTGTGTCTCTTAAAGGAAATTCCCAATTAAATGTAAGTCTCCTGTCATTTATAGCCTGGATTCAAAACCAGGGAACTTTCCTGTTCCCTCTTCCTCCTGACCACCCTGTCAGCTTTTCCTTCTAATGAGCTGACTGCTTTCCTTCCCTCCTGCACTGCTGCACCTATTCTTTGCAGGTTTCTCATGTCAGATGTCATGTGAAAATGCAAGATAAAGTTTAAAATTGCCCTGTATTAAGATTAGTTTTATATTTTGCTCCTAAGAGTCGTTGAACACCTTCATGATCACTTTTTATTCCTTGAATATACAAGAGCTTGCTTGAAAGCTTTTTCCATTAGTATTGTGTTGTTTCCTTCTGTACACTGTGGGAAATAAATTGAGTTATATTCTGGATAAAATTTAACTGGAAGATTGTTCCAGTAATGCACTTGAAGTTCCCATTCTCTAATGGCTTGACTGTGTTGTTCTAGACCAGAACACTTGTTCAGTGCATTAGTCCAGACTAGAGCTGGTACAGAGTACAATCCCCAGTACAAACCTGCTTTTCCTGGGAAGGCAGCCTGGGACAGGGCTGGTTTAAGATGTTTTAGGTGGCAGCAGTGCCCATTTGCCACCACTCGAGGTCCTCCCACTTTTATTTTTCTCAGGTACTCTCGTGTGGTGGTGAAATTCAGTTTTGCCCTGCAAACCTCCCAGGGATAAATACTGATTTTCTTGTAGGCATTGAAAGGGTTCCATGTAGCGAAGTGAAAGAGAAATACTAAATTATATTTAATTACAGCATTGTATGATCTATTTTAAGAGGTAAAAGTGGGTTTTTAATGGACATTTTGTTCTGTTTATACTTGGTGCATGTTCAAGTGTTTATATATATATATATTTCTGTTGTTTAAAAGCAGTATTGGCACTGAGATTCATGGTGATAAGTTTTTTTTAAAATAGGCTACTTATAGTACAAGTTGCCATTTAACTTCTGATGTGCATTTCTGCTTGAGCTCGTTAGTGAAAGGAGTTAATGAGTACATTATTGAACCCTAATGGCCTGATTAAAAGAAACGAACAACCAAACTAAACAAAAAACCCAATTTAAGGCTGTGCTTCAGGTCTGACTTCAGCATAATTTAAACACTTTTTTAAATGACTGCTTTCCTGAAAAAAAACAAGGTTTTAAATGAGGATTTAGGTTACCAGTCATATATTGATGTATATTTTGTGGTATTTCTGTTTTCTACTAATTGTGAATTGCAGAGATTACAGATTAATTAAGACAGGGGTACAAACATTCTGGTTAATGAACATGTTTTGTTAGTACCAATTCATTAAACAGTGCTTGACTCAGTAACGAACAGCATGAATAAACTCTTAAGATTAGAAATGCTGCTAAACTTGCAGTGAGGTAGGAATTATTTTCTAATATTGGTATGAGACAATTAAAAGTCATTAATTGATCTATTTTTGCTTTGAAGTTGTGATATAGCACTATATCTTTGGGGCTTCCTTGAAATCATACGTAAGCTGAAATTGGCAGAAGACACAGAAAGGCACTTTTGAGTACCTGAAGTCTTGCCAAGAGCATGAATGTGAAATCTGTAATGATGTCTTCTGTCTTCCTGGAGGAGTTGGACTGGATCCTGTGCTGCCTGAGAGTCCTGGGGTATTTCAGCCTCAATGATCCCTTCTGTACTACAGCTTTTTCTGGGCACTTTCTGTCAGCTGCAGCACTCAGCTAAACGTAGAAAATGGGAGATACCACTGTTTGTGGTATCCCAAACTCCTGGCCTTGGTTCATAGGGCTGAGATTTGCTACTCTGTGGTTGCTTTCTCTAAGGGGAAAATAGGAGATTTGAATGACTGCTATTTTTTGGAAGCAGTATCTAACGTATTTCACCTTGCTTGAAAGAAGTTTGGTTCATTTCATTAGGTTTTTTATTTTAATACATAGTAAAGATATTCAAAGTTCTTTTAAAGGATTATTTCAATATACAGTTTTTGTAGAATTAACCAACAAGCACAATTGATTTTTAACTACAATTTCATGTAGTTTAAAAGAATATCTTAGTTCTGGTGTTTGTGGTGGCTGGAATAAAACTTGGATGAAACCTTCTTACAACTCAAATTTATCCAAGGAAGACATAGAACAGGGCTTAGGAAGAAACACCTACCTTGAAGTTGCTTTTTTAAGGATTCAGCTTCTCTCCTCCAGCTGTTGTTCATTATTGGTTGTAGTGGCTTCATACCAGATCAGGACAATGAGTCCCATGAGGTGTTCATATAAATGAAATATTAGCAGCTGCAGATCCCCTCTCTGTTATGTCTTAGAATCCTAGATTGGTTTGGGTTGGAAAGGACCTTAAAGCTTATCTCATTCCACCCCCTGCCATGGAAGGGGATACCCTCCACTATCCCAGGTTGCTCCAAGCCCTGTCCAGCCTGGCCCTGGGCACTTTGTCATACATTTGAGTGGGACAAGAGCTCATGTGCTGAAGTGGGTATGACCCATCAGTTCTTCACTGGTGGGGCGCCCTTACCTGCCAGGTGAGAGAGCCCACTGTGCCCCCCCAGGACCAATTCCAGTAACTGGAGAATGGGAAAACCTGATGGAATCATTTCCCTTTGTGCCCCTCTGCTCTAGCAAACAGCTCTGGTGTGTCAGACAATTTTGCTAATTCAGTTGTAGTGTGTGTAATTGTTTCATTGTAATGTAAGAAGCCATTGTTCCTTAATTATTCCTTTAGGTCTTTCACTGTTGAAATCTGGTCATACTTAGTCTGCTATTACAGAGAAATTAATATTCAACAACTGGGGTTCTGAAAAAACAATGGAGGAGTAAAGGCAATTCTGGATTATAAGAGATTAAACCTTTATCTCAAGGATGTCTTCTTTCAAAATGAAGACCTCCCTTTTCATAATAGCAATTTTCTCTTCACTTTTCTTATGTCAGTTTATTTAAATAATTCCTAAGTGTGGGTTTTTAAGATGCCACCCTTTCTCAAGGCCTCTGTGTTCATTTATATTAGTCAAACTTAACGTCACAGAATCTTTTCACTTTTGTCTCCAAGAGTCTTTTTCCCACCTCCAGCCTGTTTCCCAAGGATGCCTTTGCTGCTGAAGGCTCCCAACTCATCCTCTGTAGCAGCAGGACCCAGCTCTTCTTGCTGTTGACTCATTTTTTTTCTTACAGTGGCAAGAAAGTGCCTCCCCAAAGGCAGTAATTTGACCTCTGCTTCTGTAGGTTGATAACTTCTTAGAAGTCCTTGTGTTCCCTGAGTTGTTTCTAGGAAAAAGGAGTGCCAGGAGCAGCTTGCAGGAGGGGTGATTGCTGTGCTGTCAGGGAGTGTGAGCAGTAATGACCCTCACACTGCTCTTGGTGAACACAGCAGTGACACCAGTGTGAGGAAAAGCACACATGGAGCAATAAGCTTGGGATGAGTCTGTGCTTCCAGGTGCAGGTGGTCCCTGTGCAGTTCACCTAATGCTTCCAAAGGAAAAAGAGAATTATTCTAGTTGCTGTCAAAATGAAGGTCACTTAAATGGATCTCTTAGTGCTTGTGCCCTGTAACAGAAACCTCTAAATTATGCAACAGCAATGTCACCTGTGTTCACTAATGGGGTTACTGTTCTGCATGTGTGGTTACTTCCACTGCTCTATTTTCTGAGAGACCAGGATGTCCCTGGCCATTGTCCAAATTGGTATTCTGTTGCAGAGATGAGGAAGATGATGTACTGGTTATATGTCACTGAGATTAGCTGATTTATGGCCCACAATATATTGTCTGTTAAGACTAACAGTGTAGAGAATGAAGCTCTAATGAAGCTGAGATTGATGGAGCATTTTACAGAAAGACCATTATCACAAAATATAGGAAAACCTGACTTGAAGGATATTGATTGTACAGGACAAATGCTTCTACATTAGGAAAGAATTAAATCTGTATTTTTAAGTTTAACTGACCTCTCTAGACATTTCTATTATGACACCTTTTATATGCAGTTTTTTCCACAAAACAGGAAGATCTGGTCATCTGGGTTTTTTAGAAACAGCAATTTCAAACCTAGCTTCTAGAAGGTTATTTCCTCCATGTTAAAGAGTCATCATGTGTTTCTTCTCAATGGGAGGAGAAACACCCACCTGTTTTCCCTCTAGTTCCATTCCCAACCAGGATATAATTATAATTATAAGATGCAGTAGGTAGACCAGGAATAGAATATTCACCTAAGTATCCTTAACTGAGCAACTTCTACAAAAAACTTCTAGCTATGTGAATTTGTGTATTTAAATCTGATAACTTTAATTATTGAGAAAATTGATGCAAAGTGACTTTACTTACAGATTAATTAATAGCTGAGGGAAAAGATGGTTCAGTGATTTTAGTGCCAGTGAGCCTGTACATTTTGTATGAGCAGTTTGTTTGTTTTATTCCTGGATGAGTGTAAACTGATCCACTGTAAAGACTTTTAGTTTGGCTTTCTAATTTACTGATCAGTTAATTTCAATTAATATTCAGTCCTAAAATGAACTGAGCAATATCTTGAAAGGAGATTTTGCAACATTTAGGGATTATGTTAGCTGAATTAAAAGCTAACAGTTTCTGGTTTTCTGTACATTATATCTGTCTATCTCTCGCTCTCTATATAGATATAGATATAAATTTTATCTATCACTCTTCTGTGATAATCCAGCATATTAGGAGCATAGTAGGACCAGGAATGAGGCAGAAAAATTGATTTTATAAAAGAAGCACTGATTCTGAAAAGAGTGTGGACTGAATTACTTGCATTAAAAGTCTGTCTACATGATGTGTGAGCTGTAACTAGAGTGTGAATTCATGCAATAAAAATGAAATTAAGTAACATCTCATTAAGGTACTTTTTTGGTGTGGAAGCAATGGGGCAGATCAACAGCATCTGGTGCATTTCAAGAAAACCTTTCATTCAAATAGATTTTCAGTAATTATAGAACTTGATATTTCATTTATTAATAAAATTTTGTCTCTGTACATACCTGGTTTTCATTTGCACATAATGTTAAAAATCAGCAATTGAACCCTCTAACCATGAACACTAACAGGTAGCCCTGATGCCAACTGCAATACTTGTGAGCTAAATCTGTTTTTTCCTTGGTCGCTGGAGTTGTAACTTCTGCACTGAATTATACAACCTGCAGGAAGCCAAGGCAGCTGTGGAGGAGAGCAGAGCCCTGCGCAGCAGAATTCACCTGGCAGAGGCTGCTCAGAGGCAGGCCCGGGGAATGGAGATGGACTATGAAGAGGTGATTCGCCTGTTAGAGGCTGAAATTGGAGAGCTGAAGGCTCAGCTCGCTGAGCATTCCGGCCAAAATAAAGTAAGCAAAGCCTGTCAGAGTTACCATGGTTTCCTTGCTGTTGTCATGTATCTGGTTTTCATTTTCTTTTCATCTGCTTTTCTAAAGTAGGTCACTGTTTGTCTTTTATTATTCAATAACTGGGATGATGTGGATTGAAGAGGGTAATGTGAAGTGTACAAGGCTTCCTTTATCCAGACATCTTTGGGCTAGGAAAACAGGAGCTCCCAGCATATGTGGGTTATAGGTCAGAATGGCACATCTCAAACCTTAAGCATGGAATAGTTTCTGGGCTGCAGATATGTTGTCTTTGAAGACTACACCTTGCACATATTTGTATGCTATTGTACTCATGTGAAAATGGCCTTCAGGTTTATGTTTCTGTTAGGCAAATAACAACCATGTAAAGTCCAGTCCTGTTCCAAAGTAAATTTAAATTTATTCAAGGTAATCATTTGAATGCTACTAATCCTGCAAAAAAAATTTAATTGAGCCTTATATTTTAAGTCTGCTTCATCTCCAGCGAGGCATTTCAGAACAGGCTAAGAAATAAAATATTTTATGCACTTCAAAATTTTTTTTCATAACTCCTGACCTACGTTTTAGACACAGTTTGAACAAGTGCAAGCAGGTTGGCATTTGTGAGGTTACCTTGTTTTTCTCATGAAAAACCAATGTGCATATGACCTGGTGAAGAAAACTGACTGAAAAGTTTCCTTGTTTCATCCTGAGAATTAATTTAATATTTCAAGACATTAGAAGGTAGAGTCCAGCTCTGGGGTAAACAAGCTTGCAGAGAACAGCTTAGGAAGCTGTGGCTCCCAGGAGGAATTCCTGTCATCTGATTGTGAGTGATAAGGTGAATCACACCCTGGATGTTCTTTCTGAACATCTGGGTGAGATGTTCCATCTTTTATGGAAGTGTTCTTGCATCACTGTTTGTTTTCTGTAAATAGCCAAATTTTAAGAAATTCATAGAGTATGGGTTGTTTCCCTGGACATTTGTTCCAGAGATTCCAGCTTGAGTTCCTGAAATTCTGGCTGAGTACTGCAGTACCTGTGTGGAGATTTGAATCTCTGCATTTCTTACCCAAAAGAAGCAGTATCAAGTTTCAGGCAGGGTCACACCTGGTTTTTTTAATTTAATGCCTGAGTAAATCTTCCCCTAAAACACACTCACTAAACAGAATATAACATATGTTGATGCATAAATAAAAATCAGATTGGTCCCTCTCACTTTTTCAGTGTGAAAGAGTGAGTTCTTTCACCAGCTTCTTCTCCAGACTGGACAGTGAAATAACCAAAAATAGGTGTTTGAATCAACAGATTCTTTGACATTCAGGGAGATGATGGTTCTGCTGCTTTGTGCAGTGTGTACAAACAAATTATTTGCTTCCAGTAAAGTTAGTAAGTGGGTTTTGTTGATTATTTTGTAAGGGTTTTAGAGTAGGTTGTGTGTTAGTGTAATATTTTCTGAAAAATCGCTTTGCCAGGATTTCTTCTCCTGGGAAGCTGAGAAGCCTCAGAGAGGAATGTAAATAATAATTATCTGATTGCTTCTCCTTGTGTTTTGCTGCTGTGGAATGTAATAGGTGATTGTTTGATTGGTTCCATGTGAATTGTTTTAATGACCAATCACCATCAGCTGTGTCAGACTCTGAGGAGTCAGTCACAGGTTTTTATTATTCACTCTTGTTCAGCTTTCTGATATATCCTTTTCTCTGTCTTTTAGAATAGTTTTAGTATAGCGTTTCTTTTAATATAATATCACAATATAATAAATCAACCTTCTGAGAACATGGAGTCAAAATTCATCTCTTCCCTTGTCCTGGAGAGCCTCACGAACACCACAGTTGTAGGCTTTCACAATGATCACCTGCAGTGTGATGCAAAAGTTTATTTATAACTACAATGGTTTTTCTGTATTTTGGAGAGATCTTTCTAGATCTTGTGTCCCGCAGACAGCTGTGCTAAACAGACATACCCAGGTACACGTGGGGACTTTAGTCATGGTCCTGTCACAGGAACGGTGCCAGGAGCTCTAATGAAACCCAGAGCCTCCACAGCTGGATCTAACAGGGCTCACATCTTCTGTGCTGAGGGAGGAAGGGATGCATAACACTGATCAATAGGTTATACAAGTGCATGCAGAGGCATCCTAGGGGGTGATTTCCTCCAAGATGTGCCATAATTACTGTATGGATGCAAACCAGGGGACTGAGTTTGTTCTGGCTGTTTATGCACCCTGCTGAGATACTGTCACCATCAGGTTGGTATTTTTCATCCATTCATCAGTCAGTTCAAGCTCTCTTTGTTTTCTGTTGTCTTCGAATTTTAGTTTACCTTTCTATCATTTGCCAAAATCTGTTGCAGTTTGGTGCTGATTTGCCAGCTGCTCAGGCATTCCAGTTTTATGTTTTACAGAAATGTAGAAAAGAGCGTGTTAAACATTCCAAACACACTGTTCACACTATGTGTGATCCAAGGGAGGAAAATTATTAGAATAAAAGCCTTAAAATACTTTTCCCAGGAGAACATTCATGACTTGAGAAAGAGGGTTACAGTGCTTGACTGCCAGCTGCGGAAATCAGAGTCGGCCAGGAAGACATTTGAGGTGGCCACTGAAAAATTGCTACAATTTGTAGAGGTAACTTTGCCTTTCATTTTTAACAATATCTTGTTTGGAAATTTCTTTTTTGTTGATGTTTGTGAGGAATGAGCATAATAAAATGGCTATAAACCAGTTTGCAGAGATTCTTTTGTTCCTAGAAATAGAGATGATGTGTAAGTGTGCAAATTAATCCAGAGGTTTACATAATCTTTGTGTTTTGCTGTACTGGGCAAATGAAAATGATCAGATAATTTTTTCCACCTAAACTCTATCGAGTTCCGTAAAACTCCTCAGAAGAAAAAGGCACAAAAGCTAATAGTTGATAATTCTTTGGCATGTTATGAAACAATAACAAAAAAGTGATGTTGTTATATTTACTTTGTTTAAAGGGGTTATAGTATTTTGGTTTTTTACTTGTGCACTTCTAGCTGGGAGACACTAGACTCTTTAATTGCAAACCAAGTCCCCCACTCCCAAGTAGAACATCAAATTATAAGGTATTAAGTTTTTGACTGTGTTGATTTATAAACTGTTAACTTCTTGACTATGACCAACAGGTTGTGCATGAAATACTTTCAGATAACTCTACTTCTTCAACTATTTTAAGGTAATGAAATGGCAATATTAATAGTGGAAAACTCTACTATTGTTTCCAAGTCTCAAAGAACTGCCTTGTAGCTGGTTTTCTCTATATTTTTACTGTATAGTTCTGGGTGTCATTTTATTGAAGGAGAGGGAATGGCATGAATTATAAATTAGGCTTTCAGGGTACAGCTTCATTAAAAACCTCTGAATTAAATTAAAACAGTTAGTAATTACATAGCTATGATTGTCTGGATGTTTCCATAAAGTAATTATAATGTACTAATGATTAGTTAAAATGCAAGGAACCTTAACAGTGGGTTATAATTTTTAAATATATTTTTTAGATTTTCCTAGGTGATTTTGCATCACAATGAATACAGTAGCATAAAAATAAATTGATAAAATGTATATCCATTTACATTTTGTTACTTTTCTTGTTTGAAAAGCTGCTGGGGATATTCAAGAAGGTGTAAGCAGCCTTTGGTCCTTCAGAAAATTGGCATGATGGTGCCTATATATTGCAGATAGCATTTCATTAATATTTATGTAACAGTAAAATTGTTCAGTCTCTTTCCTGCAGTTTTTTCAATACAGCTCTCATGAAAATCAAATGTATTTAAGTGAAGTGAACTGGAACTTTATTTCAAAAAACCTAGGCAGGCTCAGACCAGCTAGGCTATCATAGATAATCAGTGAGATGCAGTTCCCATTGGCACTGCACACAACAACAGTGTTGTCTGTTTTATGAAGTTCATACAATTTATTTTAGTGAATGGATTAATTATCAAATACTAAGCCAAGGTGACAAACTGACTGGCTAACAGCAGAGAAGATAAGAATTGGGTCCCATGAAGCAGTGTCCCTTCTTAAATGCTGGTATGAAAATTCTTCCTGACACCCTCTGAGTCCTTGACACTGCATTTTGAGTTCTGAATGTTATTTGAATTGAACTTTCCAAAAACCTTCATTGTTCAGCCAGGACTGCTGCTGGGGCAAACTCACTGATTTGGGAGCGTGAATCTTTTTTTTCATACAGTGAGAACAAAACCACTTTAGAAAAGTTTACCTTATGGAAAGGAGCAGTTTCCTTTATCATATTCCAAATAAACACTTATTTTTTTATTATCTTAGTGACAGGAGAACATTGTCCACTAAAGCACTTCTGGCTCGGCTGGGAAGGGTCGGACCTACTGTCACAGCAGCTCTTGCAGCAGAAGCCAGGGACCTTGCCAAGTCTGTCCGTGCCATTTTGGAAGTAGATTGTGAGTGAGTGTGTCCATCTCTGTGTGCTTTGAAATCTGGTATCAGTTCATCAGCCAAGAAGATGGATCATTTCATTTAAAATTGGATGTGAACTGGCTGAATAAATCATTCCTAGCATGGAAGGACAGAGCTGGTTCAGTGTCAGCTCAGGCTGCATCTTCATCAAACTATAATTAGAATATAAAGTTATTCCAGAGTACATTTCTTCACAGGAAAACTTAAAGCACAAAATTAATGTCAAAGTGAGGAATATGAAAATTACCAGAATCATGTAAAACTAGCAGAATTTCATTACTTTAATTCTCTGTTTTTCATACTGGAATATTTACAAAATGTTATTCTGCTGGATTTACATGAACATGTATCAAAGTGTTTTAATGAGGATGTTGTTGCTGTAGGGAGTGAATGTAGGCAGCAGTTCCATTTGGAGATATCCACGTATTTCCTCAGGTCATGAACAGAAATCTCTTCCCATTGGTGAAAATGATGGTAATTCATGAGAGTGACTGTAAGAAACTGCATCAGTTGAAAATCTAAGAAACAGGTTTGAATTGTCATATAATTCCTGGTTCAGATCATTGAAATGATTGTGTATTTTGATGGTATTTGCCTATAGTTGAGCAGGCATGTCAGTTCTAATCCATTTTTGATTAATAAAAATTGAATAGAAATGGTACATCACAGGAGGTTTTGGAAAGGTGATTAATTATGGTTGTCCATAATTATTGTATCAAATATTGGAATAGTTTTGACTGTTCAGGAATTAATTTAGAAAGAGATTGAAAAAATTGTTGTTGAGAAAATAAGATATGAAAAATAGTTTATGTTATTTAAAAATCATTAATTTATTACTCATTCTGTGTCAAAGAAAGCAAAATAAGAAGATAAAATTTTTTCCAAAGTGTCCAGAATATTAGAGTTACCGGTGGAGTGAAAAGAATAGAAGTGACCAGGAGAGGAGATAATTGGTTTTCCACCTATGATAATCATAGTTCTGTCACACTGAATTGGTCTTATTACACTACACAGGAAATTGTGCAAAGAAAACTTTTGGTTCTAAATGCAGCTGAGTTCTAACATGTGGTTATGTCAAACATAATAGGTAAAATACATGTTAGAAAGCTCTGGAGGCTCAGCTGGGATCCATTTTATGAACCTGAGAATTAAAAATAGGTCTGCAGAGAAGGATTTAAAGATTGCACGTCATCTTTCCGAGTTCATTCTGATTTGGAGAGCATTACAGATAGATTTGGGCTCTGACAAGCTTGGGTATGAGATTAAAGCTTTAAACCTCACTGGCTTTTTTCTCCCTCCCCCTCCAAAAAAAAGTAGTTAAGGGAAAGGAAGTGTGTAATAGCATTCTGTCTGCAGTGTTCTCTGCCAGCTTCTCACTAAATGTTTTCCATGTGATCTGAAGTTTTCTTGCAGATGGACTGTCATAGAAAGGGGGCTCTTGTGTATGTGGCATTTCATAAATACCTTCCATCAAAGAGAAAAGTGTAATAGAGACTACAGTGCAGACTGAAGGGCTTTCTTTTTCCCAGGAAGGTGTCCACAGCATAATAATTTGTTGGTGAATTCTTAGAGAGACAACTGGAGTTAATATTTTTGATGTTGCTCAGTGGATCAGAATGTCTGGCTGGGAAACCTTTGTGGTACATTTTACCTTCTATTTAGAACTCCTCTTTCATTATTTGCTTCATTCTTGTAAATATGAAGTAAAGGAGCCCCAGCCAAAATTCCTCTTTGATTCATTTACAATACATGTGAAGCAAAGTCTGGGTGCCAAGAAAAGGTTGTAGAGTGTTTTTCCAACAGAAAACTGCTTCCTTTGTAAAAAATCTTCCTTGACAACCAGGTCAAAATGACATATTTTTAAGTTATCCGCACAAACTATCCCCTTCCTCTATAATAGCCTGACGTTTTGCCTGAGGGAAGAAGCTTGAAGAAGTTCAGTGTATTCCTGAAAATCTTCAAGAACATGTTGCCTTGTGATACTGCTGCAGATCAGCTTTCAGCTCTGCAGGCTGAGTGACAGCTCTGTGAAGGCACTTTGGTGATTCTTCGAGCGAAGACTCTGGAAAAAGAACAACAGCTCATTTTCCAGGGCTTACTGCTTCAGGATCCTCCAGATCCCAAAATGCAAATAATGAAGTAATAAACAGAATCATCAAGCTCATCCCGTGAAAGAGCCATTCTTCATCTTCTTTAAAGCCTGTAAGCTCTTTTTAGAAACCAAGTCTTGAGAGGCCGTTCTGCTTTGCAGAATGTGAGCATCTCCTGAACACTTGAAATTCCTTCCATCATACACAGGGTAATAATGCCTCAGTAAAGAACTGCAGCATTTAAAAGTAGTTGCTGCCTGCACTTAGTAGACCATATGGTGCAAATCATGCTAAAAAGAATAGTGATAGCATTTTCTTCTTTTCTATTACAAATTTAGAAAAGGAATACACTGGTAATGACCAAAATCTGATTAACCCTGGAACATACTTATCTCCTCATCAAAGAGCAGGCAATCAGCATTTCAAAATGGGCACTCTTATAACACAGCTTTCAAGTATTTTGGCTGCCTATTTTCTCCTTCTGCCTCTGGTACTTCTGTCCAAAAATACAATCTTGCTGTAATTGACACAATTCCAGCCATCCACATCCAGGAAGTGCTCTGAAGCCAGGTTCTCCACTCAGTGGGAACTCAAGCACTGAATTTGGAGCTATTTTATCCCATCACGTTCCTGTAATTTGCTCTCAGCCTGGGATCTGACACAAGGCAGTCATGCTGAAGTTCACTCAAATGATATCCAAAGTAATATAGATTCCAAAACTCCTACTTAATTTACTCATATTGATCTTGGCAGTCACTAAGCATTTGATTTTGAAGATCCTACAGACAGAAGTTTAGTTGCCTGGATCTTATATTCATTTTCCTTGAATGCTGACTAGGTAAGAGACTAGAAACTGCTGCTCAGCATCCATTAGTGCCTGTTCTCTTGATGGTTAAATTGCTTTTGATTTTTGGGCAATGCCTTACATCTTTGACATTAAAAGCTGAAACATTGCATCTATCCATTTCTTCTGTTTAGGGATTTTTCAGCTGTATTGTGTTCAAATGCCAAAACCATTCCATAGTCAGGAAAGTGTCAGTTATCCCTTCCTGTTCTTTTGACAGTGTGGGTGGAACTCAGCTATAGAGTAACAAGCCTTCACAAATAACAGTTTTGCTATTTTGAAAAGGGCCAATATTATTACGTATTCATATTTCTTTTGTTTGTTGCAGGCCTGGTGTGTTTGTTTATTACAACAGAATAAATGCTATTTATGTATACATTTATTATACATTATTTGTTTATACATTTTTGCTATTTTGTTCTTGAATCTTGTATTTTATGAACACAGCAGTGTTCATAACTTTGTGCATTGGCTGTAGTTCATCAGCCAGAACATCAGCTGTTCCCTCTCCCCTTTTTACCTTTTTCATTTACATTGAAATTCAGCTGTAACTGTGACATGGACAGGCATGTCGTGGTTAACTTCTGTCAGTTTGGCTCCTGATATTGAAGATGCTGTATCTTGTATTTTTAGTATTAGGGAAAATTATTTCCTGCAAGGTCCAGTTTGTGGGAGGAGTGTGCATTGAGGGAACACCTCTGACATTCTTTCAGCTGATGAACTGGAGCTGGACCTTTCCTTCCTCACTGCAAGAGCTGCCTGGGAAGGAGCAGCATAATGACAACTAAAGAGATAACTCTGTGTATTCATTGTTCTGGCAAGGCCATAAATATTTCAGTGGATTACTGAAATCAGAAATAGAAGAGACCTGATGAATTATACAGAGTATATCCTGAACCCAGCTGTACAGCTCCCTTTTTAATAGTTTTTGCTAGCAAAAGAATTAATATCACTGCTGTGTGCTTTAAAGGTAAAAAGCTTATATTTGTCAGCTAAACATTAGCTGAGACAGTACTTCCACTAGAAAATATTAATTTGGTGACATTAATATGTATTTTTCCTTTGAAACTTCTAACAACAGCAAAAGAAGGGAGTTATCCCAAAATAGAATTTATCAACTGTTTTATTCAAAGGAAAAGTTCACACTATTTGCTTGTCCCTGAAGGTTGATTTTTTTTTTCTCTCCTCTAAACAAAAATACTTAATGGGAAGATAGTTTCATGTTTGTCAAAAGTAATAATATTAAGTTTTTCAATGAACTTTTTGCTGTTGAATCTTATTTGAGTTGACATTAAAATGAAAATATAGACATCTCAGAATGACGTTATTTTAATTCTTACAATAAACATCAGATATATACAAGATGAGAAGTGGATCTATTTCACATTGTATTACACACTTGTTAAATTTTTGCCTTATTTTGGGAATATTTCATTATAAATCTGATAGCTTTTCTGCAACTCTTTAGATATATTGCGAATCAGACCACAGTAAGAAACCCAAAGGTGAACAACTTGCATAAAAATTAAAATTCAAAGTTGCATAACAAGGAAAATGGCTCCTGTAATCCTCATGCAAAAAAATCCAATCATATTTAATATCATTTTACAAGGATGCAGTCAAGAATGCAAAAGCTTTTTTTCTACATAACTGTTTACTTGCAGTAAGACTTTTAATTTTCTGGAAATCATTTAAATGTCCAATTTTGCCTGCCTGGTAAAAAAAAAAAAAAGAAGAAGAGTTATAACTCTCTCAGTGTTCATAGAACTGTAATTTCAAAAAGAAAATCTGTCCAAGAATTTGAATATGTTTAATTGCTACAGAAAATAAATGTTGCATTTAAGAAATGTAATACTGTGCAGTAATGAAAATAATTCTGATATAAATGAAATTGAATGTGCATAAAATAAATTTGAAAAGGGAGCACTAGACCTCTGAGACAAGTCCATTCTCTCTCCAGTCTGTAAATCTGATACAAACTGTTTCATTGACATGATTCCTACACCTTGATTAAAATTATTACCCCAATTTTAAAAAGGAATTTGAGTCATGAAGCAGCTGACTTGCTCCTTCATAGATAAGAACAACAAATACTCAAGGATTTAACAAAAGTCTTCTGAATTTAATATTTACATTTTTTTCTCATTAAGTGTCTTATTGACAGGAAATCCTGAAAGCAGTTTTTTTTTCCCTCCCTGGACAGTATCCTACAATAACTAGAATTTATTGTTGCACTAGAGATGCTATTCCCCAGCAGCCTTTGGTATCTGTCAGGTTTGTTAGTGACTTGTAAAAATTCTTTGCTTCTGGTTTATCCTTACTGTGTGTGATCTTTATGCAGTGCCTGGACTATGAAGCAGGGAGGACCTTTGCCCTGTCTGACCTGGAAATCTTCATTAGGAAAGGGATGACTGATGAGGGAGCACAGACAGCCATAGGCTCCCTTTCAGTTTTCTGAGAACATTTCTGAGTTGGGTTTCTTGCCTTCTTTATCGTTATTGCTGCAGTTCAGTGCTGTGGGTCTGATGCAAAGTTTCAGTGCTGTGTGCTGGATCCACATGAATTTTGTCATGTGTGGTTATCCACATATTTTTAGGTGATTTAGACTTACAGCTGTGGTTTCCAGGCTGTGCTGGGTCATCAGCCACTGAACTGCAAGACTCTCATGGCTGATTTACACCTTGTCTGCAGGACCTGGACTCTTATATTCTTTTCAATTACAAGATTTATTATGCTAAGCTGGGAGAGGTTTTGATGTTGGGTAATGATCCCTGACTCAAAAAAAAAAAAAAAGAAAAAGAAAAAAGTGAGGCTGCTAAGCTATAAGCATCATCACTGATGAAACAGTAATACTTAAGAGTTTATCTTTTAAAAAGCAGTGCCTATAATGTTAGAGAAATAAGTTATGCCAATGCAGCTAAATCAAGACTAATAAAAATATAACAGAAAAAACAATAAATAATAACCAAAAAAAGAAAACAAGACCAAAAAAAACCCTTTTGCTGTTTCACTTTCGGCTGTGGTTTTGTAATCTTGTTAGGTTTTGGTGTTAATGTTGGGGTGTGAATACAGCTGCTGTCTGACAAGCCTTAAAAACATTCCCTAAACCCTGTTTCTCTGGCGAGGATTGCCTTAGGTTTACAAGAAATACTTTAAAGGAGACAAGAGACGAGTTTTTTGGTGCATTAGATAATTAAAATGTATCACTTCCATGAACACAAGACATAAAAACGCCTTGCAAATGGGAAGCAGAAACAAATGTCTGCATATAATGTAAATTACACAAAAGTGTAGAAAAGTAGCACTCAGTAGTTTGCCAACAAGGCATCAGAAAAGATTTAGCAGGGAAGGACCTGCAGCAATTAGACAGTGCCCCCAGGAACACAGGTAATTATTAGCACAAACAAACAGGTATTTGTCTAGCATATCCCACTGCTTCTGTGCACCAGCTATTGCTATCCTTAGTTATCTTTGCCACTGGATACCTTTCCTTTGGCTTAAATCCTCCTCACTGTGGTTAAAGCCTGTTACTGCTGGTCTTGACCCTGCTACTTCCTCTTAGTGGCAGCATTTAAAATATTTGAAGAGCCTGTAGCATCTCCACCCTGTTTGCTGTTCCCCCAAATGAATTACACCGGTTTGCTGAATTTTTCTCTACCCCACATCTCTCCTGGCCACTTCCTTACCTGTGTATTTCTCTGACTTTTCTGCAGTTCATCAAAGTTATATTGAGTTCTGTACTTGAGAGCTTCCTGCAGGAGACAAAAATGGAATAACTTGTTTGCTTTAATATGAGCTCACACCATGTCCCAAATGGGGCTTCCTTTCCCCAGTAGCTCCATGGTACTGGTTCCTGTGAAGTCTGGACTTTATTCTGCTCCCAGAACCAAAGGCGTTGGGGTGTGCCCACTTCCCTCTGGGCAGCTGATTATCCACACCTTGAATACAACACTTTGTTGTTGTCCTTATCCAGCTGCACCCTCTTTATTTCAGACATTTGATCCAGTTAGTCAAGCCCTTAAAAATTCTAATCTTGTTTTTCAATGGCATTTCAAAGAAAGGTCCTTTTACCAATGGGTTTTAAATCCTGAATTATCCCCAAACTCCCCTTCCTTAGACTAAACCCACTCTTTGTTGAGTGTGAGTGAGGAATGACATTGTTTTCACCTAACTGGCCTTACTTGGGGGTGTTGTTACAGGGCCCAGGAACTAGACCCTGCTTATTTAATTTGGTGTCTGAGAATCAGAACATTACAGTAATTATGGACAAGCACAGAAGCCAGATAAAAGCTGACACTAATAAGGACAGAATAATTTTAGACCCTGATCAAATCAGAAAATAAATTTAAATATCAGTTATGAACAAGTTGCATGCTGATTTATTGGTGATTGAATATGCATGTTAATCCCCATGTTTCACAGCAAGGAAAAACACAATTCAGTGTCTAAAGCTAGTATTTCAAGACAGTTCTTTAAAGTGACCTAGATTTCAGAACTCTGTTGCTGCTGCTAGAAAAGCAAATTATTCTCTCTCCATTCACTTACCTTTAATGAGAAAAGATGAGTCAGCTTTTGAATAGGCACTGCCTGTCCTGACTTTCAAATCAAAACATTTTAATAATGAAAAACAAGTGATATTATTATATCTTAAAATACAGATGACCTAACAAGATTAGTGTAGTCTCATTAGGATAATTTTCAGCATTTCTAATCTCTGAAAAGAAAAACTTCATTAAAAGTCTAGGGACTTGTGTCATTCAGACTGTGACCCCTCTATGAAAAAAATAGTTGACTTTGTGCCTCTTTCCATACAAGTTATATTTGCTCTTGGTAACTATGGAGACTGAAGTCAAAACTCTCCAGATTCAACAATTTTACTGGATGGTAAATACTTCCTGAACTGTCTCTCTATTAATTTCTGTTGACATAATGCTTAGAATTTTGATACATTAATCCTTCATTATAACATGGTGTTTTGACATAAGGGAGGAAACAAACTTTGAAATTCTGTGGCACAGAGATGCAAATTGTTCCCAAGTTGGAGAAAATACTCAGGGGAGGCAGGAATTGGTCTCGGCCCCAGATCAGTGTCTGAAAGGCAGAAAATACCCTGGTGAGACAGGAATTTATCCTTGAAGGGTCAGTCCCAGATCCAAGTCTGACATCCTTCTGTTTGGACTGGCAGGGACAGCTCAGATTTGGGGAGCTGGCTGTGGGCAGAGGGGGATGCCCCAGTGAGTCTGGGTGTCACTGAGCACCTGGCTCTTCATTCAAGGTGACCAGAACCAAAGTGACCATGGCAGTGGAGCTGACCCAAAGCACTGTGTGTGCTTTTGGCAGGCACTGCTGAGTTCATTTTCTTTGAGCATCTAGATCTGGATTCATGCTGACAAGGGGAAGGGGGATGAGCAGCATTCCCTTTGTTGGGAATCAGTGTGTGCTGAAGCTGTCAGGGCTCATCTTGTCTCAGAGGGCTCGTAGGCTTTGCTGTCAGCTCCTGCAGTTGTCACATTTTTTCACTTCTCCTTAGTAGGTAGGAGTGAGAAGCTGAGGGCCAGCAGAGCTCCTCAGACTTATACAGTGTTCATTTAAATGGAAAGAAGCACAAGGAAAGTTGATTGCCAAGAATGAGAGAGGAAGCTTTTTGAAAAGTGAGTTTTAAGGAGAATTTGCTAGAGGAAAACATAATTACTTGGTGCTTGTAAAGGAGACCTAAAGGAGGTACAAAATGTATGTATGGCTCACACTAGATGTGTTACCTCACAGCATGAGGCATTTGGATCATTAACTGGGAGTTAAGGAGGGACATTTTTGCCTTGTGTTAGTGATTGCTAGTGATTGGGTATTGTGTTTAGTAACAGAAATTTTCCTTTCACTGTAAATGTTGTCTTTACACTTCAGGTAAAGTTCAGTATGCTAAATGGAGGCACTTGGTGATTTTTCCCCCCTTTGGATTTATAACAAAAAAGGAAATCTATCTTAGATTTTAAGAACTTTTAACATTATTTCTAAAATGTTTTAAATTATTTCTGAAATCTCTTCTTTTACCTATGTGTAGCTACAGGCTTTTTTATATCAGGCTAAAAGGATGTCTTGAGTTGATGTATTCTTACAATTCTTGCTTCAAAAGGAAAAAAATATTACTTTGGTCAGTCCTTGCTGTGAGATGAGCTGAGCAGAGAGTGGTTCTGTCTCTCAATTGTAGGTGGTTCATGCCAGCCCCTTCTGCAGTTTAATTTCATCATCAGTGCAAAAAAAGTGAGATATTACTTAGCAAGAAAGGCATATCATGTAATACTATTGCTTTTTAAATCTCAGACAATTTCTGCTCAATTCTAATTTTAGACAGCCATTTTAATTTGTTACCAATGAATGCTTTCTAATTAAACTTGCATTTAACGATCACATGCGTCAGTGAGCAATGGGAGCTGACAGTGATGGAGGTGGGTGGGTGGCACAATAGATGCTGACAAGAGACCTTGATCCAGGAAGGGAAGGAGATGGGTGAATTCCGGAACAGAGGAATCAAGGGAGCCAGAAAAGAGGGAAGCTGGGGAAAAAGAAATGATTTCTTGGGACATACAGTGAGGTATTCCAGGCTATTCCTAATTAGCTGGTCCTGGTGGTGAATGCCCTGTGTGCAGAGCCTTGGATTTCTGGAATAAGAATGGGTTATTCCAGGTCCTTTTTAATCATCTGAAAGTGGCTTGTACCAATTCAGAACAAGAATGTTCCCCAGAGAGTACTTCCATGAATTTAACTTTTTTTTAGCCTATATGGTATAAAATTCCCCAGTGCAGGACTGCTTTGCTAATTTAAGAATTAATTATGTGTTCCCTGTTTTCTCTTCATCAATTCAAGATTCATAGGTATAAACAAAATTAATTTCAATTTCATTTATGCAAATATTTCTCAAAAATTACTTTGTAACTTGCAGGGTGTTCAGTCAGCATGGAAGCAATAGTGCACTCTTGACTCATCCCAAGTGGACAGCATCATGTTAACAGTCAATAGTGGGAAACTGCAAAAAAAAGCTTGCAATTAATTCATAGAAATTAATTTTTTTTAAAAAAAATCTGGAAGGGGCTGAGAAAAATGTAATGGGGAACAAATGGTCTTCCATTTTTCATCCTTAGCAGGGAGCAGCAGCTGCCCTGTGATCCTCAGATACTGCATTTCCCTCACTGTGTCACTAATTGAGACTCAGCTGTAGAAGCCTTTAACACTAAAATAAAACATCTTTGACATGGCAAACAAAACAGATGGGAGCCACTGGAGGATATGAAATGCTGGTATGATTTCTATTCCTTTGCAGCCTTTTCTGTGAAAAAGGTGGATTTCTGCATTCTGCAGTTTTCTGATTTTTCTGTATCGCCTCCACCTTATCAACAGATTCTTGATCACAGTAAGCCAAATAATTTGGAGTGGTTGATCACTGCATCCTTTTGTATTTTCACTGGATAGCCAGTAGCATTTTAGAAAATAGCAGTGTAGGTGAAAATTACAAAAATCAGCGTCAGATAATCAGTATGTTAAATGCATTTTTAAAAGCAAATAGTAAAGCCAGTGGATTATGCAAAATCCAGTGTTTGGTCAGAAGAAACTGGTCTGAAACCCCTCCCAGCTTCCACTGCCCCTTACTTTTGGAGGTTTATGCTCTCCTGAGCTAATGCTTTAACACATGTATTGCACCCATGACTGAAATGTGATAATACTGAGGGACAAGCAGCCTCATGGTGTCTTGGCCCCCACAAAATCTTTTTTTTAACATCTGATTGTTAAATGTGTGATATGGAAAGACTTTGGAAGCCAGTTGATTAGAAGCATATTGAAATAAGCTTGGTTTTTTTGATCCAAGTTTCTAAAGAATTACTTTTTTTCCAAGAGGTGATTATTTTGTATTATTTTGACTACTACTAATCTCCTGTACAGATTTAAATCAGCATTGATTCCTCTGTTTGCTTCTTATCTTGTTAACTGTCCAAATTGTTCAGAACCTGCAGCACCTAAGAGTTTTTGTGAAAGTAGATAATTAGTCTTTCTCTTAAAAATATGTACTTTGGGGGTTTTTTTCTGTTTCCAATATTCAGCTTCTGAAATTGTACAATTTAAAAGGTAATTCTTTATCCTTCTTAAAGACACAGCAGGAACCTCATTGCTCAGGTGACTGTAGTTCTCACTTATTTCTGAAGAACTTCAAATTGAGCAGAGTTTGTTCTGAGTTTGGATTTCCTTCCTTGTTAGGAGAGGAAAATGTCTGTACTAATGTCTGACCACATGTGCTGTTTGAGGTCATTCTTATTTCCTTAAATTTTAGTCGCTTGACTGGTCATTGTTCGTAAATTGCAATTGCTCTTGTATTCAAACTGTTTCCAATTAACTGTACCAAGCTTTTCACAGACAAATATTAGAATAGAAGAAAGACATTTATAACAGTATGTCATTTCAGAATTACCAAAAAGATCTAAAAGTTGTTCATATGATGCTTCAGCGTGAAACACAAGCTGTTTAAAACTCTTCCTAAATTTTCAGTTGTAATTGTTTTAATCCAAGATTAATGAGTTTTTCAACATAGATGGGTCAATATGTTATAACTAATAGGCAGTGGAAAAACACAAGTTCATCTTTCACCACGCCCTGAGCGTTCAAAGTAAGACAGATCCTGGTCCTGAAGCCTGGTTTCTAGGAACAGACTGAAGGGACACAAGCCAATCTGCCAACCAGAGTCCAAATCAGCAGAAGTTTCAGTTGCTACTATTTCCCCACATGTCTCTACTGGAAGACTACTGAGTCATCTTTGTTTTATTAAGTGACCAAAAACAAAAGAAAAAACCAGTTTCTTTAAAATGGAATTTGATATGTGAAAAAAGGAATGGAATGTCCCGGTTGTAATTGTTTTAATCCAAGATTATTATATAATGAGTTTTTCAACATAGATGGGTCAATATGTTATAACTAATAGGCAGTGGAAAAACACAAGTTCATCTTTCACCACGCCCTGAGCGTTCAAAGTAAGACAGATCCTGGTCCTGAAGCCTGGTTTCTAGGAACAGACTGAAGGGACACAAGCCAATCTGCCAACCAGAGTCCAAATCAGCAGAAGTTTCAGTTGCTACTATTTCCCCACATGTCTCTACTGGAAGACTACTGAGTCATCTTTGTTTTATTAAGTGACCAAAAACAAAAGAAAAAAACAGTTTCTTTAAAATGGAATTTGATATGTGAAAAAAGGAATGGAATGTCCCCTCAGCAGAGTATTATTTATGAAAGGAAACATATTTGGTTTTGGGAAGAGCACTTGAAATGATCTAAAGTGACACACAAGCAAATGCCAGAAGTGCATATTCACTTCTGAAAGCTATTTTCCTGAACCTCAGTGTTTATAATTTAATTCACAAAAAAGCAGGAATATTGTTGATAAAAAACAGCTTATATTATTGATAGCTTAAAAAAAATAAAAGTATTTTGTGCCTGCACCCTTCTGAACACTCTGGACAAACAAGGGTGGATACTTCTCTGCAGATTTTTGCTTTAGTTGTGTCAAATTACATAAGTCACAGAGGAGTTCTTTTGCTGGTCTCACACCATGATACTTCAGGTGTCATCTCTGGGATATTCCTGTATTCCAGTAGCATTCAGGAGTCCAAAACCAGGCAACTTAGAACCAACAAATCAGACCTTCAGCTTTCCATCCTCTTTGCATTGCTTAAGGAGCTCAGAAGAGAAGAGCCAAGGGCATTGGGGATCTTAATTAGCACCTTTTCCTTTATTATTGAACCCACTGGAGGAAGGTTTAAATGTTGATAAGAGCTGGAATTGGTGGCTATTGAAAAGAGATCAGAATTCAAACCCATATACATCAAGTGATAGAGGAAACTGGTTTTAATGTCCTTTAGCAAATCTTCTGTATCAGAAACCCTTTTAGCAGGTAATTCCTGTTTCTTAAAAAAGCCCATCATTTTTGAGACTCTGATACTAAATACAAATAAATTATCAGGCGATAAATAAAAGGTATGAGCTAGCCCGTACTCTAGTATGTAAAAAAGACATGTACAACTGTAAAAGTCATAAAAGAATATTCAACAAAGACACCCTTGTTTCTGTTGTTGATCAAAGAATGGTTCATTGTGCTACAGAAGATGTGTACAATGTGGCTTTAGCATTGCAGATAGATACTACATCCCTTAAACTTATTCTGGAATTAATATTCCAGATACTGACTGTTACTCTTAACAGGAAGGGAATGGCAGCTAGAGACCCTTTTAAAGGTGGATAACAAAGGTGTGAACAATGCTGGAAATCAGGCTGTGTTTCAGGGAAGAGCACTTAGGGTGAGATTAGCACCTCCGGGAGGCAGTTGTCCCTAAGCACTCCTTCCAGGTTCATCAGTGCTGTTTGGTGCCTGCTGTAATGGAAGGAGGGTTTTAAACTCTGGCCCCAAGGCCAAAAGAAAGCACTTAAAGACGTACTTATCTTGAAGCATCTGAATAGGGCAAATCTAGATAGAATCCTAGTGCACAGTACTTTTTTTTTTTTTTAGCGATTCTTACTATAGGTTCTAAATCTCTCATTTCCTTTGAGTAATTTTGTCAAAAATTAAGCAAAATAGAGCATTTATGGACTGCAGCATTTTGATGTTAGGATTGCAGTTTTGAGTCAACTGAATGTTCTGCTGTTGTATCAGCTTTAGTACTTTCATCTGCTGATCTCCACATATCTTTTGCTTTAATAATTTTTAACTAGATAATTGGTGCAGGAATCACCCAACTACATTGCTGCAGTTTCTAGGTTTGATAACTGCCCAGGAAAATGAAGCTTTTCCCCTAATACCTGTATTTCCCCCTTTTTCCTTTAGAGACACGAGGGATCGTGCCATGTGCAGTGTTATTGAGGGAGAGCACACACATTATCTCTGGGGAGCTGCAGGCCGAGTCTTCCATGTCTGTCACTTCCTACAGCTTTATAATTCGGGCTGATGCTCATCTCTTTTTTTTCTGGGACCCACAGTGTCAGTGCTGGTGCAGTTTTTGTCCTGTTAAGTCAAGGAGGTGATAAAGATCGATGAGCTCCACACTTAGCAGGGATCAGGAAGGTTCTGTTTGCCCCAGGGCTTCATTTCCTCTCAGCTTTCTCTAACTCCAGAGCAGTGCTTATCCCAGCAGGCAGCTCAGGCAAGGGGGAGCAGTCCCCAGGGACCCTGCCCGGCTGCAGCAGTGCTGGGGCACAAACAGCAACTGCTTCTTGGTTGTGTTTGTCACAGAGAGTTACAGACGTTTCTTTGGCATTAGCCCTAATTAAATGCACATACTCAGAACAAAATGCTGGTAGGTTATTGTGTATTTTGACTAAAGTGCTCTCTCTCAGGAGACTGCTCTCGCTTTTGCATGCACAATTGCTTTTGCAGTTTTACCTTTTCTTTACCTTGCAGAAGGTAAATAGTCACTGGTATTTGAATAGCAAGAAGCCATCTATTTTCTGCTAAAATGAACTAGTTTTTAAATACTGTAAATCTGTGATTTCTTAAGATGAGCTATGCAGACAACTGAAGCCAAATATATTATTTATGAAGATTCATCAAGGAGACTGTAGCAGTTCACACTAGAAATTATAAATATGCAGGAAAACTGAGACTGCTGGAGTTTATGTAGGCTAAATCCTGTATATTTCAGACTGTTTTTCTGACTGTTTTTCAGCTCCTTTACCTCCCATTTACTCCAGGTGAGAAATTAGCAGCCTTTCAAAGCAAGTCCTGGGACAAACAACAAATTTGACCCTGGAGGGTGTGAAAAAATAAAGCAGGAGGAAGTAGATCAACTTATGAATGATTCATGGAGACAATGAGCTTGGAGGAAGTGGAGATGATGTCTGGGGAAATATGGTGCAAAACACGAGAGCTTCCTAGCTACCAGGGGAAATACAAGAAATAGAAGTACAAATCTGAAATGAAAAGAAATTAATAAAGAGAACAGCACTAAAAACCTACTGGAGAGCAAGTAGAAAATGTGGAAAATGAAAGCACTAAAAAACCTATAGATGTAGGTGGAATGTGGAAGCATACAAAGAATGGATGGGATACACATGCACACAAAGTCAAAAAGGCAAATAAAGCACTGGAGATATTTCCAGAGTTTCATTTCTAGGTGACAAATGTATTCAGTGTATTTGAAAAGCAAAGTCTTCAGTGGGTAAGGGAAGAATACAGAGCATCAGTTATTGCTACCTATGTATAGTTCTTCCTTTAGGAGAGGAAAAAAGGCTAAAATTTTAATCAAATCACCAGTGGAAAAAAGTGCAGTTAGCACTGATAAATGAAGCAGGTGATGTAGGGGATCCATGTGAGTACAGAGCAGGGCTTTCACTTGTAATTGAGCAAATCCATTGTCATTTATTTGGACCTGAATGCTTCATGCAGGAAAAAGGAAAGGCCTGGGCAGATGGAAGCCATTGAGGGATGAATCCCATTGCCATTTAAATAATCAGAAAATATCCATACTGAATAAAGATCCCATCTTTCATGGCAGAGGAAGGAAGAAGCAGTGAGCATGTCTAGCATATTTATAGCTTAAAACATCCTTTTCTTCCTCCCTTCATAATGGAGTCAGAACCTGAGAACTGCTATGCAGCAGCTACTTTGTGTTTAAAGGGAAGCAGCTGTGGATTATTCTCTTTGAAAGGTAGTGGGTAGTTTGTTTTGAGGAACAGATTGTATAGATCTGTTTTAAACTGAAAATGGTAAGAAGCCTGAGATAAGAGACTAATGGGGGTAAAACTGATAGGAAAAAAAAAATCAATCCCCAATGGGTTTTTTCTTTTGAAAGCTGTACTGACTGACCCCAGTGCTGTTCTAGTTCCCAGTTCTCAAGTTTCCATCCTGAGTTCTGCAGGTTTGGTTCCTTGTTGTTCCCCTCTGGGTGCCTGCAGGAATAATTCCTTCCCAGGAGGTTTGTACCAGCTCCACTGTGCCCAGTCCTGATTCAGTGGCTGTAATGAACTCTGTTTATACTGGAGAACTGAAATTACCCCTCCTCAGACTTTTAAGAAGAACCACACTAGGGACAAAGGTGTGACAACAGAAGAAAATCAGCCTTTTAAAAAAGACATTTAGAAAAATAAACATGTGCACTTAGGGCAGTCCTTGGGAGGAGGCAGCTTTCAAAGCTCAGATGGTGCGTGCAGTCCAGCACATTTTCCAAATAAAAGTTTTAAACCAAAAGCAGGCTCACAGATGGTTCTAATGAGCTGGTCTTTGAGATACACTGGGACTTGAACAAAAATAGTTTAACTCCTAAGACACTAACATTTTGAGATGAGTTTCAGGCAAAACACTTCAAGAACAATTTTTCTTGTATATTTAAATTTAATATATATTTCTAGTCTCAAAAATCTCACAGTTTTTCAGGACCTTGCACTTGCCATTATGTACTTTACAGTACAGTAGCACAAAAGCCTTTGTACACAGGGACTGGTGCTTCCTTCTCCTGCACTTTTCAAACCCTACAAAGAGTTAGTTTTGAACAAATAGTTATTAAAAAGGTAAAGATTTGCTAGAACAATTTAATTTTTAAAGGAATATAGAATAGGACCCTCCTAGAAGTATGACTCATCATTCTAGTAATAGAAGTATCATCAAATGATACTTATCAAAAAGTATCATCTGATAATAAATGTATCATCAAGGCACAGCAAGTATTTGTTAAACTGTATTGTTTATATTGTTATCTGTTATTATTTGTTACAGAAGTAAGAATTGATTTATTAACTTTTTATGACGTTGTGTGAAATGACAGTATTGTAACTTACAGTATCTCAAAACTACATTCTCTGTGTCACTTGAGTTTTGAGAGACTTCTTATTTCTTTATCTCATCTTAGGTCTGCCTTATGGATGGGAAGAAGCTTATACAGCTGATGGAATCAAATATTTTATCAAGTGAGTAGTTCTGGGGAAAACAGGTCGGAGTTGAAATAGAAGTACATCAAAGTAAACACATTTTCAGTCCTAGAATTAATCAAAAAAATTATTACACATTGCACTGTATGCTGTTTTTTCTAGAATATAGTGAAGATTAATTTATATAATAGGTTTTTTTTTATTATTCCTCTAAAAGACTGAAGGAAATTGTGAAAAATATAATTCACTTCCATTCTATATATATCATGATCTAGTTAATAGTAAGTTATTCTAGCTGCTGAAATTTCCACACTGTTTAGTTCTTATAGGTGCCAGAAACACAGTTTTGCAGGTGGAACTCTGCAGTCTACTAAAAAAGAGGAAGGGCAGCAAATAAATTACTTTTATCCCAAACTCTTCTGAAAGTCACGTAAATAACACTGAACTTGATGCATTAACTGGCCAAGAAAAGCAGAGTTTTTTTCCTTTTTTTTCAAGCACACTGCTCAGTTGTCCTTGCCTCACCCCGTGCTGCCTCGAGCGAGATGTATTAAAGCAGACGTGTTTTTTTCTGCAGAGGTTTCCAAACACACTGTATATGATCCTGCATTCCAGCTCTAATCAAAGGGTGCCTTTTATTTTCAGGCAGATGTAGGTTACTACATGAGATTTATACCAAAAAAAAAAAAAAGTAGAAAAATAGCTTAGGAAATGAAAGTGAATTAAAAGCTAATTTCATAGCAATGGAAATAAATACAAGAGCAACTATTAAAATAGAGCCAAGCTCCCTTGGGCTCTCTATTCATGCAGGGAGCCATGACAGGACAGTTGGGAATTTAAAGTGGATGTTGGACTCTTTTCTGGGTAATACTATGGCTTTGTACCTGTGTGACTGGAAACTGAGCTTGAAGATGATATTATCAATAATAGCAAATAAAATTTAGAATTAGAACAGAAGAGATGACACATTCTTGAAACATTCCCCTGGAGTTTTTTTGGGTTTGTTCCTGTGTCTGTCACAGTTATGTGTCTCAGTGGCTCAGCAGAAAGCTGGATTTGCTGGACATGTGCAGACATGTCTTTCTGAGCTCTGCACTTGGATGCTGAACCATTGCAGATGTGACAAGCAGATGCTTATTAGCAACAGTAGAATCCCATCTACTCTAGGTGGTGCAAGCCTAATTTGCAGAAAGCATTCAGATGTTTTGCAGCTTATCCCCACTTGCTGAAACTACAGATTGGAACTCAGGAGTTCACATGAAAAAGCTTTTTCAGGAATTTTTGTAGATCTCACTGTTAGTGACTGTCTTCATTTGCTCTTGGTGACGGTGCCCATGTTTTCCATTGCTGTTACCTTCTGTTATCTGTCCTAAAAAATCTGCCTGTCAGTCTTTGTGAGGAAGAGAGGCAAGGGAAATTTCTCCATTTAATGGCAGAGAAGGGTGTGAAATCACCCTTCATGACCACTGGCTAAAAACTTCTTCTGAGTGCAGTCACCACACTGAGGTGGTGTTAGAGTTCTTAATGCAGCTCATTAAAATGGAATTAACTGAGCATTTCAATAACACAGCACGGTAATTAATATTATTTTTAACTATTTCCTTGTTTTGCTTTCATCACTGTTTCCAAATGCCTCTGCGGAGTGTAAGCCAGGCTGTTTGCATGCCTGGCAATCCATACCTCTTACTACACTGTGTTATGTATATGAAATCAGCTGTCAACTGTTTAGAGCAAGGAGCATGGCTTGCACAGTCCCTTGTTTCTAATAGCAAATGGTGGAGATTTCAGGGTGAACACTAAAAATATCCTTTTTCTAGAAGGAACTGAGCTTGAGGGGCCATCTTATCAGCTGATCCTTTCCAGTAGGATTTAATCTTAATTGTTTAAATGGGGATTATCAGAATAGTTGATACTTCACAGCCCTGGTGCTAATGCTGTAACCTCCTTGTTCTCTTTGGCTGTGAATGTCAATCCTTTTATTCTACTTTAGAATCCTTTCATTCATTTTTAGCCCAGCCAAAGCCATGAGGGGCATAAGAGTATTTCAGCACTACCCACTTCCCTGTATACAAATATACAATCAAATGTTATTTTAATTAGCAGTTGCCTTCAGTTCCAACATGCTTTATTGGGCCATCAAGTAGCTGAGTCCATAAATCTATACATTATAAATCTAATGCAGTAAACACCCCAGAAAGGAATCTTAATAGCACATAAGCTTGAGACAGCTTGCTGTGAAATTTCCATAAATATCTCTGAAGGGGTGTAGCAATATGAGGTGCATGAGAAATCAGAGTTTAAAAGAAGCAAACCAGCTGGCTTGTGTTACACACTAAAGTGAAACCCACTTATGTGAATAATTGACATGAATAAAACATTTACATCGGGCTGAGCAGCTCCCTGTACCAACCAGGGAAAGCTGAATCTTGTCCATAATCTTGACTTCAGGAAAACTTTTGAAATCACCACTTTTATCCAGCAAATCATGTTTGCCTCAGTAAATTATTTTCAATCAACCAGATTGTCAGGACTAGCAGAGCTGCAAGTGTGAGAAACCACCCTTTAGACTGCTAAAACTGACCTGAGCCTGGGCTGGGCATTGAGGTCATTTTTACATGGAAGCCTCTCTGAGTTACAACTCAGTGTGCACTAGGAAAAAAGCAAGTTCAAGTCTTACTAAAATAAAATAAATTAACAGTTATCAAATTAACAGTTACAAAAATTCCAACAGTAGATAGGGATCAGCTTCATTGCAAATAAAACTTCCCTCCTGCCAGGCAGTAAAGGTGGAATTTGGGCCCAAATATGTTTTAAGATAACTTGTACATTAAAATAACACAGAGGACAAGCACTGTTGTATTTTTATGTAGCAGTGCTACCAGTCATTCACACATGGCACCAGATTCATGCCCCATCAAGAGAAGCAGAGCACTGGTGCCTATTTCCTCACCAATTTACATTTGGAATCTCAATCCTTTTTATACTGGCTGGGTATCCTGTTCTAATGTTTAGTTGTTCTCACAATGAAGAATATTTTGTTAACCTAGACAAAATTTCCCCTGAAGCAACTTGTGCTCACTGCTTCTTGACTGTGCCCAACATCTTTATGAGAAGAGTGGGCTGACTAAACCCAATTCCTTCAACATTTCTTCATGTGCCAAGTTCTCCAACCCTCTCATCACCTTGGTGACCCTCCTGGATCCTCCCCCATTTTTCTATTCTCTCTTTTGAACTTGGAGGATCAGTGCATTGAAGAGACCCCACCTAATAAGGTAAAAAGGTTCATCAATTAATTTTACTATGAGGTGATTAATGAAGGCGTTTTTTAAGTTACTGATTTTCTAATAGACATTTCTGTCCCAGAAACACAAAGGGGCTAATGAGTCCTCATAAAGCATCACCTACACCCAGCTGAGTGTGAGAGCACTTACAGTCAGCTGGGAGACATTAGGATGGGAAAAGTTTTGTAAAGAGGGAAAGGCCATCTTATTCACTTTTAAAGTTTTCATGTGGCTGCTTTTGCCCAGGCTTAGTTCAGGCATTAAATGAGTTTACAGTGTTGTGACTGACCACCACTAGAACAAAATCTCACTTTTGCTGTATGCTCTAGCACTAAAATCCAGCAGTGCAAAGTGTCTATTCATTCTACCACTGAACTGATTTTGTGAATTAGGAATTTCTGGGTTTGATGTTCAAATAGGTGAAAGACTCTATGCAGAACTGCCCTCCCAGGAAGGCACCATATCTGCTAATTAATGGTTTCATCCTGATAGTTTAAAATCACACAAGAAGAGCATAAAACCCCATAGCTGGGACACACTAATTTTTCCCCAGAAAACCCATTCTAGTTAATCTCTTCCATCCTCCCACTGTGTTCACCTTTAACATATGGCAGCTCTGTATCATAAGGCTGGCACCTAAAATTAGGCAGGCCCTTGCTATGCTCCCTCCCACTCCCACCCACTCCTTGCATATGTATGTGGTTTGTAAGGACCAGCTGTGAATTTTGCCCCTGTAAACACTGCTTCTCTAGCATTTTAATAGGACTAGATTTCAAATATTCTACATTAGCAGCTATTTTCCTCAAGAATGCTTATCTTAAATTTTCCAGTAGAAGTTCAAATATTTTAAATATTTTAAAACTTTTGGCATCTTTCCCCATAGATGTATTAAAGCCTGTGATGTGTTCTACCTTGCAACAAAGGAGAAACAGTAATGCTTTGTTTAGGGTTATCTTTCAGCAATTTATCTAAAAATCAGAAGTTACCCATGGAGGCATTGTGTACTTCAGGTGCTCCATTGGAAGGAGAGAATTTGCTCCAGGTTAAGTAGAAGCCTAAAGTCAATACTTAGAAAATAGAGATTAATAAAAACCATACATTATGTGTTCCAGTGGATTTTTAAATCATGCCTAACAAATCAGGTTTCTACTTGGAGAGCAAACACATTCTATTTAGATACTATATCATTTTATTTTGTTTGTTCTTTCTTAGGAAAGAGACACCATTCACTTTATTGAAACCTGGGCATTCATATGAAGTGTTTATCATTTTAGCTGAGCTAAGAATAGCAGAGCATGTGTGATAGATGAAGCACTTCTGTAGTATAAACACTGATGTTTTACAGCACTGGAGTTAAAGGTATCATCATAAAAGGAAATAAGTCACAATTGATTTTACTTACTGCATGGTAACTTGAAAATATAAATTTGTTCTGTTTCTAAATGTTCTCTGCACATTTCTACTGCTTTATAAATGAGGGATGCAAACCCCAGCACACTGAGGTGTGTTCAGCTCATTCCTGAGTGCTCTGGTGTATTGCAATATCCTGCTTATCTGCAGGTTATCTCTGGCAAGGGTTGTGGCCCTTGCTAGGAGAAATCAGTTAAGTTCAAATCACAGCACACCTTATGTAGAAGTAAATCTCTGTATGTTCCACTTAGTTTTCAGTCACTTCAGAGCAGCAAACTAAGAAAACCCATGATCTGCCATACTGATTTCAGCATGGAATTGAAATTCCCCTGGACTGAATCCAGTGCCAGCTCTGCTCCCAGCTCCTGGTAAAGCAGTTGGCAAGTTACTTGCACCAAAATTAGCAGTTATCAAGTCATCATTGTAGGTGTCCCCATCTTAACTCTGATGTTTTGTGGGTAGGGATGGGTGATTTGAGGCATGCAGTTCTGGTTCCACCAAGTTCAAAGAAAGCTGCAGTTACTTTGCATCTCATAAAATTTGGACTTTTCCTATTTTACATTTAATTTTTAAAAAAGAGGTTGTTTTTGAAAATAATTCCTTTTACCTGTCATCCTCAAATTCTCCTGAATGAAAATAAAAAATAGTTATATAGTCACAAGAAATGGCAAATATTTAAATGGAACTGGCTGAGCACTGACCAAGGGCTATCTGCTATTATTGCTGTTTAAACTGCAGGGATCCAGAGCTGTCTCCATCCATCAGCTTAGCATCTTCACACACCTTCTGAGGAAGCCATGTGAATCTGGGTAGTCCTGACATGTTTCTCTTGGATTTTTAGAATTCAGTTTCTCTGATTCTCACTGAAATCATTTTGCATGGCTACGAGGAAAATAATCTCAGATGTAGAAGTAGGAAACTTGGCATTGGATTTTATGATAACATGAGCTTGTAATACAAGAATGTTAAGACCTTAAGCTGCTTTTGGTTGGGCAATCTTTTTTTTTTCCTGGGAGGTTGTTTGTTTTTTAATATCAAGAACCAAAATGGAGAAACATTCTTTCAGCTTCCACAGATACTGCACACTCTGTCCAGCTTCTGGCCTGTCACAGAAGGCATCTGTTAAAATTTCTTCTGTGAGAAAACACAAGAAAGGGAAATTATTTTGCTCCCTGGGTTTTGGGAGGGCCATCGGAAGCAGATCAAAGCACACAGCAAGGTTTTTCAGGATGTGCTTCATCTGGAGCAGTCACTGCTCCAGGTTCATATCAGTTTAATGCACAAGGAGTTTAAACAAAAGCCTTGAACGTGCTCTGATGCATTTGCAAGTACACAGCACCAGAATTTTTATGCAGCTCACTCAGAGACAGGACTGTGAGTAACGGCACACGTTGAACCAGCACTTCCAGAGGAGCTGCACTTGGTGATGCTGGGGGAGACAGATTTCAGGTAGTACTGTCAAGCTGAGAAGTGCCTGTGCTGTCACTCAAACCTTAGTTCTGATTCAGCCTTGGCTGAGATCCTGCTGTTGTTACAGTTTTATTTTAGTTTGGGCAATTTGTTATTGTTGACAATTTTTAATGATGCAGCACACACTATTTGGCTGGATAAATCTTCTTCCTAGTGATTACTGCCCTCTGAAATGGCTCATAGATTTTTCTGAGTAGACAAGGGTTTAATTGGTTTAATCAAGGAATAAATAGCAAGACTGTCTTCTGGGGTTTCACTTTATATCCCTCAATCTTTAATTAATACTCAAGCAAAATCTGCAATCCCAGAGGGAAATACAAGAAACATTTATGTTGCCTCAGGACACAGCTCCATGAGGTGACAAGTGCTCTTGATCTTATTACACCAGTAAAATTAAGGTCACTGACATTTTCCAGGACCTGCCCAGCATCCCCTGGGGTACTATTAGAGGTTGCATGTTCCTTTTGAAATGTCTTGTAAGAAGGTACAGACTTAAATGAATTTTAACAAAAAAGGAAAAAGAAAAATTGAATGTTTCTGTTCAGATAATCCTATCTTGATAAATGCAGTGCAAAAACCCTTCTCAAGCTGCCTTTAGGATTTGTGTCTGGTACCTGTCATCCTCAGGTGCTCTCAGGATTGATTGAGTGATTGATTGATTGATTGATAGATAATACTTGCATCAAAGTCACTCAGTTGTTTTATTTTGCTCTAATTGCTTACCCGCTAAATTAAAATGCTTTAGTTACAGCTCAGAATAAGTTATTCCTGGCAGATCCTCCCAGCATTTGCTCTTCAAAATAGCAAGAGTTTTCCAGTGCTTGACAGCATTTAGTATCTGCTTTCCAACCACTGGCCTTTCCAAAGGGGATTCCAGACACCTTGGCTGGCTCTGCAGGTGTGTGCTGCCTCCAAGGGCTGAAGAAACAAAATATGAATACCAGGTTTAAATTCCTAAGGGACAACAGCAAAGTGTTAAAAGCACTGGCTCTGGAAAGCTGAGAAATAGTTGAAGTTGGGAGTGCATTCCTAAAATGTGTAAGGTGCAGACCAGCAGCTCCATATTATATTTAATAGAATTGTAGAGTGATTTAGAAGCAGGTGAGATTTGAGGGAGACAGAATTGACCCATTTCCAGCACTTTGGCCATCGTGCCCACCAAACATTGCTGTATTTATCTGAACTCCACAGCCATGTGAGGGAGCCTGGCTGTAACTGAAGGCCAGCTATTGCCATGAGCCCATGGACTTGTGGAGCAGCAGCTCCCTGGAACCTCTGCTCATTGTGCCCTGCTCTGATAGGGAAGGGTGATTCTCTTTCCCTGCCAGCATGTGAAGGTCCTCAAGATGCTGCTGCCAGCTGGGACAGCTCCACTATTGTGCAGGATCTATGTTTGATTGTATATTTTCTAATTATGCAACATTTCCAAATGTGCCCAAGGAATTTTGATCATGGCTTAAGAGAGTTGCTTTAGAGAAGAATGAGAATAAGAGCTGAGAGCCTTTTCTGAGGTGTGAAATTTGAGACAGTGGGTTTGAAAGGGATAAAGGATCCTTGCAGAGTAAAGGGGAGGGCTGTCTCCAGCACAAGGGGAGCAGGAACAGAAAGGCCTGAAAACAAAAGCCAAAGGCAGTAATTCCTGCAAATCTGTGAAGCCACGTGGAGTCCAGCACAGAGTGACACAGCCTGTGCTAGAGCAGGCAGGGAGGGTGGCAGAGCCTCTGCATGATGGATTAATCTTCAGAATCTTCATTCAGAGGCATTGTTCTTTATTTTCCTGCAGTTCTGGCCCTCATTAGCCTCCAGTCCAGCAGTGCTGCATGCCAGTGGGTAAGGAGGGAGTGAGGAGCTGGTGTTCCCTGTCCTCTGGCAGATGGCACACACTCCTTTCACAGCAACTCCAAAGCACAATGTGGAATATATTCCTGGGTAGTGTAGAGCATGTCCCCTTCAAATCCATTGCATCTGCATCTAGCAGTGCTTTTTGCTGCATTTTTAATGATTATTGCAGTAGCAACAGTGAAAGCACCAAAGGCTGAAGCTCTCAGGGTGTGTAGCAACAGTGAAAGCACCAAAAGCTGAAGCTCTCAGGGTGTGCAGTGTCCCTGGCTCTCAGCAGCACTGGGGGCCACCAAGCCTTTGCAGAGCTTTTGAGAGATCAGGAACAGCTTCATCAAGCATCAGTGTTCTTCAGCTGAGCACTCTTGTACATTAAAGGGCTAATGAAGATTGAGAAATCAAAAAGCAAGGGCAGATTAAAAGTTTAGTGAAATTACTGCTATGGATTACATGGATTTAGTTTATGGGGTATGCTCATTAAGGAGGAGAACATGGGGTTTGTGTTGTTTTACATGAGCAGAGTTTCACTTTCATCTGCCATACTTCTCAGTTTGGTAGAGAAGAACAGGCCTCATCTGAGGCCAGAATTTGGCATTTTAAGTTCAGGTACAGCTAAATCCTTTTTGGTCCCTGTTCATTAGGAGAGTTTGACTGAGTAATTGCTTAAGGTGGCATCTCCTCTCCTGAAATGATCTCAAACAAATGGGTCTTGCCCAAGGTGGCTCCTTTTAAAGCTCAGGAGCCCTGGTGCAGTGGAAGCACTGAGCCAGGTGGTGTGAATGTCGTCCCATGTCCAAAGGGGGGAAAAGCAACTTGCAATAATGCATGTCAGGTTGTAGGGCAACATCCTGCACTGAGACCCACAGCACTTGTGGTGTCTGCAAGACTTCACAGTTCCCTGTTAGGCTCCAGATTTTGGCCCTGGCTGGAGATCACAATTTAAGGTGAAAAAGATGTCTTGATAATGCTTAAAAATCTTAAAAAAAAAAAAGTGCAGATATTTTTCCATTAGCTTACTTGTGAATTTTTGAGTTATTCTTTTCTTAAAAGATTGTCTGAGGTTGTAGTTTTAAAAGAAATAATTTTCCATGTGAAGAAGGAACAGCCATAAGGAGAGTAATTATAATGGCATTTGAAATAATCCACTACTATTTCTTTGCCAAAACATCCCTCTGTTCTCATGTTTTGTTTTCCCAAGCTCTGAAATTTGTCCTGCAGTTTGCTAATGTTAAAAAGACAGACTAATCTACTGACATATTTCCAGATCAAATGTTTCTGTTTTCTAGCAATAAATTTGGCTGCCCTCCGATAGCAGTGATTTGTTTGAAAACCTAAAAATCTTTAAATGTTGCTAATTGCTCTGAAAATGTTAAATTAGACTTGTGAACAGGAACATTTGCAAATGGAAGATGTTGTACATTTAAACTTTGTAATGCTGGTTTTCCAAATATTCCTTTAATATTCAAATCAGTTAAGCAAAACCTAGAGGTAGATTTGGACTCCCTCTCACTTTTTATTGCTAACACACAAATCAGAGAGGATGTGTTTCTAATGCAAGAATGTTCTCCAAACCAGTAAATCTGGGATTATCTCTTCGGACTGATTATGTCAAAGCTCTTTAGTCACAGCACTTTTGGAGAGCTAAAAATAAACAGCAGCAGGGTTTATACATTTATTCTCTACCTAAATAATCTGCACGTATTGTGTGTGTCTGTCTACAATGTGAGACATGGTATCTGGACTTAGTGTTTATTTATAAGAGCTCTTTTCCTAGGAAGGATTTTGGCAAAGGGTTTAAACCAAACTGTCTTAAGAGAATCACCCATGGGATAAAGTCTAGAGCAAGTTGAAAGGAGCTGGGTTCAAACCAGAAGTGTTTGCAGCAGCAGCTTGACAACAGAGCAAAACTGGGCCCCACGTGTCTGGAAAATGAATGGAAACTGGTTCTTTTCTTTCTTGACAGTGATGAAACCATCTTATGCCACCAAATACAGAGAAAGGTAACCCAGATTTCAGTGCCACAGTTTTGCAGTGTTAAAGATCTGGGAATTCTGTGCATTTAATTTGTGTGAGAGCAGACTGAAGTTCTTACAGCAGTAGCAGGAAGTTGGGCATGCTGTCATTTGCCTCCTGGCCCTGAAGAATGTAGGAGAAAAATCTTCTGAAAAAGATACACTTTACAAAGAATTTTTAGTTGGATATGTCAAAGATCTGTGGATGCCTTTCCATGTAACTCTTCACTCCTGTGCAGTCTCTCCCATTTCACAGGGGTGATGCTGCATGCTCAGGAGAAAATGGAGCCAGGGCTTCAGGTACACATGAGGAAATAAAATGGGAAAAAGAAAAATACTCTAAAATCATTTTGTTCTTATTTAAATTCAGCAATGGATTGCTCAGAAATGGTTTGATAAAAGTAGGCAATATAAACACTTAAAATAGTGCTGGAGGCATAAGTCTTGCATTGGCAGAGGTGGAATGGATGGACTCCAGTTCATTCAGCTCCCATAATTCTGCAGGTATTGGAAGAAGTTCTGTGTGTTATACCAATAAATCACATGCTGGGACTTCATTTGGGAGCACATCTCCAAAACTAAGCCATATTGACTGAATAAATTAATTGGGAAACAAGGCATTTCCTGACATTGTAGAAACCATCGCACAAATATGCAGCAAAGATATTTTTCTGAGTATGTTTACAAATGTAAATATATTCATAATATAAATATGAATGCATACATTTCCCTGTGTTGTGGAATAATGGGAACAGTGTTCTTGGTTGCACAGGCTTTATTACCAAGTCTCTCATGAAACATTGTAAAACAACTCTTCATGTTCATGTTGGCTGTCACCTGACTTTCTAAAGGTAAACACTGGAAATGTTTGGCAAGTTGCTCTTATTCCTAGTAAAAAAAGTACATTTGCTTTCTTGGAATGAAAGAATTACTGTCCTTAAGAGTGGTCATTGTCTGCTGCAGTGTGTTTTCTGTAGGAATGTGTTTTTCATTTTTTCTTTTGTTTTAACTCCTGTGAAACTGATCCTACAACCCCAGTAATGCATATTTTTGTAACAAAAGAAGGAATGGAGTCCATCCAGTGCTGCCCCCACCAAAAGAGCACTTCTGAATTGGTTTTACACCTAGCTTCAGCCTTGGGGTTTGATTTTTATTTTATTTTATTTTATTTTATTTTATTTTATTTTATTTTATTTTATTTATGAGAATAGAGGGTGTGGCCTTTGTGTTCCACTTTGTGTTCCTTGTGTGCTCCTTGCTCAGGTGTTGCCTCAGCTGAAGTGGTGCCTGAATTCCCAGGTTGCCTGTTCAGAGCAGGGATTTCCATTAGGATTATATTTACCTATTTTGGTGAACAGCATCATTCTCATCACACCCAGGTGATTCTAAGCTCAGTGCCCTCAGCTGAAAGGTGTGAATAGTTTGATCCTGGTGGTGAGAGCAGTGATCTCAAACCCATCACTCAGTGCGGTGGAACATTGACTCAAATTCCTACTTCAATATATCTGTTCCTGTAATCAGTTATTCAAGGGAGTGTTCTCACACTGAGAAAGACAAAACCTGTTCTCACTTGAAAAGGTAAATCCAGTGTAGTTCCTTCAAATTTAATTAAACCAGTGCACCTGGAAAGTGAATACAGAGCTGGGCTTTAGGGACACTTAGGACATGTGAGAAGAGCCATTTGTCCTTTGTGGCATTTATTATACCTACAATATTTTTCAGCTTGTTCTTGTAGTGAACTTACATTACAAAATTAATCTTTGCACTGACTTTACTATAAAAGCTGTGAATTTATTAGCGAGATTTTTTTTTCCAAGTGAAAAGAAGCTATTTCCTTTCCCAAGAACACATTATTCCAGAAGGGAGAAGAGGCAGTGTGCTGCCCACGCACAGCATGGCTCACATGCACACAGCACTCACAAGGTGTGCAGTGTTCTCACCACACACTCCAAAGCTGTCCGTGTGTCTGTCCTTACTGAGCCCTGCTTGGGCTCTTCCCATTCACACAGAAGCTTTCCAGAGACTATAAAGCAGCTTAGACATGTCAAGTGTAGGGTTTAAACCTTAAAAATCAGCACTGATGGCCTTTGATGGTGTGGGTAAAGGCTGTGGGAGCATGTCCAGATTTCGGGCTAGAGGACATGTAAAAAACTTTTTTAATTCTTTCTGCAAGAAGAGAAATTAGTTAATGATGCTCGAATAGTAATCATGGAGTTGTTTGGGTAGAAATTATCTTAAATACCCCCTCATTCCAACCCCCTGCCATGGACAGGGGCTCCTTCCACCATCCCAGCCAGCCTGACCCTGGACACTTGCAGGGTTCATGTCCTGCAGAGCTGAGTGTGTTTCTCCGCTGTGATTCCACATTTGCTCAACTTCCCCTTGACCACCCTGCCTACCTCAGGCTGTAACCAGTGAGATGGCCATGTTAATATCCTGCTGTGTTAATTGTCTGCAGCTCCAGTAATTAACAAGAAATGTCACCAGTCTGTGTCAGGAGTCTCATACAAAAGCATTCTCTTTATTGCATGGGGAATTGGAACCTCCACTCCAGGTTCTGGCTGTCTGAAGACTCCACATTTTGTTTTTAAAAATCTTGCAGTTAGCAAGAAAAAGACAATTCTGTGTTTGAAGGTGTCATAATGGTTGTTACAACCCCAGACTCCACCTGGAATTCCTTGCTTTGGGGTGGGTAAGCCTCTGTTGGGTTGCTGATAGCATTTCTTGTTGCTTTTCAGCCACGTGACCCAGACAACGTCCTGGATCCATCCGGTCACCAGCGCTCTGAGCCTGCTGTGCTCCCAGGAGGAGGAGGATGGCATCGGAGACCTCCCCGGGCCCAGGAGCTGAGGACAGCTGTGCACAGAGAGTATTTGTCTGGTTTTAGTCCCTTAGTGAGCAGATGCACAGGTTTTAGTCTACCTGGTTCCTAGTGTGATGTAGGAGTACCTGGTGACGTTTCTCCTCAGCAAGCTGGAGGAAGTTCTGCTGGTTTTGAGATGGGTTTGTTGATGTGTGCTACAAAGGATGCAGGTGCCACAGGAGTGGGGCAATCTCACCTTAGGGCCCAGTCCCATCTTTACATGATTTCCCCACAGACCCATAACTTCCCTGACCTGAAGCTGAATTTTCCAGATCAGCTGAAATTTTCACAGCTCTGAGCAATATGAGATTTAAGATGGGACCACTGGTGGTAGATTCCAGCTGACTGAGAGATGCAAAGTGAGGTGGGGTTTTTGAGCCAATGCTAGTGAGAATAATGGACATTACTTAACTGAAAATTCTTATTTCTATGGGAGAAATCTTCAAATAAGTTTTGCTACTGGAAATTTAGTGATCTATTACAAATATTGGAGACTTTTTAAACAAATACTTACTAAGATTGGTTGTTGAGCTTTAGAAAATGTGTCTGGGGGTGGGGTTTTTGAGCCAATGCTAGTGAGAATAATGGACATTACTTAACTGAAAATTCTTATTTCTATGGGAGAAATCTTCAAATAAGTTTTGCTACTGGAAATTTAGTGATCTATTACAAATATTGGAGCCCTGATGACTTTTTAAACAAATACTTACTAAGATTGGTTGTTGAGCTTTAGAAAATGTGTCTTTGATAAGTTGTCAAGTAAAAAGAAAGTTTTCATAGAGGACATCATACTCTGACAACAAGATGAGGCAATATGAAAATTATTCTACTTTTGTATTCTGCTAAACTGATACAAACACACATCAAATACTTCAGTGGAAGCTGTGAAGTTTCAAGTACAATGAAACCTGTGAAACCACCTCCAGGATCAGCAGAAGTCACTTACCTCCTCAGAACTGGTCTTTTAAGTAGAACAAAATCATTTTGTACACATCGGTGATGTTTTAAAGAGGATAAAGAAAATTATGGGGGGTGCTAGTGCAAGTTAAATGAACAGGTTTCTGTGTACCTCAGTAGCACAGGATATTTTAAATCTCATTATTCACAGCACAATGTCTGATGTCAGCTTTGTATGATTCTGTGCTACATTTTTCTGGAGGCTCTTTATATGTGTGTTGTATATAATGGTGGGTGTTACTAATGAATGAGACAGACCTGAAGCTGCAGAAGCACTGATGGATATGCCAAAGGAAATCTTCATCTCTGCTTCAGTCCAGGAGGGAGAAGGGATTGTGGCAGTGTGAGGAAGGCACAGGCTGCAGTCACATTTTTTGAGGTCTGGCATTGGCATTCAGCAGGTGTGGCACTGGAGTTAAGAATCCTTGTCCTCTGAGGAATGAATATCAAAACCAGACTCACTCTGAGTTCTGGTGCCTTGACCATGCTCCCTGTCCTCAGCAGTGCAGAGCTGTGCCAGGTCAGGCTCACTGGAACAGTTGATCCTTTTGAACCAAAATAATTCACCTTTTTTTGAAATCCAAGTCAGGCCTCTGAATAGCAGCCCAGTAATCTCCTGCGCTTGGCCAGAGAGCTGGAGAGCACATCACCAAATGTTCTTCCTGAAGCTCACAAAAGAGGCCTTTGCAGGAAGTAGATGTCAGGGTATATTGAATAAGCAAATAGGAAAAATTTGTTTTGTACTTTCAACTAGGTCAGACCCAAATTATCTGTGAATCTACACAGGTGGTGTGGATTAGGGGAAAAAAGCTTGCTCAGCAGACCCACAGTAACTTACATTTCTAAGAAAACTTCTCCTAGGAATAACACATGAATGGTTTAGCCATATTTGCTCCAGTGGCTCCTGCATGCTCCACCACAGCCTCCTTTGTGCTCCCAGAGAGCTCAAGCCAAAGGGACAGAGTGTGTGCTTCAGTTTCAGACTTGGACACTCCAGAATCATTTTTATTTAAAACCCTTTTCTCAGATTGGCACAGACTCATGACCTACAGAGATGTCATCTGAATTCCTTGTGGTATTTGCTGTAGCAGTAACTTGGATGCTTTGTGACAGCACTTTCTGTTCATGCTTCAGGGATATCCAGCCTGCACACAGATTCCAGCTCCCCACTTCTGCTCAGGAGAGGTTTGAGCCCCCACTTGCCTCCTGCAGCCTGGTGGGTGCTCCAAAGGGGAGCAGCTCTTAGGGCTGGGGACTGTGGCCCAGGCAGGCTGTGCACGAGCAGGGCTCCTTGGGGAGCAGCTCAGAGCTGTCCTCGTGTTGGGGACAGCTCTGCCCTTCCCGGGTGTGCAGCTGCTGTGCATGGGGACAACCTGCCTGCTGCCCTCACTGCCACCTCCCCCAGACCCCAGGGTGACACAAACCTGCAGCCTCTTCCTCTCTCTCTCTCTTATAAACTTGCCTAGAAATTAAAGATGTTAGAAATAGATCTCTGCATCTCTTCAGCTGCTCCAGTGAGCGTTTCCCTCCTCAGATAATCCACCCGTTCACATTCTCTGGGGTTGAGAATACATTTTCTTACCTACAATCTCCAAATGTTCCAATCTATTTTTGTACACTGGTATACTTGTTTCCTAGGTTATTTCTCTTGATCTCCCTTTATCTCTTCCTTTATGTGAAATAATTTTGTGAAAATTATTTGCTTAAGCTGAACTGTGTATATTGAGAAAATGGTTCTAGTATAACTTGGAACAGAATTTGTAAAGGGCAATTTTCAACATAGGCAACACTGTAAACAGCAAATTTTCATTTTTATTCCTGAATTAATAAATTAAGTGGAAAAGATACTAAAGTGCATGTGACAGCCTTTAAATTAATAAAAGTACACCTTTTTATTGTAATGAATCTGTCCCACATAACATTCTCCATCTGTTGAAAAGCCTCTTGTAACAGACTGCTTTAGGAATGGTTTGGTTCATTTCTGACACTCAGGAGGTACCTGGTGCCACTGAGGTAAGGAAAGGAAAATCCTTTAAGAAAAATATTTGTGGTTGTGGAGCAGGCTGGGCTGTGCAGGGCTGACTGTGGGCAAGACTCTCCAGGAGCTCAGGAAATGCTGCTCTGGCTTGGGTTGTAAAATGTTCCATTTTCTGGGAGCTGATGGGATTCTTCACCCTCAGCTCAAGACACACAGGACTCCAAACCCAGCTCCAAAATTCAGTGGCCTTTTTGCAAGTGCTGCTCTGAGTGACTTTGGTGTGACTATTTTTAAAGTCAGCAGCAAAAATTTAAGTCAGCTCAGGAGCCTTTGCTGAGTTCTGTGCTTGTGGTCCTTGTGTGTTACCCACACTCCCCACCCAGAGGCCCTGGAGTCCTGAGCCCAGTCACACCAGTTCAGACTGGCACCTGGCAGGCCAGGCACTGGGGCCAGCTTTGCAGAGATGTTCAGCAGCTTAAACAAGTTCGTGGAGTTAATGGGAATTAGGCACCTAACCTACTTAGATGCTGCTATAAATGCTGCTAGGCATGTTTAGGTACCTAAATACCTTAGTAAATCTTTCCCCTGGCTGCTTGCAGTGATAGTGCACCAAAAATCAAATACCAGTGACTAAAGCCTGACCTTTGTCCTCTGTAACCAGCTTTGCCTTTCCCTGAGGGTTCTTTTCATATGACACTAAAAATACCAGCTAGCTCACAGGTTGTACCATCCAGCCTCTGCTCATATTTTCTGGTGGCTTGATTATTTATTGCTCATTCTAGATTTTTTTTTCCACCAACTGTGCTGATGTTGGCATGGATTTAATAGGTTGGTACTTTCACAACACTCATCTAAGTTATTCTATTATAAGATAATACAGCTGTTATTTTAGTTATTTTATTGCAAGATAATATGCTGTTTACAGCAGTGCTCAAGACTCCAGAGAATTTAGTCCAGCATTTTTCCAAAGCACACATAAGCTGTGTTCTTCCTTCACCTTAAGAAGGGTGTTGATAGAGACATTGAACTGCAGCTACACAATCCTTATTATTCACTGAGGGCTCCAGTGAGGGAGGCTGCTGAAATGACCCCTCATCCTGATGAGGAGGAATGCAGTTTCTCCAGCCTAGCTCACAGGTTGTACCATCCAGCCTCTGCTCATATTTTCTGGTGGCTTGATTATTTATTGCTCATTCTAGATTTTTTTTTCACCAACTGTGCTGATGTTGGCATGGATTTAATAGGTTGGTACTTTCACAACACTCATCTAAGATAAGTTATTTTATTACAAGATAATACAGCTGTTATTTTAGTTATTTTATTGCAAGATAATATGCTGTTTACAGCAGTGCTCAAGACTCCAGAGAATTTAGTCCAGCATTTTTCCAAAGCACAGAGAAGCTTTGGAAAGCTTTCTTCCTTCACCTTAAGAAGGGTATTGATAGAGACATTGAACTGCAGCTACACAATCATTATTCACTGCATAAGCTGTGTTCTTCCTTCACCTTAAGAAGGGTGTTGATAGAGACATTGAACTGCAGCTACACAATCCTTATTATTCACTGAGGGCTCCAGTGAGGGAGGCTGCTGAAATGACCCCTCATCCTGATGAGGAGGAATGCAGTTTCTCCAGCCAGTCACTATGGGGAATTTTGGTTTTATTGTTAGGCTTCTTGGCTAAAAGCAAACCATGAAAAATCAGTAGTTTTGCTGCTGTTTCGCATAAGTCACTGTTTCACCCTGACCCCCCAAAGCCACACTCTGATCAGAAATGTCTTCATCTCCTCTCAAGTACCCTGCCTGTCACCTACCCACAAGGCAGTATTTCCCTGTGGTCCAATTATTGTTATCATCAAGAACTATCCTTGCTCTTGTATGTGAAGAGAATTCATTAAAAATTATTGAAATGGAAAAAGAAATAAAATTATGTTTCTTGCCTGAAATAGAAATGTAACAATAACAGCACTTATATGGGAAAGGGAAAGGATCCAAGGAAAGCAAAGTATTGGGGTGCCTGCTGATGTTTCCATTTTCACTCCAAAGGCTGGCGATGCATCCCTGTTCCTTTCCAGCCCCACTGTTCCTGACAACAGCAGGAGCATGGAGTTCTCCAGGGACAGGGGAGATCTCAGGCCCTGGCTGAGCTGCACATTTTAATCTCCAGACTGAGCCACTGGGGACCCATCATTAGGGGCTGTAATTAGTCACTGAGGGGCTGTAATTGGTCACTGTGGGGCTTATGTGTTCCAAGCTAAAGACAGCTGCTCATCACTGATGGCATGGCATGAGCAGGACCAGAGAGGCCCAGTAAGAGCCTGCCTGGCACCCTCAGACATCTTACACCACCAATCAAATGCAGAACTGTTGTAAATAATAAAAACACAGAGGATCAGGAAATAGGCCCTAACTGTTGAAGTATGGCTGTCTTGTTATTTGGCTAATTGAAAGATGCAACCAAAAGGAATTTTGGTACTAACTGAAAATGTGTAAATGTAATTATATCTTACTCCTTTCCCTGCTCAGCTTTGGGCATGCAGTCCAGCCCCTTGAGCTCTGCTGTGCTTCACCCATTCTGGCTGCAGATGCTGAAGCAGCAGAGTCCTGCAGGCTCTGCTGTTTCCAACAACCACTTAGAGCCCTGCAGAGAACGATACAAAAGGCAAAAATGAAATCAATAGTAAATGTTCACTAACAGGAAAACTCCTGTGGCTGGCTGAGGATAACAGAAACATGTTTTACTGCTGTGCTCAGAGGTTGTTTGGTACAAAACCCTGAAGTCTGTTTCAGACCAGGTTTGTTATTGTTGCTTGTCCCAGTGTTTTGGATACACAATTCAACCCACCTACAGGAAACTGGAGGAAAAGGCCCTGGTAATTTCACCACATTCATAAAAATGCAGGTTCTCCTTTATAAGAAAACTCAGTAGTCATCCTGACTGACGTTTTGAAGAGCACCAATGGCTGCTCCCAGAGAGCTGTTCTGGGCCCAGGACACTTGCCTGGAGCATGGGGGGAATTAGCAATTCAGCTTCTGATGTGGCTGAGGGAAATTGGAGCCCTCCAGGTAAGGAGAAGGACTGAGTTCCTTTTTTTGCTACAGCCAGAAGGAAAAGGGCTCTGTGGCTGGAGCCAAGGGCTCAGGGGCTGAAGTGAGGACAAGGGCACCCTGCCAGGGGCACCACCACCTCCCTGAGCTCAGGAGCTGGGTCCTAGGGAGTGTTACCAGGGGAGCTCTTCCTTGCTCTGACAACTTTTAGCTCATTGTAGTGGAAAGCCCTCAATCCAAAAACCAGTGTGCTCTGCAAAGGCACCAACAAGCTGCAGCTGCAGGCAGGGAGGTGAATGAGCAGAGGTGGGCAGAGCAGGCTGTAATTCCTGGCCAAAGCCAAGGCCACGGCTCAGCCTCCTCCCTCTGTGCCCACTGCACCCAAAAATTGTTCCTGGATCCCTCCATCTACAGCTCTCCTGCCCAGTTCTGATCTGATCCCTGCTCTGGAGCAGAGCAGTGCTCAGCTCACTCTCCCTGTCACTGCCGTGTTTCCCAGGGAAGGACTGCAGCTCTAACAGCTCCCAAGTGGGTAAATTGAGTTTGCAGTAATCCCAAATACCTGAGATAAGAAGCACAGCTCTGCCGTGGAGGCTGAAGGCTTTAGAAGCAGGGAGGCACAGGGACTTGGATGGATGTACGTGCCTCATGTCGTGTCTCTGCCAGGGCTGGAGCCTAATTGGATTTCACAAATGTGACTTCTGTGCCTCTTGATCACAAAACCAAATTAAACTTCAAGAAGTTCTGAATAAATCCATACCTGAAAGTTTGCCTAAAAAAAAAAAAAAAAGTCTTATTGCAGCTCTTCCTCTGCCTCAACAGGGGAACAAAATTAAAACTTCAGAACTATTGCTTTAAAACAAATAAGCAAAGCACAGCCAGCTGATCTGAATTCCTGGGTGCACTGAATAAAATCAGTCATGTGATAATGATGGGATTTTCTAGAACACCTTTTAGGCATGCAATTTCTGCATTAAATCTATTCAGATGTCCCTAGAACATCTGCTTCTTCTGTAAAATGGGAGTAACTGCCACTTTTTACAGTGCACTGACAGCTACAGATAAAAGCCTGGTAATTGCTAGCAGGAACTACTGCCTAACCAGAGATTTTCTTCAAAGTTTACTTGCCAACACTCTTAAGACTATTGCACACAATAGCCGTGTGCCGGTTCACACAGCTCTGGGAGGTGCAGTACGTGTTAAAATCGCAGGTAACAGTGGCATTGGAGCAGATTCCAGCCTCCCTTGAAGGCAGATCAGACGCGGCTGACGCTCGGAGCCGCGGCGGCAGAGGGAGCAGAGCAAATCCCCAGCTTTGCTGTTAATGTGAGCTAAAATCAGCGGGAGCTGCTTTAGCACGTGGGTGCCGTGGGCTGCTCTGCTTCCTTCGGGGAGCCGCGGGAACACCTGCACAAACCCCGGGCTGCCCCGAAAGAGAGGAGCCGCGTGTAGGCACTGCCCGGGAAGATCCACAGCAACGCCGTCCGGGCTGCTTTTCATCTCCTCCCTCTCTGCCTATGGTTATTCATGAGCCAGGCTGCAGGGAAGATGAAAAGGCTGCTGGCAGGCTTCTCCCCGGAGTCTCCACTTGGAATGGTAGCACATTTCCAGGGAAGCCTCACTCGTGCTCTCAGCAAGGTTGATCCTCGTGGGAACACCATCATTCCTCTGCAGCTCTCAAGGCAGGCAAACATTATCTTTATCATCCATACACTGAGGCACACAAAGTCAGGAAACCTCATCTGCTTTGGTGAGATCCAGAGCTGGAGTGAGATTTCACTGCTCTTGAAAAACCCAATATTTTGATGGATTAGCCCTGTGCCAGGCTGTCCCTCTGGTCTTTACAGCAGCCACTTGAACATCTGTAAAACAGCACCTAAAAACCAGGGGACTGCTGGCACACAGGGCTCGAGCAGAGCCAGCTCTGCTACAGAAAACCCAGCTGAGATCTTTCTTTGAAAAGGGAATAGCAGCTAGTGCAACAGAAAAGAGAAATCTGTGCCTGAATGAAAGTGACATTAGGGAGGACTTCTGAGCTCAGAATAGCTCCTGCCATCCTCTGTCTCAGCCCCACTCCGTGAGCCAGGGAGAGGCTGCCAGGGTTCTCAGTTCTTGTAGACAGAGTCCTTTGCCTGGAGAACCTGCAAACTGGAATAAAAATCAGTCCGATTTTTGTAATTTTGAGGGGAAGTGTTAAAAATATTAAAAAGAAATTATATCTCCTAGGAAAGCCTAATGGGTTTTTCAGTTGATTTCAAACTCCCATCTGTTGGTGCTGTTGGTGCTGCTGCTGTATCACAAAGGGGTCTCTGCTGACAACCTTGTTCTCTAAATAAAGCAAAACCACAGCATTTTATGTCTGCAACCACAGTGTGTGTTAGTTACATGGTCCTCTCCCGTGGACTCGTGCATGTTTTACTTTTTATTCAAATTGACAAGCACACTCAGACGACAGCAAATCCTGTGTTTATTATAAAGCCGGTGTTCCCAGTGTTCCCTTTGCAGTGGTATGGACCACCCTAGACCCTTGTCTGGCCCTTATGCCAGAAATAAGACATTTCCACAGATTTCTTTGCATTTCAAACCCGGTCGCTGTGGCAGGGAGCTGTAGCAGCTGCCTTTTAACAGTGAGAGTGAATTGTTGTAGTAGAGATCAAGAGCAACTAATCTTAGCATAACAAAGCCTTTGACTGACTTCCAAAGGACCTCAATGCAACTCTTAAGTAAATCAGTCTCACCTACTCACAACACAGACCAGTCAAGGTGTTTTCTTGCAGGACAGCATCTCACAGTGTCCCCGGACCCCCAACAGCCACGTCCCCTGCTCCCAGGGGCTGAGGGTGGCTCAGCTCTCAACAACCCCCAGCACCTGTCAGGATCAAAACCCCCAAATCCAACTGGGTTTATAACTTTTTAATCTCCTGCTCAAGAAAATAAAAATAATAAGACAATATGAGCTTCTTGCAGAAAGGACAAGTTTTCCAGGAAAGAATTCAAACAGAATAGTTGACAAGTCAGTTAGATAATGACCAAGACAAAATAATGATGCTGGATATCTGAGCAAAGCATCAGAGAAATGTTCCCAAAATCTTGTCTAAAAGTCTGCAGCAGCCGACGTTTTGTTTCTGTTGCATGGAAGCTTCTTGGCCATGGAGGGATTGCCCTGCCCGATGGCTCCAGGACAAAGAGGAAGGAGTTCCCCAAGGAGAAAAACAATCCCCGAGTTGTAGAAGCACAAATGCAGAGTATTGTGAGGGGCTGAATGTGCTGAATGGAGCCAGCGGATGGGACTCTGTATCCATGGCAGCTGAGGAGGTGACTCATGGCACCACTATAAATACAAACTTGCCTGCAAAGAGCACACGAGTAAAATCTGCATTTGTACCGTGTTTGCACAACAAGCTTGAGACACCATTTCTCCCAGTGCTCCCAGTGCTATGACATAGTGGTGTGGAACAGGAGAGACCCCACAGTCCCCCTGCTCATCGCACCCCGGCAGTGGCAGCACACCCCGGGCCGAGGGAGGGATCATGCCACGCCACGAGGGCACCAGAGCAGGGAGGGAAGGTGGCTGGGTACAACTGCAAGAGCTCAGCTTACAGTAATTTAAAATGTTTGCTTCACTCAGGAACAAGCCCCTGGCAAGGGCAGTGCCATCGGTCACTAAGAACAGAGTGATGGCACAGGAGGAAGAGGTGGCTGCAAATGGGATAGCCATTAAACAGCTGCACACCACCTCACCTGGATCTCTCCCGGGAAGGCAGAACACAGCAGTAGAATATCTGAAAGTTCCTAGAAGGAATCGCAGCCCTCGTAAAGACATCAGGCAGGGCTCTGCTGGCAGCCTGGAATTCGCATCAGCAAATAGTTCGGGATGCTTGCGCTTGCAGAGACTGCAGCCTGCCTGCCTAGGAAGAAAGGGGAAAGGCAAAAGGGCAGCCTCTGCAAAGCGAGAGGAGTGCCATTTGCTTGGGAGCTGAGGGGCTCATGCAAAGCCGTGTCTGGGTTTCAGACCCGCTCCTCCCCCGGCCAAGGGAGCGAGGCTGGAGAGACCCTCTCGCTGCTCCGGCTGGTGGTGAATCAGTGTCAGTGAATGGGTGTCAGTGAATCCCTGGGGAAACACAGCTGCGGTCACGGCTTCTGCAGTCACAGGTCTTTAAGAGATAGAAATAGGACTTTAAAAAATATTATACAGAATTCTTAATGATTTTAGGAGGCACAAATAACGCTGTCATTACAAGAACCTTCTTCTCTCCGCATTGTTTAAATATCCCCTGGCTCGGCGAAGGTGGGAAAAAAGTCAGAAAGCTGATTTGGTGCAACACTTTGAAAAATGCTTTGAAAAAAAAATAGTGATAGACAAGCACTTCCTCTCCATTCGGGGTCACAAACCAGATGAAATCTCACTGCTCTGGTAATTTTTCGCAGGTGTTATTGTATGGCTTGAGATTCCAATAAAATGGAAAGATAACCAAATTGGAATCCTATTAGTATGTACCTTTTGTAGGATTAGCAATTTCACAGTATATTAATTTTTTTCCTAGATTAGTTTAAATGTGTAACAGCACTTGATTTAACAGAGCTGCATGGGCAGACAGTATTTCAACACTGTGAACATCTGTTCCGAGTTACCAAAATTCCAGCTCAAAAACAAATATTTCCCCTATAAATCAACCCAAACATTATTCTGAGTGTTGTAACAGATGCAAAACGATTCTGGCTCCCTCTGCCCTGTGGTTTGGCTCTTTCCTTAAACTTGATGTGAATATATTTATTTAAACACTTCAAGAAATACACATCTGAAATGGCTATTTAAGCTTCCTTGGAGTGTGTCTGATGTTGGTTCAACGTTTATGGTCAGTTGACAGACTGCCTCATTAACGACAGATTCTATTAATTAGTGTAAGCTCTGGTTGCAGCTTTGCAGATAAACCTGTTCTGGAGCAGCACCTAAAGTCCCATTCAAATGTTCTGAACACTTCAGCCCAGTGATGAGCCTGAGTTTGTGAGAGGGGCAGAGTTTATTTTGGGGTTTGTATTCATTCTGTTCTGGCCTGTTTCAGTGGGCTCTTTGCCCCCATTGTTACTGCTGCTGGTCATCTGTCATGAGCTAAATGAATCAGAAGAGGTATTGATTTTTCTGGCATAAAGAAATGAGATTTGTTTACTAAACATGAAATTTGGAAAGAGGCTTTACAAGAAGGTTCCCAGTTAATGGTCTGAGTATGTGAATAAAAATATTTACTTGGGCAGAAGCAACAATTCCATACTTTGAGGTGTTTAATTGCATTAAGCTTCATATGAGCAACTGGGATACAAGATTTATTTTTTTAATAGTTTATATGTAACAGTTCAGCCAGACAAAGAGAAAAATGAATTGCGGTAGCATAAATAACTGCAAACTCCTGTATAGAGAAAAATCCTTTTAGTTCATCTCTCCTTGCACAAAATACCCTTTGGGGGCAGAAACAAGGCCATGCTTTGAGGATGACGTTTTGGAGTTGTTAATAATTTTCTGTCTTAAATGCTTGCAGAAAAACAGTGTGTGTGGACTAAATATAACCCTGCCTTCAGTGCTGGTTGGGAAATGGGAGTCCCAGGCCAGTTCTCTCCCACAAACAATGGGAACACTGGGCCACAGGGAGACAGGAGGACAGCAAAGGGAGCACTGCAGGACCCGGGAGTCTGTGTCAGTCACGGGAACCACACAGGGGGCTCAGCCATAAGAACCTGCATTGTATCCCCTTGAAGGGATGGCAAAGTTGTTGTGAAGTTGAGGGCCACATTTTCCAAAGGCAATTTGTTAATAAGGCATAGCAGTAGAAATACCAGGGTGCTACATATATGTAAACCTGCATAAAAGTGTGCACTTTGTTCAACATTTCTATTTGTAAAGAGATCAGAACCCATTCTATATGCAGTAGGCTACATCCTTCTATATCGCATTATACATTAGCTTTATACATTGTTAATTAGACCTAATTTAGACCTCAAAAAATCTCATTAAAATTCTGATTAGTGCTGTTGGCAAGCAGCCATCTAAAAAGCCTCTATTTCTTTCTTTGATAAGTTTGAAGCCGCTATAACAAACAGTAAAAATAAGATCACAGCCTTCTTTCTCATGCCAATCAACATAATGTATTCTCCAGGTCAAAGTCATTTGAGGGAAAACACAGGAGGAGAACATCTTTATCTCCCTGCATGGATGCTGTCAGGTGGCTATAGAAAATTATATGTTTATGCCCTTTGGCAGTTAAAAAAACCAACCAAACAAAAAACCCCAAACCCAAGAAACTTGTTATGAAAAAGCCAGTTTTAAGCCTTCAAAACTAACTTACTCTTCAAGCCAATTAAGTAAAGGGTTTTTTTAAAGGCTTTAAAAATTAATGGGAATAAAAATATTACAAAGCTGGTTTAATATTAAAACAGTTCTGTCTGATGTTTTCTGCATAACTTACTGCCTGATGCTTTCCATACAGCTTGTAGTCTAAATGCCTGGCCAGGAAAACATACAGACAAGAATATCTTTAGTCCAAATACAGTCAGTTATGCTCCCACATTGCTGCAGATCAGAGCAGATAACTTTAAAAGAAATCGTGGCATTAAAAAAAAAAAAAAAGTCAAAGGCAGAACAAAGCAACAAATAATAGCAGGGCTGCTCTCCTTCCTTGTGCCTGTGTATGTTGAGGGGTTGTTAAGATACAGCTGCCAGCTATCACTGTATTCATCTCAGTTAACTTAAACATTTCACTTTAATGCAGAAAAACTTTACGCAGCTGAGTGCTGCTTGGCATGGCAAACACGAGGTGTCTCTTTCAGTCACTGTGCACACCTGTCCTTGCAGGAGACCCAAGCAGTGAGCCTGGGCTGGCAGAGGAGCCACCAGGACTCTGCAGAGCTGCTTGCTCCAGCAGAGGAGGGGAGGAGGGCTCTGCTCTGTCCCTGTCCCTCGGAGCACAGCCTGCAGGGTGCAGCTGCTCCGTCCTGCATCACCCTGGATGCTGGTAGGACAAAGCCAACACATGATTATGGGAAAATATCACCTTTTCCTTTGATAAACACCCAGCCATGCCGCTGAAATCCAGCCTTGGAATGCTTTCTATCAGTAAAGCTGCATTTGGGTTGGAATATAAATTTTAAAAAAAGTCCAACTTACTCTATTTTTCCAGGCCTTTTTAAACTGTAATCTTTAGAGGTCTGATTAGACATTTCTATATCAAACAAAGTAGGGAGATACACTCAGAATCCAGGGTGCATTTGCCTCTCAAGTCAGTGTTCAGTCTCTGTGTTGCACTGATATTTGCATAAGCAGGTTTTCAAAAACCTGGGAAGCCTGGTAGGCTGATATTTAACATATTCTGATATGATATGGCAACTAGTTACCAGCTGAAATTCCTGATGAGAGATTTAAATAGAACAAAATGGGCCATAAGAGTGGTGGCAATTTAGCAGAATGCCCTGGCTGGGTGTACCTGGGGTACCCAGGAAGGGCACTGTGGGCTGGCAGCAGTGTCAGGAATCTGCTCGGGTACTGCATGGAACTGAGAGGGGGAGTGCATTAAAAAAGAGGGGAAAAAGAACACCCCCAGTCTCAAAACCAACATTTAATTAATATAAACCTGCAGGATAAACTGCATACAATTAATAATGTGCATTTCTGCACGACTTGCTGCTGTAACAGTAATTCTTTCATTAAAAGACATACCATGACTTTTATTGCCTTTATGTTTAGAAGCCTGATTTTTGTCTGTTGGAATTTTCCCAGTCTTCCACAGAAGGTCAGGCTTTTCTGCCAAAGATAAGAAAGGTTTATCACATTTCTGGGTTCTTAATAATTTAAACCCATACAATTAAGAACTGGTCTGTGCTTTCTGCATTTTGCTTTTTCGAGAGGGAAACCTGGGAGCAAGGTGGATGTCACAGAAGTAATCGCAGAAAGAAATCCCAAGCTTAGGGCAGCCTAGCAAGCCTGAAGCCCAGGGCAGCAATCACTTCAGTGACTTTGAGACAGCTCGCTGCAGAGCATGGGTTTGCAGTATCAAGCTGTACAGATCCCGAGCTGATAAGCCTATGCTTGTGGAATTCTTCAGGCAAAATTCTGCCTGACCTTCCCCAGCACCATGCCTCCGGCAAGCTCGCTGAAAGCAGCCATTTGAAGTCAGGGAAATCTGGGTCATTGACTTCAATAGAAACTCTGATTAAGGAGGGGATGATGCTCAGCTCCTGTACCTTTCACTCCTCCCTTCTGCTGCAGCTCTGCCTGGGTTTGGGCTGTTTTATTCTGTGTTCGTGGGTGCTCTTCTGTCTCCAGTAAAACCAATGCCAAATTCCAAAATCAAACAGCCTGAGCATGTAAGAACAGCTATTTCTAAACTGTCTTTTTGCAGCACGCAAGCCAAGAGTGAAAAAGGAAGAGGAATGGAGTGCAGAGGAATAAACGAAAGGATCAAGTTGTTTTTCCCATTGGCACCAGCTGGGAGTTGTCCTTATTGAGGGGAAGGTCTGACTGAAAAACGGGCCAGCTACTCCCTTATCTCTCGTCTCAATCCAGTTCTGACATCTGGCTGCTTGCACCTACTGGGTCTGGATAATTCGCCAAGGCACCAAAGGCACGAGGTGCCTGGAATGGCCTTGGGAGTCTGGTTAATGCTTTACAGGGGGAAGGCTGCTTTAAAAAGCAGAGCGGAGTATTTGTTCCAAAACTGTAGTCATCACTGAGAGCCACACTTAGAGAGTTCAAACCAGGTCAGCTGCCCAGGCAAGAACATGCATTTGATCTACCCTGTCATGGTAAAGGCTGCCTGTAAACTTTGGCAGAGAAAATTATTAATCTTTCAACTCACAGCATATAAGCAATGACTAGTAATACCTATTTTTCTGAGAACTGGAATGCCTTTTGGAACCACCCCAGATTACTTAAGAGAAGTTCCTCTGCCATCACCCAAAAGCAGTTCCAAACCTGTCTCTCCCACATTCAATTAAACTTAAAAAAAAAAATTTAAAATAATGAAAAAAAAGGGCGGGAGCATGGTTCATTCAACAGGCATTTTTGGTCTTGTGAGGAGCCCCAGCAGCTCGCTCAGCTGCACCCCACGGGGACAATAAACATCCATTTTTCAGTAATTCAGTGCTGTGGGTAGTGGCTTTCACTTGGAAAGCCAAGTGAGGACTCTCGCCAGAACCTCTGTGGAGGGGAGGGAGGTGGGGGGCAGGCACTGCTCCTCGGTGTCTCGACCTTCTCTCCAAGAGCTGCTGCTTTTCAGCTCAGTTGGGTGTGGGTATCTGAGCATTCTTGTGTGGCTTTTCATGGTCCTCCATGTTCTGCGTCACGCAGCTGGAAATGCACTGCCCTGCGAGGCCAGCCTGGGAACTCGCACTGCTTTGGGACAAATCACAACTGAAACAAAGGCTGAATTGTGACCCTTTCCCAATCCTCTCCTGTTTAGTGTTTTTGGGGGTTGATTTTTGGGGTGTTTTGGTTTTGTTTGTTTTGTTTTGGGTGGTTTTGGTTCTGGGGTTTTTTTTAATTTTTGTTTTGTTTTGTGGTTTTTTGGTTTGGTTTTTGTGTTGTTGTTGTCGTTTGGTTTGTTTTCTGTTGGTTTTGGGGTTTTTCCTGAGCATCTCACTCAATCCTTTCATCCATTGTTTTGGCTCCCAGAGGGCTGAAGTGGAGATCCACCCAGTGGATGAACCAGTGGGTGTTTAAGGTACTGTGAACCATTTGCTTTTTCAGTCTGTCCTGTGCCTTGACCCGAACACTTGTTCTGCATTATTTATCCTCTCCATCTTGCAGCTTGTTCTCTGCCCGCCTACTTTTGCTACTCTTTTCTCCAGACAGAACATATCTAACAGAGGAATGAAGTGACAGTAGCAGCTCAGCTGTGACCATACAGATACCTGACCAGAAGCTTTGATCTCAGATTTGAGAGATCTCTCACTGCACATACAGTACTGGCTCCCATTTCACCCTGAGACAGAAAAGCCTGAATTCTTCAGAACAGTGTATATTTAAATACACACAGAGTTCTAGATCTCAAGCTTGACTGTACAATGCCTGTCTCCCAGCATGGGAGTGGGTGTCTCTCCATCTATCAGTGACCATAATTCTGCTGAGCCATGATTACTGCATTGTCTTCCAGCCCCACTTTTATCCCTTGTCACACACGGACACCCCTTTTCCCACACGGACACCTCCTTTTCCCATACAGACCCCCTTTTCCACACGGACACCCTTTTTTCACACAGACCCCCTTTTCTCACACGGACACCCCCTTTTCCCACCGGGAAACCCGCTTTTCCCACACGGACACCCCCTTTTCCCACACCGACACCCCTTTTCCCACACGGACACCCTTTTTTCACACGGACCCCCTTTTCCCACACGGACACCCCCTTTTCCCATACAGACACACCCTTTTCCCACCGGGACACCCCTTTTCCCACACGGACACCCCTATTCCCACCGGGAAACCCTCTTTTCCCACACGGACACCCCCGTTTGGCCGCGGTTGGGGGGGGGGGGCGCGCTGAGGGGGCTGTGCGCGCGCCCGCCGCTGCCCCGAAGTAGGTCACGGCCCGCGCGCGCGCGCGCGCTCACGTGACGGCCCCGCGCGCTGCCCCCCGCGCCGCGTGACCAGGCGGGCGGGGCCGGGGGGCGCCGTGAGGGGAGCGGGGTCGTGTCCTTGTCCTTGCCGCTGTCCCCTTCCCTGTGCTGCCCTCACGGACACATCGGCACCGCGGCCAGCGCTCTGCAGGTGTCGGGGTGCCCGGGCCCCCCCGGTGGCCGCCCCGTGGTCCAGACCGGCCTCTCCCCGTGGGGCTCCGGCTGAGCAGCCCCCGACCCCGGCCCGCAGCAGCCATCGATGTCCGTGAGGGCGCGGGGACCCCATGTGGGATGGTTCAGGGAGGTGATCACCATGTGCACCTTGGTAGAAGGACCCCTGAAAAGTATAATCACACTAAATTTTTTCTTTTTTTTTCTTTCTTTTTTTCTTTTTTTTTTTTTTTTTTTTTTTTTTTGGAAATTTAACATGATCACCATGTGCACCTTGATAGAAGGACCCCTGAAAAGAATAATCACCCTAAATTTTTTTTTTTTTTTTTTTTTTACGGTACATTAACCACTGGTTAAAAGAACTTGGTTTGAAAAGAATCGGATTTTTCATATAACTGATCCCAGTGATTGAAACAACCATGAGCAGAAATATAAATATTGGTTGAGATAATTTTTTTTTAATAGGGCACCCATCAAGATATTTTCAATACAAAGCAGCAGAATAGTCTTTCATAAGCCACAAAACAGACATTTTATGGGTGAATGCTAAGCTAAGAACACATGCCAGAAATTGTATTGCAATTGGGAAATGGAGAAATTCAGGTAGGGTATCATTAGCTCTGTTTTGTCTTGGTTGGCTTTACCTGGCGTGCACCATGTGGGGTCAGCCAGTGGTCAAAATAGCGAAAAAGGAATTAGGGGCCACTTTTGGAAAAGTGTAGCAAGTAAAAAATCAGTAATTTGTATGTACAGACAACAACATGGTGTCCTGACAGCCTGGAATTTAGGTTAATTGGGATGAAATCTGCCTGTGTAGCATGGCTGGAGTTAAATTACTGTTCCTGTTGTGTGAGACCGAAAATAACAGCTCCAGCACCCTGCTCAGGTGCTCTGCCCAGCTTCGCTGGCTGGTGTATAAATCAGGAAGAGTTATTTTGGCTTTCACCTGCAGAAATTCCCGGCTCCTGTGTGTTGGGAATGCAGGGTCTGTAACTACACGCAGTGGTGCTCTGAGAGGCTTCCTTTTGTTCCACACTTGCACCGATCTACCTATAATTTACTCCATTCCACGTCAAGCAGGGAAGCAGTGCAGGTTTCCTGTGCTTCTGTGCTGTTGAAAATGCTGTTTCTTTCTGCTGAGTTGGGTCAATAGTCATAAAAACACAAGTAGTTGTGCTCAAGTTGAGCTTCCACCAGAAACTAATCTTGTTACTGGTGTTTCCCAGTATCCCCATTACTTTTACATCTTCTGTTCTATTTACTCTTTGCTGCTTATCGTGCCTCCCAAATGCATCTATTTTTCTTTAGACAGCATAGAAGAAACATTCCGTACCACATCTGCATATGGATTGGCAATCACCCTAATCTTTGTGTCACTCATCTGTGCCTCTGTAATTAAAGGTTTCCACTAACCGGCAATTTGGCCGTCTGAGGCAACGTTGGTATGTGTACAGTCATTTAATAATCCATGGCTTTTTTCCCTGCTCAGGTGACACTTAACAACTCCTGTGTGCTGCTATCACACCCCTGCTCCAGTTGTGAACCATGTGGCATCTGTGGCATCCCAAGGTTCTCCCAAGCCCTGCTCAGCCGTGCCCCGAGTCTGTTCCTGTCACTTGTCTGGTTCTGATGGCCACAATCCTCAGTCTTCACGTTTTTGGTTGTGCCAGTGCAGTTTTATTGATTTGAGCGTACTTTGGACTTTCATCAGTTGCTTGTTTTAGGCAGTTCATTTAACAAGACACCAAATAATAGATGATAGAATTACAGAATATCCTGAGTTGGAAGGGACTGACAAGGATAATTGAGTCCAGCCCCTGGCTCTGCACAGACACCCCAACAATCCCACCCTGAGAGAATTGTCCAAAGGCTCCTGGAGCTCTGGCAGCCTTGGGGCCGTGCCAGCTCCCTGGGCAGCCTGGGCAGCACCCTCTGGGAAGAATCTTTTCCTGATATCCAGCCTAACCCTCCCTGACACAGCTCCAGCCATTCCATTCACACATGTAACAGGTACAGTAGATACACAAGGGCAGAACATAACTGTTCCTCAGGCAGCTTATATTTCTAAATACTGGGCAGTTTAGGCACATAACTTATCTGAGTCCTGTTCCTGGTCATGTAATACATACAGCAGATACACAAGGGCAGAACATAACTGTTCCTCAGGCAGCTTATATTTCTAAATACTGGGCAGTTTAGGCACATAACTTATCTTTATTTGCTTCTAGTGAATATTTACGATTATTTGTATTTGTTGATGGTTAAAAGCTGACTTTTGAAGAAAGAGTCACAAATAAACACAGATGGTAAAACTTTGCAAAATGCGATCCAAAAGAAAACCCAAATGAGAATAAGGGAGATACGGATGCCCACAGGCACCTGAAGGGTGAAGTTACTCTGGGACCAATGCGGTTCTTGCACAGCCTGCATGGGCTGAAGGCCAGAGCAGATGGAAAGTCAACCATGCCTGAATGAGGATCATGGTGAGTGGGGAGGAAAGTCCCATTTGAGCAAAGATGGGGCCTGGGAGTCTCAGTGGATGAGAAGTTAACATGAGCTGGCAATGTGCCCTGGGGGCCAGGAGGGCAGTGGGATCCTGGGGTGCATTAGGAAGAGCGTGACCTCTCCCTCTACTCGAACCTGATGAGGCACATCTGCAGTATCGTGTCTCATCCTGGGTTGCTCAGGACAAGGGAGAGGCCACAAGGATGATTTGGGGTCTGGAGCATCTCTTACAAGAAGAGCCTGGAAGGGAGCTGGGCCTCTGCTGTGGAGAAGAGAAGACTGAGAGGGGATCCCATCAATGAAGTATCTCCAAGGCAGGTGCCAGGAGGATAGGTCCAGACTCTTCTTGGTGGCGTCCAGTGACAGGATGAGGAAAAATGGCCACAAATTAAACCACAAAATGTTCCACCTCAATGTGAGGAAAAGCTTCGTTCCGTGGAGGGAGGCAGAGCCCTGGTACAGCTGCTCAGGGAGGCTGTGGAGTGTCCCTTTCTGGAGATGTTCCAAACCCACCTGGCCATGCTCCTGTGCCACCTGCCCCGGGTGATCCTGCCTGGGCAGGGAGGGGACGGGGTGATCCCCAGAGGTCCCTTCCAGGCCGCAGGACTGTGAGATGATGAGAGCCCTGCCCGTGCTGGTGACGGTGCCGTGACCCCAGGCTGCCATCTGGCACAGAGGCAGGGCGAGCGCTCGCAGAGCCCACGGCTGGCTTCCTCAGACACGGGTGGGATCCCCCGCAGCCCGGATCCCTCACCGCGGCAACGCCGGCTCCCGCTGCCCGGGGGAGCGGCCACGCTCGGCTGCCCCGAGCGGGGTCAAACGTTCAGGCTCATTAGCATCTCATTAACACATTCCTCCGGTTCCCGGGGAGGCGCTGCGGCCCGCGAGGGGGGGCTGGGGGCGGCTGTCCCGGGCTGCCCCCCCCGCTACCGTCCGCGCGCGTGCCGGGGCGGGGCGCGTGCGGGGCGTGGCCGGTACCGGGGAGGGGCGTGGCGGGCGCACCAATGGCGGGGCCGCTCTCGGGCGTGACGTCAGCGGCGGCGGCGGCGGAGCAGCTGCGCGGCGGAGGGGCCTGACCAGCGCCCGGTCCGCGCCCTGTCCCGCGGCCCCAGCGCCCTTGGCCACCGGCGCTCGGCCCGGCCCCACGCTCGGCTCACCCTTGCCGCGACAGCGGCTACAGCGAGGGGAAAGGAACCGCTCGCCGCGCAGCTGCCCCCTCCCCGCCGCCGCGGGCAGCCCCCACCGATCATGTCGCGGCCGCTCCCGCTGAACCCCCCATTCCTGCCGCCCACCTACGGCGTGCTGAAGTCCCTGCTGGAAAACCCGCTCAAGCTGCCGCTCGCTCACGAAGACGGTGAGGCTTCCCCGGGACCCCTCGCAGTGCGCCCCGGTCCCGCTGTCACTCGGGGCTGCGGCACGGCTTTCCCTTTCCCTTCCCCCTGCGCCCCCCCGGGCGCTCTCCCGGCGGTGGAGCCCCGGGACGGCTCTCTCGGGGCGCTCTATGGGAAGGGTGGCCGCCGCGGCTCCATCTAACGGGACGCGCTCGGTGCTCCCATCTCCGGTCCCGGTGCATGGACGCCAAGGGCGCCTCGGGTAAAGGGGGCCGGGATGCCCATCCCAGGCCCCACAACAAACCGCTCCCGGCCCCGCGGCCCCCGCTTCATCGGGAGAAAGTTGCGGCTTCCCCGGGAGGCGGAGGCAGCTCGGAATACCCGCATCGCGTATGGCGAACGCATCGAGCGCGCACGAAAAGCAGAGACCGAGGGAAGGTCTCGCAGTTCCTCTCCTCGCCTTCCCGAGTTCCACTGCCAAGCCACTCGCAGGATTTCACCGGGGCTGTTGTATGAGGTTAAAAATAAAATGCTGCGAAGGCTTGGTGGCTGACAGGAAGCTTTAGGAGTTCAGATTCTTGCAGATCTTGCAGAGAAATCAGGCGTTTCCCTTACAAAACGTGCATTGAAATCACTGGGGGCTGTAGAAATGAGGAAGCCTCAGTTAAGCTTTTTTTTTTTTTTTGCTTCTACCTTTGAATATTTTGTCTCTTGTGTTCTGGCAGCCTTTGCCACTGCATTTTAGTAACATTCAGAAGTGCAGAATTTGAGGACTATTTGCTTGTGCCAGCAAGACTGGGACTTTAGTTTAGAAGAATGACAGGATCCCAGGGATTTCAGGCTAAGACTGCTCCTTTTCAAGAGAATATATCAATAGCTTCTGGTTTGCTAGAATACTTAAATATTCACTTTTAAGTTTGTTGAGTACCTTTAGATGCTAACATTCAAAACTGTGTATGGAGTGGAACTGTTAACTAAAAACAAAGGGCAGTCTCAAAAATGTGGTTGGTTCCCACAAAGGTGCTCAGTGACATGACCCATCAATTCTCTTCTAAGTAGAGTGAGTCAAAGGAGTTATTTTTTGAAGGGAATATTCCTTTCTTACACCTGAGAGTACAGCAGAATAATGGAAGTAGTAGTAAATGTTTTAATTACTGAATTCTTACATGTTTGTTATGTGTTTTTGTTTAAGCATTCGGTAAAGAAAAAGACAAAGAGAAGAAGTTAGATGATGACAGCACTGGTACCACAGTCCCTCAGTCAGCTTTCTTGGGTCCAACATTATGGGACAAGACACTGCCATATGATGGAGACACTTTCCAGTTGGAATACATGGACCTGGAAGAATTCCTCTCAGAAAATGGCATTCCACCTAGCCCAAACCAGCACGAGCCTAGCCCACACCAGTCAGGTCTCCAGCAAGCTACCTCAGCATCACCTTCTGTCATGGACCTCAGCAGCAGGGCTTCTACTTCAGTCCATCCAGGCATGGTGTCGCAGAACTGCATGCAGAGCCCAGTTAGACCAGGTAAATCAGCCCTCAGAACCTCCCTGTGGAATTTGGCATGAACCCCTCCTCCCCACTGTAAATCACTGCTTCTCCCTCTGCAGCTGGCAGGCAGCTTAGAGCCCAGAGGATTCCTGTCACTCACACTCCAGCAAATAAAAACAATAGCTCCAGCTATCACTAAGCTGCTCCACCAGGATTTCTGTGTAAATTATTGAAGGAAAGCTCTGGGAATTCCATGGAGACTTGCCTATCTTAGTTGGTGTCTTAGCTGTTAGCAAGTAAAAAGACCATAGACAGAATGGCATAGATGCCACAGTGTTAAAAGAGCAGGGAAAAGGACTGTGAAAGAGAATGTTCCTTCAGCCAATATTTGATGTGCGAACACAGGAGTGGGCAGTCATTCTGGAGTTAAAGGTTAATGCTTCTTACTTGAAATTTTGGCCATAATCTTGCTCTCTACTGAGCAAAGTAAAATTTGCCACAGGAACTGAGTTTTGGAACAACATTATAATCTTGCTTAAATTGGCATAAACTGAGTGTAACTCTGACCTGAGTTCATAGCTTGCATCTGTAGTCACCTTACGCTTAAGAAAACACCGTGGAGTCCAAGGCCTGGTTGTAATGCACAATTCCAGCCCGACTGATGTCAGTGGAAGTCTTTTATTATTTTATTAGCACTTGAGATCATCCCTTTAGAGACACCAGTTCGAATCCAGAGTAACTCCTCTGGCTTGACACCAGCATGGCTGAGATCATGGGCAGTGGAAGAGTGTCAACATCGAAGTTTGGGAAACATGGAGCTTTGCCTTTTTCCTTAAAAAAAAAATACAGAGAGTGACTTATTTATTGTGCTCTTCTGCTCACATTAGGTGTGCTAGAGCAAAGTGTGCTCTTGGCAGCAGGAAACCACTCCTCTCCCTTCTGCTTGATCGTTTGCCATGCTCAGTGTGCGAAGTCATTGTCAGAATCATCTGATAAGGAGGCAAAATAAATAAATAAAGGGGCAAAAGTTGTGGAGCAGGATGAAATAGAAATGTCTTACAAGTTTGCGACATTGCTGTCTTGTTAAAAAGAAATAAAATATCCCCCAAAACTCCCCAAACCTGTCAACATACTCCTTGGCCCTCCATCAGAACTGTGTGTTTAGTCATGGATTTCATTTACGTACTTTTACTTTGTGTGGATTTGACTTTGCTTTGTGTTTCAGTTTCAAGGCTTTTCATGGTTAACTAATAACTTATAAGGGTGTCCAAAGTTAAAATATATTTGGAGTAGGCAAGAGCAGAACATGAAACCCATTGCCTTTTCTGAGCCAGCTTTAAAAATAGTGCATATGTGCTACATTGTTTTCTGTCGCTTGTGCACACACAAAATTAAAAGCAGATAATCTGTCCCTATTCTCTCTTTTTTTCAGAGGAGCCTAGTAGTGAGCCAGGCTTTTAATGATCACCTGTCAGAATTTATTTGTAATCAGCTATCTGTGTGACTTTTCAACTCATTGATTTTTTTCAGTTTATCCTGAGCCTTTTGCAGCTCGGGGTTACAAATTTATCTCGCAGTGCACTTTTTTACTGTTGTAAAGGGCGTCTCTTGGGGGTAGGATAAAACATTTAATTTGCTGGTATTTTTCCCAACACCATCTTGCCTTAACAGGAATAGTTTTTGTTAAATGTTGTGTGGTTTTTTTTTTAAGGGTGCTCACTTCACTTCTTAAATAATATTTTCTTGTCCCCCATTACAGATAGGAATGTGGCTTAATTAACAGTAGTTTATCATCAGGTTGTTGAAATTTTTATGTGCTGTCATGTGAAAATCTTTCTTTGACAATCAGTACTGAAGAGAAGACCATCTCACAGTTTAGCATTTGAGCAAGTTAGAGAATATAGGAGCGTATCTTTAAAAAAAATCAGTAAAAGTAAAAATGAGCATTTAAGAGTTATCATAAAAGGGCCAAAGTAAATGTGCTGCTTTGAAATAGGGAGGTAAATGTTGATATCATTGTAATGGAGCCTGTTGCTTAATATGTCTTAAAACATTTTAAATAGATTTTTTTTTAATGTCACTTAAAGGTTTTTAGTTGGTGTGAGCTATCCTTCCAGTATGCATAGTGCTGTGATTTGTGTTACTGTAACAAAGCAAAGAACAAGTCGTAGGAAGTATACAATTTCAGTACAGATTAATTCCATGTGATCCTACTACTTCCAGGAAAACTGTATGTTTTAGGTGACAGTAATTCTAAAGACATTTCCGTGGTGTTTTCTGAATTTTGCCGTGCAGCAGAGAGCCTGTTTGAGTGTGAGGGGTAGAGCGAGGGTCCAGTGCTGTGCTGCTGCTGTCCCTGTCTCAGTGGCTGCGGGGTCTGGCACAGGGGTCACGTGCAGGTGGTCACAGCTGCCAGCCTGGCTGTGCCCTCGCGGCGTGGGGACATTCCCCCTGCACGTGGCTGGGACTCTGTGACTGGGGACAGGGATGCTCCGTGGCAGAGCAGCATGGGGAGATCTCATTTTGCGCGTGTGCTCCAGCACAAGCCTCGTCTGTGTGTAGGAGTGAGTGGTGCTGCCCAAACGTGTTCTGTGCTGCGTCTGGAAGAGATCAGGAGATCTGCACTAGCATTCCCTGGGTGCCATCAGGCTCAGCAGAGCTGTGCTGACCCTGCCTGTGGACGTGACAGTACCAAAATCCTCACTGATTTTCTTTCTCCCTGCTAAAAAATGTAATGGCAACAAAAAGGATTCTATATTTTCAGCTCATATTGGTCAATGCAAAGATGTTTAGGCTCACCAGTTTATCATCTGCAAAGAACAAAGCGACCACCTGCTTCCCATACATTTCTGTTCAGGGAATCTACCTACAGAAATTTCTGGCTTTGTTTTGGTGAGGGACACAGGGTAATGACTTGCAAGAGTGAAACCATGTATTTATCTCTCACAGTGCTGATTTTGTTAATAAAAATAGTATTTTGATTTATTTTTAGCATTGCAGACCAACATTCATTGTCATGTGTAGATGCATTTAAAACTTCTGTTTTGTGTTGGTACTGGATGCTGGTAGGTTGGTTGAAATCTGTGGTCTCCTCAGAAAAAGGTTTTTTATGAAAAAGATTTTTATGAAGCTTTCAAAGTAACCCATTACTGCAAACACACTTTTGTGGTTCCTCATGTTGCGCACCTCATGTAGTCTTTCAGTGGAACGTAAATCTCCATTTAAATGCAGAGTCCTTCAGGAAATTTGGAGTAATTTTTAGCTGTTTGTATGTAAAGGGAGGGTGTATATTTTGCAGGTAACTAGTTGGTTGTTGCTTTTCACCTGGCACTTCCCCTCATGTAGCCCTGATGGAGGTGGTTGGGGCAGGCAGTGTAAAGGTTTGAAAGGTGTGAATTAGAGAAGCATCAGCTAGATCTGGTAGAGAATCCTAGCTAGAAGGTTTTTGGGATTTTGTGGTTTAGATGTGAATTTTCAGTTTGCCACCAAAAAGCCTTGGATGTGGGCTGTGTCACAGGGATGCTGCTGGCACAGTGATAACCAGGTGCTGTTTCTGCCTTGCTCCAAAGAAGAACAGGGCTGTTGGGGGCTCTTGGGAGAGCTCCCTCTTTGTGTTGTCTGTGGTGGTTTTCTGTCTGCGCTGCCTGCATGGCTGGGTGCCTTAGACTATTTGCCAAAGATTATTTAAGGAAAGGGAAAAAAAAAAAAAAAGAGAAACAAGCTTTATGATCCACTGCAGAAATATACCTATGTGCAATATCTGCAAGTCTTCACTTTGAAAAAGTAAAATTAGAGGCACATTAATCAACAAGCTGAGAATTGGTTCCATGTGAAGTGCACTTACACCTCCCACCCCCCAAAGATTTTGATGCAATGCTGTGGTTTATTTGCTCAGTCCAGATACTCTGTCTAGAGCCCAGTATCCATTACCCCTGGCTTCTGGCGGGGTCTGAGCTGCAGTGACTGCCGGCAGGCAGGGCTGGGTGGGTTTCGGTGCTTTTTGGGGCTGGTGTGTGTGCTGGGCCCGGCAGCCGGCCGGGAGAGGCCTGCTCGTGCTCCGCGCAGCTCTGAGGGGTGAGGCGGTGCCGGGGCAGCCCCTGAGGGTGTGCGCAGCACTCCGTACTGCAGCCTGCCTCTCCTAACGCGATCTCCTCCTCCAGCACAGCGAAGGGCAGCCTTCCCAGCTGCCGGCCCGCGCGTGGAATCCTCTCCTGAGCTTTAATCATTGTTTACAAGCCGTCCCCGCGTGTTGCGGGAGCCCCTTCTCTCGCAGAGGCCGCGGGAATTTCCCGACCTTTGGCCTCCCACGTGAGGGTGGGTCTGACCGGCTGCACCGCGGGCAGGCCGGCACCGGGAGCTGCTCTTCACATTGAGCCTCACGTGCGGCTCGGGCTGCCTGCAGCACCATGTGCTCCAGGCACGTGTGCCTGCCCTGTGCAGCCCGGCTCAGCCCGGCTCCGCTCCCGCCGCCGCGCCGGGAGAGCTGCGCCCCGCGCCGCCGCCGAGGGAGCGCGATCCGCGGGCGAGCCTCGCAAAACTGCTCTCCGGATCAAAGGGAGATGCAAAATACATTCAGGCAAACATTAAAAATAGCCTCTCACATGATAACGGCGGGGGGAAAAAAAGTGCTGAACGCACAGGCTTGTTAATGCTGGGAGCAAGAACACTGTGTCTCCTTCAAGAGAGCTAATTTTAATATTCACAGTTAAATGTTGATTATTGGTTAAATAATTGCTTGGCTGCATGAAAGAACTTGAAGTTAGTTCGGAGTTCAAACAGTAAACAACATGAAATAATCTCGGGTGTTAGGATGCACAGGGAGAGCTCCTTGTGCGAGGAAGGGCTGTCCCAATTTAAGAAGAGAGCACAGGGAAAACCTGGGATTTGGGGTTTTTTTTTTGTCCCCTTAAAGATATTTCAAGGCTGTCTTGAGTGTCAAGCTTGTTACAGTTACTTAGAAAAGTACAATGTATTTTTCAGGGCTTTGCTTCCCATCTCAAAGTGCACTGCAGAGTGATTGGCTGTCAGTGCAGTGATTTGATTGTTTTAAGGAGCAAGCACAACCTAAAGTCTTTCATAAAACAATATATTAGATTGTTTTAAGGAGCAAGTACAACCTAAAGTCTTTCATAAAACAATATATTAGATTGTTTTAAGGAGCAAGTACAACCTAAAGTCTTTCATAAAACAATATATTAGATTGTTTTAAGGAGCAAGTACAACCTAAAGTCTTTCATAAAACAATATATTATAGTCAGGAGAGAAGACCTCATCAGGAGATGTATACAAAGACACCACTATTATCTGATTAGATGAAGCTACTAGGAAACACATTAAATTGTTCAATCTCTACATATTTTTATGACAGCAAATTGGCAATTGTGGAAGCTGCAGTGGCCAGATTCTGCCAATTAATCTCAGCAATAAGTACTTTGCTCCTCATGTGGTCTCCCTGATTTCTCTATTGCTCAGCAGGTAGGCAGCTTGTTGACTGCTCTCTGTCACCTCCCAGGTGGAGCAGCAAAATGTCACCATTCACTCTCTTGTCATTCATCTTTCTGGAATTTTTTTAAGGGGGGTAACAGCTCTCAGTGGCCAGTGGAGTTTTCACAGGATGAAAGGACTTAGTCACCATCAGTAAAAAGGACTTTAGTGCATCATGAAATAGTTTGGTTGCCTGGCAGTACACTATGGAGCTGTTTAGTATTTATATCACACAAAACTTGAGCATAGGCTTCTTTTTTTTTTTGTCTTTTGTTTAGTCTTCCTTTCACAACAAATAAAATATATTTTTAATATTTTGTCTGAATTTCACACAAGACTGGTGATCAGAAAAAAATATTTCAGCTGAGTTATTTTCAAGAAAAACTGTGGGTTGATCTTAAGTAGATAATGAAAGCTCTGTAAAAAACCATTTACTTAAACCTCACATCTATTCCACTTAATGGACTAAGTTATACATAATTACTTGGTATAGAAAATGAGTGTAAAATGCACAACTGTGTCAAAATGAATTTATGGCAAGTGGTTTTTTTGTAGCTTGTAGAATTGTTTTTTTATAAATGAGCAAATGGTGATAGAGAAGCTCTATGTTTATCACAAAGCTGAATTTGGTCCTGAGAGCTTGAGAGCTGCAGTGTGGAGAGCTAACACAGGTGTGTAAGGCAGCATGTGTTGCAACATTTCTTTTCTTTTTTTTTCTTTTATTCTGGTGCTCTTCACAGCACTTCAGCTTTGCATTACTGAGGTGCTATCCATCAAGTTTTAAACAAATGCAAAATATTGTTCAGCCTCGCACATTTCTGACACGCTTGAAGCTGTGGTACAGTTCTGCTTCCCCGTCCCATTCTGTCAACTAAGGTTTGCCAGGGCTAAATTTGGGCCAGATTTTTGTTGTGCACCTTCCAACACCATTGCTTAGCTCCTGTGATGTGGCAAGCTCTTGCTTCAGGGTTCTCTGCTCAACTTAGAAACAGCTCTAGCTCTTCATCCCACTGGCATTATTCTCTTGTTCACATTATTTGCAATTTAATGAAAACAGGCACTGAGCATCTTGGAGCTCTTTGTTTTGGTGTATGGCTGTTGTAGGAGGAAGTAAAAAAATCCAAATTGCGTTAGGGTTCTAGAAAACTCAGCCTGTTGTTAACTGGAACACAAATGTAGATTGCTACTCAAAACAGGAGCCCGCAGATGGGTTCATTGGTATGTGTTGCCTACAAGCAGAAGCTACAGAGAACTGATGCAATAACTCACCTGTAACCAAATGTCAGTCTTAAATATGGAGTTGTAAAGCAGAGAGGCAAAAATACAGAGTTTAACAAAGATTTGTTGAAGATGGAGAATGGTTTAAAAAAAAAAGCATTCTTTTGCAATTAGCCTTAGGGAGCTCAGCTTGCTGTAAATTCTTTGTTCTGGAACATGGCTATGGACAATAGGTCAAAGATTAAGTAATTCATTACAGAACTGGTTGGTTCTCCTGAATTTAATAAACAAATGAATGAACAGGGTTCTCTGTCCACAGCAAGATCAATTAATTTGTGTAGCAGTGATTGGATCTTAAGTTTTATTTAAAACACTTGCAAGGCTTTCCTGCTTACCTAATGTCTGTGTGGCCACTGGTGTCTTTGAGGTGAGCTGGTCATGCAGCACTCGTGGCACAGGTGAAAGCACTCCCAACAGAAATTAAACGTGGAGAGGAAGGAAACTGTAAATTGCATTTGGAAAAAATGGAGGAAAAGTAATGTGAAACTTCAAAGCACAAAATACTGCAGAAATGTGTTTAATGGAGCAATCAATATTTTTAGGACAGCAAGATTATTGAAATAACAGCACCAAACCTTCTTGTAGAAGACCATATTGCTCAAGGGTGCAGAACATAAAGCACAGGCTCAAAGCTTGCACTGAAGCAGAGATGACTTAAAACAATTCAGTCATTTTTACCAACTCATCATTGCAACATTTGGAAACTTGTCTTATTCCACCAAGAAATCTATTTAAAAAAAACAGCTGTGTTCTTGCCTTGGTAATGCTTATTAAGTAGGAACTAAGCACTCAAACCCAAATCTTCTTCCTCATCACAACAGAGAGGGTTAAACTGAATTTGAAGGGCCCTGCAGCAATCAGCCCTCCACTACTGCCTCTCTGTGCTGCACAGTGGAAATATGGATGTTGGTGACGTCTGCAGTGCCTGCAGCTGCAGCCCTTTGGTGGGGCACTGGCCCTTCTAGGCATTAACTCCTGCAGCATTTGCTTGCTGTGAGAGATGAGCACTGGGGTATTATTTTGTTACCATTTTTCTATGAAAATAAACCAGTACCGGTCGTGGTAGGAGTGTATGGCCTCTTGCCTGCTCCTGCTTGCTGGTTTTTGATTATATTGGCAGATTTTAACAAAATGTATTGAGAAAGTCTTCAAAGATTTTGAAGAATTGATTACTGTCCTAAAATTTTATGAAAATAAATGAGTGGATGTGTGATGGGATATAGGATAGGAATGCGTTGCTGAGCAGGAAGAGTAATGCAAATGTGCATTTTCTACATCAGAAAAGGTAAATAAGACCTTTAAAATGCCTGATCTGTGTGAAGTGCTTCTAGAAAAGCTGACACCCTTTTAGACACCATGAGATGTCAGTTCACTTTGAGAAAAGAATCTGCAAGAAACCAAATTTAATTGGTTTAGTGTGTGTTGGAGGGAGGGGAGTCAAACTTTTTCTGCCATTCTTCTTCTTCTTCCTTGGAACTCGTCAGCTTCTCGAGTTCTGTGATTAGATGAGACTCTGGAGTTTCATTTATAAAGAGAATTTAGAAAATGAGCTGTAAGGTTTGTAAGCCAGGTCTTGAAAGTTCTGATCCCATGCAATGGAATGGTCTTGATCCTCTCCAAAGCCATGCACAGTTATTTTACTGAAAAAGTTTCTCAACTTTATGCATCCTTGCTGTATCCTTTTCCTCTTGTGCAGCAGAGTCACCCCAGCTCTGCTGCCTCGTTTGAAACTACCCTGCAGTGTTCCAAGTTCAGATTTGATGGCTCTTATCACAATTATTGCAGTGTCACATGTGGGTGGGCGTCCAAGTGACCTTGTGCGCGCATCCTGCCGCTCATCCTGCGCTGCACACGGAGCTGCCTGGCTCTAATCTGGGAAACTTTCCACCCTGCCACCAGGGTCTGGGCTGCAGCGAGGCCAGGAGTCAGAGGGGAGCAGAGGAGAGTGAGAGTGGGCTAAAAATGTTGAAGGATCAAAGAGGAAAATTAGGTCATGGCAGGGTACGTGCGCTGGGAGGAGGGCTGGGGGAGCACAAGTGAGGAGGAAGATTTGTTTTGCTATTGGCTTTTCAAAGTTGTGCAATTTAAGAATTGGATTAACCTGATATGACTTTGCTTTTCTGCCAGATTAGATATGTTGAATTTCTTGGCATTGTGAATTGTACAGTACATTTTGTGCTGTAAAATAAGGGTGTGTCAGGATAGAGCTGTAGTGACACAAGCTGCTCTCAGTGTAATGCAGCACTGCTGGGTGGACTTCCCTGCTTTCTCTACCCCAATACGTTATTGGCAGGGCATTTACAAACCTGAGAGAACCTCTCTGTGTCCCTGCGTTCTGTTTCCAGCACAGCATGAAGACATTTTAGTACCATTTCTGGTAAGGTAACACTCACCTGAGGTCTAAGAATCTGTTTGGCCTGGCTCTGGCATATGCAATATTAAATGTCTCTAAAAAAGAAAAAAAACTGTTTAAAAATACACTAAAGCGTTTCTTCCTGCTTCCTCGGGATTAAGTTGAAGAAAGTTTATTGGGAAATGCTGCAATTTCTTTTGTCTGCTTTTTTTTTCAAAGAGCAGATACAGATCTGAAATACCTGCAAGTGCTGAGCTCACTGTTGTTTGAAGTATACCACAGCAGCATATCAATGTCAAAGTAAAATTTCCACAGTAGTATATGTTTGCTCAATGGTTTTGGTTTTTTATTTTGTTTTTGGTGCTGCTTCATCCCGAGATAATTTGATTTGGTGTATCCCTTTTATACACTGGGCTTGTCCTGTGAGACAGCCCAATTCTCTCTGCTTATTGCTGGGTGTGTACTAAAGGAGGGTGGACAGAATCATGACCCTGTCCAGCTGGGTGATTGCTGCTCTGATTAATAAAAAATGTGAAGACTTTGGGAAGTGAAACTACACATAACCTTGGGGCACTGTTGTTTAATTCCTGCTCTGGTTTTCCACTTCTCCAGGAACTTGAGCCACCCAAGCAGGTCAGTGATGAGGGACTGACAATAGCCTGGCCTTTGTCACCAGTAGGGGCCTGCCCTCTGTATCAAGAGCTGTACACTGAAAACTGAGGAGTTAAGTCTCTGCCTGTAGTGAAGATTGAGTCTCTTGGAAGAGTGTAAATAACAGATCAGGTTAATAAATCACATATCTAGATTGTGTCATACTCCTCAGCCATGTGTTGTTAATGTGTGTTACTCTACTAAGTCACAAAGGCAAAAGCCACAGGGCTTGCTCACCAGGTGAAGGTGTTTCTAGAGAGGGAGAACATTCTTTGAATTGTTTCTGAAGTAACAGAGCATTTTTTGAGAGCAACACCAATTGAGTAAAATGGAGCAGGAAGCTGACCTTGTGAACACCTGCATCACTCAGCTCTGTACTTACCTGAGAGAATTAGGGAAGAGTGCAGCATGTTTAAAGTTAAACCGTATATCTGCCTTCTGAGGAGGTTAAACCACAAGCCTTCAGTAACACATGTGGGGCAGCTGTGGTTTGGGTATCTGCTTGAAACACCTTACCTGTGGGTGCCTTGGCGCTTAAAAAATCAGGGCATGGATTGTCCAGGCTGCTAGGCCTGGTGTGGATCCATCCATAATCACGTGGCTGCCCTCAGGAAGGCTGATCTTTCAGTTGGACCATGCTCATCACCAGGTTTAAGAAGCCCTTTTCCAGAGTCTCTTATCTGCTCAATTTTCTCAGTGCGATACGGTTGATGTCATTGTTGAAAATTGTGGTAGTCTCTGTCTGGAAGCTGTTCTGGACACGTGAAAAGGAGTCATTAGACAAGGAGAAGGAAAGAGCTGGAAGAGTAATTGTCAACTCGTGTGCGTCTCTGATTTCACCAGGTGCTGCACGTGTCTGGTTTATCAATTTATTTCTGTTAGAAAGTAAACAAATCTCACTTTTCTTACGTACTCTGGTGACTGCTTCAGCCAAGTCGCTCTTATCTGCAGCAGGGATGTACTTCTGAGGTCTTGTGTTTGGGGGCTCTTTTTTCTGCATCCACATGTGATCTGCTCTCAGGGATCATGTGCAGCTCTGACACTGGCCAGGGATGCTGTTTGTCTGTCCCTAAGTCATTTATTTAAAGTTATTATAATCACTTCTATCAAAGTGTAATACCTGATCATGGGGGCAGCTGTTATCCCACGTTTTCCAGGTTGAATCCTTTGGCCAGGTTCTGTCTCACTTCGTGGCTGTTTCTGTGTGTTCAGGGGGTGTCTGCACAGTGTGAACCCTGGGGGATGTGCACCATCCATCCTGAGCCGCATCCTGGCAGCTCTGAGCACCTCTGAGTCTCCTCGGTGGACTTCAAAGCCACTCAGCATTTTGCATTTTTGAAACACTGATGTGTAGCTCTCAATCCTGTCCCAGGAACGAATTTCCAGTGCCTTTTCCAAGTCGGGTTCTCTCAGGATCTGCATCCTTGCAGGAGCTGCTGGTGTGTAACTCCAGTGGAGATCCAGCTGAGCAGGGTGCTCAGCCCTGGGAGCCCAGTTAACACCTCATTAAAATCCACCACTGCTAACCCAAACCTTTAAGCAAACTCCTCAAGTAATTTTTTTCTGCTGCCCTTCAGTTTGCAGCCCGTGGCTGGTTGTTTTCCCCTTCCTCACGTTTCCCCAAGCTGCTGGTGTGTACAGTCTGAAGATCACATTTAACCAACACAAGGAAATCAGCTTGGCCCGACGGGCTTCTCCATCACGTGGCTGCAAATGTGTTCACTCTGTTCTGCCAGATTATGGCTGGCTGAGCAAAATACAGTGAAGCTCTGGGCTGCTGGCCAAGCTTTTATTTCAGTTTGGAGCTTACAGCCACATATTTGCTCTTTGGCAGGACATCCACTGGGGTATATTTGGATAGTAATCTAGCATTGTTTTGCTGCTTTTTTCTTATTTCTTTTATTTTTTCTTTTCTTTTTTTTTTTTTAATGCACATGGATAGTGTAATCCCAACACTTTGTCCAGTCTGTATGAGATTTGTCAGTGTGCGCTGTTATGTGTGTGCACTCAGAACTTGTAGGTGTGACCTTTGATAAATATAAGTCAAAGCAATTAACTTTCTTTTATTGAAAAATGCTGGATGTCCTACTCTTTTCCCCCTCTGTGCTGATAACAGAGCTGTGTTGTTACTCTTTCCAAGATCAAAAGCTTCACTAGGGTTTGATTGAAGTCCAATTATGGAAGGAAGTAACTGTGCTGGAGCCCTGAAAATAGCAGTAATTGTTAAAATAATAAAGTGTGTCCTTGTGTGTCTTTATAATATTTAAAACTTCTTTTGGGGTGGAAGGGGGTGGCTTTCCTCTAGCTTTAAAATGAAAATACTCGCAAATGTCCTGGGAAAATAAGAGTGTGCTGTTAGAGGAATTTCTTTTCTCTGGATTTCTTCCTTCAGTTCTCCCCCCCAAGCTGCCTTCCTCAGAAGCTGTTTGCATGCAGCCTGACTCATGTAGGAAAATAAAGCTGGATTTGATTTTTAACTGTATGGGAAGCTTTGAGTTTGGGGGGCGGGAGGGGATAAAGGCTTTATGATGCAAGCTCCTTTATTTCTCTGTGAAACAAAAATGGGCTTTTCAAAATGCAGTGTGTTTTGGAAATTTGGCTCTGGGTTTGAAACCCCAACATCTCCAAGGGCACCCTTGTATGAAAAAGCAGTACAAAAAGACAATGCTTGGGGAAGGGGTAAAAATGAGGGCAAGGGGCAGTGTTTGAGGGGCAGTTCCTGTCATCTTCCAAAGGGACAGTGATTGTGGAGGGATTTGGTTGGTTTGGTTTGGATGGATGGTATTGAGCCTTGAATTGTGGGTATTTGGTTACTTTATCAAAAACTTTGAGCTGTGTCCGAACAGATCAACACTGGCAAAGCTGAAATACTGTACCCCAAATCTGTATGTTGTTGTTTAGGATATAAATATATTTTTGCTTCCTCTTAGTCTCTCCTGCATCCTCAGAGAGGAGGGAACCTGGGAGGAAGCCCAGTGGTGAGGCTGTCATGTGGAGTCAACGGGCAGAGCTTCAGCAAGGGAGAGCTTTGGGTCTCAATCTTAAAACCCAGCATGTCTAAATGCCCATTTGCCAGTTGTAGTGTTGAGTTAATTGAAACGCTGATGTGAATAAATAGAAATGAAGATGATAATATGGACAGTGATTGCCATAGGGGCTGCTTGGTGATTGTACAGCTGGGACTGGTTTGAAATTACAGCGAGATTTTACCAGGGTTTGGTTCTGTTTGTTTTTGGTTTCTTTTAACTCACGTGCTTGCACACACATCTGATAAAGGTAGGACAAGATAATCCTTATGTGAAAATCAATCCTTGCATGCTATTATTTCAGCCAGCTGGAATCAAAATCACTAAGTACTTGAATAAAATCTTTGCATCATAGATAAATGGTATCAAGTAATAAGCCCAGAGGATTGTACAGAGCAGGACTAGAATTTTCTTGGCCCCTTAAATTCTTAGGACAGAACCTATTAATTTATTAATTTGAATTTTACTGTTGCACTCTCTCCACTACAGTAAAAATTACTTAGTCCTTCCTTTTTCTTTTAAATTCATCTATTTATTCTGACTGTATGACAGCTTTATGTATATAATATCTATAAAATACTCTGCCTTTTCAGCTGCCTGCTCTTACTGGGTTTGGATGGATCTTTGGAATACAAGCTGCTTCATTGCCTTCTGGAAATTTTTATTTATCAAACGCCTTAGCAAGGGGTGCCCTGTTGGTGTTTATCCAGTTGGCAGCTTGAGCCTCTCTCAGAAACAGCCCTGGCTATCTCGAGGAGCTGCTGAAACTCATCAAGCAGGTTCCTGCTCACCAATTATCCAGTTAAGCAGAAAGAGGAAAGGTGTTTCTCTTGCTTGTGTTTTTTTCTTCACTAAGTTTAACCCGTTCTTCCCCAAGCCTGAGTAGTTGTGGGTGTGTAACATGGCAATAGCAGCGGGGAGAGTCCAGGAGGAGAGGGGCAGAGAGGATCTCTTACACACTAAAAAACACACGAGGATTGCATCCCTCAGCTGGGACAGACAGGCAGCTTCCAGCATAAATCTACAGCATTCTGATTCTGAGCTGAGTCCTACCCAGCGTGCCTCACCCTGTGTTTTGTCCACATTTTAACATACTCTTAGGAAAATAAAAGAAATTCCCTTCTCCAACCAAACCCCTCCTTACTTCAAGGCCAATAATGAATGTTACATTGCTGCCAGAGCAAATTTGTTGATTCCCAAACACTCCTACTGTGTCTTGGTTGGAAGGCTTAAATTGCTTGCATAATAAGTGCTGGGGATAATAGAAAAAAGCTCTTTCTAGTAGAGTTCTGGTTTTCAGTACATATTATGAGAATAAATAAATGCTCAGATGATAGCAGACAGCTGGGTTGTCCACATCTGACTGTCTTCTGCATTGATTTTTAAGACAGACCATGTGCATGGCTGCTTGCTGGCTATCAATACCAGATGTGTCTACTTGGAATTCAGAGGGATTGTCAAGTGACAGTGCAGTTGTGAAACAAATAATTTTGCTCTTGATTACTGAAAATAGTAAATGAGTGGCTAGGATAAAGTGAATTGATATTCTCAATTCCAGTAGAGTACAAGAGGATGAAATGGCTTTCCTGACTGCCATTAACAAGCAGTGACTTGGTGAATATTTTTATTTTTTTTCCTTCCTACCTCCTGCCCAAGGAATTGGCTCCATGAGCAGCACGACCTCCATGGGTCCTCCGATGTGTAAGGAGGCTCCTGCAGCCAGGGAGGGAAGAGCTTCTTTCATTTCCATTGTTTTCACAAAGCTTGTTGGTGTGGATGCCTTGCTGCCAAATTTGCTGGAAATTGGCCAACAATTTCCCAAGCTTTTGGGAGGGGGCTGGACAGACATGCACAACAGGACTGCAGAAAACTCATTTCTCTGGGAAATCAGCTTAAGAACAATTGTCAAGTACCAGGGGGCACTGAAATGAAGTTTGCAAAGCAATTGAAGGAAGTGGAGGTTGTTTGATATCTTAATTCTGTACGTGGCCATTAACCAGGTGCATAGATACAGTCCTTGCCCACAGGTTGGATCCACACTGGCAGATTTCTGTCTGCCCAGGACCTGTCTGGAGCACTGAAGTGTAATTTGGTGACTGCACTGATTGATTTGGAAGTGGCTGGAAATGCTTAGGAAGAAGCAGATCTAAATACTCATTAGCTTAGGCTGTGGCAGAGCTTGATCTGGATGTCTGAGCTGTGCTGGCTGAGGGGTCTATGAAATAACCTTTGACTATAGGTAGGGCTTTCTTTTGTTTCCTGAGTAGCCCAAGAGTGTAACTAAATATTTACTGCTGTTTCACATTGCTTTTTATATTTTTAAAAGGAAGATCTGTGACTGCACACATTGGAATGCATGTTAATAACAGAAATGGAAAAGACCCTTTCCATCATCAGGATTTGATTGAATTTTGCTTGTGCATTGAACCTCAAAGACATTTTCCAGGCAGCAAAATGGAGGCCAGAGAGGTAGAGCCAAATTGTGGGGTTACTGAGCAAGGCAGCTGCAAAGCTGGGTGACCACCTGATCCCAGCAGCTTGGAGAAACCTCTGATCCGGGTAAGGGTGGGCTGGCACTTGTGCTTCTTCCAGGCTGCAGGTCCAGCAGGTGAGGGCTGGGGTTGTGTTGTGGTTGGGCAGCAGCCTCTGAGCTGGGTGTGAGTTCTGTGGAATGCAGGTACATCAATAGCCTGGGCATGAGGAAGCAAAAGGTTTTCACCTGTGAATAGATGAGTTACTTCTGCTGAGGTACACAGGAGCACAGGGTTAGCTTCTGTAGAGAGAAGACATTAAAGGTGGCAGGAAACATCTTCGTTGTGAGATTAGCTCTTAATATATTTCTGAAAATCTGGAGCACCATAAATCTGCCAGTGCCATTTTCTTTATTCCTTCTGCATTTGTAAAAGGAGAACCAATAAAAATGTTCCATAAGCTTTGCTACATTAAAAAACCACATTTATATGACACAGCTCTATTTTGTATAATTTTTTCATATCTGAAATACAGAGGGCTTTAGAATAGATGAAGAAAAGCTGCATATCTGAGTTTAAGATAAAATAAGATGATCCTTGTGACAGAGACAGCAGAAATGATGTGATATGACAGTTGCTGTAGCAACACCACCTACTTCATGAAAATCAGAGTTAACAGGGGTGTAAAAGGTAAAGCCCACATAATTTTCCAAGCCTGTGAATTGCTGCTGCCCTCAGCCTGCAGTGCTTTCCAGCTGTCCAGTGCTTCTCCTTCCTTGTGGACACAGAATAATCACCTTTTTCCACATGGCCAACTCCTGCAGACCCCATCCTGTGCTGAGCAGGGGCACACTGTGGGAATTCTGCAGGTGACCTGGAAATAGGAGGGAAAGACAATGAAGGATTCTGTCCTGTCCTGTCCTGTCCTCCCTGCAAGTCCCCCAAAAGCCCCAGATAACAGAATACTGCAAGGCCTGTGCTGTGTCTGCAGAGAATGGGACAGCCAGCAGTGTAAAAAGGAAGCCAAGCAGTCAGTTTGCTTCTGTGGGACTCAGCTTGTAAAGCACTGGTGTGTTTAATGTCAATTGTTAAGTGTTTTAGGCACAGAAGGTCTCAGGGATAAGGGCACTTCCCCCCTCTCAAATAAGCTCAAAATGATTGAGGTGGTTCTCAAAATACCTGGTTCTCCCTACCTCTGTATTTATAAAATGCCATCTCCTATGTGTAAAAGCTCCTATATGCAGAGAGTTGATCAATGATTGGCCAGTGCATGCTGGCTCAAGGTTACATTAAAATATATTATTTTTAATATATTGAAAAATTTAAAATATATTGACTTAACACATTAATGGGGTTTTTTTGTCATTAATTGGAAGTGGAGAGCCATGCTGTGTATGATAGCAAGAGTAAAATCTGTATTACTTGTGGACTGGGGGAAGAGTGTTTAGAAGAAAAGGCAATCTCATATGGATCTCTTTTGCTGACATGCCTCCTGAAGGTATCACAATAAATGAAGGGAGCTTTGATTTTTGTGTCTTGGGGCATTTTAATTTAATTTTTGACATTGATCACAATCTTCACAGGTTCAGCATGCCTGTTGCATTGAGAACATGCATAGTAGTGTATTCAGAGGCTTAGTTCAGGGCTGTGGGCAGCTTGCAGAGGAGTTCACAAGAAGGAATGTAAGTATTAGAATTCCAGGATTTCTTCAAGAGATATTCCACCACCAGCCTTTTCACTGCCTCTGTTTGTAAAGGATTAACTGGAAGGTTTTGTGCATGTTGCTCTGACTGCTCCATGAGTTCTGTTATGAGGCACAGAAGTCTCTGCAGGCTTAGTTTGGGTTTGGAGGCTCCTCAGCAAAGCAGTTTCTTGCCATTTTCTGGTACTCAGTGACTCCCTCACATTTAGAAGTGAATTTGTCAGTGCCCAGTGTTCAGTGCTGTAATATCTTTTAAATAGGTTTGCTTTTTGAAGTTACCTGATTTTCTTTGTGTCTGACATGCCACCAAAACCTGTTTTATGCATCAGCTGTAAAGAAGTAGTTGCAGACACAGGGGCAGCATCAATATTCACCGTCCTGTTTTCCTGGAATTTTCCCTAAGTGGCTACGTGTTCCCTTCCTTCCTCTGGCCCCCTTTTTCAGGCTGCCCAGGCCTGATGCATCTGTATGGTTTGTAAATGGAGATAAATGCATCAACAGAGAAAAATCTACAACCACACACACTTTATGTGTGCTCCTTGGCTATAAAGCTAGTATATAAAAGTAAGTTAGACCTCTGCAGTTAGTGGGCTGTAACAGCCCAAGTATAATTTTTTTGGGTTTTGCTGTTTGTTTGGAATTTTTTTTTCCCCCAAGACATATTAGGGGATCCTAATTTAAGGCAGAGAGAAAGTAAAATGCACTCAGCCTTCCTTAGATTATGGGAACAGTGTGTTCCCATTCTGGCAGCTCTAATTCTTAAAACGTGATTATTTTATACAAATCACCCTCAATAAATTGTCACATAAAAAGTGCGCTTTGTTTTAGTGAAATGTAAAATGTAAAAAATGTAAAAAGTGACTGCAGCAGATAGTTCAGATTTGTGTGCACGGAGCAGATCAAAAGAGAAGAGGAGATTTTCAAGTTCTGTAACTCTGCCCAGTGACCTCTTTTCCTTCAGGGATGTATTCCAGTGCTGCTGATAGCATCTGTTGTCTGTCTCTCGGGCTCCCCATTAGCTGCTGATTGGGAGGCAGAGGAAATGTACCTGTTTCACGTGGCTTTTCCATGCCAGCTGAAATCTCCCTCGGCTGTGTTTTGATAACACACCCAGGCAAGCAGGGCTTGGGTACCAGAAGTGGGTAATAGATCCATGAGTCATGGGTGGCATATGCTGTCAGAACTGCAGGAGGGCTCTTTGCAAGACCTGTTTACTGAGAGCATGCTGTCCTAGATAGACAAATAAACAGAACAATGGCAGAGGGACTGACTTGGTCTGGAGCATTGAAAAGCACATTGGCAGTGGCACAGACACATCCTAGGGACAAGTGTTGTCTTTGTGTTGAGCAGAATTTCTGATGAGGGCAGTTTTATGGATGGTGAGGTTGTGTGGCAAGGTGAGGGTCTCCCAGGGAACAAGGGACAAGGCAAGAGGAAACAGCCTCAAGCTGCACCAGGGGAGGTTCTTGCTGGATGCCAGAAGAATTTCTTCATTGAAATGGTGTATAGCATTGGAAAGGGCTGCCCAGGGAGATTTGGAATCCCTGGAGGTATCCAAGGAAGGCCTGGACATGGCACCCAGTGCTCTGCACTGCTGATAAGGCGGGGATTGGGCACAGGTTGGACTTGATGATCTTGGAGACCTTTTCCAACCTCTGTGATTCTCTGACTCTGTGCTATATGAGACTGTTACCTAAACCAGGGGCTCTGTCTAAAATTTACTGGTTTGATAAAGCTGGGTACCTAGTTGTCCAAGGAAAGGAAAATGGATGTTTTTGTCTCCTTCTGGATTCTTCCCTTTAAGAAAAGAATTCCTGTACTTTTTGATGAATCTTGCTGTATGTGAATTGTCAGGTAACAAAAATATGCCAAAGGACGTTAAGAAGCTCCAAGGTACCAGAGAACATAAGCATCATGAACTGAGACATGCTTCTAAGCCAAGTGTAAATTAAAATTAAATACCAGTGTGAACATTCTTCCCTGCAGCTCTTCTTCTGGCCCTGTCCCTACTGAACTCCATCTTGGCTGATCTTTGTAAGGAAGGCAGCATCATACAGAAAAATCAGAAAGGCATTTAGGAATGCTGTGGATTTCATGCTTTTCAAGAATTTAAAAACCCCTGTTCAGTGTCCTGGGAGCAGAATCAAACCCTCTGTTCCTCCATGTAGCCATTCTGCAAGGCAGTTGTTCAGAGCAGGAGCAACTCCTGTCAGGCGTCTTGCAGGGAAGTTTGGAAGGGAATAAAAATTGGATTTCTTGGTTGTTTTCAGAGATGAGGCCTCATTGAGCTCATAAGTGCTGCCTTCATGCAGGCTAAATCCGAGGAAGGGCTTTCAGACTATGGATCTTACAGAAGAGATGAGTCTGAAGTACACGAGATGCAGTGGAAGATTTTACCTGCTGGTGCTGCCTGTTTGTTTGGTTGTTGTTTTGAAGGGCAGAACATTGCTGGGCCAGCAGGCAGAGGGTATTCCATGCACTCCATGGTAACAAGAGGCAGGACTTGCAGGTCAGCCCCTCAAAGATCTGCAAGCACACAACTGAGGGCCACGTGTGCCGCCTTGGACAGCAGTCCTGTCCCTTGGAAATGCAGGCTTTGATTATGTTATATCCTCTTCTTTCCTCTTTTCCCGTTTTGCCTGCAGAGCTCAGACCAGCTCTGGGCTGAATCTGGGCCATTTCAGGAAGGAAGTGGTTGTCTGTAGGATCTTGGATCTTGACCTCATTTACTGCAGATGTGAGAGGATGCAGGGAACAGCAGGAGGAGAAGGGAAAATCTGGCAGGAAGGACCAAAGGAGTTTATCTGGAGACACTGGACTTTGCTTAAAGTTTCAGCAGAATTATAAACAATTAATTTGATTTTGTGGATGTGTCACACCATGTGTTTGCTTTCCTTTCTGTGAGGAGCCCAGTGTGACACCTCGGGTGGCTCTCACCTGTGCCCCACAGCTGCAGAAGCCCAGGAGAGTCCTGTTTAAAATGCAGCCAATTCCTACAACATTTGCTAACCTGAGACAATGATGATTTGATTTAAAATACCTGTACTTCTTCATCTGCAAAGAGAAGTGCTGCCCCTTCTTTCATGGGAGTCTTGTGGGGAAGAAGCTGTTTCTGAAGCACACAGATGCAGTAGTTGTCAGTGCTGGAGGGAACTCCTGAAATTGTTTCTTTAGAGAAGTTGGAATAATTTATGGCAAATATTATATGGATTTATTTGGGTAAATCAAAATTAGTGAAACAAGTGTCTCCTTAAGGAGGAGAGAATCCAAGTAAGATAGGATGTGAAACTTGGAAGATTGTTGCAACTGTGACTGTACTTCTTACACAGCTCTTGCACTTAATTTAAAAAACAAATTGAAAAGACAACCTAGACCTGCTCATGTCCCACTTTTACAACAGGCACATTGGAAATGAGTAGAAATGGATCTGACAGCACCCCACAGTGTCCTGCTAGTGGGACTGAGTAGAGGATGACAACTGACCCTCGCTGTAAGGAGCTGAGGAGGAGGTTTGCCAGTGTTTTGTTTGTTGAAGAGAATTTGTGGCACTGGGAATCTGGGGCTGTGTTTGTACCATCAGCACAGGCTGATCCTGCCCTGTTCCATTGGACTGTGCTCTTCTACTGAGTGCATTCATCACAGCCTTTGCTGGAACAGCCTTCCCCTTCCTGGCTCTCTCCCTCTCATCTTTGGCTGCCAGTCTATCATCCTCACCTTCCTCACCACCTTCTCAGCTTTGAGTCCTAATCACTCAGTGAAATCCTCCCCTTCTCCTCCAGCCTGAGCATGCCCACAGCTGGAACATGCTGCCCGGGGAAGTGGTTGCATCACAGCTCTGGAGGTTTTTAAAAAGCGTGTAAATGTGGCACTGAAGACATAATTTCATGGTGGAGTTGGCAGTGCTGGGTTTATGCTTGGGCTTGATGATCTTGGAGGGCTTTTCCAATCTAAACTGTTCTGTGGTTCTCTGAAGTAACACTGACCCAGGAGCTGCCCTCTCTCCCAGTGCACAGGCCACTAGCACACTGCAGTGAGAAGTCTGCCAGAAATTTTAACAGGTTCAAAACAAAGTATTTTTTGTGGAACCTTTTTCGGGAAACTGTAGAACCATTTTGGCAGAAGCAGTTGGCGTACAAGAAATCCAAACAGAATGGTTGAAATCTGGCAAAGGCTGAAGGAACTGAAGACAGCATCCTCTAATGGAATTGTTAGACAGTCTTAGTAAGACTACCAGTCCTGCCTGGAATAATACTGTAGAGGCCTGGAGCAGGAGGCACACAATGCTGAGAGGGGAGATGACGATTCTTTCATAATTAAATGCACAAGGTTTGTAAACAATGCTGGTATCTTCAAAAAGTACACATTTTAAAAACCCTTTTGTGTACCAGTCCTATAGTGTGTGTTAAAAGCAGCAAATTATGTTGTGGTTGCACTGGGTTGAGATCCTTCTTTCTGCAGGAAGTGTTTGCAGTCACCACATGTTCAGCAGAATCGAGTTTGTGTAAGATAAGGAATAGGGGAATGTCCATGCCAGCTTGGAGCCCTGGTCAAAATACACACATCTCCTGTTGCTTGGGGAGAAAATAAAGCTCTCATAATTGCTTGCATAAACACACCCAGAGGTGAAGTGTCTTCTTCACCCCAAGGTAAAGAGTGGTTGGGTTTGTCCTTCCAGTTGAGGGCAGGAGGATTGCAGCGTGTGGCTTTAGTCCTTTCCACCTAAATGGTTTGGTTTGTGGAAAACAACTACAATACTAATAGCAGGGAAATTACATAGAATAAGGTAGGATAGATAAAAGGTTGCTTTTAGTATTGTAGATGGGGAATGATTACATGGCATGATGCTGTCCTTAGATAAACCTCCAGAATACCCCTTTTACTTTGCTTCCTGTGGGGATTTTTTGCCTGTCTTGATCCCTGTGCTCTGGGCGTGGATTCTGCAGTGAGAGAACTTTTCCTGCAGGCTGAAGGAGTTAATGTAGAGCTGGATGACAGATTAGTCCAGGACAGGCTGTGATTTGGAGTAAGGGAACTATCCCAAATAGCTGGCCAGCTGCCAAGAGGATAGAAGGCTTGGAAAACATACTGGGAGGGCTCTGGAGCAGCTCTGGGTGAGGATTCTCTGTCAGTTTAACCACTGTGCTGCAGAGCCTGACTGACACACACAAAGTGCCTTCCGTTTATATAAAGAAAAATGATTAGCAAACACATGTTTTATCTCTGGGCTGCTAATAAATTGAGTAGGAAACTCCTCCTTTATTTCCCTCCAATGTGTGTAAAAAATAGGGAAAAATATTTTGATTAGAACGTTTTCACTCCCTTTTCTTCCTCTCCGTGCTGTTCTGCAGCCTGCTGTTGAGCTGATGAGGAGTGTGGAAGGGCTGTGAGAAGGGAGATTTTCTGAAAATCAGACACATTTCTATGGGAGTTGAATGGTTCAGAATTGTGTTCCACATAATTTACCAGGGATCTCTTGCAGTACAGATAAGAAGTCTGCCAAGCAGTAGTGCAGCTGAAGAGGTTATTTCCGTCTTTACTCTCCTGGGCACAGCTGGTAGGTGGGATGTTTCAAACAGGGGAAATTAAGAGTCAGGATGTGGTGATTGAACTCCCCATGATACCAGATCAGCATTTGGGGTTTTTGTAGGTATAAAAAAATGCTGTTATACTTTTGAATTGTGAATTTTAATTATTGCATGGAATTTGAAGCTTCAATTTTTTTATTTTACCAGCAGTTTGGTCACCCAGATGACACAAGTGAATGGCCTCAGTTCACTTCTCTCTGAAAAAGGAACCACACTGAAAATATTGCCATTACATTGGACTTCTCACTGGCAGTCTCTGCTGGGAGGAGGAGGACTGAAAGGATTAAAACAGCAAACTTTATTTCAAGTCCTTTTTTATGGAAAATTTTCCACTATGCTAATATCTGCCAGAGCAACACCAAAAGCAGTAGCAAAGGCAAGATGTTAGGGCAGCAGAATTGCTGGGGTTGTCAAAACCTGCTGGTCCCTTTGCCAGGAGACACCTGGAGCTGTGTCTGTCCTGGCATACTCCTTCCTGCTTGAGTGGAGTTCTATAAGTGGGAAAGGCTCCAGACAAAAGGCCAGTGTTGACACAGTTGTGGTCTCTCCAGGCCATGGTTGAGACACATCACTAGGGTGGTATGAGGGTAAGTTTCCATTAACAATTGTTCCCGGCTTGCTTCCACCACCACCACCACCACCGTGGAGCTCTGCAGCTGGATTTCCAAAAGAGCTCAATGCTCAAGAGTTCTCATTTCAGCAACTTAAATAGAGGGGCTAAGTTCTTTCCAAAACACTTGGCAGTCATCAGCCCCCATTGAGAACAAAGCTAAAGCACATTAAACAGTCCAGCCACTTCACTGTTGTGAAAATTTGGCCGCTGTTGTGAGTGCAGAGTGTTTAAATAATGCAGAGCCTGGCAGAGGCATCTGGCTCCCAGTGCTGGGCACTGAGGGGCCTTACCTTGCAGAGTGGCTTTCCTCCTTGGCCGATTCCTTGTGCATCAGAGCCTCAGAGCAGCCCTTTAGTGGCTGTTGTGACAGCTGGGAAACTTGCTGATGCAAGGATTAGTCGGCTGCTGGGCACATGACACTCAGATTGCTGTGCTTATTTGACCTACCTCTGATTGCGAGGAATTCGGTGCATAAAAATAACACCCCAAACAAATTTGGCAGGAGGCTGCAGAGGGAAAGTGCCGAGCACACCCGGGGAGCGATGCGAGGCGACGCCGCGCTCTGCGCTCCCGCAGCGACAGCACAGCCAAGGCCAGCACAGCCCACGCTGTCCTCTTGGATTACGGCAAGTTCCAGCACCGCAGAGATGTCATGGCCACTGGCCAGCAAGCTAACGAAGACAGGTTCCTGGCTTGCACTATTGGCAGAACTTGATAGAATAAATAAAATGATCCCGGGTGCCAGGAGTTGCCCAACGTAAAATGCTGGACAGGGAATTTCTGGTTTTTCTGCCTAGGGCTTGAGATACCCTTGTTAAGTCTTTTGTTCTTGACGGAGTTGCTGATCATTTGCAGGAGCATGACAGAACAGAGACTGGCAGAGGTGTGTGTGCCATGTGGGTGTAGGATATCTCACCGGGCAGCGCTCTTGGGGCTCCTCGTGACGGTGCTTAGACACATGGTTTGTTCAGGCTTTAGTGAACAGCGTTCCCCTTGAACGAGCTTCTCACTGGCACTGGAATATCTTGTGTTTGCTGAAGAGCCAGGTCTGTGCTCGTGAGAGCTTCCTGAAGCAGGGGAAGGAAACGTGTGCATGGAGGGAGCAAGGCAGGACCTTGACTGCCGTGTCTTCTCCCACACCGCTGTGGAGGTGCATCACTCTTTGTTTTGCTCTTGTATTGCTAAGATGCAATGCCTCAATTTTCTGTCTCTAAAATAAGTGGTTTTGCCCTGTTTTTAGGGTGATGTAAAATTTCTTGAGGCCAGTGACTACAGAGCTCATGTAATTGTGTAATATGGCACGCTACAGATAAACGATAATATGCAAACTGATCCTGTATATCAAGAACTTCAGCAATATTTAAATACAGGCTCTCACATGGGACAATTAGAAAGCTGGGCCAGATTTCACAATCCATTTTACTTTTAGAAACACCCCGCAGGCTCTCCAGAGATATTATAAAAGCACTCAGAGCTCGTGCCTTGCTTCATTTTTATCAGTATTACAGAATGTGCACCATTTGTAGGTGCACACCTCTGTGTATCTGTCCGCAGTAAGGAACACCTGGCTGCTGCGCTCACCCAGGGAGCTTTTCCCGTGTTTCATCCTTCGGATGAGGCCGTGGCAGCCCGTCCATCTGTAGCGATGGATGCCCGGGAGGTGCCTCAAGGCCGCTGCCCGCCGTCTCCAGGAGGGATGAGGCTTGTGAGCAGGGGCCGAGCCGCGGCTGTCCCGGATCCGGGAACGCGCTCCCGGCACCGCGGCACCGCGGGCAGGGGAAATGCCGCCAGTTCCCGGCTGGATTAACGGGGTGACAGCTGGGAACGCCGCGTTCCCAGCCCCGAGAGCGGGGAGAAGCCGCTGGCACCGCCGTTTCCCGGCTGCATGGACCAGGGGCAGCGGCAGCGGCGCGTCCCGAGCCGGGGCGGCAGCGCTCCGCAGCGGCACAACGCGTGCAGCAGCATCCTTTCCTCTCGCTCCCTCTCCCGCAGCCGCATCTCTATTTTGATAACTTTGATCCTCCTCTTCTCCTCTCCCCGGCCCTCACCAGCCTTTCCTGGAAGCTGATTTTATCAGCTCTAAAACAGGAGTTACAAAAGCTCTCCCTTAGCAAGCCCTGCGCAGTGCAATTCCCCTGGTGCCTTTTCCGTGCGGTTCCCATATTGTTAAAATAAAAACTACATTGTTAATGCTGGCCTTGGAATTAGAAATGGCATGTAGTGTTTACTGTTTTGCACCCTAAATATTGCAGATATGGGCACAAGTAAGGAAATATTACACAGCCACAGGATGTTTTTGTAGTTGTCATGAAAGCCGTCATATCGCTGAAGTCAAAATGAATTAGCAAATAGCCAAAATGATAAAAGAATATCTGCTTCAATCAGAAGGCCTCCCTCTGAAGTCTCTGAGGCTTCTACTTCTGAGGCATGTGAAAACTTCTGAAAATTCTGCCCCCGGGGATAGTCCATGTTTAGGCAGCTGACTTCAGGATCCTATTTTTGGAGCCTTTGGTTGAGATTTTAAATTGGATTTTTAGTGGGAATGGTGCCCAGATTGGTGCTGTAGGATCTTGAAGGCTTTATCTAAAATCAAAAAGAGAAAAATGGGAGATATAGCACTCATTTTCTGGGGATACGCTCCTTTTTATTAGATTTTATATACCATAAAAGAGAAGTGCAGCATCGATAAGTGTCTTCTTCATTTTTGCAGTGCATCTTTAAGGAATCATTGTAGTCTTTCATGTCACTGGTTTCCTTCACTGTCTTTTAGAATATCCCTGGTAGGATTTCATAAAGAATAAATAGCAGTCTCCTTGGAGTACTTCAGCACAGCTGAAAGTACACTTTCATAAGATGCTATTCATGGCAAGTACAATACATTGTTTGATTGTAAAATAAATATACTCTCAGAGGTATAACTGTGAGGGGTTACAGTGTGCTGATAGATCTGAACTAAATGACAGTGCTTATGATCTGTTCCTGAGGATGGGATCCTAATGAAGTGGTACAGGTTGGAGCAATACATCTTCTGCCTGCAGTCCAGTGCAGTTCAGTGTTGGATTCAATGATGTTACGTTGGAATCCAAGATTAGCAACCAGAGTTAGGCGCAGATGCTGAATATAAAGGCCATGAGCATGTCTGGGTCAGAATATGCACCTTGCAGAATGGACAGTCTAATATTTAGTAAGCACAGATACCAAATCTGAAAGGAAAGCTGAAAGAATTATTGCTTGTAAAATACGTAGAGATCTTCTAAAAACCTTTGCTACAATTAACATATTTTTTCTAACCCGGCTGTATTTATCCTGTATTTCTGTAGGTCAGATCTTGCCAGCAAACCGGAACACACCAAGCCCCATTGATCCTGAGACTATCCAAGTCCCTGTTGGCTACGAACCTGACCCTGCAGACCTTGCTCTGTCCAGCATTCCTGGCCAGGAGATGTTCGATCCTCGCAAGCGCAAGTTCTCCGAAGAGGAGCTCAAACCCCAGCCCATGATTAAGAAAGCTCGCAAAGTCTTCATCCCAGATGACCTGAAGGTAATTTGGAACTGGTGACGAGGTGATTTCTACAGAGTCTCTGACGGTTGCTTACTGAGGTACAGGTTTGGAGCATGAATCTGTTTTGTCATGTAAGGTAAATCTTTCCATGTAAATCTGACAGAATAAAACTGTTCAGGGTTCTGGATGAGACTGAAGGGAGGATGTCCCTTATTAGTTATGCAACAGTTGAAATTCATGAGCTCAGTATTCATTTCCTTTGTATGCCAGAAACTTCCTGCTTGACCTTGGACAAGCTTGCTTTGTCCCATATTTCCCACTTATGAAACAGCCTGATCATGTTTCCTTTTTCTTCATTCCGTCTCTATTCATGTTTCCTTTTTCTTCATCCTCTGTCTGTTCAGCACAGGCTGTGAATCCTTCAAGGAGAATGGAGGACCCTGATGACATACTGAAGTATATTGTGTCTTATTCAGAAGTTGCTGTAGTTCTGTGTTTAATAATGAATGAGAACGCTATAGTAAAAACTATTTCACTAATCCTTATTCACTAATCCAGGTGAAAGAATCTAGACAAGTGGTAGGAAAACAGAAGAAAACAGAATTTTTCTGCTGAGAGGTGTGTTTTAATACAATATGTAAAATACAATACTACATCAAATTTTAGAAGAAAGAGTCTGTGCCACTCACTGCTTCTGAGATGCGAAGAGCAAAGTGCATGAAGAGAGCAGGAAAATTGATCAACTGATCCAGGTTATCAAACACTCTGAGTATTATTTGCAAAGTTGTTTTCCCAGTATGTGCTTTTCAAGAGGATCTCTTTTATCAGAGGCAGTCAGGGCAGAATTTAATTCTGCTGTTGCTACTGCCCCCAAGAGACACAGCCTGAGAGCCTGTTGGAGTCAGTGGGAATCCCTGGCTGCATGTGCAGGGAGCCTGGGATGCCATGTGTTTGCACCAGATTGATAGCATTAGGGAAAGAAGCTATTTTTATCCCTAAGCATGCTGTGGTGCAAGTTAAAAGCACAGAAATCACAATTGTGTTCAGGTTGCTGTCACTCAGCTTTCCTTTGCAAAGGGTTTCTGCACCTTGTTGCTTACCTGGGCAAGTTCTACTGCCTGTGACGCCCTGTTGGGCTGCAGTGCCCCAGGGAGAGGTGTTTGCTGCAGGAATGGCTCTCCTAGGTACCCTTATTCATCAAAGCAAGCTTTTGGCAAAGGTCCTGCTGGCCAGAGGTGGAGCCCAGCAGTGCAGCACAGGAGTGAAGCAGGAGCTCAGGGTCTCTCATTCCCTCGGGATCATCCCATCACTTGCCCTTGACTCGTTTCAGAGCACTTGACCCAAGTGCTGCTCCTGCCCTGGCATGTGGAGCAGCCCCTGGGTTTTGGGGGAGGGTAAGCAGATTAGAGCAGTCAATCGTCTCTGGGCTGCATGTGATTTGGAAATGCCAGCCTTACCTCTTTCAGGCCTGGATTAAGGGATTTGCCATAGCAATTTGTTAAAATAAAGAGGGATGAAGCCTAGGTGGCACACTAATAAATTGCTTAAAGCTGATTTTTATGGAGTGAATTGAGATGGGAAATTATAAACAAGATTTGGGTCATAGCTTTTTGCTGCATGCTTGTTTTTTCTGAGGATCTGGGGGGGTCCATCTACGTACAGTTGAAGAGCCATTTAGAGATAATGCTGGCTCCAGAGCAGCATTCCTGCACACTTTGTTGAGCCAAACTGATAGAAAGCAGTTCAAGAGCCCTCCTGCCAGCAGTTGTTTTGCTCCTGGTTTGCCTTTTGCAGCAGCAGAAGGTGCAGAGCAGCAGGATTGGGCTGGGCAGAAGGACCCAGGAGTGCTGGGTGTTTGCTCAGTGCAGCAAAGGAGCAGCTGGGTCTCGTGCCCTGTGCTGGTCCTTGGGAGCTGCACAGGGAAATGGAAGCATGATAAGATGAAGAAAGAGGGAGTTTGAGCTCTGTGGCTTGGCCAGGCAGAGTTTGAGGGTTGAGTGGCTGCATCACTCATACCCTGCAGGGGACGGAATTTCACTTTTCCTGAGAGATTCTACCTGCTTTGTATTTCCTGAGTTATTCCAAAGTTCTAGAACTTAATTCAGTTATGAAGCAACATGGAAACTGCTATTTTGCTGAAGGCCTCTTCATTGGAAGAGTAGAAAAATCAGGTGAAATTCAGTAGTTGCTTCGAGTCTTTGATACACCAATGCAGTAAGGTGATCTAGAGGCAAGTCTTCAGGGATAACACTTTGGAATGTGTTAGCTTATGAAACCTCCGGGAGTAGTAGACCTATTTCTGTCCAATGTGGTTTTTTTTCCCCAGCCAAAGCCTATTGCACTAATCTCTGTGGCTGGTCCCAGAGCAGCCATCACTGCTGTGCCAAAGAGTCCTCTTGTAGTGACGGTGGTGCAGACAGGATCATTTTGGGCTCTGCAGAGTGCTTTGAACATTAAAAAAGAGCAGAGCAGTAGATGAAGTGGGTGATAGAGAGTGAAGCAGGTGTTGGCTGGGAGCGCTGAGCAGGGCCAGAGGTAGCTGGTGCTGCTGGCAGCCGCTGCTCAGGGTGAGTCATGGCACACGAAGGTGGATGTGCTAACTAGGTCAGCCTGGATGGGAGATGGGCTGTACCTCCGGAGCATTGCTTCACTTTTCCTTGGAGGAATTCCCTGTCAGGAGGATGAGGGGGTTAGTGTAAACATTCTGACAGAAACATGTGAGGGCATCTGCGCTGCCAGGGCGGATTGTGCCACGCCAGGCTGTAACTCCGGTGACACCGGAGCCGCCCGCGGTCCGGTGGGCAGCTCCTCTCCTACCACAATGTAACACCTTTGTTTGCCTCTCTGTGTGTCTCACGAGCAGGATGACAAATACTGGGCCAGGCGCAGAAAGAACAACATGGCAGCCAAGCGCTCGCGGGACGCGCGGCGGCTGAAGGAGAACCAGATCGCCATCCGCGCCTCCTTCCTGGAGAAGGAGAACTCGGCCCTGCGCCAGGAGGTGGCCGACCTGAGGAAAGAGCTGGGCAAGTGCAAGAACGTCCTGGCCAAGTACGAAGCTCGGCACGGCCCCCTGTAAATCTGAGGCAGGGGAGGTGGGGTGTTTTGGTTTTTTTTTCTTTTTTCTTTTCTTTTTTTCTTTGTCGCGGGTTGGCATTTGACTAGATGGACAATGTGTTTCCTGTTTGATAGCACCACGCCCAAACCAACCTTTCTGTCTTCAGCACTTTACCAGAAGCAGAAACAAAACTGACTTAACGTTGGTTTTTTTGTTGGTTTTTTTTTTCCTTTTTGTTTGCGTGTACGTGTCCCTGCGTATGTGTGTGCACACATCTGTGTCTGTGGGTGTGCATGTGCGTGGCTGTGGGTGTGCGTGTGCATCTCAGCACTTCCCATTTTTATCAGCCCTCTTCAAAGGGTGCCACATTTTTACCTGGACTGTTGAGAACCGCCATAGTAAGCTTTTTATTATATATATTTTTTTTTTCCTTCAGTGCTGCTTCAGAGTAGGGGTTTTATGTTCTCGTAATCAGTTCCATCCTCCTGATTTACTTGGAAAGATCCCAGCATAAATTACAAAAAAAAAAAAAGGAAAAAAAAAAAGAAAAAAGAAAAAAAAGGTAGATCTCAGTTTTTTTTGAGAGTAACAAGCTATCGTTTTAAGTCTGTCTAATCAGAAAAGTTAACATGCTAATAAAGTGCACAAATAATTATTTAGTACTACACTGCAGAACTATTAATTTATAGATCGCTTTTGTTGTATTTTTAAGTTTTGGTAATAATTGTCTTCAGATTTAAAAGTGCTGTTAGATTGAGTTTAGCTATACTCATGATAGATCCCATAATGGCTTCTCTGTAGCTACTAAGGTTCCTTTTCTCTCCACGGACCCCAGGTAGGTAGGTAGGAGTTGTTGGTAGAGCACGGAGTGTGTACCTTGCACTGCCTGTACCTGAAGCAATAATCCTGCGTGCATGCTGCCCGGATGTTCCCCGTGGACGTGGGAGGGTTCCCTGCCCAACAGCAGTCTCCAAGTCTGTAACAAGGAGTTCCAAAAAGTCCCAACACGTTCCCATGAGCATGCTGGCTGTGTCCCTGCCGTGGGGGAGCGCATGTGTCAGGAGCAGGATCGTTAGCTGGAAGTGAGAGCAAAATTAAATAGCATCTAATCAGATCTGATGTTGAAATCAGAGGGGCTTTTCTGTTTTCAGTTAGTTACTCCATTTTGTGATTAAAAGTTGAATAAATACCTAAATTCAGTTGGTTTTTCCCCATGTTTTGTAATATATTTTCTGTGGATTATATCTTGCTGTTTAAAAAAAAAATCACTTTTATTGAGTTAGAAGAAGTCACTGGTTTGCAAAGCCCATTTTTTCCTAGTGATTGTTGTTTTTGAGTGTGACATGAACTGATGGTTCTGAACTTCATTGTTTTAAACTCTCTGCTTTTGAACATGTATGTTCTAATATAAAGTGGACTTCTGAAAAATGAATGTAAGAGACACTGGTGTATTTCAGAAGGGGATGGTGTTGTCATATACTGTGGTTAATCCAATCAATCTAAGTGTTTACTCTAGACCAAAAGGATAGATATTATAAAATGTATAAAGTTTATACAGAATAATTATAGTATGTTCGTTTTGTACAGTATTTTTCAAGTACAAATACTGACAATGTATTTTGAAAGACATATATATAGCAAAAAGGAAAAGCTATTCCATGTTTAAAATATATAGCAAAGATATATATTCTCCATTATTGTATAGAAAGGAAATGCTTAGGGGTTTGTTGGTTGTTGTTTTCTTCTTTTCTTTTTTTAAATCCGTAATTTTAAGCCTGGCACACTGGCATGTTCTGTGCTTTAAATTAAATTTTTATGGAAGTAATATGGCTTTCCAGGATTTTCCATATTACTGAAAAAGAGAGACTTCTTTATTTTTCATCAGAAACACGTAAAGAAACTGTTTAACAGGGACAAAGCACAACATGGATTTTAGTCAACTATTGATTGGACATTGCAACATTTTGTAATGGCAGAAAAATAATACATAATACAAAACCACTCATCATAATTTCCAATCTGCTGCTGCTGCTGTTTTCCAGCTGATTTTTTTTTTTGTTATAACCAGCTCAGATCCTGTACACAGCTCTGTGTACTGCCTGCAGTTAGTAACGTGAGGAAAACATGGTGCTACGTCTTGCTCACAGTTTTCCAAGCGTCCTGGCATTATTTTCAAATAAAAAGGTTGTTCATTCCATGAAATCATTATTCTTGCTTCAGGAGATGGCTGCAAAGAACTCAGCATTTTGGTCAGCATTAAAAACACCCTTGCATGGATGGCATTTCCCCAGTGTTTTCACAAACTTACCTGAATGTTAGTGTCCTGTAGGGTGCAGTGCCTGCCCGTGGACCATTGGTTCAGCAAATTGAGTTTCCGTGTGCTGCAGAAGGTCTGAAGTGCAGGGAGTTATTCCCTAAACGTTGGCAGAAGGCACTGCCAGAGTCAGGAGGGTCTGGCACAGTTGGGGTCTCTGCTGCAGCCCCTTGGGAATGCCCCTGGTTTTCCCTCTGGGGAAACCTTTAACACACCTTTACCAGCAGCACAGCAAACTGCAGCACTCTCATCACCCCCACAAAGGGGAATTTGAGGGGTCCCAAGAGCAGGGTGAGCTCATTGGTGCCACTGCTAGGGCAGGTTGTGACCACAAAACTTTGTGTAACGTGGAAAAAAAGGCAGCTTGGAAAAGAAAAAAAAGAGAATTATTTTGTTTCCTTGGGCAGGGAAGGGGTTGAAAACTGGATGTCAGGTTTGTTGGGGCAGGGCCACAGAGGTTCCTGGCTCTGCCCTGCCCAGCAGTCCCAGAGCCACTCTGGTGCCTCCTCGTCCCATCCTGGCCCTGGAATGTCACAGCCTCTTCTGGGATGGGGACTTCCTGAGGAGCCTGTGGGACTTGGGCACTCTGGCTGCTCTGAAAACCTCACCCAGAAAAGAGGAAAAAAAAAAAAAAAAAGGCAGAATGTGTGGGTTTAAAACTTGGAAAATCCCCAAGTTCATTTTCCAGGTTGTCTCCCTAAAATAACAATGAAAATAAATAAATGGAAGTTCAGCTCATTTTCAGTTCCCAAGGATGGCTCAGCTGGGCTCATCACACCTCTGATGGCTTTGTTGCTCATGAAGGAGCTTTTAGGTATAAGAAATTGTAATTTTATAAAAATAGAAATATATATATTTGCAGAATTATTAATAGCTTATCTAAATAATTCACTGACCTCTATTACACTATAAGCATTGGTAAAATGCTTGTCTTTTCTTTCATTTTTTGCTGAACCTTAGAAGTGGATTTTTTCTTTTTACAAAAGAATGCCCTCTAGAAATCAGTGGGACTGGAGATGGATTTGTGCATCTGAGCACCTTGGGGCTCTCCGTGGGAAAGCTCATGACAGAGGAGGGGGTATTTCTTTTTCTCTTTTGAGTGGTGCTGAAGTCACTGAACCAAGCACCATGGAAATAAGTTCTGACTTGAATCCACAAAAGCAAGAAATTCAGATTGCAGGGGAGGAGCCAGAGCAAGCACAAGGATGGGATCAGTTCAGACCCCTCTCATTTGAATATCTTGCCTCTGTGGGTTTGTAATACCCCCAGTTATTGCTTTAAAATTATTTTTGCAGGTAATTTTACAATAGAGATGTGCAGTTTATTTTTATTTTTTTGACTTTTTTATGTGAAGAAAAGAAATTATATTAAAACTTACATGTGATCAACCATCGTATTTCTGGCAACACCACAAGACAGAATTAAATACAAGTTTAACAAATAGATCAAATTATCTGTATGACAAGAAATGGTTTGCATCCTGTATGCTGTTCAGCCCAAATCTTTTTTTTTTTTTTGTCTGTTATTCTTAATGTTTAATAAACTTTTAAATTTTTCTTCTCTCAGCTGTGTGCTTGTTTTGGTGTGTCAGGGCAGGGGGCTTTTGGGGGGGCAAATATCCCCAACCTTCCCAGCTGCCACCAGGGTTGGGAATAACCACAGCAAACGTGTATTTACATGAGATGAAATAATTCAAATTATACTATAATTACTGCTATTTACTATTTTAACAAAAATATATTATTTTATATATATGTATAAAAGTAATAAAGTGGTACAGTGGAAGCACCATTTCCATACATTATACACTTGGTGTATCATGAGATCATGTGTTAATTCACTGTAAATTCATAAAAATGCTGCATATCAAGGAGTACTTTTTATTGCAGTATACACCATAACTTATTAATTTTACTCTCCATTATAGCTAATATTTTATATGGACCACATGACAGATGATACATACTACAGGCTTTTAGATCTCTAGTTTATACAAAGATACAGCCTGAGAGAGAAAAACTGTAATTCAGGACGAACCCTTCCTGTATACAAGTTATTAAATATGAATACATATGTATCTGTGTATTTATAGCTGGGTACAGAGCATGATGTATAGGCACACCTACCTATAAAATCTGCATTTTAATATACACAGTACCTATTATGCACAAAATGTATCTTTTAATAATACACTGACTCAGTCTCCCCTCTCTGTGTGTGCATGCTTTCATTAGTTTTAAATATATAGCTCTAATATAAATGAATATATTTTAATATACATATTAAAGATGCATGTGTATATAAATTTTAAAATATATAAATTAAAATTGCATTTTCATATGCCATGTTTATCATAATTGCTTTTAGCTTCCTACTTGTATACACCTTTATAAATATATCAATAGCTTTATTAATACAGAAATTTTAATGAGACAGAAAGTGTTTTTGATCTAATAGCCACATGCATATGTGCACCTGCACAAGCACATATATCCCTGGCCATCCATAGAGCTATACATTGGCTAATTACACTTTCATAGAGAATATTTAACAGCACTTATTTTATTAATAAACTTTTATAACTTTAAAAAAAAAATACATATTTATTTTATTGCTATAAAGGATGGTTTTGCCATATATGTTATGCACAAACTATAATTGCTACAATACACAAACACATCCTTGTAGCTCTTTCTGTGTTTTATATATTTACAAGTTTAAGAACTGTGTCTCATTTAGGCTACCACAATTTAGTACTTGAATAAAACTTTTTTAATACACATGAAAAATATTTTATTGTTAGAAAGGTCTGAATTATGCACAAGAGTTTTCATAATATACATATATTTCCACACTCACCTGTGTGAGCTCTGGGTGTCTATAGACTGTATATAGATATAGATATAGATATAGATATAGATATAGATATAGATATAGATATAGATACACATAGAGAGAGAGAGAGTGTGTTTATATACATATTTATAGATCTATATGTATATATACACTCTACATATATATGTGTAAATATATGTATGTAGTGTGTCCATATACTGTTGTATACACTGATATAAACTCAGTTATATTTTCATACAGCATACTTAGTAGAATTTAATAATCTAGGTTAATATTTTTAAATTTAAAATTATGTATTTTCTTACTTTAAAAGTCTGTTTTTACTACACATTCTGTATCATGCACAGACACCTATGTGTACACACACCTGTGCACTCCCCTTCCTCTCACTGTCTAGTCAGAGAGAAATTTAAAAATTTCATTTCCATATAGCATATGGAAAAGAATTAATAAGGTTTCTAGTATTTTTGCATGAAGATTCATCTAAAAACTGTCATCACTGACAGGTAAAGATCTGAGTATAAATATATAGCATATATGGTGCACCAAAATGTGTTTAATAGCCCAGAAACCCTTCCTGTGGCTCTCGTGCTCAGCCCCTCTGCACACACAGGTCTCTGTCACTGAGGTTTCCCTGTACACACCCAGCACAGGTTTAAACAAAAGGGATTTATCTTTACCCAGAAGCGTGTATAAAATTATGTGATTTAAAGGTTAAAATTTAAATTTTTGTATTGTTTTTAAAGGCTAGATTTATATTTTTGAATATTTTTCAAAAATATATGAAGTAGATTTTATATTGTGATGAAGATTAATGAATGTTATATGGGACACAACATGTGTTTCTTCTAATACACACATTCATCCTGTCCAGGTGTTTATGCACATTTATCTTTACATGCACACAACCAGAGACATTTAATAATTACATTTCACACTGCCAACTCAACAGCATTTTCTTCATTAATTTGGATTTAGAGCTTTGTGTGTATTTTATTGCTAGAAAGATATTTGCTATATATATTATTTATTATGTACAAAATATAGTTCTTATAATGCAGAAACACACAAGGCCTCCTTGACTGCCTCTGTGTGTGCTTTTGGCAGCCTTTTTATTATGATATTTTAATATAAAGTATAGAGCAGCTAATACATAAAATGTTTTTTGGAGATGTTTTATTTCTTATTTACTTTTTATGACAGAATTTTCACATATGATGAGGTATTTATTAGTACACATTTACATATTCAGAGAAAATTTAAGAGGTATTATTAATGCAGCATAGTTAGTAGCATAAATATACTTTAATCTGTTAGTATTTAAAATAAACCATCTCCTCTCCACCCCAAGCCCAGGAGGCACATCCCAAACACATCTTTATCATCTTTATGAGGAGCTAAGGGAATATTTTGGAGTAGTTTTCCAGAGCTTTTGCCAGTTTGGGGTCCTAGTGCTTTTGTTTTAACCCACCTGCTTTGACTTCAGGATAAATTTGGTGGATTTAACATTTCTGGGGTCATTCATGGATGAAATTATCACAGAAAAATAAAATCCATTGTTTAAAATTTTAAAAAAATGACTGGAAAAGTCCAGTCCTGAGGAGTTCCCTTGGCTGGGCACAGCTCCAGCAGCTTTGGAGCATCCGGCGCTGCCTTGGGGCTGAGTTTGCTCTTTCTTTTTGACTCCTCTCATCCAAGTCCCAGTTTTCATGAAACCTGTGAGAACTTAAGAATCTTTGAGGTGCTTTAAATCCTCTATCACCCTTGCCCAGCTGCTTAAAAGAAATTAATCTGGAGCCAAATAAAGACACAGTCATGCCCATGGTAAGTCTGGACGGCAAAAAACAAATCCTCGATATTGCATTTAAGAGCAATAAATAGGATTTGTCACTGTGACTGTGTCCGGCGCATTTCCACAGTGTATAGTTTGTCTTTTTAAATATGTATTCACTCCCTAAATGCAAATGTGGGTGGGCAAATGGGAAAGATCCGTGGTGGGAATGCTGAGAGCCCCTCTGAGCCGACACAAGAGGTCACACAAGAGCTGTGAGCGGCTCCAAGCGCTGGGATCTGCTCCAAACACCGCCAGCTTTTCCTCTTCAACATCCCCTTATTCTCCCTTGGGTGTTTTTCCCTCGGTGCAGCTGCTGCAGGTGAGACCTGTGAAGATCCAGGTCACGGTGCTCAGGGACAAGCAGGTGTCACCTCAGCAGTGCCACTGAGAGACATCGCGGCTGGAAGAGTCAAACACGCTCGGGCTCGAAAGGATGGTGCTCAATCATTCTGCACACTCACAGGCTCAATATTAATCGAAATGTGAAAATTAGCCCCGCCTTCAGACAGCACCCAAGAGCCAGGTTTCACCTGGGATGGATGGAACCAGCCAGAGGTAATTTATTGTAACCAGGACTGTGGCCCAGCAACCTGATTCCTCGAAGCTGTATTTTGTTCCCTGCTTTCCTCTCCACCTCTGCAGCCTCCAGACAGAAACATGACCCCTGGGGAAGGACACAGCACCCTGCTCAGCCCTGGGCCCACCTTACAGATGAATTTGTTGCCCTGTTCTGAGGTTTCAGTGGCCCTGGAGGAGACGTGGCTTGTTAATTGGATGTTCTTCCACCACTGAGTCAGGGGCTTTTTGTGTTACCTGGTGCTAGCGACTCAGATTATGAGGGTGAAATACAAATTATCCTCTGGGTCGCAGTGCCACCTTGCTTTATACCTGCAGGTCAGTGTTCAGCACAGCTTGTTCCATTTTCCAACAAAACCCCTGGTGGGAAGGGTGAACGTGGCATGGGTGGCTTTGGCAGCTCACATCAGCCACACCTTTTCTGGACAAGTTCTATCACAACAGCTCAGCTGCTTGGTATGCAGCACAGATGGCAGAAAACGTAAAGGGCTTGTCAATACCAGAGCTGATGTCTCCATCACCAAAAGCAGGGAATGGCTCAGTGATTGTCCCGTGATTAACCCCACCTCGACCCTCACTGGTGTGGAAGGAAAGCAGTGCCCCAGACAGAGCACTCATCTTCAGCTTGTTCTTGGCCCTGATGGGCAAAGTGCCTGGATTGCATCATTTCTTGCCCATATCTTGCTGCTATACCCTGTACATTATGGGGAAGGGATGCTTTAGAACAATTTGGAAGTACTGTGCAGATAGATTCAGCTTCACTGAAGGATCTTTTTCATAGGGGCCATTGATCAGCCATTCCAAACTATTTGCAAACTCATGTCACTCATATTCCAGAATTTGGTCATTTGAAATATGATTACATGTGTGTTGACTCTTAGTCTCATTTCTTGATGGCAACTGCCCCCACTGGAGAGAAGGCCTGGGGTGTCACTGGGCACTGGCTCACCTTTTTTTACCACTTGAGGCCTTCTGAAACACACAATGGGCCTGCCCACACTTCTGAAGAGACTCCCCACTTCTTACAACCCTGGGGTGCCTCCCACAACACAGGAATTCCCCACTCTCCCACTGGGCAGGCTATTGTTGAACGTGCCCACAGGACACTGAAAACCATGCTTGAAAAACAAAAGAAGGTGGAGTCAGAGTGCCCACATGACAGATCTGCAAAGGCCTTGTATGTTCTCGGTTTTCTGAATCCAGAGGAGGTTGGCCAAACAGCGTGTGAAAGAAAATATTCTTCCAATAGAAAGGCTCATCCCAGGCCTGTGGTGACAGTAAAACACCTGTCAGCAGGGCAATGGAAAGGACCCTTAGATCTGCTGGCATGGGGCAGGGGTCGTGCTCGTGTCTCCACAGGTCACAACGTGAAATGGGTTCCTTTTGCTGTGTGCAGCCACTTGTTGTGCCATCCTGGTTGGCAAAGGCCCTGCCCTTGTCTCACCCCTAAGATGGACAGAGCAAATGAATGATGACACCATGTCCACATGGTTCATGTCAAGACGTGTGTTGGTGTTTTTGAAGGGTTGTTACTGGGTTACTCCCCCTCTTCCTTGCTCACTCATATTACATCTGAAAATGTTTCAGGATCTGCTCAGGTTTTTCTAATCTTGTAGACAACATCTCCTTCAGGGTATGGTTTAAATGTTTAATAGTATATGGCATAATTGTCTTTGGTGTGATTTTATTGATTAAACAAAGAAGGGGGAGATGTGGGAGATAAGTCCTGTTCACTTCTGTTCACTCTGGCTCACCAGAAAGCACTCTGGGAAAATTCAGCTACCTTTACAGGTAAAAAGGTAAAAAATAGGTCATGTAAGCAGAGAACAAATTCTATGACTGGTGTGTGGTCATCTCATGTGTGGGGCAGGGATTGGCTGGGGAGAGACGTGAAGGCTGCAAGATCAAAAAAGATGGTTGGGTAAAAGAACACATGAACAGCAACACTGCAGAGGCAGGCAGCCAATGCCTGCTTGTTTTGCTTAAGTTTAGAGCATAAAAATTGTTTTTTTGCAATGAAGTGTTTCCTTCTGAGCAAGCAAGAAGGAGGTCCATGTGTCTTTGTTCCTCATTGCTACAAAGAAGGAAAAGCTGCCTTCTTGGGATGCTGTGTGTGCTGGTTTTGGGGTAATTTTCTCACTTGATGCCCCTCTCCCAAAACATGGGATTACAGCTCCTGCTTCCGTCTCTCTCTCCTTCTGCACTGTCACTAATTTCTCGTGTCCCTGCATCAGCAGGGAAAAGTGCTGGAGCATGGAACATCCTGCTGGCTCTGTCAGACAGGGTGGCAGGGAAGCAAGATTGAAGGGACTGAGTTTGTTTGAGTCTAGGAGAGAAGAAAGCGAGGGAAGAAGTGAGTCTCCAGCTACAGAAAACCTGCCTGGAAGGGCTCTTCTCTGAGCTGCTGCAGACAGGACAAGGAGTAACAAGCTTAAAGTACAGCAAAGGAAACAGTGCTTGGGCAGCCAGAAAAAAAAAAACCAAAACCCCAAAAACAAAAATCAAGAGGACAGCGGGTGAAACATTGAAATAAACTGCCTGGGAGGATTGTGAAATCCCCATTATTAGAGGCTTTTTAGAACAAGCCTGTCAGGACTGACAGGCAGAGTCCATCCTGCCTGCAGGCAGAGGAGGGGCTAAAAATAAAAATATCTCACAGTCCCTTCAATCTTTGTTTTCAGTGTTTTAGCAGAAGGCAGATTAAGCTGCTCAGCACCACCATCAGCTTCAAGACAAAAGCCATTTCCATTCAAACATATTCATATATTAAGACATGTATTTAAAAAAAAATAAATTCTATATTCCTGGACCAATCCTGAGCTCCCCACATTCATGGCTTTTGATTAGAGAAGACAGCTGAGTTCCCACAGCAACAATGTTCAATCCTCCAACATTTAAGATGCTACAAAATCCTTGCTGGTTGAATCCAAAAGTGCCACAGGTTCCCCATGTTCAGTAGGTGTTGTGGGTTGGGTTTCAGTGTTTCAACATCCAGAATAACTACTGCTCTCCCTCCAAACATCCTGTGGGCTGCTCTGAATGTCCTGCTGGAGAGTGGCTCAGCTGCTGGCTGTGTCACAGGAGCCACATGCCACCTCTGGTCTCACCTCTGGGGCTCTCCTGGAAGCCACCACCACCCACCAGACAGTGAGGAGGTGCCTGCTGGAGCTAAAGCCACTCCTTCAGCCAGTCTCTACCAACAGCTTTTCACCTCTGAAAATTTAAGGGAGATTTGCAAAGGCACCAAGAGGATCTGGGCACTCAAATCCATGCCAGCAGGGCTGGGGCTGCTAAGCAACAGAGACAGCTGAACAGATCCCTCTGAGAGCACATGAGCTTCATTAGCTAATGATGTGACTTAGGTTATGAAACTGGCCTCTCTGCCAGCCTTTTGCAACAGGATTTTGGTTCCCCAGCTTATCCTTAGGAGCAAGCACCCTGGCTCTGCAAAGGACACAAGCACTGCCACCCTTAGAGCTCACCAGACAGGAGGAGGATGCCTGGGCTGGAAAAACCCAGTGACAGACACCCAGCTCAGTACCAAAACACCATCCACCAAACACCACCCAAACAGGAATCTGAACACTTTCATCAAGAGAGCCCTGCTTTCCCTGGGCTTTGACCTGGGAGTGGATTCTCTGTGTGTTCAGCTGGGGCAGGTGCTCTGTGCTGAATTCCCCAGGCAGCCTGCAGAGCTCCTGCCAAGCCAAGGCTGAGCATGGGGGTGTTCAGCCCCAGGGCAGTGCCACCACACCACTGCTGCTTGTGCCACTTGGGCAGTGCTGGGAATGCCCAGGGAAAGGCATCCCAACACTTCCAACAGCCATGAGAGAACATCTCAGGACCATTCCCTTCCTTCTGACAGTGGCTGGTGAATTTATTCAGACAAATGATGACTGAAAGGCTCCCGAGCAGCAGCTCTGGCTGTGGAGCACAGTGGTCCATGTGGCTGAGAAAGGGAAGGCAGAAAGCACCCACACCCCAGAGCCAGCCTTGCTGTGCCATCCTGAGCACTCTTTTGTCAACTATTTTTAGCTTTAACCTTATGGCACCTATTGGTGGGTGAAAGCAATCAGCAGCAGAGCCCAACACCCTGTGCTCTTTAAAAATAGCAAAGCATGGAGAAAAGATTTAGTCAAGCACATGATGTGACTGTGACAGCCTTGGCCTTCAGGGACATCTCGTGGCTAAACACACCAGACCCAAGTAAAGAATTGTGTAGAGAGTCTGAGCAGGAGGGGCATTTAAGCAAGAAAAAAAACCTGAAAAATTGTAGTATCTTCTCTTTAATTTGCTCATTCCAGCCCCAACAATGTGCATTTTACTGAGTTGGAAGGGACCCACAAGGCCACTCAAGCCTCCTTGGAAAGGACCTCCTTACTTACCTGGAACTGGGAGATTCTGATTGTAATCACAAATAATTAAGAGGAATGTGGAGCAGACAGGACTGAACAGCAGCCTACTTTTAGACCTCTTTTTGTTAACAGGAAGAAAAATTAATATTGTCTTTGGGCATTTCTTGCTGTTTATTTTAAACCAATACAATTCAAATGAGCACTCTAATATAAATCCTTAAATGAAGCCCTATTTTAATTTCATTATTTTTGATGCACAGAATATTGTGTTACAAAAACATGATTTAAGAATATATCCAGTATTCAAAGTACCTGCTGCATCCCAGCCATTTTCTGGAAAGGTCCATCTGAAATGTTTGCTATCTCTGCTTTATTTAGATTCAGCCTACTTGTTGCACTTCTAAAACCTACAGGCACAGAAAATACAGAAGCAAGTGCTTTTAAAAACATTTGCCTTGGGAAGACAAAGGAATCCAGTCTCTGCACTGCAGCAAGCATTACTGGGAAATGCACTACCCTTACTCCTGAGAGGAATCAGCCCCGAGAGCTGCAATTAGATGGAGGGAAAAAAGAAAAGACTAATTGATATGCCTGCTTTCCAGACAGAAACACATTTTTAGTTCAGCCTGTCTATATTTTATGCAATGATACTCCTCCAGGGATAGGAGCAAAATTATGTATTTCAATGTTCTAAGCTGAAAAAAAAAATCCCAATATATTCTTATATCCCAGAACAACAAAAGGGAAAAGCAAGTTCTAACTATTTACCAAAATTTAGACAGAAATATATTTTTTCCATACTAAAAATTGAATAATTTGGATTACAGTCTTTCTTACTGTTTTTAAAGCATTGGCTGAGCAGACATGAGGGTCATGAGCTTCAACTCAGGATCCTTTTGTCAGGAGTGGCCACAGTGTCAGTTCCTGACTGCCCTGCCCAAGTCATGGAGGGGGAAAAAAACAACCACCAAGAAAACAAGAGTTTCCAAATTGCACCAAATGTTTATTGTTAGTCTAGTACATTCAATATCATATTGACTAGAATACAGTAATTCAAAATATTTTTGGCGAATTGAAACTTCTTAAAAACCATTTCAAACACTCCAAAAAGCAAATGTCATGAAAAATTAACTTAAAATTAAAACAAACATATTCAAGCAATAGTTTTAACTTCTGACTACAGAAAACTTTTACATGTATTTTAGTGGTTTTTAGTACTGCATTTCAACAAAATATATGGACTCACAAAAAGTGGAAAATATTAAAACAGACAGAATGTTAAAAAACTGAGGCATCCAGATCTGCAAGACTGTTGTAGCAGAATCACCTGCCCAGCTGTTCCCTTTGCTCTCTTTTGGGGCAGTTTGAGTTTGCTGTGGTGCTGCCACTTCACTGATCACCTGCTACCACCACACAGCAATTCTTCAATCTCTTGAATTTAAAGTTTGTCCCTCTGGTAAATTCCCTATACAAATGTAAATACTCTAAAACTCGTGGCCCTCTGGCAAATCTGAGTGAAACAGGACCTTTGAAACATCCCTATCTTGCTATTTATTGTTTGCAGACAGGCAAGATCCAGAACAAAATCTGAAAAAGGCAACACATTTTGGTTTTGTTTTTAAATACTGACATGTAAAACTGAGTAAATTAGAAAAAGGATAAAGTCAATCTTAATATAAGACATTCATTACATAGTGGGACAGGCTACAGTTATTGGACAAACAGGATTACAGTGACTCTTCTACACTGGTCATTTCAGCACATGTCCTACAATCATGACTTGCTACCACAGCTGGATTTCCTGCACAGACAGACAGTAACAAAGACCAGTTGGACTCTGTGTGAAGTCCCAGGATGACAAGTGACACCCTCTGCTCCCTGGGCTTGTGAAGAACCCTGAGCTCCAGGTGCTCAGCAATGCTCTGCCTGCTGCTCCCACCTGGGACTCCCAGCAGCACCACCCCACCAAAAGCTGGTGGGAGCAGTCAAAGTCCCTTTGGAAAGCCAAGTCTCAATGCCACAGGTGTTACACGGGCTGGGGAAATGAGTGGAAAAGGCTTGGATGGGGGATATTCCCACAGGAGCCCCCACCCTGTACCCACCATGGGTACAGCTGGGAACCTGGAGGAGAAAATCACCTCAGCTATTCCTTTTACAGCTCTTCATCACAAATAAAGCCAACTTAAGAGTTGGTTCAGTGGTACTGTAAATGAGCAGAATGCTGCCTTGTTAGAACTCAGCAGAATCACATTTAGGGTTTAGTTTGTAAAAGTGGTTATTACAATTACAGCTGCAACACAAACTTCGGAAGAGGTACAATGTTTGCTCCTCAGAACAGGGTGTGGAATGTAACCATTTCTTGCAAGAGACTGCAACATGAATAACTGCATAGATGACAGTTGTGTGTCTTCAGTTCAACAAATGTACTTTTAAAGTTTACAAAAAACACAGAAAAGTTTCTATAAAAGTCACATTATACCAAGATAATGGGTGGTAAAAGTAGATTAGTTGTCTCTGATTCATGTTTAAGAAATGACTCGTGGAAAGGTGATAGAAACCAATTTCATGTCAAGAGCATTACGTTTTCACTATTGCACTGACTTCACCATTTGAATCACTAATTTAGAAAAATTCACATAGTTAAAAATTGTAAAACTAAACTAGCATACAAAATTTGTTTGTAAACATCAGGTAGCCAGTTCTGCTAATGTGGAATGGACTCTTGGTTACTGCAGTACAGTATCTTGGTTATTTACAGCACTTGCCATGTGATGGGAAATGGCAGGACACAAACATCAGTTCACAGTAATCGTGTTCACAGAACTACCAAAGTCAGTGCAGTTTTGCTGTGCAATTTTTCCAATTCCCCCAGATTCTTTTAACTCAAATAATACTGTTACAGAGGCCAAGTGCAGATTATTTTTTTGTATAATCTCATAAGTGACGAATGATGTCTGCAGGACTCCTGTAAAGGTACTTCCAAATGGCATAGTAATGGACAGCAGCTGCTGTGGCCACGAAGATGTGCCAGATGGCGTGGGCAAAGGGGATCACTCCATCACTCTTGAAGAACACCACGCCCAGGCAATAGATCAAACCTCCCCAGGCCACCTCCTGCAGTCCCTCTGTGTTGCTCTGCCAGGGAACAAGGACAGGTCAGGGGCAGGGAGTCAAGGGGCAAAGAGTATTTATGGATAAAATACACAGTGCTTTTCCCCCCCAGGCAAAGGGAGCTGGCAGCTCAGAAAATGTTGGGTGGGACAGATGGACAAGTGAGAAATGCAGTGTATTTATACTGCACTTTGTGAAATGCACAATAATGTGTTTATATACTATGTCCCCATACCACCAGAGAAGTTATACTGGCACAACTCAAGAACTAAAACAAGACTGATGGTTTGCTTCATCAGCAGAGCAGACAATCAGGGAGACAAAGAAAACCACATTACTCTGTGGAAGTGAGTTTAATGCAGCTCCTCCCAGCAAGACTTTGATACAGCCAGCTAAGGCATTAACTTGAAAATGTGTCACGTTTATATTAGCAGCAGAGATGGTTAATCAATATTATTTAAAGTGTGTAACTATAGACAAGTTTGGAGCAGGATGCTTTTCAGATGCACCAAGAAACCCAGGCTTTCTTTATCTACACAATGCAGCCCAGACTGAACAAAACAAAGCAGCATTTCACTGAGATGTGAACTGTAAATCCAAATTACAACTGGCTGTATTGGGTTGCTCTGCAAAGAGCACTTACAAGTATAGTGTACTAAAATGAACATCTCTGCAGAGGAAAGAGCTGCACTGGAATTTAAGCTAGTTATAAAAGGCAAGTTTTGTTTGTTTGCACTGTTAACAGTCACATTCCTTACCATGGATGTCACTACCAGAGCAGGAGAAAATCCCATCGCTAAATAGAAAAAGAGTTCAACGATCTTATACCTAAAAAGGAATGATTTGAGTCATTTAAGGAGGTGTACAAAAGGATGAACATTTCCTTCAACAGCAAAAATGAATATTTTAAACTATGTGTTGGTGTGGGGTCATTACACAAAAAGCTTTTATGCAGATGGATAACCAGTGTTTTATGACAAAATTAAAACTAGTGTTTATCTCTGCATTGTGGAGTTGCAGGTAATACCTTCTCTCTAAATACTGCCCAGACACCTTCACTTGCAGCAAGTACCAGTGAGAATAAAACATTGAGACAACTTAATTTTTCTTGTTTGATGAGAACCTTGCTAGTTCATCTCCAAGACAAAAAGTTTGGTCTTGTTCTCTGACGATAATTTTCAGTTTGAAGTTAAATGCAAAGAATATTTCTTACTTTTCATGGTAGAGAAATACATAAAGGGTTCCTCCAGCAGCCATCAGCCAGATAAACCATCTCATGTGAGATGCCAGAGGTCCCAACTCACGGAGATTTAACCTGGAGGCATAAAGGTTCCATGAGACAAAAGTGATGAGTAAACAGACCACACTGACACAAGAGCAGTAGGGATTAATAAAAACAAATAAATACTCAGAGCTTTAACTACAGAAAGATGGGGGAACAAAAACTGGGACATTGTACCCACAGAGAGGCAGAAGGTGTTTGTGGTGATGGGTGGAAAGCATAAACTGAGGTGGAACATAAATAAACTACTTTCTGATGTTTTCTTGCACCACTTTCCGTTCAGCAAGGCCCAGGAGATGACATTGCACAGTCTGTCACAACACATAATGTGGTCAGTTCTACCCAAGAAGCCATGTATAGATTTTGGAAAGCTGCAATGACAAACTGTTTACTTTGGGAAAACTTTGATTCTGCAGCTGTGGTCCCCATTTCTTACCATGGTGCGTAGGATGCTGCAATGAAGACATAGATCATCATTCTGTCACACATGTGAAAGCAATGCTCCATTGTCCTAGGGGGAGAGAGACAGAACAGGTCACCATGACACATTTTGGGAATATTTTTGCATCATCTCACTTTCCTGACATGCTTTGGAATTACTTTGGGGAAAATACCATCACGTCCATCCCTCTCAGAACCACGTGGGGGAATGGAGACACCTAAGAGCTGAGCACTTCTCCAGGCCTCTCCCCTTCTCCACCCCACCTTGCATCCCTGTCACATCAACTCCACCCACTGTTACTATTTAGTGACTACTGGCTATATCCAATTTATGGCCCAGAATTAATTAGGAAGTCTTACAGGGGATAAATAAAATTAAAATAACAAATCCCATGTCAGTTTTGCTATTGCTGCCTTGGTCCCAAGGAGGTTTGCTGCTGGTTAGATGGGCATTGGCAAAAGCTGTGTTCCTCAAAGCACTTGAGCATGCCACAGTCCCAGAGAGTGTCTTCATGTCTGAAATGGGATATTATCGTATTATAACATACATTATGTTTTTCCCATTCTGCTTCTGGATTAAGAGCCACTAGGGCATACCAAAAACACTTTCTTTGTGACAAGGCAGCAAACATTCAAGTTCACTGGTACATGAGCTTGGCTCACTCTTTCTTCCAAAAAATCAAGGGTGTTTTTATCATGATTCAGAAAGTACCACTCCAATCTCCTGTAAAACTGGTTTTGACTGAGAAATGCAATGGGGAACATGAAGAGGAAGGGAAGCATTTTCCCCTGCTACCTCAGGTGACTCTTTTTCCAGGAGACGATGTGGAACACGGTGGAGACGATGAAGAGGGCGCAGAGCCCCACGCCGTACATCCATGCTGTGATCTTCTCCCAGCGGTCGTCCGACAGCCGGTGCAGGAGGGCGCTGCCCACGATGGCAGGAACGATCAGGCACTGCCAGAACAAAAGGCCATTGTCACGTCTCTGCCCTGGTGCCACCCACAGAGCAGCACCAGCAGGCAGAGAGCCCAGCCCCAGCCAGAGGAGTTTTGTCATTTGGTTTTAAGCTGGCACATCAATACCAGAAATTAATCGATGTCTCAGGCATAGGTTAGATCTGGCTTTGCTGAATTTCTCCCCCCATGGTACCAGGGAAGGTTACCAACTCCTCTAGCCATGACAGCAAATTCTTTTCTCTAATTTGGTAAGTATCGGCAGTGGCTTTATTTTGACATTCTGCCTCATGTTTTAAAACCATGTTGATCTTACTCTAAGCTTGAATTTAAGCCACCTCTTGTGCACAGACACAGAGCACAAGCCAGACCAAAATAAACTCGAATCCCAAATGAAAAAAACAAAGCATTTAGCAAAGTGCAGTTGCAAGAATTAAGCAACAGTTTTGCAGAACTTGGGTTTAAGCTACCATAAATAAATTAGTGGCAAACTTCTCTCGTGAATAGATTTTTAATGCACAAAGATGTTCCTCTAATGCAGCATATCCAACTTTGTTTTCCTTCCCACCTTCCTCTCAAGCATTTCTAATTCACTTCTTCCAAAACAAGCCCTGTTCAAGCATCATGATAAAATAACCACACCTGCATGAAGCACCCAAGAAGTGACTGCAGGCTTTAAATGCATACATTTAAAACTACACTCCCTTCCAGAATAAAATACATGATGTACCTCTATCTCCTTCAGAAAAGGCAAAATAAAAGGGGCGGGGGGATGGAGAAAATAACCCCAAAAACCCTAAGAAACACCCTATGTCCAACAAGTACTTATAGAAGAGAGCTCACTGACTCAGATGTTTCTATCCATCTCCATCCAGTATCAAGTCAGCCTTCTAAGTTACAAACACTGCACAAATTCCCTTCCAGGCCCTATAGCACGTCTAAGATGCTAATTTGTTCCCTTGAATTGCAAATAAGCTTCTTAGGGTTAAATTCTTGGTAATTTAACCCAAGCCTCATATGTTAAACAATAAAGCCAGGAACAAGCAATGTTTAAACAAATCTGGCCACTTTGCATTACAGGTTTGATAGCTCAGACTGCAGAGTTCTAGTCTAGCCTGACCTATCTGTCCTTCACCTAATTACAGACCAGAGGAAACTGAGGTTCTGCTCAGTGTAGAGGATGCAGAGCAAACTGAATGGATCTGAGAAGAACAAAAAACAAGTGGCTTTTCCTTTTGACTTTGAGGTATATCAGCTGTAGCTTCATTACTATTGAACTTCCTTATGTTTTACAAAATTTAGGATATTTCCACCAAAAGCTGTAGAGCCCTAGAAATGAAAAGCATGGCATTGATACATTCACAGCATTAGGACTAGAGGTGAAAACACTTCCTGAGCTTTGTCATGGAACTATGGAAGTTGACTTGGTGCACTTTAAGGCCAGAAATAGTCTGCCAGCCTGGCTTCTCATTTACCACCAACCCTGAGTTTCCTGCACACATCCTGGATAAATTCAGGGAAAGTTGAAATGCGTCACTCCTCAGGAGATCAGTCACTCCTGCTTTCCACACATGACACACAGTGTGAACGGAGTGTGGCTGAAGCCCCTGGCACAGCCAGGAGCTGATGAGATGTGACAGCTGTTTCATTCAGTTTTTGCAGGGACAGGATACTTAGCCCCAGAAATGGTGGTGTGGCCATGGCTCTAAGCTGTACAGTCCCACTGTATCCTCAGTTTCCTTCCCAATTTTTAGTGCAAATTCCAGTTTTGACTAAACTTGACAGAGAACTAAAAGGTTTCAGAGATATCAAGTACCTATAAATATCAGGTAAAACAGCAAATTCCTACTAATTCCCTGTAACAGCCTAGGCACGAGCTGCTATGGGACTCTGGCAGAGACCACTTCACAGGAAAAGAGCCCTCTTTGGGCTTTGGATTTAGGTACTACAGAGGATAACCTGCCTTTCTTACACAGAGACCCCAGCTTTTTACCAATCTTCTCAAATAAATACTTCACAAGCTAAGCTGTGACATGGGATGCTCAAATGGGCCAAAACAAAGTTCAGTGTCAATCACCCTTTCCAGCAATTATTGTGTATAAAGCGATACAATTAAAACCAAGAAGCAATTCTCTTATAGCCTCTTTCTTTGCACCTTCAGAATCAAGAGTACAGCGCATGAATGAAGACTTTAATCCCTTTTTTGCCTTGTTCTGCTTTAAAGAACAATTCTACCTCTCACAGGGAAGAGCACTGTATTCCATGAAAAGGAATGATTGTTTTTTCTAAGTGTTCTTTTTGGAACAATTTTCCTTTCTGTGCTTGGTAGGCACCATGGGAACTGTCAGACAAAACAAGAGATGTTTTATTAATTTTTTTTTGGCCAAAAAATAGCTAGATTAAATACAAAATCCAGAAATGATACCCTGCTGTTCCAGCCAACTCAATTAAAGTTCTTCAGATGGCAATGCCATAACAGGTAACATATGGCACAATGGGCTTTACCCATCTTACAAAAGAAATACAAAACTTCAGCTCACAAAAAAGGCAAATTTTCCCATGTTCATTTGAAAAAAATTACACGTACAAGAATTGCATTTTAATCTCCAGCTTTCAGAATGGAAAAGCCATTAACCAGTCCTTTAAAAGGAGGGGAGTTTACCAAAAAAGCAGTCAGAGAATCAGAACTAACAGAATGAGTGGGATTGTGCTGTGTCATTTTACAGCATGACAAAGCATTTCTTAGTTGCCAATATTCCTTGGAAAAAACCTCCAGCTAGAAGTCACAAAATCTTTGCTTATTTCATCATGGAGTGCAAGTCTTCCAAGTGAATATCATCAAACTCAGTAACTTAATGTACTGTGAGCAAATCCAGAATTGTGATGTGCAAATTTACTAATTTTAGCACCGTGATTAATCCTGGCTGCATAAGAAGTGGGGCTGGAAGGAAGATGTGCAGAACAAGAGAGAAAGCAACAGTTTCCTAAGCTTTCTAGAGAAATTCCAGAACAAAATGAGAGAATGAAGTTAAAAGCTCTTTGCAATAAGGAAGACGATAAAGGATTAAAATATGTTAATTTACATCTACAGATGGTAATCTTTCAGAGTAGTTTTCACCACAACCTCTGTGTGGTGTATTTTGGGAAACCAACTATCACAAACCCTGCTGCCACAACAAGTAAAAACCCTTAAGGCACAAGGAAAGAGGCTGACACAATAGCTGTGAAGCTGATCACGGTCACTTCAGTGAAATCACACTCTGGTTACCAACTTGCAGCAAAATATTCAGTACCTTCCACCTGTCTGGGGCTGCTGAGGATACTGCTCCACTGGCCAGCATTTTACCTGTATTCTTTCCACATTTCTCCAGACAATCTCTGCCACAGAGAGCTTTAAAAACCTGTTGGAAGTTTTGCTTTTGTATATAACATTCCTGGAAAGTGAAGTTATTTCCCTTGCACATCATGCAGGCAGCAGCAATGCCCTTTGATGCACGAGCCACTGCAGCAGAGCATGGTGTTACTGCTGCAGCCTCACGAGCCTCTCACTGGGAGGGAAACACTGAGGGCATAAAAATGGTCCATGCACTTCCTTTCTGGAAAGGAAGGCAACAGAAACAGCAATAAAACTGCCAGCCCTGCCCCAAAAAATGTGACACTTAGAGGGAACCGTGCAGGGCTGTGCCCATCTCCAGCTGCCTGCTCCACGAGTGCACTCCTGGTACCATCTCTCCCAACTTTTCAACTTTCCCCTAATTTTAGGAGACCAGTAACACAGAGTGGGAGACCCAGAAGCAACTTGGCCTGTGCAACACACAGAGAGCAGAGAAACTGCTTACATCAGTCAGTGGGAATGGAGACATTTTCATCAGAAAAGTCCTTCTGAAATTTTCATCATCCCTTCTTCCATGCTCAAATGGCCTTCTAAATGCTCCAAGTCTCACTTTTAAAATATTTATACTACTTCTGTTTTTCCATGCACTTCACTAACCCAACCTAGAATACAGATTATAATTAATTTTAAGAACAGTTACTCCTATTAAGGCAGTTAGAAGAAACATTTAAAGTAGCATAAAGCAAGCCATGTCTAAATCCTGAGGTTTTAACACAACTAGGTCTACCTTTTGTCTGAAAAACCTTACATACACCAGAAAGCGTCATTATGAAAGAGTCATCTCTCCCCTCCAATTGTCACAACCCCTGCTTTTCTCATGCCCTGTTTCCTTCCTGTTCCTTTGAACACAGAGAACAGTTTTTTCTGTTTTCAACTACTTTGCTGCCATTCCTCTCCCAGTGTCTGAAGGCAAGTCAATGCTTCATATAAAGCTAAAAAAAACCCCAAGACATTGAAAATAGCCTTACAAGTAAGAAATCTGAAGATACCTTACTATGCAACACAAAACTACCTTTTAAGTATTGCACCAAAAGATTGTACCTGGGATTCTATACCCTCCTTTACCCTTATTTTTTTGTTGCTTGTTTGTTTTTTTTTATTAAGCAGCTGCCATAAACTGATTCCTGTGTATTTTTAAGTTCAAAATCAGATGGGATACCTACTGAGAAGTACAGCCACATTCATAAAGTAGAAGTTGACGGCTTCCTGAATTATGAATAAAAGCTTGGAATAAAAATATATTGGAGAATCATTGTGGAATTCTGTTCTATAGAATCATCAATGTCTAATTGAAAACTCACACTGTAATCTAGCAGCACAGACTCAGCCACTACACCATCTAACATTTAGTAAGTCTGCAACACAAAGGAGACAAAAACACCCCCCTAGCTTTTTCTGTTTTTTCCCAGCTTAGACTCCCATTTCAAGACTTTAAATATTGATGAAACGTTATTGCATATTTGTTTTAACAGTTCATTGTAGGTTTTAGCAGGTAGTTTGCTCAGACAGTAATCAGACAGCTCCACCACAAACTGCAGCCTACCAGAAAACACTGACCCACCTTGGTTGTCACGTCCTGCTAACAGGCAGGAGTAAAACATGCCTGTTTTTCAACTAGGTGAAAGCTGAAATTGCTAAGGAGCACAGCAACATCTGCCAGATATTTTGAAATCTAACTTTTTGGCCAGAGCAAACAAGATTTGCACAAGGATTATGAGATAAACTACATATTTGTGCTAACTAACAGAATGTTGCTTCATCCCCTAGGCAAATAAGCATATATTTACAGAATGCTGTACATGAGACCTTTGGCTTAAGAACACAGAAGCTTCAGTCAGCTTTATGTCTTGCATGCAAAACCAAGGTGATTCTGCTTTTACCAGCACCACGGAGCTGTATGCTGGTTATTTATGAAATATGCACAAGGGATCCTTAAGAACAGAGCTCCTTCAAGAACTGAGCAGTCCTGGGCACTACTCTGAGCTTTCGTATCTGCTGCTCACTCAGACACACTGGAGATAAGAGACTGAGGACAAAGTCAAACATACTTCAGATGTTTGGAGTTGAGGGATTGAGGAGACGCACAAGCTGCTTTTATAAAAGGGCAAATGCTATCTTAAAAAGCAAGCAAACACATTTTTAAGTCCTCTTCAAAGTGCCAGACAGCAAATTAAACTTCCTAATTACTAAAAGAAAAAAAAATCAAAGGGGACTGCTTCTGTTCTTTTTTTTATGTGAATACCATATACGTAAATCTAGAATAAGTCCTTACATTATGAAAATAAGGAATGACTTGACATTTCAGCAGGGCTATCAGCATTATCAGGGCTCTTGCAAAACAGCAGATTTCTTGAAGAGTCAGTAGGTATCACAATTAAAATGTTCCAGCTCTTGTTGCCCAAACCCACAGACAGTCTGATGAGGCCTTCCCATTTCTCACATGGATAAATATTTCTTATACTTCCAGTTTACAATTTGTAAATATTGTGTCAGGGCAGACCTGGGAAATCCACCTTGCAGGCTAACTAGTAGTGGCCTATATCCCCTTTACTGCAGGCATCCTTTGACTGGAACAGAGCGAAAATATCAAGTTAAAGATCTGTAACACTGGTGAAAATGAATCTTACGAAGTGTCTGGAGCTCCAAGAGATTCAAAACATTACCAAACATCCAATTTTCTGGACTGTTACAGTTAATGCTTATATGCACAAAACCAGAGAGAGGCTGTAGATATGAACACAGTGAGGCAAAGATAAGCATTTAGCAATCCAATCACATAAAAAATTTTATATATATATAAAATAATAAAAAATTATTGAAACATCTGGTTAAAGAAAAAAATAGAAAAAGAAGCCAGAAGTGTACTTACTGCATGTGTGTAACAGTTAGCAGCATGCTCATAGCAAGTGGGTTTGTAGCGGCTGTTGGCTGGAGCTGGGTGGTTCATGAACCTGTTGAATAATTAAGAAGTACTTTCAGGAATGTTACTGAAACACCTCTCTGAGGGTCATGAAGGAAATGAAGGAATACTTCCAACCAGGTAGTGTTAAGAATTTTAAGTACAGACATGTTCAAAGTAACTGTGATTTAAATTGCAAGTTCTCCCAAGTAAAGTCTCTTACCAGACACACATGTTAAATAAATTCCTGTGACTGCCTGGTGCAAGGGATGGTAATCTTTAATGGTTATCTTTAATCAGGAGTTCACATAGAGCAGTCAGACTCCCTCTTTTCTGACAGTTTGGTCAGAGGAAGAATGAAACACTTCCTATTTAAATTACATGGCAAGAACTCAAATTATTCTTGAAATATGGAGTTCATCATAGCTGTCAGGGGTTACTCTTCTTTTAAGAAGTTCTTGAAACTCCAGCAATATTCCAATTTGGAGCACTTGAACACTGATTTTTTTGACTCCTAATAGCAAGCATTTTTTGTGTCTGGAGCATGAAGTGGCTCATTTTTTCACTTGGTTTTCTTGACTGATTTATTAAGTGACTTGTGAACCATTTTTTTCTAAACTGATATATGAAAATATAGCAGCATTGGGAAAATAACAGTGCCATGATCCCTCCCCAAATGATGGCAATTTCAAGAAACATTCTCATTGGTATTAAAACAAAGGCTAAGAAAATTGTGGATTTAATTCACAGACACAGAACATAAATGGTTGTTAGCACATTAATAACCCTGCAGGAGTTAAGATATGGTTAAAAATGGCAATTCTTTTGTCAGTGACAAATGGCACCTTGCTCTCCTCTCCAAGAAGACAATGACACTGTCATCACAAAGGCTCGCGGAATATTTGGAAAATTACTTTATTCCCAGTGCTTGTATGTCTTCAACAGCTGCTGAACACCATCTCTGCATCCTCTAAAGATGGAACATTCAGTTTGCTCAGTTCTGCTTCCAAGTCAGGGAAAAGTTTAAAAATAAAAGCATCTGTTGGCTCAGTGAGTGGCCAGGCTTGGACTGCCCTTGTCCAACTCCATAAATTCAAAGTCATGGGAAACTTTTTACTTATCACATCCAGAATATTCTTACATTTCTCTGTGGTGGTACCTTGGAAGTCTGAAGAACCAAAAGGAATAATCTTATATTCTGTAGTAACTTTATAATTCTTGTTGTTCCAAATTTCTATATAAGATACTATTATCATATAAAAATCTATAAATAATTGATGCCTCCTAATGGGATCTTCTATTATCCAACATTAGCCTACTTTTAATTTTTTTTTCTTTTTTTTTCATTAGGAAATACACTGCATCTTTCTAAAGCCATCACTTTGGATCTAGGGGTAATGTTAGATTTCAGAATTATGAACAAATACTTTAGAAATTAGGACCTCTTATTATCACTAATTTAAAGACATTCATTAGCCATAGAACAGAACACAAAGACAGTAACAAATCTACCCTTGCTCTGTTACCTACACACAGATTTTAGTTTTTTCCCGGTTCTGTTTGTGGCAGCACAGGACTGATGCAAATATTCTGCACCAGAGCTCCAGCAGAACTCCAGCATTAGCACCACCTCACCCATCCCCTTCACCTCAGTGTTTACACAATAACACCAACACCACCAGCGTGTTTTGGAAGGAGGGGAAGTGCTCAGTTTCACCTCTGCCTTGCAGAAATGGGTCTTACAATGCCCCAGCACCAACTCTGCTGCACATCTGATGGACCTGCATCTCTCCCTTCTGAGAGGGATTGCCTCCAACAGGCTGCAGACCCTGATGCCAAAGGCTGGAAAGCGTTTGCTCAGGTCACTGCTCACAGGCAACAGTCTTAATAAAGCAAACTTTCAGTTACTCCTCTCTGCCCTTTGATAATTAACTATTTATAAACACTATCAGGATCAACTTCAGAGGGAGGATCATTAACGAGGTGGTTGGAAGGGCAATAATGGCAGCCAGTGCTCCTCACGAGTTTGTTTCATTTTCAGCGTGACAGTTTAGGCTTAATGTCTTAAGAAAGAGACGTGAATTTTGAAAATAGCTGCTCTGTGATATTACTGATGTGCTCATCAAAACCAGGAAAATTATTTTGACACACACTGTTAAAGTCAGTCATATACTCCTGCAGTTATAGACACATATGACATTGCAACACAAATGTAGAAAAATGTGGTTGCTTATTCACATTCTAAAGGCAAAACAGCTCTGCTCTTTCTTAAAGATAAATAAGCAAACAAACCCCATGCCACCACCAACAATGGATGCTTGTTTCCTGCCTCGTGAGTACAGCAACACAGGGACATTGTTCTTCCTGCTATCTACAGGTCACATTTGCCTCTTCTGGAAAAGATAATTGTGGGAATTATAATCTCACCTTCCTAAAAGTGGAAGCTCAGTAGAGCATTCATAGGCTGTTTACTCCTAAACAAAGGCTCTCTATAACACAGCCATTAAGGTTATTATCAAATGCAGGACAGTCTGATGAAGTCCCACTGAACTGGACTGCAGTTTACAGGAAATGTCTTTAATTGAAGCCTTTTAGATCCTCTAGCAAATCCCTGATGTATTCTTTAACAGCAGATCTGGTGAAACCAGAATCATTTAATCAGAGGATATGCAGCACATCTCCCAAGGATGCACAAATATTTCTCCATTTAAGATACTGACAACAAAAGACATCTAAGATAAAATATTAACGCCTTCAATAGCAGAATAAGAAATTTCTGAAATGAAGAGACTGAGAACGGTTTGCAGCCAGACAGGAGAGCAGAATGCTTTTGCACTGAACTAAGCTGTGAGTTCCTTTTCACAATTTAAATTCTCAATGCTCAGAATCTGCTCAAGGCCAAGGAAGCTGAAGACTCAGAATTTCACAGCAAACAAACAACTTTTGATGAACTTACTCCCAATATAAGCAGAAAAAAGGTACTGAGAGAGAAATACAGCAATTTAAAGCAAGAGGGGAGAAACTCATACCCCTTCATTCACACTACTTGATCTTTGATCTTGAAATACTTGAAATATTTTAAATTCTAAAACACACAGACTGATCCATCCTTTGTGACAGACCCTAATCTCAAGCTCCTATTCATTTCCAAGGAACAGATGCTGTATGTTTCCCAGAGATTCCAGAATTAAGAGAAGACAGTATTTGGGAGACAAAGCAGAAGGAAAGTCCGAGGGTTCTTAATGCTTTGTCTTTGCAAGCAAAGCCAGCTTAGAAAAATAAATTACAAAACCCTAAATCCATTGCACATATCTGTATGGCATTTGTCTGGCACCACAACAAGCTCAGACCCCAGACTGCAGAAGGGAAATCAAATCTTGCCTTATTGATGATTCCCATCTGCTGAATGAATTAATGTTTTAAGCATGAAGCAGAATGTCAGTAAAAACAGCAAGCACTTATAATGGCCTCAAAGATCTGGATTTTTTTAGTCTTTTCAGGAAGTATATTTCCTTTATTCAGCTCAAAATACCTCATACTTCCTTTTACCAGCTTAAAAGCACATTCCCTGTTTTTGTGCCTTTCTTTCTTTGTGCTTTCCAGCAGCAGGATAAGCCATTTAGACCTAATAAACCGCAAATAACAGCATATGAGAAACTGCAACAACGTGGGCGTAACTCCACAAAACCGGCAGTAGTATCAAATGGGGTTAAAAATTTCTTCATCACCTAAAAATATGCTTCAGTATCTAGGATGTTACCTAAGCTCTTTGTTTTCAAGAGGAAAACAAAAAATATATAAGCAGGTCAAAACAGATCTGATGACCACCCAGATTAGATGTTGAAGAGAAAGGAAAGGATTTATTAAAAGCTTGCTTGGACCAAATTTGGCTTTGATCAAATTCATTCAGTTAAAGTAGATCCATCTTCCTCCCTGGATGTGACAGTATCTAGCCGTCGTTTGTAACTGTTCACTTTACTAATCTTTACTATCGCTCAACATCTGAGGCACAGAAATAATTCAGATCAGTGCAGAAGCAGTTCCCTTATTTGGAAATATCAGTGAAATCCCACGCTGTGTGAAGGTTCATGTACTTACAGCACGATACTAAAGATAAAAGGAAACCTGCAATACTCTGAGAATCCACAAACAACTCTGCTATCATACATAGATTGTGTCATGGAAAAAAGTGTCTGTGCATCCCACCAACCTCCCCAAAGCCTCCCCAGCCTTCTGGCAAGAATGAAAGGCAGCAATTCAAGTGAAGAGTGGGCAGCAACCACAAGTCACCCCAGGTGCTGCAGCACATCTGAGCTAAGGGGCAAGGGACCAGCCAGCCGAGGTGTGGGCTAGCACAGAAACCACGTCTGACTGCATTTATGTTTTTCTCTTTGAGTTTTATTTCCCTTTTAATACTTAGGTTTCAGTTTCTTGAGCAAGATGGTGAAAGGAGAGCAAAAGCAGCCCTATGGAAGGTACCTGGTCAGGGAAGCCACTGTGAAACTGGCCTCACCCAGGAGATGGGCTGTCCATCAGCTGTTACTGGCCTGGCATCTGGACAGTGAAGAACCAAAGCCCACAGATGTTTATCCAAGAAGCACGACCGCAGTTACCCAGTCAACCTCCCCGTGAACATGAGCAGCATCTAAAGCTGAATGAGGGCTGATTTTTAACCTGAAAAAGCACAGATTGAGATTGGATACTAGGAAGTAAATCTTCCCTGTGAGGTTGCTTGAAGCCCTGTCACAGAGAAGCTACGGCTGTCCCATCCCTGGAAGCATCCAAGGCCAAGTTGGACAGGGCTTGGAGGAACCTGGTCTAGTGCGAGGTATCGCTGTCCATGGCAGCCGGGTAGAACGCGATGAGCTTTAAGGCGCTTCCAACCCGGAGCATTCTGTGATTCCACGGTACTCAGCGCGCCCTGGGAGGCAGAACAAGGAGCTCCGCGGCCCCGCGGAGCCGCACGGGGCCGGCGGGCGCTGACCCGGCCCGGCCCAGGAGCCACAGGTCGGGCCCCGCTGTGACACAGGGCCGGATGCGCGAACCTTCACCCATTTCACGGCGGCGATGAACAAACAAGCACACAAACAAAGACCCTCCTCACCGCCCACTCGGGACCTCGCTGCCCTCCCCTCCTGGCACCGGCGAGAAAATCCCAGCTCCCCCACCCACCCCTCACCCGCCCGGGGGTCCCATCCCGCGGGGAGCGGCTCGGGCAGGCAGGCGGATCCCATCTCCGCCGGTGGTCGCGGCGAGCTCACCTCCGGAACCGCTCCCGGAGCCGCCGCATGGGTCCGGGGCGGGCGGTCGGGCCAGGGGGCTGCGGGCGGCTCCGGGGGGGGCTCGGGCCGGGCTCCGGGCCCGCATTGGCGAGCGCGCGGCGCGGCATCGCCGCTGCCAGGTGGGAACGGGGAGCGCCGGGGTGGGAGCGGGGAATGGCGCTGGGGGAGTGCCCGGGTGAGGGCGGCAGCCGCGGCCCGGCTCCCGAGGGCGGCCCGGCTCCCGAGGGTTCCGGCAGGCCGTGGGTGGCGGTGCCGGGCTGGCGGTGCGCAGGGCCCGGTGCAGCTCGTCCCGCAGGGGATGGAGCAGCACCGGGGGACAGCGATTTAATCGCCATTGTCTCAGCTCGTTCGTCAGAGAGGAGGGCTTGGCGGCGGCAACACGCTTCCTCTTCCAGTGTGGGAGCTGTAGGAGCCTTTCTGCGAGCGATTCCGCACAGGCTGACCCGGGTGACTTCAGCCACCCGCCCGTGGGATCCATCCCGGCGTGGCACAGGAGAGCACAGCAAAACGCCTTTATGTGGCTGTGCTGTCTCATAAACCTGCACATGGGATCATTTACTGCTCTCCAAATCGAGATTCCAGTGGCCAGACTGCTTGGCAGAGATGAATTGGCTGGCGGGGCTCCCCCAACTCCATGCTCTAATCTTACCTACTCAAACCTAACTTTGCCAAGCAAGGGTTATTTCAGTAAGTGAAGGGATCATGCCAAGCATGTTTCTGTAAGATGGATGTGGTGTTGCCTTGTACAGTACAAATCAGATGATTAATTAGGAGAATATTAATATTATCATTATTAGAATTCTATTTACACTATTCTTCTAATCTAATATCTTGTTTACAGTGGGATTTTGAACAGTTCCAGCCCTCAACAAAAGCGATTAGTAGAGGCACACCAAGGCAAACCACGGGTTTAAACCATACTCAGTGTCAACATCTTTCATGGCAGGACTGATGCAGACAGGATCTGCTGGCAGCTGTGCCATGGTTTCTAAGTCATCTCCTAAGCTAAATGTGTCACCTCTGCCAGGTAACCACCTCCAGCACAGGGAAGTGTGAGTGTCACAGCTTGGCTGCATGTCAGGCTCAATCTGACTGTGCATGGCTCTTGGTCCCCTTTCCCAACTGTTCCCTGGTGCCAGCAGTGAGCAAAGAATTAGGTGGTAACAGTTTCGTAAACTGCTATGGCAAGACTTGCCCCTCAGTTTCTGTAGTTCTAGTAAAGAATAAACTCTACTGATACAAATTTCAGATTTTGTTCTCCAACAGGGGCTTGGTTGCTGCTAGGACAGGTGAGGTTGGGCCAGAAGACTTCTGGAGACAGCTGCTCAGTTTTTCTGAAAAAGGAGGGCAGAGCTTGATGCTGGGAAGGAGAACTCCTGAAATGCAGAGCCGAGCTAGTTCCCTGAGAAATACTCCCATTAATCTCAGTGAGGTATCACTGTTAATATGTTGGTATAATCTGTCATCCGGTTTAGCAGTGTCCCTGGTAATTAAGTTTCATATTGCCTATGTTATCTGTTAACCCAAAAGGAGCAAAGTTTGAGGGCGCTGCTGAAGAGCTCAGACCTGCACACAGCTGCATTTCAACAGCAGAAGTGCCAGCAGTATCCCAATATCCTGACTTTATATTGAGGTAGGGCTTGTGGTGATGCAGCTGCCTTCCTGCTCAGTACCACACACCCATCCTTGCATTCCTCTGCAACTCCCCAGTAATTTGCACTTTCAGGGTGTAGAAACGTTCTGGAACCTGTGATGTGTACACCATGACTGGAAGGCTGGCTGCTTTGTGGTTATGGCAAAAAACTGGGCTGACCCCTGTAAAATGAGTGCACTGACCCCTTCAAAGGTGCACACAGAGGTGTTGCATCTTGTCTCCATCTCCTCTCATTCCCTCTGCTCCTCTTTGACTCTTTCTTCTGCCTTCTCCCAAGCCACTGTCATTTTCATTTCCTTTCCTGCTGCCTTGTACATTTGATCTAGATTCTACTCACAAATATATCAGAGTTTTTCTCCTCACAGTTTTCAAAGCCTGTTTTTCCACCTTTGTTCTGTGGATACAGATCTCAAACCAGTAACTTCCTGTTGCTGGAGCATCAAAGATATACAAATTCAAGATACAGTAAAAAAATAAAACAAACAACTGTTCAGACTTGTTTACTTTGAATGAGAATAAGAACATTCATATCATGAAGCTTGACTGAGTGGAACCAGGTTAAGAATGCCCCAACCATCATGACAGTGCTGATGAAACTGGAAGATTTTTTTACTGGAAGTCAGTGTCTGTTAAGGAGAGCGCTAAATTACTCAGCACAGGTATTGGTAGAGCAGTCCTCACCAATAACATATTTTTAGTACCAGTGACTCTTGTTGAACTCATCTCTGTAATTGTTTTTGATGATAGAATGACTCAGAGTGCCCTAAAAACATGGTAATAAAAGAAACCCCTTATTATGGACCAAGGAACCATTAAGTCTAAATCCTAAAAATTGGCATTCAGCATACAAGATTAAGGAAGCAAAAACCTTGTTAATTTGGTTACTCTTATTTATAAAGTAAGAAAAAACAGAACCTTCAAATACCTTAAGTAGTTTTGATTAAAAACATTCTTAGGACTAGAAATATGTCATTGTGCACTCAGCCAGAAATGCATTTTAATAAATGAGTCAGGGTTAGAAGAAGAATGAGAGAACTTTTCTTACTGAATGCATCCCTGTGGTGGGGCCCAGTCATGTAGTGTGCTTGGAAGGAGCAACATACTAAGCATGGACAGCTGATTAATAAGACATTTAACCTATTATTTTTTCATGGGACAAAGAGACTTCAGTTCTGTAAGGTATTTGTAAAATGAGTTTCCAAAATGAACCAGGCAATCCCAGTCTGATACCCAGTAGACACCCATTTGGTACCTCATAGGTGTTTGCATAGCAAATCTGTTACTAATTACAATTCTTGACACTCAGGAGTACATGAGCTGTGTGGTTTGCCCTTATTATTTTTAGGTCAATTTGTACCCATGTACAATCTCCTGCCTGCCCTTCACAAGCACTCTCTACTTGTCTAGAGGTGGAGGAGTTTAAACTCCTGGACTACTGATGAACTGTCATATAAAGACATACTGAATTCTGAGACATTGAATATCTGTACAGGATTATGCAAAGAGGGACACACAATTAGGGTCTGTAGTTTTCTCTGCATTGCAAAATTGTCCTGGGTTGTACAAATCCATCAAATGAATAGGCAGGCTCTGAAAGCTTCCTTTTCCCCACCCAAGATGAAAAATGTAATTGCCACTGGGATGCCAGAGGTGAATAGATTCTGTCAGGAGGTTATATTGATAAAAGTAAACATCCTGCACAAAAGCTGAGTTTCTCTTGGCCACTTGGCACAGATGAGTTCTTATTACAAGCCTGCACAATAACCAGTCCCTTGATCTGTTAAACAGATAACAGAGAAGCAGTTCCTCAGTTGCCAAAATTATTTATTTTGTGACAAGACACAGCTAATGCTCCCAGCTACCCACTTTTTGGAGCTGGCAGTGGTGATGGGCTGGCTGCAGAGGCAGGAGAGCAGGACACCATGGCTCAGGGAGCCAATTAAATGCAGTGGGGAGGGAGCAGAGCAGCACAGCTTGGTGAGGCACAGGAAATGGGTTTGGCAGGTGAAACTCCACTCCCAGTATACACTGGAGAGTAAATCAAGCATTTGGGGTAAATAAGGGGGAGAAAAGTACCCTTCTGCTTTCTTTTGATTTTATAGCAAACAGAATATGAGGATTTAGCCTTCCTGATCTTAGGGGTGTGCATGGTAATGGAGGAAGGTGGTGGTTTCATTAAGGTTTGGTTTAGAAGCTTTACCATTAAAGCTCTTTCCTTTTCTTGGATTTAGAGAACACAGGGTTTGGGCTTTGTTAGCGTGTTCAAGGACATGTGGCAGCAGAACTACCCTGAGAAAAGTTTATGCTTTGTGTCCTGCAGACAGCATGGATACAGCTTTTTTTTTTCTTGCTGCAAACTGACCCAGATTTCTGCTTTATTTACAGTCTTTTTGAGCATAGTGTGAAGGAGAGGCATTGCTTTTGGAAATGCATGTCAATGGTCTTGTGAAATGAGCATCTCTCCCTCCCTCAGCCTTCCCCCAATCTAATTAATAAGGTCATCCCACTGAAGGCAGGCTTATAAATAGCTTTCCAAGCACTAATGGAATTAGTTCTGGCCTGGACAACTTTTCCAGGGTGACACAGGTATCGAAGAAGGGCTTGCTCCTTGGCATAGACAGCCACTTAGAGCAGGAAATGTTGAAATGTAAACATCTACCTGATGGCCCAGCTCTTGCTGCCAGCACTAAACCTGAAATGGGATTACAGCATTGCTACTCACATCGTGGAAAGACTTGCAAGTGAAACAAGGCATTTTAGAGGGATGGGCCTTGTATTAGATTACATTAGTCTGGATAATGAAATGTCAAATTCTGATGAAGGTTTCTCTTCTGTCACTATTTCTGAGGAAAGTGTATTTTTCATGTCCCACAAACCCACAAGATTTTGTGAGGATAATAAACAGTTACCATGGGGAATAAAATCGAAGTACTTCTAGTTGATAAGAATCTTTACTGTGACAGCTTTTAATGGGAAAGGACTAGCACAGCTATAAACTCTCAAAAGAGTGATGATTGAAAATTGACTATTTAAATCATCAGTGAATGGAGCCATTGAACCCCTTCAAAACCAATGGCTGAATTACTAACATTTAAAATCTCACGTGAGACTGGAATTTTATAATGAAAATAAAACCTAAATGCATCATAGAAAATGTAAGCTCTGATTGTTTAAAAAACTTGAACCAAAATGTAAAGAGAATGTATCTGATTCAAGAACTTCAAATCAATAAGCATGAAGCTCCTGAAAACATGAGACAAACATGAAATTATAATACGATTATCTATGTGACTAATGAAGTTTAATTACAGTAAAATAATGGAGAAACATTATTTCACAGTCTGTTCTATTTGTTCTATCTTCACAGTCTGTTCTTCTATTCAGCCTGTGTATTGCAATAGTCCTACCATGTATTGCATCTCCAGTAAACAAAAGGAGATTTCAAAGATTTCAAAATTCTTATTGGGAAAACTGATGAAGGCCAAATTTTATATAAATTCATCTTCTCAATCAAATTCTATGCTGTTGCATGTTCTGAATATAACCTTCTCCTTAAATGAAGAAGCTGACATGAGGGCAGGAGGTGCTTCTTCACGTAGCTGAGAAAAGATCACTTCTTTAGAGAAGGAGAGAAAAGCAGCACTTTTCAGTCTCTGAATTGGCCTTGGACCAGCTGCACAAATTCTGAGTCATCAGATGAATCAAGTCTGTTAATGACTGCAGAGAACTTTTACTTCAAAAAATGCAGAAGCATCCTGCTTTCAGATATTGATTCTGTAGTGCTTCCTTTGGGAGGCTTTAGTCATAAAGGTGCCAGATTTCAAGGCTTTTTTAGAAATAAAAAATGTGAGAAGGGTTTGGCTTTTAGTAATTGTACCATAAAAAAGATGGTGGCCCACAGCCCTTGGAACATCTATCAGTTTCTCTAGCAGAAATCAGTATGGAATTTTGGCTGACAGCCAAAGAGCAAGTTATTAAAGGTAAAATTCACTCATAAAGAGAATTCTATATGAAAGGCCAAATCAGGACAACCTGACTCAGGAGCTAAGCAGCTGCCATTGCCTTCAGCTTCAGACTGGAGAACACCTGAAAAATCACAGCTGAGTTTCTTAAACCAAAGGGACAAGAGTCATGAGGATCTGTGTTCTAGTCTGCCTTTAGAAAGTCTGCAAGAGAGAATAAATAATTACTGTACTGTATGGTAACAGTATATCCTCTCAGTGTCATTAGATCCTAACAGATGAAGTCTCTCACCCCATCCTCCAGTTGTCTCATAATTGTGGCCTGCAAAGAAAAGCCCCAGCTGTACCCATCCTTGGGGAAAAAAAGACCTTTTTTGCCCACTCTCAGATGTAGGATTTTAGCACCCAGAAATGGAGGCTTTCGAAGACCTTTTTAGCATGTGTTACCCATGCAGAACTAAATTATTTCTCTTTGGACCCAATATTTTAATATATCTCCAAATTCTTCCATTTTCAGAAGTAAATGAAAAATGTTCACCCTTCTACCAAAGCCAAAATAAAGCAGCTCTGTATTTAAATCCTGGTCCACAGTGGACCATCTTTAACTGATGTTTGTAACATTGACCTGCAAAATCCTTTCCCCTCCTTTCTTCTCCCTGTCACTGGGATTTTATTCTGTGAATGTCTGCTATCCACTGTTAATGTGCCAATCAGTCTTAATTCCTTATCTTTGACATCACAATCAATGAAGGGAAATAAGCTGTTACTTAATGGGGCTGACACAAAATCCATTTAAGCTAACGGAAGGACGCTCCTTGTTTCCTATCAGCCCTAGGTCAGGCCAGAGTGAACAGTGGGTGGAATTTAGCCTGTCATTTGTCATCTGAGAGGAAATGATTCCTACATCCCATTTGGACTGCTTAGAGATTTTAAACATATTTAGCAAAAGAAAACAGATTGATTTCTTGTCAGTTGTTGAATGGTTGAAATTTAACTCTGGTTGGATAGTCTCTCAGTTTCAAATGCTACTTAGTTTAATATTAAAAAAAAAAAACCAAAACAAATTTAGGAGAGAAAGATCAAGGTGAGTGTAAGTCAGTGAAACTGAAGGGCCTGATTGCCCTGTGCAGGTCATGAAGCATCATCTGCACAGGAGCTCAGCCTCGCTGGCAGGGGCTGCACAGGGCTGTGAACTCAGCCTGCCCTTCCTGCCAGCCAGCTGACAGCCTCTCAGTGTTACTTATTTTAAATGTATTTATCCTAAGTACACTTGGAGAGGGAGAAAACATCTGTACTCCAACACACAGAGTTGTCTCAGGTCTTCTAGGTTTTGTAAACAGACTTAATAAAATATGAATCAATTTTTCTCTATTGCTTGCAAATATTTACAAATATTTTTCAGAAGCAAAATGAACATGTTCTTTAATATAGCCCAACAAACATCAGACACACTGTCCCTACTGTATCTCCCAGTTTGAATAATGCTTGTTAACCTTGGGAAGAGGGAGCAGAGTGCCTGGCAGGGACAAGAGGATCTGAGTGATTGTCTAACTTGCAATTCCCCTGATAAGTTTAGAGACTATTTCTGCAGTGTTTCTGCAGAAATAATATCTGTTATTTAAGGACAAAAGTCAAAATGTTCTGTTTCTTGGTTATGGTGTGTTACAAAGAGTAAAGGGAGTTCTGTTTCACCACGTCCCTTCTGAACAGCAGGAAATTCTTGGGATATATCATTTAGTTGCTGGTGGTCAGGCCAAGTTGCTGAGAGGTCAGAGGACTTGCAAGAAACAGAGACATCAAGAAGTTTGATTTCAGTGCAAATTTGTCTACTCTGCTCCAAACAGTGATTGCAAAACAAGTGTTACTGCTGCTGGCAAGCTTTGTGAGGCCTCACATCCATCATCCACTTAGTTCTGTCTGTCCTTGAGTCAGAGTTATACATTGTGTTATCTTCGATGGCAGGGATGAGTTTTCAGACAGACTCTGACCTGACTTCTCTTCCTCCTGTGGTGGATGAAAGTCTACAGCATTCCAGTGATATTGGGAATGCTCTGAGGATTGGTCTCACACAAATGAAACTCTGACCCCTCACATAATTGCTGGAAGGACTAAAGGCAAAAAATCCCCTTATACTTGGGAAATTTTTAGGAGCCATTTGGAAAGCGATTGGGCAAAAACAATCCAGAGGGGGCACAGGAGTCCCTCAACTTGTTTTTAAAATCTGTCAGACAGCAAATTCCTGTCCTCCAGATTCCTGGGTCTTGAGGCTCAGTAGCAATATTTATAAGGAGAGGCTGGTTGAAGAAAATCAATAAATAAACAGACAATGCCCCTGATGAAGAGCTGAAATGGAGATTTTTGTGGGCACAGCTCATGTCTTTCCAGAAACTTTTCCTTCCCCGGGGCTGTCACTTCTGAGCTGTTCCTGGCTGTCCACAGAGGGGAGTGGGGATCCTCACCAGGACCTAACCTTGTTCTGCTGCACTGAGCATTACAACCTCTTATCTGTTGCTTGTGGGTGCTAAATTGCAAGGCCACATTTTTGGGAACAGAATGCAGAGCCTTGGAGGAAGGCCATGCTTTCAAACTCTGTGTCCTCAGCAGCTTCCCCGGCACTGGGGCCGCGGTGCTGGCAGCGGATCAAAGCCCAGGAATTCCTGTGCTGTGCTCAGGCTGTTCCTCCGGGCTGAGGTCACAGCACTCTCCTCCTTTCTGTATGGTTTCTGCAGGATCAGTTTTATAAATTACAGGGTAAGATACAGCCCTGGTGTGAGAGTGGGGCTGGGGAGGGCACAGGGCTGCTTGTGTCCCCAACAAACCACCGTGGTGGCATCTGCCCTCGGCTGACCCTGCTGGCAGCTGTGCCCTGTCCTGCTCCTACCAACTGCCCAAGGCTCATTCAAACAGCCTCACATCTCATAGAAATAGGAATGGTGGCTTCTCTACTGCCTCCAATTCTTTGGAACTTTACAGGAGTCTTGTAATAGCATTTTACTTAAATTCTAGAAAACAACCCCAAAGCTATTAGCAACCTGGCCCTCAGAAAAACCTCTGTGGAGGTTCAGTCAAAATGACAAAATCTCTATCCAAAAATCTATAAAGGCATTTTCAGTTTTTCAGTGGAAGTCCAGATTCCCATATTTTGGCAGTAGACCTGTACTGGGTACATTTGCACTAACATTAACCATTTAAAAGCTCCTCTGTGCCCTTAGAGACAAGAAGGAAAATGCTTCCTTTGAGGAAAGATGCCCCTTAGCAGAGGGGAGGAGATACTCTGGAGGAATTAATCTCTTCCCTTTTGTTCTTGAGTTTTGACGGGGGGCAAAGGCTCAATTTTTGGATGGTGACATTAATCCCACACAAACTGAGCCGTAGGCTGTGCCCCCGCTTGCAACTCCTGCAACATGGAAGGTTAAAATAAATGCTTGTTAAACTCCAGGCTGTATAATGCATGACACATTAGAGCTGCTTTTAGTCATCAATATATTGCTATTTAAAGATGACTGAGACTTTTAAGTCTGATGATTATTCATATTAAAAGTGTTTCTTTTTCATCTGAGATTTTATGCTGTCATGCAGACATCTCCATAATTAAATGTGTGCTTGACTCTTTCTGTCTTCAGTTAAGTAGACATTAATGGGAACCTACCAAAAACAACTGCCAGAAATCTTCCTGCACTTTAATTTAAAAATATTAATATCAAATTACAGTGATGATAAAAGTCCAATATGAGATCACTAAAGGGAATCAAGGATAAATGGTTTTGGAATAATCCAAGGTAGTTTGTTCAAGCTGCTCCTTTTCTCCCAGCTTTTCTATACAGCAGAGACCTATTCTCCACAGCATGAGGAGGGGTTTAAAATTAAACACTTTCAAGCACAAAATCTCTCCACTTATAAGAGTAGTACTGAAGTTGCAAAATCAAAGACCTTAATAATAGGGAGCACCAAAATTCAAGTCTGTCTTAGCCTGTCTCTGTCTAATATTGCACACCATTTAATGCCATAATCAAACATTTTTCCTGTGGGAAAAATCACACAACTGAATGGACTATGTTCACTTTGGGAGTAGCTACTCAATATTTCATTTTTCTGTGTGTGGCATAGGGTTTAATCCAAGCTGGGGGGAGAGGTCTTACACACTGAAGTCTTAATAATCTGATCTGATCCTTAGTCATTTACAGAGCAGCCCTAATCTAACCTGGGCACTGAATCCACATGCTAAAATTTTCCCGTGATTTTTTTTTTTGTCTTTAGAATTTTCTTTCTCTACAGTAAGAGCAAATCACCTGCTGCAGTGCCTGCAGAAGGGAACTGCCTCACTGAGCAAACAACCATGGCTTGATCCTGCCTTCCCAGGGAGCAGATGGATGCTTGAGATAACCTGAGGTATAGATGGTGTCGTACCACTGACTGCAGATCCAAAAGGTGCTCTTTTTACAGCCACTTCCCAGGCCAAAGCTTTTCCCTGTGCAGGAGGATTTCCATCCTTGCAGCATTGCTCTGTCATGCCTTTGCCTCTGTTCAGGCTATGGAGTGGGGCTGAGCTACACCTTACACAAGCTGCAGAGCAAACTGGAGGCCCATAACACAGCCAAAATTGGATCAATTCTTTTGTGACAAATGAGTGGGACCTTAAATGGGTATGTTGTTTGTACTCATCCCTTTGCTGCTAAGGAGCAGAGAACAAATATTTGTACAACTGCCTTCACAAATCCAGTTAACATAAACCCTCTGCCCTCCCTGCAATAAAAAGCTGCCAAAAAAGATTGGCTGTTCATTAAATTTTGCTGTGGGTGATGAATGTGGCTGCCTCCAAAAGCAGTCCTGCCCTCAAGACTGAACACAGCCTGGCAGGAGTGACCCAGCTCTTCTGACTGGCTTGGAGGGCAGATCTTCAGCCTCTCTTGGGAGCTGTGACTCCAGTGCAGCCAGGGCTGCTCTCTGGACATTAATTCCAGCTGATTAGCTGCACAGCTTTAAATCCCAGATACTGCTTTTTATCCTCAAATATGAAAACCCAGGCCAAGCAGCTTGGAGTCTCTGCTTTGATCACAATTTACCCACTGCAGCAAGGGTTTGCTGGAGGAGGGTTGGAGAAGATGTGTCTACTCCAGCTGGGAATTTCTGCACAGTTCCCAGCTTGGAGGGGAATGGGACAATGCCCGTCCTGCTGCCAACAGTCGCACAGAGGAGGTGGCAAAGCTGCTCATATTTGTTGGCAAAAATGGGCATGCTAGCAGGGGCCACAGCCTGAGCTAAGCCTGTGGGAATGTGGGCAGCCACTCTGCGTGCCTGCCCAGGGCGCTGAGCCAGCTCACCTCCACCCTGACCTCACACAGCCCCTGTTATTCCAGCTCTGAGTCCAGCTCCATAGCAGCTTTGTCCTCAGTGCAGGAGAAAGGTTTGTTTTGATGGCAGGATGATGAATGTGCCTCAGCTCCATAGCTGTAAAATCCCTGGGGAGATGGGGCATGTCCAGTTTGTACTGTGTCACAGCCAGGTGAGCACAGCACTGGTCTCTACTCAGGCATGACCGTGCTCAGGCTTAGGATTTACCTGACTGCAAAAACTACAGCTGCTTTCCTCATTTTATAGTGGCAAAGCTGGTATCCACTAACCATTCCACTTGAGAAAATACCACCCAGTTCCCAGGAGAGACCACAGTGAGACACCATCAGCTATAGTAAACTTTTTCTTACAGGATCAAGGAAATTGCAATCACTTTCCTTACACTGGGACTTGAGGCAGCACTGAAGGAGTGAGCCCTATCTTCTGCTGTCCTGTAGGTGAGGCAGTGAAGCTCATCTCTTTTTTTAAATTCAAAATGGGATAAAACCAGTGTAGGAAAAAGCCATCCTCAATCAAAGAAGCCCTTGGCTGATGGTAGGTGCTGCCCTGCAGAGCAATCCTGGCCTGGGGCAGCATCACTGCAAGACTCTCATGATTTAAAGCCTGAGGGTATTTCGTATTTGCACATTCATCCATAACCACATCCATGTTTACATATGGCTGATCCAGATTTTACCCTGATTTCCCAACCAACAATCCCTGTCATTTCCTCCTTGACTCACCTCAAAGCCAAACTGTTCAGGGCTGGTCTGGGAGTGCTCAGCACCAGTGTTGGATAAGTGAACTAAAGCAGCAGCAAGGACGGCTTTGGTGACACTCTTCCCATATGCCAGTGCGGTTTATTTTATGTTCACTATGGTTTATTTTTTTATTTTGTGCTAATAAACTCTGCAAATATAAATATCAAGCCAGACTGGTTTGTGTGGGTATTTGACATTGATAGAATAAATTACCTTTCCTACATAGTTTCCATTATATATCTACTTCCATTTTGTGCTGCACACGGACATGGGAAGGAAACCTTTGCCATCACAGCCCTTTGCAAACACAGTTCTCTTCCAAGCTTTTGGTCTTACTACTAAATAAATATGTATGCAAGATAGCCCTGGTGTAGTACTAAAAAACCACTATTATTTATACAGCTTTCAAACCTATACAAATTCTAATTTTTCACACAGCAAACCTTGTTCTAAGGCATGGAGCTGCAGAGGATCTTCCATAGCTGTGCTTACACCACCTCCAGGACCAGAAACCCAAAATACACAGTAGAGACCAAACCTGTGGTTTTTTCACTGAACCCAAATGAAATGTCTTCTTACCTCAGGGGAAAAAAAATACACCTGAGAGCTGAATTTCCTCTGGAGGTACCCAACCCTCTCCTTTAGCTGTGAAAGCAAACTGAATTTCTAATCAGACACTCAGGTAGGTAAAAGAGGAGCAATTCCATACCCATGAGGTTGGGCTTGAAATCTGATTGACCCCATAACATTGGTTCTGGAAGAAATCATCTCGCCCAACAAAAAGGATAACATAAAGAAATTTTTCAATAACCTTGAAGGCAACAAGATACCTGGCCAGTTTTGAAGCTTTTTGGTAAAAAAACAAAAAAAAACAAAAAACCAAAAAAAACCCAAAAACATCTGAGTTTCATCAACCGCTGACAAATATTTTGTTTGCATTTACAAACTCCTGAAGCCTGTGGGTACATAGTCCCAAACCACTCCCCGAGCAGCATCACTCTGGCTCTAAGGCAGAAATCCTGTCCCATGCAGGGTGAGTGCTGCAGCTGCTGGGCTCTGTCTCCACATCACCCAAATTTCAAACCTGCACTGGGCTCAGTTCAGACCCACATGACAAAGAAGGGGACCCACAGGGTCAAGCAGAGGAGAGCCCCAAACCCAGCATTTTCTGAACTCTTTCCATTCTCAGTCATTTCTATGTAGCTCCTTTTCTTCCACTTCACTTCTAGGATGGCCCTGCCAGGATAGACACAGCTCCTGGAAGCCTTGCAGAGATGTTTTTATATCATTATATATTCTTATGTATTATATTCAGTCTTATATGTATTTATACACACACACAGAGGCAAGTCACCCTGGTTTGCCAGCTGGACTGGACTGCAGAAGTGATGGGGGGAGCAAAGGCTGGGGAGATTTACAAATCTGCTCTATACATTGCAACAAGCCTCATGCAAAGTCAACATGGCCTTGCATCATAAAGCACAGGCTGGAGCCAGGAAACGGCTCAGCTGAGAAGCCACAGAATGAGGAGAGAACAAGCCTGTTCAGGTAAGAGCTCTGCATCTAAAAACATGTCCTGACATATTCACCAGAGGAGGTTAGGTATTTTTGAAGTTGATTTTTCTTTTCTTGCAACTCCCCAATCCTCTGAGCTCATTAAAATAGACACTTTAATTTCCAGGAGTGGCTAACAGGGAAAGGTCAAGGAAGGACTTCTTTGTAATGTCAACTCTCAAATTCCAGGGAGAAGAACAGCAGGATTTTCATTAAACCACAATCAGATTCTAAATTACTGCACTGTCAAAGGAAAGTAGGACTGCCATTATACAAAAGGAAGTGAAAGAAAAGACCTGATCATTTATAGCTTGTACACAAGTCTGTCTGAAATGGGGTCTTGGGCTGAGAAAAACAAGGGTCTGGTTACCAGCAGCTGGTCCTGGGTGGGCACAGAGCAGCCAGAGCTGCTGGGTCAGTGGTGTTACATATCCCCTCTGCACAGCAGGTTTTGTGGGGACACATTCGTAGAACCCTAGTTCTGAAGATTCAGAGTTCCTCAAAGAATGTTCTACAGGCTTCAAAAGAAACATAACAGCAGTTTTTTGCTGTTGCACCAATGCTTAAATAAAGAAAGCAAGCCCTGGGAACTCAATGAAACCTGTACTGAACAGGACACTCAGCCTCTTAGGGAAGCACTCCAGTGTAAAATCCAGAGCTGTTCCTTGCTGCTTTGTGGTTTGTATTTGCATGGATAGATGCCAGAGGAAGACAGTCTGATTAGACAAATTGCTTTTGTTCAAACTGAAACAAATATTTGATTTTATTCATCCCATCTACACTTGAAAAATGCCATCTTTCCACTAAATGGCATCCTGAGGTCCAACTAAGCAAAAAACATTGCTTGAGGCCCTCAAAGGGAGAATAAAGGGAGGAGCTGAATCTCCCAGGTGCAGCTCTAATGAATGAGTTTGGGGTGGTCAGAGCTGTAGCTGCCTTTTTCCCTCAGGAAAGCTTTGCTCAGATCCATGAGTTGGATCTGAAGATTAAGACACTGTTTTTTAACAGTTAATTAGCTGCACCAATTAGTGGTCACATTGCACAAAGTGTGACAAAATGAGTGTGAAAACCAACAGTAAGAGAGCAGCTGGATCTGAAAGCAGGGTGGAATGGCAGAAAGCTGGGGCAGCACATCCAGCACCCAAACTGTGGCCTGACAGGCTCTGAAGTGTGACAGCCAAGCAGAAATCATGGCTGCACCCGGGCAGATTTGGGCCCCTCTCCTGCATTGCAGCTGCACTCGTGTCACCCCCACTGGAATCCTGCTGAATTACCTTGAGCAAGCTCCTGCCTGCAGCAGGGACAGGGAGAACAGGGCACAGCACATGGGCTTCAGACCTGTCCAGGGTCACATCCCACTCCTGAGCAACAGGATCTGGCCCCTGCAAATCCAAAAACTGGAGCATGAAAACACCACCGGTTTGTAAGGAGACAAAGTGCATGTCATGTGCTCTACCTGTATCCAAGAATGTGATTTTTGGAAAGTTGATGCTTAGGACAGCAGTTGCATGTCAATGTCAAATAACCTGCCCTGTTTCTTGAGCTTCTGGAGAAAAGGGATGACCCAAGATGAGGTGAAGAATGAGAATTGAGCTGGGGTGACTTCTGTATTGAATTTAAGACACTGTAGGACAGGGTTAAAATAGAAGCACCTGCAGCAATTACAGGTTCTTTATGCAAGAACTTGTAATTATGTGCACAGACAGGTCTCAGCATGTGGAGCTGTGTGCATTATACACTAATATGGGGCTAGCAACCAGAGAAGCCAATAGGGTTGCTATTGCAACTCTATACTATCTTTTATTATTGCACTCTATATTATCTTTTATTAGGGACATGCATTATGGTGGTTTCATTTTTTAAAATCCAAACATTAAAGCGTTTTCTGACTGCCCCACGCACACGAGCTGCCTGTGCTGTGCCAGCAGCCAGGACTGCACCTACAAACCCAATTATCTCTCTGCAGCCTTGCCCTGCTCTGGTCATCTGGGGCACTTGCTGTCCCCATCTCCCAGGCTGAAGTCATGATCAGGCTCACTGGGAGCTCTTAGCCCAAAGTGCCCCTTTGAACTCAGGGCTGCTCTGAGCCCTTGGTGCCTTCTGGCAGGTTGTGCTGGGGTTTGAGACGCTGTGATCTGGCCAGCAGAGGTTTATCTGCTAAGACAGAAAAGCTGGTGCCCTGTAGGAGCAGAGCTAATCTGACTGGCTGGCACTTCAATCAAACGAGAGAGGCAAAATGCTTCTGACCCAAGAGGATGCTCTTGAGCTCTGCTCTGACAAAGGTGCAGTGACAGGAGCTGCCCATGCTCACAGCACTGTTACACACTGGTGGCACAAATCCCACCTGGCCCTGCTCAGGACAAGCATTCCTGCCATCCAGCCAGGTCCTGGTGCTCATCCTGGGGGAACTGGCCTCTGAAGATGGGCAGGGAGCTGCTGAGACCCAGCTTCCACTTCCAGCCATCTGCACAGGATGGGAAGTACCTGGAGATCCAAGGGCACTCTGCTCATTGCAGGCAGGTGAGTGCTGCTGCACACCTGCCTGGAAAGAACTCAGAGCAAAAGGCTGGCCCTGCTCCAGTCCAGGTAAGGGCAAGATTTTGCTATGTGTATGAACAAAGAGAGGTGCTTTACCCTCATGTGATGAGAGCACAGCCTTGACTTTAGCCTTTTGCCTTCATCCATTTCTTCCAAAAAGTATGCCTTGACTTCTTCTGCTCAAAAAAAAAAAAAAAAAGGAAATGATCCGGCCTCTGTAACATCTGTGACTCCAGATTACCCTGAATGCTTCCCAGCAGAGAGGGCACAGAAAAAACATGGTCATCTCCTCCCTAGCAGCTGTTAAACAAAACAGGAAAAGGCAGCCCTACAGCATGACCGTGCTTTGAAGCTCTGCCCTGTGGGCCAGGCTTTGGCCACCTTTGGGGAAGTTTTAACAGCACCATTCACCCACCTCCCTGCTGGTGGTGGGATTTCTCTTTGCCTTCTTGCCTCAAACATGACTGCCCTCTCCTCTGGGAGTTCTACCCCAGCTTGGGGCATTGTCTCTTTCACTGTACCTGAAGAGCAAACAGGCAACAAAATAAAAGCACACGCTCACCTTCAGCAGCTGAAGAAGGCAAAGCATTTTCTGTTTGCAAAAGGGGAAGAGCAGTGAGTCCATCTGCAAAACGGTTTCCCATTAACCAGCCCGTGATATCTTACACTCTCCTAATGGCAGTTTAACTGTTACCCCAACAAACAGATGGACTTTTGTAATACTGAGAGCACAAATTCACAACAGGAGGGAAGCCTCGGCATCTCATGGCCTACAGAGTTGGCTGGAGGGGAAACAAAAAAGCTCCTTTGTCCCTCCAGCTCTCCAGAGGCAATAATGGGGGAGCATCATGTTCCCTCCCAGGCCAAATAACCTTGCCAAGGCAGTTACAAAAAGACATGGATGTGACAATGATGAGCCCTATCTCCTCCTTCAGTCAGGTTTAAGCTTAACACTCCCACCTGTCCCAGCAGCTCTCTAATCTCTACCACCAAGAGTTGGTGAAAACTCCCTCCTCCCAGGGAACTCAAATACTAGCACCTTTTGGAAATACACATCCCAAAGCTGTGGTGTTAATACTTCACAATGATTTTTTCCATGCCAGAATGAGTTAAGGTAGGAGTCTCTGTTCTGGCTTCAAATTTCCTGGCTTTCCCCTGTCTGCGTCACAACATAATTCTTTCCAGCAGTCTTTTCCTCAGATGTTCAGTTAGCATTGGGATCCCTGCCAGTTTTCCTTCCCAAAACAAACAGGGAGCCTCCTGATGCCAAAGCTTTGCCTTCTATTCATTTCTCCAGGGATAGAACACTTGGCTTTACAAGCGATGCCCCGATTTTCAATTCAGCATGTGTATATAAATAAAAATGCAGCTTTACAGAGCCTTGTCTGCACTAGAAAGGACTAGATGGTGTGTCCCTTACAAGCTGTCTGTCTCCATCAACTGTAAATAGAGCTTCAATTAATTAATGAGATTATCTGCCAAGTTAGTACACATTCAGCAAGGAAAATAAGGCTTATTGTCAAATTACTTTTTGCTGGTGTAATCATGTCAGCATCAGAATTATTTGCTAGTAATGAAAACACCCACCCATTATTAAACCACTCTGGTTCCAGTGTAAACCTGGTCTAAAACTAAAGCCCTGAAAAGTGATAAAATACCATTCCCATCTCAGCAAAAAAGCTTTTTTTTCCCTCCAGTGTCCCTGGACTCATAAGACCTCCCTTGCCCTGGTGACCTGCCTGCTTTGCCTGGAGGGCTGGAAATTGCAGAGCTGCTGGTGGCTGATGAGAAATGATTTAAAGGAAGAATTGCTGTGAACCCTGCAGAGAGCAAACCACAGCCCTGCACTGCTCCCCGCGGGGCACAGCTGAAATTTGGGTAGGTTCTGTCTCACTAAGGGCCATGTCCTTCAGGCTCAGGACAGGTGGAGTGTTTGTCCTTCAGCAAGCCCAGGCTGCTGCTGTCTGCTCTTCTTTTGGAAGGTAAAAAGGTAGATTTCCTCTTTTTGAGGGAACAAGTATGTGACTTATGTCAAATCTGTGCTTAAAATGCTCCTGAAACAGGAGGAATGCAGAGAATGGCAAAGAAATCACCTGTAAAAAGCACTATTAATATGCCTCCATCAAGTATTGTCTTTTTTTGGTTTTGGTTGGGGAGGTTATGAGCTGCAGTGGCTGTACCCAATGGACAGGGCACCTACAGACATTAAATCATCTGCTGCTACTCACAGATTTTTTCAATCCACCTTTTATGCTCATTATATTCCCTTTATGTGTGCCCAGTTTTTCACCAATAAACTTAAGATAACTCCCATTAATCTCTCAGAAATTCAGGGGGTTTGTCATTTGAAGAAGGCAAAGGTGGATATGCCCACTCCCTGCCTGCCCTCCTCTTTTTTGAAAGGTTTAGTCCTAAAATTGACCTGCATTTGTAAATTATTTTACATGAAAGACGTGGCAGAGATAAAAATAGAATGTGAAGAATATTACATAATGAAGTGATAAAAGGATATTGATTACTTAGGCAATATAATTATTACAAATAAAGGTGGATGCTAAGCCTATATTCCTTGCTCATGCTGAAGTCAATAGCAGTTAAATTCAGTGTATTTTTAGAGTAATAAAGAGCTATACCATAGGCCCAATCGGCTTCAATACTGAAGGAGTGCAAAATGAGAGTGCTTAAACAATATGTCCAAGTCTTCTAGGCATTCAGGAAGAGACACAAATATATAATCATTCATAATTAACAATTTCTCCATAGCACCACCCGTGAAAGGATCTTATGTTCCTTCATAAATATTAATTAAATCAACCCTACACCCCACTTGTGTAACAATTATTACTGACATTAACAGATGGAGAAACTAGGGCACAGCTTCATTGCCCACACAGAGCATCTGCTGCAGATCTGGGATGAGACTGACCCATCCCCAGCCAGGGCTGAACCATCACATTCTGCATTTGGATGCCTTGTGACAAGGATCTGCCTCCAAAATCTGCCCCTGATTTGTCACTTTGGGGTGGAAATACCTCCTTGAAACATGAATGTCAAACAGTGTCAGCGTTAGACAGGCAAACCAAGGAGCAGTGTCTCCAAGGAAACCAGCATAAGTGAGGAGGAAGAAGTAAGGAAACTAAAGCAGGAGCAGAACAGAAGCTTGAGAAGGCATCTGTTCAGATTTTTCTGGGTTTTATCATTCTGCTATGATTTTGTCTAGTTAAGTCAGATAGCTTTCTGCTGTAGATGTCAGAGCAATTTATTTATAAACAATTAATGTAGCTTTCCACCACTGTGGCATGAAGAGCCAGACCTTCAGCTCAGAGCCCTGGGAAAGGAAAGCTACAGGACCTGCTTTCCTCGGGAGCAGCAGCCACCAGCAGGCTCCAGCACATGGACACTGTGCCTGCCATCCTCCTCACAGGCACATCCTTGCTGAGGCTCCAGCTGTCATTTCATCCAGGATCCTCAGGGACCCCAGCAGGACACGTGGGTTCAGTTCAACCCCCAGAGCCCACCTGGCAGAACAGATCCTGCACAGGAGTCTCACCTGGGAGAGCCACGAAATCATTTGGGCTGGAGCAGGGCCAGGACACCAGGGCAGTGCTTTGCCATTTCAGAGGTACACAAGTAGCTCAAGAGACTTGGGGTTGTAGGGTTTGGTCCCTCTAAGAGATGACAAATGGGCTCCCCAAAGCTGGCTCATGGTTGGAAGAATGGTATTTCCAATTAAACTCCCAATACCAATCCTTACCTCCTGGCATTCCCACCAAAGCACCAACATCACACAAGCTGAATGACTGGTAACTCAAGGTGATGCAGTTCTAGGCAGTAAAAATTATTCTTAAGTTATTACAGCCAAGGGGTTTGGTTTGGACTTGTCACTGTGCTTCTACACTCAGCACTATCAGAGGATGAAAAAAAGTGCTGATAAAAAAATGAGACAAGATTAACCCCTTTTCAAATTCAAAACAATCACTGCAAGGCAAAGAATTCTCCCTGGCAAATATGGGTTAGTCTGTCTGGAGTAATCCTCTACTCATATGTAGTGGCTTATTAGGGATTTTAAAAAGAAATCTGAAGGCTTAGACAGTATGTTTACAGTGGAACAGTCTCACATGAAAGATGAATTTTCAGTGAATTTAATGACATGTTTGACTTGAATTAATATTGGAGAACTCTGGAAATCTTTTTTCCTGTTGTTTCTGTAAACCCCTTTAATAAGGGCTTTACAGAAGCAGTAATTTGTGACTTTAAAAGCACACTAAGCCAACTGTAAGTGAGCCAGTGCCGACTGAATTCCTGCTTCCTGCAGAACAGCAATAAATCCTCCCAGCACCCCTGAGTTCACTTCAAATCACAGAGCTAAAGATATCAGTGCCATGGTGACCACAGCTCACCAAAGCAGGTGTTGTAAGGCTGTGCCCAGGGTTTGCCCAGATTTTATGTGCCTTGTTCAGTGATTTCCCTGATCCACCTGCATTGTTGTGGGAAAATATTTTATTTTATTCTCTTAGTGCATGGACTGAAATTCAAGTGCAGCCCCTGTGTGCCAGTTTTGTAATGATAACCCTCTTATAAACTGCATAAAAGACTAAGAAGAGAGAAATCTCAGTGTAGAGGGCAGGAGAGCAGAGAAAATTAACTAGAGACACATGGAGCAAAGCATAGAGGGTGCAAGAGCTGCCCAAGGATGCCCCATAAGCCAAGGGCAGAACTGGGAATGGAGCATATTTCCTAAATCCTTGTCAGTCTAACGTTCTCCAACTCATCTTGCTTATGAATAAATGTTAATACAATTTTAGCTACATCTCACTCATTTGCAAAGGGCACCTGCTGCAGGACAGGAATTTTGTGCTAGATATCCTGGCCTTAAAATCCTGCCTAATCCTCTGGGCAAAGCACGTCTCCATAGGCACGGGCAGGATTAAGCAAGGCACAAACCCATCCTCAGCTGAGCAGGGATGGAAGAGTCATATTCAGGGGCTCTTTCCCTGAATCCATGGATCCCCACAGCCACATCCTGCTGCTTCCCCATGTGGGACAGGGCTTGGAAGCTGCTGCAGGTGTCCCAAAGCAACAGCTCAGTCTCTGCAGAGCTCCTTTGCAAGGCTCAGTTTGGGATAGAAAGCAACAAAGCCTGGCTTGGGATGGTTTGTCCTGTATGAATTCCAGCAAGGGACTCACATTTTACACACAACTGATGCAAACAGCAGCCCTGCTGTGGGAGTGTTCATCCCTGTTTTCTCACAGTGATGCAAATGGCATGGCAGAGCACTGCAAGCACTCGAAGGAACACAGCTTCAAGGCTGATTTCTGGCAAGCCTGGCCTGATAAAAGCCCATTTGCATGCATTAATCTTGACACAGTCATTAAACAAAGCGTGGCAGCAGAGACCTCCCCAAAGCAGTAATTTCACTCACAGGGACTTGATTACTTGGAATTCTTGTTACATACTCAAGGACTCTCTCCCACTTACAATACTCTAATCCTGGTTTAGTATAAACAATATTCCAATACTGGCCTAGAAAGAAAATTACTCCAATATTGATTTAGTATAGACAAAACTAAGAAAGCCATTTTATTCCTGTTGGGAAGACAAAGTCCTGATGCACTTTAGTTTTTCATTTTCCAGAAAAGGATTTACCCTGTGTTTACCTTTCTGCTATCAGAAGGAAAGTATCATTTGCTGCTTTTACCTCCACATGTTGGAGCAGAGTCCACCAAGTATCACAACTGATAAATGTCCTCATGAAAGAGCAATAGAAACTGTTCCTGCGCCTGCAGCCTCCCCAGGCACAACTTCCTAAAGCTCAAGCCAGAAAAATTACCCTGCCAAAATCAGCAGCTTTGTCATCAAGCTTCAAGGAGCCAGGGATCTGTGGTTAATGCACACCAAACTCCATATCTTGAAAATTTCAGCTATCTAAAAGTATTTATTAACACAGCCTTTGCTAGTCTGTTTTACCTACAGAAACAAACACAGTGGCAATGAAATGGTGACACGGTGTCATTACATTCTTTGCATGACCTTCAGCAAAGAACCACAGCTCCTTTGCTGGCACTGTGGCATTTGGTGTCACACGAGTTGTGCCATGCTCTTTGTGATATTTTTGAGCTCTTTTTAGTCCTCCCCCGAGGTCTTATTAACAAACATTATTACTTCTGTTCTTGAATGCCAGGGATCCCTTATCACCAAGAAGGCTCCTGGAATGTTAAATGATACACACAAAAAGCTTTAAAGAGATTACAGGCTGAAGGGAAGGCAGGTGGGAGAGCCCAAGGAGAAATAACCCACCTTGTGTGGGTGACAGCAGCCATAACATGTGAGCAGCTCAGTCACTGCCATATTTTGCCAAAGCAGCTGCAATAAACTGCACTTTTTCAGTGCTAAACAACCAAAAGAAGACATTCAACGTAGCTATTTCAGCATGATAGATGGAAGATCATGGCACCAACTTCTGATTTAGCAGTTTCATCATGAAGGGTTTTACTCCAGTTTAAACCCACCCATCAGGAACCTTCCTTCCCATCAGGCTTCCTTCCCAAACCAGGCATATCCATGACTCCCAGGGTGCAAAGGGCAGCTTGAAAACACAACCTGGGTTCATCCACAAGAATTTAGAAACCAAAAGAAAAACCACTAACCATTCTGGCTCCTTTTCTTAAAATATAGTTAAATAAAAGGCACTCTTGAGATTTCTTTGCCAATGCCAGCAGGCTCTGTGGCTGATTCAGAAACCAGCGTGTCTGGGGATGTAGCACAGGCAGACTGTTCCTACCCAGCTGGAGTACAAACCATGCAATCCAGCCAACAGCTTTGTTCAATTGTGGTTCAAATTCACTGCAGTTTATTTCTGGAAGTATTTAAAATGCCTGTCCTCAAGACATTGGGACCACTGCATCCAGTGAGTCATCCATGACACCTGACACAGGTAATAAATCTCACTGTGTTTACTAAAGCTTTCTGTAGGACTCTGTGGGAACTTCAAATTAACACGATGTAAAATAGCTTATGGGACAGGCACCTGCAACAGCCTGGGTCCACTGCTAATTTTCCCTTAATAACCAGCTAAAATCCACCACTTAAATAATATCACATATAGGAACTTGAGCACTATTTAGAGGGACACAATAACCTCATGTTAAACATCCCATGGAGCACTCAGAGGGAGAAAACCAGCAAGATGCAGGTCTTTAGCTTATAGCTCTGAAATTGTGGGACCAGCAGGACCTGATGCAGATAGCACTGGATTTACTGGAGATACAATAACAGCCTTGGTGTGGCCCAGCAGGAACATGATGCAGCTGAAGGAAGGCTCAGGGCAAGAGGCAGGGTCAGGCATGTGGAGATGGACACTGAAATCCAGGACGTGGGGTCAGAAATTCCTGTTCCAGTGGACAGTGGTGACACACATTTCACGTTACTGGTAAATTCACCTCAGTTCCCACTTCCCCTTGGGCAGGAGGCATTGTACCCAGCTTTTCCAGGAAGCATATTGTATCCTGTCAAGGGATCTGTGCAGGGCAAGGGGTGCTCTGCGCTGTAAGAGCAGAGCTTGTGTTCTACCTACAGAAAATAAGTGCCAAGACAGGCTTGGCACTGCCCTCAGGGAAGCTCACAGCCAACATGGAAAGTATTGAATTCTGATGGGAGCAGCAGCTGGCTTCTACAGAAAAGGCTCTATCTCTATCCTTTGAAAATCCTTGGTGCTTCTGCTCTCCCTGGGGAGGTGGGAACAGCCTACCAAGGTCATCTGCACGACGGAGGAAGATGTGCTGAGGCTGTGGGGCAGCGCAGCTCAGCCCATTGGGGTGGGATGCTCTGAACAACACTGTGTCCCTGCCAAAACAACTGCTCTGGGCACAACTCAAGATTAAACCAAGGCCTGCTTCAGGGCCTGAGAGGATAACAGTGTCACTGCTGCTGGCTGCCAGTGGGCTGCAGGGCAGCAGCAGAAATGGAAATTAGTCTCTTTATGGCTGGCAGGCAGAACGGCGAGCTCATATTGATGCAGAGCACAGCTCAACACCAAATGATCCCCTGAGCAATGGCACCACATCAAATAAATGAGTGTCTGAACGTACCTGGGGATCGCGTGATCCTCCTGCACACGGGGAGTAAACATAGCAGAGAGGCAGGAACTGGAGCTCAGGCAGGGTCCCTCACACAACTGTAGTCCTTTTGCCAGGCAGGTCAGCAGGGTTCTCGTAGGCAGAGATGAGCCCCTTTGCCCAGCGAGTGCCAGGGGAGCCCTGCTGCATCACCACCAGCCGGATCGGGGGCTGGGTGTCTGCAGGGACCTCAGGAGCATATTCCTTGCTGGGATCCTTCCCTCTGCAGTCATAGAGCACGCAGGAAATCAGGAAAACCAGAAGCAAAATGACATAGCTAGATACCAGAATGATGAGATTCAAGGTAACAGGGTCAATCTCCAAATAAAAATCCATTTGGTCCCATACTAGTGAAGGCAAGCCTGAAGAATGAAGTTTCATATGCACGAATGAGCAAGTGCTAACTGATCAGAATAGATGTATTGGCTTTGTGGTAAAAATACACTAATCCTCAGGTCTCCTGTAGCAATGGATTTCCCTGAACAGGACGATTAAAGCAGCTCAGTTTAATAACGTAAGCTCCTTCTTTTAATGCCACGTTGCCTACAGTGGCAGTAGCTAAATTTGATTGCTATATTGATAGGAAAACATCCCCCTTGCCCAGGGACCACCTTTTTCCTTGGTGGGCAGGTATCAAACTGGGTTTTCTCTAAGGGCATTTTGCAGAACCTCCCTTCCTCAGGTGGGTTTGGATTCACGGGCTGAAAAAACCTGAGCTGTGTAATTAGTAAATGAATACAGAAATAATTAGAAAGTCACTTGCAAGGTAACTTTTCTCAAAATCTCACAAGTCTGATCCTGACTTTGACTAGTTCTTTCTGCCCTGGGCTAGTGCACAGAAGTATTTTAAAGTGAATTAAAGATGTTTATTGCCCAGGTCGCTGTCAGTATTACAAGGACATGTCACACTGCTGTCACACACTGCCCAGCCAGTCCTTGCACAAATCCCTCTGCAGGATCCTGCTTCCCACAGGTTGCTCTGTCTCATTTGAGTCTCCCACATGTGCGAAGGTACAACAGAACTGCAGCATTTCTGCAGCCAGGGTGCTGCCAATTTCTTTTTCCTGTGTTGACCCTCGGCTGAGAAGAGGGTGAAGTTTGTGAGCGCCTGGCAGCAGGGCCAGGCTCCTGAGCACAAACCCTTCAAATGCCTTTGGCACCTTCCAGATTTATGAGTCTGAAGCTAGTAAGGGAGTAGGAACACAGAGAGCTGCCACTTGTCACCCACACAGTGCTTGGAGAGAAACCACCCCGACTGCTGGAAGCCAGAGATGTCCAGGACACCAGGGAGGCAGACACAAAGGGATGGTGCCCAGGAGCACCACAGACCCTACACCAGCACATTTGCCTCTCCATGCAAAACCCCAAGGTTTTGGTTACAGCACAGGAGGCCTTTAGGAAGAGATTAGGCTGTCCCAGCTCTTAGCACTGCCAGAGCTGTGGAAAAGGGCTTTACGTGTCAGCAGGAATCCGATCTGGCGCGTCTAAGCTGTAAGAAATATGTCACGGGGCCATCCTGCCGCCTCGGCCTCACACATGCCACCCGCTTTAAGGCCAACATCAGCTGCATCCCCCACCCACCATCTGCCCTCACGGCTCTCCAGCTGAGGAGAAGTTTGTACCAGAGTAATCCCAAGGCTGGCACTGCCAGCGGCATCTTTGGCAGCAGGAGGGAGCCCCACAGCACCCAGGATGCACATTTGTGTGTCCCTGCTCTTCCGTGCCTGTCACACACCACATGCTGTGTCTGAAGCTCAGCATTTGGCTGTCAGATGTGGTTTAGATGAGGCTGAGATTTTTTTTCAAGACAGGGTCTTAATTATGCACTTCCCATCCAAAGAAATGGTGATAGGAGCTGGGATTTGGTGTTAGTGATCACTGGGAAACTGAAAGTCTTTGGAAATCCCTCCAAAATTCTCAGAAGCACCATCACATTTGAAAGGCAATGGGTTTCATGGCCTTAAATTTCAATCATGTTGTGCTACAAAAGATCAGTACCAGAGTGATAAATAGTATATCATTTCCATGCTGATTCCAGGACCACAGAAACCTGATGCGATCAGGAGCCACAATTACTCCAGTACCTAGAGTCCAAGCCGAGTGTCCAGAGCAAATCCAGGGAAAGCAGCTCTGTCACCCACTCACGTGCAGCCACCGCGGGCAGAGCCACAGCCACCGAGCCCCTCTGGGGTGCCCAAATGCCCCTTTGAGCAGTGCAGGGGGTTTGAGAGGGGCCCAGTGTGTGTGCCCAGGGCTTCTGGGGTCACACACAAACTCTGCCAGGGTGGAGAAATGCCTGACCCCTTCCTCTACTCTCCCATGTCTCCTAATGTGTACACCTTTCCCTAGTGCAAGGATAATGCAATAGATCAGAGAACTTTGGGGAAAGGAAGCTGGAGTTCACCAGCACCACAAAAACAGATGGGGAGGCACAGACAGCAGCCGGTAGCACCAGAGACCTGAACAAGAACCCCAATTGTACAAGGGGACAGCGCGACTTTACGGCTGGGTTTGCTGGCTTTCCCCGCAGGTCTCTTCCAGCTCGGTGTTTAAGCCCTCCCGGAGCTCCCCGGCTCCGATGCCGGCCGGCCACACGTAGGAGCTGTTGCTTTTCTGCTGAAGGGAAAGCAGCACCCGGCAGGTGGCACCGGGGCACCGCGAGTGGGCCCCGCAGCGCCTGTCAGAGGGAAAGCTCTGCTTTTAACCTCTTCTGCTCCATGGTGCCGACCCGAGGCTCTGCCAGCCCCTGAGGGCCGAGCGGAGGCCCCGCCGTGCCCGCTCCGGAAAGGGTTGGCACCGTGGTTAAACCCATTCCTGCTCCACAGGGCATTCGTTCTCCATTCCGTCTCCACAGCGGCAGAAAACAGCAGTGGCAATGCTGCTTTTGAGAAAGTTCTAGAATTCAAGGAGAAAAATGAAAAGGTAAAATAGAAAGTAGTTCTGAGGATGCAGGATGGGTCTGATTAATAACTTGTGCTCAGTGCCCTCCTGGGACCCCAACCCCACACACATCCATCAGTCAGTCTGAGGCTGTGAGACACAGCTGGCACCTGAGGTTAAGCATATCCTGAATCATGCTGAATAAAAGAAGCTCAGAATAAAGACTAAGGTCTTATCACATTAAGCTCACTAACCTTGCCTAGAGATCTCTACTCCTCTCCCCCAAAGCTCAGACACCATCCATGAAAACACTTCCCACTGACAGCCCCTGATACCCAGCGGGCAAACACACCAACCTATACCCAATTTCCTTTATTGCAAATCAGATTACTAGAAAAGTCTCAGCTGGAGAGGATCTGGTCCTCAAGAAAATTAAAGCAGTTGCTATGGGGTGGCAGATGCTGATCAGCTCTTTCCCTATTGCTTTTTCTTTGTCTCAGGCTCCAGGTGAGACGTGGCCCTCAAACCCCTGCCCAGCTGAGATTGTTCAAGCAGAAATGGGGTGCTGGTGTTTGCTCCTATCCCAGCTTCCTTCTGGAGGGCTTTGTTGGCACCAGGACTGGCTCCATTTGATGCTACAAGGAGCAAAACCCTAAAAGGAGCTGATTTTGTGCCATGACATTTTTGCTTTGGATAGGGATTTTGCAGGTTAAAAAAAAAAAATTAATTTAGAGGGTGTGCACAAGCCCAGGATGCTACATGAGGGAGGGATAGATGGGTTAAAGGTTTGACCCAGACCAGGTGGGTCACAAGGTGTGACAGTCAGGCAGGAATCCTTTCCATAATCTCCAGTAGGATGTAACTGAAATAATGCTGAGTGGTCATATAAAATAGCTTAACATTTAATTGACTTTTTTTTGTTTGTTTGTTTGTTTAACAGAAAGACAGATTTGATGTGAAAGAGAAAATTCATTACTTGATTGTAGAACAGTGATCTGAATCTTTATGTCAGATAAATCCTTACAACTATATCAACAGATCATGGGTGCACTTTAGTCAGTGCTACTCTGTAAAGTGAAAAGTAATAGAAGATTAATACCTGGAGGAAGGAGATATCCTTATTTTTCATCTCTAAGTAACTTTCCAGTGAAAGCTCAGTTATCCCAATTTCAATTACACCAGCCCCAAGCTCAATTACTCCAATTTTCCACCCCTGTGGCAAATCTATTTTGATGTGCTCTGAGATATTTAGTCAGGCTGCTTGTCCATGTCCATGCAAATGTGAATTCATTCTCATTATTAATGGTGAAATCACTTACAAATGGGAGGAAAAAACATGAAATGCTTAATATTGAATGCAGGTGTCCTGGAATGGGTAAAGCTGACTCAAACAGGGTTTCAGTTTTTCTGTAGCTGTTTGCTTGATTTGTCTTCTGTCCCATAACTCAAGAGCTCATCAAGCCCATGCAGATCTATAATCAGTGATGTAGACATGCTTGCACCAAGTTCAGTGAAACTCCTTTTGCTTAGCCCGAGTTTTCTATCAAACTCAAAATTACTCTATATAAACTGTCCTATCCTTTCCATTGCTCTGACTTGGAGCTGCACAAATAACTTTAAGGATACACTTCCCTTCTTTCCCTGGCCCTGAAGTCCATGCTGGCATGCCTTGCTGAGCTGGGATGGGTTTAGGTGCACACAGTTCTCTGCTCAGGTGTGTGTGTTTAGCTGAATGGGGGCTATGGACTAATTGTGACTGCCAGAAATCAAATTATTATTGTAGGTAGTAAAGCATTTAATCTGAGAAATCACAAAGTGAGAGCTACAGCTTCTTGTTTTATTGCTTATGAAGATTAATGGTTATATTCTTTCTCTCCTTCCTAGCAAATGAGGATTTTTCAGGTGAAGTGGTAGCAAGAGGCACGGGTGTACCCAGGTCTGGGGGTGTGCTGGGTTTGGTGACCTGCCCACCAGCACAGCTGTGGCCTGGAAGAGGAAAATAGGTGCTGGCACCCTCCCAGAAAAGTCAGGGGCTACAGACATCCAGGAGAAGCTGCTGTACCCTGGGGCAAGAGAGGAACTGAAGGCTCCAGCTTTGGGCAGTGCTGCTCACCAATTTTCGCCATTGCAGACAGAGCTGCTGAACAGTTCCTGGTTGTGTTTGCCACTAAATCTGTGTGTCCTCGCTCAGGGTGACAGAAGTGTGTTTGCCTTGAATAAACCTCCATGGAGCAGGATGTCAGGAGCACATCACTATTCCTGGGCACACTGGAGCGCTGCTGTGACTGTGTTACCAATCTGTGGGCAGTAAATCAGTTTTGCTCCTGAATTCAGTCTGCTTTTTCTTGATTTGCATTCAAGACCCTGCACCCTTGAGATGACTGGCAACATGTAGCTGCTTTTTTAGGAAGCAGGGGACTTCTGTGGGCTGGGGATGGGTAGAGGGCCTTTGCCCTAGTGAGAAGATTTGTTGGCAGAATAAATCACAGGACACATTTCCTCAAAACCAGAGGTCTCCAGGCCTGGCTCCTCACTGCTGCTTTGAGTAAGATGTTGGGTGAGGGAGGCAGAGGGGAGTTAGATGATGAGAAAGGAGTCTCTCAAATTAACTTGGCAGGATCTGCCTCAAGAGGCCCTGCAGAGCTCTTTGCTCAATTCAGCTGGGGTGCAACCAGAGAGAAAAAACCCTGAGCTTTCCTGGAACAGCTTTTTTTGTTTGTTTTGCTTTTTCAGGCTTCTTTCAGATCTGCAAATCTGTGTCACATCATGTGTGACGGCAGCAAATAAAGTGAACTCTGAATTAATTTTGGGTTTGTTGTGTTTTGTTTTGTTTTCAGGGAATACAGGCCTCAAAAGAGGATACTTGAATACCAGTCAGACACCTGGTGAGCAACCCAGCTGTTCTCAGCTGTTCTTTCCATCTCTCTTTTTCATTGTTTGCAGAAACAATGAAGTGATCGAGGACTAAGAGGGTTGAACTGAAAAGAAAAAAAAGAGCCCCAAGTGCCAAGCTCTTTAGTGCTCTTTGTAAAACCCAAATAAATGGAAAAATAAATCAAGCTTAGACACCAACAGGAAATTGAAAAGTTACATCAATGGAAGGACAGAAATGTATACGTCAATCATTTGGCTGGAGATGTTGTGGTATAAACAGATTTTTATCACTTATAGCTCTCTATTCAAATAATTTTGTCCCAGAGTTCTTTTGTAACAGTACAGATCACAATTTTGTCAACAAGCCTCTGGGAACAAATATGAAAAATAGAGCCAGACTGGCTTTGCTCTCCCTGATTTCAAGTTCACGAAGTTTTAACAGCATTGGCTTGATTCAGAAAAACAGAAAAAGCTTATACTTAAACCTCAGTCAAGGCAACAGTACTTGTTTGATGCCAAAGTGGGCACATCCCAAAGTGTTTTGTTGAGTAGAAATGGACTCCTTGAACTGCTCCATCCCCACTGTGCTCAAACCTCATTCTCACTGTCACCTCTGTTTCTCCTCCTTCACTGGAACACACATTTCTGGGAGCTGGTTCATTTTCTCCCAGGTTGGATGTGACAACAGACTGTCCCCATTCCAACCCCTCAAGCTGCCATCCCCATCCCTGCACAGGGTCATCGTGGTCCAGCTCCATCCCAGGGACGTGCTCCCTGTCATGGGAGCCCTGCTGCTCTCGGGTGGGGACAGCCAGCCCCTGAGGACAAAGCCTTCCTTGGGAGATAAAATATATTTACAAACAGTCATAAATAACTGATGTCACTCCAAACTGAATCCTGTCCCCTGCCTCACCCACTTCCACTCTGTTTACCACCAGGATTTTTTGTTTTGTCTCTGCTCCTTCCACATCCGCCGGTTACTTTGAGTTCCTTTAGACAGCAGCAGGACTGCAGCCTGCAGCAAGGGGCTTTCCTGGGAGATTTCCCCTCTGAGCAGGAAGGAACTATGTCCCCCTGCTGTGGAGACATTTAGGCCTCTGATCTCCTCCTTCTGACACTTGGGCTCTCCTTCTTGTCCAGACCCAACAGTTGCACTGCAGTCAGTCCTGCCATGTTCCTCAGGTTTCTTTCCTGATATCAGACTTGGTTTTCTGCTGCAAACTTAATCCAAATAATTTTTGCATTGTTCTTTCCTGGCCACTGTCTTATCATCTCTCCACTGTTCCCTCCTGGCTTCCTCTGTGGTTCCCATCTGTCTGCTGGCTCTGTGTGTATCTGCAGGCTTAGCTTCAGTCAAGTTTTGATGTCATGCATTGGACATCTTGTTATTACTTGTCTCAGTATTCTGGTTTCTCTCTGCTCTTGTCAATGCATTCCATGTACTTCAGCCTCTCGGAGTGAAATCTTGGTCCAGTGTATCCAAATTGAACTCAAGTCTAGGGTATCAAAAAAGGCCTGAGCTTCCTGCTGTGAAGGTGCCCGTGGAAATGTTCACAAGTACAAAGTGAACGGAGCTGAGCCCAGCTGGCCAAAACTCCTGAGATGCTCTACAGACCTGTGTGAGCTCTGCCACAATACAGTTCTGTTCTGAAAGCAGAGTTTTACGTGGTTTGCTGGAGAATCACGAGTTTCCTGTCTCCATGTGACTGCTGAGGACCTGGTTTGCCAATCTCCACACAGACAGCCAACTTGATGCACATGGGAATAGAATTACTTCATGCTTCCAGGTAAGTAACTACCTATCTGGTAAGCATTTAAGTATACCTTGGGTCATTCATTGGATACAAATCAGAAGCAAATTTGACACAAATAAATGATATTCTGAGAACAGTTCCAACACTTTTAGAAGTTGCTCAGCAGCCTTCATGCAGAAAAAGTGGCCAAAGAGGAAATTTAAAAAGTTTAAGCTTTAAACCACCATTTGTGTCACCCTGTGAAAAGGAGGGTGATACAACAATTGATGCTCTTGGGCTGAGTGCCTGACTGTACAGGGACATCTATTTTCAGTTCAATATAACAAACCTGTCTTTTGTCTAATGTTCAGCAGTTCTTGTCACAGCTGTGCTCAAATGATGGATAATCCCTCGGGACAGAGGTGTTCTAGTCAGACTGTCAGCAGTGTGCCATCTCTGGCTGTGAGTCAGTGACATTTTCCAGCAGCCCAGCAGCTGCAGCCAACACAAAAAAGAAAGCTTTGTGTCATATGAGACTGGGCCATGCCAACCTCCTCTTCACTGCCCACTCTTCACTGCCCACACTTCAGCTCACAGCAGGGCTACACCGGGGCAGGGAAGGCTGAGCCTCCTGACAGTCACCAGTGTGAACACCCCCCTCCCTCCCATCAGCACTGTCCTGGTTTGGGCAACACCTCAATAAACTGAGTGCAGCCAAGAGTTGTTTTCATTCTTATTCTGACAAATCAGCTAATTAGAGTACAAAATAATATTCTCAGGCTTGGCAAATCCTTTTGACTTTGAAAGATTTTAAAATTTATTTTGGTTTTTCTTGCTCAGACAACATGGAGACTCAGTGCTAAACTACACAAAACAAATTAAATATCCAATTACAAACAGTTGGCTCTGGTCTGGAAGCACTTCAGTTAACTGCCATGATTCAAAGGAGAAAAATTATTTCATTTTGAATACCATAATGCTTTTTAAACACAGCACATTGGCTGACCCATCCTGGATCACGACCTCAAGAACTTCACATACTTGTTTTTGAAAATTAGGTTTGTGTCTTGTCCTGTTAAATGGATGTTCAAGCTACAGTGAGGGGAGAGGAGCTGCCCATCTGCCCTTGATGATGTTTCAAGGGAGACACACAGAGGTCTAGAGTGACCCACATGTGTTATCCCAGGCCTACCACCAGTCCTGACTCCCTGGCCCTGCACCACAAAGGTGCAAGAAACCCCCCAGCAGACACAGACATCTCCTCAGCAAGGAAGGGAATGGCTCACCTCTATGAATGTGTCTGGCACTGCAAGATTTAAAGGGTGTTACATCCCTAGGTCTTCCATGACAATATTCACAGGTGCTGCCATCAGGGATTGACAGAACAAAGCCATCCTTTTGGGCTGGAGTCACACCAAAGTGTGTTTTCCAGATCCAATGCTGAAATTTCCTAAGAAGACACCAGTTCTCACAGCTCAGGTGGACATTGGTGTCTGTCCTCCAGTATTTGTCCTTCAGAAAGGGCAGAGTTTTAAAGCAGCACCACATGCCTTTAGAAAAATCTGGGGGTGTAACATGAGGTGAATGAGGTGCCTGATCCTGTAGGGAAGATATTTGTGCTCAGAGGTGTGTTAAGTTTCACAAGACCCAGGTTCCATGTGGACCACCCAGCTTCATGGCAAGAAACCCATTTTTTCTCATGGTTTTGTCCACACTTTATGTGTTTTGCAGCTATTTTGTTTTCCCAGCTGGTTTGCCTGAGATCAGGTCACAGAAAGCAAAGGGCTTGGTCAGAATTTAAACAAAAGCTCTTTCAAATTTAAAATGAAGAAAGAAGGAAAAAAAACCCCACTTGCAGGGAGACCCCTTCTCCAATGAGACAGTTTGATTTGGAGGCTTTTCTGCAAGAAATCCAAGGCTAACTTGACCCATGACAAGCATTGCCAAGGTGTGTAAGGTGGGTGAGGTTTGACTATCTCTGTAAAGAAAGAGAATTTCAGGAAATCGAAATATTTTAGGTCATAGGTTGAACTAGATGATCTTAAATGTCTCTACCAACCTAATTAATTCTGTGATTCTGTGAAAACACTTCAGCAACAGAAATACATGTCCAGTATTTAAGACAAGGGTTAAAACCTCATCAGAAAAACCTAGGAGGATATGAGGGACTGGCTAGAAGATCAAAATCTCAGAGGGAAGGATGCAGAACAGAGAAGCTCAGCTCCTAGCACAGCCATGGGCTGGATGGGGATTGAGCACAGTCCCTGTGAAATCCCAGCCTGACTGCAGGGAGCCAGGACAGCCCCAGCACAGCACAGCAGGGCAATGCTGAGCAGCTGAGAGGGGCAGGTTTCCCTGGGCACATAACAAATGCTGCCAGTTTTACCCTTGGTCAGATTTCCAAGAACCAGACTCTGTCATCGAGTAATTCAATGGCAGCTTCTTTTTGTTCCTGGAGCACAGAGATCAAGATTTCTACTTGCCTGGCAGGAACAGGCTTTGAATGAACCAGAATTACTAGAGAAAAACATTAACTCTTTCATTTTATATATGAACCCCACACTCCAAGTGTCCCGTGAGTACATTGGGGTGTCATACATCAATGGCTGACATTTTATACCCATGCAGACAGAATATCCTGCATTTTAAACAACTGCAATAACAGAAATTTTGTTCCCATGGAAGCTATTTTTTTATTACACTCCTAAACCTAGTCTTAATACTTCCAAGTGTACTTTGGGCAGTGGCCAAGCTGTGCACGTGTGGTAGGAAGCTGCCTCGCAGAGCTCTGTGCAAAACGGGACAAGGGAGGCAGGCTCCTGTGGCATCTGAGCCCGGGGGAGGCAGAGGCAGCAGCAGCAGCTTGGCTGGCGAGGGGATGGTGAATGTCACCCCACAGGGGCCAGGCAATGGGCTGCTGCTCCTGTAACACGGTAGAAAAGCAACATGTAGAGATTAAGAATAAAAAAAGGGAGAGCGAGCTCCTTTGATAGCCTGAATATCACAATCAGGAGAGACTTCCTGGCCTCATATTTTCCATATAAACACTCTTCACTGGATAAAGTTAATGGTTCCCTAACTGCAAGGCAGAAGGGCTTGATCAGTTTAATTGACGTCACAGATTGGTTATTTTAATGAAATGTGCTGTGCTTCCCCCATTTATATGTTTGACCCTAACCTTTACCAGATGTTCAATTCCTGCTCCCTCGCAGACACTGCAGCTCTGTGTTTGGGAGGCTCTTGGAAAGCTGAAATAAAATCCTCGGACACAAACCCTTTTGTTTGAGCTGCTCCCTGCCACGGGGATGGGCTGCACGGAGGGCTCTGCTCAGCAAGAGTGTGCCCAGGAGAGAAGGGGAACACAGCCAGAAGGATCACACTGTGCTTTGCCTGCCTGTGTGGGAGGGTAAAGCATACAGTGCTGCTCCCCTGCCACTGGACAGGGATGAAATCACAGTCTTCCCTTCCAGCCCCTCCAAACTGTGGCCCTGAGACCAAAAGAAACAGCCAGAAAGCCTGAACTGGGGATTTGGCTCTGCCATGTCCCCTTGGGCACTCTGTTCCTGCCTCTCAGCCTTGCTTTCCCAGGCATAAAACAGGACAATGTCCCTTTGCCCAATTACATCCTGTGTTTATCAGGGGCAGGGCTGGGGAGAGGCTGCAGGGCTTGGATTAGGAGTGCTCCCTCCTGTCCCCTGGGACAGCCCAGGCTCTTCCTTGGGCAAGAAGAAAACAGAACCAGCACCACAGACCCAGCACCCCTGTGTTGCTCTGGATGCAAATCTGCTCCAGGCTGAGACCCTCAGAAGTTATATTTCCCTGAGCTCTGCAAGGGTGAAGCCAGCTGGAAATAAATCATCAGGAAAAGGGCGTGTCATCAAAAAAGATGCCATCAAAAATTTTCTAGTGTTTGATGGTCATTTAGAATGTCTCCTGCTTATTCTTTTTTCAAATAGAAGACAAAATGATGGAGTGAGAGAGGGTTAAAAGAAGATCCACATTCCCAAACCTCAGCTTTGGTTTTCAATCATTTTAGATAAATTGCAAGCTGGACCCCAGCCACCCTTTAGTTCTGGGTTTGGATTAGCAAATTGAAAGTCACAGATGAGGTTTTGCAAAACCAAACCCATATCCTCATTCGCCTGATCCTGGCTGAAACTGAGCTTGCCCTGAGCAAAAACGAGTGAATCACTCTTTAAAACACATACACCAAAAATGCTGAACTCAACAACCACAAACTGAGAGTATAAAAGCCTGTGCAAGGCACTCATTCCTTTTAACCCCGGAGAGACTGAACTTGCAGCACCAGCACTTTGCAGCAAATTAGGCAGCAAAAACATTTGGAAATGTCAAAAAAACTGATGGTTTTATTTTTGGTAATTCCATGCACACACATAAAAACAATGTATTCTGTGGCCAAACATTTGTTCCTGAGCAGATGACAGTGGCTGTTAGCATGGCAGCCTCAGACCTGCTCGTGTTTTGCTTTGGCATTGATCCTGCCACGAGGTTCAGTGGATTGAATCAAAGTGGGTCTGGAGTTCTCCTGAACCCAGGATAAAATCCAGTCCAGCTGCCCTGCCTCAAGCACACACCTCATTGTAACCCCAAACAATACCCACGTGTAGATTGAGTCTAAAGTGTTGACTATGTTTTTGAAAGTCACATCTGCTTCTCAGCCCATCTCATTGCAAAGGAAATCTTCCTCCTGCCTGGTGTAGCCAGAGGATGAAGAGATGCTCGTGAAGGACAAGCCCTGCCCTGTCAAAGAGCACAGGACAAAACGTGATGTCCCTGCAGCACTGCCCATGTCAGCAGTGACTGTCCCACAGCACCACCAGCCTGGGGTTGTGTTCCCAGAATTTGCAAAAAGAAGTGGGAAATATACAGTAAATCAGATCCCATCTCCTGATCACGAATCCATTAACATCACCACACTTTTATTGTAGGAAATCCTAAGTCCAGCCATCAAGGTGTTCTTGTAATTACAATCTGATAAAAAAGCAGGTAAGGCCTCTCTCAAGCCCAAGGTGGGTGGAGGGGCTCCTCTGAGTTCCCAGATTCACACAGAAAATACAGCCTGAGCACCAACAGTTAAGAGTATTTTACCAGTGGCAACGAGAGGGATTCTAGCAGAGTAGGAAATAACATCATTTTCATTTGAATCAGGGCTGAGAATGAGACCAGGCTGTCTTCCCTGCCATAATTTACACATCCTCACAGACAGACATATTGCAAGTGACTTTTCCAGCCAGCCAGGAGACAGCCACACAACCCACAGCAGCTCTGGCAGGACTCACATGCCACAGTGTCCTACAATGTGTCAGTCTCTCTGGAAGAAGCATGCGGAGGGTTGTTTTTCTACTTCCTGGCAAGGAATTGTTCCACTTCTCTTGCTCACCAAACACTTTATGTTGTGGGGTTTTTTGTTTGCTCATTTGTTGCAACAGGAGTGGCAAAAGATTGTCTGGACTCTGGGGATCACACACCAAAACTGACAGGGCAATTAACCTTTCCCACTCACATGTACTTTTCCTCTCTGATTAAAAAGGTACTAAAAGGAATACCCTGTAATACACCAAGTGTCAGGGTCTGAACTGATCTCAGTTCATGCACAGCTCCTCTTGCTGCAACCATCTCCCTGGAAGGCTTCACTCAGCTGCAAAAGGAATCTGCCTCAAATGAAGGAAAGTGGAGCCAATGAAGCAGCCAGCATATGAATTTATTTTTTTTTCTCTTTTTATAACTGGGCACCATAGATGGACAGTGTGGATTTATGGCAGGGTCTACAGCTTTTCTGCCTCCCAGCAGCTGCTGTGCAAAATAAATCATCACCTAAAACAAAAAATCACTGAGTCAAGAGCCTGAGAGCGAAGAAGTACAGGTTCTTCTTCTTCTCAATGAAACCAATAATTGATAATTAAATATCCAAAGGAAAATGTTCTTCTCATCTTCTCACTGAGATGTGTCACTCCCTCCTTTTTGTACCCAGGAATGCATTCATTCAATAGCATGGATAAAAGCAGAGAGACAGGGCCAGGCTGGCACAAGGTGCCACCAGCACCAGCATGGAAGTGCCAAGTGCAGTGAATTTGGTGGCTCTGGCTCCCTGGCTGGCATGGGAGGGGAAGGAAGAGCAGGAATCTGAAGATGGCTGTTGCCTTGGAGTGCTGAAGTTGCTGTTGATTTTAGGCCAGGGAAGAATGATCTGATCTGCTGCATTCTGTCGTTGTCTTGGCTCCCACTCATAAAGGCACTTAAAAAGCTGTCTAGCTTCAAGTATGTGCTTAAGTGCTGAATTAGTGAATTAGCATATTTACTCATCTGCAGCCTCTTCAAAAGCCAATTGGAAGCCCTGGGATTTTGATGAATGTCTTGGATGGCCCCTGGGACAGAGCACAGGTCTCAGGTTACTCTCCCTGACCACACCTCTGTGGCTGTGGCAGCCCTGTCCTGAGGAGCTGCTGTGTGAGAAGATGCTCCTCTCTGGTAATCTCTAAGCTATACTGATGTAATTTTAGGGATCAGTTTCCTCCTGTCACTTGCCACACTCAGTGCCTTCTGGAAACTTCTGGTTGCATGGAGCAGAGCTCCCTGTCCCCCTCCAGAAATGAGCTGACATTCTTATGCTCAGAGTCTGCTTCTCCTGCTAATTGAGGTTCTGAATGCAGTGATGCTTTTCCTTTGATTTGATTAGGGGAAGCTGTTTCCAAGGAATCACACGTACAGCTCACATCAAAGGCTGCGCGGGCAGTGATGCACCCCAGGATGTGATCCCGGTGACTCACGGCTGTGTCCAGCTGCCAAATGAGCCAGCACTGCAGCAGGCTCCTCACAGCCCTGACACCTGTGCTACCCTGGTGGCAGGAGATGTCCCCTTGCTCCTCAGAGCACAGCAGTGGCCCATCCCAGCCCTGTTCCCTGTGGGACCTGCAGCTCTGCTCCATCAAACTCCCCAACACGGAACTTACAATCTTGTTCACATTTTTAGTTTGTTCATGGATGCTTGTAACAAATAAGAGCTGCATTTCTGCTGAGTATCAAGCCTGGGTGCAGAAGACCTCGAGTCTTCTCAGCTCATTAAAAACCAGAGAAGCCAATTCCAAAGGAACTTGAAGCCAAATGAAGTGCTGAAACAAGCAGTTTCTTTTAAAACTTCTGTGGAAGCAACATCCTTGTTGCTGCAGCCCCAGGGGAAGATCACAGCCCTGGCCCGTGTGCCCCTTCCCCTCTCGCTTTTGCCAAACTTCAGCAAATAATGGATTTTTTTCCCCTTCTGTGGGAAGTTTAAGCTAAATTCTTGATGATTCTTGTAAAATCTGGAAGCTGAACAAGCCTGACTTCCCTCCTCACAGCCCTGTGTAATTTGTGGTGCTGCTCTGCAGGTTCAGGGGAGGACTGTGGCCATCTGTTTTTCTGGATGGGAGAGGGAAGGAGCCACAAGGAAAGTTCTGGTGGGGCAGCTCAGCTCTGGGCTGTGATTTATAACTGCAAATACAACAAATCCTCTCCAACTGCCCTGTTGTTGCTCAGGAGCCAGGATCCAGCTCACAGAGCAGGCTCAGGTCACTCGAGTTTAATGACCACTGACTTGGGAAGGTGTGGAAAGGCAGATAAATTGCTGCCCTTGGTCCAAAATCCCTGCAGACTGCAGGTCTACAGCTGACAGATGGGTTGGCATGGTGGGCACTGCCCTGTCCTGGTGACCTGACTCACAAAATGAAGCTTAAGCTGCAAATAGAAGGGCTCATCCCTCTCCTTCCCATCCTGGAGGCATTGCTGGCACCAACAGCCACAGCAGCTCCACCCTGGCAGTTTCAGCAGCTCCACTTGGAAAGAGGAGGCAAGAACCTTAGTTTTGAGAATGTTAGAAGAGGTCACTGAAGTTATGCTTAGAGGAAAACCTGAAAATCGAAACAAAAACTTCAGCAAAACACAACATAGGCTCAGAAAACATCCTAATATCTACAAATCTGTACTTTTCATTGGAAAAAGATGCATGAGAAACTACAGCCTGTGTTCACAGAGAGCAGATGGGAAGAGTCTGTTTGCTGCTATCCCACAAGGGCCTGTTCCTGTCCCATCCCATCCCATCCCATCCCATCCCAACCATCACCTCCTAACTGGCAACCCCCAGAGCCTCTCATACACTGCTCTGCTGGTACAAATGGCAGCACCAGAATCAAAGGGATGAATTAGAGGATCAGCAAGGAGCTCAAACTGCTCAGAGTCCCACCAGCTGCTCTTTCTGAGGACCACACTGACTCACAGCAGAGCACATCCTTGAAACCACTGTTGGAAGCAGCCAGCAGGAGCAAAACCATCCTGTCTTCTGTGAATTCCATGTCCAAAACAACTGGGTATTGGCTAAAATGATATTAAATATTCTGTTTTTTTTCATATCCAGCAAGGCAGAGCAGGTAAATCAGAGCTAGGGTATTCACAAGTCAGTTCCATTGGAATAAACAGCATTTTCCAAATTGCACCAGAACGCAGGGAGACCCTGGGCTGGTGCTCCTCACTCTGCTGCAGTTGGGTGCTTCCCTGTGTGGCTGTGTTCCCCACAGGAGACAGATGAGATGGACACTGGCAATGAAACATCCCTGCACACTGTGAGTGCCTGGCAGCCTGTAGGGATGTCCCAGGAGAGGGATAATGCACACACTGATAGAAACCCAGCAAGAGGGGCAACATCTCAGACTTTGCTCGCTCACCACTGCTGCAGATAAATCACTGCTTTTACAAGGCATTATTGAATTCTTTCCAGGCTGACCATCCAGCCCCTCCACCACCATGGAGCAGACTGGCACAGAGTTGTCCAGACAGGATATCCTCCAGGGAGCAGCCTCTGCAGAGCACAGAACAATAGAGCCCTGCCTCTGGAACTGTGGATACACAACGTGCCCAGCCTCTTCTCCCCCAGCCCTCAGCTATCTGCTCTCAGCACAGCACCATGGTATCAGATCTACATCAGCATCTATTTCCTGTTGTGAGAGTCCCACCAGTGCTGCAGGGAGCAGAGCAGGCTCTGTCCTGCACCTCTGCCCACCCTGTGGATGCTACAGGTTTTGAAAGCTCAGGTATTTCCATGTGTGCTCTCTGAGCACAGCAAACCCACCGTGGCAATGGCTACAGGGCTTTCTGCAGCTCCACTTCCATAGGCTCCCATCCCTGTTTTGGGATCAAGCACATGTACATAACATCATATCAAAGTCTCTCATGAGGGCTTTGAAGAAACCACAGGACTGAGGCATCTTCCAGTCACCTTGGGCACCAGGTGGAGAACATTTCCAGTGGTTGTAAAACACCCAGCCAGTTGCTCACAGTCTCCTTGGTTAAGATGCCCTGAGTCAACTGCTGCCAGCTCAGCTGCCTGGCCCTCTTCTGCTCTCAATTATACAAATTTGGCAAATTTGGAACAACTTCACTTTCACAGCATAACCTGGTTTAATGGAGAGCAGCATCTGGTGTCCTTTCTAGGTTCATGCTGTGTAATAGGGAACAGACTTGGACCTCTGACTCATCAGCAAGGGAACATATATTGAAATTAAGCTCCCAATAGGTAAACACCTCTTGAGCACAATTTTTTCTTGCCCTGGTTGTGGAAACAGTGTGACTTAGCACTGAACTGCAGCCTGACACCCACCGCATGCAAAGGGCAACTTCTGTAGCACTGAAAAGCTTATCTTCTGCTAGACAGTGAAATGGAGAAATCTCTTTAAAAGCCATTTCAGACTTAATGCAAAGCTCTGACATCTGCCCCTGGAAGCACGAGCACCCTGATGGGCCCAAAGGGATGGCACAGCACTAGCTCCAAGAGCCCAGGGATGTTTCTTGTTGTGCATGCCACCTAATTCTCCCTAGTGACTCTGCTGAAGCTGAGTTTGATTTGTTAATGTATTCATCAGCAAGGAAACTGTTTATACAGAATTGTGTGAAGAAAACCCTTCACAGAAATGGTTTGCTACCATGGGTTGCTCCTTGGTGGCTGCCAGTGTCCCCAGGCATGCCCTGCCTGTAGCACCCACATCTATTGCAAGCAACTGAAGACAAAGAGCACAGAAAAAAGCTCCTTTTCTCCCACAGGCAAAGCAATCCCATGCTGCCAGCACAAGCAGGAGGTGCTGTTGGGAATGCCCAGGCAGGAGGGTTGGATTTCAGCAGTGCAGCACTAACTGGCCCACAATCACTTAAATCCCAAGACCTGGCCATTGCTGAGGATTTTGATTTTTTGGGATCTTTGTCATCTTGAACCATACCTCAGTTTCCCAGCCTCTGCAGCAGACAGTGTACAGGATCATGTAAGTGTGTGAGAACAGAATGGAATGAAAGCCCTGCGACTGAGGAACATCTCTCAAAAGACTTAAAAGAGGCTCAAGAAATTGTTTTAGCACTTGTTCTTGTTTGACCCCCAATGGTCACTGTGTCTCAGGTGTTCCCAACTGTTTCTCCATTCCCTTGGCACCCCAAGGGGGAGCAGCCAGACCCACTCTCCCCACAGCCCCTGTGTCTGAAACTCAGCTTCTGCTACTCTTTATGTGCAATCTTTTAGAAAATGTCTGGGTTTTGAAAACAATTCTTCTCCCACAAACTGATTTCTTCCCATGTGCTGAGTACCCAGGGTATCACAAATAAGAAGAAGGTCACAAAAAGAACCTTAAAACCCCCTGTTATAATCCCTGGTGTCACTCCATGACAAACAGACTCCCAGCCTGTGGTGCTGGATGCACTTCAGAGCAAGAAGAGCATTTTGCTTCATTCCAAGCAGGAAACACCCATTCCAACATTAGCTTTCTTTGCTGGGTACTTGTCTTTCATTCTGCATCCCTGAGCTAGTGCAGGACTTGCAAACATTTTGTAATTCCAAGAACAAGCACATTAAAGCCTCAGAGCAAGGGGAAAGCCCTTTTCCTGCCAACGAGGCGCTTTATTGTCAATACCCATTGTTGTACTCACTCTCACCACCCCTTAAAGCAATTAATGGATAAATCACGGATTTTTCTGTGGCATTTCTGTGGGTGGAGTTTATTCCCATCCTTATCTGAGCAGCGAATCTTTCCCACCAGTAACCTGGTGCCAGGGTGTCCCACAGCCCGTGACGCCGGTGCGCACTGCAGAACAAACAAACTCAATTAGGGGAGGATATTTACAATTGCTGACCAAACTCTCGATTTCCTTGGTAAGCTCCTCCAGACAATGTGCTCCAGCCCCCAATTGTGCTGTCAGAAATTCATACAGGCCCAAGAATGAGAAAATATTGTGTTTAGATTTGTGATAGGCAAAGCAAAACAAGGGAGAGATGTTTTTGGAGGGTTCTCCCCCAACCCCATGTATTTGTTTATTTTTACAGCCACAGAATGGAGCAGGATGAGTGCAGAGCCTCCCCTTGCCCACTGTCCTGCTCTTATCCAGAGGCAGCCCTCAGTGCTGGCAGCAGCAGGGCAAATTCCCTGGGAGAACAGAGCTGCACCTTGTGCATGAAGCTTGTTGTGGCCCAAAACTCCTACTGTGCCTTCACTGGGCTCATTAGAACAGCTTTTCCCAGATCTGCCAGGATTCAAACAGGAAACTGTGGTGCCAACATGCTGGCATTTGCAATGCAGGATAAAAGAAGCCTTCACCTCTCATCACAGCTGTAATTCCCGCTCTTTCAAGGGGAACCCTGCAGGCTGCAGCTCCCAGCCCCATCCCACACAGCACTTACAAGCTGAGATAAAATATCCATTTTGCAGGGCATTTCCCCCCCTCGGGGAAACCAGACTTGTGTCCCTTCCAGCCCTGGTTTGTGTCAGCACTCAAACCCCCCTGCAGGACACGCTCACCTCAGGTGCTCTCAGATGTAAACTCCTAAATCCCCTGAACTGAGAAGTCCCTCCTGAATCTGAGCTGCCCTGGGACAAGCAGTGTCCCTTCTGGAGAAGGTCTGGCAGCCATCCCCAGGTGAGTGGTGCCATTCCACACAGCCTGGCCCTGAGCTGCTGCTGGAACACCCCCTTGCAGAGGATGATGCTTCCCTGGTTTATTCCTGTGCTGCAGCAACCTTCCTGGGGCCATGCTTCCCACAGGATGCTAACTAAAGGTGCCACGTTAGAGCAGCATCTTTGGAGTTTTTGACAGAGAACTGTTGCTTTCACGTTCAGCCCTTATTTTTGCCCCAAGCAAAATCCAGGCTTATACCTTCATTAACACAGACTAACAACAGAGCTTAACTCTGTGTGGGCTGGTGGCTTAATGTTGGAACGAATTCTGTTTCTTATTAAATCAAGAGCAAATCTCAAGTGATGGGAGTGTTTTCCATATTCTCACCAGTTTAATGAAAACCAGAATTTGGCCCTACATCTCAAGAGATAACACTCTCTGTACTTGTGGCCAATATATGAATGTCTTCCAGCATTGTGCATCTCCCTCCAAAACCTTTGCAAGCCTTCCTTTATAGGTTATCCAAGGATCAAGGTCTGAAAATCCATAAAATACATGGGCTGTGCAAGATTTGCATTTAATTTAACATAGCTTTTCTTATCTTGTTTCACTGAAAACCTCCCTTTGTTATTTAGGGGATTAGGAATGTTCAACAAAAGAGGAGGAGAAGGGGCTGATGGCTGTGGGACTTGAAGTCAGTAAAACACAGAATTATAGTTGTTCCTCCAGGTTTACAGCAGACTAACATCAACCTCTGGTTCAGAGAAGGAATATAAATTAGTTGGTTAATGAGAACTGGATTCCAACCAGCTGGATTAGGATCCTGTAACACTCATGTATTCTACTTCTCTCTCCTTGCCCTGTTAATTGACTGCAGGCCACCCAGGGTAACAAAGACATATGACAGAAATATAGTGTATATTTATGTTGGCTCATCTTGCAGTAATCTGCTTCAGGGTATGACCTGATTTTAATAACTCAGACTTACCCTATCACTTTCTGGCTCATTTCCTTACGTGCTTATAGCTTATATAGTGCCTTTTGGCTTATTCTTTCAGCACGTTTGGAAAAATAATTTTAAAAAGAAACAAGAAAATAAAAGGAGAGAGGAAGAGGGAACATGGCTACAAAAATTCATTAAAATCCATCTCCATCCTAAAAATATTTATTAGCACAGATGCCTTCCTGACAATGTTTCCCCACAGCCAGTAAGAGCATTTTCAGAACAACTGGAAGATGTGAGCACTGCCATCTGTTCCACCCTCAGTGAACTGAGAACTGTAAACATCTCCAAGGCTGGGTCATTTATCATTACAAGAAATTATACAAAGAGGCAGGAGTTGAAGTAAAATTGGTCTCATCGTGGGAAGAAATCTGATTGTAAAGGCACACCAAAATATCTTCCAACATATCAGCCTTCCTAAAAGCTTGCCATGGCTTGTACATTTGGTTCTCTAGAGCAGAGACTGCTTAAATTAATTTAAATCCGCCTGTTTACAATTCTTTGTGTACTTCTGATATTATTAGTTTAGATAGTTGTGTGGTGTTGATATAGTTATGCTGCTAGAGTACTTTCAGAGAAATTATGAACTTTAATGGGAATTCCAAATATGTTACTGAGATAAAGAGGAAGAAAACCTACTGAGCCTCAGTTGTTTAGGATGGAGCAGAGAGGTATTTGGGGTAGAAGACTGCAATCAAGGTCTTGATTTACCTCAAGACCTTTTAGTTTCCACATCCTCTGTTCCACGCCACTTGTTTACCCTGTCTTAAAGCAGGTACTTCCTAAAGCTGAGATTAGAAGAATCAGAGTATGAAGAAAATTTCAAATGAAGGTAAGCTCATCCCAATGAGAGGAATGAGAACTGCCAGCCAAAGGAAGGGAAAAAGCAGCTGAGAGCAGATTGAAGGAGAGATCCCCAAGCACATTTGTGCCTCCACGATGCAACAAAGGGTTCAAAGGAGCCAAACATCTTGAGGAAAGAAAACAAAAGAACTGGCCTCACGTGAACTTTAATTTTGTCCAGAAATTCCACTCTGGATCAAAGAGCTACAGTGAAAGTTTAGTTGGAAACAGCATTTTCCTGCACAGAAGTTCAGCTTCACCAAGTGGAAAACTTTTCCCCTCATCATGAAAGACTAGTTTTGTCAAAGTCCTGGCCTGTTCTATCCTAAGTCCAAAGGCATCTTCTGAGGAAAAAACAAGTGCAAGCCGTGTTTGGGCTGTTATCTGGGCAGGCAGGGCAAGGCACAGAGGGAACCCTTTAGCAACTGCTGTGCCAAAAGCCCAGAAGCTAATCATGGATTACAAAGAGCCAAGAAAGAAAGTGGCTGGTCCACAGGGAGATGTGGACTGTCCCTGGGCCTGAACTAGGAGGATGTGAAGCACAAGGTGACCTAGAGACAGTCATGAACTTCTGAGATGTGTCTGCTGAGTTTGGTGCTGTTCCTGTGAGGAAAGGAGCTCCAGGATGATGCTGAGGGAAGAAGCTCCTGCAAACGCTGAGGAGAAGAGAACAGCAAGCAGGGACAGCTGTCTCTTGTGTGCCTCCTGCTGAGTCACTCCAGGACAATAGGAACACATGGACACTCCTATGAGTTGTGTCCCATTGTGGGATGAAATTTCACATTTCAGAAAAGCAAGAGCCATACCAGCTCAGAGTGTTAACCACCCATGCTGCCCTCTGATGAGGATTTCATAATTTGGTTTATAAAGATCAGGCATGATAGATTTACTACCTTCTCCCCACAGTTTATTATCTATTGACATAGTGTTCTTTGCAAATTTCAGTTCCCAATGACTTGCTAGTGTTAGCACTGGAGAAGCAAAGTGCAGAAAGATGCCAGTGAGCTCTGCTAGATGTGCTGTACATCACTCTCTGGCTGCTGCTCCCAGTTCTTCTGAATAGACTCAAAATTTATTGGAAATCTAAAGACTTTTGTCCAAAGCTGCAATTACTTTTACTTGGGTTTTCAAGGAACTGCACAGGGGGTTCTTTTCAAAAATTAACTGACAAAAATCTGCCTTTATCCTTTGAAATAGGAGCACAGCTCAGGAAGAGATCCTCAGCACTGCAGACACATAATTGTTCATATCCACCGAGTAAACTTCATCTTAGGGGGGCAAAAATGCAACCAACAGTTTCTTTCCCACACTTCTTGAATGAAAGAAATACTCTCTGATGGCTAGAGAGATCTTCTTCCAAGAATATTCCACCAGGAATATTTATGGCCAGCCTACACTTGTTCTTGTGCCAGCGTTGCCCTGTTTAAACAGCTCTTTCTCCCCAAAGCATTTATTACCTTCCTGATATAATCCAGTGATGATGGCTTGTACTCAGAAAGCTTTGACATCTTTCCCATTGGTTTCTCTCTTGCTGCACCTGGTGGCTCACCCCAAGGTGACAGCGTGGCAACAGCTGGATCAACTGACAGGTTACAAAGAGTTATTGAACATCTTCCTATAATGTCCTGTTTGTTCACTCTTAACTTCTCTGGAAATGGATACAGGAAGAGGAATCTGACTTCTAGTCACATTGAGTGACACCTCAGCTTGGGAGCCAGGGCAGTGAGACATCAGCACAGAAGGAGTCCATGGAGGTACAAATGCACATCTTCATCCAAACATCATTAAAAGTTAATTTATACCTTCACAATAGTCACCACAACTGGAGACAGGACCTGGTGGATCAGTATTCCAGCTCACAGCCCCTCCCCAAGGTGCTGCAGGTACTCAGTGCTCACACAGTAACTCAGGGCTCTGGCAGATGTGTAATGGCATTTCAGAAAGTGATGTGTCATCCTTGCAAAAATTAGGTTACAAACGTAAAGAAAGGCCAAAAAAAGTCACAAATCTGAATATTGGTTCTGCCCACCTCAAGATCTGTGGATGTTTGCTCCTGAATGTTTTTGCTCAAGCTGAGGTTGGAAAGGAATCAGCTTGGCACGTTCACACTTGATGTCTTTCTTTTGCAGTGATCCCATTGTTCTGAAACATAATGGGGCAGAGTTTTCTATAGTCCCACTGGGACTGTATCAAAATTGAAATCAGCACTGAAAAGTGTGCTGTGTAATGCTGCTGCCTGCTCTTAACACCACGATTTCAGCCAAGAAACAGTAAGTTATTCACATTTACGCCCAGTGAACTGGAAAGTCTTTTATCCAGGCTCCACATTAAATTTCAGATGCCAAAAATGGTCTCATTCTTATTCAGGTCAATACTTTTGACTTCTTAGGCTTGTACAGTTCCCAGGGCAGCCCAGGCCTGCAGCAGCTCTGAGGAGCTCTGTTCTCAGGGTGTTGTTACTTGACAGCATGTTGATTTTAGGGCACTGGCTTCCTTCAGACTCCTTCAATCAATACCCAGTAAAGGAGTATGGAAAACAAGCTAGACAAAGGCATTGTATTCTCCCCAAAATTCTGAATTCTTGTCAACATCCTCACCTTTAACATTAAATCTTGAGGCTTGAAGCTAGACCTGATTGCAGAGTATTTTGTGCTTCTTGCCTTACCCCAAACACATGTACAGCTGAGGTACAGGAGGTCAGACTGACCAAGAGCCATTTACACTGGTGACATTCACTCAGGGACTGAATTCATGCTGAGGGACAGAAGAGCACCAGGAGCCCAGGGAGGATGCTGGAGAGCAGATGTTATTCAAGCTCCTGCCATGATGAGAAAGGGCTCACAAACCTGAAGAGGCTGCAGGTGCTGTGGATCTATAGGCATTTAAAATTAAAATCTTTAAAAATACAAAAAAATAGGATCCATAGGAATCATGATAAATGATGAAAAATTATCAGACTGCTTATCCCTGAGGAAATGTTTCTTCTCAGTGATTTGAGCAGGTGAGGCTGACCAGGAGCCAGTCTTCAGTACCACACGCATAGACCCTCTATTAGTGTCCTCACAGTGCCTCATTTCACAGGTTACATTTCTTTAGAAAAGTCACTGATGAACCTTTTCCCTGCCATTTACACTGGTGACATTCACTCAGGGACTGAATTCATGCTGAGGGACAGAAGAGCACAAGGAGCCCAGGGAGGACGCTGGGGAACAGATGTTATTCAGGCTCCTACCCTGATGAGAAAGGGCTCACAAACCTGAAGAGGCTGCAGGTGCTGTGGATCTATAGGCATTTAAAATTAAAATCTTTAAAAATACAAAAAAATAGGATCCATAGGAATCATGATAAATGATGAAAAATTATCAGACTGCTTATCCCTGAGGAAATGTTTCTTCTCAGTGATTTGAGATGAGGTTCAGGAGTATCCAAGAAGCCCAACTGCCTCTTCCCCCAAGCAGGTATGGACTGAAAGCACTGGCACAGGGTTAATTGGGAAAAACCCCAAGTTAAATTGCAGCCATCCAGTAAATACTGTCTGGAGTCCACCAGCAGTGACAACCATGTGAGCACCATGGGACAGCACTGTGGTCTGCGTCAAGCCCTCTGAAAAGGAGCTCTGTTTGTTTGTAAATTTCCCTTTCCACAGAAGTTGTGCCGGCACAAAGCCAGGGAAATTGAGTATTTTCTTTGGAAATGCCTCAGATATAACCAGGCTCTTAGAAAGTGCTGCAGATATGGCACCTTCCACACACACACCTCGGCAGAGGGCTGAGGGAGAAGCTGAATGTCCCTAAGCACTGCCCTGCTCCTGCTCCATGCTGGGGCAAAGCCTCACAGTCCTCATCTGATGGGGCATCCAACCTCTCAGTGGGCGCTGGCCTCCTCTCTCCTGGCAGCAAATGGGGAGCAAAAGGCTCTCGTGAGTCTGTACCAGAAGATTTCCTGCTCCTGGACATGCCTCATCATGGTAAAATCCATTTCACCACACCAAGCTTCCCCCCAACTTGACACAGGCTGTATCAGGGTCATTTCCCCTGTGCCCACAGGCTCTGCTGGGATCTGTGCTGCTGTGGCCAGCACAATCCAAGGGTGAATTTGGCACCTTGACTGAATCACCAGGCCAAAACTGAGCAAAATCCACAGCTCTCACCAAGAAAGTGCAGAAGGTGCTTTGCTTCCCTCTAAAGATCAGCCAAGGTGTCATTAAAACCACACCTGATGATACATGACACACCTGCAATGGATGGAACACCAGCACTCCTGAGCTCACTGTTCTGCCCTCCACAGGTTTGGCTGCTGGAAACCCCAAAGATACACACTGAGGAATTTTGGGACCTGTGGATGTTTCTGCACCTGTTTGTAAATTCAGCTAATCCAAAATTAGCCAGGAGAAGTGGAAGAATCATTTGTCAGCTCCTGGTCTCCTCAGCCATCTTGAAAAAAATGTCACAGCTACATTGACACTGCTGCTGTTGATTTAAATAGCAGGATCCACTGCTGGGTGAGGGGCAACGTGGAGCTCCTGTCTCAGGCTCCTCCTGTATCAGATGACTCACCAACATGCCTGAGAAACTCCCTTGGACCACAGACTCCAGTAGCAACCCCACAACAAACACTGTGCGGGGCTGCAGCCACCCCTGGGGCTCAGGACGAGGCCCTGGCAGAGCTCTGCTCCCTCCTGCTGCTGCCTCGTGCCCACACGGCTGGGCTGGCACTCGGGGGACATGGACACCACCACTTGGCCATCATCCCTTTGCCCCCTAGTAAGATGTTCAGTCTCTCAGTCCTGTTTCCTCACGAGTACATTTGCAACAGCAAAATGTCCTCCCCAACCTTTCCAGCCTTTCCTGTGAGCTCCTCGAACAAGGGGACGCTCCTGCTGTTTTCTCATGAGTACATTTGGGACAGTAAAATGTCCTCCCCAACCTTTCCAGCCTTTCCTGTGAGCTCCTCGAACAAGAGGACGCTCCTGCTCACATTTAACAGGACATTGCTTGCTGTGGTGGCTGGGCCCTGGTGCTGCCCCATCTCTGGACTGTGGCTGCTTTTGTGGGGCTCCACTGAGGTGTCCTGATGCACAAATGCATCCTCAGGACCCTGGATCTGTGAGGCAGAAAGAGTCATGCCCCGAAGCAGCTCCTGCAGCCCCCAGTACCTCCTGTCTGCAGGACAGGCTGAGGAGGGGTTTCTGTTCCAGCCCATGCTCGGCAGCAGGGCCTGCCAAGCCGGCCTGTCTCACTTGGAAATGCAGAGCTCCTAGGAGGGACTTGGAAAACCATTTCCCCTCCACCTCTCCTATCACACTGAGGGCAGGAGTCTTGATTGCAGCGCTCCCAGCCCTACCCCAGGAGAGCTGTAGCTCTGCCTCCAAAATGCAAGTTAAGCATTCTGCCTCTGCTGCTCCCCAGCTCTGGAGAGGACACTCCTAGAAAAACACTTCTCATGTGGACCAAGAGAAACTGCAGAGCTTCCTATTAGCTCATTGTGATCTGCACCGTGACCCTCTGCAGCTGCACCAGACACACCTTCAGCCTCCTCCAAAAGCAGTTCTTGTGCCCAACTCCAGCTTTACTCACAGGAGGAATTTCTGCTCATTGTTTCACTGGGATTAGTGGGGCTGCACACAGCAGTACTTTAATATGGGTTTACAGGAACAGGCACTTCATGGTTTAAGCTACCCCAGCAAGATCTTAGCACACTAAATATTTTCTCTTCATCTGTCAAGAGAAATTGACCAATATCCAGGAATTTCTTCAGAAAGACTTGGGAAAAAAACCCTGGAATACAGATGATGTATAATTTTCAATACAAGAGTGAAACTATTACATAAAGGACTTCAGAGCCAATACAAGTCAACATCCTATGAGGTTCTCATATATTTTCCAGATGAGATTCTGCTCTGGCCATACCAGTTCTAGTTTTGTTCTTTTGCTTTAAATGTTGGTTTGTTTTTGGTTTTGGGTTTTTTTTCCCCTTTAAGATGCTAGTTAAAGCAAGGGATTACCTACATTTTAATGAGAAACAAAGAATTTTGGTAGAAAAACAATTGCTGAGATAAGCATCTAATAGTCCTAGAATATAACCACTAAACTAAGTCTGAAGATCCTTCTTAACAAGAGAAAAAAGGGCAATCTTTTGTTGAAAAGATATTTAATTTTAATATTGAACTTTTCCTGCTGTAACTTCACTTGTACCATCTTGCCTCCACTGATTACTATTCTCTAAACACACAGTAACTCAAGCTATTAGAGTTAGAAATTTACTTTGTGGGAGTTTTTAATGCTCTGAAGACAATGCATGTTTATATCCGAAATCATGTCTTTATTTGGAACCCAACTCTGCAAGCACATAATTATGTAAATAGTTCTTGGCCAGGCAAAAAAGAGAAAAAATTTTCTTCAGGATTTGTCAGCTGTGAGCGAAGATCCCCAGTCTGCTCTGGCAGTGTTAGGAGGGAGCCTGCACAGAAACAGGGCAAGAAACACACACCCACCTTGGGCTGGGGGGCCAGTGTTTGGCTGTGTTTATTCCCCATCCAATGCTCACCTTTTTTCACACAGTTTATGAGTCTGGGGGAGAGCCAGCCACAGCATCACTGAGTGTGTCCCCTGAGCAGCAGAGATGCCATCCTTGCTGTGCCAGGTCAGACAGAGTCCTGCCAGCCCAGAACCCATCCCCAGCAGCCCCTGGTACCAGTGGCTGTGGGATTTGATGTCAGCAGCCCAGCAGCCAGCCCTGTAGCACATGATATATATAATTCATTGTTCTCACGGACCCAGTAGAGGCTCAGGGCTGTGTGTACATCCAGATGGAACCACAACCCTTCCCCACTGCTATCTACTGCACAATGTTTATCAGGGCTTACAGACCACTTCCTTTTCAAAACCCTTATTGAAATCTGCACAATAAACAATTTGCCCAATTGGGTTTAGGAAGCCCTCAGCCCTTTTCCTTTCGAGGCAAAAGAAAAGAGATTTATTTATTATATAGAAACAGCCTGGAGTCTGGAGGGGCTGGGGGAGTCAGGCAAGAAGGTTTGAGGTTCTGGAGTGAGCACAGGCTTTAAGAGGGGACATACCTGCCCCAGGAGACTGTAAGACCTCAAGAGACAAGAACAGACAGTATCTACCCCCAGTCTAGACAACAAAAGTTACCCAGATCAGAGGTTAAAGCCACTTTGCTGAAGTGTGGCAGCAGCACAGGTGTTACACACAGCATGGCCTCAGCCCCTCCCTTCAGGAAAGCCTGAGCTCCTGGAGACCCCATGGCCCATGTTTGCTGTGACCTCCTTGCTGGTTTTGGTCCCTGGGTTTTGGTTTGCTCCCGAGGAAGCTGTGGAAGGCAATTCCAGGGACACAGGAACTGCCAAGGAATCATCTCTTATCAGATATGAGTGGCACAGGAGGGAGCACAGACACCTCCCCCTTACTGGGTTTAACTTTCAAGTGTCTTCCACATCTTCCAAAATTCAAAATGAATGCTGCATCCCATAGGAATGCCTGTGTGCATTAAGGATTTGAAGAGCAGGCACTACATGCCAAGCATGCACTGCTGCAGTCAGGACACCGAATGGGAAGCTGAGAGACAAAAGAAAGAAGGGAAAATCTTCCTGAACAGAAAAGGTACATTTTAAACACCATTCCTCCAAGAAGAGGGGCCAAGAGAAGCAAGGTAATGCTTGCTCTTTGGGAGAAGATGCCCGTGCAAATGAGATTTTCTGAAAGCCACACGGATATGAGGAGGACAGATAAATCTGCTCCCAGCTGAGAGCTGGTGAGACCAAACCCCTGCCCCAGGTGAGCTGTTACAGGGCAGAGATGCCAGTGCAGGAGCAGGGGAAGCTTGGAGCCTATAGCAATTCCCAGGTACAGAGGACTCTCAAAGGGGAGCAACAGCTTTTCTTATTCTTTTGATAAATTAAGGATTTCTACCAGCCTGAAGCCTGAACAGTTCCCTCTCCTTTTTCTAACATGAAAACCCGTCTGAAAATCCTCTGTTGGATTTTTGGTGGGATTTTTAGTTTTTCCATCTGAAGCTGCTTGTAGTACAGGGTACAGAGGGGAGAAGACACAGTTATCACCCAGGAACAGTAGCTTTGATGCCAGATAGAAATAATTGCTTTTCCTCTTTGAACTGTCATCATCTGCAAGGGGCAGCAGAGCCAGGATGCCCTTCCCGCCCTGGCAGGGCAGGCAGCTGGTTTGGGCAGGACCTTCCACACTGCCTGGAGATTTTGAGCCTTTGCCCAGCCAAGCAGTGGGGATACTTTTGCTGGGGAAATGCTGACCTTTCTGCAGGGCAGGAATTCAAGGCAATGCTGTGAATATGAGAAGTGCAGCAGCACTTGGTATGAGATGCCACATTAATGATCCACATAACACCAACACAGGGGCTTTCATGTTAAAGAGCTCCACGCTTCTTTTCATGAACTTTACACCATGGGCAGATCTGGCAGGAAATGCAGCCACACCTGGAGGGGAAAGAGTTAATCAGCCAGCATCAGGCACGTTGCAGATGAGAGAAGTCAGGGATGGGTACAGTGGCACCAGGCATGCACCAAGTGCAAAATCACTAGTGCTTCCAAAAAAGAAAAGAAACAAAAAGGGAGTAGAGCACAGATTTCTGCTGGAGTGCTGGGTAGGAAGTATCACAGCTGGAGCTGGGATAGTCCAGTCTTGCAAAATGCTATTTGTATTCTCTCAAGGCAATGAGTCCTTGCTGGGCAAGCCAAACACAATTAATCCATGGTAAGAGCTGGCAAGTACAATTCCAGGACCAGATTTCCACCCTTCCTGTCCATCCTGACACACACATTCTGCCTCCAAGAAATATACTCTCATCAGGAAAGAAAGTGAGGAGGAGTTCTCTGTTCTGTGTTCCAGCTCTGTCTCCCAGCACTGAGCTCCAAGATCCAGCCTTCCCAGGGCCAGTCATTTTTTCCTCTCTGCTTTGGCTGTGGTTAGCTTTCTTTGGGGAGGGGATGGCAATTAAATTCACAATTAATCACAATTTTAAAGCACTCCTCTACTTTTCAAAAGAGAGATGCTGCAGATGGGGAAGTGTTAGAAGGGAGCAGTAAAAGGCTGTGATTAAGCACCTGAAGGTCAGGGATGGCCTCAGCGAGGAGGAGGGAAAACTTCCTCCCCACTACCCCATCCCTTCATGATAGCACAAATTAAAAACAAAGACAGCTGTTCAGTCAGGAGTGACTTTAGTTTAAATCTTTCTGTTTCTTGCTCAATAACTCTTTCATTATAAGCTTCCTGCTGGGGGAGTTTGTGAGCCAAGGCTTGCTACTGAACACGCAGCACTCCGTGGCTGCAGAGCACAAGTGGCCAGCTCGACCCTGTCCACACCTTTCTGAATCATTGCAGTTTCTAGATCTGATGGGGCAAATCCACAATTAAAAAATAAAAATATTTAGATACAAGCTGTTCTCTGAGCAGCTAATCCCATGCTGGAAAGTTCTCTAGCAGCTTGAGGAGTCAAGAAAACAGAAGCAGCTCAGGGATTTGTGTGAAGCAAGTTGTTCCTAGCACTGCACAGATTACATGCATAAAATAACTTTTCTAATTTAAATTGATAATTTATAAGCTATTTTCAAAGTCCTTTGAACTCTGTAGGAAATTCCCAGGATCTTGGATCTACTTTTGCTCAAGTTCTCCATTGTGTGCATGAAGGGAAAAATATGAATATTGATATAAGCCCTGCAGCTTGGTGGCCTTGCTAACACAGGATCTGAACAAGGGAGAATGGAGACAAATTAAACACAGTCAGAAAACTGACCTGGTCCACCAGTGGAATGTTTAAAATGGCTGTTAATGGCTCTGGAAGACAAACCATTTATATTTAGTATGTAGATGCAAATCAAAGAGCATTCTACAGTGCCTCCAAAAAGCTTCCTCTGAAGCCCTGCCCTCAGAAGGGACCTTGTCAAAATCACTCAGGAGTGGCTGGGTGGTGTGACTGTAAATTACTGAGCAATGTTATTTTCTGTGTTACCTGCCTGCCCACATAAATCCAGGGGAAGTGCACAGAGCCCACTGTGGGCTGTGACCTGATGGACACTGCAGGCAGGGAAAGATGTCAAATATCCCCCCAAGCTGGGAGTATCCAGCTTTCAACCTTTCCAGTACCCCTAGCTCAGATTTTTCTTCTGCTGAGCCATGACTGAAGTCAACGACCTCTTCTAAGCTTCAGACCTGTCCACACAAACTTTGTTTATCCAGACTTGTCAGCAGTTTAGCAAACCATACTTAGCTGGGCTGGCTCCATCCCCACGAGAACACTGAGCCATTCTTTTCCCTTCCAACACCTCCTGACCCACACTGACACCAGAGAGCCCCAGCCATGCTCCTGCCCCGGGCACTGCCGTGGGTGTTCCATCCCAGCAGGTTCACCACCTTCCTCCCCAGAGCTGCCTCTTCACCTCACTAGGTTCTCATTTTGGTGATATTTATTTGCCCAAGGCTGGAATATCCCGTGTCAGCTGACATAAGAGATTGCACAGCAGCAGAGGCTCCTCTCCCACACACAGAGTGTGCTTAGGCTCTTTTGGGGTTTGCTCAGACCTCACAGGCAGCTGGATCTGGGAGACATCGATCAATCTTTCAGAACAGTGGCTGACAAATTTGTGTAAACCCAGGTTTCTAACCAAAAAATCCTACTGCTCTTCTGCTGCAAAAGTTAAAGGGGATTTTCCCCCCCCTACAATGAAACCTGAATACCGGGCCTGTTTCAAACGATAGAAAACATCAGAGTTATGATTACAGAATTTATCTTGCAAGTGGACGAGGACACTGCCTTCTACCTCAGAGTGAGATTCCACTGTGCAGCTACAAAAACACACAGGAGAAGGTAAGGCCAATGCCAAACCCTAATGACTTGCAGTAGCTCTGCAGTAAAGGCAGATTGTTACTCCTACAGCAATGATCCCTTGGGAGGGAAACACACCCCTCTAAAAGGAGCCTGAGCACGCCATTCCCAGGGTTTCATCCAGTAATTTCTTCAGTTTTCCAGAGGCCTAAGATAGAATGTAACTTCCAAGAGAATCAAACCTATGAAAGCTTTGGAGCAATAGCCCAGTGGGTTTAATCTCTCCGAGAGGCAGAGCATTCATTAAATGAGCTCGTAATGTGCTAATTCAGGGAATATCTTTTTTCCGAAAGGCTAGCGTTACAAAATAGTGTCACTAGGCACTACCAGGAAAACAATCCAGTCCTCTCTAAAGTTCAACAGTGCTCATGACGACATTCCTGTCCCGAGACTGCCACCAAGATGTTCTCAGACAGCCCAGGCATATGGAAATCATAGCTCCCACAGAACAGCTGTGTTTTTTGGAAGTGACTTCATATTTTTGGATGTTGTCTGACACATGGAATCTAAGATCTTCAACAGCAAATAAAGCTCTTTCTTTCATCCCCTGCCATGTTTCCTTCATGTAATAAAGGTGGTAGATGATTTTTAAACTCCACAATCACTTTTTCCCCAGCCTTTCCTTAGAGCACAGGAACTGCATCTACGTAAAGCCCCTTTGCAAGTTTCTGGTATTTCTAACAGGAATTGCTCTGAGATTTTACCCAAGAATGGAAGGATTCTCCTTCCCACTGGCCTCACATCTGGGCTGATCTACTGACTCACTCCCAAACAGTCACTCTGGCAAGTAAGCTCCTTCCCCAAAACTGTGTGTTTCATAATGGCAATTCCACCACATGTTTGCCTGGCAAGCCACACACATTGTTTGCCACCATGTTCAGGAGAGGTCCAGACTGTGGGACATGCCAAAACCCAGCCTGGGCCCTGCCATGCTCAGAAGGCAGGGGTTGAACCTGTTTGCTACCATGTTCAGGAGAGGTCCAGACTCTGTGGGACATGCCAAAACCCAGCCTGGGCCCTGCCATGCTCAGAAGGCAGGGGTTGAACCAGCAGCTCAGAAGGCTCAGGGGTTGCTGTTGGCCAGCACTTCTGCAGCCTCTGGTAGTTAAAGGGGTGGTTTACAAGTCTTGTAAAAGGGCAGAGAAAGAGGAGATCCAGGCTGCAGCAACAGAAGGGATGAAGGGCTGGGTTCACCTTCTTTATAGGTGGAAAATAGGAAAAACTTTGCTTTTGCTTGGCATCTGCCCTTCCCCAGCACTTCCTGCAGGTGCTGTCCTTGTAAAAGGAGGCAAAGCATCCTGGAGACAACATTTGTCCCCACACACTGGGGCAGTCAAGCTCAGGTACAACAGCAGCCTGTGGAGCCTCCAACAGTCCCCACAACCATCAGCCAAGGCAAAACCAAACGCTGCAGCCATCCCTCCTGCCCTGCTCTGTGTGATAACCAAGTCCCTCCTCAGCCTTCCCCTCCTCAGTAAACAGGGCTCAAGCCTCACCACAAACAACTGCAGAGCTGTCCTTTCGTCTGCTCACGAACACGCTTGGTAAATAAACCCCAAACATTTCCCTTTGCAGTAACAACCAGCTGCACACGCTGCTGCAGAGGAGCTGCCTTTCCATCTCTCCAGGCAGCTGCTCACCCCTGGAAAGCAGCTGGATCTCCACAGGAGCCAAATGGACGAGCACCAAAGGCAGCTAATGAAGCACAGGGAGTGCTGCTCCCTGACCCTGCACTCAGCATCTGCCCCAGCTCTGCTTTGAGGAGCTGTGCCAGTGACTCCCAGACCCACTGGCATGTGGCTCTTATCAGTTCAGTTCCTGTAGGTGACCATGTTTACTCCCTGGTGTGCCAGGAATTGTCAAAAGACCATCTGACTTACGCATTTTGAAATAAACTCCAGACATACATCAGGATGTTCAGCTGTTCCAGGCACAGCTCATTTTACCACTTCACCCATATCCCTCAGGCAAACTGCAAATTGCAGATTTCACAGAAGACCTTGAGGATTCTGATGCTCAAAACAGCACCAGGTTCCTAAGGGGCTTTAGAAAAAAATATTTTCTTTTTCATTTTTAAATCCTTAAAGGTCTTATATGTACATTAAAGTACATTTGAAAGTGGGAGGTGTGTTGGTGTAAGCAATTAAGGCACTATAGGTCATTGCTTCAAGTGGACAGACCTAAAACATCAATATTTTCCCTCAAGACCTCCACTACCTTTGCTTTCCAGTTTCCTTACACTGAGAGCACTGCTCAAGGTCACAACTTGGTTAATAAATCTAGGTTTACATTGAAGTCCTGCATGTAATGCTGGTCCAAAAATGATTATATATATGTACATTTAAAAAAATACACGTAAAACATACTTCTATCTAGCTTAAAGGCAGCAAGAGAGTGTCTTATCAAAAGATAATAACTCAATATGGTAAATAAAAGTATCTAACAGAGCCCAGGTGAGGAGTCTCAGACAGGGATTTGGAAGAGCTGCAGGCTGTTTTGTTTTCTTGGGTAATCCCTGTCTGGCACTGAAAATTTGCATACATATATCAATATATATATACAGGCTGCTCTAGCCAGGAGGGAAACAAACAAGGAAGTAGTCAGGAATTGGGAATAGCAGGGTGTCTTTTAGTTATTTAAGGTATTAGCTGAGCCAATGGGCATGCTTTTCCTGTTTTAAATAGACACAATAAGATAAAGGTCAGCAGGGGAATTGGTTACATTTCTCTTTCCCACGTATAGGTATGGCTGTGGAGGATGTAATCCTCCCAGAGCACCTCAAAGATACAGAATAATTTGGAGATTTTATAAGTAACACACTGGCTTCCTCAGCCCAGGGCACAGTGCATTACAGGTACCAGTGCCCTGGAAAAGCCAGAATAATTTGGGCTTTCTGATACTAAACAGTAAAACTAAATCCTGTTATGCAAATAAGGGATCCCATAGGAAAAATACTTAGCATTAAAGCTAAGTGCCCTGTATGCTTATCTTTATAAAAGAAACCATCACACTGTAGGTAAAGGATATTTTCTAATCCGCTTTTATCTTCTTCAGTAGATAATTGAATTAAAAATCAAGCTCCAAGTGCACCAAGAGGCTTAATAAATACCAACAAAACCAATAATTGCTTTGGCCCAGCAACAAGATACTCAGTGACATTCTTCCAGATCTATTAACAAAACTTGATACAGACAGCAGCCCAGCCACAGAACCCACCTTCATTTTCGTGGCTTTCCTTCTCAGTCCTTCTCAACCCATATTTTTTTTCAGTTCACTAAACAATTACAGAAACAGCTCTTTCAGACAACAAAAATAAAAGATACCACAGTCTCACAAACCTGCATATCCCACAGGGATCAGTAAGAGCCTTCAGCTTACTGGGAGTTCAGGCTGACTTGAAATTATATGCATAATGCACTTGGGTTCATTAGAAACCAATTAAGGACACTGGCTTCTGAAACTGAAATCACCACAGTCAGTTAATCAATTGCTAGTTCTAAAGTGCAAAGAAAGTTATGCTTCCTATTACAAATTACTTTTAAAAATTATTTGATTTCTTAAAGGAAGAGCATTAAAGGTTGAGATTTGTGTGTATGTATACACACGCACAGGTGCACATTAACACACAGGCATGTAAATGAAAGCCCAACAGAATTTGTCTCGTGGGGAGTTGTAGAAGGACCTTTACAGTGGGCACAGTGGGCATTCTGAGTGCTGCTTCTGTAGTCTTCAACATGAAATCTAAGACTGACAAATAGCCAGCAGTCTGGCTGAGGTCCCAAGCGTGCTGTGTCTTGTGTCCAGGTCCCCTTTTACAGTTTCCTTGTTACCTCCAGAATCAATACTCTAGAGAGCTTGTTGTTAACTCAGCAAAAGGCAGAACCCTGCTGTAAGGAGCTCAGGAAAAAGCTATTACAGAAGCCAAAGCAAAAGGTGAGATGTTATTGGAATGTTCCTGAATAAGCAACTTTAAGCAATCAATTAGTTCCACTTTTGTTTTGGAAAGAGAGTAATGAAACGTTACTTTCCTTTCTTGTAAAAAGCCCTGCATCTTGCACTATCTGGTTTAATGGCTCAGTTCTGGTCCAGGGATTTCAAAATGTATATGGCTGTCCTCCAAACCTTCTTTGAAATAAGTGTATTTTGGTTTAACTTAGAAAAAATATCCTCATTGCGTGCAAATCCCTTCCCTGGCCTGCAGCAAAAATTCATCAGAGAGACCAAGAGCTGTGAAGCCTTCCTGTACAAACCACAGTGGCTGGAAAGACACCTCACTGCACCCTTCTGCTTGGCCACTGAGCTGTCACTGAAGGGCAGAGGTACAGGAATATACACAGGGATTGGTTCAGGAGCGATGTGCATTAGCTCAAGTTTGGTCTAGCAGAGCATCAGAACCCAGCTCAGCCTTACCCACCTCTGGATTCTTTGCTTAATCCACAACAACAGCAGAAAGTCCCAAAGTCCAGCCCCTTCTGTGGCTCTTATCCCAAGAAATGTATTCAATGATTTCCAAATCAAATACGTAGGCCAGGGAATAAGGGGATTGGATACTGAGCTTAACTGCTGCTCTTTGGATGCACTCAAATATTAGTTTTTGGAAAGGCTGCTTCTGCAGCTCATTGTGATACTACCAAGAACCTCTGGCATGGGAACAAACAAAAGAAGTGTTGAAGACGCCGGGGCTGGCTCTGTGAGAGGGCAATTTAAAGAATAATGGACCTCCAGTGATAAAGTCCCCATGCTGTGCTATTCTGCTGGCAATTATTGAGGAAGTTTGTTTAGGATTTAGGCCCAAAAGTTCCTAAGAGAGGCTTGTAAACAGCATGGAAGTTGAGTTTCCTGTTGATGATAGGAAGATTGACAGCTCACAGCAACCTTTTGTGTTGTGCAATGACAAGTGTGATTACTGTGCAGTTCCCCTGCAATGTGATTAGATTGCAATCAGACTGTGGGTCTGCTGGATTTCTTGATGCCTTAACTGATGGCCCCAAACCAAATGTCTTTCACCAGAAAGAAAAAACCCTGAAACTTGAATTCCTTGACACTGAGTAGGTTTAACACCCTCCAGTGCCATTTCATGCTTGTGGCAAATGAACCTTCCATCCTTATGTACTTTGGGTATAACCTATAGGAAGCATGGAGAGATCCGATGACAGATTCTGTTTTCTATTTTGCTTTAGAGAATAGGTATAGATTTATTTTCTCAGTTCCATAAAGTTGTTATGAAGATGAAACTCCTTTTAGAATTAAAAGGGGTGTTTCTCTACACTTCAAGGCCTTCCATTAGCAGCTGCCACAGGTCCCTCTCTAATCTCTCATTCCATCATCACTTTGGGACGCTTGTAATGCTTGACTGGACTTTAATATAAAACTTCCCAAGGCAGTTGTCAGATGGCTGTGGGTCCTGACCATGACACAATTCACATGTTCAGGAATGTGATTTCATGCTATGTGCATTGCTGAAGTGCAAGTTTTGGTTCTGACTTCATGGTACTTAATCTCTTCCATGCCAAAAATTGCTTAATAGCATCTCTTATGTTCAGCTGAACTGCTCCACTAGCCCAAAAGGAAAGCTTTGTTTCAAGGTGGATTTAAACTTTGCTGGAAAAATAAAACTCTAATTAGACTTCTTAATATAATTTACACTGTTGTTCCTTCTGTCTGTGATGTGCAGGGGATGCAGAAGGGCTCTGCTGACCTCAGTGAGCACACTCACGAGCAAGGCAGATCAAAACTCACCACCTGGGCTGTGTTCTGCACACCCCACAAAGACTGAAAGATCTAGAAACTGAATACAAATCCCCAAACACTGTCATACCCAGAGAGCAGCCCTCCCACTGCCTCTTTTGAGCTGCGGAGAAAGTGAAAAGTCACTTTGCAGGATTCCTTCACACAGCTCCTGCTCAGTCTTGTCCCTGTGATGAAATGATCCCTCTGCACAAAGCCCATCCAAAAGCAGTAAAAAGAGTGGCTGAATGAGATGGAAATAGCAGCCACCCCCCACAGGTGGTGTGCCAGCATCAGGGTCTAACAGGGCTGCAGTCTGAAGAGCAGCCCTCTAACTTCTGGGCAAAACTGGCCACTTTTTGCAAGTTATTTGGAGATCAAGCTGTGGCTGCAGCTCCTCCCCCAAGCAATTCTGTGCTTCAGTCTCTGCAAATCATTCCTCAGCCCAGCTGAAGGTCTGTTGCCCTGTGACCACACTGCAGCTTTCTGCAGCAGAGGTTGGCTCCCCAAAACCTGATGTTCATTGAGGACGTGCAGCTGGGGAGACTGGCACAGCGTTCATTTCTTTCAAAGACAGATCTGCCCAGATGAGAACTCTCCAAGTGCTCTGCAAAGCTGATGCCAGTCACATTTTCAGGGTTCCAGTGTTTAACAAAGCCTTCACTCTGGGGATAAGAGCATTGTCCAGCAGAGGAGGTGACAGCGACGTCAAATCTATCTGCCAGATGTCGGTGTCGTAACTTGTACCGAGGCTCCTTTCTCTTTGTGCACTTGGCCCTGCCGCCTGCAACATGCATTTCCCAGCTGGAAAGGCCTTGCACACTCCTATTACTGGGAAAAAAAGAAAACTGCCCAAAGGGAGAAAGTACAAAAGGTTTGCCTTTGCTACAGGAAACTGGAACTGCCAACAGTCTTGCTGAACTGAGTGCGTCGGCAGAATTAGGGTTTAGCAAGGTATCAGCAGTGGGACAGAAATGGAGGGAAAAAATTTCCCAAGTCAGGCTATTTTCTCTCAAAACCAAGTAGAATTGAGAAATTAAATTCAGTGATCAGAGCTCTTCACAGTCTGGAATTTCATTGCATGAAAAACTCCAAGGTTGTTCTCATTTTCTCACCTTCCCAAATAAGGATGCAAATCTCAGCCTCAGGAGTTTATCTGTGCATGGATTTAGGTACAGAGCTTTCATACTTGTGCATATTTCATTTCAGCAAAATGAAAATCTTTCGTGTTACCCTGCTCTTTCTGATTTTTTGAATACAATGCAGTTGAAAATTAAATGTGGTAATCCAATGATTACAACTTCCTGTAAAAATGAATAAGCAATAAAATTTACATTTCTGTGAAATGTTTTGACTTAACAAGATCATAGTTTTCCAGTGGAAGACCTTTCCCTTGGGAGTTTCTGACCAGCTGTAACTGCAGCATTTGGAATACATCTGTCATCCTAGGAAATGAAGGATTATCAGAACCATAGGAGCACAACTGAGTGCTTGTTGTGAGGCTGAGGGATACTCTGAGTGTTGGGAGCACCAGGGTGCTGAAGTTTTCCTTTCTCATTCTTTGCAGTTTTAAATCCCTCCTACATCTGAACGCAGAGTGTTGAATTATTGAATCGGTGTGTGAATATAAACACTCAAACTGTGCAATTAGAAAACAGATAAAACTCCAGTAGATGGCGCTCAAAAATATCCCAAATTTGTGTCCCTGCTCGGCTGTCAGGACCTGGGTGCTGCTCAAAGGCCTTGGGGAGGCAGCTGTGCCAGCAGCCCTGGGCAGCCTCGTCACCATCACTCAGAGACAGGGGATGCTCAGGGCCTGTAACAAAGGCGGGCTCAGCAGTGGCTGGAAACACAGAAAATACACCAAAAGCAAGTGGATTAAGAGATTGGGTCCTGCAAAAACACAGCAAAGTTTTTGAGAAATGTTGGGAACCAGGGCACTTGTAGAACATGACTTTACAGGCAGGGGAATGTCTGGTTCCTGTGCAGTCCTGTTCAGTAATGGCAATTTCTGGGGTCACTTTTACATTTTGTAGCTCTGACTGGAAGGAGCCTGTTGTATTTCAAAGGCTGTTGAGTAGTAATTCTTCCACAGAAGCATAATTGGTTTTACCACCACCAGGGGAATGGTTTTTATTGACCATTCTGACCAAAGACCAGAGTGAAAGTTGATACCATCTGATTGAGTCCCTGGTTGGTGGCCCACGGGAAATGATCTAATGGCCAGTTCCTCTGCAGTCCCACAAAGCCACTGCCAGAAGTGCATCAGCCCCTCCTGGCTGGGATGCAGCCAGGGCTCCGGGGTGGCAATGCTCAGAGGGGAGCCCAGAGCTGCTGGCTGTCCCCTGCCTCGTGCAGAGGGAAACAAAGCCCTCCACACAGCCAGGGAAGAGAAGCCTCCTAGGCTGGTTGCCAACATGCTTCAGTCCTCCTCTGCAGTACTTATCTCTGCTTTAGCATTAGTGTGAGCAAAACACACGTGGGCATAGGGATTCTCCCTGATTTTTCTGTCAATTTTTCTGTCCCAGGCTTCATGCTTTCACTTCTGGCTACTTTATAGACCAACTGCACTTTTTTGTGTCTGTGTCTGTAGTCCCTCTAGTCCTGCTTGACATGGAGCAGCCCAGGCTGCAGTGAGGAAGAGGTGGCTGCTCAGAAAAGCCACCCGAGCCCCCCTGGTGTCAGCACACAGAGGGGCAGGAGACAGCAAAGTGGTGACTGTGATGTGAATGCTGTGCTCAGCAAGGATGGTTCGTGTCTTTCACAACACTTGGAGCTCTGGCAGGTGAGGCTACCACACCTATCACAGCCCAGCTGCTGTGATGGAGGAACTTTAGGGTTTTGCCAAGGGAAGAACAGCTTATTCTCTAAATTGTTGGGATTTTCTTATAAAAGATTAATGAGGTGTTGGTCCTATATGCATTTAGTCACTCGTTTTGCAACAGCTAAAACATCAGCAATAACTTGACCATCTTTGTGATCTTTCATGTGAGTTATATTACTCACTTCCCACTTTGGGGAAGAAAGGGAAAGGGGTGACAGGATGCTTTGCTTCAAGCCTGCATTTCATTTAACTTCTGCTGTACTGCTTTTCCTCCAGATTAGGAAACAATTTTATTCCAGACCCAGTCATTAGACTTTCTTGAGAAAACTGTTTATAGAGAAATGGTTAAGAGATCAGGATGTTTCTTTACAAGGTCTTGTGCAATCCAGAGTGAAAAGTCCTTTGCTTGTATGCTAGCAGAGGTTCTTCTTTGAAGCACCATCATTGGTAGGCAAAGAATGAAATTACCTAGACAGAAGCAAAGCAGAAGTGGCAACAAAGATGGTCATTCATAACATAGCCCATGGATTCCAGGGAAATAAGTCTGTTCAGGGGAATCTCAGCTAATTCACATTACTTGTCTTTTTTACTGTGTGAAGCAGCAGATTTCTCTGGGCAGTGCAGCGAGGGTGCAGGGGAGAGAACAAAGAGCAGCAGGCAGTGAGAATGTGACACCATCCCTTCCCACGTTGCTGTGGGCTGCAGCTCTGCTGGCTGGATGTTATTTTAGTGGCTGTGCCTCCCTCCCTTGCCGTCCCAGGCCCGGGAGCCGCGGCTCTGACGCCCGGTGAGCCCGAGGCTTATTCATGTTCAGGAATGGGAGGGTCAGGGCCATCGACACACACCAGCATCCTGCTGCCTATTATTTCCTGCCAGCCCTGGCGTTGCACCAAGCCCTAACATGACAGGTGGATGGAGTTCACAAGGAAATCATGTCATGGGCCAGTTTTCCAGGAAAGCTGTTAACTCTATTCACAAACCCAGGCCTTCAGATGGAAAGGGAACGTGGCTGAGAAGAGGCGGTGAAGGGCGGCTCTGCTGTTATTTATGTTTTTCTCATAGATTATTTGCTGGCATCTCTTGCTGCAGCACAGAAATCTTTACCTCTGCACAGTGCCTACACCTTCAAGTGTAGACTGGCCTTTTAACTTAAAAAACCATGGGGACACTGTCTCTGCAAATCCCATGTGGGCATTCGATGCCAGTCAGGCTGCAAAATATGGTGAAAGAATCTGCTTTTTGCTGAGCTAAATGCTTCCTGGGAAACAGAAAATAAATATGAGGTGAGGACCTAAGACCGATATGAACCTGGGGACTTCAAACATTTTGTAAGAATGAAACTGAGGATAAACCAGGATGTATCAGAAACAAGACTTACATATTTTTAAAAGTCTCCATCAACAAGGCACATTTACTATTCTTCCATTACTCTGTGCAGTGTCCACCATCTGAAGTTGTATGTTCTTCTCTTTCTTTCCTCTTTTTCTGTTTTTAAAATTTAATAATTTTGCTATTAGTACAGAAAGCACAGAAGAAGAGTTAAGAGGAAAAGCAATCAATGCAAAAGAAGTGCTTTTCAAAATTGCCATATTTGCTACAAATGCAAATTTTAGGATGCACAGAGTCAGGACAATAGGACTCCAACTAGCTGCTCACAAGAGGAAGGAGTAGGTCCTGTGTCATGTTAATAGTGACATCAACAACCTGAATAAAAGCCAAAAATTCAAGTAGATTTTGCAGTTTAAGACCATTGTTCTCCCACATGGTTTAGCCTGTAAGATTTAGTCTAAACATGGATTTCTGCCAGAATTTATAGTTCTCACATCATACAGTGCAGTTCTTGATATGTAATGTACTTCAGTATATAAAAGCCCTTCATGACTGGCAAATATTTACATTGATATAGCTAAAATGTCATATTAGCTACAGACAACAAAAGTATTGGAAATATAAAAGCAAAAAATATATTTGCCAATGCTCAGAGGTACTGGTAATATCTATGCAAAGTGATGGCTGCCAATATTGTTCTGCTCTTTTTATTTTGCAGCCCATTGTAAAAACAAATTAGGTGATACCTGCTAATAATATGCACCAACTTCCACCTCAGATATCAAAGGAGCAGTAACCCTGGATTTGAGTCTGGAGAAGCCAAGCTGAGGCAGGAACACGGGATATTCCAGAGCTTGTTCCTGGCCTGGCTCTTCCGGATGCTGATGAGCCTCGGGCCTCTCTTCGTTCCACACTCGGAGCTGGTTCCTGTTCTCTGGAGCTGCAGTGATACTGCACATTTGGTGTTTGGTAACAGGAGCTCTCCCAAGTGTCCGTGGCAGAGAAACTTAATTCTTGACACAGGTCCATGAAACTAACCTTCCTTTCTCTCTTTCTCTCTCTTTTTTTTTTTTTTAACTTGGAAAATTATGGTATTAGAGCCAGAGTCACGTACAAAACACAACACGTGAAATGACTGGGGAGTTGTAAATTGGGCGTTTTGACTTGAACAAAATCTAAGCATTGTCATACCAATCTGATTATTATTTTAAAATACTGTCCCAGGCTATAACTGTCTTTGTGTACAATAGCAATACAGGGTGTAGTTACAGACACAATTTCCTGTGCTTAGGTTTTGCAATTATTATTTAAGATCACTGTAACATTTGCCCGGAGCACCAGCGCAATTCCTCTATTAGATAATTTTCTATCCTTGTGAGGGCAGTTTTGCTTGTGCAGTGCTGCCAGGGCTTTCAGGAAGGGATAGACAAGTAATTGTGACAATAATAATTTGCACCAGCTCCCACCCAGCCTCTCCCAGGACTGAAACACCATTTGTGTCATTCAAAGCCTTTTCACACCAGAAGGGAAGGTGTTTCTGAAGAGGAAAGTCACTTTGATCTCCACAGGGCTGCATCCTTCTGCTTCTCAGATTCCCATGAGAAACACCAAACAGCAATCAAGGGGTTCCAGTTGGCATTGCAGCAAAGACTTGGTGCACTGCAGCACCCAGGCATGAAACCCCAAATCAATCCAGATTAGGTCACGGAGTTCAAAATTTGAAGCAGAAATTCTGGTTGGGCTTTAAGGGCTGAAAAGGATGTGCTGTTCCTGGGTGTGTAGAGAGAGAGAGAGAGGATAATAACGAAAATATCTGAAATAAATAGATTTTCAAGAAGAAAAAAGCATGAGACATGGGTAGGATGTCATTGCTGCTCAGTCAGAAAAGATGCTACTACTGCTTCAGACTGGCCCAAATTCAATGCAAATGAATGATGGGGGAAAATCAATTCCTAAGGCCATGTGAGCACTCAGCAATGAAACCCTTGAAAACATCTTCAGCAGCCTAAAAATCTCTGCCTGAACTGCTCACAACTTCTGCTTTGCTCCTGCAGGACACCAGGATCAGGGGCTGGGATTCTCCCCCAAAAAATTACTGGTTTGCTCCTCTGAATGAAGGACAAATAAGCCTGACTTCGTGCACAGCCTTTTATTTGCTGCTTGGGATGAAGATGCTTGTGCATGTACCTCATCTCTAAGGAACACAGACAGTGCTGCTGAGCTCAGCAGCCCCTCTCACCCAGAGGCCTCCCAGCATATCCAGTTAGGTGGTTTTGAGGAGACCACGGTGTGCCTGAAGCTTTGCTGTGCCAGGGATCACATCCAGGGTCACTGCAATGTGTCTGTCTCTGCACACAGGCTGGGTAATGCCCAGGTGCCCACAGTTAGCAAGGCAGAGGGTGATCCAGGAACTCTGCTGTGTCCTTGCCTAAGCACTGCAAAAGTCAAAGAGGGCAGAGATAAGGAAAGGGAAATCATCTCTAGTAGTAGCAGAGCAATTCTTACTCGCTCCTATTCACCCTTCCTGAAAAAACTGCTCCAAAACCCCCATTGTCTCCATTCCACTGAGTTTGGCTTTTCTTTTTTGACTTGGAGCTGAGCCTCACCTTGTACCTCTACCTTCCTTTCACAGCAAGCTCAGCTGTACCACAGTGATGGCCAAAGGAGGAGCCATGTGTGGGAATGGCTTCTGGAGAGGGCAGTGGGCAGCTCCTGCTCTAGGCTCAGCCTAGGAACCATGGAGCCAAGCTGCCATACACTTAGTGGAAATCACTGCATCTCCACAGCCCCCGCAGTTCTCTCCTCAGCAGCCCCCAAAATTCCACTGATGAAAAAAGAAATGGGGAGGGGAAAGAAGAAGTCAGAAAAACTATTGTTCCCAGGGAGGGAAAAAGATGAACAGCTCTATTTAGCTTCTCCAGCTTTGCTGATGTCAATCACTTCTCTCATTTTAAACAGGAAAGACACCACTTTAGTCCACCTGTTCCATTATTTATCATGCTATGTGTTTCCCATGAATTGTCACTCATGCAAAACCTGTACATCGTAAGGGGACACCCTAATATTTTTAATGACCTTAAGCAAAGTGATTGACACTAGACACCGGTGTCAGATGTTCTGGTGACGCAACATGTTCTCCTAGCAGCAGGAAAGCTTCCTGCCGTGATTAAGTGAGGGCTATGGAAGTGCTAAAATGTGTTGTCAGCTTTCCTCTGATGCAAGTGATTTTATTATAGCGTCTGGTAACCATGGAGTGTGGCAACGCAAATACTGACCCCAAACATCCCCTCCTGCACATATAGCTCGCTCTATTTAAAACACAAGGTGCAGCTTGCAAATCCAGGGATAAGTTATGGATGTAACAATCTCAAACCATGGAGGGCAGAGGAAATGGTGGCACCTAAGCCAGAACTCCTGGGTGGTTTCAGCAGGAGAAGTACAGGGATCCAGGATGAGCTGCAGAAGGAAGCCCCTGCAGCACCTCTTTGGCAGTGGGCTCTGCAGCAGCATCACCAAAACTGTCCCTGCTGCCAGAGGCTCTGAGGGCAAAGAGAAGGCACAGGCCTGTCTCACCTTGGTAGTAGAAAGCAAAAATCACACCCAGCCCTTTTGAGTCTGGAGAAAGTAAGGTGGAAAATAAAAGAGTAAAATAGAAAGAGGGCTCCATGCAGCCCCTCTGCCTTCTCATACACATCGGGGTGGAAACCTGTGACTTAGCACCACATGTCCTTCAAGAAGGAGAAATCATGTTCTGGTTTGCTTCAATTTGGGACAAGTCTCTCAATGATCCATTAACTGAGAAAAGCTGGAAGACCTCTGCAACACAAAGTTACAGAATCAACACCTCAGCCACAAGCAGGGGACACCTGGCACCTGCTTTTCATGAAGATTTGTAATCCCAAAGCTCAGTCAGCAAACACTGCACATAGCTTTGCTTCCACAAGTTATTATTAATAGTTATGTCTCAAACTGACTGTGACAGAGAGTGTCTGCAGAACTGTCTGCTATGATTTTTCAATAACAGAGCTGTTAATCAAGCTGCAGAGGGTTGGACTATCAAACCAAAGTCCACAGGTTGGAGAGGTTTTTGTAAGAGATCAGCAGTACATGTGCTCACAGTTATTGTCACAGGGGTTGTACTACAAAAATAGAAATATAAAGTAGCCAGAATTGAAGATACAAGCTATCTTGATAGCAATAAAGAAATATTTTCTAAAGGACAAACAGCAGTGGTTATTATTTTAATGAAATTTATTTTTTTATTTTATAGCAAAATAATCAAAAGTGCTAAACCCGACCACTTTAATTTACAAAAAAGTCTCATGTTTTAAGCTATGATCATACCTTGTTATTTAGGTTAAACAACATAATTACACATTTCTACTGATTTCTATTCAATAGTGAAACAAAATCAATATTAGTTAGTTTAAAAAAGGGGGAAAGTACCACAAGTATTGGGAGGGGGAAGTTACATAAAATATAAAAATCAGCTTATTGAGAAATTTTCAATGTGTTCTTATTGCTTGTTTTAAATTTTTTTTTTTTTTTAGCTACAGTTTAAGTCCCAGATACTCTGGCCATAAGCTTGTAGTCACTTCAAATGCTATGACTTCTCCCTTGGTCAAATGTCAGTGTTTTAAGGAGACCTCTGGCATTTCAAGTCAATTCAAATTATTTTCTCAGTTCCCACACATTCCCTTTCCAACACGATCAGCATGTTGGAGAACACAGTTAGGATGGTTGCAGTTATGTGACACGGTTTTCTGTGAAGGAAAAATGGGTTTTCCTCTGTCTTGGAAAGAATCACTACCAAGTCTGCAGTACAAAATATATTGAGAGCACTTGCAGAGTTGCTACAAGTATTTCTTAATCCCTTCCATTTTCATTTCAGTTTGTTTCCACAGTTAAATTAAAACCTGCAATCTCTCCTACTGATAAATAGGCAAGTTGACTTACAAAGGCTCTGCCTTCTGTCCAGCCTTCTCTTGGCTGCCTTTAACCGAACAAGGTTCGCTGGTTCGCCACGAGCGCTGTCTGGCTCTCCCGCCTCTTTGCTTTCTTCTTGTGCTGCCTGATCTTCCAGCACACGGCGCTGGAAGCCAGCAGAACGAGTCCTGAGGACAAGAGGACCAGCCCGAAGACAGAGATGATGGATCCATGGGAGTTGAAGATGTACGCCACGGCAGTGACCACGACGCCGGCTATCAGGATGACCACGCCGAAGGGAATGGTGCAGCGGTAGCAGGAGAGCTCTGCTCCCCCCGTGGCTGCCGTCAGCTGGCACTCACTGACCAGAGGAATGGTGGTTATCACACAGTCATTGTTGTTACTCTTCTCTGGGGGTACAGAATCGGGGTGCTTTGGGGTGCCCAGGATCTCTTTGATGGGTTCGTTCGTCATCTTGGTTGTCTTGACTTGGCCCGTTCTTAGGCTAGAGCAGGCTCTGCTGAGCTCGTGCTGCACTGTGGAGAGAAGAGCATGAGTTCAACCAGTAATTACCAATTATTTATAATACAGATGGGGACACAGAAGTATCCCCTTGGGATCACAACCAACCAGATATTCAGACCCCACAAGGATTTTTGCACAAGATCAACAGTGACACGACTGATTGTGAAGGATCTGAATCACTTCTTGCAGTCAACAATATGTGTGTAAGTTCTGGAAATAACAGAGTCACAGACCAAGACAGAAACCAACATTAAAGTGTTGTGGGCCAAATCCTACATTAAGTTACGTCCTAAAGTCAGTATTTCTGGACATAATTTAGATTTCAATGGCATTACATTTTCCCACAAAGAGGTGAAGTTCACACACTGTTTTGATTTTTGCTCACACACTTTTCACACAGTTACTTTATTCACCCACACACAATACATTACACAGATGTGCTCCACTGCACATCACAATAACATGGTCAAGTACTAGCCCAGCAAAAACCAGGATGAACAGTGAGTTCTTTCTCAGTGCAAGGTGTAGACGTGGGGGGAGTGTGGATGCAAACAGATTCCCACACTCGGCTCAGCTCAAGGCTGATGAACCTCCAGTTACAGCAATATCAATGCCAGACTGACAGCTTGCCATTTACACTGGCTTCATGCAAAAGCAACAGGTCTCTTGTAAATCCATGAAATTACATCCCTGCTACTGTGGGAGGTAGATTTACCATCATATTCACTCATCTCAGATACAGCAGGTTGTTTTCCTCCTGTTTCCAGACCGTAAACACACTCTCAGTCCAGATAGCATGCACAGTTTGCATCTGCACAGGACACAAATACCTTCTGGCTCTGGGCCCAGGGAATAATCAGAGTCCACCTGCTCAGAGCAAGAGGAGCCCATAGGTCTCCCCCATTCCAGAGCTCAGCCTTGTGTCCGGGGCTCTGGTGATGTGGGGTGACTCTGGGGCCTGCAGTGAGCTCTGCCAACACCGAGGTGTCACAGATGTGCTGTCCTGGACCCAGCTCAGTGCACCCCAACACACGCTCCAGAGACTGGGACACTGGGAACCACTGGGGAACCACTGGGGAACCACGGGCTGTCCTGCTGTGAGCAGCTCCCAGGACTCCTCCACCACCCTGGCGTGGGCTGTGCCGCTTTTGCTCTCATGAGCAGCACGATATGCAGCTCAGAGAACAAGGAAGAGCGTTGGCAATGCAGTAATGCTTTTATCACTTTTATCACCTTCACATCTGTGACTAGGAAGTTAATTGCCAGATACTAGTATTCTCCTTTTCCTTTCCCACCACTCCACCCTTGTTGCTAAGATATATTCGCTCATTGTGGAGAGCCCTTGGTTTTATATCTCAGTACCTCCTATAACCGACTGCGGGTTTTACAACAAAGAGGATTTCACTCTTTTGAAAAAAACACAGGCACAGACAGGCTAAATGCTGGATATAGTCAGAGTGTTTGTATACAAAGTCCTCTTGAATGCTTAAGAGAGAAGGAAAGCTTTGCTTTGCCAAAGATCTGCTTTGCCAAAGCTTTTGTTCTACTGCTCTGGGGAAGGTGCTCAGCTCCCTGCTGTACTGCTGTGCAGAGCTGCCTGTGGGCTCAGCCCTGTCCCTGCTGAGCACACCCAAGCACACACAGTGACTGCCCAAGAGGCAACAGGCACACACTGAAACACTCTGATCATCAGGAAAAACTTTTATACTGTGAGGGTAACTGAGCACAGGAACCCAGTGAAGTTTTGGAGTCCACCCTTGAGATAATCCAAAGTGATCTGCACAGTCGTGGGCAACATTTCCTAGGTGCTGAGCAATAGGGGGTTAGAAGTTCCTTCTAACCATGACTATTCAATGATTCTGCCTGTTTCTGTGAGAGTACTCAGTATCTCCAAGGGCAGGAAAGGGATTTGTCCAGTGCTTATCAGACAAAGCAAATATATCTGTGCTGATACCTCAGATATCCTAAATTCTCCTAGGTTCGGTAGCTTTGTTCTTTGAATCATAATGCATGGTTAAATGCCTATTAAATCGGACAGAAAGAGCCCAGGAAAGCCATGGGTTTGCTCTTGAGTGTCATTAATTTGTTCCCATGTGGATCTGAGCCCACATTCTGCGTTTTCAATAATGACTGACACAGCAGAGAGACATACACTGGTGCCATTATGTTGCCTGTTCCCATGTGGATCTGATCATTCTGCATTTTCAATAATCACTGACACAGCAGAGAGACATACACTGGTGCCATTATGTTGCTGCATTACTTATCCATGAAACGTTACAGAAGTACAGCATAACATAAGAATGTGGTCCCCAAATGTCACCTTTTTGTGATCTTATCATTCAGTTAGTATAACATTTTATTAACAAATTTGAGGGAGGAAAAAATTTAAATATTTTGCATATAAAAGGCGTATTGGCTCAAATACACTGTAATAACTATTCAAAAGTCCAAAGTACTCTAACAGTCACTGAAATAGGGAAAGTGCCAAATAACTTGAAAAAGCCCATAATAAGCATTATTATTCTGAAAAATTTTAACCTGTAAAATCAAAATGTATTTACTCCTCTCTAAAGTCCTTCTCCCTCTACTTCAGCTACATCTTCAATGAGCATTAAATTCTCCTAGACCTCTTGTACGGAGATTTGTGAAGAAAGGAGATATATTTGTACAGTCAAATCTAACAGGAATTTAAAAAATTCTAATCTATAATAATTAAGTCAATGGCAATCTGTTGATTTCTGAGGAGCACTTTTTTTTTTTTTTCAAATCTAACAGGAATTTTAAAAAAGTCGAATCCATAATAATTAAGTCAATGGCAATCTGTTTATTTCTGAGGAGCACAGTTTTTTTCTAGAATAGGATATAAGAAGGCAGGCATTCATTTAAAACAAATAAACAACCCTCTACTGAAATGCTATTAAATTAAATAAACAACAGAACCTATCTGAAGTGTGAGCAAAGGTATCTAGCCCTAGAAAAAAGGGCACTGGATCCTCATTGCCAGCAAAGTCACTTCTGACTTAAGCCAACAGGTGATTTGGTTCAAGTTTCAGGGTAAGAAATTTAGGCAAAGATACCCAGCAACACCAGCATCCTCTCACTAATCATACCACAAGCACTATCTTAAGGAGCTGCTTTGAGTTGGAGGAAGAATGTGCTTCTGTGGCAATCTGTGGCTAACCCTGGGTAAAGGGGAGAGGAAAATTTTAGCCACTAATAAGGGTAAATTTAGATTTATCAAAAAGACATTAAATCCATCAGCATGCACACCTACCAGATCCAGGAGAAATCCATGGTAAAAGAGTGCTGAAGATGTCTTATGTGGCAATTCAAGGCAGAAAGAGCTGCTCCAGTCTTTGAAGCATCAGATATTGCTGAATGATGAACTGGAGGTGACAATATTCTAGCATGGAAGTTTCCTACAAGAAAAGTTGTTGGATATTTATTAGCTTCTTAAGAATAAAAGTCATGAGTGTAAAGCTTCTGCTGTGGGCTGACTCCTGCTCCTAACCTGACCAAAGCAGGAGATGTTCTCCCTCCTGCCCTCCTAGTGGCTTCTGCCTCTTTTCTTGGAAGCAGCCACCCATTTCTGGCCCAGTGTAACATTTTCCTTTGATGATGTGACATCCCAGCAGTGAGTACATTAACTCAGTCAAGTCTCCCAGAAAGAGCCAGACAGGAAAAGGCAATACACAAGAATAAACAAATAATAATAGATAAAAATCTTATTTAACCTAATTTCTATTGCTCACTTCACCTGTATGAATAATGATTCAGAATACATGGGAGTTTGTCTCTTCTATGAGTCAAGTTTCTTTGAGCAAATCACTCCATCTCCCTGCTCCTCAGATTTCCTAGCTGTGAACTGACTGTGACAACACACTTACCACTAAAAAAACTGTTAGATCTCTCCCACTATAAGAAAACCTAAGTAATATAATCCCAAAAACTCAGAATAAAAAAAGGCAGACTTACACACTCCAAGAACTCTCTGTAATAAAAGCAAGTCCGCAATATTTACTATTGTTAATTTCTGTTGTTGGATTTTTAAAAACAAGATTTGTAACTCCAAGAGGGACAAGGCAGACGCTGCAGCGGGGCAGTGACGACTCTGCAGAAAGCAGAGTGATGGAAACTGTTATCAACTGCAGAAACAGCTGTGAAATCACCAGGCAGCTGGGTAAAACTCACGAAGCAGCAGATACATGTTGCTAATCTTATTTGACACCCTTTCTAGAAGTGCGTGATCATGGAAGATGATTTCAGCATGGAAGCAGGAGTCCTAAGGGGGGATGAGAGTAAATTCATGCGAGTAAGTTTGTATAATGATAAACTTTAAGGGTTTTTCTGTTTTTAAGTTATTTAGACCCTGCTAACATTTCACAAACATTTACAGGCACAAACTGCTGCTGTTCTCCAGAAGATCCTTGGAATAAGCCTGTGCCATTGCCAAAGTATATTTAGCTGATTGTTGAAGTTAGCTAATTATAAAGAAGTCTACTTGTTTATCTCATTGATTATATTCTTTTCCACAGGACCTAGCAATTAGTTTAACTTTCTGAAAAGTTTGGAGGCAAATGCAGAAAAAAAATCACAACTTCAGATAAATGATCTAGATTTCATTAAAACAAATGCAGACCTCTGAAATATGCTTGCAGTCAACTTCTACTTGGATTACAGCAAGGTTACATTTGTTTGAAAGCTCTTCCCAGCGCAATTGTGCCCCCTAAGCCACTCTGTCAGCATCTTGCTTGAAAAAAATTAATTGCTCCTCAGTTATTTGTTTGCATTTATCCCTGATTGCACACAGTTTAGATATTTTTATTTTAAATTAATGTCTTTATAAAAAATTCTGACAGAGCAACTTCTTAGAGATGAAATTTCTTCCCTTCTCCTTGCCCCTCTCACCACAAAACTGAGAAGCAGAAACACATGAGATCTGTACATGAAGCTTCCAGCGTTTTCACTCGGAATCATTTCAATGTGGTGCTCTCTCAGGAGGCTTCCCACATATGGAGTATCTCTGTGCAAGGGCAAAGAGCCACTACAACCCTTTCTTCTTTTTCATATTTTACTTATAACCAGTGGGACACATTTGAGCTTTCCGCCTTCAAGCTCTGGACCAGATTCTCTCTATCTTACACAATACTTCAGGCACCTTTTTTTGCTTAGGTAAAATCCTAATGAATCATAATGCACACACTTCACACTATGGCTATGCATTGAAGTGACTACGGCGAATAGCCTAAGGAGTCCCTCTGTCCCGAGAGGAGAGCCTGAGTTCACTCAGAATTCAACAGACTGCAGTAATCCTCAACACAATCCCGCAGCTCTGCCCCAGGTGAACACTCCTGGAAATACACAACCAGACTTTGTATTTACAAAACTCCATGCCCTGAGCTACAGAGGCAGATAACACATTGTCTCCAAACCAGCTGCCTCGGGATGCAGTAAGTTTCTCTCACCAAGTCCTCAAGTAAAATCATGAACAGATTTAAACTCTCGCACCTTTTTCGTTTTCCCGACATAGCCGGGGCGTAGGATGGGATCCAACCCAACCCCTCCACAAACCAACTGCAAAACTTCCAAACGCGCCTGCTGCACTCCACGCACACACCTGGGCTACAACCCTCCGTGTCACGCGTGTCCCCGAGCCCCTCTGCAGGAGAGCAGAGAGGCGAGCAGGCGGGGAAAGCCCTGCGCACGTACAGCCCCGCGGTACGGGGAGGCAGCGCTCCGTGGGACACCGACCGGCACCGGGAGCGGCTCCGACTGCCGAGCCCGGCTGCTGCAAGCGGGGACAGCCCGTGCCGGAGCGGAGCAGCCGCGGCCGCCCCGGGACCGGGCACGGCAGCCAGAGCCCCGGGGGCACCGGGAGCCAGAGCACCGCGGATACCGGCAGCCCCATGAGTACCGGGTGTCAGAGCCCCGGGGGCACCGGGAGCCGGGCACGGGAGCCAGAGCCCCGCGGGCACCGCGGCTCCGGGGCTGCCAGCGAGCTGAGCCGTGCCAGTCCATGCCACAGACTGGGCCAGTGTGCCACAGCATGGCACATAGCGAGCGGGGCCGAGCGAAGCCGAGCCGTGCCTTACCTCCCGGCCGCCGGGCGGGACTGCGGCGGCCACCAGCCCGCAGCCAGCATAAGAGGGGATGCAGCTCGCCCGCACAAGGGACTGTAAACAAAGTTCTCGATGAGAGCGAAACAATTAAGGGACCGGAGCAAATTCAGCGGCGGGCGGGGCGGCGGCGGGCCGGTGCCGGGGGCGGGCAGGGAGTCCGGCAGCGCCGGGCTGGGCCGGCCGCCTCCAGCAGCCTCTCTGCCAGCCTACATCCCCCTCTGCCATCCTCCAGCCCCTCTGCCCTCCCGCAGCCTCTTCCTCTCTCCAGCCCCTCTGCCATCTTCCAGCCCCCTCTGCCATTCCGCAGCCCCCTCTGCCACCCTCCAGCTCCCTCTGCCCGCTCGCAGCCCGGCCGGGGATGCGCACGGCCGGGACAGCGCCAGGGGAGCTCCGCACCGCGCCCTGCCCGCGGCAGCTCTCACACACACGGGGCCTGAGCCCCTGTGCCCTCCAGCAGCCTCTCTGCCAGCCTACAACCCCCTCTGCCATCCTCCAGCCCCTCTGCCCTCCCGCAGCCTCTTCCTCTCTCCAGCCCCCTCTGCCATCCTCCAGCCCCCCTGCCACCCTCCAGCCCCTCTGTCACCCTCCAGCCCCCTCTGCCCTCCTCCACCCCCTCTGCCCTCCCGCAGCCCTTTCCTCTCTCCAGCCCCTGTGCCCTCCTGCGCCCCCAGCCCCGTGCCGGCTGTTCGGCCACATCCCGGCTGCAGCAGTGTGGCTGAGGGTCAGTCCCTGTCCTGAGCTCGCTGGATGGCCCTGCTGGGTCACTTGAAAGCACAGTCACTGCTGAAATTCAGATGAACCCCTAGCTCAACTGCTCAGGAATTAAAGGAGGAGGAATATGGCTTTGGATGGCATTCTTAAAGGATAAAGTTTTATATATCATTTACAAATATTTTAACCGGCTTTTCTAATCTTTAATTACTCATTTCTGCAGCACATCAAATACTACAGGGGTTTGGAGAGGATGGGTGTGGGTGTGTGTTAATTTTTTACCATGATTTCTGTTACTTCAGACAAAAAGCAGACAAATTATGCTTTTAAGTCTTGTAAAAGGACATGCTTGAATTTTGCAGTTAAGCTCAACCAAAGTTTATATTTAAAATACACTATTTTATCAATGATTGATAAAAGAACAGTGCACCAGATGTATTTAATCAGCCACTCTGTCTCTGAAGGCATGCATGTACTTTTGACTCCCAGGGTGAAATCCTGGCCTCACAGAAATTAATGGTAAAACTTCCATCAACTTCAGAGTGGCCAGGATTTCATTCTGTGTATTGTTAAGAACTGCCCAGTGATGGAGACCCTGCCAAGGGTTCATCTCCTCCAGACAAATCAACCAGGTTCTGGAAAAGCTCCACAGCTTTATGCAAGTACTGTCAATTTTTCCCCCTATGTGCTGGTGCTCCCATCAAATACACCAGCATTTGAGCAGAAATGATAAACAAACTGGATCTGAGGGGAACTCCATCAGGCAGGATCTCTCTGGTCCTTCCCAATGCAGGCAGCCATGTCTGTAATATCTTTATTAGACTTGAAAAGTTCCACCTCAACAACAGCCAGGTTTCCCACTCCTCCTGTTGGAGACCACAACCCTTACCTTGTTTTCAGCTGAATGGGTTAATAGACAATTATACAAGGAGAAGTAAACCTTTGGCTGAAGCAGCTACTCTCTCTTTTAGAGAGTAATTAACTCTCTAATGCCCTAAGAAGCTGAAATTAAACTCTCTCGGGCTTCTTTTCAATTATTTTTTGAGATGTCTTACCAACTTCTTCCATGGAAGTGCAAGTATTTTCCTGGCCTACTAGAAATACTAACAATTCATAATTTTCTTCTGATTTTCCAGGACGTCTGGTTTTTTCTCCAGTATCAGTTTCATTTTTCACTTTATATCAGAAATTCTTGCTGTTTGCACATGTGTGCATGACCTAAATTTCACCCCATTCCTGTTACATCAGTTCCTCTCTAGTCCTTCCAGTCTAGTATTTGGTATTTGGTCCTCCTATGTTGACAGAGAACCTCCCTCTCTGGCTTACACCATCCACAGCTCCACTAGTACATTCTTATTTTTTCATGCCAACTTCATTACTGAAAGTATTACATAAAATACGGAAAGTTTTACATAAGATATCTCATGAAACTGATTTTTTAGGAGCTATTCTAATACACATGAACAAGCACTGAAGCTGGGCTTAGAATTCATGTTTCTGTACAAATAAATGCCCTAACAACAGGCAAAAAAATCACACACTCTGCTAGACCTCATGCAATTCTTATTTCTTGCTGTGAAGCAATAAAAAGTGATGGGAACGAGGTCCCCTCTAGCGCTGAGAGATCAGTGTGCTCTCCCCAGAAGGATGGGTTTGTAGCACTGAAGGGTTTAAAACAACTTAGGCACCAGCCCTCTGGCCTTTCAGAAAAAGGGATGACTGACTACCTGTGCCTTTTAAGGTCCTGCTGTGTTCTGAGCACGGCTCTCCAAGGATGTAAGGAAAGAAGGACCAGACACACCCGGAGCAGTTCGGCACCTGTAGAAATTCAGTGCAAACAGCTGAGGAAACTTCAGGGCTGAGCAACAGCTGCAGTGAGGGGTTACAGGTTCACACTTTTGGACTGCCAGGCTTCAGTGATACACAGCTCCCCTTTAGGACCTGCCCTAAATGACAAAATCTCCTCCCAGGGGCCTAAACACAGCTGCTTAGAGGGAAGTGCAGCCCCAAAGCTGGGATGATAAGCAAGAAGTGTGTGTGATTCTGGAACTCATGGCGCCCACTGAGAGAGCAGTTTTGCTCCTAAATTGAGCAATGCTGTTGCTCTGCTGACTGAAACACACTTGCAATACTTCATGGCTTCCTCTGAGTTTCTAACAGTCTCCTGGGCCTTAACAGCACAGCAAACAGTGACTCACTAATCTGGCAAAGTACAACCATTGTAGGCTCCCTATTCACTTAGTTTTTCTTACCTTTCCCCTAACCCACCACTGAATTTTCCTTTTATTTTATCCCCAATCTCACACACGGACACAACATCAGTTTACTGCATTTTCTGAAACTTTCAGAAAGTGCCCTTTCAACGTGTTCCACATATTATAAATTGTCCTTACCATGCATTGCAGTGTGTGTGTTTTGTGATGAGGAATGGAGTCCAAAAGGAGCCCAAAGCCAGTTAAGCCAGAGATGCAAATAATGTCACATAAAATGCTATAGCTCCCCTCTCATTAACACAGTTTACTGCCCAGTTGGTTGATAGCTGTGCAAACCAGGCACTCTGTGGGTAATCAGGCTCATGAAATGGATGTGCTTATAACGACTGTGAGAAACCTCTTTGGTGGCTGGGAATATGGAAAGGAATTTTCTTTGAACTCCATTAGGTCCTACTTGTGCTTTGGTCAACATCAGTTATCCTGCTGTGCATGTGAACTTTGTTATTGCCTTGCCTGACTTTCACTTAATCTTCCTGCAGTGCTGAAGAAGACAGGATATCTGGAACTGAAAACAATTATTCTTATCTCCTACTGCTTTCATAATTACATGAAGTTCCCATTTGAAGGCTGCATTCCTTGTGTGGACATGTGCTTTTAATTAGCAGAGGGATGCATCACACCACCAGAAGCCAATTCCTCAACCTTGCATAAGTTGGTTACAGAACCTCTGAATCTTTGGCCACCGTGGCAGCTTTCTGGCCAAGCTGGGGGAAGCGTGGGAGCAAACTCCAGGCACTGTAATTTCACCATAACCAGGATTTTTATTAGAGACTATTGCAGTAGCATGCAGCAGATTCAGCTGAGATTTAAGTTCAAAATAGGAATGGTCTCTTTTCTTGGTTTTCCACTTGCACTGAGTCACCCAAAGAATATACAGGGCTCAAAGGCATGAAGGGAAATGCAGACAAAAAGATGAAAAAGTGACTAGTCCAAGTTAGTGGATAGTGTCAAGAGACATTTGCTTCCTTTCTCAGTAAATAGGGTATAAAGAGCATACACTGTTCCCTCTGCAAATGGTCTGTCTAATAAACATGGAGCATTTCAGCCAGCTGTTATTGACTCGCCAACAGCAGAAAGAAACTTATGAGTTCTAAACTAAACTATACAAGCCACTGGCTGAATTACTTCCTGTCTGATGAGTCTTTGTGTCCTGCTTCACTACAATCCTTAGGACTAAATTTATACACAAGATCTATCTAAAAATACTGCACAAAGTTAAAATCCATAGCTTTTCTCCTACATAACAGAGGACTTCTGTAAAATTTACTACAGTAAGTCAAGTGTCTGACCTAAAGGGTAGTTAAAAAAGGAAAAAAAAGAATCATTGCAGTAAGACCAGTTCTTACTGTTCCCACAAAAGGGAGCTTTTCATATATATCATCTGCTTTAGCATCACCTGCTAAAGGAAATGTTTAGAGATATTTCTACATCCATGTAAACAAGTTAAGAAAGCAGAGGGTGTGGTAGTGATAACCATTTACCAAACCAAGTGAAGATCTAAACAGGCTGTCTTATCTTTTGAATGAGTGATTTTAGGTCATGCAGGTAATGGTGAAATCCCTTCCTTCCTACAGTGAAGTTTAAAATTACGCCTCTTTCCTCAGGGCCAGGTAAATAGGTTGCACCTCTTTATCTCCAGTTTATTTGCACTGGGAGTGTGTTACTTTCCAGAGAAACTGTGGCTAAAAGATGGAAACCAAAAGCCAACATGGCCAAATGAAAGAGATGGGTTCTGACACCAGGAATCCAGCACAATAAATTAACTACCAAAGGTAAAAAAATACTTCATATCAGAAGGCAGAAAAACTGCAGAACTCCAGTTACCCTCTGAATCCTTTTCTATTTGGGTGGAACTCTATTGAAACTAGATACTCCATAGAGAAACAGGCATAGTTTGGGGTTAAATTCAACTCTGTGAAGAAGGCCATTATAAACCAGTATTTAATAGCCACTTATGACATATGACAGCTCAAGCAGTGCATGTTTTGTGCTAGTTCTTTGTTAAAAATCACTCTAGGTGACCCTCCCTGCCTAAATACTTAGGAACAAAAACACATACAAAATATATATAAACATATATAGAATATATAAAATATATAAAGGTTTTGATGTAGCAGACAGGCTATATTTTCTGTGTACTCTAAAAATGTTGAAAAAACAAGATTTCCCTTTGACTCATACAAGAGAGGAGAATACAGACTGCCTTACACATGCATGGCTGTGATGGGAGATGCTTTTGTTACTTCTCAGCTTTTTGGATGAAGAATTATCTTCTGCAAACTGTAACAGTCATGAAACAATTTGTGAGAAAGGCTTTTACATGATGCAGCCAATAAAGCAACAGCAGCAGAAGCTTATAATTGCTTTGGCTGTGTATACTAGAAATGCAAATATAGAAATTGTATAAATGGTAGGGCAGGACTATTCAGCAGTTTTGCAAAGTTTTTGGAACGCACGGAGTAAAATGGAATTACAGTAGTATATAAATGTCTGCACAGCAGTTGAATTCATCAAAATCCCACATCATCATCTTCAAGAATTGTTCGAAGTGCACCAGTGCCACACAGAGACAGATAGAGGAAAACACAATATAGCTGGGAACATTCTCCCACATATGGACACCCATATCAAAAACAAACACTGGGGCCTGAAAACATCATTGCTGGTTTCACTTCTGGCCACATATGATTTTCTGATGTAGGAGTTGTCCTGTTTCCTGGTTTTGTTCCATGCCACAGAATTCACTGGATTGCACGCCACTGGATTCAGTAACAGAAAGGTTAGGTCTTAGTGGGGAACTCATACAGATTTATTTCCATTCTAAAAAACAGGTGGAAGATTGAGGTACATTAATGCCACTGATAGCCCAAATCAGCAAGTTGCCTTGAGGTATATTTCCCACTCAGAGCAGCAGCTAAATAGAATCATAAAATCACAGAACGGTTTGGATTGGAAGGATCCTTAAAGATCATCCCATCTCATTCCAACACTTTGCCATGGGCAGGGACACCTTCTACTAGACCCGGTGCTAAAAGCCCAGTCCAACCTGTCCTTAAACACCACCAGGGATAAAAGCTAAACCTTCCCATACCAGAAAGTCTGGCTGAAAATCAGGTATGCTAACTACTACACCATAGGGTAACTAACCTGAAGCCTGAGATCACCAAGAATGTAGATCAAGTTATGGGCACTTTTGAAACTCCCCGATTGCCCCTGAATATTTTCACTTGAATGGTATTTGGGTCCCTGTTCCATGTGTGGGACTGGATTTTGCTGTATCCAGGCTGCCTTTGGGTTCATGTTCCCAGCTGGCCCAGCAGTGTTGGGGCAGAGCAGTAGAAAATCAGTCCTGAACTCATCCCAGCCTACAGCCACTACCCAGCTGAGAAGATTCTAAAGGACTTGGGTTCAAACTTCAGCTTTTATCCCTAAGCTTAGGGTAATACATGGAAATACAAGTGATAAATAATAACACTTACGTAAACATACATGAAAACAGAAAATAAACTCTGAGAACAGCTTGTGCTTTCTTAGTAATCACCACTCCTTATTTACCAAGAAAAAAAGGTCACATAGTAATGCCTTTTTTGAAAGCTTTTGTCCCTAGAGTAGCCTTGTGAGATAAATCTCTTTTTCCATGAAAGTGCTGGGGAAACAGGGAGTGGTCAGGCAGCTGAAGCCAACTTACTGATGCCATGTAGACAACCACATAATGCAAAACATTGACCCTAAAATAATAGGTAATATGGAGCTGTGATCACTTCAGTCCTTTTGCACAAACAGGGAGATCGTGTAATCTCACAGGCACGTGCCCTTGCTGCATGCTAAACATCAGTTCTTGACTCACAACTCCTCCTTTTTCATACTAGGTCAAAGTCACCTCTGTGCAAACAAGAGCCACAAGCTCTTTCCATTTCACTGAGCCCTATTTCAGAGAAAGAATGGGACTTAAAAGTGAGACAGAAATCTGGTGAAAGCTTTGCTAAAGTAAAGAAATATTTCTGCAAGAAAAAATAAATTGGTCTCACCTCCAGGCCATTGCCTCATATTCCATTTTAAAGACCAGCTCCTCAGCTGGGTGGGCAGCAGAGCTTCACTCAAGGCAACTTAGCCAAGAAATTACTCATAAGGGATCAGCCACAAGAAATGAATTGCCTTGATATCTGGAGAACCAACTGGCTCACTGAGACCATGCCACTTAAATTGATGTTTAAAGAAAGAACAAAAATAAGCCAAAATATTTATATCTATTATATAAATATTAATAATAATAATACATGTAAGATTACTACAAAAAAAATAAAAGAACTGAAATGTTTGCCTAACAGTCTCAGTGGGAAGGTGAGAGCAGGTGATATATGAGCAGATATTTATTATCGTTACTGACATTATTTTATAAAGATGGTACAGGTCAAGTTCTGGTATCAAATTTACATACTGGGAGGAAGTTTGTGAGAGCCAATCTTGCCTTCTGCCAAAATGCTCTCTCCAAAAGTTTTCTGGACTGTGCAAGGATGAGGGTCAGCCTGTATGTCCAAACCAGTCAGCCAGAAATCCCCATGCTCTGCTTGCAAACCAATTGACTGGAACTGGAGAGGACAGCTGACATAAGTGAACTCTTTGTCAAAGAGCTCAGCCACTCGGCAGGGAAGCTAGAAACACTACATTATTCCAGCCTTGTACAGAGGTTACCACCAAATACACTGGGTGGTGCTGCCAGTCAGTAGGTTTGATGACGTCCCACTGCTCAGAGCTGCTTATTTTATTCTAAAGACACAGTGTTCAGCAGGAAAATCTCACAGGAATTAGAATAATAAAGCTGTAATGAAAACAGATTTACAACTCCTGGGAGAAAACCTGCCACTGCCACATTCTGAAGGCTTTAATGCTTGGCTGAGTGCGATAGGTGGTGTCACTGCAGAGGCCAAGCAAGATGCAAAATGTCCCTGCCAGTGGATTCCTCCTGCCTGGGAGCTCATCCAGTAGAAGTTTTCTGTCCCTTTCCATCTTGTGCAGCCCAGTCTGCCACGGGGCAGGCTGCCCCTCCTCTGTGCCAGGCTGCCTGGGCCTCAGTGTGTGCCAGGGCCACACTCACCTGCCAAGCAGCTCTACAGCCCTTCTGGGTTCTTTATAGAATACTCTCATAGGTACAGTCCATCAGGAAAACTGCCCGTCAAAATGTTCATAGACATACAAAAATACACGCGCCCACAGTGTTCAATCTGTGTCCCTGGGGAGCACCCCAAAGGGCAGGCCCTGGCCATCACACCCACGAGCCTGTCCCCGCTCTGGCACCAGGCTAATGTCACACACGCTCCAAGGCACGACCACCGAGACCCCGCCGAACCCGAGTGCGCACGGAGCGCACCTGCAGGGCAGGGACTCCCCCTGAACCCGCCGGGACCCCCAGCCCGCTGCCCCGGCCCCGCAGGCTCGGCGCGGGCGGTGGTGCCGGGGATGCGGGGCCCACACGGCCCCGCCCGCAGCCGCGCGTTCCCCGCACAGGCCTGGGCTCGGTTTCTGCAGGCTCGCAGCAAGCAGCTTTCCGGGTAATGCCATTAAGTGCTGATGGGAAAGCTGCTGGGCCGCAGTGACCCCGCGGAAGCGAGCTTGTGAGCAGCAGGATGGGGAATTGCCGGGTGTTCCATGTGCCACCCTCCCGAGCCCCCTCGGAGGGGGTTTGTGGTCAGGGGAGCGTGTCCCCAAACATCTCCCGAGCCCCGCCCGTGCCATAGCATCCTCTCTCCAGGTGCCCTCCCCACTTGCTGCCTGTCTCCAGAACTCCCTTCATTGATTTTCCACCCTTTGCCCTCTAAAATCAGGAGGTAGTTCAGAAAGGGTTGGAATGAAATTCTTCCCTTTTCGCGTGACTAACTTCTTTAAAGAACTTCCGTAGTTTAGGAACTGACGTGTGATTGACAGTGTTTCCATTCTGACACAGATTGATTATTCAATACTGACTTCTAAATCCATATATAAATATCCTTTTTTTTTAACTGAGTGATCATACTTTCCTCTCAGCCCCTTCTGGACTTCATGCTGTTCTTTGCATGACAATTTTGTATTTGTATTCTGAGAAATCATTTCAGACATGGTGATGTTAGCAAAAACCAGCAAGCATAGAGGGCTGTGCTAAAGTCACAATGGGATGGGGAAAGCCTCTTTAAAAAACCATCACTTCACAGACCTTGGAATTTTCTTTAGTGAGAAATAGTCCCTGTTTCCAGTGTGAATGTGGCAATGACAAGATGAGCTTATCAGTAGGTGCACACAGCCTCGGTGAGGCTGGGGTGCCTGCCAGGTATCCAGGCAAGAATCAGTGAGTTGATGGAGTTCAGGGTGCTGGGGCTGTTCCTGCTGGAGTGGATGAAGTAGAGGCTTTAGGGTCAGAGCTCAGCCCAGACCTGTACATGCATTATGCAGTGAATGAAGGCAAAGGAACTTTGGGAAGCTGGAGGCTGGATTTAGCCAGGCACATGGGACCAGGGAAGCCCTGGTTTGCTGCAGTGGCTGTGCTGCTGTTGTGTGACCTAAGCTGGTGAGATGGAAAGTATCTCGGGCTTCTCTTTCTCATCCTCTTGTGCTTTTATACAGAAGAATTGTAGAGCTAAAAGAACTATTTGAAACAAACAAAAAAAACCCCCTATTTACAGGTGTCTGTCATTTTTTGGTGTAGTGTACAATGCCCCTGTTTTGTCTTTCAGTTGCTTCAGATTGCTGCAAGAGAAGATGAAGTCTAGAAGTAGGGTCTTTGTTTAAAGTTGTTACTGGAAAAATTAGCTTTTGGCACTTACTGAACTGCAGCTCCCCTGTAGCAGCAGTAGTCCAGGAAGCTGAAAGCAGCAATTATTCTTCCTGTTGCCTTCTCTTTTTGCCTTGCCTTTCCACCTCCTCTGCAGGCTGCAGAAATAGATCTGGGCCTTCCTGTTCAGTGCTGCATTCCAAGTGTAGTGTACAATGCCCCTAGATTGGGCTGGATGAACAGATCACATAGAATGCATGGGACCCTTTCAAGTCCAATCTTATGACTCTTCTGGGAAATAAATCTCCTGTTTTGTCGTTCAGTTGCTTCAGATTGCTGCAAGAGAAGATGAAGTCTAGAAGTAGGGTCTTTGTTTAAAGTTGTTACTGGAAAAATTAGCTTTTGGCACTTACTGAACTGCAGCTCCCCTGTAGCAGCAGTAGTCCAGGAAGCTGAAAGCAGCAATTATTCTTCCTGTTGCCTTCTCTTTTTGCCTTGCCTTTCCACCTCCTCTGCAGGCTGCAGAAATAGATCTGGGCCTTCCTGTTCAGTGCTGCATTCCAGCCAAGCTGATTGACTCTCCTGATGACACGCCTCAGAAAAACAGAAACATGTCACTCTTGTTTTTAACTTTCTTACTGTAAAATGCTGTTTTTCTCGTGAGAATAAAAATGTTGATGCCTCTTAGAAAGATGATGAGTGCGTGGGGTTACACAGATGCTGAATAGTTCAGGTTTGAAGCTAGTGGTTGGTGCTTCAGTGAAGCCAAAGTGAAGATGAGTAGCTTAAGGTTCTTGCTCACATTACTGTTTTCTGGTACTTGAAATCCTCATCTTCTGGCGTTGATTTGTGAAGGTGAGGAAAAGAAAATTCATCTATTCACTAACAAAATGTATAATCCTTCTTTTCCTTTCCTTGGGAATGCTTTGATTTGATTTCTACAATGTAAATATTAAATACTGTCATTGTTTTAATGTAGTCCTGAACTGATACTAACAATGGTACAAACATTGCTCTATAGGCACAGATAGAATGACCATATGTTGAAAGTAACATTAAAGCAGGAGATATCCTGTACCCCACCCCTTCAGTGCAAACAGCTTTCTGAAAGAAAATAACTGGTAAATATTCAAGGCTGATATGAGTGCATTGTATGCAAGCGTGGATGTTGTAAAGCATTCTTGTATCCCAGCCTGATGTGTAAGCATAACTAACTTGCCACAGGAATGTAATGCTTCTGGTAAACCTCAGTGTGGGCAGGATTTAGTCCACACTGACCGCTGGAGATGAAAAGGGGACTGTGTTTGTGAAGAAACACGCTCCCTCTGGAACTCCTGATGAAGTAGAAGGGTACTGGTGTAAGGGAAGGAACAGCCATTGTGCAGGGCAGGTCAGCCTGGCTGGATTTACACTTTCATGTATAGATCAAAACGTTGAAAGGTTAAAGACTGAATCTTATGTTGTTTTCTGAGCACTTGCTTTCACAGCTCTTGAGCATATTTGTAATTTGTGCCCCACCTAACTTCCTTCAGCTGTTCTCCCTGATGCAGAGTGCTTCCCTTTCCTGTGTGACTTTTCCTCTCTTCATTCTGTTTCCACAGCAATCAGGACTTTATGAATATAAAATCTTTGGTGGTCTTGCTGACGTTCCCCCAAAATTGTGTGTAGATGTCTACATGGACTTGGATTTCAGAAAAGAGTGGGATCAGTATGTTAAAGGTAAGCTCATCTGGGCAGTGTAAAAGCAAGCTGGAGTCCACATTGATTGTTCCCACTAAAACTTCCCTCAAAGGTATTTTGAAGTTACTGCCTCCAAAGACTTTGGGTCAGACTTAAATATCTTTTGGAATAAGGTTGCACTGTGCAAATACACAAATAAACACTGATATGGAATTTCTAATGTCTCAACAGTATTTATCTTTCCTCTGGAATGAATTCTTTCCATATTGGGTAAGCATATGATTGACATCACTGGTTATGCAGGAGCACCTTGTAACTTCTAGCTGTAATGCTAAGGTTAAATTTTAGCAGATGTCTTGGGGAGAAATGGGGGTGGTACCTTTTGGGCATCTTTGCACATGGCAGTGGAGCAGTGCATCATGGAATAGCAGGTTGGAAGGGACTTCTGGGATCATCTGGTCCAACCTTCCTTGGTGAGAGCACAGTCAAGACAAGATGGCCCAGCACCCTGTTCAGCTGAGTCTTAAAATTTGTCCTTGGGGAGATTATTTCAAAGGCTAATCTCATGGTGAAAATTTTTCCCCAGGCTTCCACCAGTTTGATGCACGATGGAATATCTTTTCCTGAAAGCATGGGTTGTTCTTGGCACCTTTTACAGTCAGGAATGGGTGCATTGAGAGAATGCGTGGTAACTTCAGGCTTTTACAGAGAAAGTAATAACTAATTTAGATAAGTTTATTTAATGTTGTTTTTGAAAAAGGGTGTTAAACCTGGATATCCTATGGTGTTAAAACATCTTAAGTCAACAGTAACAAGGTAGGGGTTCAGCTGATGTATATATCTAGTAATCCATTTGTTTTAAAGATGGGGAACCTTTTCTTTTTGAGCCTGTGCTTGAAGTCAAAGCAGGGTAGTAAAACTGAAAAGTGGTCTAAGTGTTTTGCTGAACAAAGAGCAGTGTTAAAAACCGAAGACTTCTTAAATGTTGTTCTTGTTAGGTTTAGGACAGCTCCACCATGAATAATTGCTGATAATGCCAGTGGCTGCATTGATACAGAGACCCGTAAATTTAACTCATGTCAGTCTTGGTCAAATTTAAGGAGTAGTGTCTTCATTAAGAAGTGTTAATTGTCAAAATGCTCAGTAGCTTTCTTGTAGCAAAAGCCATTTTGCCATTACTGAAACAAAGAGTCAGAGTGGGGACTCAGCATTATTGTATTGGATGTAAAAATACTCTGTTGAGTTACTTCAATAGTCTTTAAGTGCATTTAGGAGAAATGAATGCTTCTTAAATAAACACTTTTTTTTTATAATTCCTTCATAGAGAAAAGAAAGGAAGCTGCTGGGGGAAGCTACACCCTTAAACTAAAAACTAGATAATGTTGTAGAGCTGACATTTATATCCTTACTGACCATGGTTTGTTCATCTGTTAATTTATACTTGTGCTGGTGCTTTAAGTCCAGCATTTCACAGAAATTAACTCTTAGAGGGCATAAATATAATGTAATGCTTTTCTTCCTACTTAAAAAATGATGCAAGCCCACTTGTTTTTTAGGATGGTATGTACGATGAAAGTGCTAGCCAGTGTTTTAAATGTAACCCCAGTTCAGCCTAGGTTTTTTTCTTTCACATTGGGGAAGAAACCCCAGAAAACTTCCATTGAGAGGCTTCTTGCTCTTGGTGTTACTGTTTTTATTCCTTGGTGCTCTTACAGCCATGCAAGTGGCAGTCCAAAGGAGAATTCTTGCTGAACTGCGGGCTGGCATGGAAATAAAAACCTGGCCAGAGAAGAAGTAGCTGCCTTTTTAGCTGAAAAAGCAGCTACTTCTGCATGCTTCCAAATATCCACAAGATGTGGACATCCTGACGCCTGTTTTGTGCTGCACTGCCAGTTCAGCAGAGAAGTTGTGACTGAGCTGTAGAGTGGTGACTGCGGTACCACGTGCTTCTGTGGGCCTGAGCAATACTGAGACTTGCCAGTCCTGATTGCAGTTCCTGATTGAGATCAGACTTCCCAACAATCTCACAGTAATGACTGGCTGTTGAAGCAGTAAGTGCTGCTATGCCTATTATGGATAGAATGGACTTGTGATCTCTTGCAGTGATGCTAAATGAAATCAGATTATTATTAAAATGCACTGTATTCTAGTTTGAAGTGAATGCAGGTGGGATGTGGTTTATGTGTTATGTGTTTTCCTGTGTTTGCAAAGATACACAGGTAAATGAGATAGCTAATAACAGTTGTATTGGAGTTTTTAAAACAGTGTCATGGTGCCTTTGTAAAAGGAAATCTCTGTGGTTAGGAGTGAAAGTTAAGTGAATAATCCAATGCTCCAGTGACCTCTGGTGGAAAACATAAATGTTGTGGGTTATTACAACACCAGGTGCATCCAGTACTGCTTCAGCTGGAGAAGAGAAGCTGTTTTTGTGGGTGACAGCTGATCTGCAGGGCATGCCAACAGAAGCCTGGTTTGGAATATATTATATAGGGAAAGAATCTCCCATCTGGGGCACCGTTCTGGTCTTGTCAATGAGCTTAGCAGTTTATTTTGGCCTCACTTTCAAAAACCTGGCTCTGGGGGATATAGAGCACCTCAGGCACGAGTCTGCTGTAAAGGAAGAGAAGAGCACTGTGACTGTTAAGGTGAACCACCTTTCTGGATCACACTCTTCTTCACCCCAGAGCCTGAGCCAGCAGAGTTCCCCCTGGCTCAGCCCCATGGCTCGTCAGGTCCATGACCCTCTTGGTGGCAGTTGCTGCCTCAGGGAAGGAAGCTGTGCTGTAGGTAGTTTTCAAACTCGATTATGTGGTTTGATTAAAACTAATTTTTCTCCTTCATGCCAGACTACTCTCCAACTGAGTCACTGCCATGTTTTAGGCACTATTCTTAGGTTACTTTTTTTTCATATTCTGCTGCCTTCTGATTTGAGTTTCCAGGCAGACTGAAGGTGGTGTAATGAAGACTCATAAACTGTTCGAGATTCTAGTTAGCTGTTGCATGTATATACTGCTGTGAAATTCCTGACAGCTTTTCCAAAATTCATTAATCCCTCATGTAAGATGTCTTCAGGTGTTAGAAAGCTGCACTCATCCTAGTTCCATGTTAATTCAGTATAATTTACAAGAGTAATGACATGCCTGTGAAAAAGCACATTATACTTGTGACTAAGACTTGTGCAGAACATGCCCAGGTGAGGAGAAAGCTTTGAGATGGAAAGGCTTTGAATGAGCAAACAGTTGGAAAATGAATTTAACTCTGTTTCCCCCATAATTGTTCTGATTTTATGTTCTGGGGTTTTAATTTTTTTTTCTTTTTTTTTTTTTTTCCCACCAATTAATCCAATAGCCACAGAAAAACAGGCCACCTATTTTTCTGTATTTGATTCCTGAACAACCCTGGTACAGAACTTCTTAGTGTCTCTTACTGCTAAAATTCTACATTCATACCAATTTTGACAGGGTTGCATGTAAAATGTGTTTGTGTCTGAAGTCTGAGCAGCTCTTGATACCATCTATATTTCTGTTGCAGTAGAAATTTAAAATATCTAACAGTCTTCTTCTTTCAACCGTAGAACTGTATGAGAAAACATATGATGGTGAAAAAGTAATCTACTGGGAAGTGAAGTACCCTTTTCCTCTCTCAAACAGAGATGTATCCTTTGAAGTTTTTGTTCCTCTTGCAGTTTTTGCCACTTGGTCATCCTGGAATCCCAGCAATGAACTGATTCCATCACTCTGCTGCAGATCTAAGAACTTGCAGTACTTGTGTTACAGGAATATATATGGCATGAAGAGGAGTGTGGGTGCCTCTTCCCACACAGAGCTAGAGCTCCCATAGCTGAGTTACTGCTCTGCAGGATTCAGTCCTGTAGGGACACAAGAAATAACTTGAAGGAGGGGCTATTTGTGATGGAATTCACTTGTCAGCTCCCCATCCCTCAAAGTGACATTGTTTTGACGTGCCTCCTCAACTTGCAGTGCAGTATGTGTATGTCCGGGAGTGCCGGGAGATGGATGTGCATGGGAGGAAGATCTGGGTTGTGTTAGCAAAAAGTGTGGCTGTTCCTCAGTGCCCTGAGAAGCCTGGTATTATCAGAGTTAAGAGCTATAAACAAAGCCTGGTTATTGAAAGCGATGGCAAGGCTGGATGTAAAGGTAAGAGGTCAAGAAAATGTGTGACAGGTTGTGTAGCCAGGGAGTGCATATGCAAAACACACAAAGAGGGGGGCTGGAAATTTTAAGCCAAGGGTTACTTTAAAATGAATGAAACCTTTGGAAATGTGCAGTGCAGTGCACCACTGAGAAGAATCTTTTTTTTTAGCAGTTGGGCTGGGTGGTGAAGAATAATCTACTGACCACTTCCTTCTGCCCTCCCATCTCACCCCCAGTCTGTACTTCTTTTCCTGCCAGACAGTTCAGCTGGGGAGACTCTACTGCAATTTTCTTAGCTCAGCAATGATTCAGGTATTGTGTTTGACAGATGTATAGATTAAAGGGTTTGCCTAGAGCTTGACTTCTGTCTGAGGTCAGTCTTTTAAAGGCAGTCTTATTTTATGAGACAGGGTGCCAGAATGGTTTACAGTAATCTAAATGCCTGTTGTGGCTCTGTCAGCTTCCCGGGGGTTAACAGGGAATGCATGTATTTACTTCACATTTCTCTTCAGGACAAGTTGAATTTTTTGTGCAGAATTTAGAGTAGAATTGTTGCAGTTGGTGCTTCAGTGATGCACACTGACAGTTTCTGTCACTGTGTTAGAGCTGAGTCTCAGGTAACTGGTGTCTGGTAACTTCTCTCTCTCCTCTCTAGTCTATATGTACTATTTTGATAATCCTGGTGGCATGATTCCAACCTGGCTGGTCACTTCTGTCACCGTGTTGAGTCTCAGGTAATGGTATCTGGTAACTTCTCTCTCTCTCTCTCCTCTCTCCTCTCTAGTCTATATGTACTATTTTGATAATCCTGGTGGCATGATTCCAACCTGGCTGGTCAACTGGGCTGCCAAGGTAAGGAAAGGATACAGATAATGATCTCTGGCTAATCTGTTTCAAGCAGGGAATTCACTGCAGTCATACCCATCTTCTATGTTTTGGGCAGAATTAATTTTTTCTGAAACATATCCTAGCTTTTACACAGTCCCATGTTTAAAGTCTAACCATGACAATGGTCTTAGTTAATTGACTTATTTTAATTCCTGTCAAATTCCTTTGGTTTGTCAACCAGGCAGGTAAATTTCTGCAGAATAATCTGTGTTTCAGAGCATATATGAGTAGCCTCAAGACAAGCAAATTTCAATAATGCAGTTTGTTCCCAAAGTGTTCGAGGAATGGCTTGATGCTATGTACCAGATCTTAGACTTGTATCTTAGACAATTGTAAATTAGATCTTAAAACTGTATTTGTTTGAAGTCCTTGATCTATTTAATGGGAATTGTCATCTTACTTATGGTTTGTATTGATTTCATTATGCAAGAATAACTTTTCTGCCTTTCTCCTTACAGAGTGGTGTGCCTGCTTTCTTGAAGGATATAAAAAAAGCTTGCCTTAATTATTCTAAGAGCACAAATTGATCTTAATAATTTAATTCCTAGCTCTCTGCTCTTACAGGAGCAGATGTTATATATCACACTGGATAAAATCTACCTCTAATATTGGAAAGAATGAAAGAATTTTATTTTAGTTGATTTATGCCTTGAGTTTTATTAAATTTTTTTCTACTGAAGAGCTGGCCACTGGCAAAGTAGCACCAATATCAGCTGCAGCTTTTGAAAGTACTCAAGTTTAACCTTGTTCCCCATGCTTTGCTTGTGCTGGTTGTCAGGTGTCAACTAGAGGAGTTCTGTGCTGGATATGTTACATCTTTGCACAAGAGACAACAATCTTACCAGAAAAATATCTGAACTTAGACTGCAGATTATCTGCATGTGTTATGCCTGGATCTGCTTTTGCTACCCAAGTTTGTCATTCTTAAACTCTCTGCCTGATATAAATCTGAAAAATGCTGAGGGATGAGGTAAATCACTAGAAATGTGCAGTAGGAAGTCTGTGATGCTAAGGTCCCTTAAAAATCCAGATGTGAAAAGATCAAGCCTAAAGCCTTGTATTCACAGCTCTGTACTTCTGTACGAAATGTAAAAACCTTTAGCTGTGTCCAGCTAGAAGAAAAAGGAGCTGCAAAATACTTCTTGCATGTCTGATTTAAGGGGAACAAGTTTTATCTTCAGAGCCAGTAACCTTACCTATAAAGCAGCTTGGACACCCACTTGAAACTGGAGGTAATTTTAAACCTTGTGCCTGCCACCGAATGTGGATGAGCTTGGTGTGGAACTTGGGCTTGCTTGCATTTTTAAATTTCATGCTGACATAAAGGCTGGATATAAAAGCTTAACTGAGCAGGAAATTAAATTTCCAGCACCTTTTCTGGGGGGTTGAGGGGGTGGGGAGGAGGGACAGGGAGTGCATAAAAGAATGAGAGGACATCATTCTCAGGGATTTAAAATATTCAACATTTTTCCTAAATCTAATTCTGTTTCTGCATAAGTCTGGTAATGGAGTAGGTTTGTGTTGTTAAAAAATAAACAATTGAAATGATGCCTTTACACCTTGTGTGAATATTCCCAATAAATTATTATTTTGTCCAAGTAGTTCTGTCTCCTAGTTTTTCTGTCTCCTAGGTTTAAGAGATCCCAGGCTGGGCACAAATGACAGGCTGATATAATGAGCTGCCTTACTTTTAAAGGATTTTGAAAGAAAAGTTGGATTAGAACCAAGCAGGATTCTTGTGTTCTGCCAGCAGTTCAGGCATTTTTCAATGTTTGACTTTGAGACTGTCACTGGATTGAATATTACAGTGTTACACAACATGATAAAACAAAGTTTTAGAAGGAGACTGAGGATGAATCTTCCTGGAACAATGATGCAGACTAATTAATTTCCAGTTTCTTTCTGAACAAAACTGATCTCTGTGCCACAATAGTCCAAAACTTACCTGTAATTGTAAACCTACCTTAAAATTTGAATTTAAATATTTACAAGCAATGTGTACCTAGTAAGCTGAGTATGTGCACAGAGATTAATCATGTACAAAAGAGGTCATTTTTTCATTCTTTTTCTCCAATCTAAGTTTGTTTAGTCTTTAAGGAAGTGAAAGCAGGAGGAAGACTGGAAGCATTTTATAATCATGAATTCACTTTGTCTTAGTTCCTTGTCACCAAAACAGGGTATCCATGTGTGTGCAGTGTGCTGAGACACAGGCTGAGAGCTCAGGAGGCTGAATGGCTCCATTGTCAATCCGGCTGAAAATCTGATTTCCTGCACACCCTGCACTGAGCGTGTAGAATACACAGCCTGTGCTCACATATCCATGCTGAAACCATTGCACAGGCAGCTTCTTGTGCTATACACGACTTTCTAAATTAAAACACATTTGATTAAACAGCAGGTACTAAAACCGGCTTTTCCACTGTTTACAAGCAACTAAGCAATGATGTGAGATGAAAGCAACATCAGATCTTGTCTATAGTTCCCTGTGGGCTTTTAAAATAACATAAATATGCAGTGACACTTCAGTTTAAGTCTGGGTTACTGCACCCATCTTGTATTACCAGGGAAGAAAAGTTCCAGCCTGTGTGATGAGGCTTCGTATTTGGATGGAAGATTGTGACTAGAAAGAGTTGGTATTTTCAGTCTTTGGATGTAAAGACATTCTCAAATAATTTTAGAGCATTATTAATGACTGATTAAATATTGATCTTCCATAAATTATACATGTATCATTTGAGCCTTTCTGGATAGCTTGAGCAGGAATTTACCTGCAGTGAAAGTTGTTAAGTCACTGTGCATTGTGAATTCTGGTGCACAGGGCTATAAAACATGAAACCCCCTTCCCTTGCTATTTGTTAATGTAGCACCTCAAAGTTGGTTTTGTTTCACCAGCTTGCCTAAAACTGGAGTGTAAAGTTGGTTCTTTTACTGATCTGTTGTAAGCAAACAATTGTTTGAATAAAAAATGAATTAACATTTCTGTTAGGTGATGACTGAGCCTCTCACCTTCTCTATCCCACCCCAATTAACAGATTGGGAGATATCACACTACAGATTAACAAGGACTAATGAAGTTTTCTCAGCAGCCAAATAGAACTAGAAAAATGCTGTAGTTTCAGTCAGCAAATAGGCATCTGCTCCAGAGTGCAATATCAGAGTTTGCATAAATCATAATAAGCTTTGGATCGATTCTTATATAGAACTTCTGTTCTAAATTTAGCAACTCTTACTGAAACATGTTTTGGCATGTTCTTCACAGAAAGAAGTTGTGGTTTTTTTGGGATGAGTGGCTCCCCATCCCCTGTTTCCGTAAGGAATGATGCTGTAACAAAATTAATATAAACCATTCCTCCACAATGTGTTCCAGCCATTCAAATCCATTCTTTCCATGCAATCTCTCTGTAAAACAAATGTATTTGAGTTGGAAGGTAAAGTAAGGGAAAGATTCTCAGTAATCCAACGTCAACACAGAGAATGATGCCAGATTCACAGCCACTGGTGCTGCCTCTTAGAAGATGATGTGCAAAGCGAAACACAAGTTGTCTTTGCTCAGGAAACAACTGGTTGATGCTTCACTTCTCAAGCAGGTCATTGTCTGTTTTATGGTTTAGTGGAACAAAAACTGTGGGAAGATGGGGATAGACTGCTGATGCTAGTCCATGCTAGCAGATGATCTCTCTTCCCAGCAATAATTTTGCTTCCCATTATGTCAATTTTCTATGTACAAAGAACTTTTTCAAAAGGGATCTATGATACTTAAATGTCACTCAGCTGAGAGTGATTTCTCCCTGAGCACAGATTTGCCTTCCTCTATCAAGATGATGATTCATAACCAAATTTATTGTCTCACTGTAGTTCTTTGATCAAACTACACTTTCGGACAAAAAACTTGTTTTCACTCATCACAGTTAAAAAACACTGAAAACTTCCATAAAAGTTAGTTTCCAAAATAGAAAAGAAGGCTTGTGTCAGGAGCAGAGTTGTTATAAATCCAGATGGACTGCATGAAAGATGAATGCTTTTTGAGGAGCAATAAAAAAGAACAAATGTAGCAATGTGCCCCCCTGTTGACGGAGTGGCAAAACTATCCTTTGTCCGCTAAAAAAGGAAAGAAGCCCAGAAGTTTCTCTCCTCGATTAGGTGAAAATCCAGCTCATAGGACCTTGGAAACTTCACCTCAAACTTAAGGATAGCTAACTGGACAGAAGCCAAAAAGTCCCGCCTGGGCAATTTATTAGAAAAAGAAGAGAACAAAGAAACTAATGGCTTTTGTGAGGTGTTTTACTGGGAGCAAGATCTCTTGCACTTGGCTTGTTTTTTTCTGTTTGTTATTTTGCCTGTTACTAAACCTTTTTTCCCCAACACTGCAACAGAAGCCATCCTGCTGATTTTTATGCCTCCAAAGGCATAAAAAGCTGAGCTATCTTGGGTGTGATGTAGACCTCCAAGAGCTTATGAGACCTGGCTCAAGGAGGATCCTATAACAAACAAATCTCTACAGCAAAATTGGTTTTCCTAGGTTTTTTTATACCGCTCTTGTTTACAACTGCAGACCTTGGAGTCCTGATCAGTGTTAAAGAATCCTAATCATTCTGCTCTGTAACTGCCAAGGAACATATTAATTAGGATTACATCTGCACATATAAAGAAAATGTCATCTTTCTGTTAGCTCAGTATTCCCTGTTCTTTGAGAACTTGACCATAAACAATTATTCTCAACAATTATTATGTGGAATCTGAATGATAAATGTATCCTGGAGTCCTGCTGTGAGACAGGAACATTTTAAATGGGAACTCTCCACTGGAAACCTTCATTTCCAAAGTAAGGACTGCATCCTGTGAATAAGTGTTTCGATGGAACCTGCCTTAATACTCATGTCAAAAGGCCTTGAAGACACATATTCATTTTAACTTGTGAAAAATTTCCTGCATCCCAGCTGTGAAACAGGTTAAACTGAAAGCTGTTCCTGCAGTATAAGCACAAGTACCTGTAATACTAAGATTTAGTGAGTTGCCTTTATCTGTACTCTGGATTTCCTGCAAATTCTAATGTTTTTCTACGGCCTGTTTCAGCTGTGGAGGCAAAAGAGATTATGTGATGGACTGTAAGAATCAGGTTTTGCTCCAAGTTTAATTGTCTTATAATTCTTCAAATATGGAAGAAACCCATGAGAATTAATCATGTTATTCCTAGAATGACAAGTTTGGGATTGAAGCAGTTCTTCTACAACATATAAGGCCAAGGGTTCCTCTGTGCTGTACATACTGTGACCAGAAGCCTGCTGTGAAATCACAAGGCTCACTGCATTTCTGCATGGTCTTGGAAGGTTTTAAGTCTTTCCCTGTTTTGATCACTCAGAACCTTGGGGGATTTGGCTTTTATTATTCCTGGTTCATATACATGTTTTCCAAAGCACGATAGAAATTGTGTGTAATCGCCTGGAAATGGATATTTCACATTCAGCTGCAACTTGGAGTTATATTTTAAGAGTGGATTTTAAATATTATTTTTATTGAGACCAGGCTACTGCTGTGCATTTTAAAGTTAATGTGTTTTCTCAGCATGGAAGGCACATAATCGATTTGTACATTTGAGAGGATCTCACAAGAGGCCAAAATTGCCTGGCCAACCATTTACCCTGTGAAGGGCTCATGGTGCTGTTCAACTATTCAAATGAAAACAAACAGTAGGAAAATGCCTTCAGCAGGAAATTGCTGTGGCACTAGAAGGGCCTATTGTCTCAGAGTGTGAGGTGGGCATGTGTAGGAGTGCATTGCCTTCCACTCATTTTTTTCTTGTAACATGGGAATAAATTGACCCTTGATAACATTTAACATGTGGTTCTAGGAACCGTGAAGTTGAGAGCATTGCCACTGAATAATGAGCTTGATTAATTCATTACAATGACAGTCAGGCATTCAGAAAAATGACTTTTCAATCCATCTGGAACAAGTTAGAGAATAAGAATAAAGAAGTAATATGAGGATCTTTTAAGGTCTTTGAGCAAAGACAGGCCTAGAACTACCTGCCAGGTCACCAAATGCAAATATAGGCATCACATAACATAATTCCTTCCCTTGCATAAAGTATGTTTCAAAATTTTGTGCTTAACCCATCCTCTCTTTCAGACTTGTAATTCTGTATGCTCAATATCTTTGCTAGTAAGTGTGTTGAGAAAATATGACTTGTGTAGAGAACTTGTATTTTGCTCTTTTTTTTAAATGGCCAGTAGATATCAGAATGTTTTATGCCAAAATAAAGGAAGTTTTTCTCAGTGATGATAACCAGCAATGAAACAAATTGCTTTGAGAGACTCTGAAATCTTTGGGTTTGGAGATACTCAAAGCTGAAGTGGACAAGGCCCCAGGCAATTTATCTAACCTTGAAATTAGAGCCAGCCTCAAATTTGGTGCTGCTCTGGTCTGTGGGTTTGACTGGATGATGAGATGATCCCATGTGTCCCTTTCAAGCTGAATTATTACAAGATTTTCAATATTAATAAATCTAGGAGATTACAGTATGAATCCTTCTGAGAAGGCAGCACTTTTTCTTTCCAAATGCTGTTATTTAACAGACTGACTTCAACTGAGATACAATGAGACACACAAGTGTATGAAAAACCTACAATCAAAATCTGTATTAAAAACAGGTACATAGATATTTTTGGCAAGATACTTTTTGTAGGCTGCTTTATTACTTTAGTTTCTTATTGTAACTAAAATTATTGATATGAAGTTGATGAGAAATCTGGAAAATTTAAACTAAATTAAATGAAGGCAGACTTTCTGAATTTTTGTTAAACAATAGAATAATAAGTAAGTTGTGAAACAATATAATAATAAGCATTACATTACAGTACATAAGCAATAACATTATTCAGTGACAGCATGGTGACTAAGCTTGGAAAAGGACAGCAAGAGCAGACAAACTGAGGCTGAGCTGCACACTCCCAGAAATGTTACTGGTGCCATTTGTTATTGCTCATTTCCTGCTGCATCCAGCAGCTGCAGATCATATCTGAAAGCTTAAAAGCTGGGAAAGGGCCAGATGGGCAAGGCTGAGATGTAATCAAAAGAGAAAATGAAATGCAGATTTAGAATATCTCAGAATTCCATGATGATCCTGTAGTTTTACCATAACTATCAAGGCAATATTTTTAAAGACAGCATGCTAAGCCAAACAGCACTCACAAAATTTTAAACTTATACATGGTGGGCTCTCTTTTTGTCAGATGGGAACCTATATTCAATTAAAATTAAATAAATATTAAAGGATATTTACTGTTAGTTAGTAGACTCTTCTTCTCCAGATCTAGTGCTTATTACCAGCCCAATTCAATATTTAGCAACAGCAGAAGAACAAATCTTTCTGTTGATCCCATAGTGGACTTTCCTCTCCCCAGCCCAGTGATGGATATTTCCAATCAACATTTACTGCTGAATACACTGTCCTGTACTGTCACATGCCTTCCCCTTTCCCTTCCCCTCTCAATACTGTGTCAACATTTGGGATGAGCCCAAATCCCAGTGTGTGATCTGACCTTCTGACATTGCAGCCCACTGAGCTACCAGCCTGGCCCTGCTTCCTGCTCCACAGAGGGAGCACAAACAGCACTCTCAAGGACCAGCTTCTGCCCAGCTATTATTTTTATGTCTGTTGCTGCTTATCCATTTTAATGTATTATAAAAATCTTGCACGGATTCTTGGTTGCCTTCCCAAAATCTGTATTTCGATCTGTGGATCTGCATTTATGTGGGAATAGGAATTATGTCTTTTGGAATTTTCAACTGTTGAAATTGTGAAAAATGAGGGGGAAGAATAAAAACTGCACTGAGAAGACAGTAGTAAATATGAAATTATGTTGGTCAGTGTTAAGCAGGACAAGAGCATTCTGAAAACAGACTATGTTTTTTGTTTAAAGTGATGTAATAAGATATATTCAGTATATTTTATAATAAAATATTTAATTTAAACAACAGGGCAGTTTTTCAGGGGCATTAGTCTCTTTTTTCACTTAGCACAGACACATTTTGAAATATGCAAATTGCATGTTTTAATTTTCTGGGCCAAATAATGAGAGTCCCCAGAAATGGGACTGTCTTATGATTTGTAAAGCTGCAAACTGTGTTAGTTTAGCACAGTGGCACTATTGGAAACATCAAGTTCTTAGGGCATTCTAGATAAGATAGCTTCAACTTTTGCAGTTTCCTGTTTTCTCCTGATATTTTGAAAGGTAAAGAAAAAGTTACAATAATCTGCATTGCTCCACCCTTGCCTTGCAGGGAGGCTCCACCTCAAATATAATTTTGTTTGGGAGTAAGTTTGTTTACAGCTGCAAACAAGGAGAAAAACAAAAAAAGGTTCTTTTTTAACTCCTCAGAACGGCAGTTTCAGTAAAACACCTTCAGTGGTTTCCCAGCAGAGATCAAAGGAATGAAATCCCAGAGGGCTTGGACAGCAGGGTCTATTTTTAGTAGTGACACATCCACAGTTTCTCTGCTTTACTGGGGATATCAGAGGAAATTGCAAGTGCTGTAGAAGCTTATTCTGACGTCACAGGCTTTTGGGTGGGTTAAAAGGACAAATACTGAGCTTTTCACTTTGGATTCCTCTCTGTTAATTGCTGTTTATCAAGCAAAATGGTGGTTTTGTCTACCTCACCTTCATCAGCAATTACTTTTTTTCAAGTGTTGGGGAAATCTGTAATACATGAATAAATAAGTTTTATTTTTTCACTTGGTTTTAATGCATATATTAAAAATAGTTATTTGTTTTGTTTCAAATGCAAATACAAAATATCATTTTACTCCCACTTTTCAATAAATAATTACTAATTTGTTTCAAATGCAAATACAAAATATTTAAGTTTTCCCCACCTCATTTTACTCCCACTTTTCAATAAATAATTACTAAAAACAGAGTGGAGCTAGAGAAAGATGCTAAGAAAGGTATATCAGCAAGGAAAAAAAAAAAATCTTCTGATTTGGGCAGAAAATAGGCACAATGCTCTAATTGTCACTGAAAAAAATGCAGAAAAAAGTATTTTTGCTTGTGTGAAACAATTTAACATTTTTCAACTTGTATCAGCATTTTCCACTGCTGCAGAACAGTAAATACTCTGGATAAAACAGAGGTAAAGTATTCAATTTGCAGAAGCAGATGACCCTCTCCTCCTCTCTCAGCTGTGTGGCATGGGCAGCACTTGAGACTCATCTCTCACACTGCTTAAGAGTTCTAGCACTGGCTTTGCTCCATGCCTCCACCTCTCTCTCAGCAGGTCCTTTAGAGGAATCCTGCCTCTTTTCCCCTGGGTGGATTGTGCCAGTGTTGAAGAGTGCCTGTACAGGGCAGCACAGTCCAGGTACAGAAATATCCATCTCTTCAAAGTGCTGGTGATGCTGCCTCATGAGGAGCAGACTCAGAATGAGTGGGAACACCCCAGATTGGGAACCAAAGGGGCACTGCCCTTTGGTTATATAAATATATATTTCTATATATTTATAGAAATAAATATATTTAGTATTATCCTAAATTTGGCTTCAGTAGTTACCCAGAGAGCAAACCACTGTCTGCACAGGGAACAGGATCGTTCCTTAATGGACTTCAGACAGCAGATAATGATAATTTGAGGATGCTGACAAACAAAACTGCTGGGTTCTGCCCCAGTGGGTGATGTTCTAAATTGGCAGCCTCGTTGTCTTACAGCATGACCTTGCATCTGCAGCCTGGTGAGTCAGCTGGCAGCAGGATCACTGACTCTGGAATGTGGCAGAGGGGAAGGAAGGCAAAAATACCTTGGCACAGAAATGCATGCATGGGAAGCAACTGAGGGCAAAGCAGCACCTGGAAAAGGGCAGTAAATAGAGCTTAGTAGTGAGGAAAGACTACAGGAAACTGGGTACCAAGCACAGGAGAGCCAGGAAGGAATATCAAAGCATTTGCAAAGGGCCACAGGTACCCTGTGACAAACAAGGGCACCACCAGGCACACAGTGCTCGCTGCTCTGTGCAGGGACAACAGGAGCAATGTAGACACAGTATCTTTTTTTTTTTTTTTATCTGAGAAGTCACGTCAGCATTTGGTTTCCTTTTTCCTGATACTTTCCTGATGTTTCATGTAGCTTTGGAAAAACACCGGAAAAAAATTGTAAAAACAAATTTTATTTAGCTATAAAAATAAGCATTTTCCTAATTTATGCTATTCGGAGACTAAAGTACATCTCTAATAGTTTTGTATATGAAAAAAATTTAGGATCTGGCCATCACTGAAGAAAACACTGAGGCAGAGTCTGAGTTGGGACTATCAGTCCTTAGGAAGGACTTCACTCAAATTTATGTGAGAATCATACACAAAAGTAAATTCTGGTGCAAATATGATACAGAATTGTTACCCTGCAGTTTTACTGTCTCAGTGAATTGAATCAGAAACCTCAATTCAATATCTTTAAAATCAATTAAATCCCACCTTACTCCAAACATAAGTGCATAAACAAATCATATCCCATCTGGTCATAGGCATCCTTGAATATTTATTTAATGGCTCTCTAGCTGTGAGGACTGCAAAAATGCTTGAAAACCAAGTACACCCTGAGATCTGGCAGCTGGAAGTTTTAAGTCTTCCCCAAATAATGAAATTCAGCAAAATGATGAATTGCCAACCTGTTCTTGGATAGATTAATTACAGACTGCAACTGCCTGCACAGGGTGAAGTCCTGCACTAAGACAGTGGGAGCTTTGCTTTGCTTTCACCTACACAGCCTTTTTCAGTTCCTGTTCACATCGTGTGACAAAAAAAAAAATTTTTTCTATGTTCTGATTTTTTCCTGGTCACCATGAGAAGAGAGAAGCACTCAGTTTTATGCTTTTGTTTACTATTAATAAAAACAGAATGGATGAAAATGCCATTTTGTCTTTTAAAGTCTACCTAGTAACATCTTTTGGATTATGAGTCAAAACTGTCTAGACAAATGTAAAATATTCCTTCTGCTCCTCCCCAAATTCAAAATGAGACAGTTTCAGAGAGGCCAATTCTAATACAAATTAAGAAAATGCAAAATCCACAACGTTATATCTGCAGTTGCCTGCCCTGTACTTCCTTTTGGAAAGGCAGATTTTAAAGTACACTCAATTTGCATATAAGGAATCATGACCTAAGGTTTTTTAAAATTTAAAATATTTTATTAAAATTAAGCCCCAAACCAAATCTGCTTAGGCTGTGGACATTTAATGATATAAATCTTTCAACTTGTCTGTACTTTTGCAGGCAAATTTTTAAAAGAATAGAGCTAGATGGATTAAAAGCTTGGAAATTTTGCTAATCCCATTTAGGGTTGGAAGTCCAGACTTTAGGTTCAGCAGGTCAGAATGGGACTGTTCACTCAATTCTGTTACTACTTTACTATGTCCCTGTTAGGATAAGTTAACGTTTGTGTGCTTCTCTTTGCACCACCTTTCATATGGGTCTAATTATTGTGCAGAAGATTGATAATTTCAAGGAACAATATTGTCCAAAATATAATTCATGGAAGTTTCTAACAGTTTGATGTTTCTCACTAAGACTTACCATGGTATAATATCACCAATATATGAAATATACACACTGAAATATCTAAAATTTCACAGTGAAACCTTTTCTCATCCATCAATAACTTGGTTCAAAAGATGGATTCTGGCATCAATGCCTTTATTTGAGGAGAACAGGCTCTCTCACACTCTCAAATATGTATAAACATAGCATTATATGTCACCACATAGCTCATGGCAACAGCATATAAAGGTTTGTCTCTGATGAGATTTGCTCTTTGAGGACTCTATATATAAAAAGTTAGAGGAAAAAAGAAACCAGTGTAAAATTGTAGGGGTGTACTGGTTCTGCTGATAAAATATTGCTTCTGCTTGAAGGAGTGTGGATGAAATGCAAAGGATGAAAGGGCAAAGGATGAAGTGCAAAGGACAGGATAGAATCCTCACTGTGCCTGAAATGAAATGAGAGAGTAGTCAGTAGTAATTGCAATGAAAATTTGCTTTCTTTAGTTTATCTTGGTGTGCTTTCACAACGTGTGCATTGTTTACGCATTAAAGACAGAATATGAGAGAAAGTGCTTCACTCAGCCCAAGGCAGAACAAGAAGTGAAACTCAACTTTTCTGAATCAGCCACTACAAACCCATGCAACACACTTTGACTTTCTCATTAAATAAACAGCATATGGTCAACTCCACAGTGCTCCTTTGGGTTAAACTTCACTCAAGAACATCCAAGTTCACTCACACAAAATTTTATTAGTCAAAACTTTGCCTCAGCAAAGAAGTCTGCTCAGTCCACAATCAAGAGGTGCTTGGGGGAAAGCAAGAGATAAAGCTTCTCTTTGATAAGATGGCTTGGATATTCCTGAAATCATCGCTCCATCTTCCATCTATCGTCTCCATATCAGCACGTTACCAGCAGGAGCTTCTGCAGGGAAACCAGGCAAGTGTTTAACAGTTCACAGACTGCTGCACATCTGTTTTGGACAATAGGAACAGAGATTCTTGTACAGTTACTTCAACTCACACCCAAGGAAAAACTCCCAGTGTAAGAAAACTGCAACTATATTTTTGTACACTGTCCCTGACATCATTCACATTTATCTTATATTCCATGCAATTTCATGACGGCAGATTTGCCTAAATGTGAGAGGCATAAAGCACTTTGATTCTGCTTACTTTGATTCTGCTGGTGTCTACAGTTTTCTTGGCAGACACAGAAAGAGCTTAATGGGGTGGCCCTTGCTGGGGTGGGGCTGTCTGCAGTTGGGAAATGGGGTGCGTGTGCGTGTCAGACCAGCTTCAGGCTGGTGACCGAAACAAGCTCAGGGGACACGTGTGGCTGTGTTTTGCACTTCGTTTCCATTCCCCAGCCCAGCAGTGTCCCGGCTTCCCTGGAAGTGCAAGATGGCACTGCCCTCTAGTGCCGTGCGCCAGACCCGGCTCGGATGCAGAATTGTGTTTGGAAGCTTTAGGTGAAAAGATTTCGTTTCCTCTCCGCTGCTCTCTGCATTTTAGGATTCTGCAGAGTGATGTGATGACCTTTGGTCAGGCCCTGGGATCTGTTTGCTGCTTATATGGAGTAAAGTGAGAATGCAGCAATGAAAAACTCCAAAATCAGGCAAGAGGCATGAAAGGGACTATGCTAAAAAAGTGAGATAACATCAGAGGAGAGGGGTTGTTCAATGAGCCAGTAATCCCCAGGCAGGGTAGGGTTGTCTTTGCCTCCATGAAATAAAATCCCCAGAACTCTCAGGTGGCTTACAGATGGTTTCCCATGAAGGTTTTCCTGCGATCATATAAGAAAAAATTGTCAACATTCAAGACTAAGGCAATTTCTTGGTCAATATTTAGTCCCTCAACTCATAATGAAATAATTAGATTTAAAGTTTTGCTTTATGAGCTTCTGGATGCTGATAAAACACTTGGTGGGAAATGATTCTGAACCACAAATAAAAGGCTGCCAAAGGAAAAACACATTGGAGCTGCATGGGCTCTGAGTACAGTTAGGTAGGATGTGACTAAAATAACTTTGGCTGTCAGCACTGAGTATCTCATGTTTATTGATGGCTGTAATTGTTACTGCTGCAGTAGGCGGAAAGTTGAAACTAAAAAAAAAAAAAAAAAAAAAATTAATGCTGAAATAGTTTAAAAGTTGATCGAAAACTTACCAGAGTCCATGAGATCTTTGATTTGAATTTTGGGCCAGTACTTCAAACTGTGTAAAGAGAACTCAAGCATGGCTCAAAACTGGCATGAACAGTGTAGAGTTAAAAAATCTGCAGGAGAAGACTCATGAAAAAGTCTTTTCTGCATTTCTCTCATTTAAAACCATTACTTTTTTCTCCAGATAGAGATGCGCTCAGGAACTGGAAAGGTTAGGATAATTATTCACTCAATCTCAGCTATAATGTTCTTTTTAAAAGTATATTCTATAGGAAGGTGATAAACTGAATGTAAGCAGCGTGAGCATCATTCAACATCCACTGAAATCTTTAAGTGTTCTCTTTTTACCTCAGTAGTCATCTGACTAAGCCTTGAAGTCAAAATTATAAGTTTAAATTAAAATTGAAATTTTTTAAGGATTAGAAGTTATTTTGGTTTTTGTTTTCAAACATGACTCAAAGCAAAAATAAAACAAATTATATTTTCTCTCATATCTTCATTTTGGATCAAACCTATGAGTTCTTATTTATGCTTTCCTTTTTACTGAAGCAACTGAATAGTTACTTCATGATTCATCCCACTGAGATGAAGTAGTTTGATAAATTCTGTATTGCACCAAAATGTGATATTGTAAAACTGCTTTCATTTACTGACAGAGGATGAGCTGCTGCCAAATACAGTCACTTGTATATTCATAAGACATTTGTGACAATATCTCTTAGCATAATCAGTTTTCTATAATTTAGGTAGCTGTCTTCATTTCTCTGTTTGGTGAAAGTACACCATAAGAAGTAATACTTTTTGTAATTTTTTCCAGTTAATTGAATTATGTAGCTTGGAACTAGAGTAGAAATAATACTTCAGAGTTATTTCTAGGAGAGAACAGAGGAAAGCAACACATTGTCATAGTTCAAAGCAAATATTTTTCTATTTTTAGACACTCTACCTTGCAACATGCAAGAACCCTACAATAACATCTAGCCAAGTACACTTCAGCCCAACTTCACCATATAGCAAATAGAATGCTAAAAATGGTAAAATCCAAGACAAATTTGTAACATTTGTTTCTTGAATTTAATAAAAATACCATACAGGAGTGCTGCTGAGATCTGCAACAGCCCTCTGATGTTACAAGAAGCAGATTACAGATCAAATCTTTGTTTCCTTTTGCCCTGCTAACATTTTATGACCTTTATAAAACATCGGAACCAGGGGAATGTTGTCATTTTGCACTGTTTTGTGCAAGAAGAGCCCAGAATCAATCCTGTCTTGGATTTACCATTCAGCCTGCAAGTCATCCTCACTGCTGCAAAGATTGCAGGAGCTAATAATTTACCTCGGTGTTATCATCACAGAGTGATGTACCAATAAATGATCTTGAGCAAAGGCCTTCAAGCTTGGCTGCTCCCTCCCCTTTCTGGTCCCTCTCCCATCTCTGTGTATATTCAAATCATCATTCAGGCTCTTCTGATACAACATTTTCCAGCATCAGTGTCAGTTCCTGTCTTCCATCATCTGCCCCAGATGGATGAGCAATAACATCAGGTGGGAATGAGCTTTTTATTACTGGAATTCCTTGTGCAGTCCAGACCCATTCACTCAATAACTCAAACCAGGCATACAAATCTCTTGGCTGGGCAAATAATTCATCTTCTCTCAAGCTACCAAACACTGAAAAGAGCACCCAAAAACCTGGCCATTAGCTGGCTCTTTTATTTGCAATGTACATGAGGCCAAAGCAATAGCAAATGGAGTTATTTCCCACTGAAGAGAAACAATGTTTTTTCTAATTTGCAATCAAAACAGGCTTGACACACATTTAGTACAAGAATATTGCTTTCAAGTCAAACATTTTCCTATTGTTGCAACCACAGCAATGGAATAAGAAACTGAGTGACAGAAGTAGAAATCTTGGGAGCAGTTAATGATTGATCTGAAGCTGGTTTTGTTCTGTGACCTTCATGAGAGGTGTGATTCAAGAAGGGAGACTGCTGATGCATGTAGGAAACAGTCCCCTTCACAAATCAGACTTAGCTAAAATCAGCTTCTAGAAAATATTGAGTCAGACTAATTCACAAAGCTAAGGCTATTCCATCAAGGAAATAGAAAAAAATTTTGAATTCCTGAGTAGGCAGCACTACTCTACTGGTCCATCCTTTGTCTTTTTTGGAAAGACCAACATCTTTCTTCTACAGTAATTGATGTCATGTAAACTTGGCAACACAATGGTAACCCCAGAAACTGATCCAGAAGAACATAACCAGAAATGGATTCAGTTTGAGAAATCAATTAATCAAGACTTAACTACAAAAATGAAATTGCTGGTCTGAAGTGTAAAAAACAGCCAGAAGGATAATAATTGTTGATTGTAAGCTCAAGAAGTCTTACTGACCAAATATGCAAATACTTCCCTATCTGAACCTGAAAGAAAAGGGGCACATTGCAACAGCAGGATGAGTTTCCTTCAGATTGTATCAAAATGATGGATGGAAACGATTTGTGGCATGGGAAAGTTTGCTCTTGTCACAAGGGAAAGAGCTACTAAAAAAGCAGCCTTGGGTTGTCTCAGGGGTAAAGGTTTTCTTGACTGAGATTATTTATAGAGAATTAGTTTTTATGGTGGGCGTTTTATTATTTTCTTTTTCTCTTGAAAATTCCATCCGTTCCTCGTGATTCATTTCAGATGTTCCAGATGAATGAAGCATATCAAGGTGTCCTTTGTAGAAAAATTCCAGCAGCAACTCAGTAAACTCGCCGTCACTGTAAGTAAATCCAACAATCAGAAAATTACTAACATTTGTCAAAAATATTCTGTCTTTTCCCTGGAATAATACTGGAAAGAATACTAAAATACTGGAATAAATGGCGTACTTTGAAGGAAATCCTCCACATCCCAGAGTGCATGTACATGTTATGTATAGTGTAATGAATTTCTCTCCAGCTAGATGAGAACTCTCATGAGCAGTCTGCATATTTAAAATATTTTCTGAGCTGTATCTGCCAGGACGGGCACTTTGCTTGGGAAGCTGATTGCTGCTTTATTGTACTTGCAGAACAGACTCTTTGCCATGGCTGTGCTGTACCAGGGTTAGTGCACCACACTGTCTCCTATACTTGAGCAGCTCTATTATATTAGCTTGATTATGATCTGATTGCCCATTCTTTGGAACATTTATTCTTCTAAATTTCACATCAGTGGTTCTAAGGAAAATAGCACTTTTTCTTCCATTAAAATATCCCATGTTCATGCTTTCATTGATGGAAAAGGCTCTTTTAAATCAACCCTTAAAACCCTATCTAATGATGTCTTGACTAAATCCTAAGCCACTTTAGGATGATGATGATATGATTTAAAATTCAGATTAAAAAGAAAGATGCAGTCAAATACCATTAAAATTTCAGGACAGTGCTTAGAGGGCTAGATTGATAAATTATGTTTTTGTCTGTCTTCCAAACTGTTCTTCAGATCGTTCTGACTCTTCTCTGGACCTTTGATGTTCTCCTCCCCACAGAGACTGCTGGAGGTGGACCAGTGCATTATATCCCACAAAATGCCTTCTATCTCCAGCCTCACCTTGTCCCACATCCATTTTATGAATATAGAGAATTCTAAGGGTTTTCAGGAGGCATAAGAGCTGTGGGCAAAGTGTTTTCTGTGCACAGATAATATGGATGCAGCCCCTGTTACAGTGGGAATGAGGCAATATTGGGTTTCAAGTTATTTCTCAGCCAAGTCTACAAAGTGAGGATGAAATGATGACATACTCATGTCACAGAAAAGCTGTTCAGTTGTTCTTAGAATCTGTGCTGTGTATGAAGTGAAGTTTTGTTTGGCTTATTTACACCTATGAGTGTTGCTTCTACACAACCCCCCACCTCACTTTTGTGAGCAACTTGGACTTTATTTTATTTCATTTCTCTGTGGCATTCAGCACCAGACACAAAGGGAATTCTCCCTCTCTCCATTCCTGGTCAATTTTAATAATTTCTGTGGACCCTTGGCCACTATGCAGTAACAGTTGCTGTGTGTCATGAAACTGGACTGCACAGCACTGAGATGCTAAAATATAATTCTGATGACTACTTAAACAGCTAAATCACCCCCATAAAAAACAAAAGAAACCCCGAACAGAATAAACCTCCAACATTATGGTCTTTGAGACAATCCTAAAGCTGTTGTAAATCACCACTACCTGCTCTGACTCCCATGTAATCCTGACAATGTGAGACACCTGAGGCTGGTGCTCCTCATGCAGTAATGTGAAGAGTATTATGTTTTCACACAGCTTTTAAAAAGGGCAATTCTTATTTTGACTGTCCTTCTCCATTTTTAACAGGACAATGAGAAAGGAATTCCTTTCTTTTAAATAAAACATTTTCCTTCAATCCCTTCTTCTTGAAACAAAAGTAGGAATTGTAAAGGTAGTTTTAATTTCCACTCTTTTTTTTTTCTTGAGAGATAATTCTCTTTTTCAATGAAAATAGAAACAAGCAGTTGAAGATGGATCTGCACCCAGAGAAAATATAACTAGAAAGCAGTTTCTTCAAGGAGGAGTGATTCAGTAAATGACATTCATCTGTTTGAAGACACAGGATCTTTTAGCATAATTAGAATGGGCTCATTTTACAGCTGAGTACTTTGTGTCTCCACCCTCCCACCTTTGGGTATTGTATTTCACCGTGTTGTCCAAGGCTGCCTAGGAAACACTGAGGCCCAGTTTGAGACATTGCATGTCTCAGTCTTTCCCTTTTGAACCATGTGTAGTTCTGGATCATTGGAAAGGGCATGCTTTAGATAAGCAAAAATTATTTACTAATCAAATGGGCAAATCCTTGCTTAAGCAGTTAATGTTCTTCCTACGTTCTTCCTACTTCACATCCCCCCCCATGAATAATTTCTTGAATCAAATTCTAAATACTGAAGTCTGTAGTTCCTTGTAGAAAAATGCTGGTATGTTTTCTTCCAGAAATTAGTGGAAGTATGAGTTTGGTCTTTGTATATTGTATGTGAAGTGTCCCTTTGATGAGTTTTAGATTGCACAATACCATACAAGTGTGAATTCAGTAATTGTCTGCAACTGCAGACATGGCAATAACCTATTGGAGGTGGAAGAAATATCTTCTTGCAAGGAACAGTAAATTTGAATCTGCCCTAGAGGAAATGGAAGGGTCTACATGCTTAGCATTAAAGAAATTATTGCAGTGATTACGGACTTCTTAGTTATAGAACTCACAAAACATGGTGTATTTATTCCTGAATTTGCCTGTTAATTTTACTGTATTTAAGACCTTTTCATATGACAAGATGTTTGTAATGCAAGGGATGGGAAAGAGTGAACTGGTACAAATTGAAACACTCCCATGATTTTAAATAAACCAAGAAAGACTTATTTCAACTGAAAGTCTGATTAATTAACTCTAACTTTTTCCAGTTAGAGATTCCATCCAATTTTTTGAAATTATTTGCCCATCTAAATAGCTTGCAAAGAAAAAAATGACTGTCAATTAAAACAGTCCAACTGATTTTTCATTACATCTATTGTGAAACTGAACAGAAATGGCTGCCAGGGGATTTTAATCTGTTCTGATGAAGTTTAAACTTTTTAAATAGTATACAGCTATATGAGCAGGAGTTCAAAGAATCTACTTGGCTCATAGAAAGATTAATGTTTTGGTTTCCATTTTAATACCCTAAATCAAGGTTATTCAGTATCAAGAACTTTTTTTACAGTGGAAGTGTGTGGCTGTAGGACTTCACCACGGCCACACACAAATCTTGGAGTACAAGCTGGTCGGGGTGGATCCCTGATATCCAAAGACACTGGAGCTAAAGATATCAGAGTTTAAGTTCCTTTCTTCCAATATGAGTACAGACAGATATTCCAGTTTTTGATTCCTCACGTTTAATTAAATGCCATCTTTTGTTCCCTCAGATGGAGTCAGTATATGAACCAGAAAACCTATTCCAAATTTCAGTAATATGAAGCAGTAAATAACTACTAACTGTGCTGCAAAAAGATGTATTTCTAAAAGAGTAAAGAGTAAAATACTATTTCTGTGTCATAAGTAGCCTGGAAGCTATTCAGCTCTACTTCATTAATAACAATAATGATTTACTGTGTTAGAATCTGAAATGTTTTCAAATCTGCTCGCTGCCCCATGAAACTTCAAGATTAGGTCTGGCACAAACAAAAGGCTGCTGCTACAATGCACGAAGAAGTGCAGAAGCCCCAGCTGGTGAGCATTTCATTTATCAGCATTCACCAGTGAAAGGCCCTTTTTGTCTGCAGTACATTAGAGCAAGTAGGAAAAACTAATAGCTTTGACTTCAGGAGGCCAGACAGTCTGCAGACAAGCACTGTGCAGATCTCCAGACCGCCCTGCGAAGGCTCCTCGGCTCTTGCCCTCAACACTCCTATTATTCCCTGGCAATTGCTGCCAGTTGGCTTGGTAACCATGGACATATTTGAACAGCTGAATTCTTCCCTCAGTTACACTTGGCACTGCCACGGACTTCAGGGGAGCTACAGGGTGTAACTGAGGGCAGAACTTGGCTCTTGGCACCCACTACAAACCAGGTCAAGGCCACCAGTTGCATTTTTTACCGTTAGTACTTTAATCCATAGCACTAGTGAAAGGAGCCTAAAGCATGCACTTTATCACCTTGCCTGAGAAAGCCCTCGGTGTGGGCATCAGGAGATGGTGTGCACGAAGCTGTGTCCACGTGCCAGCCCGTTTCTGTGACAGAAGCCCATTCCTCATACCTGCATTGGGCTCAATGTCACTCACAGCTCAGCCAGCGTCTGGAGCCGCGCTTGAAACCCTGCTTTGTTTTAATCACATGTTTTTATTTCATGAAATAGACCTAAGTATCCTGAAACTAAAGGAGTGTTTTTTCATGCTGCTATAATTTGTGAAATAATGAGACATTTTGGTCTGTTAACTCCTCTTAAGTCTCACCACAATGTTATGCTTTGACTTCATTTGTGGTTGCAAAATATTTACTTTTCTCTTTAGCAGATTATATGAAGCTGTGTATTTTGTCTTGGGAGATATATACATATATTTATATAAATTTAATCTCAGTGGAAGCTGTTAGTAAAGCTATTTTTGTGCTCTGATCTGGTTTTGCATCCTCTTTGAAAATATTTACCAGGATAATGTGGATTTATTTGCTGATGCGATCTTTTCTCAAAAAAACCTAAGTGTTGACATACTAATAATGTGGATTTTTTTCACCGTGCAGGTCATATGTATTCAAATAACTCCTCACTTGTATGGGGAACAAATTCCCCAAACAATTATTTAGTAATATTAAACCTTCTCTCATTGGAGATTATAAATGGAAGGTGGTATTTTTAAAATGGCCAGAGGGAGTTAGGATGATAAGCCTTCTAAAAAGTCGGAATGAGTTTTTACTAGGTCAAACTCCAGAAAAAAGGAGGCAGTACTGTCTGCTTAGGATTTAAACAGCAGAACACCTGGGCTTACTTCCTTTCCTTTTCCATCAACATCCAGTCATCAAAAACCTGATCATCACTAACGTACCAACTGAGCTGCTACCCAAGTAGAATTCAGACAGTGGAGTTCCAATGCAAATCTGAACAGGTACAGCATTCAGGACACTTCTGATTTCTCATTTGAGCCAGCTGTAGTTACACTGCTGCTTATGCAATAAGACTGTGAAGTAATTAACAATTTAATTAAATGTTTGTAAGAGGTTATGATATCATTTGAGAAAACCAATTGTGCATTTAGTCATGATTCTCTGCCCTGACACCTCCAGTGACAATTCAAATCTGACTTCCTCTGTGTCTGGGAATGCCCCTTTACCCAGGTTTTCCATGGTAATTAGAGACCATCTCAGCCAGTTCCTGTCTCTCTTCATGCCCTATCAGCTCAGTGTCTTGATGTCTCCATCAGTGTCATTATCTTGGGGACTTCTCTGGTTTCCCTGCAGAGTCCCTGCATTTTCACAGGTAGCTTTTCCCATAGATTGTATTTTCCTTGCTTATACTGAAATGCAGTTTAATGTTCTCACCATAGTGAATGTTGCAGACTCCTGGCAGGATCTGAATTTTTCATGGCTTGTCAGTCTGTAGGTGATCTGCAATTCCCGTCACTTAGCTTAGATTTTCTTTCTGCCTGACCTGAAACCCTAGACTTAAGAAAAAGCAGGTTTTCAGAAGTCTGTAGGCACCTAAAGAAAGGCATCTTTTTTGCATTAAAAAGGGACTTAAAGAAATGAGATATCTAATTCCTATTGACTACCAATGGAAAAGTACTTACAATATTTAATAACTTCTAACAGTTTAATTAGCTGCTCCCAAGTGTTGTAAATTCCCTAAAACCACTTTTGGAGATAACAACCTTTCCTTTTAACTTGTGCATTTTTTTCCAATTGTGGAAGCAGAGAAAGGACCCAGAAATAAACATAAATTATACACTTTAAAGTCTCTCTGTATTGGAGAAGTAGGATAAAGGAGGGGTTTGTTGTACTTTCTTTTGTGGACTTGTGCTGTCTTTGAATTCCAATTCCAGCTATCAACAATCTGCAAATGGGAATCTTTATGCTAAATATCTTTATTAAGGAAGAGACTCCTTAAAAAGATAATCAATTCAAACTGGGCCCAAACTCTACTTTTTTGGGTGTTTTGGTTTGTTTTTTTCCCTGAGCACTTAGAGATAACATAAATGACTGACTTTTGTTTTCATTCTTATATGGTTTTATGGCAATATGGAAGGGAGGGAGAGGAAGGAGGAGTGAAAGGGAATTTTAGTTTATTTACGAGACACGTCTTGGAGAAAGGTGAATTTAGGAAACAACAGATGCATATGTCTTCCAAACGTCTCAGGGTTTTTTGAGTTTGTGAGGGAAAATGTGTTTTATTGTCTTTGATACCTACTACTTTCTCCTAGTGGAGTCCCAGGATTTCTGAGAGTTACTTTACACAGGAGCCAGAAAAGCTGGATTCAATGGGACAATCTGACTGTTCTTGCACCTCCAGATGACAAAAGTCAGTTTTGCTGAGAAACCTGAATCTGTGATTCTAAAGGAAAAACTAAAATCTACACTAATGAATTTGAATACAAGCACTGAGGTGATCCTACAGTAATCGCTTGCATTTTTATCAAAAGCTTTGGGGTCTAGCCAGGGGTGAAATCCTACACAGTAAAACATATCTAGAGAAAATATGCCCAAAAAACTCTGGGCTTAGTGAAGTGAAACACTACATGTTCATCCTGCTTTTCAAGGAGTTTAGCCAAGGTTTCCTAATCCCAGTGATCATTTTCTTGGATGCAAAGAACAGCAGATGCCTCCAAAACTTTTACCATGCAGTGCTTTGTCAGTGTACTCCAGAGGGCAGCATGGTAATACTGCTGAAAAGGTCTACCAACGCATACAACATTCCTCTGATTTTTCACATTAAAAATAAACCTTAAACTATTTACTAAGAATTTTACACAGAGAAACCATTAAATATATGAAAAATACATCGGGAGAAATTCTGTTTTGTCTTCTTAGGTAACTAAATAAAGGGATTTATTAGAATGTGAAGTTTAAATTAAAAATATTAAAATTATGTTAAATAAAAATGGCTTTCATTGTCTTTAAAAAGTGTTTATTTTTTGATGATTTTCATGCTCAGCCTCAATTTTGGATGAGAAAAATGTTAATATACTAACTGCAAGTATAATAAGTTCTCTATTTAGTGCTTTCTTCAAATAAATTCCATAATTTTTAATATCCAAGTAAGGTAATTTTTTAAAAAATCAAACTTCTTAAGAAGTTTTACTTCACAAAATGTTCACTGTGCTCTTGGTGCTTCTAGATACTACAGCCTAAGAAATTATTTGTTTTTATAATTTATATTTAAGATAGATCTTAACGGAAATAACAGTTATTTACAGGAGGGAAAAAACCTGCAAAGGGTCAGTTACAATATTTGACAAGATCATATTATTGGGTTAAATGTGTCTCCTTATCATGGTACTTAGTATGTTAATCTGGCAGGTAATTAAAAGTGTGTATGTGTATACCTGTAAGAAATATGCAGGTGCCAGAATGCTGAACAACTGAGAATCAATTGCCAACAGCACAGCACCATTAGAAAACTATCCCTTGAGAATAATATTACAATAAGATCATATTCCAATTATTTTGATAATAGGACTACAATATGGGGCACTCTTTAGGATTGGCAGGATTGGCCATAAAATGCTGAAATTAAACCCCAACCTATCTGTAGCAGAAGGCCAGCAAGACAAATGGAACATAATGCCAGCAAGACAAATGGGAATCCCTATATATTGCAACTATTAAAAGCTTATGGTGTGCTGATTGTCTTATTATGGATTTTATCAGGGTTTTGTTGAGTGAGGCACCAATTAAACTGAGGATGCTGTTGCAGAAATCATTTATTACCCCAGTGCCTACATAGAGCAGACTATACTGAAAGCGACCATGACTTGCATTTCAAGACACGGTTTAGGCTTTCCCTTCAGTGGTTGTAAAGAACCTGCTATGGGTCTCTCACAGGTGATCTAATGGAGCCAAAAAATCTACTTTTAGGTCAAGTGCTTAGAATGTTGAGTCCTATGCCTCAGGGGGCCTGACACAGCAGGGACCCTTCCCCGAGGAAGTCTTAGGTCATTTATGATGACTTCAAGAATCCAATGTAGTCTTAAAGTCAAAGGAAATCCTTGTTTTTGATGAGCTTTGAGACAAGCCTTGCCATACACAGGTATTATTAATTCTGTAAGTTTTTTTCCAGAGTAGCTTAGACACAAGAAAACTTCCCAAGGATTTTTAGGGAGGTTACTTTTTCCCGTGTAAGTTTTAACTAATCAGGATCTTTGGAAGAAAAATATGTAGATCAGTTTTGTGCCAAGGCCTTTCCAGTCCTAAGCAATGCCAGGGCTGTACCGACACAGAACACCCAAAGATGCTGCAACACTTTACCCACACTCTCCCCCCCAAAAATGATGCATTTAAAGAAGGATTAGTCTGGGAAAATCTGTAATTACAATCTGTACATTATTAAGCTGAGAGAAAGGTTGGCTAAAGAGGGAAAACACATATTGCAAGGGAAAACACATTTTCTGCAGTCTGAAAAGACATAGACAAATCCATGTTATGTTTTTGACAGTTTATTAACTTTTTCTGCTAGATCTCACCATAGACATTGGGATTTCTGGCTGAGTTCTGCTTCCATGTTTATCTGTGTCCTGCAGGTTCAGCAAATCTGCTTTAATTTCTCTTTGTTCACTTGCTGTAAAAACAGATTTTAATAGCCCAGCCAGGAATTGTAATTTATGTCACTCAAACTGCATACAACATTTGCTATCCATGTATAAATACATATCAACCTGGGCAGCTTCAGCATTGCTTCTCTCTGTAATAATTCACATCTTATCCTTCCATGGGCATCTACAATAATCACAGAGGAAACGTAGACATAAAAAACATGGCAGAGACGAACTGGGAAAAAACAGTATGGTAAATATGTATTTAACTGACCCCTTCAGTTAAACAGCAATGAAAATATTCCATTATACAATAAAAGTAACAGTGTGGGTTGTCACAAAGAGTGTCAAGAAAGAAGCCTCCTGAAGGCATAATATTCCCTTTAGACATGAGATCTGTCTTCACCTCTTCTCAAAAATATTTTTTATTTCACAGAGGAATAACCACCTTTTCTATGCTTTATTTCTCCACGTGTAAAACTCACCCCCTGTCTGTTACACTACATGAAAATTGTTTGGGACAGAGGCTGTGTGATTGCACTCTTTGTAGAACTTTGTAGCAGTATTGGCTGATGGCAGCTGGGGCTGCTAAGTGTTGTGTGTGAAACAAACATTCTTGGGTTTGGTTTGATTTCACTGCCCACACTTCAGGTTGGCCCCTAAGCTACTTTAATTTTTAATTAAAGCGCATCAATAACACCCTTTGAATGCTTGCTTCTCTGTTGTTTCCAGCTACATGCTAATTGGTTTTTGTCCCCATTTACACAAAATTTAATTTTCTGGTTGTTATCTGGAGAGTTTCCATAGTAATTTTAAGAGCTTTTTTCCTTGCTGCTGTGGTTATGCTGACTTTCTCCAAAAGACACCTGCTCTGAAGTTAAATCAGACTCTTTGCCACCTTCTTACCCACTTCCCCCATGATTTCCGCAGAATAAAAGCATTAGTCATTGGCCTGTAATTATCTTTAATTCACTGGTACTTTCCTTGGACCAGCTGCATGAGGGATGGAAAATGGTGCAATGAAAAGACTGAAGCAGACACAAACAGCACCAGAAGAGTGAGCTACACACACTTAAACACAACTGCATGTGTATAACTTAGCCACAACACAATTAATTAATTAATTAATTGTGCACAACACATGTACACACTCTTGCCCCAGAGAAGTTATGATCCAAGGCATTGTGCAAACTTTCAACAAGTGTTGTGTTTTCTGTGGTGCCAACTCTCCCAGTTCCTACCAAGAATCCTACAATGTCTAAAATCTCATCTCTGAAAGTTGTAAGTCTGCATGAGAATATCCAGATTCAATTTAGGTTAAAAAAAAGGGGTTTCTGTCATTGCAAAAAAAAAAAAAAAAAAAAAAAGACTGGAAAACATGACACAAATGTTTCCTTAAGGCTCAGTAAACATAAAGTGAAGTAAAAAATACCTTTTTAAAAAGTTCTTTCATTTAAAAATCAATTTTTTAAAACTTAAGGGCCAGCCTGATGATGTTTTAGTACTTCAGGTTGACAGAATGATCAGTGGGGCTATTCACAGAGTATAAAGATAAAAATGTGCAAAAGATCTTTGTCAGATCTGGGCCTACAGCCAGCATCTCTCCCCAGGAGCATGTCATATGGCACTACTTCTAAATTTGGCTCAAATTTGTTTTGGTGAGTGCAAAATTTGTCTAGATCCAAAGCTAGTTCTGCATCTACCAATTAAAACTTTTTCATCCCATGTAGAAACTTCCAAATAAATAAAATTTACAAAGAAGCTTTTATCTGGATGTAGATGTGTTTATAAGAGTGAAAGCAAAACAACACTGGGCAGGGATCCAGAGGCTGATACCTGAGCTAGAAACTGCCAGGGATCACAGTATTTAGTAAATTAACTAAAAATACCCACCTCAGTTTCACTGCCTGAAGTCAGATAGCATGCTCCCCTTCTTGTCTTGACTGCAGTTTGTGCCCATAAAGCCTCAGGGAATGAAGACAAATGCAATGGCAGAAACTGAAAGGGATAATTTCCTTCCTCTCCAACAGTTTCCATGTAATGTTGGCAGCACAATCCGCAAAGTTACAGTTAGCAAAATAAATCTTCGACAATGACTGTGTGTCTCATATTGCAGCCCCATCCTTCCCCTTTACAACTGTTTTTGCTGAATCACTTTTTATTTGCCACCTAGAAAAAGCCAATGCCCAAGATAAGGTTACACTGTGCATGCAGTGCCTCCCTTAACCCCTTCCAAACTCAGAAAACTCAGAAAAAAGGGTGGCGTTTGCTCGTCTCTCAATAAAAGCACAAAATATAATGACCAAAAGAAAATTACTGCCAGGAAAAAAAGTGTTGTTTCCCTTGACCTGCTAAAACACAGGATATCACATAAATAAAAAACACAGGATATCACATAAATAAAAAACACAGGATATCACATAAACAATGCCCTTCCTCCATCCCTTCCGAAGGGATTCTTCCTTCTGTGAACACATTTTGCTCTGTACAGAGGGGGAATGTCACCTGAGGGAAAATTCTTGTCACCTGAGGGGAAAATGCTGTCACCTGAAGGAAAACTGTCACCTGAGGGAAGGCTCCTCTCCTGTCACCTGAGGGAAATCTGCTGTCACCTGTGGGAAAAATCCTGTGCTGTCACCTGAGGCAAGACTCCTCTTTTGTCACCTGAGGGAAAACTGCTGTCACACAAGGGAAAATTCCTGTCACCTGAGTCATGTGGTGGAAGGCAGAGAGAGAAACATCTCTGGCAGGCCACATTCCCAGTAAGTTTCTGAAGCATTTGTACAATTTAGTGTCACCTCTAGATGACGGGGTAAAGCAGAAGCAGGGATGTATTGTGAAAAATAAAATGTCATTCTGAAGGTGGGAATGGGGTAAAGCAGAGGCAGGGAGTATATAGAAAGGGGATGTATTGTGAAAAATAAAATGTCATTCTGAAGGTGGGAAAGCTTAGAAACCAGGGGTGGAGCTGTAAGGCCATGGGATGAAAGGACATTAATTAGCAGGGCCTCAGCAGCCCAGGGGACATTTTTGGAATAGCAGTGAGACTTTTGAGGGGTTGATTGTGATAGAGCCAGATTTCAGACATCTTTTTCTTTTCTGCAGGGCTGGAGGGCTGTGGGATGGGATCCAGGGCAGGGCTGAGGGCTGTGGATGTTGGTGGAAGCTGTGTGGGCTCCTGCGTGAGCTGGGACTGCCGAGGCTGCACAGACGCTCCTCCAGCCTCCACAAAAATCTCTGCTTAAATTTTAAGATGCAGTTTTGAACTTCAGCCACGTGATGGCCACACTTAAAAATTCCATTCCTAATAATGCTGGTGGTGTAGTGGCTGAGATAATGAGACCAAAATGGATGTGGTCAGAAAACCCCCTAGGTAGCCCCACACAGGGGGATGTTTGTTTGTGTAAGTATTTTATACACAATACCCAATTTTGATTGTGCAAATACTTATTTCAATACCTCTGTGAAACAGCTGTATAATGTAACATGGAGAAGAGGCAAAGGTTTTGTAGTTGAGGTGGCATTGTGGGTTTAATGCTCTGGTCCCATGGCCTGGGCACCCAGGGCCTCCGCTCTCACGGCAGCTGGGCCATCACCACTCAGAGGCTAGGAATAAATGTAGCTTCGTCTATGCATGCTTGTACTCAACATAATAATATAAAAATATAAATATTATAATAATGTTATAGGAATATAAGAATAAAAATATTATTTCACACAGTTTGTTGAAGAACTAGCCATGGTGTGCTACAGTGATTATCCAATCCACCTCGTAATTTCAATATTGAAAGAAAATATGCTAGAATATATTTTGAAGTTTGTAAAGTTTTCAGATTTATAAAGAAATGTGGAAGTCTAATGGTAGTTTCAAATAGAAAAAGGTAAGACACTCCATGTGGAAAGTGGGTGCGAAATTGGCATTCTGACATGTTTCAGAATTAATTTCTTATTAAATAAAACTTTCGATAAATCCAAACTATTTTCTTGGCTCTAGCAAATTTATGCTTTGAGCCTTTGATTGACTCCTAAACTATTCTGGGTGAATGGCTCACGGTCTGAGGCTTTTACCTGAGAAATGGAGGCCTGCAGTGCTTTTGACCTTTCATTTATTTTGAAAGTATTAACCTTGCAATGATTCAAGAATATAATCTTAATAGATGCAATTTCCTCTCGCAAATTTCTTCTGACATGGCACATAAAAATGTTGTGGGACTGACTGTCATTGTTTGTACCAAAGTTCTTTTCCTCCTGCCATAACTTCAGGATTACAAGGGCTCATTAGCAGGATAATGGCAGTGTTACTTCAAACAGCATGGTTCCTTTTAATTGTCTTGAGACAATCTGACCTTCTTTAAAAAGGAAATCAAATCAGTTTATTGTCGCCAAAAGATCTTGGGAAATAAAAGGAAAAGAGGCTGAAATGGTACTGAATTTTAAAAAATCAAACAAAAAACCCCATATATGTACTGCTAAAATTTGATAGGATTCAGGAAATTAACAAATCATTCCTCTTTGGATTACTTTAAAGTTTCTTGGTGGTATTTTTAGACTGTGTAATGTTTCTTTTAAACTTAATACAAAAAGTTTGTTTAACATTTTTTAAACAAATTTGTTTTTCAAATCAAAGACTTTGAGACAGTCTCCTGAAAATTCATGAGGATCTAAAAAATTAAAAACTTGGAGGGAAACTACAACTTAATTTGTAGTAATTCAGAAGTTTGGGGTTGGAATTTGGTTTCATGAAAAGCTGTTTCATTTGGCTAACTTCTTCTGTTCAACTCCATGTGTATGTGAAATGATGGACAAGAAGAGCTATTTATTGTTCATTCCTAAATTTTAATATCTTTGAATTTTTGATCGATATAATCAAAAATAACCTGTCTTCACTTTGGCCACTTTGAGTCCTAGTAGTTGCTCATACTTAATAATGAAGGAAAAGAAATGTGCTGCAATTATTACTAACCTTTTCTTTCTTCTTTCACTCCTTTTTTTCCTTTCCTCACCCTCCAGTGTGACTGTGGCATTGAATACAGCTGAGACAGAGTTGGTTCCAAACTCTGGTACTTATTTTTGGTTCATTAATTTTTGGCAAAGAAGGGACAGTTAATAGGTCTGACATTCCCAGCTAGGTGGTGATTGATCAAAAGTCACCACAGTCAATGTTGTTATTTTTTCCAAATTTGTAAGTGTGTTATTCCCCAGGAGCCCACAAAAACAAAGCAATTAGTCTGGCTTGACAGGAATGATGGTGGCTAAACCAGCATCAGAAGTGAAGGCATTCCATGGGATTACCTTTTCCCTATCTTATGTCTGCTGCAGCTTAATTTACAAAATTACAAGGTGTGCTTTATTTAAAGTGCATTATCTGCATTAGGCCAACTGCAGCCTTCAGGAATGTGACATTGTTAAATGAGATTTCCACACACCTACAGGAATGTGCAGACACTGTTAGCCTAGTAAACATACAATATTTTATCAATAACACCCCATCTCTCTCTCTCCATTTCTTCCTGTTTGTGTTGTATGTCTGTGTCAGCTTTGTTCTGAGCCAGTGCTGTCAGTGAACTCTCCAGAGCCTGCTCAGCTGGAGCTGGGAATGCCAGTCAGAAATACCAGGCAGAAATAGCAGCTCTGCCCAGATGCCCCTGCAGGCAGTGAGTGCCTGTGGAAGGTACACACAGAATTGGTGCTGCAATTGAACTTCTCCACTGGAGATGAAGTTGAAACTGGCGTGGGACAGTGGGAGGCTGGCAGCTCTGGAGAGGCTGATTAGTGAGGATCTGGGTGGTAAATTCAAATATTCAGGTGCTAATCCAGCCTTAAGCCACTGAGCTACTGGGTACTTCTATGTAGTCAGTACCTTTCCTGTGACTTGATTTCCCCATTTCTGAAGTAGAATCATGCTGCTCCTGAACTGGAAAGATTGGATATTCTAAACAAAAAACATTATTGCTCTTATTGACATGGAAAATACCCCAGTTGGATTGATTTGGAATTTCATAATGTTGGTAATACACTCCTGAATAAGGTTGTGGTGCAGGTATTCAGTGGGTGATTTTCACCTTGGCACAAACTAGGTTTATGTGGGACTGGTGAAATTGATAATATAAATATGCTTCATACACATTTCAGTAATTCCACTTTGAATCTGTGGAAGATTCTCTGTGGGTGTTGACCAGGTCCAGAAGGTTGGACACCTGCCAAAACTCTGGCAGAACTTATTTTCCTTCATTTGGACATGTACAACAATGCAGAAAATTGAGGATATCCATTTTGGTTTTATCTCAGTAGGTTTAGTGTCTCCCTAATTCTGATAACTGTATTTGGACAATATGAGAATTTGAATGAGCCCTGAGAAACTGTGCCTTCAGGGTTAATGAAAAGATTAAATGAGTCTGGTCTGGTGCCCAGCAAAGCACTTCTGGATTGCCTGCTGATTGATTTTCAGGAGGAGCTAGAAAAGGGAAAACTCGACTTTGTTTAGGCACACAATTGGATGTCAAAGGCATGAGAGCCTGGAATTTCTGCCCGAGTTTTCCTGCATAGTGATAGACACAGCAGGACATTGCTTTCTTTGGATGTCAATGTCTGACTCATTCTTGTGGGAGCCTTAGTAAAGCAGAATAATTGGTGCTTCAGAGAAGCAGGGAGCTGAAGGTTGTCTACTCAGGTTTGATCTTGAAGGGAGTGAAAAACTGTATGTTTATAATTTGAACTTCAGGAAGAATGAAAAAAATGTTATCTAACTGTAGTGTTGAGTCATTTTAGCCTGGCAAGTGTTAGGAGATGCTTGGGTCAGCTGAAATATTGGGAAGGAAAATACTGACTCAAGAATTTTCTTGTGTCAGCAGAAGGTGTCTGCTGCACTATGGGCTGGGATTTAGAAGTGGAGATCTAAAGGAGAATATTATAAACAGCAGCTGCTTTAAAAATAGCCTCATTCCTTTGCTTCTGACAATTGCATAAAGTCATAGGAAATCCTACCACAGCTATCCCTTCTAATTTTTCAACAAACAATATTCACATCTCTGTTATTTTCTAGCCCAGTTACATTACTTAGTGCTTCTTTAAGAAAATCTTGGTTATATAGTCTTTCCTTAAATTGGCTCAAGCACAAATTTCAGATGCATCCAAGTGATTTATATGTCTAATCTGATTGAATCACTCCTGAAGGTTAATTTTTACAAATTTTATCTGTGGGCTATTGCTAAAATGAATCTGAATATATTTTTTCAACTTTGTTAGCCAAAGGTCTCAAGAACCTTGTGAACTTCTTAATAAATAATATTAAATAATAATAAATAATAAATAAATAATAATAAGATATATTCTAAGTGTGAAAATATTAATTGACCCTCCCCTCATAGGATGACAGCAGTATGGCTTACCCTTGGTGATGGGAAAAGTTTGGGAGTGCTTTGACAAAAAATTTGGAAAAAGCTTCAGCTGGGGCTCTCAAGGCTTCCCTTACTGCGTGTTCTACTGTAATTCCTGTGAGGTCCACTGACCAAGACCTTTGCCCTGGGCCTTGAACACAATTTGGAGTGTGCCTGAACACTTTGTTGCATTCTAAAAAGAGTCTCCAAGTGGCAACTACTTCAGTCTCCTTTTTGCTTTTTGCCTTCCCCCTGAAATAGAAGACACACCATGTTCCATTTCTTCTTCCAGCTATACATGAGGCATCTCCAGCATGCCAAGATCTGCTCTATTAAGAGTTGTAAATAGCTCGCCTGTGGGAGGCTTTTCTTTACCTATGCTGTGAACTGGTTTGTTTTTTATCAGTTCTTTGCATGAAGCATAAGAAATAAAGATTTACAGCAAAATAGGTTATCTTTGGGTTGCACCAGAAAATCTTTCATTCAAACAAGGGATGCAATGAAATTTCCACCAGGTTCCTTTCTCCTCGCTTCTCCTTTAGCCTATTATGTATCCAGGGGATGAAAACAGCCTGTCACTGGCAAGATTTGTCCATAGAAGGTCACACTTAAACCCTTGAGACTGTAATTATTTTGTCTCCTTGCTCTCCAACACTGCCATGTGAATGAGGTCATGGTATTAAGTGAGTCTAGCTGATAATATCTTCACTTTATGTCCTAAAGAACTTCTGGCACTTGAGCACTGTGTTCCTATTAGATAGGAATATTTTCTTGAGAATTTACTGACATTGTTGAATTTATATCCTGATATGTTTCCTGTATTTAAGCTATTATTTCCCCCCAATGATACAAATTATCCAAATGTCAAGATTCTGATTCTGTGTATTCTACAACGAGAGTGGGGGGCAGAAATCCCAACTCACTAATTTCCATTCTAAAAGGTAATACCCTCTTATAAAAGCTGTGTTATCTCGGTCAGATTCCAATGCAGAAAAATTAATCTAGGCACTTAAATTTTCTCCTGCCACTGTGCTTAATATTTCGTTCTTTTTTCTCTAAAGTGTCAGGAAGTGGTGCCGAGTTGGCAGCAGTATATATCATCCCAGAGGAGGCTGTAAAGTAAGTGTTAGAAATGTTTAGTCCTGTCTATAAAAATGAGTTTTACTGAACTCTAAAGAAGTAGTAACAGAACTGCCTCTTCTAGCAGTGTTTGTGGTTATTAATAGATGTTAGTGCATTAATTATGTTCCAATGGAGATTTTAATTCTAATCCAAACTCTCTATCCAAATTGAATGCTTTCTTAACCTTAGCTATATCTGATAAAACTTCTGTGAACTCCTGTATGTAGAATTAAATTTACCACTATAAGTAAGTATAAATAAATTGGCTTGTGGAAATGATTATTGATTCGTATAGCTGAATATTGAGGTGGAGATCTCTTTTTGATGGAGAGCTTGCCTTGAAGATTCATGTTACAGTTCATCTGTCCACTTTTATCACCACAGAAGTTATTGTAATTGAGATATCTCATAGACTAGAATGAATTTAAGAGACTGTGTTAAAAATATGGTCCTTCATCAAAATATCAGAATTATTTCTTGTTATTCCTTAAAAACAGAAATTTTATTATTTAAATAGTTACACTTCTTGTAATCCTCACGCAACGTAATTGCCAATGTGATGGTGCTAATATTAACAGAGTAATTTAACTTATTGAAGGGAGCATAGAATCTCTCAGGAGTATTTCAGCCCTTGGTGCTGTCCTGGTAAAGAGGAATTGAGAATTCTTCCTTTTATTAAGACATAATTTCATTTTAAAGGAACACCTACTTTTTGAATATCATGATATTCATGACAATGATTGTTTTAAAATCCTTTTCCAGTGTTGTTGTGCCCTCCCAAGCTTATTGTCAGTATTTTATAGTTTTTCTGAGGGTTCAAAATGCCACTGGAGGACAGATGACACATTTCAGTCTACCCTTACCATCTGATATGATACTTTCTGGTCTCAGGTTGCTTTTCCTTGAGCAGTTGGGCACTATCAGTTGTCGGTTTCCCCTCTATTGTTTCTTTGCTGCAGGAGCTCAGCAAGTGGGAGATGACAGAGTGACCGTGCTGCCTCTCCTTGGGGAGCAGAAGAACTCTGATAGGGATATAAATTATTGGAAGAGTGCTCATCTCGGGAATTGCAGACAGACAGAGAAGCTCTGAGGAAATGCAAACTGTCAAACACAATTTGTTTCAGTTGAGGCTTGAATAACAGCAGAAGTGAAAAGGGGCAAAGCACACTGGAGTCACTGCACGTAAGTATTCTCAAACAATTTTAGTTCACTTACCTGATGAGCAGATTACCACATGCATTTCTAGACAATACTTTTCATCTTTGAAGAATGAAAATTGCATTTCATTTAATATGATGCAAGAGCAGAGTATTTATTCTCTGTTCTCTAAATATGTAGAATATTTTATATGAAGAATGGAATTTGAAGTATTTGTTGGGAAGAAAAGACTTTTGTTATGTCTTCCAAGTAAATGCTACTGTTTTAAACTGAGTATATACTGATACTGTGATGGATGTTCAATACCTTTCAATGGGGCATACTTATAAACCAGTAATCATCATATTTAAGACTAGGTGTCCATAATTTCTATTTATGGAACTGTTTATATTTTCTACTGTTTTCCTCAAGAGCCAGTTTATGGGAGGGTGTTAATAGCAATAATTTACCTGCATTTACACATGAGCAAACCCAGTACTAAAAACTGGTAACCTGGAATGAGTATGCATAGAGTTTATGACAGTCCAAGACAAACTGGGGTTTATTTTTAAGGAAAAGTTCTTATTTCCTTTGATTCTCTGCAGAAACATAGGGGCTGGATTTGTGAGCTTGTGACAACTAAAGAAAAAGTAATTTTGGGAGTTACCAAAAACTTTAGGGGACCAGTTTTGAATAGAACCAATCAGCTCCAACCAATGGAAGATTAAGGAAGATAATTAAGATTAAGTTGCATTGTACTGCACACTCAGGCTGCTATGACACATGGAATAAAAGAGGAACCTTTGAAATTTCTGAAACCTGGCTATTAACCTGCAATTATTTCTCAGTGTGTTTTCCACGCACTGTCTATTAGCAGCAGATTCAAAGCTCATGTGCCTTCTATAGCAACAGCACTTCAGGTTTTTAGAACATTTATGTAGCACTGCAACAGGCTGGATTTTTTCATGTTTCATAAACTGATTAAGATGCCTTTTGGAAGTGAAAAAGAGGGATATGAGTTTGCATGGATCTGTCTTGTCTGAAAGACTTTGATTTGACTGTCTCTGTCAGAGGCTCTAGATAAAGAGTGATTCATGCAACCAAACAGTTTCCATGGAACTTACCTAAACTTTGCTCATAAGCAATGACAGAAGGGTGGCCAGTAATTCACAGAGGAATTAATACCCATTTCCTTTGTTTTCAGTGTGATGGCATGTCCAATTACACTGAGTCTTCACTGCTAATCTCAACCTCTCTTGCACTTCTTGCCTTTATTGTTCCTGCAGCTTTCCTAGTGGAGGCTTAGTGGATGATGCTATTAGATGTTGTAAATATAGGTTATTGCAACTACTTTCTGCATGTATAGAATAAATTGACAACTTCTTGTTCAGCCAAACTGAATGATGACAGAGAATTTTCCCTGTTATTAGGACTGACTAGAAATCCTTCCCCCTAAAATCAAATCAATTTTGGTATTTTTGCTGTAAAATCCAAAAACTACAGCTCTTTTTATGTTTTAGTAGAAACTGGTAGGTCTCCCCTAAAATAAGTCAGATTTTTGTTTTAGTGACAGCAAGTTTCCCCACATATTTATGACTGAAAAAGTTCCCATATAAAATAATATTAAACTTCACCTGCCAGCTATATTTAGGATATTTTGAGGAGTTTAGCCCATACAAAATTCATGTTGAACTCTAAACTGTTTTTTAGTGTGTACCTGTAGAACAAATCAATGCATTCAGTGAAACTGTGGAATACATATAAAAAATTCTTTACAACAACTGTGTTAATTTTGTGTTAGTCATAAACTCAATGTGCAGCTGAATGTACCTGGTAGAAACACTTCAGAGACTTTAAAACTTTCTTTGTTACAGAACTGAAACTGTCAAAACTAGGAAACAATTTTTCATTTTTTTTTCCCTCGAAGTTTTGGGGTTTGTTCTTTTTTTTTAAGGTTTATTGTAATCTGAAGCTATCATATAATGCAGGGTAAAATCCAAATCCTCCATGAAAGCAAAGATTAGCTTATATATCTGCAGCAAAAAACCTTTGTGGAATATTTGTATTGGGAGATCAGGTATTTTGAAATCACACAGCTAATTAATTTCTCCAATTTAATATTAAAATCTAAGCATCTGGGTTATGATGTCTCTCTAAGAAATAAGGGGGCCCAGGTTTCAATCTCTTTGAAAAGATCATTTTATTATAAAAGCATTAAATTTTCCAGACACTATTTTTGAAAGCATTATTCAGGTGTATGAGGTCATTTGAATTTCCAGGATAATGATATTTCTCGTGCTTGTGTGTGATTCTGGCATAAATGACAGACTTTCACTAAACTTGGAGAAATATTCTTATGTGTCTGTTTCACCACCAGTGCTTGTGGGGCTCAGCATTAGGCAGCACTTGTTTGATGTGTGACAGAACAAAGGTGAGAAAAGGGCAACCAGAAAACACTGCTTGTAAATTTGCTTTTTTCAAATAGTTTTCAATAGAGCTACATTTTAGTTTAGTTTATTTGTAGGTGAACATTTTATCAATTGGAAGCCGTTGGTGAATAAGTGTGAAACTTTCCAATGGTTTATGAAAAACCTAAGCAGAAATGTTGTTCTTCTATGTTCCCCACCCACTTATGCAGAATTTTTGCTTTGCAACCCAAATGCACTGCTTAAATGGCCCAGCTAATGGTATGATTTGTTGCAAACATTGTTAGATCTCTTTAAGTGAGTGCAACAGTGTATTGGAAAAATGCAGGGGATATTGGAAAAAATATAGCAAGGTAGCTGTGTTGATGTTTAATAGACACAAGAAAGTTTTGTATTTAAAACACAGCTTTCAATCCTTTTATGCTATCTCATAGCCAGTCTCCAGCATTTGGATGCATTCATGAGTCTGGTAGTAGATCCTCTGTTTTCAACTTTGAAAAAACAGAGTGGAAACTCATCAGAAGGTCAGATGAAAACATTCTGCAGCCTACAGCAGATTCTGAGCTCCATGGCCTTTAAGCTGCCTAAAGAACAATTGGGAAGTGTGGGAATTGCTCTAGAGAAGTCATGAATTGTTTTGGGATTTACTCAACATATTCTAACTTTGGATGAAAGATGTGATTATGGAAGCACATAATAAGCATTCTCTCCTACACTCACAAACAGTTTGTTTTCAAATCATTCTCTGTTATACATGCTCAGATTCTGTGGCCTTATATCAGCCCATGCACGTGCTTCAGCCAGGTTCCAGCAGGGATTCCTAATGATGCAGTTGTTTTTGCCTTCTAAACAAAGAAACAAACAGAATTCCTGCCTGTCCTACAAGTAGAACTGTGCTTGTGACAACTGCTGTGCAGTGAAGTGGGATGTGTTTCAGGTGCAATGCCTCCCACCCCTCCTTGGAGCACAGAAAAGGAGTGAAGAACACAATTTATTTATCAGGTGGAACTTGTTTCTCTTGTTCTATGGAAGAATGAGCAACAGAGACCTCATGGCAGCAGTAGGTGGGGAGGTTTGGCCAACTTCCCACCCGAGCAAAATAACTGAATTAAGACATTGCCTATGTTGAGTCCCCACTCCATAAAAAGAGTCTTGGTGTCACAACAGGATGAATCTAAATCAACACATGGCAAAGATAAGAACATATCCTAAGAATTTCTGAGCCATGGTAAAACCCAGAGGTATTTTTTTCTTAGCCTAAAGGAGCAGTTAAAAAGTTGATTGCATTTGACAATATTTTTAAGCACATTTGTAATCAAGAGGAAAACTCTGTATCAGTTGGCATTGCTTCTTTGTGTCCTTCATTAAGGGCAAAGAAGTAAAATAAAGGCACAGAATTAACCTCAGTGATCCAGAGCTCTGATTCTTGTCCTTCATATGTAAAAAAAATATGCTTTCAGATGTTCAAATTTATATTTTCTGAAAGCATAAGTGACTATTCTGCTTCTATCCTTATCCTCCTACTTTTCAGTGGCTATAGAATGTGGTAATTAAGTCTACAGTGTGTCTTCTGCAGTGCTTTCATTGTCCATATATAGATATCAAGACAGCTACAGACTACTTAATGGCAGCCTTTTGGTCCAATGACTGTGTCAGCAAAGGAAACCAAGCATTTCTCTTAATAAAATGGTTTTCAGCATCCTTGAGGACTCATTAAGTGATCTCTTTAGAAGTCATATTCACTGAGCTAATTAACATGATCAAAATGTGCATTCCTTCCTTATGATTAACTTCATAGCACCGAAAGAAAAACTCTGAGTAAAAGTCTTACAGTGACACTAAATACATAGATCCTTATATTCTGTATTGGAATGCATGACACACTGGCTACAGTTTGAATAACTGTTTAAAGTATTTTGAAGGCAGCAAGGACATAATTCAACTTAAGCTCTCACTTTCCCTCAACAGAAATACACAGGGCATTAAACAGCTTGGGCAAACAGTCTGGAAAGTTACATTGCGGTTCATCTTGTTACACTTGGTGCTTTATATGTAATGGTGGTTTTTACTCTGAGTTCCACTCAGTAAACCTGGGACTTCAGCTTTTTTATGGAGACATAAAAGTTTGCAATGCCTAATCTCCTTTATTGTGATAATCTACTCACCATGAAGCAAAAATAAAACATATGTAAGGGGTAAGGATTGCTTTAATCACTCTTAAAAGTCTGGTATCTCAGAGATTAAGAATATTAAAATATTAACCACAGGAAAAAATGTTACTGATGGCTTTTTAAAATTATAAAAACTGAAATACGAGTGACATGATTTATTCCTGAAGCACTTGCATTGAAATTTATTGGCACAGTGACATTTTTATAGCATCCACATGAACACTGCTCTGTAGTATTGTCCTGTAGAGTTTAAAATCAGTAGTGACACTCAAGTATGATGTTTCCAATGAACCAGTGTAATCTTGGTTTAGTTCACTGAACTATACTTGAATTATTGGAAGACAACAGCCTTTGGTGATACAAATTGATTGTAATAGGATGGAAAATGAAATGTTGTATTCCATAGAGTCTATGACTGGTACAGATGAAAGGGATGGAGTTATTTAATACTGCCCACACAATTTGGGCAATGAGTTTTTCAGAGAATCACACACCTTAAATATTCCATTTTCCTTCGTGTCTGGTGTGGTGCACTGACATACTGCCCTTCTTGCTTTTCTTGAGCAGACATCTTGTTCCAGCTATAATGAGATACATCAGAGTAGCTCCTACTAATGCTCCCTGATTTCTGTCACGTTGCTGGTTTATGTCAGTCTGTCAGTCTGCCTCCATTTGGAGATCTTTCCATGTTTGGAGAGCTAGCTGTTGAACCACTTCTAGTGGAACCATACTAAGATATTTCTTTAGATTAAACTTTTTACTAGAATGAGAATGAATGGAATTTGGTAATTGAAAGAGCTTTAAATATGTCATCCCTGGGAAATAAATTTTGAAACAAAAATGTGCAGATTAATGCAATAAATTGTGCCTTATATAAAGATTAGCTTTCTAAAACTAGAAGAAGATGCAGGTCAAGTTACAGACTAATGATGTTAATTTGCAAATGATACTAATGATGAACTATTTGAAAGGATTAACCTGCATTATTTTCAGTAAGAAATAATTTATACATTTGACATTATGGCACCGAATTAATAAAAATAAGATTTTAATGCAAATACAGATGTCCATTCAGACTCCTGGTTATTGGTCATGTTCTGTCTGTGGTCATGAACATATCTTTAAAGGACTAATGCACTTGATTAACAACCATGATTTAGATGTTAAAGCTGACAATTAAAAAAAAAACAACCATCCACTAGATCAGTACAACAAGGGTGAGTTTGCTATTAAATTAAATCTGGGATCAGAAGAACTGTCCTGATTATTTTCAGCACTTAAGTCATTCAATTTCTTATTTAGAATGCTACAGTCTCTAAATTTTATCAGAGAATGCTGCTTTATGGGACACTGTAGTTACAAATTACTGCCTCTAAATCTTGTCCTACAGAGCAGAGAAGGGGAGAATTCAGCTATATGTTCCATCTTTACTACTGCATTCCTTGGAATGTTCCATATGTTTACCTTTATCTGACTTCAGATTTTGTGCCTTTGTGGTTGCTGGCAAGAGCAGTTGAATTCTTTCATGCCTGTTGCTTTAATAAGAAATGTGAAGCCACATACACAGTAACATGAGAACACAACAGCATGAAGCAGAAATAATCCCTGATGAGATGCATATCTTGAGTAGGGATTAGGAATGCTTTGCACCCAATTCTTTATTTGGACTGTTACTCTGAAAAATTCCAAAAGGGGGCAATCTTACCCTCTGCCTGGAAGTCTATAAATATAATTCAACTGAGAAAATACAGCACACTACTTTCTAAGTTCTCATCTACCTTAAAGAACTGAAGGTTAGTGCAATGGTAAAAAACATCGAAGAGTTTGGTTTTCTTTTTGAAAAGCAAATTTTAAAAGTGACACTGGATTTTCAAACTTCATTAGCTGCAACAATATGGATACATGTGGGCAGTTTCAAATTGTGATGGTTAAAATTATCCAATGGCCTTAGTTAGAGTGAAAAACCATGTTGTTGAGAGGGACATATATTAAAAAGTAATATACTTAAATTCCTTATGAACCTAAGGCAAACATGCTTATGCTGGAGATTGAGGGGAAAACAGAATTTCAAACTCATCCTCCTTTACCAGACGACTGGCGCTTACAGACTTGAGACAAAATCTCTATAATAGCTTGGAGGAATGAAAATTCTGTTTTATAATTTCTTATCTTACTGTAGTGAACTAGAAGAAATAACTTGTAGCCATGTGCTTGCTATAAATTTTTAGTAATTTTTTGCTTCATAGAGTATTTTCTGTAAGAAGAATGCCTGTTTTCTTTTTACATGCTGCCTCAGCAATGTGTTCTTGGCCCGTCTTTTGTAATTTGACTTTAAAAATAATTTAATTCATTTAATTCTACAAATAGAAAATATATGATATATCTGGATCTACTAGTCCCCCAAAATAGTTTAAACAGATACTAGAAAGCCAACACCAGGGCAATATCCTTTGGCTGAACCAAGTGGATGTTCAGAAGGAAGGCTGCAGGGAGCTGGCGAGGAGTGTTCTTGCTGTGGGCTGTATGGCACAGGATGCTGCAGTGGTTTTCTCTGGGCTGTTTGAGTATCTTGCCATGATCTCAGACTGAATGTCTGCTGCATGTTCAGAGCTCTGCTACCTCACTGAGAGCTCCCTGCCTCAGAAATCAGGGAGTTCTTTCAGGGCCCTGCTGAAGAGGCCAGGCGTGCTGCAGGCACTGACCTGGCACTGGGGTGTGGGGTTTGTTGTGGGGCAGGAGAGAGCTGTGCTGGGAGAAGGAAATGGACACATCCAGCTCAGAGGTACAGCTGAGCTCAGCTTTGTCTTACATTTAGAGAACACTTGTGATGTTTTAAATATATTCAACATTTTGAGAGACTTCTGAATGCTGACCTTTATGAACTGTCCAATAACTTCTCTTTTTTACCTGCTTTCATCCCCATGACACTATGGTTGGGTATCCAGCCATGATACAGACAAATCCTGTCATGAGTCATGGCTAAGTGGAGCCTGGCTAAAGCTGATAGACTACCTGTAGTTCAACGAAATTCACTTTGTGATGTTTGGAATCTCGGGCTCCAGTCCATACAGTACGAGTAGAGAGGCACAGACTGTCATTCTGTGTCTGCTGCAGTGGCTCTGACCTCTGATTCACAGCCAAGAGGGAGCTGGTACAGCTCCATAAAGCATTATGGTTAAATATGTTTTCATAAGATGTATTTGAAGCTAAAAAAATTACAGCACCACTTTATTTTTATTGTGTTAAGCAGTGTACATAATTCTTTTTTTTTTTCTTTTTTTTTCCCCCTTGCTCACATTCATATGATGTAGACTATTTTAAACTCAGCCACATTTTTCTCCCCTCTAGAGAAGATGACCATACCAATTGCCTCACTATCTGTTTACATTCTGGAAAGAGTCATTTGGGATTTTCTCTTTCTGAGATAAACGTTTGCTTATGGATTTTTTTTTTATTGTCACATCTATGGCATTTTTAAAGTAAATATGAGTACAAGGTTTATATTATTTTAAATGTATATTGTATTTGTCTTCCCAACACTGTGGTTTTTAGTACTGTGAATAACGTAGTATGGAGCCAGCCTATTAAACAGCCTGTTTTTGTAAGGAAACTGTTAGTCCACCTACAATATTCTATTGCTTACTGTGTTCTTCCAATATGCTTAGCATTCCACAACCTAAATGATCATTTGTTGAACAAATTCATGCTTTTATTAGTCAAAATACAGAGAAAACAGAGCCCCCCTGTTTCAAGATATTTGCTAATGCACGGTTAATTATCACATATAGCTTACTATAATTCATTTTACAGGGAGACCTCCTGCAGGTAACATACTAGCAGTTTATGAAGCAAAATAACCTCACTATAGATTAGGACTGTTTCACTACTGGTCAGACAGTTGCTGCTTCTAGGCCTTCTCACTTCACATTGCTAATTTGAACAAGGCTTTATTTTTATATTTGTCAGCAGCAAGACTGTAGCATGGTTGTTAAACCTCTCCCAGGCCTAATTAGAGTAGCAATGCTAGCATTCATAATGAATCTCGTGTCCTGGGCTGGAGGAGGTAGCCATGGTGCTACAGTAGCTTCCTGGCAGACAGTTGCTGGCAGGTTTAAGGTAGCTTGTGGCTTGCAATATTAAGTGACTGTTGAAATTCATTGACTCCACTGCGGCTTATGTGTCTAGATGACAACAAGTTTACACGGTTCTTTTATAGTTACAGCAAATGGGTCCATTTAAATATTTATTAGGTGATTATGGTGATGTGAAATGGAAAAAAATTGCAAAGTACAGTATTGCATGTATAACTGTTTTAACTGTTTGTACAAAATAGGCCTGTGGTATCATTTGAAATTACAGCATCTTTTTTTCCTCATAAATATTTATAGCATATCAGTAGCTAGGAATGCTAATTTATTTGCATTTTGTTTCTTATTTAATTTGACAGCCTTTTGGGTAGCCATTAAAGGCACTCACTCTCATTTGAATGAAGGATATTTCAATCAGCAGTTGAGTGGCATTTTGATTGGAGTGGGTGAAGTTCAATTTTAGGAGTTCTTTTTGCTTTATGAGACACAGAAAGGAGTATTACCTGTGTGTGTTTGATCACGGGAGCATCCCCAGAAGGCCTGCTTCTCTGAAACTCTTACTTCTGAGCAATTTGTCATAGCTGCTGCATTAAATGTAGTCAGTTTGGTTTATTTTGCTCTTTTTTCTGGCTCAGTAAAGGTGAAAGTAACACAAGGGCCAGGTATAAATTTCTGCAAAAAATTGGGCAAGAGTTGTAAAATATGAATATGATTTGGATGAGAGAACAAGATATTTCAGGTATCTAGATAAAAGGATTAAAAGCAGACAGAAGAAGAAATCCAATTCTTTGACAGCTTTGTAGCTACTGTTTATTTTTTTCACAGCAACAGAAGAAATGGAAGTGAGTCAATCTCACTCAAGGGCATGAGAGAGCATGATGATATCTAGAGGTTTCAGAGCAAATATATACATTGGAAATGCCTTCAGTGATGGCCCAGAAAATAGTTACAGTGAAGAGAAATCAAGCATAGTACAGTGAATTTAATTTGTATATGTATGTATCTACCTCTAAGTGTAAACTTACACACAGCGTGAGAGACTTGCTCTTTGTAAAGAGAATAATTATGCTTCAGCAGCTTCACTCACAGTGCTATCACTGAACTTCACACTTGTTTAGATATTTAAATTTGCTGCAAGTGGGTGGCAGAACTTTCTGAATCTGTATTTTCTAAAGAACAGAAATAAACAGCAGAGATAAATCTGAAGTCAGCTCTTGTCAGAGGAGGTGGAAAATGTGCATCATTGTCAAGTAGAGGCAGGGAACACCAGCTGGAGTTCTTTGACTGTTCTGAGATATCGACCAATATGTATCCACAGGTCTGACTTCTGCTTTGCTAATTCTGTGCATGTACTTTCTTTGATAGTTTCACATCAATTTCAGCAGGCTTGGAATACTTTCTATTTCTTCTGCTGAAAAATTAATTGATTATTTGGGCCAATTTTGCCAATTTCACTTGAGGAAAGTGGTTACACAGACTGGAAATATTGACAGCAACTTGAAACGGAGATGAAGAATTTTCATACGTTTGAAAATGATGTGGATTACTCTTCCAAACAGAAGAAGAAATTCTGAGAAGTAAAATGGAGACATGGAGTTGAAGTAACTCTGCCACAAGAAGCTACTGGAATGCCCAGAGGCTTCCTTAAGACATGCTGTACTTTGTCTAGGATTGGGATATATTCTACTTAGAGACCTCCAGCTTGCATAACACTTTGTTACTGCATTAATGTTAATTTTGTTACCAATAGGAAAAAGCAAGGTAGAAATCTTACAGGCATGTGTTTAATGCTGGGTTTACCTCAAACTGGGTGGCCATATTCGAAACTGAGAGAGCTAGTGACCAAAGGATACTATTACAATGCCACTATTAACAATTATGTATTACAGCTCACTTGAGAATTGGGTGTTCAGTTTCTTTTCTACTATGACAACTCAAAAGATAGGGGGTGAATCATTCCATGATTATTTATGATGATGAAGTTATTTATTCTCAGGCTGAAGAATTCTGTGTTTATCTCTGCACTAGTTTTGGGTGAAGTCCTATGATGCCCAAGATGGGAAGTTAAACACACAGCTCAGAGTGAACATTCATTGATGTGAAATGAGGACAGTGGAAATGTGTCCTTGTCCACAACAGCCCTGGTTCTTAGGGCTGTCAATCCAATTATTTTCACAAGGACTAAATTCATTTGAAAGAGGATAAAGTGGCAGGGGGGGAAAGGACATTCCTTAGCTTTTTGAATCTGGAACTTCTGTCCTATGCTTTGCTCAGATTTTCCAGTGAGATCATTTCCTGAATGGGGTGTAATATGAATAAGTGTTCTGAGGGGCAGGTTCAAAAGCTGAGCACATGGAATTGGCCCAGCTTTGTCATATCCCATCAGTGACAAAGCTGAATTTTGTTCAAGTTTTCCAATAAGCTCAGAATTGTCACACATGCAGCTTGAATGAGATGAACTAAATTATATATATTGCATACACTTTTTTGTGTCAAAGAATCTGTGAAATCAAATGTTTGAAGTGTGCATTGCATTCAATATAGAGTTGACTGTTCATCCAGTTCTGTAGCCTTCCCTACTTCAGTTTTCTGCCACAACTTTGTGCCATCTGTACTCAATATACTGATATATACTTTACTTTTCTACAGTTTAGTGGTTGAAACTACTGTATTTTATACCTTTCTTAGAACTGTTACAGGTTTATTGTTATAATCCATATTTATGAATTTCAATAACACTTCAAGATGGGGATGTACTGTTTTCCCTACTGAACTAATATAGAAAGTAAGATGGAAATCTTGTTCAAGACATAGTTATTTAAATCTGCCTGTGAGTACAAAGTGGTGCTTTCACAACTGAGTCCCTCGCCTGCTGACATTCCTTCTTGTGATCCATTTAGATGAGATAAAGAGGGGTGGGGAGATGGCAAAAAATCACAGAGTCATGAGACAGCAGCACTCACTGCAGATGGCAAAATAAAGTATCTTTTTACTGTATCGGGAGAAATTATTTTAGACAATGAGTAGTACAGTAAACTACATTCTGTCTCTGTGCATGATACCAGGAAATAAAAATCTATTTTTCAGTTGAATGAAATATACTAGGTCCAAGCATCAAGATCTTAGCACTAGGACAAACTGGAAACTTTCCAGTGGAACATTTTTCTCTCAGCTAATGCTGGTTCACCAAAACCTAACACGTTGCATGAAAATGTCTATTCCAATGAAATTTTTGATGGAAATGTTCTTGGTTTGCTGCCAGCTCACCCGCTTTTCCCAGCTCTCAGCTCCCCGGCATCTCAGGTGGAACAGTGCCAGAAAGTCAAGTTTCTTCACGTTCCTGGCCTGTTTGGCAGACTGCCACGAGGGATGGGAGTCTGGGCTCTCGAAAGTGGACAAGAAACCTTATACATGCACATACAACTGTACACATACTCTCACAGGTCATTTAAATCCATGTCAGTTCATTCAAAGTAAAGGGCTTTTTTTATATAGAGGGTCTTTTAAATATGACCCTCCTATGGAAAATTTCTCATGTCGGAATTTTAATTCTAACTTGCGACTGAAAAAAAAAATTGGGGAATATGAAAAATTCTCCTTATAAGGTGAATACTGGTTCCTGTGCAACTGCATGTTCACTATTGTCACTGAAGCTATCAACAGCTCCATCTGCCTTCTCTCTTTCACTGCATAACAAGAGGTATATTTGTAACAGGTACAGTGCTTACACACTTAACCTTAACTAAACAAGATAATATTTTTAGAGCTTTGTAAATATTTGTTTTAAAAATTCCTCGTGAGCCATTTTATATAAGGCAGGCAATCTCTTCTTGCTCACTAAGTGGACTGAGGGGATAAGGTTTCAATGTTTTTGCCTGAATGATAAACAAAAAATAGGCACATATACTGAAATTCTGACTGAGAGGGCCCTGAAGCAGGAGCACTGTAATGTACTTTTCCATAGCCTCACTTCATGAACTGCAAGCTGCTCAGTTGCTTATTATATGTAAGTAAATAAATAAGCCTCAGTCACACTGTGTAGGTTGTGTTCACATTTGGGACAAAAAGTAGTTGATTCAAGTAGCCACTAATGGATTCCTTTTCTGACTATTCTTAATACCTTGGATTAGCATAACAAATGGGCTCTTTAGGACATTAGTACTTGCTACAATTTATTTTTCAGTTGAGAAGATGGGATTTATTGTAATAGATACAGTTCCAGATTTCACTGAAGAAGGGTTCCTGAGTAGAGTTTCACTTCTTGTAAATTCACATGGTTATCATCAAATCTGAGCCTCACTGCCAGTCTTTTGTAATAATGGGAAAATAGCAAATGTCCTGTATAGGGTGCTAAAATCTCTATTAAACAGAGGAAATACCTATCTTTGTTAAAATAAGGGGGAAAACATTGGTATTTGTTTTATTTTGTTTTTTGGGGGCTAACATTGTGTAGGAATGCAGGAGGCTACATTGGTGCTGTCCCCGACTCACAAATGTGATCTGATCCCATGTCTTTTTATCATGAAGCAACAAAATGGAAATGATCAGCAGAATGTTCTTGATAGTATTATATACCCAAACACTTGTAAAAGGCTTAGATAAATGTGCTGTTAGACTCACTATGCATTGATCTGTGGCATTGAAGAATTTCATTATGGAAGGCATTAACTTTGAATCTCTCAACATGCATGGGCTTGCTCTTGTCATTGTAATTACACTGAAGAAGGTTCCTGGGTTGCAAGCAGCAGAGGAAAGTGGGTAAAGTATTGGCAGAAACATCAGTTCAGTCATAAAACCCTTTGTCTCCCTTGCTGAGGCTGCAGAGAATCCCAAGATCTTTTATTTGCATTTGCCTTGACATCAGTCTGTCCATGAGCACGGGAAAATGGGATGAGTGTATTTGTGTGTACACATACACAGCAGAATTGAGCAATTCAAATTAATCCTCTGAAAGGAAAATAATACATATAATCACAAATTTTTAAATCGGTTTCCAATTAAATGTTCCTTGATAAAAATGATGCAATGGAAACCCATTAACAGTTGCTTTCTAATGTCCCTAAACTGAAGTCTGGGTTGCACTCTCTAATCTCCTAATCTTTTGAAAGGAAGAGCAGAAAGACCTCTCTACAAAGCAATTCTGACTGCTTTATTTGACTCACTGGGGTGGGAGGAAGACGGGAGGCTATTGTAACTCATCTGCTGCAGATACCATTCAACATGTGCAATGAAGTGACAACTGAATTCTTCATGTCAAAAAGTCAGTGCTGGACTGGGGTATGTGAGCAAAAACATCTTATTACTCTTATCTGATTAGTGTTCTCTAAGAGCATCTCTGGTGTTGTCTAAGATTATACTCTAATCTGGCTGAGGGGAAAAAAGCTCAGCTCCCTGGAAAACAGAACACTGGCACTGATTTTCCTCAGCAGCTCCCTTGCATTAAGTGAAGCTCAGCTCTTTACTGTAAGACTGAACTGACCCCCTCCACTGTTCCAGGCACTCACAGCTGCTCTCTGGTGGAAAAAGAAAATTCTGCTTTCCATACAGAAGCCCTTCATCTAAGATTTTGAACTTTTGTCTATTTATCCCAACATAATGTAACTCATTTCTCTGATTGTTCTCTGGATATGTCAAGAACCTTAAAGAAATGTATCCTTGAAAATTTGTATCTGGATCTAAGTCTTTGACCATTTCTACCCCATAATACTACAGTATTAAAACAGGTAAATTCACAGAAAAAAAAATTGCATTGACAGTCTTTTGACGTGCTGGCTTTGGCATCAGCTGAGAGAGAGGAGGATATGATTGTGCTGTGCAATGCATGTTGTGCATTGTCAGAAAGAGGCTGATTTTCTTCATGCAAACAAAATGTTTGAGGTTAGACTCAGGGAATTTCTGTTGCCATGTACCAACCTTTCTGACAATTTCTATCAGCTCTTCATGTTTTAGGGCCTCAGACTCACAGTGAAATCATGTTTAAACCAAGTACACATCCTGCTGTATGCCTCAATACCACAGAGGGTAAGATAAGAAGCAGGGGTTCCTAACTGCATGTGCTGAACTGGACTGAGCCCCATGGGCCTGCATAGAAGGGTGATTCTCAAATATTTGGGGGTTCAGAAATACGGCCAGTGCTGGGTCTGGGGACACAGAGGCAGCAGAGCAGAGCAGCTACAGAAATCAGAGTTAAGGATTTGGGCTTGGATTTTTATAGGAGCCCATATAACTAAAGGCAGGTCTTTTCTATAGCCAATCATGAATAAATGTTAAATGCTTATATTTGTTACTGCTGATCTGTCTCCGTTTGTTGTAGTAAACTGGACCTGATTTCTTGATCTATCTCTCTGTAGTCAGCTATCTTCATCCACAAAAGCTGATTACAATAACTAAATTAAACTGTGTGCAGCAGTGTATTGTCCCATCAGATGGCACAGAGGAGTTCTACAGTCTCCTTGGAGTCATGCAGATCAACTATTAATAGCTGCTTTTAATGTGAGAATTCCTAGGTGGTTCCATTTTTCTAAGGTTGCAAGACATTCTGGACTTTTTATTTTCTCTCTGAAATTGTTGTGCTGTTTTCAGTACTTAAGAGACAGACTCCAAATGAAGCAGCCATTCCTAACCTATGCAGACAAAGGGAGTGGTTCCCTTAGCAACAGGAACCATGTGGAGGTTCTCAGAGAGCTCTCTTTTCCCCCTACTCGTGTTTTCTTTTAACTCAACATTTTGCACAGCATCTTGCATGGAGTCTCCGACAGCTGGGCTGGAGGCAAGCAGCTCTTCCGGCTCTGGCTAACCCGTGCTTGAGGGGCAATTGTTCTACACTCATCAGACAGAAAAAATTATAATCATGGGTAAGTGAACTGGCAGACAATCAGAGTTCACGCTGAGGAGGGGGAAAGTTTACTGGCTGGCAACCAGAAGTGTCCAGCACTTCCCAGTAGGCATGTATGCTTGAAGCAGGGGCACTAGTGTGATGCTTGCCTGTTTTTCTGGTGGGATTGCATGTCTGCATTTAATATTTCAGGGGTTGGAAACATTAGTATAACTGGGTTCTATCCTTACCATGCTACTTACTTCCTTTACAGTCCTGAACATCTCATCTCACCTCTCTGTTTTCCTTCCTCATCCATTAAAAAGATATTATATGCAATGAGGATCTCAAAAAGAGTGTAAAGTATTGGATTATATTGCTTGTCAAAATTGTATTTGCTTTTGAAGTTGATGATAAGGTGTGCAGAACCTGAGATAAAGTATTGATCTTTTATTGTAGATAGATCTAGATGCTTTTCTTCTCAGTACAGAAGAGATGTGTGCATGTAGTGCTTTTGCATATATGTGCCTAGGTAAAAGAATTCGTGCAAGCTGGTGTATAAGTAACAGAAATAGAGATGTTTATTTCCCTTGAAATAGCTACAGCATGGATAAAGTAGTAGCTGTGATTCAGTGAAATCCAGCATACCATAAAATAATGAAATTTAAGCTTTGTATGTATTGAAGTTAACTGCTGTCCCTAAAGTGTTGTGTATTACCAGAGCTCTAGCCAATCTCAGTTGGAAAAGCCTAATGCATAAACTCCCTAAGTTTGCATAATTTCATCTAAAAAGAGACATTTGAATTATTCCAATGTTAAGCCAGTTTATTTTGTGGGGGACTTGCATAACAGAAGAATTTGTCTCTGTTTTTCCTAACTGGATGTAGAAAGTTCTTCTGGTCACAATTTTTCATCACATTTGAATTAAAATTCAGGCATCCAAGTTCATATTTCGACAAATTGTGCAGCATGCTGATCATCTGGAGGCAGGCTCCCTTTGATTCCACATTCGCAGAGTCTCAGTGTCGCAGTGAATGCATTCCCACTACAGGCAACTTAGTTCTTGTGTTTCAGATGTGATTTGATTACTGCAGGCAAAAGCAGAGCTGTAACTGTATGCGCAGAGCAGCTGCAGAAGTGTCACACACCAGCTCCCCACAGTCCTGTCAACAAGGAGCTGTCCTTGCTCTTCCTATTCCTCACCCAGCACAAACCCACAGATCCCCTGCTCTGCGCTGCTACAGCAGCCAGCACCTCTGAGCCCTTCCCAGGGACCACAGGTGACAACAGTCACAACACTCCCGTGTGCGTGGGGACTGACAATTTTTCTCTCAGCTCCAATTTAAATGGAGAAAATTTGCCATGTTTGCACCTTTATGAGTAATATTAGGCTATGTGTCTGAATAAAGAGGAAGGCAATAATGAGTCACTGAAATTAATTGTTTCCTTTTCCTGTCTGAGATTATATTTCTATCCTTTTATACCCTACTTCAAACAATATTACTGCTTGAATCAGTGATACTAGCTAAGGTACAGGATTAAATTCTATGTTTAGTGTGAAGTGTTTGAGTTCCTAATAACAATTTGGCTTGTACTTTTGCAATATGTGAAGAAAATGCTGGGTTTAGGGTGTGGAGGTCTTTTTAGCAAAACATTTAAGTCATTGCATATTGATCTTCTTAATTACTTTCCCCATCCCCATTTGGTATCTAGTTCTGCAGTTTTTCCTTGTTCAATGTTTTCATTTAGAATTTATTTTCAATTCTCATTCAGATGTACAAAAATGTCCTTTTGCCAGGCCTGCAGTTAGAGATTTTGTATGAATAAGCCACTGAGAGCACTTTTAATAACTTTACATTTACTAAGTTTGTCCTGTTATTAGCAGTTGTTATACTGTAGCTTTTATCCCAGCATTTGAAGTGCACTGGATAAATGCAGCCTACCCAGAAATCTGAAGACAAGGAAGTAACACCGAGGGATCACTTTTTCCAGAAACTAAGTAAATAATAAGAATTCTAATGATGTACAGAAGTGTTATATGTCTTAGAAAATGAAGCAAAGATAAAGCAGAACAGATTGATAACAACCTATTTCTGTTTCTTGATGCTTTATGTCAATACAGACTAAGCTGAAACAGGAGAAAGAGTGGATGTTAGTCTTAAAGACATGTATGGTGAGTGACCTATAGGAAGAGGTATGAGAAGCTGATTTATGTGGCTGGCAGCCAAGGAGTTGGCAAAGCTTCATGGTTTTAGCAAGAAGAATAATCTCACACAGATCAAATATTGGGCTCTCACCATTTTTATATACTATATGGTTTTTCAACACCAAGTAAAAGCCAAGGTTTATAACACAATTCTTTCTTCAATCTGATTTACTCATTAAAAAATCAGCAGGTTAACTCCTTCAAGATACCTCTGGATACAAAGCAGGACTATATTAGGTTGTGTATGGCTTATGGCTTTTTATCTTGTAGTCCTGGAAAAAGGACTGGTGTGATGGTGTGGGGTGGTGCTGCCCATTGCAACCTGTTATCACTTGTCTGATCCTTCACTAAAATACATCACTACTGCCTCAAGGTGGGCAGGGGGCATCTGTAAAAGCTCTTCTGTAAAAGCTTTTCAGTATCTTTTGTGGAAAGAATGAGAAAACCTAGGAATTGTGAATGGTTCCTACGCAAATGTTTCCAATCCTGGAACTGATCTGGCTTTCTCAGAGAGCCTTAAATGATTTAAGAAGCCAGGACCAGTGACCATGTACAGTCTGTGGCTGTAGCTACATTCTGAATACTTGGGCCATGTAAGTCTTGACTCTGAGCTGACTCTGAGTCCTAGCAGACTTTGTATTGTGGCTAGGGAGACGCATGTGGATCAAATGCCAATTAGCCCATGGGACTAATGGGCCAGTTACTTGCTTAAAGAGATGGAAGGTTTGAAAAAGGACAAGTCACCCCAAATCTTTCATTGCTTCTTCCCCCACCCCCCATTTAGTAATGTTGTATTGCTGAGCCATGCACAGTTCTTGCTGTAGCATTAGGTAAGAGCAGTGTGCTGTTACTGACAGAGGTAACAGCAGCTGGAAAAACACTGCAGCAATGAGCTTAGCTTGTTCCAGGCTGATGAGAAGGCAAACTCTTCAAAGACCCATGAGAACACTCTTGTTTCTAAGGTGTACTAAATCTAGTGTTTTCACATCTTCATTCCTAATGTCGCCATTATTTACTCATTTATGACAACATTTGCTAAAATCCCATTATGTTAAAGTGGTATGTCAGCTTATTGGACATGGCATAAACTGTACTGAATAAACAAGTAGAAAATTTTAGAGTCCAAAGATTTATTTAATTGAAACATACATATTTCCCAGCAATTAGGATGTAAAACTAACAATGTGATGTGCTGAAAATATAATGGCAATGAGTAGCACACATACATTTTCTAAAGTGCAAGAGTAGGTGGGACATCTGAAAGTGTTCAAGCAAGGAGTTTGGATAAACAAAACTCATCTTAAAGTCTTTTCAGATTCATAAACATAATGCATATGAGAAGACTTAAATTAATGTTTGATGTCTCCCATTGAATGTTATCAAGAGAGTTGATATGGACAGCTTTTTGGAGAACCAGTATTATTTCCTTATGTCCTGTTTCAATTAATTCCTTAGCCATGGGATTTGAGGGGCTGTTTTCTTCTCTTCCTGTGTCATGCCAGTTTTCCCCTTTTGTTTTTTTTGGTTTTTGATTTGTTTTTTGTTTGTTTTTTTTACCAGAAGAAAGCCCATCACTGATTTTGTAGTCTCCTCTTGTGTCATATTCAAGCCTGTGTCAAGAATCATCTCATGCGTGATTCAGATTGGGTTTGTTCTGTGCTAATAAACCTTGAGAGTTTGGAGTGCATTTTAGAAGAGTTCAAGATGAACTTGAAGCTGTTGTCTAAACTTGCTTTCCCCAGAAGCATGTCAGGCACACAGAACAGCTCCAAGGTCAGTGTTTGTGTCCTGCCTTACAGCAGAGGCTGAGCTAGGAAAGATGGAAATTTGCAGAGAGATCCTAAAGCACTCTTTTCTGAATCTTTTAAGGCTAATGTCTCCTTTTCCTTTTGTATCCTGACAATATTGAAATTAATGATTTACGGATTTAAATTTCACATGGAGTCAAGCTGAGAAGATGTACCTGACTCCAAGTTTCTTCTAAATGCAAAGTTGCTGCAGCTTTTGTTCTGAGCTAATCTTTGTGTGACTCATATGGCAACGCTCAGCAGGCCTGGGCTCCTGAAGATGTTCCTTTGAGGTCAGCAATTGTCTCAAGCAAATATTTGCCACTTCATAAATCTCTGCTTGTATAGGCTGGATTCTATAGCCTCTCTTTTGGGCAGTACAAGATTATACAACAGCCATCGTGCATCACCAGGGGAGGAAGAAATTCCTTTAGAAAAGGACAGTAGATACTCAGATTGAAACACCATGTTTTTTGGAGCTAAACTGTAAGTTTTAGATCGGTCAGATTGTCACTTGAAATAGGTAGAAATTTCAGGTCCAACGTTTTAATGACTAAAGTAACATGTTGTGGAAGTTGACATACAACCAGCACATACTTGAAAAGTGAAGGAGGAGTTTGAGATATTTCACTGAATGTATGATTACAGTGGTTGGGGAAGTTTATGTAAGAATACTTAAAATTATGACCATGTTTCAAAAATTGTTATAATGAAGTGTATCAAATTTGTTCAGAAGTCAATGTTGAGTTATAATTCCCATTTAGCCATTTGTACCTCTTAAATAAAAAAAAATTAAAAAGTATATATCACTAGGCATTTTGTATATGGAAAATTTGATCTATGATCTTTGCAAAAGTATATGGAAAAGAACTGGCCATTTTTTTTGGATTCTGTCCAGTGTGACAATACTTTTTGGCTCAAAAGAAAAAGTAATCATTCAATTTTTATTTAATACATACGCAGAAAGTTATTATTTAAAAATAATCAACACAGTGCTTTACTTTGAGTTAGAATTTCAAGCAGATAATGATCTTTTGGGGCTTTTGGAGACTGAATGGGCTGACATAGTATGAAATATGCCACATTTAGCTAGTTAATGTTGATTATTTTAGAAGTGGCCTCCATTGTCCAAGGCCTCCTGACTGCTTTCAACTGCTGCACTCTGTATAAAGAAACCCTGTGGCATCACTGGGCAGTTGAATGTCTCTATGTAGTTTATTTAAAGTGTTCTGGTTTCTGGCATAATTTTGTATTGACTTAGACTGATGCTGCCTAAACTTGACCATGGTGGCCAATTTGGGATTGAAAGCGAATGCCATAATAATGGTATGTTCTTATAGAAATTACATTTTGTGTCATTATCTGTATCTATTTTGAGCACTAAGGACAGCAAGTGGCTGTCTGAGTGCTCACAGGGGTGAGGATTGAGCTTCAGCTGTAACAAGTTTCAGCACTAACAAATTTAATTGAACTACTACAGGACATATTAGCTAAAGAATGTTTTTTTGCAGTAGTACATGAAAAATAACTCGATTTCATTCACATTATAAGAAGCGGAGAATTGCAAGACTTGATGTCATATAGCGAGGCATGTTATTTTACATCATGACATGCTACAGGCATTTTAAATTCCGTAAGTTGAGGGGAAGATGAAGTTTCAGAGACCATACCAGATTCTGAGCAATGGAAGTGAAAAGGACGAAGGGAAAGAATGGTGCGAGGAGTTGCAATTTCTTTCATTTTGTTACTGCCTGTCTGCAGTTTAGGGATAACCATTGCTCTGGACAGCTCCCATCCCATCTCATTATTGTCCCTATCAAACAACACTAACTCCTTGCTATTTTCTATTTAGGGGAATGGAACAGAATGGCAAAAGCTTTCCCCACTTGTTATTTGCTGTCCTGTTCATAGGGCTCTTTCTTTAAGCCCACAGTTAAACTGTGGAAGTGGTATTATTTACATTGAGCATAGTCAGCCCTCACAGCCTGATTACAGTGCCAGTTAGGATCAGATTTAGATTCATCATTCAAGAGACAAAGAAAGCATTGGGGCAGAGACAGAAGAGATGCTATAGAGGGATGGTAATGGGAAAAGTAAAATATTTTAACATGTTACCCCCAGCCTCCCCGGCTGTCCAGTCACAGAGTCCAGGGTGCCTTTCCAGGTGAGGTGGCCAAGTGAGAGATAAATGTATGTGGGTTTATACAAACTTCAGAACTTGCAGCTGAACCTTATTTATAGATATTAATTAGTTCTCTGTCTTTGCTGTGTTGTTATGAACCTGTGTTCAATTTCTGACATGTTTTTCATTAGGTTGATTAATAACGAATTTTTTAATTATTTGAAAACTAACTGCCCTACAGGAATATGTAGAAAGCAGAAAGGTGATAGTAATGCACAGCTTTAGTGCTAGACAAATTGCACATTGAGAATAACTGTGGTCATTGTTTTGCTGAGCTGATTGATATTGAAAAAGGCTTTTGACTTCATATTTCAGCTGTTGACATAAGGTGTGTTTTATTGTAAACCAAACAGAGCAAGCTCTCTGTAAACTGCATGTCTCAGACCTTACTCTTGCAAACACCTCTTCATGGGTATTACCTCACCAAATTCAGTTCTTTAGACACATAAGTGTGTTGATTTGCTTTCTTGCTTTAAATCAATGATCTAGAAAGATGGCTGCCTTCAGGACACTGATGGTTTGTGCATGTGAACGATAAAATATGTAATGTACCAGCGTTCTTTCAAAGTGTCCAACCAGCTTTATTGGGACTTTAATCCTGCTAACAAAATCTGCCTTATAGGCCCAGGTTTCAACACTGATAGACTTCCCAAAAGTGGCTGGATTGTTTATTGCAAGTTAGCTAAACCCCTACATTTCTTAAAGAGAGTATTTAGATTTATCTTGGAATTTCAAATTAATTTTATAAAGGGTTTTTGTTAGGTCAGAAAGGGAACATAATGCAAAAGCCTCTGAACTTTATGGAAATCTTTAGCTGATTTCAATGAGCTTTGTGTTGAACTTTCAAGGGATGTTTTAGAGAATTACTTACTTAATTACATACCACATTTATGAAACTGATAATTTTTTCTGTCATACTGAAAACTCCATGGTCTTTAGAATCAGAATCCTGACATTTTTGGTGCCCACGGAGGTGAATTAGTAGCTCATACCTCTTTTTACCTTTGTTGTTGTTCTTAAAGATCAAAATTACATGTAAAACCCAAGGTAACCAAGTGGTGAGACACAGGAATGGGACTAAGCAGGATCAGCTGCTAATCATGTCTCCAGCACAGGTAATTAAACCCACAGATAACTCATCTCTTCACCTGGCTGATTCCTCTGTGTCTTACATATTTATACTGAATGGTTGAAAGAGAAAGCGTTTTCTCTTGGTAACTGTTTGTAGAGGGTACAGACCCAGTTTCAGCAGGGTCTCTTGATATTGTAGTAATAAAAATAAACCATTAAAGCCTAGAATAATTGCTTTAATTAGATGGTTTAGAGCTGACCAACTTCCGATTGCAGTAGAAATGTGCCTTGCTGGCTGCTGTGCTAGGGATAGAATAACTGGTTTGTGTCCTTGAGCTTGCCAACAATAGTCTTTTCAACTGGAGTTACCTTTATTTCCCCAAAACTGAAATGCAATACCAGTATCGTAACAAACAGAACAAAAAATGCAAGCCGTGTGTCCATGTATTACTAAATTGTTTTATTTTGAAAAAAAAAACCAACCCAAACTGCTCTCTAGTGTATATTCCTTCCCTCATGCAAAATCTATTATGTTAGGCATCTTCACAGACCTTAGTTCAGTCTTTGCATTCAACACAGTCTTTATCATTGCCTTCAGATTTCTGTGTGGCAAGCATAAGAATAATTTTGTTCAAATCCAGAATTTTTCTCCTTTCTAGAAATACTGGTTTCTGTCCGTAGTTCTCTGTTTTGTAGAGTTGAAAAAAAAAATTAGTAACTGTTTGTCATTTATACAGTTCCAGTTTGGATGGGGCTTTGAGAAACCTGCCCTAGAAAAAGGTGTTCCTACCTATGACAGCAGGGTGGGATGAGAGGAGCTTTAAGGTCCCTCCAAACCCAAGCCATTCTGTGATCCTATGATTTTTACTGAATTTGCATTGTCAATTTTCAATAGTTCAGTGCTACAACACAGAATGTGCATCACGTTTGGTAAATGTGGGAAATTGAAGGGAGACACTCCTAGGTTTTGTCCAAAGATTTACTGAAGTACTTCTGCTGCCTTGTCTTTCTGGCAAGATCAGGGAAATTCTTGTAGACAATTTAAAAAAAAAAAATCGACTCAGGGTTAGAAGAGTAGAGTCAATCAGATCAATTGCCTTCCCCTAATGAATCATTAATAGTTTGTACATGATTCTACAGGTGAAATTCACCATTAATGGTTTCCTGTTCTTTGGTTAAATTTGAAACGGGAATGGAGAGCTTCCAAAAGTTCTCACTCACGGTTCTCACTATGGCCACTGATAATGGCTTCCCCCAAATGTGGGGCAGCATTCCCTGTGTGTGAGACAGCTCTGAGTGTTGAGAGATCAGTAGGCATTTCATAAAATAAGAGCTTGTTCTCCTGTACAAGGAGTATTTTAAAACAGTGACTTTTTAGAAATCTGTTTTTCTTGGGAGTCACTTCATTTCTTGATTTAAAGGTTGGACTCAGAGATTTGTACAGGAAGAACTGGATTATTAACATGCAAAACCAGGCACCAGCAGACACAGGTTATACCTGTCTGAAGATATTTTTGAAATGTCACCTAAGATAGGTAATAGCTAATAGATAGTAGGAAAATTCTGCAAAGGGAGCTAAAGTGTCAATCTGTGTGCTAGAGAATGCAGCAACTCTGTGTGATCACTTAGAACACTCAGTAAGTACCAGGAAGTTTATTCCACTTCCTAAAGATTTGGGGCATAGTGAGCAGATTAACTCAGGGAATTTCTGCTCGGGAATTGGTGTGTTGTAAATTTGTGTCCCAGAGTAATTTGCAGTAATTTTCTAGATAGAAAAATGCAACAGAAAATGAAAGGGAAATAAAGGAACAGAGAAAAGCCAAGCAAACCTCAGCTTGCAATCCAGACTGCAAAGCTAGAAAAAAAAGCCCCAGTTTCCATCTGGCTGAACAGAAAGGAAACACGATCCATACAAGTGGATATTGAGATCTTCTACAAGTTCAAATGAGGACAGCTATGCATCCTTAGAGAAACCATGACCAAACTTGTATGAGTAGAAATGTAAAAATAGCCTATCAGCAACTTTGTGGGTTTGTTTGCATGTGCTGTAAGACAATCACTGGTTGCTGACCTCCCCTCCTTGCATCTGACTAATCTGCACATGAGTGAAATATGATTTTTGCCTTGTTTCTCCTAGTGAATGGTTTGTGGGGAGGGTTCATACTTGGTCAGACGTGTTAGGAAAAAGTGGCAAAAAAAATTTTTTTGCTAACTGTGAAAATGAAATGCAGCCCCCTCTATGAGATAAGTGGAGATTTTTGGATGTAATTCTGTTTTAGTGAATTTAGTAATTCTGTTTTAGTGAAGCAACAAACTGCTGTTGGTGTAGGAGTGGGACCATAATTTCTGCCTTGGTTCAAAAAGATTAGAAATGTCTCACATAAGCCAGGCACCTGAGCATCTCTTCATTTTAACTGTTGCAGTCTGATCTTCTCCTAAATTGTTTTCCAAAGGAATTCCATAGGGACATGACTTTAACTGGAGCAGGGAAACTGCTCACAGGTGGGCTCGCTGTCCCTTCCTCACTACATCTTCCAACAGAGCTATCATCAGCATTTTGATTACATGATTGATTACATCAGCATTTTGATTACAGGATTTTTCTGCCTCTCAGATAAGTATTTATTACACTTTAAACTTCTGTGTCATTAACAAGACTGCATCTATTTAACATAAGTGCATAATTTAGTATTTTACTGCTTGGGAGAAAAAATATTTTCCCATACTGATTGAAAGAATGCTAGAAAAGAGACTTATGCAATTGGAGATTCCAGTCTTGTCTTACTGACTGCTCTAGTGGTGCTTGCCTACTTGTTCCATGAAATCAGGATCTGAGCCAAATGCTGTCAATGTTTTAGAGCGTAAATTTTCACAGTTTGCAAATGGTAGAAATCTGTTGCTCTGAAACTTCTAAGTTGTTTTCAGGCTGTCAAAGATCAGAAAGAAACTAAAAAGCCAAAAACTAACTGAGAACCCAAAGCTTGAAATTTTCACCAAACTGGAAAATGGGTTGAGGTTCACTTGTCACAGTGTAGAACACTGAGACTGACATTTACAGCAAAAAATACTCCTTTCCTATTTAGAATTGTACATCTTTTAAAGTAAGGTTCTTCAACTTAATTATGGTGACTTCTGTGAACTTCTTCCAGTTTTCAGCTGCAAAATCATTGGGTCTCTGGAAATAAACAGTACAAGCTTCTAAATGAACCACTTCAGGTTTTCAGAAATTACCATCTTCCCAGTAAAGGATTCTTCAACTGTTAGAGTAAATTCCCTTTGTATTTAGGGACACACCAATTTTGTTGACATCAGTGGATTCTGTATATGAAACAACATGAATGTACAGTGGAGAAATGTCCTGAGCAGCAAGATCATCTTTTCAGTAATTGAGTTTGCATATACAACAGTGAAGAATTTGCATGGTTACAGATGTTGTAGAAGATTAAATATAAAGGCACTGTTACCTGCAGGAATGAAATCCATCTTGTCAGCTAGTTGGAAGACTCATGAGCAGGAATTTCCTGTTGTGGCCAATTTCATCCCTCCTTCCTCCGCCCCCATTACGTCTTTGCTGTGCCTCCCTCTCCAGCTCTATCCGAATATATTTTCACTACGGCACATTTAGTTATCAATCAACAGGAATCTCAGCTGCTGTTGTGCTTAGGGGACAAACTGTTCTTTCTTCATACTAACAAGGAATGCCTGAAATAGCCAGACACACAGCACTGATTGATGCAGCTACAGTTTATACACCTAGATTCAGACAGTCTGAAACTGCCAGAATTAATGGCTTATTATTAGAAAAATACTTCTGCTAGACTTATAATTTAAAACCATTTAAATGCCTCAGGCATAATCACTGAAGTTAAAGTTTTAGCTTGTAAAGTGCTTGATGGTGCGAATTAGACACATCTGCCTGTCTCAGGTGCATTGCCCTTAGTGTTTTTGATGCTTGAATGGGTTTTTTTGTATTTCTCTGATGTGGTATCTGAGGTTATGAAAATTGATCTGCATCTTTTAATAGATTAAGGTATGTCCCCATATTAACAGTTTAATTTGGGGGAACTTGAAAGAAAGAATATGGGACCCCAAAAGTTTAGGACTCTTAATGTTTCTGCATGAACAGAAAACGACCAAACATTTTCACTTGACAGCCTTGAGCTGTGTGGTTTGCTTAGCTTGTGGGTGCCACAGCTCAGGGAAAACACCAGGAGGATCCTGAAGGAATCCTACATTTGCTGTAGTGTTGGCAAAAGCAGCAACCGCTGCTTCTCCTGGATTTATTCCATGACATATACCAGAATTAAGGGCTCCAAAGAGAACCTGTTGGCAGTGAAGGGAAAGTACCAAGTGAGGTGTGACAGGAGTAAGATACTACACAAACAGGGTCCATGGAACAGGCAGCTCATTTTTGCCACACACATGCTTTTGCCTCTGCCTGGGACTCTTAACCTAATGGTGAGCCTTTCTAGTTTATACAGGGGAGTTTAGGTTTGTGGCTGGCTTTCATCACAAAAATGAAACATGATTTAAAAGCTATGGCAGCACAAAATGCAGAATATTGAGCTATGGGAAGCCTGCCCAAAGGCTGCATTAGCCTGAGTGCTCAGAAACAGGCCATGGGCTGCCCAGGAGGGGAAATCAGAAAACATGAGGGACTAAAAGAGGTTTGTGACTCCAGCTGAAATTCAAGGCTATGTGCTGCCAAAGCAACAGTCTGCACTCAGAAAAAGCTGTCAGATGTTCAGAGTACCAGGACACCTGGGCAAGGACTGTCCCTTCCATCGTGCTGAGCTGTGGGTGGCTGCACCTTTGCCACCTGTGCTAATGCAGTACTCTGAGTTTGTGTTACTGTGCAAAATTGTCAGAGAAAATGATCACTGCAGTTAAAGAAGCTTTTAACTGATGGAGTTCTATGAACTAAAATAACTTTTCTGAGAATACAGAACACCTCAAAATATTCATGAAGGCTGATGGAAATACTTAATCATTTATTACCTGATGGATATATTATTATCATCCCTATTCTGTTGTAGCCTTGTCAGTCAGAACAGCTGCTTGAATCACGTAGAACTTGTGAATTGATAAACTAGAAAAAGTGCTGTATGCTGAGCAGCAGATTTCTTTCATAAAAAGTTTATGCTTCAAAACCCCCTGGTTGTATTATTTTAGCATTCTTTTAAAAGAGGATGTTTTTCATTTTTTATGGTCCACTATCCCATTCTCTCCATCATCAGTTTAAAAAAAAAAAAAAAGAAAGGTATCAGAGCCCTGAGGTTGTGTGGGGCTGCACCCAGGGCTGGTTGTGTACTGGGGGACACAATGTCAGCCCTCCAAATTGGTTGCAAAACCAGATTATTTTCTTGCTCTGGCAAAGGGCATATTTTTTTTCCTGTTTTTACTCCTGGTAGCTGAGCTCAGTGTGTTGATCTGTGGGGCCCAACAATCCCCACAGTGGTGGCTGTGCCAGGCCATTGTCCCCTGCTCTGTCAGAGCACTGAGTCTCCCTCTAAGCAAACGTGGGGTGTCCAGGACATCCCTGATCTCTTTCTACAAGAACTGCTTCTGAAAACGTTCTTTGAACTCGAGCAGTGGTAGGAAAAACACAGTACTGATTTCACAGGTTATCTGAGGCAAAATCTTGTTCTGCATTCTCCAAATAATTTGAGGTATCCTTTATAATTATGGCTTTCAGACACCCTTTAGAAAATAAAGCATTTTAGAGCCTTTTTTTACAAGTTAATTCTGGTAAAATCCTTTATATTCAGAGTGCCTTGGTGAATCTCAACACATGTGCTGTATTTTCATGAAACATAACTTTTTTCTCTATTTATTTACATTTCATTTGTTTCAGAAATAAATTCCTACTATAGTCACAATATGCAAGTGATTGTGGTTTTTTTTTAAACCTGGCTCTGAATAGCTAATATACTTTTTTATAAATTAGGGTTAAATTAATGGCATGTTTACACTAGGAACATTAGGACTGTTTGCACTCTCAAAGCACTAGGAAGTTCATGCAAGGACATAATTCTTATTTTTATTTAACATCCCAAATTTTTTTGACTCAGAGTCTTAAGGTTAATAGGCATATTTATAAATATAACCACATCAATCTATATTGTGGTTCTCAGTAAGTGCTAGAGAAGAGTTGTTTGCACAGGAAGTTAAGACAAATTAACTAAAGATATGATTTTAAAGTATATTAGTTAAAGTGCATTAAAGCTTGGTGTGAATGTTCTCATTCAGAAATAAAGTGACTGTAGTTCACTTTACCTTAATGCACTTTAAATTCACACCTTTCAGCTAATTTAGCTTAACTTCCTGTGTGGACAAGCCTTAAGATTGTTCCCATTAAATGGCTCTGCTGAGCTTTATTTTCTACTTCTTAAATCCAAACACGTAAAATAGTCTTACATTCTAAAGAGACTATGTTTTAAAAAGAGAATTTGTTTTGAGTTTTCCAGTCATGAAATTTGTTTGAATGGAGTTGTAAGTGGTAAATTTTTAGGACAAACTATATTTTGTCATTTTTATTTTTAGTTTCAACTATGACATTAGTGAGAGATAGGATGTATTTATCAAGCAAAAACCATGAGACCCTATGGGCCACACATAAAACTATAACAAATCATACTTAATGGGCCTGGATTATTTTTACTTAGGAACCTATTGGAGCAGAATAAAGAGAGTTTGAACTATTTTTTTCAGGATTTCTGAACTTTTAAAGCTCTGGAGAAAAGATGCTGCACATGAACAGATTGCCTCACACATACACAGTGATTTTGGTGCTGTGAGGATGTGACACTTGGAGTGAAATCTGCACACAGAGCTCTGCCCACGACCCCTGGTCCCTGACATGGCAGTGCACAGACATTTTCTGTTTAAAAAAGCCACTTCCTTTCACTGTTGTTTAGCAGTAATTTTGGTAGAGCTATTCCATCTTAAAGATAAATGTTTGATGACTATTTACTGCAGTACCTTTGTGTATTTTAGGGTGCCTGAAGTATAGAAACTACTCATCATATTACTCAGAATAGATTTTTCATTAGTTTAGGTTTGTACCCTTTTGTTCTCATGTTTATTATCAGATAATAAACTGCTTCTGCAGTTCCCTGTAAGCTCTTGTCCCAAGCACTGCACAAAGCTTGGTGATTGAAATGGAACCAAAAACAAGGATGTGAATTAGTGGTTAGATCTACAAGGAGTGTTGGTCCTGATCCAGCAGCCTACCTGAGCTTCCACTTAATTTTCAAGTACTTAAGTGGTCTCATTTTCACTGGAATACTGAGACTTTTGAGGTGTTAAAGAAAGTCATGTGCTTAATGGTTTCCAGGGTTAGGGCCAGAATGCTGAACACATTTTAGGGTTTAGCAGATTGCATTTGACTCTGCTGATGACATGAACTGTAACCAGGGAGTTTTGATCAGAGCTGACATGGGGCTCAAGAGATTGTGTGGCAGCTGATAGCTAAGTATGTGTGTAATAAACACTGCCATTTTGGTCTTCAGATAATGGTGACAGAGCTCCAGTTATCTTTTGCCATTTTTCTTACTGTTCACATTCTTAGAAAGCTGTGTTACAATCCTTAGAGCAGTCTTTATTAGCTTTGAACATAACTTCCGTTCCCTCTTTACATTGTTGATAAAAGTTACAAATGTTTGAGACAATGAAACTATCAAGTACCAGTAATTCCAGATGTTTTTTTTCCATAAAAATCAACCTCTATGTGAAATAGAAGAACAATAGATGAAATTGTGGGTTTAAAATATGGGTAAACAATAGTAAGCAGATATGCAGTGACCAAAGACCAGCTTTTTCACACACTTCAATAACTAAGATAAACTACATTAATTGGTGCTTGAAAATGCATTAGCATCTGATATGTGGTAGATTTACAGACTATAAAGGGAACAACAAGTCTTTAGCATCATTAATGGTTTACGTATTTGTAAGACTATTTTGCCACTGGCAGTTAGGATTATAATAATGTTTTCTGTGAGTCTGACAGTAATGTGCTGCCATTTCTTGAATCAACCATAGAATATAATGGAGGTAATATGTCTTAATAAACACAGGCAAGAAGCATTGTGCAGATAATATTGGTGTTACAGGATCACCTACAGACTCTGTCTCCTTAGGTTTTGCCTGTAAGAAGGCAGGCTTGCTGTGCAGGCAGATGATGGATGAGGGTGGAAGGGGTCAGAGAAACAGGAAGCAACTTGGTCACAGTCATGTAAAAAGAGTAGAAATGGAGTCTCCTCACTCCCAATTCCAGTGTTATCCAGTGTTCCACACTGCTGCTCCACCTCTCTGCTCACTTGTTTCTTAACCTCAACCACCGAAATTGGACCCCCTGTACCCTGTGTGTGACAAGGAGCACCACCAAAATTTTCAGTAAGATAAGTTGAATGGGCAGGTTTACCATATTAGTTCGTAAGTGTAATATCAGGTTTCTAATTTTGTCTGCAAAGACCATCATTCCAATTGTATTTTAACACCAAAATAGCACATCAGGCAAAATGAATTTGGCAGAAATAGAGAGTTTATAATCTCCTTATTTCCTCTGTACATATGATAGGAAAAAATTGCATTTCTAGTTGCTTCCAGACAAAAGTGTAGTGTGTGGGAAGGACTGTAAATTTCTTAGGTTTCTGCAGCCAAATGTTTAGATAAAGGGATGACTGTCAAAGGAAACCTTTTTTCAAGCTGTTTTAGCTTCAAGATGAATAATTAATTTGTACCAGCTTTTAAGCTTAAGTCATAAACTCTGTGGGCTCTTTTCCCTGGTACAACCTTTTCATCTTACAGTAAGTTATTTTGTAAAAAAAAAAAAAGAAAGTTAATTCTATAATTCTGGATCAAGCATTCAATATTGCGTCAAGCTGTAGTGAGAGGAGGAGCAGTGAGATTGCTTCCTTTAGGCTACACTGTAATTACAGAGTAGCAAGGGATACAAAGAGAGAAATTAACTATCCCACAGCTACAAGAAATATTGTCCATGCTGTACACATGGACATCATCTCACAATTCCAGTATGGGAAAGTTTAGCTGTTGTACTTGGGTCACAACATGCTTTAATATTATCATCATTACAGTAACTCAAGAATTTCTATTTGGAAACAATTCTTCATGCTGGCATTTACTGTGAAGAAATATGGGATTTTCCTTTCTAGGATTTTCCTTTCTAGGTGAAAAGCTTCCAATATTTTGAAAGCTTTAGCTTCAAACATTTTGCTTCCAATATTTTGACATAGTAAAACATTTTATCCAGGTACCATGAGAAGCCAACTGGAGCATCAGCAACTGCCTCAATTGGCAGTTTCAGTGAAACAGATCTTACAAGAAACACTTGAGTGCACTCACTGCAGCTGTTGTCTGCCTGCAGTAGAGCTGGCACTCTCCAGATGTTTTGGGCAGTCCTTCCCTACCACAAGTGCTTTCAATTCCAGGTACACTCAGTAAGTCACATCCTTCAGGAAGGACCCGACCCACTCCACAAGCTCTGACTGTTTTTTCCCTGCACACCCAGGTTTCTCTATTCTATGTGCACAGCAATGATCCCCACCCAGAAGGTCTGACACGACGTTTCCCAGGTGCTGAGCTGACAGCCCAGGTGTTGCACAGCACATCTGTAAGTATTGCAGTCTGGATTTACTGTAGGAACCCCAAAGGCTCTGCCTCCCATTCAGCTGAAGCACTTGTAGAAACAGAGCACTGAGTTGTTATAGCATGGATGAACGAGAGATGAGGGAGGGAAGGAACACCTCAAACCAGCTCTGCTGTCACAGAAAGTGCTCCTGACTCCCCAGCTGTACGTGCCTGTGCTCAGGTAACACCAGCACGTGTGTTAATGCAGCCCTGCTCCAGAGCAGGAGATGGGCTCAGGGCTGGACCCCCAGCAGCAGCCGTGCCTGGGGCTGGGAGTGAGCCCAGCACTGATGCAGGACCCAGGGTCAGGTTTGCACAGGGCAGTCTCTGGCTGAGCTGCACTGAACACAGCCCTGCCCTGCAAACACTCTGACTACCTCAGGGTGAGCTGCAACTTGTGCTTCACTTCCACTATTATTGAAGGATTATTTTTCTTCTGAAATACAGAAGAAAATTATTTCCTGAATGTCCACAGGAAAAGAAAGTTGACTATGGAAGACTATTTAATTGTTGATGGAAATAAATTGCATTGTGTAGCCACTCCTTTGCATGGATTATTTACACTGCACATCCTATAAACATATCATAACCTCACTAAATTCTCTGTTCACTAAAAGAATGTGGCCAGCATGTTCAGATGTGCTTGGTTTTTACTTTTTAAAAACTTCTTTGTCTGCTCTTAAGAAAATTAATTTGCTTTAGAAATTACACTTTCATGCAAATTGTTGACAGATAATAAATACAGCCCAAGTGTCAGCCAAAATACACGAAGGCTATGGCTGTCATATTTGCATTCTGTATTCCTTCACTGTCCACTAAGCCAAATTAATTACCCTGTGCTTCTTCTGCAAGTCAGCAGGAGGTAAATTGGTATTGTAGAAATGAAAGAGAAGAGTCTAAAAGAAAATTGTCAATCAATTTGTTAAGTTTTAATTTCTCTTTGCTGCATTGTTTTGCAACATCAAAGCCTGAAAATTAAATGCCTGTCATTGCTGTGAGCATTGTCCTAGTGCTGCTGGCACAGGAACTGTTAGCAGTGAGAGAAAATGTCAGATGGCTTTTGGAATGGCAACTACAGGGCATCTTGAGAACTTGAAAAATCTGTTTCCTTTAAGTACTAAAAAATCATTCATTATTTGTAGAGTTATTGAATAATATGAACTTTGTTTTTTGGTTTTTTTTGAGAATTCTGGTATCTTGGTATTTCCATGTGGGAGAGATTCCATCTCAGTTATTTCATCAAGATGATGTTGTGTCTTTTGCCAGTCTAGGTCATCTTCCATTTTATTCAATAGACTTTAAGTTGGGTTTATATATATTAAAAAAGTGAGGTGTTTTAGAGCCTTGCTTCTACTCTTTACACCTGGGTTTAAAGAACTGAAGGATGAGGCACAAGCACAGTGTGTGTATATAAAGGGGACAGACACTAGAGTTGAAAGGAACTGAAAATATTAGTAAAGCCTATTTTTTTTTAACTTTATATTTAGGTGTAAGTCTGGTGAGTTCACAAAAGTGAAGTGGGTTGGTTTCCTCATTGAAAAGATTAAAGGTCTGACTGATCTGAACCTTCAACACCAGTGGAAATTGAAACATGTAAATCTGATCTCACAAGTCTAGACATTACTGTCAGCTACTTTTAGCCATTGTTCTGTATTGATTTTTATGTTCTTATTTTTATTTAATGAACAGGTTATTTTTCTCCTTCCCTGTAATTCTGACCTCATTCAGTAGAATCTCATTCTGCAACTCCCCTTTAACTTTCAAAAAAATCTTTTCCAAAACAGGTTCAGAAAGCAGTTTCCTGTGAATTTTTATGAGGATGTTATGAAAATTAGGGTTGAATTTTTGACCCCATTTAATCTCCAAGCATCTGGCTTGCACTGTTCTGCTTGGTGATGTTTCTTTCCCCCAATATGACTTTGATAAATACTTTTGGTAGGCTGCTTACCCTTTGCAATTCAAAGCATTAGAGTTATTTACTGCACTCCTGCAAACTTTCCTATTGTTTCCACTGTCCTTTGTATCAAATAAGTTGGAGACCAGCACCAGCTTTGCAGGAGATTGATTATGTGGCTGTTGATGGCTGCTTCTTTGGTAGTTTTGAATTTCAGTGCAGAGTAAGAAGAACTGTGCAAGTACTATAAAATTATATCTTTCTTGCTTTTATTTTCCCTTTGCACATGATGCTTTTATTAAGATGATATACTATTTTTATTTGCCATGAAATCTTAGTTCTACAAAACTAATTTAGTTCAGATGGAAATACTTGACATATGAATTTTTAAGAACTTTGATGTCCTACAGGACAAAATTCTTTTCACGCACCTTTAGTCAATGAGCTGTATTTTTACCATCAGTAATATTTACTTTTTTTTTTTGTAGCATAGTAGTACCCCACTGTGAGAAGACACCCATTGTAGTAGGCACTAAACCAGCAATGATCAACAGAATTCTTGCTCAGAAGAAGTTACAATCCTAAAATTAACATAGAGAGGAGAGGAAAGGAAGGAGGTTTTATTCTCCTTTTACAGAGGAGAAACTTGAATTGCATAAGGACATTTCACTGCTGTTGAAATCAACTAATTGATTCAAAGCCCACTATCACTCTCTGTATAAGTAACAGGATGAAGACACCTAAGTTAGATATGCATGTCTAAACAAACATACTGGGAAAAATTAGCATAACATAAAATACTCCCAAATACATAAGTTTATATAAGGTAAACCAGGATGTGACCATCAGCTGGTGGAAAAGACTCTTCTAGTGGGAATATTGACAGCAAAAAAAACAAATCATATTCATGGAAATGTATAATTCAGTGCTCTGATGATCAAAGAAAATTAAGAGATATCTCAGGTTGCTGTGTTCATGCTTAAAAATTTATTGTAGAGCCTTCAAATTTTGTTGACCCAGACACACCGTGGTGTAGTGGTTTTGTTTGTTCTACAGCAGGATTATAAATACACAGTTTATAACGCTTTGGTTTACTGGGAAATAGCCTTTGGAAATACAGAACATGTGACATGTGCCTGCAACAAAAGCTCTCATTTACCTGTGGGAAATCCTGGTCTTTGGATCTCTTCTCTCTGGATATCCCTCACCGGGAGATATCCTGATGAAAATAAAATCCTGATGTTTTTCTAGGTGTTAGTACAAAAAGCCTTTTGGATTGAATAATCTTAGAAGAATATGGAGAGAACACTCACTAAAACTAGGCACTCAAAATGACAGGAATATCTGGGAACCTTGTAATGTGTGTAGTTATGTCTGCCAAAAAAATAATGCCTGAAAACCAAAAATTATATACAATCTTTGGTTTTTGCTCCACCACTTTTAGCAGCCAAACCAATGTAAGGCAGCTCATTCTGTGTAAAACAAGAAAACTCCAAACGGCATCCTTTCATTGAGCTATCTAAATGAATTTTGTATTTTTGAGAAAGCAAAATGTCTCATAATTTGAAGAAGCTTCACCTTGGTCATTCTCTTGGCACAGATTATGACATGAAATAATTACCATTTGAAGATCTGTGTAAAATCTCAGAAGTTAATTTTCCCTAAAATCACCTCACTTAAGCTGTATCTCCGTACTTCACTCACAGATCACTCTCTTTCAAGCTCGGCGAGGAACTGCTTTTACATTATCTCACTGGATAACAGACAATCCCCAATAATTAATGCCAGATCCTCAGCTCTGATGCTTTCATGGAAACCATTAGGCCAATGCCAGTTTACATCATTTGAAGATCTGATCCAGCAGGTATAAAAATGAAAATGGCAAGGCAAAAAAATATGAGCAATTTGATATCAATAAAAATGTGCACGAGGTCAGGGAGGAGAGAGCCTTTTTAAGTTTTCCTTTGACTTTTTATCCTAAAGAAGAACGTTGGTTTTTTCCAGTCATTGAGCAAGATAATGCACAGCAAATGATAAATTACAAAAGAAAATAATCTGTTGCAATAAAACCTGGGCAGAGCCCCAAGTATTTGTTCCCAAAGTATTTATTTTTCCCCAGCTGTATTTATGTGTGAATTCAATGATGTTTGTAAAACAAGTATTAAAAATTGTAACATTTGGAGTTATGTGCATTTCCAAAAAAAAATGTCTCCTCTTTCAAAATTCAAACTTTGACCTTTCTGAAATTTCACTATCACAACTAACAAGGTCCAACTGTTTTTTATTTTGCAATGTTTTCAGAAAAAGAAATTTCAATTCAGAAGTTGGGATCAAATTTCTAATACAGAAAGTTACTCAATTGCCCAGAAAAGAAGCTGTAATAGATCAGAGAACAGAGAACAAGTTATTGTCTCGCTTTGAGTAGCAAATATATTTTGGCTTGTATTGAAATTATTGTTGCCATAACTTATGCCCAGAAAAGATATATTAATAATTATTTACAAAGCAAAATTTGAGACAGTGACAAATACAGAATTAACTGAAAGAGGGGATGTTTTCTTTTTATTTCACTGTAGCACTCATAGAAAAACTCAAATGCAAATTCTTTTGAAGAAAATTACAGTTTCAATAATGAGCTTAGTGGAACAAAAAAAAAGAAAAAAGAAAAGAGAAAACAAAACAAAGCAAAAAACAAAACAAAAAACCCAAAAACAAACAAAAAAAACCCTCAGATCTGAGACCTTGTAGTGGTTTTGGTTTCTTAATTTAAGATTTTTTTTTAATTTTAAGATATTTTTGTTTTAATGTATTAAAAAGTGTGGTAGGTTTTGGTGTTGGTTAATTATTAATGTATTTTGTTGTTGTTGTTGTTGTGAGATGGGATTACAAGAAAGGTAAAGTAGGTTTAAAATTTTTAAAGGGTATAAAGAAAATTTATAAATAGTAATTAAAATAAACATTTTTGAAATTTTTTTTTGTTTGTTTTATAACATTTCTGAATGTAGAAAATGAAAAGTTAGAACTGGGTCCACCTGCTGTGGGACAGCAGCACAAAGGCAGGGAGCAGGAGGCTGTGCTGAGCTCTTTCCCTTCTCACTGGCCCCAAGGAGCCAGCCCAGGGCACTCTGGCCCCTACCCTGGTGGGGAAACTGAGGCAGGAGGGCTGGCAGGTGGAGATGTTCCTCACAGGCACAGAAACTGCTCAGTCCTTGAGCCGCGTGTGACCCCGTCCAGCTCTGCTTGGTCAGGAGCCCCTCTCCAGCCTCTCAGTGAGGAGGATGGCCAGGACAGCCCTGGCTGCACAGGGAGCTGGGAACAGAGGCTGAAACCTGTTCTCCTTCTCAGGGGAGCCCACAGAGGAGCAGCTCCCTGTCTGGAGTGCTTTGGGTGCATGCTGGGGCCTAGCCTCGTTATAAGGAATGGAATATATGGAATCAAATGAAATTCTATATGGGACAAGAAATGGGGTGGTCTTTATAGCAGGGTGGTCTTAAACTTAGGTTTAATGTATGTACAATATACAAACATTTTTGACAGACCATTAACACCTATAATCTTGTAAATATTTGCAATTTTCTAGATCATAAATATAGCTGCATAAGCAGTTCTTTCAGGACATCATTTATACTCCATTAAAGGTTAATTTACAAGTTAGTACCTTATAGAAAGAAGATATGTGTACTTTTATGTTAACTTTCTGTAAAGGGAGACTGGTGTCTCCAGCAGCAATTTGTAATTCTCCTGTGACACTCCCAGTGGCACTATTCAAAGCACTATTTGAATTCTTTTCATCAGCTCATGTTCACAGCAAACTTAATCTTCTGTTTTGAAGGTGGAAGGAGAAAGAAAAGAGAGGGGGGAAAAAAAAAAAAAACCAAGCCAGATCTTAGCTCTTGTGTCTGTGTTCCCAAGCATCCCACTGTTTGTTTGAACAGCCTCCCCTGACACACATCCTCATTTGTCACAGTGCTGATGATACCTGCTGCTGTCCCTGAGCCCAGCTAGCCAGCCTGCCTGGGCTGGGGCTGCCCGGGAAGGGGGAGGGAAATAGTAGGGGATTGACTCTGTGGGCTATGACTTTATTCGCTGTAATGGCATTTGTGCTTTCTAAAGATCAAAGGCCAGGGAGAAAAAAAAAAAAGGTGGGGGCAGGGGAAGGGAAAGAAAATTGTTCACTGTAGACCTAGCCAGGAGCTTTCAGAAGTGCCTGTGAGAAATTAGGTGCCTCTTTTGCACATTTGATCATCTAACTTTGAAATCCTGGTGAGAGAGCTTAGAGAAGGATCTGAAGAGAAAGGATAATAACCACTCGTAAGTCAGGACTATTGGGGAAGAATGAACAAGGAAGGTGCCAAATTTAACTGGATTTTGATTTATTTTCTTTTTCTAAATGCCAACGTTGCTTGTTCAGCCTGGTAGTTAAACAAATGAGAGGCTTTAAAACTGCAGTTAGCTACAGATTAAAAGGAAAAAAAAAAGAAATCTGTTGTAAATGCATATATTTTGTTGCCAGCTATTGGGATAAAAGAAAGCTTTCTCAAATGGTATGGGTTTCTACAATGGTCTCTATGGGTTTTTTTGCCTTCCATAGGATTTCCCACGAAGAAAGATGAAAGCTTTATGCTCATTAGTCACCAGGTACTACATGTTTATGTTCCTTATTCATATCTTAGTACTGTAAAGACTTCGGCAGCATTTTTTTTCCTGTTTCAAACCACTGTGCACACTGCAGAATGTTCCAAGCTCCCGTATTTCACATATGGAGTTTCTTTCAGCTGGTTTCATGCACAAAACAGAGGGTGGTCATTATGGTGCATTCACATCACACTAAATAGGAGTTAATGATGTATTCTTACTCTACTGTTTTCACTGAAAGATCTTTATAAAAATTGAGGCTTTTATTAAAACACAATGATATCAACATTTGAGTAATTTTCTTGGGCTTAGGGATGAATTTCTGACTAAGGGATGTGAGAACTGGAAACTTTGACCATTGTACATTGCTTTTGTAATTTTCCAATCCATACTTACATTTCTTCTCTGAAAAAGGCAGATCAAGGAGTAATTAGAAACTCACAGGCTGCAGATTGGAGTGGAGAGGAGAGACTGAGGTGCCACTTTTAATCTCAAACTAGTTGTTCCCAATATTTTTAAAAACACATCCTATAAATCCAGTAGCACCAGCAGTGTTGAATGAAGTGACTGCCTTCTTGGGGCCTGAACAAATGGGGATGTATTTTGGTATGAAATTCGGTGAAAAGCTGCAGTGAATGTGGCTGGAGTTGTACCAGGCTCCAGGACAGCACTGTGAATCCCGGTGTCACACCCCTGTTTGGAAATCTCAGTATTTTTTGCATGAACAAGGGGGCATCTTTGATTATTTTGACAGTCTCATTGATCTTGATACCAAAGAGCAGCTGTGTGGATGCTTCTGCTGTTTAATGCCATGTGCTGTGTGCCTCAAAAATCACAAAAAAGGTTGAAGAGGCACATATTAAAATGGCAGAGCTGCACTTCTTGGTCACACATCAGCCAGTGCCCTCCTGAGGCACAAAGGTTTTTGCTCTGTAAAGTGGAGCGCCAGGTTTGTGTATGCAAATCACAAATGTGGGTTTAATTTGTCTTGTAGTAGTTACCATAAATAGCCTTATTATAGTTAATGTTGTAAGTGGGTGGGCAAAACAAGAGTGATCATAAAGAAGAGCCTAAAGTTATTCATTCACAAGGGAGGTCATCAAAGAACAGTTTCTTCCTGCAGTCACTGCTGAGGCAGCTCTGGGGAAGGAACGTGAGGTTTAATGTTGTGTAGGTGCTTTAATACAATTTAGAAGAGAAACCATGAGCCTCAATGTGTGCAAAGCCTCACACTTTTGGTGGAACTGGGCCTTCTTTGCTGTTGCAGGCTGAAGGCAGCTGAAAGAAATATCAAAAGCACAACTTTAATAAAAGCCTGAAAATGTAGATTAAAGCAGGATTCATCCTATTAATTTTATTCCTAGGACAGAAGTTATTTCAGCTACATTAGAAACTTAAAGGAGTGTCTGTTAACTATTAAGTCACTGTTTAATAATCTAGCAGACTTGCTTTGAATTGATTGCATTAAAAACTATTCCATGTAAATTGGCTCAAAAATATGTTCAATTGCTTCATTTTTGAACCAGTTCTATGTCATACAGTTATTCAAGCTTCACAGAAGGTTTCTTGGGGACACAACATTTATGTGGGACATCTTCCTGCTGATGATTTTGTATATTTATCATGAATGTATCTCTTATATTTATCAAGCAAATGTCTTTTCCCTTTAAATTCACAGAGTAAGGAATATATCTAAGAAAACAGTTTTGCTTTGCTGCTGTGAGGCAAGGGAAATGTACCAGTGCTTATAAAATTGCTATGTTATGGTTTGTTTAGGACGTAATTAAGACATCAATCAGAAAGGGTTGATTCCTTCAGTAGCAAAGTTAATGAGATATTAACCAGCACTTTGAAGCTTGATCCAAGCTATCATTCTACTATTTCACAAATCCTCCAAATTCATACCTTTATGGTCAGTGGTAGTGTGAAAAAACACTTCTTAATGCTTTCCTATAATTAAAAAAAAGTTATATTTGAAATTCCAAATGCAAGGAAGCAATCATTGCAATAAATTTCTGGTTATAAGTTATCACTAGACTGTTTTGCTTTAACCTGCTTGCAAACTGACAGTGCAGTGGCTTTCTGGGTGGCAGTCAGCTCTGCTGAGTAAGAGCTTGCATGTGTTGAAGGCACTGACAACCCTTGCTGAGTGAATGCACCACACTTCTGATTGTTCAGTAGAAAGCACAAACAAAAGGAAGAGCTCCCAGAGCAGATTGTCCCAATCCCTCTCTGAAGGACTGTGTTTCACAGCAATATTGTCACAAAGGTGACCATCAAAGCAGGGAGAAAATCAAGATCCTGATTTTCTGAGAATGACACAATCTAACAGGTATCTAAACATTTTCTTTAGGAAACTTGATGCAACTTTTTTAAAGGAATCTTCAATGACCTTATAACCAGGCAGCACAGAGGTGATAACTGAAACATCTTCAAACTGCAATGAACAGCTGCTGAATTGCAGCAGAAAACTGCAAGTTGAACAGTTGCACAGATTTCTTATCATAAAATACCTTTTTGTTACTTACAATCTTTAGGACAGCTCTTTACCCATCTCTTTAATAAGTTGGTATCATTTATACTTCCCTATATAATAGTTCATCCAAATAACTGAGATTGTGGAGGCTTTCCAGAAAGACAAAAAGCTTGAGATAAATACATGTATACCCATACCCAAGCAGAGATCCTGGATTGTTTGCTTATATTCTCAAGATCCAATAAATGAGTGCTGCTTTCATTGTTACACAGAATCCATGTTGTTTTACTTAATTTAGTTTTTGGAAAAGCAGATTCCTATTTCCTCTGGCCCTGAATACTCTTAACAGAGAGGGTGTCCTATTTTTTCAGCTGTTTATGAACTGCTGCTGTAATTGAAGAACTATGATCAGAAGTTGCTTTTAAAATTCCCCTGCATGTTTTCCTTACCCTGTCACAAATCCATTCTAAAGATAAAACTTAACACATCCTGCACCATTTCTTTTAAAGTTTTCTCGTTGAATGATCCAGATGCACATCTAAAGGGGCATACACAATTATTTACTAAAACAGCACCTCACTTTCTTCTACTGACTGAAATTGTATCAGTTTTAACTGGTGAGAATTATTTGTCTAAGAATATGGCTACTTGTAAGGCAAGGAATTATTCCATCCCTGAACTTAAATCTCCATCTCTTTTGGTTTCTCTATAATCTCTCCTCTCTCTGTTTTTTGCTACTGATTCAATCTTCAGCATCTCTTCCTGCCCTGAACTTTATCTTGACAAAATTATGGACACAAGGGTGATTTCCCTTATGAAATCACTATTGCTAAGCCTTTGCAATTTTTAAAGAAAATGTGTTTCAGGATTAAAAAAAAAATCTATCTCCAAACAAGTCATAGGTGGATGCTGCACATTTGGATTCCCTAACAGCTGCTGTGATGGTATCAGTGGAGGTTAAAGAGACTTTCTTCTTGGCTGTTCAGACTTCATACAAGGTGCCAAAGGAACACAGACACTTCAGTAGTGGATATTAGCAAAAAGCTGCAGAATGCTCAGCCTGTGGCTAAGAAAAGTCTTCTACAACTTCTGTGCTGTCCAGCAAAAGAATCAAACCAACCAAAACTGCTCCTGGAGCAGCTGACTGGCTCAGGGCCTATTGCGTTTAACAGTGCTCAGGAGCTTTGGATGGGAATTTCTGATCCCTGACTGATCTATTCATTTCTCATTTGTTAACGTTTTTTGATGATATTTTTGTATCATTTGTTCTTAATACAGTGCTATTTTCAGAACAAGACAGATAATGCAGATGTCATTTTTTGACCTTTTAAAATCATGACTTGTCAATTGTAAAGAAACACAATTTGAGTTTTTTTATTTCCTTATCCATTTGTTCCTGGATTAAAAAAGGAGTTTAAAATTTGGTGTTATTTCAAATAGGTGATATTGTGTAACAGGTTCCTGCTTGTTTTGTCAGAGATAGAGGTGAAAATGAGTTTATATGGAACTAACATAACAAACTCTTTATAGAGAGAAAATGGGGAAAATCCATTGTAATGACTGGAAATCTGAATGGAAATTTCAGATTTCCATTCCTTTCATACTTCACTCATAAGCTTAATTTTCTCACCCATCTGTGTATACTAATTGGCTGTATTAATTATTTCATGTTGAAAGACACTACTTCATAATTAGTTGGTTGTATAATTTGAAGCAAATGCTACAGTGAATTGTACCCTTTTTTTATTTGGAAATCATCTGCAAGCAGTTTTCTCAAAAGTGCTATTTACAGCAAATTATTTACCTGGTAGTTATACTTCAGCAATTTCTCTCTAATAATATCTGAAAACTGATTTGGGGTATCTAATATTTAATTTTTTAATGTATTCTAGCTGTCAGTCACTTTTTTCAGATAGATATATATGGATGTATTAATTTTCAGTACAGTAATTCCTTAATTTTCCTGATTGCTTTTCAAGGAAAGGAAAAATTTTCTGAGAAGACAGCTGGTTTTATATAATTGTTTCCTTGGAAATACACTTCAGATGCTGCTTTGTGTAGACAGATAGATGAAGGGAATTAAAAGGAACTGACTGTGCTTTGCAGCATGCACTGGAAAAAACATACCTTGCAGGGAGACAACTTCCACTGCAAATTCAAATCTTGCCACTGCAATCCTATTGGATTTTCTTGTATACTCGTGATCACTCCTTTATTTCCCACTTCACGTTTCAAAAGCATTTCTGGTATGCAAGTGACATCCAATTCCTGCACTGTCATCTCCTGTGAGTACCACGTGCACATTTGGAAACACTGTCTGAACATAGAAACAATTTTCTTTTCCATCTTGACAGCTGAGTGACAGCACAGATCTGCAGTAGCTCAGTGCTGCCAAGGTCTCTTAGGGCTGCTGCTTGTGCTGTGATTTTCTCTTTTGAGTGGCTGATTCTAGGTTTGAAGGAGATGAAAGTAAGTATTTCTCATGTGCAGTGAGTTTTCATATCTGTAACCCACTGGGAGGTTGTCCCTAACCAAAGCTAAGATCTGAGCCATCAGATCTGTGGGAGATATGCAAAAGGCAGTAATTTAGAGAGGTTGTTATTTTTTGCTAACTAAATAGGAGCCCCCAATATGGAATGAAGATCATATTACATGGAACTATGGAATTTCACATAAAATTAGAGAAGATTCATTTCACGTTTAAGCCTGAAATCCTTATTTTTCTTGAGGGCTCTGTGAATGATTCTGGCTGAAAATACCAGTTGTATTCTCCATATTATTTTCAAAAGTCTACTGAACAAAATGCTGCTTATTAAAATGACCTTCAATGATTCATTGATAGGTTTGTGGGAAAAACTCTGACCAAAATTTCTGGTTTCAATGGTGTATAACTATTTCTTTAAATTCCAAAATTATTTGGAATTCTATTAATCAGGTTTTCCTACTGCTTATATTTAAAACCTAAACTCTGGTATAAGTAAAGGGAATTCTATGCAATCTTTGTGGTGGTAGACTGGTACTATTAAGCTTGAATCTGTGCTTCTTTGAGTGTTAAAAACCACAACTGCTTCACTTGTCTTTTTGTGTGTCTCCCAATGTCGTATTCTCCCAGCACAGCTTGTGTGCTGATATAGCAGAGCATTCAATTTTTAGATTGCCTATTTTCAGGAGAGGCTGATAGTCAGGCTGGGATTTCTCACCCTTCTAAAAAATCATTCTTTAAGTATTGCACCTCTTTGAACAATTTTTTTTGAGTGTCTGGGTGTTCTTCAGAAAATCCAAAGAACTGTATTATAAGAATATGATATCACAGTCTCACAGTTGTATTTAAACTGTGAGACTGTGACATAATAATGGGCTCAGTAATCAAAATTTCCTATGATATCAAAATACTAAAATTCTAGCTTTTGCTGAAGAGCAGGTTCATTTCCTAGTGTTAAGCTGTTTTTTTAATATAGACCATTTAAATTAAAATGATGGAATAATCCATTGGCCACCAGATTTATTCTGTTCTAACTTAATGTAATCTAATCTGTAGGCTTTTCAAACACAAGTACCAATGTGGCATGTCAGTAATTTGAAAATTCAGTTCCATGGTAACTTCTTGAAGGGGGGGCGGGGGTGAAATAAAAGTTAAATCAGCCAAAATTGGACAAAATTCCAACGTTTCTGTTAAGCCATATGAGGAAGGATAAATAGGCACTGGAACAATATTAATGTCCAATTCCAGCTCTCTCACAGGTCCACTGAGTAAACACATTAGATAAACTCTCCCTTCACTCTCCCTACTTTCACTTTGCTGTTCCACCTATTTGCAATCCATGAAACTTTTGAGTGTTTGTACTTAGAGCAGTAATTCCGGTACAAAAACCCATCTCACTGAAGTCAGTAAGAAAATGTGTCTCAGTCTTCTGGTAGAATATTGTAAAAGAAATTACTCTGTCATAGAAAGCTTCTTTGTTAAAAATTTAAAATGGATTTTTAATTTTTTTTTTCGTGGCTCCTCTTTATCTATGATTCAAAGTTATTCATACCAGCTTGGCTTTTTTCTTCCCCTCTCTGTAGTTCAATATTTCTCTCAAGAAAAGTCACCTTATTTGTACTGAACATCAGGCAACAGAGCCATCTGCACCAGCAATTCTTAGAGCAAACCCAGTAATTCATGTTGAACTCTGCTTCTTCCCAAGTGCAGCTGCAATAACCAAATCAACCTTCTGGTTTTAATCCAATTTAGATAAAAGACAAAGCCAGACAACAAATTCACCCTGCATACTGATAGTGGCTAATTTTCAAATTCTTAATAATTATTGCCCCTAATTAAAACCAAATGACACAGTTTTACTAGACAGTACAGGCAAGATCAGGTGCTTCCAAAATGCTGGAGCACAAGATTTTCTGTTAGAGGATTGTATATATTAAATTGTTATTCACCTCGTTGCAAATCCATGGCTTTCTTTCCAGCTGAATAGCAACACTGGATGTTGCATGGAATTTTTTTGCCATTGTGCCTGTTTGGAAAAGTGGATGAGTTCTTCCAGAACGGTGTCTGCAAAAACTGAAGGGTAATTCTCTTGCCAGCACTGAATATCTGTAAGATTTCAATGTTGCCTATAGCTGAGACTGGCTGCATTACCATGTGAGAACTCAGGGTTGTGGGGAGCTCATTACAAGTTTTCTCTGACACACATTCACACAGACCATGCCCCTTAAACAAACAATGCAGAGAAAAGGTACTCAGTGAGAGGTTTCACATTGTGTGAATTCAGTTAATTTTTCCTTATAGCACCTCATAATTTTCCAGGACAGAGATCATTAATCATCCCAAAGTGTGTAGAAGCTTGGGCAATAGCTGTAAGACCACCAAATGCTGACCCTGAAGGAAATTAATTACTGAAGGTGAAAAGCAAGTGTTTTCTTAAATAAGCCACCTAAGCTGCCTGGTTTTGCAAATATTTATTAACACAATTCAGATGAAATCAGATCAGCACTTCTGGCTGCAGAGAGTGTTGTTTCATTGGACCAGGAGTCCTCGTTTCCAAATCCATATTCAATCTTTTAACACAGCAGCAAATTATATTCCCCATCTGTCTCCTGTGACAGCACTAATGAATGTAATAACTGGATGATGATGTACAAACTCTTTTGAAGTACCTAATTTATAAAATATAGGAAGTAGTTATTTATAATAAGCTGTTGGGGAGTTGGGGTTTTATAGTTTTTGAAGTTTTTTAATATTTTCAATTTTCTGTATGTAACTGAAACATAAGTGAGCATGTGATAACCAAACATTCTTGGTACAGGAAACTCTTAGGGCAGGGTGAGCCTGATATCTCAGAGGTTTTCCCAGCCAGTGTCTCTGTTCTAGGACTAACAAGTGCTTTACCACGATTTGAAGAACAAAAAGTCCTGAGGCTGAACCAGCTCTGGCCTTGAGTTGTCCCACCCACGGTGAATCTGGGCACTTGCCAGAGCCCCGTTGTGTGCTCTAAGCACCTCCTGCCCTGGGGTTAACCAGCACTGTTCTTTCTGATTTGAGGCTGAGTGAAAAGGAGTAAAGCACGTCCCAGAGGGTCTATGAACAGGATGGAAGTTCGTACAGATTTTGCCAACACATCAGGATTTGGCCTGTACCACAACCCCTCCTTGAAGGATTGGCCTGATAGATGTTTTCCAAGGACTTTGCAAAGTCAGAGTTTGAATATAGGAGATAAAGCCCACAATTTTACAGTCTGAGTCAGATTCTCTTTGACCTGCTGGAAAACAGAGCAAGTCATGCTGCAATGAAACAGCATGAATGAACATTTCAGCCATGAAAAGTAGGAGTTTATTTCAGATTAATTTCTCACCTTTGGAGTTGGTTGATGCATTAGTTCAATGTGATGAAGAGAGAGAAAGGGGAAGAGGGGCTGTGAACTAAATTAATCCAAAAAGTGTGTGCTCATTAGAGAGCAATTACCACTTTATATTCTATCTTGTTTGTGTGAGGAGATGGGACTTGTGGCAACATGGCAACACAGCAAGGCCAAATACTGATGTTTATTGCTCAGTGAGAGGCTGGCATGACTAATTGAGAGGGAGCAGGTTCATCAGGTTTAGAGCTTAAGAAAAGTGATGGGAAGATATTTTCATGAACTGCTGTTCTCACCACTACAGTTTTTAAAAGCCTCCACTACAGTAAAAAATTATTATTTTTGTTAAAGCATGATACAAATCTGCTATGTTCTAAACAGACAAGATTTAGTTGCACTTCTTACATTTAATTTCACTTTTATTGAAATGTTGCACTTGAGGAAAGAACAATTCCATCTTTTGAATTTTACCAGTGATTTTGCCGTGCCCCACACCTCTTGTAAAGGATAAACAATCATATGTCCTTGTCTCTCTAAAGTGTAAAAAGATTTCAACAAAAACTGTTATGTCCATTTGCATTGCCTCTGCAGTAAACCTTGGATCTTCATGATTTGAAGCTATTATAACTTCTCAGCAAAAAAAAAAGAAAAAAAAAAAAAAAAAAAGAGAATGTTTAAATGTTCATTTGAACTTATTGTGAAAAAGAATGGCACTGGCAAATCAAGAATTACCTCACAGAAATCTTTTCTATTCTATTTGGGTTTTTGCATTGCTCCTGTGATGCATTAGTGTAGAATTCCTTAGAGTTATTTTAATTTAAACTCAAATGTAAATGAACAGCGACATCAGACCAAATGAGTGCAGTATGAATTCCAGCTTGTGGAAAATTCTCACAGCCAGGCAGGGATATGCTGCTTCCCTATTGCAAAGATAACCTACAGGGCTGTTCACAAAAGCTGGTCCAGGGAGACAGATCTCCTTGTGGTTCTTCTGATAATGCAGACAAATAGGCTCTTGCTTTGAATTGTTGTTATCTTGAACAATCTGTCTCCATCAGGATCTGGACAAATTACTCACCCCAGGTAAATGTTACCCTTTGAAAATAGCCCCTTTTTTGCTACTCTCTGTCCTCAGTAGCAAAGTTTTCCTCATATGGTACCTTACTCTGGGTCTCTTTGTGGTTTGGTGGGGGATTTTTTGCTGCTGTTGTTTTTGTGTATGTTTTCTTTTTAAATGTCTGATTTTAATATATTAAAGTCACTAAAAGCCATAAACAGACTTCTGCTTTAATCAGGGCAAACAAGCTGATGTTTAAGAGTATCTGCTTAGTGAAATAAACAGTGCTTGGGATTCACAGAAGAGCAGGAAATTGTTCTGTTATCAAAGTTCTTTCTTTATTCAGTATGAAAAATAATGGCATTTGTGTAGTACTTTATAATAGATGCTCTTATACAAGTATTGAAGAAAAATTAATCAATCTTCAGAAACAGGCCTTATATTAATAAGTATACTGCTAATTACTACAATCATACAAAAGTTGCAGTGACACCTATCTATATATTTGTATATTCTTTTTGGTCTTTTTAAAGACAGTGTCACAAGCCTAAAGATTCATTCAGCTTAAAAAAAGAAGGTGTTTCTCTGGGATGGTGTGTGCCTGCCTCGGTTCAGCTGTGTTCCACGCTCAACTTTGCTAAATTCTGGGTTTTTTCTTTATTCTTTCCTAATCTAGAAATTGCCAGCTATGAAAAGCTTGTTAATTTCTGTTTGTAAAATGTTCTGATGTAACTTGAATTAAATGTAGTGCAGCTGGGAGCAGTCATGGCTAAACAATACATGGCATAAATTATCTCTGTGTGGAGTGTCTGACTAGATAACATAATCAACAGGAGGCTGACAAAACATCACAGCTGCCTATTGTTGCTGACAACTTCATTATTTCCATGATTTTCAAATAGGTAATTTGTTTCTGAGGACCAGCAATATCTTCAGACACATCCAATGGCCTCATGTACTTTTATAGGCTTCCTGAAGCTGCATGTGTTTGCACAGATTTAGGGGGTTTTCCTAATCTGGGGAACAACTGCAAGAACCATCAGCAAAGAGCTCTGCATTGGTTTTGCAATAGAGCAGCATCCCCATATATCAGGGTTGCTGCACACCTCCTGTTAGGTAACAGCAGCTGCCCTTTGATTCCTTGGTTCAAACAGGAAGGGCTTTGATGCTCTGATGGACTTCTTATACTATTTTATTTCTGTTTACTTATCTTACATTCCAAAAGATCCCAAATGACGCAGTAGTTTTGTAGCTCTGACAGCCCAGGCCTGATTCTATTCCTCTGCAGCCAGGAATTATTATTCTCAGGAATTTTCCAAGTAAAAAGACTATCAGGGGTAAACAAGCCCCTGTGACTATATGAAAAACATGCCATCTTTAAAGAATTCTGACCAAACAGTGCTTATTCTGAAGTACAAGCAGCAAGTCCACAGCTGCCACAAAGCTGAGAATTCCTCCCATCTGCATCCTTCCTCTGGGAATGTGCAAGCCCCAGGCCTGGGTGCATGTGCCAGGTTCAGCCCTGCACAGAGCCTGGATTCCAGGTTGTGCCGGGTTCCAGGCTGGGCTGACGGGGCCGTGGCTGGGAGCTGTGGCTGCAGAGGAAACCTGGGGCAGCCACGGCTGCCAAGCCCAGTTCCACTTGGTCACTGACATCACGCTGCCTCAAATATTTCAGAATACTTGGGAAAATTGTTTCTAAGCTTAGTCCAAACACAATTATTTTTTCTTCACTCACACAATTTCAGAATTTTTCAAGTTTGATCATGTCTGTGACTGATCAACTGGGAAATATTTGTCTTTTTCATAAGCAGACTGAATACTTCTGTGTGTTTGTGGATAATAGGTTATTTGCTATGGATTTGGATCAAGAACACTGGCTAAAGTAACTACTGAAACTGTAAGACTCCAGTCAATGTCCTTGAAGAAACACAAGAAACCAGGGAACAGGACAGAGAATAAACAAATTGGCACAGGGGTATGTGTGAAAGATGATAGGTAAACAAGAGCCAGAGAGGCAGGAATTGCCAAAACCAGAGGTGGAATTTACTACAGTATGTTATATGTATAAAAATGTGCAAGAAAGAATGAGTGTGGGGACAAAGGAACGTACACTTTTATGTGTTTGGGGCTTTGGTTTGGTTTTATTTTACCTTTCCCACTGAATAGTTTTGACTGTATGAAAAAAACTACCCCATTATCTTGTTTCATGGGGAAGAGTCACTTTAACTGCCTTCCAAGTAATGGATTTTTAAAATGAGGGTGCATACAGGTGTCAGTTAGCCACGTTGTCATGTTACTTTGGGTGGAGATCCCAGTCCCAGATATCCAATCTGCCTGGCTCCATTGCTGCATCAGTGGATGGAATCTGGTATTTGAGCAACATTTGTTCCTTTTGTGGGTCTGTGAACAGTCTAAAACGCAGCTTTGTCTGTTATGATGGCAACAGCTTTGCCATTGTTGCAAGCCAGGCTCCATGTCATTTTCTACACTCCGAACTTCCCACCCAGTTTCTAGTGGGGAAACCCAAAATGTGTTTCAGAAGCAGGGGCAGGGTGTGTAGGACAGGGAGCAGGGTGTGTAGGACAGGGAGCCGGGTGTGTAGAACAGGGAGCCGGGTGTGTAGAACAGGGAGCCGGGTGTGTAGAACAGGGAGCCGGGTGTGTAGGACAGGGAACTGCTGGGTCTGGGGATGGAGGGAGCTGCCTGCCGGACATCGCGTCCTGGGACCCGCGCAGGGCTCGGGAGCGCTGGGTGGACGCTGCCACCTATCGATGGATGGAGGAGCGAAACACCAGACCCTACAGCGAGCTCCTCGTCCCAGAAACGCCCCAGTGTCTGGGAGGAACAAGCAGGATTGATACATGGGGTTAATGGCCAACACAACGCTAAAAACCCCTGTGGTGTGTAAAGCTGGGAACAACACAGGGTGAAGGTTTGGGGAGCTGTGTCACCGAATCAGCCAAATTGGGCGGCCTCTTTAAACAAATGTGGCACTGAATGTACATCTTCACAAAAACATGCAGCTTTAGCAGCAGTAAGAGCAAGAGCAGCAGTGGGATCAGCCGTCCTTGTGTGCTGCAGGCAGGGAACTTCCAGACTCACCAGTCATGGAAGGAGAACCTGTGGCAGCAGGTTAAGGGAGCAGTGAAAGCACAGCCAGCAAAATGGTCTGTGCAGCCATGGAGAGTGGAATGCAAGGGTAATGAGAGCTGGATGACTTCTCTGTCCTCTGATGGAAGCCTCAAAGGCTGAGGATGGGCAGGTTTCTGCAGGAGATCAGACTACAGGATCTTCCACGTGTTTCATCATAAACCCAGGGTCTGTTACTTCTGTTGGTCTTTTAGTCGTCTTCATTTCCAGAACTGGGTGTAGGAGCCTCTCACAGTTATTTATAAACATTGAGTAGTAATTTTTAATAATTCCATTTTATCATTTTATAAATGTATTATTACTTCTTTTACCTAACTGAGCATTGTTTTGTGTCTTCTGGATTTTGAACAAGCTAATTATGAATTTATATTCATAGGTCAAGAAGATTATAAATAAATTTTCCTGAGACAAAAAAGCTAATTGTAGTTCACAAGAACTAGGCTTGGGCAAGAAAATATTTTGACTTTTCCTACTCTGCTAAGTACTGTTTGGGTAGAAAAAGGACTAAGCATTTAAAAAGTCAAAATGGCAATTGTAAAAGGGCTGCTTTCCACAAAGCTGAAGGGAGAAAGCAGAAGATAGAAGTATTGAACCACAATGAGAAGGTGCTAGAAATGTTTAAGTATAGACTGATTTCTGGAAATTCACTCTATGTTTTTCCCCCTAAATCAGCTGGAAATTGAGCACTCCTTTACAAGTGAGTTGCATAGGTGAGGTCTATACAGGCAAAAAAACCCCAAACTTAACTGGGGACTTTGACTTAGAAGAATCACCCATATTTAGCACAGCACTGAAAATGGAGTTCCTAGGCTTACATTTATTTTTAACTGATTTAGACATTTCAGATTTTCAGCATGTTTTTTTTCCAGATAGTATCTCAGTGTTAGAGAGGTATTTGGTGGTTTTTGAAAGATTTCCAATTCCCTCCTGTTGGCAAGGAGCAGTGACCTCAGTCAGCTCTCTGACTAATGATCCTTGGAAGGAGCAGAACAAAAGAGGGAATCCTCTGATTTTCAAGATATTTCAAGGAGAAGGAATGCTGTGCATAAACTATCGTAATAGCACTTCACAATTCTCTGCTGCAGCAAAGCATGTAACTATTTGCATTTGATATTCTCATTATGCCCTATAACTACGCATTTGATATTCTCATATTTGCATTTGATATTCTCATCTGCCCACATGTCTGTGTGCATGTTTACACACACATGTACAGGCAGGCATGTGTGTTTGATAGAAAACACCCAAAGAATGGTTTGATCCACATCCAGACTGGTTTAAAAAATACAGATTAGCTTCAAATTCCATGGCATACAAACATCAGGCCCAGGACTACATTTTAGCTTCAGCTGTTTGGGCAAAAGGATGCCCTTGGGTATGACACAGCACCCTTAGCTGAGGTTTGAAGTGTGGGAGAATCAGGCTGATCAACAGATTTTGGGAGGTTTCCAACATTTTCCAAAAATCATGTCTGAATAAAACCAGGGAAGAAAATTCAGCAGATTGTAAGAGTAGCTCTGGTATCTCTTTAAAATAATCCAAAATACTTTTTCTGTAGATATTAATGGCCACTGGCTAGGACCCAGGAATTGGCATGTTTTGATTCTTTTCTATTATCCAGTGTTGCACTGGAGTGTTTTGACTGCATTAATTTAACCCAGTGGACCGTCTAGAAGGATAACAATTTTCTAGGTTGTTGTTTATCTTTGATTGCCACCTCCACTCTTTTTAGAATTCTGTATATGTATATTTTAAATATTCCACATTTGACTTTGTAACATATTTGTGGGTTTCTGTGGGTTCCAGCATTTGCATTTTTTGCCCTACAGTAAAAAAAATGAGATTTTGAAATATGACTATTTTCCTATTTTGGACACTCCTAATGCAGACATTACAGGATTTGCTTTAGCATCCGTAGAGTGTGTTTTGTTATCCATTTAATAATCTTTTTGAGGCGTAACCTGTTCAGGCTGGGAGCTTTCCAATGATGTTGCAGATGTCCCACAGCTATGGCTATGCCTGCTGCTTTTGTTGCTATGATTGCAGTCAGCTGTAGTGGTAGCTTGCTTGGAGAAAGAAGAAACAATACATCACATGCAACAAGCACTACTGCACTGTGATTTTTACCCCTTCCTCTCACTGTTTTAGCATAAAACCAACTGCTTGAGGATGGCTGCATCAATGTCTTTTTGCTCGTACTTCATGGCAAATTAATTACAGTCACAGTTCTGTTTACTCTGTAAGTAATTATTTTTTCTACTTGGACGCTGTGCTGCTGATCAGTTTTAAAGGCTACAAGCTAAAAGCACACGGAAGTCATGGCATCTCTCACATGGAGATTTCACATATTAGTCACTCCTACAGCTGCACAGGTAACTGGGACAGAGTTAAGGCACCAAACATTCTACCTGTGATACAATACTACTTGCTTTAAATACTGTTCTGCTCTGAGGTTTTAGCAGCAATCTTGGACTTCAGTAATTACTAGTAATAAGCTTTTTCATATCTGATCATTCATGCAGTGTAAGGAAGAGATTTACTCATTCTGCCCAGAGGCTGAGCCAGCAGAGACAGCAGAGCTAATGTGATTCATTGAAGGAAGAGTGGGGACAATTACCAGCAACTTGTTCTCGTTTTGCCTTGGATAGCCTAAGCTGGTAAGTCTTTAATTTAATTTAACTCTTTAATGCACAGATTCCTAATTATTAGTTTCAAGTATGATTGATTCATAAACATACATTGCTGAGTGGTTTCTCAGCTGTTGTGTTTTCCTAAAATCCTAAGAGAATGCTTTTACAGCTATGCTGTGCCCTACCAGTGCACCTGTCTGTAGAGTGTAGCATATATGTGCCACAAACAACAGAGAGTGATCTATAATTTAGGTATTTCTTTTTCTTTCTCTGCAACATGTTTTTGAGGGACATGGATATTAGGTCAATATTTGACAATTAAAAAGGAAAAAAATCACAAATCTTTTGTAAAGATAACTATTTTATATTCACTTGTATTAGAATTTGGCTTTTAAAGGACCCTGGTGATGGGGAATAAAATGGTTCAGTGCTTAAGTGCAAGTAGAAATACAATCAGAAAGATGAAGCTGCAGGATGTGCAGAATGAAATATGAAATATGACTAGGGAGACCTTGGTCCCTGGTTTGGATCCTAGCTGTAGCACAGTGACTGTCACACAGACTGGTTTGATGGGTATTTCCAGGGCAGGGCAGCAACTGTTTCCCCAGAGATCTCCTGCAAGAATTTTGTGCTTTTTAGTTCTTGGAAATGAAAACGGCTGTTTATTATGTCTGGTTATAAGGGGAGCTGCTGTTGTTATTTTTTCTAGTCCTGCCTTTCCCAGTAAAACCTGGTGCTGTGCTGTCTGTTGCAGTGCTCACCTTGCTGTGGGGGTGCAAATTAGATCACACAGGGCTACCCCAAACCATATGGAGAAGTTCTTATGTCATCCTGACCCGTGTCAGCTTTGTGAAGAGCATTCCATAGGTGAAAATCTCAAATAGGGCTGTTCTGCATATCTTCTTTTTCTAAATGATTAATCTTCCAGGTGCTGCAAAAATTTTAGTTCTGACAATGGCACATCCACAGGCTAAGTGCATTTCAGCTGGGGTACTTGTTATTTCAATCAAGACAAGGCACATTTCAGGTCTTCACCTGATTGCTGAGGCACGGATATGGTTCTAAAAGAAATAAAATTAATAACTTTTTTAAGGAGCCTAAAAATGCTCTCATGAAATAGTTTATTTCTGTAAAAAAATAACAGCATCCAAAAAACCTTGTGCTTTCCATCACAGAATCATGTGGATTGAGCTGTCTCTTTTCTTTATTTCTTATTATGCTTTTCACCCATGATTTTGCCCCATGTCATTCCCATTGCTCTACTGTGAGTCATTTCTACAGCCTAATAAGATCCCACTTCCAGAAAGTTTTACAGAATATTCTACTTGCCTTTTTTTTTTTTTTCATTTCATACCTTGTATGCGACTAGGAAGGATGCTAAGTCTCATAATCTGCAGTGGCATTTTGCACTTTACTGTTTCAGTACACTGGTGAAAAATGCAGCTCGTTCACATCATGTCCTTCCAGCTATTGCTTTATTGTTCCACAGTTATTCCCTGCTCTTGTTTGGGATATTGGTGGTGAGTATACAAGAAACACATCTATGTTTCAAGTCATTTGTGATTCACCAATTCTGTGTGGATAGCAAAGTTGCCATCTGTTTTATTGCTGAATAGCTGCAATTTCAAGAGTGTTTACTTAGGTTCTCTATAAATTCAACTGCTCTTGACTTCACAGAAACATTGATGAGATTATAAAAGATTCTGTTCTCTTCTTCCATCAGTGTCAGACTATGGACCTGCTCTGGCTTTTTACTGACAAAGCTTCCACATGTGGCAGGGGCACGCCATGGTTACTGTCCTTGGATGTTGTTGTTTAGGTGGTTACTACACACTGTTGTTTTCTTCTGAATGGATAAATCCTGGTTCATTGACCAGATCAAGGTGGGAAGGACTCCAGCTAACCCAAGGAACAGTAATATCTGGAATCAAATTATGTTTAGTCACAGTCCATAAGAACAGTAAGCTGTGCCATGGGAAATAGGCTTGGTAGTTAACTGCTCTGAAACTCTTCTGGATTGGTGACACAGATTAGCGCCACAGTGATGCCTAAATTTGCTTTGGTTCAAAGCCTACACCAGCATTCTAGAATGCTGTAATAGAGGCTCCAGGTCCTTTTGCAGTGTACACACTGAAACAGAGAAAACAGCCCTGCCAACTGTCTGCGTTTCGAATGTATATTGGGAGAGGTGTCACTAGAGCACCTCTCCCAAAGGCTGATTTCCTGGAAAACTGTCCAAGAACTGACAGGTGCTTCTCCTTTCCTTGCTCAGGTTAGTATTTTCTCGTAAAAGAAAAATGCTGCTGTCAAGCTGTTCTCTGTAGAAATTTGAGATTCTGGAAACAACTTCTCCCTTCTCAAGAAAAGCTTGAACTTGATGACTTCCAAGAGATTCTGTGAAAAACATCTGGGCAACTGAGTTCAAGAAGATGGAGACAAATACACTTCCTGCATTAATGAAGGCCATGGAAGAGATAGGGCTTTTTTTTTTTGGAGTCTGGCTGGCAAAATTCCTTTTTTTGTAATTATTTAAATCCTTGAGTGTATTAAAGTAAGCAAGCAGGTAGTTTGGTCTTGTGAGAGAGGGGGAGGACTTTATCAGCCTGGAGAACACTGACAGAGGCATAATTAACACCAGGCTTTCTTGTTTTGTTTAACTAATACCACAATAGGTAGGAGAAGTCCTATTAAGTAGATGTTCCTAATTTCTTTAATGTATACTTCCACGACCCCTCAGTAAATTCCCATATTGGCTTCATGAACCTTGTAACCTCTCTTGAGCCACTCAGATGTGCTGAGCCTGTTGCTTTTCAAATAAAAACCCATAATCCCAAAGCAGACAGTGCAGAGGGCTGACCTGCCTTTGAATTAAGAATTGGTTTGGTGTACTCCTCCTTGTCCTCATCTTGAGGGTGGTTAGGTTTGTGTGGCAAATGCAAACTCTTCTTTCTATCCTGTGTTCACTACCAGCTGTGTGTTAGTATTTGTGTGTGGAATTTGGTATTCAAAACTTGTAGTCTTGGAATCAGATTATTTTGGGAAATTGAAACTTCCTTTACAAACATGCCTATGGCACTCCCTGGCCTATTTTTATTCACTATTTGGGTCTGTGTTTTGACCCATACTTTATTGATGAAAATAAGAAGTTCTTGAAAACAGAGGTAAAGGGAGAAATTTATGTGGGACAAAATGTGGCACTATGTACTAACAGAACTGAAAGTGTTATTCTAAGTAACTGAGAATTAAATTATTATTAAATTTGGTAACTTCGTGAGTTTCTTTAAAATTCTAAAAACATAGAAAATTGGGAGGTGGATAATCAGTTTACTCCATAAACTCAGAGAAAACCAGTCAAAAATCCTTGCAGTACTGCTGTCTCCCGAGTCCCAGAGAGCTTTGATCATTTCCACACTTGCACATTTATTTCAGGAGTGCAGCTCACGTAATTCCCTCTTGATTGCACACACTGTTGTTCTAATGTAACAAAGTCTTTTAATCAATATGACAATTGTGTTGACTCTGTCTCTCTTCCTTCAGAGATTTGGTCTCTCTTCAGTATCCCAGGAGCATGGAGAATATGTGAAATTAATTGTAATGAGATACTTTTATGCTCAGGGTGTCTGCTCACCACAGTGTGCTGTAAGAAAGGAAGATGTAGAAAGCTTAAAAGACCTGGATGATGTCTTTAATCTTAAGGACAAATACCAAAACCAGCCTCCACAGTAGGATGACTGTTTAGTAAAGAATGCTTTTACTGGAAATACTCCTTAAAGTCTGGTCCTGCCATCCAATTTGCTCAGAAGGCTGAAACCATTAGAACAAAAAAGAATTTGTATCATAGTACAACAAAAATATTGAAGATTATTTCCAGAAAAGATGCTCTGAAAAGGTAGCCAGGTTTACCATTACAACTGTGAAATCTCCTAGAGAGGCATTCTGCCTTATATATGTGTACACACTTGTCAGGGGAAAAGGAATATGTGAAGAAATAGTGCATTTTTTTCACTTTTTCACTTAAAAATCCATAGGGATAGTTTGTTTTATGCAGTTGGGTCAAATTTGATTCTTAGTTTCCCTTCAGAAAGTCAAAATTATTTCCACATAACGTACTTCCAGAGTTAAATATAAATTCAATTTTTCTTAATACAGAAAAAGGAATGTAATGATAGAGCATAGAAAGTATTGTTTAATTATTAGATAATATGTAAATCCAATTAGGTGAGGCAGTCAGAGAGAGGCAGCAGTCCCTCTTGGAAGGGTTTGTACCCTAAATGGACAGGGCAAATACAGAGCAGGATAAAGTAATACGACAAAGAGACACAACCAGTACCTGCCCACTATGTGAGGAAGATGCCACGTGTTAGAAACTGTCCATAACAACATATTCTTTTGGGTGTCATTTTTTATTGACACCTGTATTACCAGAGCTCAGTCTGCAAAAACATTGTTTCCCTCATTAATTGAAACTCCTCGTTCTAAGACGAATTGGCAAATTATTCTGAGGTAGTCTGTTTTATTTTTCTGTTTTTAATTCTTTGTCTCCATAGATATCTATGGGTATAATTCCATAAAGAGAAATTTGCCATGGAAAAATGTGTAGAATTTTCAGCTGTGCAGAAGCTGCGTGTGAAAGTGATTTCAGACACAGCAGCCTCGCACAGTGTTCCAGTGACACACTTCTGATCCACGATGTTGGCGCAGCAAAACCCCACTAAATGGCTGCCGTTTTCCTTCTAGAGAACCCTGGCTGAGAATGACCCAGCAGATGCACAGCCTGAGCCTCCTGCAGAGCAAGAAGCACAGCATGCCGTCGTCGCCCAGCGCTGCCAAGCGCCTGTACCGGAACCTGTCGGAGAAGCTGAAGGGCAGCCACACGTCCTTTGACGAGGCCTACTTCCGATCCCGCTGCGACCGCCTCAGCCTGCGCAAGGCCTCCATGGTAACCCCAGCCCGCCCTGCCTCTCCCCTCTCCCTCAGCCTCCTTCATCAGCCGTGCCATCCTCACCCTCTCCTTTGTTCCCTGACCAGTGCCCTGTGTTCTTCCCAGCCTTGCCATTAATGACCCTTTGTCAAAACAGAGTTTGGTCTTCTTGAAGGGTGAAGACAGGCTCCCTGTAACTTGGCACTTACATGACAAAACGTGAGTTAAATCTATAGATGCAAGTGTTTCTCTTACAAGAAAAGAATAAAACATGTTTTGAGGAAAGTCAAGATGGCTTTTAATAGAAGTTCCCATTTTTCCAAATGACAGAGCAAATGGAACTTTCAGGCGTGACAGACAAATGTAAGGCTACTGCCAGAGTGTGGTGATGGTCAGTAGATAACACCACAGAAGGAAGAGCTCACATGTGAAGGAGTCTGGCCTGGGTACCCCCATCCAAATCCCAGCCAAGCACTCTGGTACCAGCACAGCAAAATATAGAAACACCTGCTGGATTTAACCCTCACAAGGGCTCCCACTGCTGCGAGTGCTAGTGAAGTTACACAGCCCCCAGTGCATGCATTTTGAGGAATGGACTTTGTCTCTGAAATAACAGCCCAGTGTAAATTCAGTGTACAACAGAATCTTTTCTACTTGCTGGAGGAAGATGAACCTGCTTGTGGATATTGCCAAAACAAAATAAATCCCACTTTTTCCTAAATAGGAAAAACAAACACATTCTTCAACTTCTCCTCTGAATTATTTTGTCTCCACTTCTGACGAGCAAAGTCTAATGACATTGTCTGAATGCAGCAGGAAATGCCCCTTGGAGCCAGCACTCTGCTGCACTCAATCAGATGATTAGTGCAGTGCAGGACTGAATTCAGTATAGCTGGGCCAGATAACAGAAATATCACATTTTGTCAGAAGGAGAAAGGACACTCTAGACTCCTTTAATACTCACAAGTTATGTAAGAGACGTATTATATAAATCAGTGCAAGAATTAGAAAGTATTTTAAATTAAATTAGCTGATGCTGTCTCCTAGGATTGTGCTTTCCAAAGTCAGAAGACCCTTGCATGACCTGTGGAGACTGTTGTCTCTCTCCTATGAAGAAAAACCATGACCTGAAGGAAGCAGGGGACCATGGCTGCTTCCTCTCAGCTCTTTCAGAGCCAATAGATTCTTGTTTCATAAGAGAAGCCTGAAATTCAAACAAGGCTTTTGAGCTGGAGGGCAGCCTTTTCAGGTAGTCAGCAGCTGTGCTTTTGAGGCTGTGGGTTTCCAAATCCTTTTCAGTTTGTAGGGATGATTTGAATTCAGGCCTCAAAGTATGAACTGTGAGGAAAGATACTTTAGATTATTTTTTTTAGCCACTATCTTGTCTTTTTATTTTTTTTCCCAACTTCAATTTCAAGCATGACTGAGGGAGTGAAGGAGGAGGACAAACCAGCACTGGGGACCTGCCAGAGCAGACTGACATGCAGGCTGAATGAATGCCAGTCTGTGAGCATATCTTCTGACCAGTGTTTATCTAAATACACCCTTCAGATTACATATTCTTTCAAACATGGGCTCTTCTGTCATACTTCACTAATAAGAGAAACTGCCAGTGAGCTGAGCCAAAGGATTGAGGAGCAGGGCACTGCTTCTGGGGGCCAAGTCCTCTGCTAACCTTGAGCCAGTAACTCAGAGCCTCAGATCTGTCCCTTTTCACTCTGATCTGTCAGCAGTGGGAGTGCCTATTCCATCAGCCATCATCAATAGGAGACTTTATTTTATGTTGTGTGGATGGGGATCTAATGGGACACAGACATATCTGTGCTAGCTTTGTTCCCCCAGCCCACTACACTGTCATTGAAATGTCACAGCTTTTGTCACTGACAAAAGCCCAGCAGAGAAACCCCCAGGTATCACCAGTCTGGGGACTCAGCTAGTGTCCACAACAGGCAGTGAATAGACTCCCCCAAATTTGAGAGGCTTTGGATCTCATTCTATCCATTCTGCTTGTTGTTTTCACAGTTTTCCCTAGAAATGAGCAGCAAGAAAATTATTAGTGAAGGGGTGAAAATATTCCAGGTTAAGTTGCTAGCTCATGTATTTTCTAATCATTGAGTTTCTGTGCTGCTGAGCTAAGTCAAGGAGTAAAATCATGTCTCCAGACAAGTGAACAACATTTGTTAGAATTTGTTTTCTTTCAGCTTTGGCTTGTGAAGAGTTTTCTTTCCACTCTCTCTTGCTGTGCAACACTTTCCATTCAGTAAATTGTTGTCTTGCTGCAGACATAGCAATGTCCCAAAATAGCTTTATTCTTGAACTCATGTTTATCAAAACAAGTCTTTGCAGAAACTACTTTACCACTTTTTCCAACTCCAGTGGTACATAGTGGACTTTTTCAGTCAAACTTAGAGCAAATAGCTTGAAAGGGGCACTTCATTTTAATTAAGCTACATAAGATTGCATTTCTAAACACTCTGGCACTGAATCACTTACTGGAACATGGTTATTACTTACTGCAAAGCAATACTGTAGTTCTTTTCAGTATATACATTTGTGCATCATAGTAACACCTAAATAAATTAATCACATAGCACAGCTGTCCAGCTAATGATTAGAGGCTGCCGGACTGAGTCAAGGAAAAAGCAATGTAAAAACTGCTCCTAAATTTCACCCAATCACTTTTAAATATGATTAAGTTTTTTCTTTGAATTTAATGCTTTTGTCCTTTCAGAGCAGAAGAAAGTCATCTAGTAAATGTAAATTGGTAAAAGGTAAAAGGTAAATTGTTGGTATTTGCGACAATATTAGCTGGACTAAAATAGAGCACTGGGGTCTAAAAATATTACTCCTTATACCTGTTTGGATTTCCTATCCCAAGGCTGCAGATGTCTGAAACACGCTGCAATACTAGAGAGTCCTCTCATGGAATGTGATAAGCTTTTTGCAGCAAACTATATAACTTTCAAATATATTTCTGTTTTCTGTGTGAAATCAAATTGTTGGGGAAAGTTGGTCAGATGTGTAGAATGTTCTTCTGGACTTGGAGAGCTGGACTGGATGCAGACTTCTAAACGGGGCAGTCCACTAGCATGGCTGAAGATGTAATAGATACTTTGCTGCCTCTCCTGGATGTTTTTTATTGTCTAGCAGAGTTTGATGTGCTCTTCTATGGATGAGGGATGCACACATGACCATTTAGAAAGGCCACATCACAGCTGCCATGATTTTACACTCTTTGAAGTTACAAGACTGCCAATGTGTTTCAGCCTATTGCTTGTGTCTGAATTGCTCATTTGGAAAACCTGATATTTGCAATTTGATCTTGTAATTGTTTGGATTGGATGAAGCAGCTTATAATAGTCATGCTCTGTTTCTCATGTAAATCGATGCAGCTTTTTCAATCAGATTTCTAATGAAATGAAGAAATAGAAATTTGCTTGCATTTTTTTTCCTTTTTGGTGAAATGTTCTTGCCAGCAGGTCAGTTGGCAACAGCGTTTACAACAAATTTAACTTAAACATGGGCTTAGATTCTGCTCAGCTACTTTCTTAGGGCCAAAATTTCAGAAATACTTCAGATATTTCATTTGGCAAGCGGAAGTCTGAAGATGTATTTTCAAAGTCACACCAGCAGGTCTAAATCATGATAATTTTAAAAACCCAGTTTAAATCAAATTTTTTAAAAAAAATTCTACAGCAATCTGACAGGTGGGTAAAATCTGTTAAGGGGTGTGTGGGTGTGTGTATTTAAAAAGTACAAAATGCTTTTATCGGACACAATTTGGGTTAATTTCAGGTATAATAGTGAAGTTAGCCACCTCTCTTTTATTATCATGTGATAGTGAATTTTTTGTTTATATAACGGAAGAAACTTCTGTGATGTAGTACCAGATTTCCTGAGTTTCTCACAAAATTTGAATTAAAGCCAAATAATGATATTGAGCACTTAAGGTAGCACTCTACAAATGCTAACTCATTTAACTTTTGTGCACATATGTAAAGCAAATTAAAAGATAATTACTTATTCTGGTTTGTTTTTTTTTAAAAAGGGAAAACTATGTGTGTACAGAGCGACACAGAAAGGAAAATGTGAAGAGAGAAATAACTACCTTCCTGTCCTGAGTGAGCACCACAGTCTTTCACTCAGAAATATCATCAGCTTTACATTTTGCTTTGACTTTTTTAAAGTTTTCCCTTATAACAAGAGAAATATGTGCTATCTTCTTTTCTACAATTTTCTGGACATGTGCTCTGCCTAAGGACAGTGTATGTCCTTACAAACCAATTTTATCATGATCAAAGGGGTTAAAAAAGAAGGGCAAATAGAGCTGCTTACCAATCAACTGTCTCTTTTTCTGGGATTTTTTATCTTATACCCTGGAGTTTGGCCTAAGTATCTGATTATAAAATTAAACCTGAATCTTACCATTTGGAGAAGAGATTAAACCCAAGAATGTGACAGAACCCCATGAACAGCACTGATGTTTAAGCCATATCTTTTATTCTACATGGAAACCTACAGAAAAAATATTTCTGCAGCATGAGCTGTTCTGTACTTCAGTGTCTACAAGGTGATTCCCAAGTCAGCATTATTGTCCCAGATTTGCATTATTGCTGCATAGCTCATCTCACCCTTAGATTGTCATCTTAACAGAAGTATCTCATTTCCTTACATTGGCAGTTTGGGGTACAGGGCACTTCTGCACGCTTGTCCTCCTGTTCTGCTGATCCCCAATATTCAGCACTGATGGGGTCTGCTCTCAAACTTTTAGCTAACATCACCTTTGCAATTTCTTAGTGTGCTACCAATATTTCACATGCAAAGAGTAGCCCAGAAGATCCCTGTCAGGCCTGAAAATTTTGGAAGACACTTTTGATTTCAAGCACACTGAAAAAGAAGCTCCTGTAGAACTGATCAAATTCCAGGGTGGAGATGGGGACTGCAGTTTCCAGAACTGTTTGGAAACCCTCAGTCCATGTGTTTTAGAAGGAGACACAGCTGTTCCAGCAGGCCAATGCTTTTTCACTGAGATTAAACTTGGACACAGATATGCCAATAAAACTATTGATAAATTGATATTTGAAAAAGAAAATGAAGTTTTAGTGTGGTTGAAGTGTTAACTTCTAATCACAGTAGAAGATGGTTTCAGTTCAGTATGTATTTCATGGAATAACGAGTGCATTCTGTGATGAGAATTTTCTCTGTGGTTTTGGGACACAGGGAGCTGGTTTACACTGTGTATCTGAATCTGTGCTCTGAGCCCTCCTTGACTTGCTGGGCCTCTTGCTCCTGCTAATTCATTCCAAAGAGGGAAAAATCCTATCAGGTAATTATGGCAATGGGACACTGGGAGAGAATTTAAAGAATCTTGGCAAATGACTTGTCATTACTGCAGGCTCCAGAAGGATGTTCTCATAAAAGAAACCTGCAGACCCTGCTACTCTCCTGCACCTGCTTCTCCCCAGCTCAATTAGGAAACAACAGGGGCCTTTGTATTGTGCCATTCTTTTATCTCCTTGACATTGGTAAGGAAAAGGTTCAGTGGTTCTCCCTGCCTGAGAGCTGGTGCTGTGGAAGTCCTCAGGTTTGGCTGCTTGTGCTGTCTGCTGCTCAGACCTGCACACTGGACAGTCCATTTTTTCAGTCCCATTTCTACTTCTGTTTTTAAGGCCTACAAATTTCAAAGCTTCTTCTAGTTACAACTTAAATGCAATAATACGGGCATCTAGAAATTACTGAGGTGGTAGAATGAATACACTGGGTTATGCTGGAACTGGGAAGGTTTATCTGCAGAACTGCTTGTTTGATTTAGATTTCCATCATCTGATTGAAATTTTGAGTTTGAAAAGCTCAGTAGTCCAAAGCTCTGCCAAAATTGTGGTGTATCATCCAGTTTCACACTGCAAACATAATGTTGCTCATACAGTTTGATTACAGGACAGATGTCTAAATAAAAATGTGTTTGCTTCATATGGGTTTGAATCTCACTTGAATCTTCCCACAGACCTGAAGCAATTTCAAGCACTCCAGGGGTAGACCAAGCTCAGTTCTGCTGCAAACATTTGCCTTGCTGTAAGCTGAGCCTAAGTTGGAGCTAGAGGCACAATATTTTATTTTCAGGAGCAAACTCACAAAACACAAATTTTCTCTATTTTTAAAGCATCAACATTTGAAAAGTTTTACTGAATTTCTCTCTTTATTGACACACAGAACTTCCAGTGCAATGAAGCTATGTTTGAGGCCGTAGAGCAGCAGGACCTGGATGCTGTTCAGATTCTTCTTTATCAATACACCCTGGAGGAACTGGACCTGAACACACCAAACAGCGAGGGACTCACTCCTTTGGATATTGCCATTTTGACAAACAACGTCCCCATTGCCAGGACCCTTCTGCACGTTGGGGCAAAGGAAAGCCCACACTGTAAGTAAAGAACATAAATTGACTTAGATAATTGCTTGTATGAGATCAGTTCTGCTGTTGTTAATGAAAATCAATTGCACAACACACAAAAATTGGTTTTATCATAGATGATTACAACAAGAGTGCTGGAGGATATTTGCAGCAATATCTGCTCATCGAATATGTGCTCAGTAGATTTTTTTCTCTCTCTCAGATACACCAAGTAATCAATCATGTTGAGCTTCTAATGTGATTAACACTGGGGCAGCTGGGTTAATAGCAATCTTGAGAAAAAGATCTTTGAAAATATGGCAACAGGAACTCAGTGATTCAAAGATCGTGGTTTGGCAGAGTTTGTCATGAAAAACGAAAGGATGATGGGTTGTCTAGACTTTGCTTTTCTTTGATTATCCTTTTGATTTTGGCTATGCTGCCTTCAGGAGGCCGGTTGTATTGAAATCTATCATTTCCATTCCCCACAGACCCCTCACTACTAGTCTTCAAATGGCCTAAAATCCCACTTAAATCAGAATTTCAGAGAAAACCTATACACATAACAGACCTTCTCACTTTACTGGAATACCAGTATTGCTTATAACTACATATTGTAGTTATAAAACTTCTTTGTATTCCTTCACGGGCCTTTTTATGCCCAGTTTGTGGGTTGGAGGGTGACTTACCAACCCAATTAATCAACCATATACCATGACACAAACTCTGACGCCTTACGTGGGTCTAAAAATACCCCGATGTAAGAGAATTTGTTTTAAACTGTCAATGCCTATATTTAGGACATTCCCAGCAAGGCTATAATGAGACTGTGTTTGAGCGCTTCGGCCACTGCAGACTCTGCCATTAATTTGAAGTTAGTTAAATTAACAACATTTAGTGCTGGCATGTCAATCTCAGTGCTCCAGGAAATTGCACCTTGAGGCTACTAACATTGCCAGTTTTTTCACTGGAGAGTGTGTGTGCATGTGCATGTTGAGTTTTTTTGCCAGACCCTCAGTGTTGGTACACCTTTATTGCTTTTCTATATCCACAGCACTTATATTATCATTTATTCTGGCCTCCTTTAACCTTCCCTGGAGATTTTTGCATAGTGTAGCTGCTCAGTGAAAAGAGTTTTTTAGTTTTATATTTATTTGTTTATTTTTCTGTCATGGTTCATGACTGAGGCTTTAAAAAAAAGTGTGACAGCATTTAGAGTACATGATTGACTGCTGAAGCAACATTCATTAACCATGACAAATCTAGAGGAAAACACAGTCTTGAGTGTTCTAAACAGCAGTAAAAAAGACTAAACTAATTTTTCATTGACCTCATCTGTAAATAAATGCAGTCTGATGGCGAGCAGGGGCAATCATAAATTAGTATTCATTTCCTGTAATTAATGCAAACATGCCTATGAACACAGAGAATATGAATATATAACCACCTCATTTCCATTTCAAAATATACCCACCAAATTTCCACTTCACTTATCTTGATTTTTAGTTTTTCTGATTGAAATAATGGATGAAACATTCCCAGTAAAAAGCAAATGATCATTTTGTTTGGGTTTCTTACCTGAAGGGTTTGCAGTGGCTGTTTGAGAGTAAAATGCAAAAAGATATTTTCAGCCCTCAGAACAAAGGTTCAGAGCACCTTTGTGCGTGGCTTCATTCTTGTGGAACTGATGGCAGTCACCTTTTATTTTGTCCAGACTTTCTGCTCTGCTTTTCATACTCAACTAACCCTGTTCAAATTAAATCCTGTTTGTATCATCTCAGGGCTGCAGGAACATGATCCAGCACCCAGCAGGGGCATTTTCATTCCTCTGTGGTGGGCAATTGAGCAAAACTTCCTCAGGCTGAATGGGAGGGTAAAATCCTGACTCACCCAGTTTTGGGACTGGACACAGCTTCTCTTAATGTGATTAGAAATGTACAAGACAGATGTACAGAGCTGGGAAAAGGTGAAATGGAAGAATTCCTCATTCCAAGTGCAAACAAAAAACTTCCTTCACAGAAAACCTCTGCTCTTTCATTGTATATATTAGCTGCAGTGATCCAGCTGAAATTTCATTATAGCCTCTAACCTAACTCTGTAGAAAAGAGGATCTGGAGGACAGATAGTTTCCATCTGTATCACCTGGATTTCTGCCTGGAACAGCAGCAGATAAAGCAATAGAAAAGTAAAACTATGATCTTCATCTCCACATGGAACTCAGATTGTATAAATCTCAACAGGAACCCAACATCTTTTAAAAACAAAGTAACTAAGATCAGAGAGTAGAGCGTTTAAAATATTAATTTAGTTGGGGAGAAGACAAAGTGTTATCTTTTCAGTTACTATCATTCATCATATACTCATGGTTTGGCTTGTTCATGTGAACCCAAATAAAAATAAGATTAAAATTCCCACTGGCTGATTGGACATCAGAGACTCGGCAAATGTGGATCTGAGCCTTGATTAAACAGATAGAGCCAGATCCTTAGTGAGAACTTGAACCAATGCCAATGCTCAACCACCTGAAGCTCTGGCACATAAAATCTCCTTCCTCAGTCCTGTTGTGCTATCAGATGTGTTGCATGTTTATTGTAGGCATGGATCCAGGAAACCCTATCACCTCTGGCCTCCCAGTAAACAACAGTTCTGAGCATACCAGCAGGTTCCAGGGAGCCTGGCCATATGTCCCTGATGTCCATATGAAGAATGATCAAACTTAAGAAGGATGGCTTCAAGCCAGCTTCTGAAAGCAAAGTCTTAGAGACAAACATTCTTCAAAAACAACCCTTTGGATGTCAGAGGTGTTGAGTAATTCTTTGCTCTCCCGTGGCTGTAAAGATTCCAGGCCACTTTTCACATCAGTAGGGCTATTCTTAGACTCTGCTAAACTCTGGCTGTCACACTGTTATGAGAGACAGAGGCAAAAGTTAAAATGAGAGATTCAGGCTGAATAAAACAAACACCTTTTTTCACTATAAGGACAGTGAGGCAGTGGAACAATCTCCATCCATCCTGGGAAGTTTTCAAGACCAGACTGGATAATACCTTCAGAAACTCAGTCTGACCTCTTGGCTGAGCCTGTTTTGAAGAGGACTGGTCTAGTGAAGGTCCTTTCCAATCTAATTTGTCCCATATAATCCCAGTTTAGAAATAACACATTCATGTCCACATACATATTGCTCCTGTGGTGTTGTGAAAAACCTTTGAGAGCCTTGGTGCTTTATTATGGTACAGTTTTATGTTTTCAGAAATGTCTGCTGCTCCTGACTTGTGCAAGTGAATGATGGGTTCAGTCTGTGTAAGATTCCTGCTGTTCCTGTGAAAGACTTGGGGCAACCAATAGCCTGCCTGTCTCTACTTAGCAATTCCTCACTATTGCTAAGAGAAGCCACATGTGCCAGGGCACTGATTATGCCTTTAAATTAAGGCTATCTCAGAGCTCTTCTGCAAAAACCACCAAAGTGATTTCTGTGATTTCAGAATTCCTTCTCTTTTGCACTCTTCCCTGCGTATTGAAAACCAAATCAACACCTGCATTTATTTTCAAATCAAACATCTTTACAAGTCATACTTTCTAAACTAGAGATTGAACAATTTTAGGCTAAGAGCAACTCTGAAAATAGGATTTGATTCACCATATTTCACTGTATAATCAAGGGGCTTGTTAAGGAACTCAGGCTAAAATCAAACCTATTCTAGTTTGTAACCTATGTGTTCTTAATTTTCACCTTGATGTTCACCACAGTAGTTCACACAGAAAATCTGAACTGCTAAACATCAAATTAATGTTATTTTGAGCATGGGAGGAAAAAATCTCCATGTGGCAAGCTGCTCACTGCCTGTCAGAGGACTAATTAAATTCTCTGGACAAAACTGTATCACAAAAAGCTGGAAAGAGATCAATTTTTTACCAGCCATGGACTTTAGGCACAAAGAATTATTAATTTTGCCAATCAGATCTCTTCTTGTTTGTTGAAGTTTATATATTGTGTTTGTAACCAGTACAATCTCTTTTTTTTTGAAAGCAAATTTACGACATTATACCAAAGCAGAGGTTAGAGAGAGGTTATTATTTTAGCTTGGTTTTCATATTCTGACTTACAACAGATAGACAATTCTGGTCTAATTAAGACAATTTTAAGCATATGAGAAATACCAGATGAAAAAATGTGGAAAATTTATTCATGTTGTTAATAATATTTAAGTGGCCAGATCTTTAAGGACAATTAAAATAAATGCAATAATAGAGAAACACTACCAGAATACAACCTGACACCCTGTTGTTCAGGGTGTTGGTAGCAGTCAGATTAAATGGTGGCTGCAATTCTCCTGGAGTGACAAATGTGGTTCTGTTGAAGCAGTGGTCCTGTAGAAGGGCTCGATTTTCCTCTGAAGGTCCAGTGGTGGTTATGGAGGTCTTGTTCTCTGTGAATCCAGTGGGAAAAGGCTGCTGTGGTGTTCCAAACCTCAGTTCATATCCAGGTAGGAATGCTTGGTTCCTCCCTCGGGGTGGAGAATCTCTCAATGGTATAATTTTATCAGTCATGCAGTGACACTCAATGGCCCATTAACAGAAGATGTCCCTCAGAGTTATCAGGGATGAGTCAGGAAGGAAATAAGGAACTCTGCCCCAACTAGTTTCCACAGTTTATGAAGATGGTGATAGAATACCCACTTTTGGGTACAGCTTACATTGTAACCTAAGACATGTTCTGAGCACGGCCAAAATTTTGCCAAGCACTTCCTCTTTCCCTCTTTTCCTGTCAGTTGTGACCGTGGAGAGCAGGTCTGTGCACCTGAGCACGCTGGTGCAGGAGGCCCAGCAGAGAGTGACGGAGCTATCCGCGCAAGCAGCGAGCGAAGGGCTGGGCACGGACAGCGCCGAGAGGGAGAAGCAGCTCAGGGGCTGGGAGTGGAGGGCCAGGCTCTACCAGCGCATGAAGGCCGGCTACGAGCATGCCCGTGAGTATGTTGCCTTTTTCTCAACTTGGAAATGAAACTCGAGGCAATTTTAGTAAGCAGTTAATAAAAAAGAGGATCTTTATTTGAAAGCCTTCAGGGGCAGTTATAGAAAGATGACCACAAAAGCCCACCCCTACAGGGATGAGTATATTTTTATAGGTTTCAGGAAATTAGCATAATGGACAAAAAGCACCAATTAGGAGGATAAATGGTGATGCAATTCCACCCCAGGTCAAGCCTTTTCTCTGGAGTGCCCCCCTCGGCACTAGCTGTGCTCTGTCCATGACATGGATCTCAAGGAGTTGTTCTCAGCCTTGGTTCCCAGGAAGAACCAAGACAGCACTGGGACCCTACACCTCCCAGGGCTTGGAGCTCTGGAATTTGTTTTGTCTTTCTGCTTAAGGAAAGGCTCTGGAAAAGTACTGGGCAAACTAGCTACTCATACAATAGGCTACAGAGCCCCAAATTTATGTGTGGAGAATACAGGGAACATATAAAAGGAAAAAGGCAAAACTGACACCAAGTACAGGGAACAGCAAAATTCCAGGCAGGAATCTGCAGCTGAGAACCCTCTCCAAAGATGCTGATCCTCATGGCACTGCTGAGAGTGGGAGCTGGAGGAGGTTGGGATGGGGAAACTGAGGCACAAAGGTGAAATGGCCTTTCCAGGAGGGAGAAGAAAATGGGTGTTAGAACAATAAAGGACCAAATATCTGAAAGAAACAAGCACATGGCTCCTTAAGCTGCATAAAATTAATACAACATCCAACATCCCAGCTCTTCATTCAGGATGCAATGATTCTGCCCTGCTTATCTCTTTCCACATCTACTCCTGGATCTCATTTAGCATGTTCAGAATTTAAAATGGGATGCTGCAAAACAACATATGAATAGGCAGGAAGAAGGATGGAGACATTGGCCTTTTCTCTGTTGTAATTTGGTTACTTTTCAGAAGAACTTACTATTTTGGAATGGGATTGTTCTAAATATTTGATAAAACAGTGAAATTTCATTTTGCACATAAGTATTGTGAAAATGTAACCTTAACTTTGATAAGCACTAATCTTAATCTTGGTAGGCATTTCATCACCACAGCCACAAATTGAGTCACTTTAAGCAGTTGTACAAGTGAGTCTGTATCCAAATTAAATGGAATTTGGGCCCCAATGAAGAAGTAAACAGTCCTGAATTTTTTCTAGACACATGGATCTATTAGCTGTATCATATGTGATGAAATACAATAATTCCATTAACATTTTTAAACCACCTTTATATAAATGTACTCACAAATAATTTTCACAAACTTATTGTATGTTATTTCTTCAAGACAGATGTAGTGCTCCTTCTCTTAGATACTAAATACAGGAAATACAGAAATAGTGAAAGTTAATATACTGACTTTTTAAATCAATCCCAGCAGTAAGTCATGACATTTTTGTGTTTGATTTCTGAATTGAGTCTGATTGATATTCTGCAAATTAAGCTTTCTTTTTTTTCTTTTCTTTTTGTAAACAAAAATCTTAGACCTCAATTGTATTTTGGAAATATTACACCAAAAACAACTGTGGAATTTGCAATTTTTGAATCCCAATAACATAAAAATGTTTTCTGGTTTTTGATAAATTTGAATTTGTTAGTGAAACCATCAAGGTTTCATTAGCTCTTTGTGGTTTTGTCCTTTCCCTCTCCTCTTATCCACCCCAAGAGATTTATAGGGGCTTTTCATTGACATAATTAGCATGGATCTGTTTTATTGGGTTACATATATGCAGGAAGATATTTTTAACCAAAAAGGAGCCAAAAACCATGATAGAAACAAATGGTGTCTGCAGGATATTGTTAGTAGGGTCACTAATTAAAATGCTCAAAAGGCAGAAAACAAACACCTACAACCCAAAGCTCACAATTGCAGGGTGATTTTCAGTGGGTTCTTTGAAGACTCAGGAACATTGTTTGAATAGGATTTGTTGTGCTGAAGAGCTGATGTTTTCTCTTCTCTCCCAGGAGCCCCCGAGGCGCCAACCAATGTCTGTCTCATGGTAACGAGCAGCACATCACTCACTGTCACCTTCCAAGAACCCCTCAGTGTCAACTCAGCTGTGGTGACCAAGTATAAAGGTACTGGATTTAGACACCTTTCATTCCCCTTAACAATGTACAAAAAATTGAGGGCTAAGTGGCAAAGCTATTTATCTACAAGAGGTTATATTATGATGCAAGTAGTGTTTAAATGTAATTATTTTCCCAGTAAACAGGCATAGAAGTGGAATTTTCTTGAAAGATTACCCAAGGACAAAAATTTTATTTAAAAAAAAAGAAAAATAAATTAACCAAAAGCTTTCTCCATGAGTGCTTTGAAGAAGTTTGCTTGACTCACTGTGGTTAAGGCATCAGCTCAATGACTGGGTTGAGATGAGCAGTTACAAAACACAAACTAACTTTTGGTGCCTGTGGGCTCCTGAAACCATGTGTATCCTTGTAAAAGCCAAACCCACACCACCATTCCTTAAAGGAATGCCTCTGGAAGCTGAAACTTCTGGCACAGGCATCATACAGCCCAATTAATTAGCTATTCCAGGGCTGCCACATCATTCTTGGAAGAGTGATACATTTGGGGTGGCACCAGTTAGTTGCAAAGTGGAATGAATAAGAAAATGCTTCCATCTGAATAGCCCTGTTGAATAGAGATGGTTTTAAAACAGAATTTCTGTTCCACAGGAAATTCCAACATTACGAAAAAAAAAGCAAGTTTTATTGAAGATTAGAACAAAAATGCGATTTTTTAAAATTTCCTGTTTAAAGGAACTTTCAGGTTTTCTACAATCTTTGGAACAGTAAGTTCTTCAGCGTTCAGCACCGCAATCCACAGCCTTCAGCTTCCAGAGGGGGCATGAATCCTCCCACAGGGCAAGGACTGGGGATCTGAAGCCTCCCTGGCCCTGCCCAGGGGATTCAAGGAGTGGGAGCCTGAAAGTCCTCTAAGTTATTTCTCCCAGTTTCTCCCTCCATGCTTCCTGCTGTTTCTTTGTATTAGTCATTGAAAACTCCTTTCAGAGGAGCCTAAACCTAAAGTTTCCATCCTCACAGGCAGCTCTGTCCTGGCTGTGTGGTGGGAAGTCTGTTTCATGTTTCCATGGGGGGTGTCCCAGGGATGGTTTCAAGAGGAGAGATTCAGAAAGACTCCATCCCTCGAGGGCCCAGCAGCTCAGGGAGCCTTTCCAAAGGTGGGACAGGCAGTGCACAGGCTGCACTGGCACCAGCACAAGCTCCCAAAGCACTACAGGAGCTTATTTTGGAAAAGGTACATTATCTCTTTCCTTCCTCCTCCTGCTTCTGGTCACGGATTCCACTCATCACTGGCTATGTCCAGCAAAATAATTTTTTGCATTCTATGAAAAAAAAAAAAAATCCCAACCTCCCAGACACTACTGAGGCCATCAAAGTGATAATGCCCTGATAGCCTCAGTAGAAGGCAAATTAATGTATTACACCTAGTCAGCTGTGCAGTGCTGCAGGAAGTGTGATTTCCAAAAACATCAAAGCCCTTTAGAAGCCTAAATCTAATTTTCAGCAATGGGTTGTGTTGCCAGGAAACTAAATTTCATTTAAGAGCTTCCCACTGCCTGATTTACTTGTGAAAACAATACTTGGGCTCCTAAAACACCAAAGTTCTCTAGAAAATATCAGACTGTTCTTCGTAATAGTTGTATTTTAAATATCCCTGAAACATTTTCCACCCTTTAATTATAATGATTCTTGGTATGTTCACAGGAAATCTAAATCCCAAACAGAGCTAATTTTTAAAAATAATTTTGTGGAGGTTGCAGTACTTTTCTCTTGGGTATTCATTTGGATTGAGTCTGGTTTGTACCATGTCAGTGGTGTCCTGTTTTTGATAAACACAGCATTCAGAGAAATTTAATCCAACCTGACCTAACTTTCTGATCAGACCAGGTAGCACTGCCTTGTATTTTGAATTACCCTCACTCATGATCATTTTATGCTTTATCAAGTTGACAGTTAGTCTTGCCAGAATATTCTTTTTTAATCCTTTGTCCCAGGAGACTTGTATATTTATGGTTAGATAAAAAGAAAGATCATTAATAGCTCCTTTTGGTGACTTTCAGGAATTAATTAAGCACTGGTTGTAGAATTGTTTATTACATTATGGAGTGAGATTCTTTGTGCTACTTTGAGGGGTCATAAAACGAACCTTTCAAATGATCACTTGCAAGAATGATTAGAACCAGCTAGCAATTACTAGCCCTGAAAGGAGAGCTTGATAACAAAGTGTGAGGATCTTTTCAGTCAGATATATAAACCTCCGAAGCATTTTGCTAATTCAGGAACAAAACAAAACAAATTTCTTTTTTAAATGCTGTTAATGTGGTGGTTTTTTTCCCTCAATACTTTACCATTTCTTTTTCTAAGCAAATTAAAATTCAGGAGCATTTGCACCAGTGTTTAGGGAATACCTGCTCATTAACAGAAACTAATAATATTCTTTTCTCTGGACCTGAACTATAGGGAATAAAAACTGACATCAATTCTGTTCAGCTTAGTTTGGTTCCCTAAAAACAGTGAAAAACTGCCAATTCAATTTGTTCCGTGTCATCTTTCTTTTTCCTCTTTTTTCTTTTTTTTTCTTTTTTTTTTTTTTCCCCAAAGCTTTATTTGCCCAAATGTCTTTTAGAAACTGGGCTTGGAACATTATCTAACTGTCTGCTGTTTTCCTGTGTGTGATCTTTTCCCTTGTTAGCTGTATAACTTACAAATAATCATACAGGAGAATAATACTTTGCACTCACTCTCTAACCACTAAAACCATCTCACTTCATTAGGAGATTTAATTTTAACCACACACGGTGAATGGGTATTGACTTTGGTGTCCCAGCTGGATGGCAGCTCAGTGGCTGCATTCTGTTCAGCCATTGCTTTAAGGAGCCAGAGTATTCTTTACTTCCTCTCCTGGATTGTTGTTTAATGTTGCAGGCACCATCCTAATGGCTCCCTTCAGTTTCCCTCTGGAGAAGGCTGCAGCGTGGTGGTGGCTGACGTGAAATGATTCCTAAGTATATTGTAACTTAGTAAAGTGTTTTGAGGCTGGAAGCAGACAGGCATGGCATAAATCAATAATAAAAGTAATAATCTGCTCCATGCTAAGAAAGACTCCAAGCCAGAGACACCTCATCCCAGCCAGTTTTAGGAAGGATGTGAAGCATCACTGTAATATTGAGGGGAAAAAAACCCTTGGCTAATTGTGCCCTAGAGCCAAACTTCACATCCCACCATGGAAGTACTTAGGACCTGCTTTAGTTTTACATCTTTGAAAACACAATCAAAACGTTCCACGTTAACATACAAAACATCTTGCCACAGTTTGAAGCCAGGGAGAGCTTTCTGTTTACACCACCACACTGGTACTGCAGGAGGTTTTGTTATCCCAGAGCTGCAGCACTTCAGCCACCTCGATAAAAAACATCCCACAGCAGCATAATCAGCACTCAGACAGCCTGGAACATCCCACTAGAGATGGGCAGCAAGTGCTTACTGGGCTCTAAGAACTATTGTCTTTCACTAACCAGCTTTTTTGGGTTTGCATGTTCCACACAACACATACACATAAAGAAAGAAGGTTTTTTCAAAGAAAAAAATTAGAAGTAATGCTAAGTAATTTTGTTGCATTTATTTTCTGTGGATTTTAAATCTGATGATTATTTTACTTTTACTGTGAATAAGTATAGATAAGCCTCCTCTTACTGCATGATTTTTTCCCCATGAGAAGTAGCCATAATAATGCTGTGATACCAAAGTATAGGATAAGGAAGAAAAATGGACATAGTGCTGATACTACCTACTGGAAAGGATCACCATGCAATGAAAGATCTCGGTTTATATTTTATTTACAATTTTTAAACAAACATCTATATTCCCTTTTGAAGAAAAAAAATGAAACAGCTTGTATAACCCAAGTTGAGCTAATTTATTTTAGAGCCTGGAACTATTTATGTTTGAAGAGAGAGGAAGAAAGACATGTTTGATGTAGCAAACAAAGCTAATCTTCTCTGTTTGGTTGTAGCTGTGAATGCCAAGTTATTTTCCAGATAGTGATGCTGAGCTGTCTGGGCCACTTTAGCCCTTGTTACCTTTTTGTTTAGTTTGGTCTTTTAGCAGAGTATTCCATGTTTGTTAGAACTTCCCAGCTGCCTTCCAGGATTTCTTTTGGACAGAGAGAAGATTTTTATTTTCAGTCAGTGTAGCTCTTTAAAACACAACACAGAACAAAACAGGTTGGCTTAGATCAGGAAAGAAAGAGTCATGTTTTGCTTAAATTTTGAGAAAAGGTGGTTCCCTGCCTCCTTTCTTGCAAAGCACTTTGTGATCCCTTTCAGAATTTTTTTTGCATGAGAATGATTATCTTGGAGTCTCTGTTTCAGTCCTGGCTGGATATGCAGTAGCCCCAGGATGCTGGTGTCACACAGCTGCACGAAAAGGGTCAGTTCCAGCCCAGAACAGACCAGTACAATTCACTGTTGTCACTGGGAGTCTCAGTAAAGGGTGGGGGAGCTGCCTTTGCTCTCAGGATCAGCACCTGTGCTCAGGAGTGAGGAGCCTGGGCCTGTGTGACACCTGAGCTCCAAAGAAACAGGGATCTGGGATTCTCAGCTGGCTTCTCACCAAGGAAAATTTACATTAAAGATTTCAATGTGAAGAACCTCCAGGACTTTACCAGGACTGATCTATAAATTTTGTCTGATTCTGCATGTTTTAATCTTGGGGGTAATCCTTTCACAACCAAATAATCTCATCGTTTTGTGTGGGCTTCTGCTTGTCCCCATGATCACATACAAAACAGCAGATACCACATTTTTTAATTATGTGTTTGATATGTTTATCAAAAGCTGGCCTTACATGTTTGCCCAAATTTGGATTTATTCCATAGCAGGCTCCCTGCAGTGATCCTCAAAGACCTAAATATACAGATATATTGCTATATCTCTATATTCATTTCTATATATATCTTTCTCCACTTTGGTGGCAACGATCTGCTCCCACAGCAGTGTCAGAGTGGAAAGCAGCAAGCCTGTGCTTTCTTTGACTTGTAGAAGAACCCTGGAAATGAATGCTTGTGGAAGCGAGTCTTAAGAAAACAAAGCACTTTAATAATAATACCTCTGTGTCTCTAAAGTAGATGCTGTGTCACTGCTTGATTCTGGTCCAGTCCATAGAGGAACTGAGCAGCATTCTGCACTTGGTCTTGAACCCTTTCCACTTATTATTCAAAGTTTCTTTGTATATTTTGAAATTCATTCTCTCTTTTTTCAAAACAGTTCTTGCTCCATAAAAAGAAAAGAGAATACATTTCTTTGTAAGACATTTGAATTTATCCTGCTGAATAGGTGTGGTCTGATATTTTTTACAGTAGTTCATTTATGGCATTTTATTAGGTCTCCCAGGCGCTTTATTTGCACATTACATTTTGGTAGCTAACAGGACTGTGCAATTTGACTTCTATTTTTATGCCTAGCCAGTACAGAAATGTATAAAAGTTAAAACAAACCTTTCTATTTCTAGCTCCTCTCAATGTCTGTAGTATGTGCTGGACTTAACATAAAATTTAAGACCTACTATTATTTGAGTTTGTTATGTATTTAAAATCACCTTTGAACATGAATCACTTATTAAGTGATGGTGTAATTAACTAATGTAGCTAATCAAACACCAGTTACTCAGCTGAATCATTCTTTCCTCCTGCTTTGTGCTTTATAAGGATTTTGAACAGCAGCTCAGGATGAATAGCTATGAGAAAACCCAGACACACAGTCTCTGCTTTTGTCTGCCTTCATTTCTGAAGAAAAAGGCTCGTATCATAATGCTGTTGAATTTTAGACACTGCTTTGCCTTTTACATTCGCTTTGACTTACCAAAATTATTGAGTGTTTGGGGGTTTTTTAATTGTTTGTATGTGGCTGTTACAGCTTCTATTTCATAGGTATGGCTCAGAAGAGGTGAATTCCTTGTAGTCAGTGGCAGGACTGGGACTCAAGACTTTCAGCTTCTGTCTTGAAGGAGGTCAATGATTTAGCAGATATTTTGATTAATGGATTTGGGAATGAAGACTCACTGAAGATTTAAACAAAACCAGAATGTCTTCATAGGGTTTATGGCAAAGTTTCCCTGCTCATAGCTTCATCTTAAGTCTTCTCTGGCCCATCATGGACTTTCTTGGACCATTGAAAAGCACCAAAGGCCTTATGTGCCAAGGCCTGCCCAGCCCAAAACCTGATCCTGTTCTAGTAATCAGATCTGACCCCCAGAACTGATGCCTGTCTGTAAATTTGGAACCAGCTTGGGACCTGCTGCAAGTTCCTACCTCGTGTATTGAGCATAAACTGCAGGGTTTCCTGCTTCCATGCACGGGTGCCCAGTTAGTTCAGGCATGAACACCCCATCAGTTTGTGCACAAGAACCCAGTTAATTTACTAATGAACACCCAGCTGGTTCCCCCATGAGCTCCTTCTTAACCCACACCTGAGCACCCACTTGGCTCACTCCTGAGCACAGTGATGGACATGGAGGGCAGTTTGCAGTAGCCAGGGGCATCTGAGGAGTGGGAGGAGGTCAGGACAAGCCATGTGCTGCTCACAGCTGGCCTGGCCATGTCTCAGTGTGATGGAAAACCCAGCAATGAGTGAAAGCCCCAACAGAGATAAAGGAAGCTGACAGTAGGTGAGTGGGAGGACAAGTGTACTAAGTTCAGTCCAGAAAAGATGGTGGGAAGGTGTTCACTTAGATGTTTTTGTAATTATATTTACTTCCTCTCACTTTGAATTAATTATTGAAAAATTGTGTTAATTGGCAATTAATTAAATTAAGTAAAATCTCCCCAAATCAAGGCAGGTTTGCCTGCCACACCTGTCTGCATTTCTAGGGAAGGTGAAAGCTCTTTAAGTTACTGTAGAGATTATTTTATAAAGAAATAAAAGCCTTAAATATGGTTAATTAATGTCTATGCAGCAAAGTCCCTCTTCATATCACAGAGGAGCTAGAGGACAAGGAGTGGAATGTCATTAAACAGATTCCTTGAATCAGCCCCTGAGCATTTCCTCCCTTTGTTCCCCACACTTTGCAGTGCTCTGCTTTGCCTCCTGCATTGTGATAGATTACTTTTTTGTGTGCGTTTTCCCAGCTGCTGATTAATAATTCAATTTTAATGTCGTGTTTTGGGCCGAAGCTGAGCCTGCCCGTGTGCGCTTTGTGCCGACGATCGCGCGCGGCGGCTTCCCCGCGGCTCTGGCTGCACAGAGCACGGGAGAGCAACGCTCCCACTGGGAGGGGAAGCTTGCAGAATCCAAGCCAAGCTTTTCCAGGATGTGAAGCCTCTGCATAAGAACCCCATTTATTCTTCAATCCACTCTCACAGTTCTAACACATGTTCTCTCCCACTTTTCCTTCCATGGCCACAGTGGCGTATGTTTGTCATTTCAGGGCTGAGAAACAAATCTTGGCTGTTATTGTAATCCATTGTAGCTTTCTAACCACTGGCCCACATTGGAAGGCTGCATGTGCACCCACATGGCACATTTTCTTAGTTATTTATAAAATGTTAGTAAGAAATGTCATTTTCACTAACAGAGGAAAAAAATTCCTTCTTGTACTGGAATAGCTGGCCTTATTGCAAACAGATAGAGAATTGCTGGGATTTAGAAAACGCTAATCAAATACTTGAGAAAAAAGATCAATTTTTTTTTATATTCTCTTGGTGAGAATTTTATTAAAATTCAGTAAAAATAGTATCTTATAAATCATTTATATAATGCAGATTTGCTTTAAGATGAACTAGTCATGAAACCATGATCAAGCAAAGATGTGTCTTTGGCACCCAGCCTGCTGTCATAATGGTTCCCATAAATGTCAAGACATAAAATAGAGTATTCTGGCCTGGGTCAAAGGAACATCCAGAAACAGGGCCACAAGAAAGGTTATTTAACATCATTGGTTATTATTAGCAGGCGTAAAATGCAAAGGAGCCCAGAGCTGTTGGGAAGAAGATTTACTGCAAATAAAGTATTTGATTATTAAAAGAAAAAAATCTCTGCAATAAGTAATGTGAAGATTTATAGCCATGGAAGTTGCAAATGAAGATGTGCTCTCTAGGAATAGTCTAGATATGCTTTTTTTGGTACTGTCTTGCACTGCTCTGTCTCATTCTGCTGAGGCCCTTAAATCCCCCTGCAGCTCTTACCCACCACACCACAGCAGTGACTTTTTTGCCTCAGGTAGGCACAGAGCTGGGTTTTTTGCATCTTTTTTCATTCCTCTTCAGCTTTACTGATATTTCTACTAACCCAGTACAAAGAGCCTTGAATAAGTTTACAGAAATAACTGAAATTATAGATAAGATCCAAAATAATGAACACTCATGTTTAGAGAAGTTTAGAGCTCAGGTTTTAATTTAAGCTGTACCTAGAAATCCAAGTCCCAGGCCATGACTGTGTTTTAACTTCTGTGTTTGCACAAACTGCTCAGTGCCAAACATTTGTTTTTTCCTAATGGAAGCATTATGCTGTCAGTAGTCCCTCCAGCTGGTATGACTTGTCTTTCTCCTATAATTTCTTGGAGGATTTCCAAACATGAGAAAGGCATGAACACAGCCTGAACTGAAAATCTGAAAAAATTGGGTTCCTTTCCTAAATCAGGCTGGAGACAACAGCTGAAAACAGCAAGGAGGAGCTGACCAAATACTGCAAACAATGTTCTCCATCAGAGATCTCTATGCCAACAGATTCCTGCTTTTCACTAATGTTCAGGTCTCTTCACTTGTTTGATAAATATTTGTTTAGGGTCCTTCATCCTGATTTTATTCATATAAATGGCAGAGTTTAATGTCTTTAAATCCAGCTGCTAAGGCATTATGAGAGTAAATCATTAAAATTTTTTCAAGATCAGCAAGCAGAAAAAGATGGCGTGAAGTGGTTTCTGGTGGTGCTCTCTGTCTGTATTCTATTTCAAAGGAAGTTAATAAATAACACAATTATTTGTTTGGAGTCCGTTGGGAACACAAGATAAGACCACCATCAGCCCAGGCCCCGGACACGGGAGGAGGGGAAGGAGACAGAACCTTTGCTGCTCAAGCCTGCCTTAAAAGCTTGAGTGACAGAATGCACTGCCCAAGGTCACTCAGCAAGTCAGGAATAAAATCCAGAATTCCAGCTCCGTACACTACTCTGCAGACCCCAACAAGCAGCAACAGAACTCCTGTCCCTCAATCTAATTAATGTACTCAGAATTCAGTAATATAAGTGCAAGGCAAAACAAATGTCAAGACAAGAAACAAATTCTACTGTGGCTCAGGCTATTTACTTGACTCAAGGGAAGGTGCTTTCCTGAATGAATCTACAATAGGGTCAGGAGGTGTTTTTTGTCTTCCCTTTGCCCTTTATCTGTCTGCCTGTCTCTCTGAGAAGCTATTAAAGGCATGCTCAGTATAACAGAAGGACTGTGAGTGTAAAAGAAACAGGTGAAAATAAACTTCTCCCTTTATTTTAAAGTGCGTGAATTGAGTATTTAAAAAAAAAAAAAACCTAGAAAAAAAACTTGGCCACAAGTAAGTTACATAACTTAAGCCAGTCTAAAATTATGTGCCAGCAATTTACATGAGTTTTATGTAACTGTTTATACTGCTGTTTATTTAAAAATTACTACTTATCTTGGCGACCGCAGCAACACATCGTGCATTTGCTAGCTCTGGAATACAGGGCACCTTCATTAAAACACATAGTCACCAATATATTAAACACACAAAAAAGCCCTGCTCTGACATAACATGAAGTGTCAGATGGAAAGCCGCAACAGCAAAGACATTCAGCGTTCACAACAAAGCAGCCCTTTGGGGTGTTCAGAACAGGACTGGAACATGCTCCATCCTTAATTCACCCAACAGCTTTCAGGTCCTTTACAGCACAGTTGGTGCAGTCTACAAGACCAGCTCCTGTTCCTGGGCTCTTATAAAGGACCCTCTTCATCCTCAGCTTTCTATACTTGAGCATGTTTATAATTCAGCATTTACATGCTGAGGTGAGGCAGCCTTTTGTCCCTTCTTAAAGTCCCAAGGACTTCAGTGTGACACAAATGGTTGGTAATTTCTGTTTGCTCTCTCCTAGCACTCTCCCTTTCACAAAGGAAGCAAAGATTTAGCTAAATCTTCATGATGGGTTGCTCATGCACAAATTAGATAATTTTTAGGTCCAGATCCTTCAGCAGGGTGAGACCATGAGTGGCTTTGTGTTGGTACCAGGAGGAGCTGCAGACATCCCACAAGGCCAGGCAGTGGGAGCAACACCGGCCTGGGATATGGATTCTGCCCTTGTTTTGGGGCCTGTTGACTGAACAAGGCGCTCTACCCCTCCTTACCTCATTTTCACTTCTATTAAATAGGAAAACTGGTATCCATGTCCTCTTAGGAGGTTTCTAGCCCAGTGAATCAATATAACAGAATATTATGTATTATTTTTAGATGACCATTACAGTAGAGAGCTGAAAACTGGCAATGCAGAGCAGGAGATATAAACCTAAGTGATAAATTATTTCCATCGATTTGCATTTCTTTAAAGCTGTATCATGTCATCTTCTCACTTGAGTCAGTAAAATCATGGGAGGAAAAAAGTTTGTTAAAATTATAAGTAAGCAAGAAAATTCCAAAACTTGTTTTGAGTTTCTTTATGACAGATATACTTTGAAATGAGGGGGAAAAGAAGGCACTATTCCAACAGAGCTGTTGAAAAAATATTTATTTTTCAGTTATGGAAATTTTTATTGAAACTGGGGGATGGTTTTTTTTGCAAAAGTGAGGTTTTAAAATAAATATATTTGAAAATTAAGTTTTGAGTAACTTTGGATACACCATCTTGTTAGGCAAATATCCTTTAAAAAGAGGGTTCTCAACCATGATAACCATAACCTGATCCACAGGCAAATATCAATTCCTATGTTTCAATTCCATGGGGCTCAGCCACCACTGGCTAAGCTAAGTAGAAAGCAAAATGCTGGCATTGCTGGCTGCATAAGGAGAGGCACAGCTGAGCACAGGCTCAGCCTGGCAGCCAGGGAAGGGTGGGATGGTGGGGGGACCATGGGGCACCCAGGGTGCACCCAGCAGCTCTTGGCAGGACAATCCCTGGGACACTGGGACACTGGGACACTGTCCCAAGGCAGCTGCTGTCCCTCGAGGGGCTGGGACATCCCAGTGTCACTCAGCACTCAGGGGCTCACTGACACGAGCTGGGGCAGCAGCTTGCCCTGGGAGATCAGAGCAAAGCCCTGTGATTTACTGTCGCAAAACCTCTCAAACTTCCCTGCTGCTCCTGGGATGGCTTTGAGGATCATGTCAGCCCATTCTCCCCCTGGAAACTCAGCGTCTCTCCCTGAACTCAGCAGTCTTTGATTATTTCTGAGAACAAGCTGCCATGCTAGTCACAGTGTTGTGGTGTTCCTGCTGGTCACAGGCTTGCAGACAGGCAGGATTGCAATCCTGCTCAGATTAAGGCGTTAACTCCTCTTCAGACAGTGTGCCAGCATCTTGAAATGTTGGGAGCACTCCTCTAAATTCCAAATGCAAGTGGAAGGGGACCCACATCAAGGACAGGGCTGCAATGTTTGTTTGTGTAAGCTACCCAAATTTAAATATGACTCTCAAAGTACCAAGTCATGTCTGGGCAGCCTCCAGTCCATGGAACAGTTAAAAATTTGGGAAGATGAAAAGCTGCTTAGAGCTACTTCTCTCATCCTTGGTTTGTGCTTTGTGCTGCCCGAAGTGTGGCCCAGCCACTGCCCCTCTCTTGCAGCAGGACACTGGGGCACTCCTGGGGATTCCAGTGAAGGATTTGCTGGCAGAATCTGTCTGAGTGACACTGTCTTGCTTGACATGAATCCTTGAAAATGGATTCTGACTGGTGTCTGAAGTGACTGCAAGCCTGTTGACAACATGTTCAGCAGTCTGAACGGGGTTTCTCCTTCTGGAAAACAGAAAACATGTCTAAGTCTGCAGCATGTGTACAGTGTCTGCAGCGATTTAAAGCGAGTGGAGTTAGAAACCTTGAAAATCACGGTTTACAATGGAAACCCTGACAGGCCATCAAGTTCAATGTTGCTTTTAAGCATTCCTATAATTAAACTGTCAACAAAACCCTACAATACAGTACTGCAACAGTCTCTACATTTTCCTACTAATGTGCAGAGATAGCTTCCACTAAGGGTGGCAGTAATTGGGTATTTAAAACCCGTGGAAAACTAGAAAAATACATGGTGAAAAAATTCAATGAGAATAAAAAAAACCAATCTTCTTTTCATTGCAGCAAACACAGAAATGTTGCAGAGCATGCTGTGCAATTATAGAAACAAAGTGCAATCATAGAAAAGGAACGATTAGGGAAGAAGGGAAAAATGAGTTGTGCTATTGATACTTGGCTGTTTCAGAAAAATGTGTTGGCAGTTAAATGTTATATATGCTGAACAAGAAATTCTCTGAAGCAGTTTTCCTTTAACATGAAAATACCAGTATGACACTGCCAGAAGATGAAAATTCCATATGCTGAAATTAGAATACCTATATCCTCTGATCCATTCTAAATTATCAACTCCAATACTAATTAATATACAAATAAGGTGTGTAAAAACTATTCCATTAGTAGATTTCACAAAAGAAAGGAAAGCTTTATATTGAATTCTGTGGTGTAAATCCAGGAAATTAATGAGATTTCCCAGTTTCTACTGTAGAATAATTCAAGAGATTAATTTCACTGAGATTTTGATAGATTTTCCTGGAAGTTTGAATCTGAAGGTACAGGTCACTAAATCCCAGAGGTATGACTCCAGATTTAAAGAGGATGACACCTCTCATTAATAAGGAATAATTTAAGAAAAAAAGCTGGTTTCCTGCCTGCAGCCATCTGTTCCTCACTTGCACATATTCTTTTTTCAAAATCACCCAGTAGTATTTCTTGGTCTGCTCAATACTATTTTATGTGCACAATAATTTTTTTTCAAGTACTGAGGAAGAGTATGGACAGCAGAACTGCTGATTCCATGACCCCTGAGCTCAGCAGGAACAGGGGTGACAGGAGCACTTTGGTGAAGGTGCCCATCACAATTTGGGCTGAAGGAAATTTGGGAGGGGTCTGTCAGCCCAGCAGCACTCAAATCCCTCTGAAAGTGGATTCAGCTTACCAGGTCCTGCTGGAGCTCTGCAGTGACCAGAGCAGCAGTAGGCCTGGCCAGGAGAGCCAGAACTACTGAAACCAACCAGGAGCTCCAGTGAGTGTCTGGTCCAAGGAGAATATTTCTATCCCAATTAGCCAAGGGTACTTTGTGGGCCTGAGAAGCCAAAAGGACTCTCTGCCCATGCCCACCTGTGGAAATCAAAAGTAAGTCAGTGCAAATCCAATGCTTTTTGTTGGTTAGGATGTATAAACTGCCAAATGGCATTAACAGGTCCAATTCCTTCACCATCTTTTCTTTTTTTTTTTCTTTTTTTTTTTTTAACTGCTTCTCTGTCTTTCTAAGGAAATTGCTTAAATGAGGACAATGGTGACTCAAAGTAATTTAATCACTGTGTATTTGCTATACATTACTGTTAAACAGGACTTCTAGTACCCACATGGACTGAAAAACTGCTAGGAGAAAAGTTAACCTGTGACTGATTCAAGTCCTTTGGCTTCTTTGCTTGGACTGGAACCTGACTTGATTTTCTCCCGCTATTTGTTTCTAGTGCAATGGAGCTCTTCAGAAGACTTTTCTCCTTTGGCTGGTGAAATAATCATGGATAATCTTCACTCTTTGAGGTGCTCCATCACAGGACTCAGGACGGTGAGTTCCAGAGGACTCATTTAGACCTTCATGGCCCAGTCCCCACAGTGATACAAAGACATGAGAATTTGCATCAGCACCCCTTGGAAATCACTGCAGAGCCTTTCTTGTAGCAGCATGTTCCAGTGGTTGAGCATGATATGTCTGGTAACCATAATCCAAAAGTCAAAAATGAATATAAGCAATTTTTGAGTTATCATTCTCAGGAGAAATTGGGACAGACTGGAGCAAAAGCTGCTGTTTTCTGGATCATAGGATAATCAGTGCAGATCAAAGGCTCTTGAGAAATCTCAACTGACTCTGACGACCAGTACCTCAAATAACAACTCTTTCTCTTCTCCTTCTTCCAGAAATGTACATGTTGATGCAGTCATTCTCATTTTTGCTATTTGTCCTTGTGTATCTATTTTACACCAAACAGAATTGGGTCTCAAACCTTGTCCTCAAATCTTTGCAGTATGTTTCAATTTATCATGGTGCATTTAAATTATTAAAGCTATTTAAGCTGAAAGAAAAATCTTTGTGAGGAACTGCTTTGCAGTTGTTACAGCCAAGATTTTGAATCCAGTGATAGTTCTGACTCCAGTTGTTTCCATTTGCAGGGCCAGAGATATTATATCCGTGTCTCAGCATACAACATGAGAGGATGGGGACCTCCATGCAAATCTACTCCTGAATATGCTTCTCCTTCAAGTAGGTTGGGTTGGTCTGGCCTCCAGTTTGCTTAGTGATGATGGAGTTCACAATGTAATTGTCATGCCATCTAGGAGTGAAATAAATAATAAAACTCAACTCCTTCCAACCCCCAGAAATTAGGCAAAATAATAATTTATGTATATTTATGTCTCACCTTTTATTCTTCTCCAGTCATTTGACAGAAAATTATTTTCTAGTCATGAACACTTTAAAAAATTAGGAATATTTTAATCTTAATTTCTCTTAGGAGAGTTCTGATACATGGAACTTCATTTTTCAGTACATTAATGGATTAAAAGCTGATTCTAAACTGCTAGAAGCAAAACACAAGTATCTCATGTACTTTTATGCTTTACCTTGTAGCATTATAGATCCCATTCACTGGACCACTCTTACAGCATCCTGTACATAAAATACTCCAGTGTGGACACACATGGTGGTAGGATGTCGCCTGTAAATGTTGCAGAAATGTCAAAAAGAAAATGTTCCTTTTTCAATCTCTGACATGTCTCCTCAAACTTCATTAGGGCTATGAGTTGTCATTTGTAATTTTTAATCTATTGTAATCACGTTGTATTGTTAGTTGCTTTTCCAGACTCAGTGTTCCCTGCCAAACTGGCTCAGTGTATTACAGCTCCCCTTGTATTGATTACTGCAGTAAAGTGGGACTTCTCTTTTTATTGCATTAACACTAGTTTTTATCAGGCTAATGTAGCAATTTAATAACCTTGCATGCTAATGTGAAAAAATGTAACAAGCTGTACCTACTCTCAGTAGTCATAATGGAGAGGGTTGGATAAATAAGACTTTTACATTACCATTGTCCCATTTTGCTTGAATTTTTTTCTTGTGTTTTCTCCAGAACAATACCAGAACTAGGCTAAAGAAATATTCTGCTTGAGAACAAAAATGAGCTACAGTCATGGGAAAAAAATCTACTGTGGATTACTGAATAACTTGGTGATGTGCAATTACCTTGACTATAGCCAGGTGTAACTACACAGGACTTGGCCCCAGAAACCCAAAATTTACATCAGCTGGGGGACAGATTCTTTCACAGTAGCTGCCAGTTATTCAGCCAAATATCCCCAAAGAAGGAGCACTCCTGGCAAGACAGGTGGTATTTAAGACTGCAGCTTTGTATGATGTGAATTTTGCTTTCAGCATATTGCATTCTATTCGCTTTTTATAGTCCCCTGCTATTAACCTTCTGAAATCTGACATTATGTTCCAAAGTTTTGGGGTGTGAAGGAGATCTTCCTGCAGATTTCAGTGGATCAGCACAAAAGCCATGGAGAGAATTCTGTTCATTCCCCTTGTACAGTATCTTGGGTGCTAATAGTACAGAAAGTTCTGTAATTGCTGGGTTTAGGGCCACATGCTTAAGCTTTCCAGTAAGACCAGCAGAACCTAAATGCAAACCTTTTCATTAAGTAATACTCACATTAGAGAGACAAGATGTTATTTACCATTGCAGTTACTGAGGTCAGAGCTTCCCTATTCACGACTGCATTCACCACTGGTTTTGAAAAGCTGATTTGTGCTTGGCAAGCTGACATTACACCAATGCTGCATAACAAAATATGGCCCTGAGCTAAAATTGAAATGGGAATACATTAATGATCTACAGAGTTGTCTGTAACAGCAGCCATGAGAATATGCAGGGGAAAGGAAATCTTCAGGGCCTGACGCTGGTCCAGTCCAATCCCAGAGCATCAAAGGCTGGTGACACTCTTGGGGATGTGTCTCTGTGTGGTGACAGGGAGCATTTGCCACTTACCCCACACACAGCAGCAGCCTGTAAAGTGGTGGTCAGCACTGTGCAGCTTCTCTGTGAAATCCCAGTAGACAGAAATATTTCTAGGTTTACTCATTATCAGGTGAGTGATGGACAATGATGGAAGCTGGTTTGGTTTCTGTGTCATTTTCAAGGCAGTCAGCAATCTGGAGGTTCAAAAAGTTGGAAACCACTAGGACAGAGAAATCACAAGGTTGTTTGAAACTCTACCAGTCTGATAACACCAAAGCACTTTGAGACTGGTGAGTTGCAGCTGGTCCCTCCTGGCTGCTCCCAGGAGCTCTGAGGACATTTTCCCTGCACAGAGCAGTAAATGCAGCTGGCCCTGATGTGTGCAGTAGCACAGAGCACACAGGACAGCCCCTCTGCGGCTGTCACACTGCCCACAGGCTATCAGGATACCAAATGTCTTCTCTTTCCAGCCTTTCATGGGGCTTACTCTGGCTGCTACACTAAATGTAAATAAACAAGTATTTATATCCCTGGCATAGTGAGCCCATTGGAAGGAATGCTTGACTCCAAACTTGCACTAGAAACTGGATCTGTATATTTAGTGAGTGAGCAAACTGCTGGTGGCTACGAGTACATACACGGCCTCTGTGCCAGCAAGATGGGAGCATGTCTCCTGTGCAGACAGATCTCTTAATGCCTTGATCCACCATTCCTTTGGGCCAGGAAAAGGGTGCAATGAGCTTTTCTCATTACAATCAAAGTATGAAAATAGCCAAGTCTGGAATTAAAGAGCTCCTTTCTGATACACCCCGTTTCTTCCTATTTCTGATGAGTTTGTTTTTTAAAATGTAGACTGAGATTCTCATTAGCAGCAAGTGAGTGAAAACAAAGTCTGTTGGAGGTTGAATGTGTGTGGGACAAACGCAGCAGGTTTTTGCCTCAGGAGTGCAATGCTGAGCAGCCCATGGCTCCAGGGCAGGAGCCGCCAGCATTTGTTCAGGCCTCTGCTGGGAGCACATCTCCAGAAGTGATTTTATTCCAAGCACATTTCTCTGGCTACAGGGCAAGCTCTGGGGGTAGGAAGATGTTCATTCTCTGCCCTGCAGAACTGTAGGCAAGTTGTGGAGCCGCCTGGTGCCAGCAGGAGTGAGCATTGTGTGACCTTGGTGAGGGACTTAGCCAGGACAGGCTGAAAGCAGCCCTCACTGCAGCACCAGAGCCCATTCATGGACAGAAACACACATGGTCAAGTCAGTCACTACAGGAGCTTCTCACAGCTTCTTGTGAGCTCTTTGTTAATAATGATTATGATTAATCACCCAGCTGGCACAAGGCAAAGAAACCTCAGTGTACAAGGAACAACAGACTTAGAAACAACTCCTGCCTGCCGAGATGCAAAACTCCTCTAGAGACGAGAAGTACCAGAGGCAAGAAAATATTTTTAGACTCTCTCCTGCACCTTTGTGTTCCATTTCTGTTTATTTCCTTTGTTGAATAGACTGGAAAGACTGCAGTGGAAGAGAGCCTCGGCACAGGGGACACACAGAGGCCCTGGAACGCCTCCTTCAGCAGGTCCGAGCAGCTCACCAGCACCACAACTGCAGAGGTAAGGAGGAAGAGCTGCCTGGTAGGGCACCAGCCAAAGCCTCGGTGGCGCCTGCAATTTTTAGCAGTTTTCTAACTAGGTCATACCTTCTCATTCATCAGGAAAAGAAAGATATTAATATTGGCCCATCTGGAATCACTTTAGCACGCTATCTCGCTCTTAACCCTTGAAATCAGTTGGATGAAAACATCTGAAGGTTGCAATGTGCACACACACAGGCACAGTCTGTCTCCCTCCATACCCTACACACCTATTGATTTGTTTTTCCCTACAAATTAGTTTCACACAGGATTCCACTAAAATGTTTTAAGGAAGGCTATTTTATCTTTTATATAAAGAAATACTTTCGACAGTTAACAACTGGTTTGGATCAAAAGGGAGGAATTGGCTGCCTCCAAATGGAAGACACTAAGTGGATGGCATGCCAATCCATAATGAAAAATACTTGCACAATGCAATGGGAAGATAAGATTGCTACATTTCAAAACAGAATGGAACAAAACTAGGAGAGAGTTCAAATCTCAGCCAATCTTCATTCATGAGAAACAGACTGTGCCTTTAATAGCTCAAGAGCCAAGGCAAGATCTTGGCATTCTTTTTAGAGCCTATATAGAAACTCCTGTTCTATATGGGTTGTTGAAAAGTACTATTTATTTTCTTAAAATAAACTTCTAACTGGAATAATGCCTCATTGCAAAGGGACTTAGTTTAAACAGAAAAGTTAAACTATCATGAAGTTTTCATTTTTTCTTCACCTAGTATGAATGATATGTCAAGTTATATCAACTGATTTAAAATCATAGAAATATTTTGAGCTAAAATCATCTGGCTGAAATGAAAAGATGCAGCCTTTGTTCTTTACATGCAAATTTGTAACCATCACACTGATCCATGGTCTGACACATCCCACTGTAACCATAGCAACTTAAACTATTCATCTATGATGCTTGGAAAGGAGATATTGCAAGAAAATGTTTTTTCTCTAATTAAAATTCATGCAAACATTATCACTTGCAGGTGGTCTTGATACTGAAAATACAGATTATGTATTCTATCTCTTACATGGCTTTTTGTGCTATTAAAGAAGGGGTTTTTTCTGGTACAGTTTTTCCTTTCTGGAGCTAGTCCCTATCTCAGCTCTTTCAGGCCACCTTTCCAGTCAACAGGGACTAAGTGATGGAACATCTGAAAATATTCTTAGTATAAATTGTTTTACTGACATAGCAGCCCAGAACAAAAGCAGTTATAAACATGCAGAAAATACCTCCTTTTGACATTCTGACGCCAGTGGCTGCTTCTTATAAAATTCCACTGCTCCTGAAATTAACCCCAGTCTCAATACTGAGCAAAGATCACTTCATTGTTGATTTCCTAACACCTTTTCCTTGAATTATAAATTACAATACAGAAAATATGTTTAGCTCAGAACATTTTCTTCTGTGCCTGAAAGGCTGTGTGACCTCACATGGGGCAGTACCACACTGAGTCAGCCTGAGCAACACCCTTGCCTCCAACCAAATAAAAATCTCATAATTGCTTGTAATACCAGCATTACACAGTAGTATATTTTGGATAAACCAGCATGGTATCATCATAGGAGAACCTTTGGAACTTTCCTTAAATATGTGATGATGTTAATCCCTTTTATTTCACTAATTTGATAAGGAATCAAAACAAAGTTTACAGGAAAAGTAAGAATTATGACATAACTTTGACCCAGAAATTTTTTTCTGATATTTATCAACCTCAGTGGAATCTGAGGAGTTTGATCAAGGATCTGAGATAAGCTTCTCAGAAAACCCCAAACAGCTTTCACTTCATGTAATACAGAGGCTTGATCTCTATTCTTAATAATGTAAATTAGCATAAGTGGGTGGCAGGGTGGAAGTCAGCCTGGCCCTGCTGTTTGCACACAGGCTGAGGACCTGCCCAGGCATTTTTCTGGTTTTGCCATGATTCCCTTTACCACATTCCAATTACTGCCAGCCTTGGGATCGCTGTTTGCCCCGTCAGTAAACAGCTGGACAGCAGCTGTTTGAGGAGGATCCTTGACTCTGGCCCAGCGCTGGTGAGCTGTGAGAGCAGAACCAGGCTCTGCAGAACCAGAGCTCAGTGGGAGCAGAGCTGGGAGCAGAGCTGGTGCCAGGCACCCCGAGTGCCCCACAGGGGATGTGCTCCTGCTGCTTGCTTGGCTCACAGGGCAGGACAAGTGGCAGGAAGGTGGAAAAAACTGAGAGTAATCGATCTAAATGGTCTGAGATTATCTGAACAATGCAGGCAAAAGCCTCAGAAGCCAGAGGAGCTGGAGGATGAGGTTGTGTGCTGCTGCTCCTGCGGGATCTGGGAGGGGACATTGCCCACATTCCAGGCAGATCTTTGCCCAAGTCTGTTCATTCAGGCTCTGCCTTTTGCCCTGTGCTCTGCATTGCAGGCGCTGCAGAAAACAAGCTTACAAAAATACCAGGAAGAATACACTGGAATGTACAGTGAGTTTAAGAGCTTTTGGAATTAGATCAGCTGTTGCTTTTGAACCTGCTCTGTGATATGATGAAATCTCCTAGGGAATTACTTAGGAAGCTTTGCTTTCATATGTTTAATCTTCTGGAAAACCCTGATGATTACAAATAACAGTCATCCATTTGTCTTTATAATTCCATGCTACAGACTATCATAACTGAGTTACAACAATTGTACGTCCTGGCAACACTTCAAATATATTTTTAAGTATTTTTTTTTCTTTTAGATCTTTCTTTCTAAACAATTCAGAGTAGATTAAGTAATTGTGTGACGCTTCATTAAGAAAGGAACCTAACTCTGCAGTAGAATTCTTACCAGATATTTTCCTTCTGAAATTCGGTTGAAATGTATTTTACTAGACAAGTCAGAGGTCAGATAAAAATATTCTCATTTTAATTTGATTCACAAGCAGCACACATAGTTTTAATTGCATTTAGCAAAGAGAGGGATCTCTGATTCCACAAGGCATTTAAGATGTTTAGATTATAATTCTTTGTGAGAGTATAGAAAAGTGGATTTGAGAACCAAGCTATAGACTGAGAAGTTCAGGTTGAGAATTGAAGAAGAGACCCCAGATGCACACAAGTTTGAGGGGATGGTTCTTATTCTTCCAATAGGTTGCTTTTAAGTATGGGTTGTAGTTACATTAAAAAATGCAAAGAAATCTTTATACACCCTCTACCTTCAAAGAGAAGGCTGCCAATGTCATAAATACACCTTTTTATTTAATTGCCTATTTCAGATCAGGTTTGAATGCTTCTGATCTAAATCTAATCACTGGAAATTCTCCCAGCTTGGCTGCTATGTGCTCACTCCCAAACTTCTATTAAAAGAGCTCACAGCTCAGTCGCTGTATCATTTGTTAATATAAACTTACTGTATTGCTACTGCTGCTTTTCTATGAAGGTTACTCTATGTTATTTATTAGTTAATTAAGTAACAGACAAAGTTCCATTTCCTGCAGATCCAAATTATCCTCTAATCTCAGCTCCATGTTTTCTGGCTTCTACAAACACAACACTGTAACATAAAAGCAGACAGCAATATAGGAGAGTTTACCATCTCCATCTAGTTTTACATTCATTCTTTTGCTGTTGGCTTCTGCAAAGCTGTGGACTAAACCCAAACCACTAAATAGACCAATAACATACATTTCACTTGTAATGCGCCCTCTTATTTTAATGCTGCAGTCTCTTGGTGTTTTGTACAAAATTATGTTGCTTTGCCTTCAGTAATTTCCTCCTCCATTCCCTCTGTATAGATGGAGGGAATGCGGAAGAAAATAATTAGAATGAAATTTATATTCCTAAATTGATCTTAACCTTGGAAGAATTAAACAGTAAGACAGGAGTTTTCATGCAGCATTTGGTTTACATTACTGCAATATCCTGAAAAAGTTCACAGTAAAATAACCATTATCTGAGGAGATATGGATTGAAATACAAATTAACATTTTTCAAAGGAGAAGAAAACAAAGGAATAGTCATGGATTTGGATGAGTCTGTTTAAGATGAAGAGTGCATTGGAGAATATGCCATGGAGAATAAGTTTGCACTGGAAAGACAATGGATTTGATGATCTAATAAGTGTCATACATCTAAACTGTATGATTTCACCCACAACAGAACCTTGTTCTCTTTGTACTCACTGTTCCACAGAGCAGTAATTATTGCTAACAATGTGTCTGCTTGCTGGGGCTTTCAATGTGCCAATCATGGTGCAAATTTATTCAGCATTTAAAATATGCCGAGCACTTCCACAGATGGGGTTGTGAAAACAGCAAATTTAGATGTTCTTCAAATATTCAAAATTAGAACTCACCGGGGAGACACAGAAAGGCACCTCCTATTCTGCACCAGAGGTAAGTGGGAAATACTCTGAGAACACCTAAGCAGATGATCTGCAGTTTTCAGCAAGTGGCTCTTCATGAGTCATGTTTTTGTTTTTTTTCCCACTGGAGAAGGGTGTCCCTCAAAATGTTTCACACTTCAGTCTGAATGGGGATCCATGCCTCATCCAAATAAACAGTCAGTTCCTGGAAAAGTGAGATGTACTTTCACAGTGACATTTCTTGTTTTGTCTTTCTTTTCATATCACAGCAAATATCTGAAGAATTAATTCCATTTTTCAATGTATTTCTGCTGTTTCTCTTACACATGAAAAAGCATTAAACAGCACAGACATTGCAAAAACCAAAACCAAACCCAAACAGTGTTAAATGCCCATTGCTTTCAAATCCAGATATGAATAACAATTGCCAGTAAATTCTAAAGTCCTGCATGTCCCTGATTGCCACTCTTGGTGTCCTCTCCAAACCTGCTCACAGGCACGCTGGTGTTACACAGAACTCATGGCTTTCAATGGCCATGGGAAGATATTTCCTTGGCTTACAAGGCCATGCATGAGAGAAGGGAAGACATTTAGCCAAATTCGCCAAAGTGAAAAAGAATAAAATGTATAAAAATTTAACAATATTTTCTTAGAACATTGGGACAATTTTATAAAATTCTTCTGTTGGAGAGTTGGCCCAGGGATGCTGGCAGGCACACAACAGGTCTCAGCTTTGACATGAAGTGAACAAAAGAGTTTAACACCTCTTTCTTGGACTCTAGATTACTGGGAAGCAAAGGTAACTGTGGAAGCTCTGAGCAATACATGAGTGGAAGTTGTTGTGATGGAGAAAAAAACCCCCAAGCAACAGCAGATGCATTTAATGTGATATAGAGAAAGATGAGGGTTAATGTGGTCTCCTCAAAGCTTTTCCTTAGGTTGCACTGGTGATGCTGGCATGTCAGTGTCACCAGTGCACCAAATATTCACTTCTTGGAAGCTTAAGCTACATATGGTAAGAAATTCAGAAAGTACAACACCCTAAAATGGTGACTGATTATTTAAATCCCTTCTTGGGTTCTTGAGACCACTTGTAAAATTCCCATCCTTTCTGAGCATTAAGAGTGTGTAGGGCTGGTTCAAGCTTGCCTCAGAGCAAAAGAGCTTTATCTTGTCTGAGTTTGCAGCAAGGAAGGAAATTGTCTGCTGCTGTGTATCACTAAGGTAATGAAAACACCATCAAAGAGCCGCGTTTGAGCATCTTTCTAAATGTTACCTTCTGAAAGGAATGTAATAGGCACTGACTGAAATTTAGTACTGTGGTTCAAGAAACAGAAGTTTTTTATGAGACACTAACTGAAATTTAAGAGCTGAGTTTGGTTTGCTTCTTTTTGCCATTTCAGAAAGTTCTAAATTACAAAATGCTGGCCGCAAGCAGTCGGTTTCCAGAAGCCTGAAGCACCTTTTCCATTCATCAAACAAGTTTGTGAAGACTCTGAAACGGTTTGTCATTCCTTCTCTGTTCCAGGCATTCTGAATTTAGGCAGTTGTTCTGTATTAGAGAAAAGAACCTTAGAAATATGTGTGAATATGCCACTACTGATGAGACAGCAACTGGTCAGAATGAACTGATAAAATCACAGATGTGTGAGACTGGTGCAGCTGACAGGAAAAGAATGCTCCAGCTCCTACTGAAATCAATAGAATTTTTTCCTTGTTACTTTTGGAAGTGGATTCAAATTGTTACAGAGTGAAATATTCACTGCAAACCCAAAGTGCAGCTTCTGAGCTGGTTGAAAGCACTGCATCTGTTGCTGCTCATTAATGAAACTACAACGTTTATTCATTCATAATATAAAGCACAGAGCTCAGATAACACTTGAACAGTCCACTGGCAACAAGCTACACACATAGAACTCTGACATGCCCAGCTGGGTTTGCAGCCCACTGTCACCCAACTCTCAGCCCTGATTATTTGTTTTGCAAATGGGAATTGCTTATTCTGAATTATTTCTTCTTTCATTGCCAGGAGTGTTCAATTTGCATTTTCTTCTTTGTATTTTGATAAGATTTTGATTCTTTCAGAAGAGCTCTCCAGAGTCTTTAAATTCCCTGCAGTCACTACTTAACATATGTAACTAATTGTGAGGGTAAATATGGAAAGGAATGATCTCTATAAACAGGTTTGCAGATATGTTGGCCAAATTACACTCAATTACTCCAATGTAAATCCATAATAACCCACCTGATTTCAACTGAATTACTTCAGACTTGCTCTGAGGTAAAGGAGGGCAGAACTAAGCACATTAATGATAAGTTTTAGTAAAATTTCTGGTATCTGAAGGGCATAAGGCCTCTATTGTATACTGTGTACTCTGGCAAAATTCTCACTGAAACTGATGTCAGTGGCTCACACAGATCCATAATCTCTTAGAATCATGCAGCCTCACATCATCTAAAGTGATAAACTTCCCAAATATTTTTCAGAATTCACTGACTGAAGATGCATGACCTTATATTACACAGAAGTTTAGAGCAGATGATTCACTTTGTCTCATCAGAGCTTAACATCTATGATTCTTTGACTAAATTTGGCATGGATGTGAATAGACATGAAAGGTGTTTGATAGTGTTTCCTTCTCTCTTTAGGGGACTCTACTTATCTGTTATACTTTTTTACAAAGACAATTTGTTAGTAACCAATGAAGATCAAATCCCAATTGTGGAAATCGATGACTCTCACAGTAGTTCAGTTATGCAGGATTTCCTGTGGTTCACAAAGGTAATGGGAGTCTAATTTCATCTACTGCTTCTGCAAATTTGTTGCTAGCAATGCATAGGCCTTAGCTCATCACTCTGAATGTATGAAATGATGTCAGTAAAAAGCTGAATGATGAAATGCTTTATCACTCATGTTAAAGGCAATTTTCACAAACCAGTCCTGTGAATTAAATCCTGACTGGGCCACTGACAGTGATACAATTAACCCTTAAGGTATGATCCTAGAAGAGTGATTGCTATGTGGGTACTTACAGGTTTTATGGACATTTAGAACAAGAGCCTAAAGAAATAACCAGGGGTTTTAAATTTGGTATTGTGGTTGTGCTATCACTCAAATTGTCTCACACTACTTTTTTATACCACAAAGAACAGTAAATCAGTTTTGCACAATAGTCCAAAATCAATTGAAACAGGTTCATGATGCTTACAGAACACCTCCTGTGTGAGTCAGTATCGTGCCATGTTTACCCAGTCAGCTGATTGCCGTCTGCAGAAACACAAAATGTGCAATATCCACTGATTTTTCAAGTCCCAATTGCATTTTAGTATCACTTCTGCTTTTGCAAATGCTGAGAACAAGAAGTGGTTGAAGTGGGTCTGTTCTTGCAGCTGTCTTGCATGTGGGATGACATCAGGTGGCTGAGGCAGAACATGGCTGTGTCCGTGTCCTCATCCACAGCACTCCAGGCCAGGCAGAAGATGCTTTCAGCAGCAGCACAGCTACAGGTGGGTCCCATGGCATACTTCTGGCTGTTAGCTCAGTGACTTTCTGATCTGCAAGGGACAGAGCTGCCAGCTGTCCCTAGGACTGTCCTTTGGAGCAGCAATCTCATCCTCATAGAAATGAGGCACTGAGTCTCTCCTGCCAGGAAGGAAGGAGTTATATTACAAGTAAAGAGGAACAAGAAAGGAAAGAAACAATGGCAAGAAAGAACAAAAGAAACAGACCAAGAAACAAACAGATATGAACCAGTAAATAATGACCAGGCAGAGAAGCCTGAGAGTTTGCAGATTGGGAATTCAAAGTTATAATCCTAATATTTGCTGCTCCAAAGCCTCTTATAGGCCTATTCACTATTAATTATTAATATCTTAATGAAGCATTTAAAGTCTGTTCTATTCCAGCCTCTGCTACGGAAGCAACCTGAGTGTTACTGAACAGGTCACTTAAATCTGTGTCTCAGTTCACTACTTGTTATGCAAATAGAAATTACACTTTCTCCACCAGAACATTTCTACCTTTATTGTAAAGCTTTGAAGTGTTGGGTTAAGTTGAGTTTCAGGACAACATGAAATCTCTAGATGGCAGGCAGACACTTTCATTAAAATAGTTACTTTTGTGGGAAAATACATTTTCAAAAAGCTGTGTGTTACAAAAACAAGTATATCCAGGCCTTGCTTTCTCCTACCTTTTGTTGAAGACACCAAAACTTCCCAGAACGTCTGTGGTGCACTGCTGGCATTACTGCAGACCCTCACTGCTGGACACTGAGCTGGCCACACGTCCCCCAGGGCTGTGTCAGCACCATGACCTGGTGTGCAGCAGCTGGGAGAGCCTGGGGGGCCATTGCTAACAAAATGCACGTGGGATTTGGTTTACACCTTTTGGTGAGCATGCTGTGCCGGAGAGCAGCCTTCCTGGGCAGCCACCTGTCTATTTCCCCAAAGTGCCCCAAAATGCATCAATACCAGCCTGCTGCACCTTTATTGGAGGTTTATTGAACCTGTGCTCAGCAGCAGCTGCTTGTCAGCCCTTGGAGCTGTCACCAGAGGAAGTTTTAACTGCATCTGCTGAATGTTCCCCTGGCTCAGCTGAGGTGGCACACGTTTGGTTAGCTCAGCTCCATCCCCCTTGTGCAGATCCCCTTGAACAAAAAAATGCCCTGGGAGATACCCAACATCCCTGGGGAATCATGGTTTTATTGACTACCAGAGATGCAAAGTGCAGAGCTTGAAACACAGAGACACAGCAAATATGCCCATGTGGTGTATTCCCTGCTGAAGTTTTGCCAATGTATTGCCCTAAATGCCTGTTGTGTTTGCTGGGTCCCTGAGGAGCACAGGGATTGTCACCCAGCTGCCAACAGCGTGTGGCCTCACGGGATCCGCCAGTGGAAGGATCTCAATAAAGTTTATATGGTTGAACACTTTTTATTGAGGCAGTTAATAGACTGACTCTGCAGGAATTTAGGACAGAATGGAAGAGATCAGTGATGACACAGCTGCTCAGGGACTAGATCAGTAACTTCAGAGACAAGAGGGACTCAACTTTGCCTGTTGTTACCACCAGACAACTAAAGCAAACAAGGCACAAGTGATGGTGTAACAAGCTAAGCAGACACAAAAGTTTTTCAGGGCATGGATCAGTCCCATATTGATATTAGTAGGTCCCCCATTCCCTGTGTTGGAATGTCCTTCACAACATAGTGACAATGAAGAACTGTTTGTTTTCATCTGGGCACATTCAAGTGCTGCAGTGATTACTATGACAATTGGATGGCTATAAGGACTGCTGCCAGGGTCTGCCCCAGCTGGAGACACAGGGATTAGCACAAAATGTACACACTAGACACCCAGGCAGTCAGAGAAGGAGACAAAAAGAACTTTAAAAAAGGCAGAGGAGTTGGGTTATATAGACACCAACAGTCTGCCCTGGAAAGAGATGCACAAAGCTGAAATAGACAACTTATAGTGCCCAAATCCAGGCACAGTGCTGACACTGAGAGTTTATAAACAATTTAATAATATTAGACTTGATAAGTAAATATAACCTGCTAAGTGCAAATAATTAATTTCAGTACAATCTATCATTTTACAATGTCATTAAATTAATCTACAGCACTTCCCCATAGATACAATGTAGTTCATTGTGAATTCAAGTTTTCCTTTTACACTACCCTTCTCCCTCTCCAGCTTACTGTAGATCTCTTGAAAAATCACAAAGTAATGAGCATATTTTAAATGTTATGCATTTTTCTTTACAACATCTGGGAATCTCTTCAGTGGCCGGTCACTGGATTGAGTGTTTGCACCTCTAAGCAGATGCCTTACTGTGTGAGGAAAGGGATTTTAACCAAAATATGTATTTTATGTGGAGTATTTTTAAATTACTTTTCTCTAATCCTCACATATTTTCCTGGAGAGCTTTGCCTTGGTAGTTTTGTGAGTTTCTGCCTGTTTTGTCTAGCACATTCTTGGTATCTGAAGTAAAAGGATTTGTGTCTCTTCAAATCCTGTGCTTCACAAACACACTCCACAGTTTAGCTCCAGAATTATTTACATTCAATACAAACATGAGGGTCTCTTGCTTTTGCTGCTGAAAATAATATGAATCATTTTGAAATGGAGAACAGAGAATGGAGACTATAGTTAATGAACACAGCAAAAAATATTTAAAGTGTCTGTTATGAGTGATTTGGGGGAAAAGGAGGAGTTCTATGTGATCTCTGACATTTGGTTGTGGGAAGGTTCAGATAAGCACCCAGCTCTTAAGCAAGTTCAAATCAAAGGAATCATCAGCAGGCCAACAAGTGCTTTCCAAAATCGCATCCTTCATCTTTACATGACTGGGCAAAACTTGGAAGTTTGGCCCAAATAAGTGCATTTCTTTGCAGTAAATAGGTAAATTAATTTGCCTTTTACAAAGTCATTGGGTCTTTCTGAGGTTCTCCATTAAACATTGGAGTAAACACTGCTGGACCAAATGCATCAGAGTATCCACAACTCAATCCACAAACACAACCTAAGGGAAAACATTTCCTTTTTTCACTAAATTATGTGACTGTAAGGCAAGGGTTTGAGAAACACAGTGTGTCTCATTCTTATTGAAGCCAATAGGACTGATGTCAATGAGCACAAAGTTAAGTTTCAAACTATACTCTCCTGATATGTGATAAATAATTTTCATTTTGTATTTGTCTTCTAGAATTTGCTGGGAACTCACAATTTAGGCAGAGTTTTTTATGAGCCAATCAAGGATCGACATGGCAATATGCTGATAGTTACTGTAAGAGAAGTGGAGAGTCTGTACTCATTTTTTAATGGCAAATGGATGCAGGTATCCAAACTACAAAGCCAGAGGAAATCCCTCTCAACTCCAGAGGAGCCAACAGCATTAGACATCTTGCTTATAACAATCCAGGTAGTGCTTTGCTTCTCTTACTGTGTGTTATTTGCTTTTGTAAAGCCTGTGCCAGAGCCCTGATTTTTGGAAACATCTTGTAGAATTTTAGGCCTTAGTCCAGTGCCCAATAAAATCAATGGCAAGGCTCCCATTGAGAGCAAAGACTCCAGTGGATCTGGGATCAGACCCTTAATATGCAAAATATCCATGAGATTCTAAAGAAATTACTTCAAATTCCTAGCAGGGAATAGTAGTTTCTATCAATTTAGGGAAACCAGGCTATGGAATTTTGTAGCAAGGGATATAAAAAAGCTTTGAGATTATCTGGGATGTTCTTAAGCACCTATACAGACACTTAGAATTTCTACACTCTGTAAGATTTTTCCATCCAACCTTGAAAACTAAATCCAGGTTTTAAACTTTACTGTTCTACTTAATAAGCTTGTTCTGTGGGGTTCAAGGTTCCTTGGAGCCTGGTATAGCCACTAAGGAATCCTTTACTGACCATAACCCTCCTTTAATTTCTGCATCACATGCTCCTAGACTTGCAATTAGAAAAATGCCAAGGTAAGGATTGATCTCAGAAGCTGCTTGGCACACTCAGCTCAGTAACCATCCCTGAGAGCTGAGGGGGTTCAGCCCTTCAGGAATTATCTCTGAACACACATTAAACAGAGACAGTTCGTGCTAAGATTAATACACATTTTCTGTAGGTAACAGCAGCCAATCTCCCTAAAACTGTTGCACAGTTACCCAAAATACAAGACAAATCATTGTCTTAGTCCCTTCTTTAGCACTGTCCATGAGATGATGGCTGCTGTGGTTAATTTTTGAATTAGAGGCACTTTCTGGGGCACAGACTCTACTTTTCATACCGGGAAGTGACAGGCAATCAAAACATATGTTACCAGGTTTTAGGAATGTTAAAAAATTTCCAAAAGACAGTAAAAACTTACCTGATCTATGCTAGATTTAATGTATTACAATGTGTTAAAGGTGCAGAAAATTGTCAATCTGGGCAAAAGTTTTATATTAGGAAAAGCAAACTACAGTCCTGATCAGATTTCCACAGAGATCCTAGTGGAAAAAATGTTCCCCTAATGGTTTACACATTCCTATCTAATGCCCACCCTTTCTTCTATTACTTGTTTAATCATCGAGTGGGTATTTTGTTCATGAAGTGCTTGTGAAAATGAGGGTCTAATTGCACTGCTCAGAGCCAAGCATAGCACTGGCAGATAATTTGATGATTCCAAGAGCAAAGGCATAGGGCCAGGTGTCTTAATCCTCACCCACTGCAGAAGCACACATTTCTCAGGATGGATGGCAGCAGACATCATTTTTCAGGTAGTTTTGGAGAACTGCTATACATAGCCCTGAAAATGTCTCCTGGCCTCAGCAAATTCACCATCAATACTAATTTCTTCTGAGCTCTATTTGTTGATAAAGATATTTGTTCAGAAAATGCTGCCACTTGTTCAATTTTGCAAACTACCAACTCCCATGCTGACAGAGATCTTCCTGTTGACAGCAGGTGATGCAGAGCAGGTTTTGGAGAGGTGTGGGCTGGGATCTCCTTGGGGACAGCCCTGGCTCCTGCAGCCCCTCTCTCCCAGCTCTTCCCCAGTGCTGCTCTGCTCCCTCTGTGTAGTCACGAACCAAACCCGAACCAGGGAACTGCTCTGCTCAAAAACAACCGCTCCTTTTCCCAAGTTGTTTTTCAGAGGAATCAGTTCCCTGACCCAGCTCACCACTGAAATGATCAGACAGGAGGCAGAGGTGGGGGTAATTTAAGCCAGTTTAAACACCACGGTTGCAGAAGATTGAAACCTCAGGTTGTCAGAGCCAATTCCTGCATGACACAGAGACCTTAGAGATCCTGTGTATGGCTTTAAGTCAGAAGTTGTCCAAGTGCACCCGAACTACCAGAGATTATTCATATGCTTAAGCATGTGCTTAAATGCTTTTTGAATTGGGGACGGCTGTAAAAACAGTTGTTGCTTTTCGCTCCCAAACTCTTCTGCTTATGTGGAAAAAAATATGAGATTTTTATGTAGGCCTGTTTCTTTTAAAACAGGACATACTTTCCTATCACAAACGAAGTCAGCAGCGCCTCCCTCCCGGCTTGTATCTGGGCTACCTTAAACTCTGCAGCTCTGTGGATCAGATCAAAGTGCTTGTGCTGCAGAAGCTGCCCAATGTCCTGTGTCACGTCAAAATCCGAGACAACAGCAACGTCTCCAAGTAAGTGAACATATAGATTTACTTACACACACACACACAAAGAACAGTTGTTTCAGGTTTGAATCAATTGATCAAATGTTAATGCCGAGGCAATTCTGCCATTGCAAAATTGTAGGTGGCAGCATGGTTTGGCTCCGGTGGGTGGCAGAAGGGTTTGGCTCCAGCGTGTGCCATCCCAGAGAGCCCTGCTGAGCTCCACAGGTGCACCTGAGTTTTCCCAGCAGTCTGAGGACGTGTCCAGAGCACATGGATATGGGCCTATTGGTTTCCAGGGATGGTATTCCATGGTTATTGCAGTTCTGCACAGGGGCAATGACCTGTTCAGAAGATTGTAGCCTGCAGCCCTGACAGCTTTCAGTGGATTCAGTGCCATCCTCTCCATGGATTTCCACTGACTGTGGGGTGTTGTGTGGGGAATTTTTCTGCTTATTCTCTTGTGTGATATCTGGGGGTTTTTTTACCCTAAACTACAGCAAACACACATATTGAAAACCATATTTATAAATGCCAGCAAACTTCTGTGCTCTGGGAAAGCCATTTTCCCCTTGTCCACTGCTTCCCTTATCCATTGGCAAGGGCCCTGTTTGTACTTCCTGCTCCTTGCCCAGTGGGAAACACATTTTATTGACTTTTTCTGTAGCTTTTTTATCCTGTATCATTTCAGCAACCAGCTGAGAATTTTGCACGAGGAAAAAGGAACTGGATATTTACATAGACAAGGATATCCAGAATGTAGTAGTGAATACTAACAACAATGTTGGAAGGAATATAAAGGCTAAAACTTCAGAGTTTACAGCAATCCCTGACTCTTGAAGTTTCAGATCAGATCTTTATTTAGGAACAGATTGTACCACAACTATTACTTGTCTTGTAGTGGCGTTTCCTGTACATTCTTCTTTTTTTTTTAATGTTTGATGCTGGCTGCTATTCAAGACTGAATACTGGGCAGGGTGAATTAGGGATTTGATCCAGAACTATGATTCCCATGTTTATCAGGTCTCAAATAGAGACATGTGGAGGAAAGCAGGAAGTTCTTTGGCTGCAGTCAGTAGAAGATAGTCCTTCACAGAGATCAAACTTCCTGCAAATTGTAGCAATTTCAAATGCATTTTAAAATATTGTGGTAGATAGGAAATTAAGAATATGAAAGAGAAAGCCTGAAGTGAGAAGCCTTACTGAAATATTTCAAGGGCAGTTGGACTTCTAGAGGAATGTTCAGCCTGATGTAAATGTGCTAGAAAAATAAAACTTTTCAAAGTTCAATCAAGATTGCACAAGTTTAGAATGTTTTGGTATATGAGGATTAAAGTATCAACAGATCCCAAATGCACATACACTGAATTCCTGCTTGTGCATTGAACTGTTGTTATATTTCTAATTTTAACTTGACTCAACATACAGAGATGAGTGGGAATGGATCCAAACACTTTCTGGCTCAGAATCCATGGAAAGTATGGATCATACTTCAGACTGCCCTACTCAATTGTTCTTGTATGAGCTCCAGACAGCAGTGAAAGCTCTCCTCAAACAGATCAATCTACCTCTGCATCAGGTATTTGCCTTTGTGGGATTTATCACCTTTTTAAAAGCCCATTCTTAAGAAAGCAACAAAAAGCTACAAACTGTATCACTGAAAAGTGGGGATTCAGTGTCAGGGTTGCAAGAAAAGCAAAGCAGAGAAGTTTTGTATTCCATTATTCTAAGGGGGAACATCTTCAGTATAACAGTTTTTATCCTGCACATTTGAATGTTCAAGGCTAAGAGGCAAATTTCAACTGACTTCTATTTTTTTCATCTTTTAGCTTATTTGTGCAACTTCCGGCAGGTCCAAATAGGTACTTTTGCATGAAAGTTATAGTTTTGAGCACCTTTACGAAGCTGACAAAGAAAAAGAGGCATTTTTGCAGGCAAGCACAGCAAGTGACAGTTTTCTGGGAGGCTTTGAGCGAGACTGTAGGAAAGGCCCAGTAAAGACACAGCATTTTGCTGTTCTTTTGCACACAGATGAATGTACCCCTTCTGAAACACAAAGTCCCAGACCACCAGATTTCTGTGGGTGAGGAGAGGTGTCTGGCTTCTGGCTTTACATTTAGGTACAAGAAATACATATGTGAATAAATAAAGTCAGGGAGAATAATCTATGATGTGAAAGATCCATGAAAAAATAAGCTAAGAAGTTTGTTTCTTGTTTACATGAATTCCATTTTATTTTGGTCTGCAAAGGTAAAGAGGTCTTCAAGTAGAAGTAAATCATCTTTATATTCACTTCAAGTTCTGTTTGCCAGCTAGAAAGATGTGGTCTTAAAATAAATTAACCTGGTTCTACATTTCTTGATTTTGAAAGGTTTAGGCTTTGCTTTTAAAAAGGAATCCATCAGTGCTTCACCTTCCAGCTAGGGAAGAGCCAAGTAAGACTCAAGCAAATCCAAAATTAAGACAGATGGTGTGCTGCCTTGTGGTCAGTCACTCTAATTCAATAGGGCTCTGTACAGGTCTCTATGTTACTGCAATTGCTTAGAGGTTATACCTTTTGTGCAACTGTTTTTTTCTTCTTTTAGAGTTAGGGACTAAAATATTGAAATCACTGTGCAATATGTTCCTGAGGCTGCAGCTCAGCCAAGCATCTGAGCTCATCCATTGTGCCTGATAGACATCAACATGACCTTGCAGTTAAACACAGATGCAAATGCTCCGATGGCTCAGCACCAAACTTTTATGTTAATGAATTGCACTTCTAATTCCACGGATTTATTTATGTATTTTTATTATTTTTGTGGTAACTAGGAGCAGGGACAGTGGCACTGGGGCACAGCCAGGGCAGAAGGCAGTGCTGCACACAGCAGCTCTGAGCAGCCTCAGGCCACTTCTGCCTGGGCCATTTTCTCTTGCTGCAGCACTTGTTAAACCTTTTCAGTGCTGTGTTGAGGGAGAGCTGCATATTTCTCTTAACCAACCCTAAATTGAATCTTAAAGGTTTTTAATTGAATCCATTTTCATGTTTTCACATAATTATGCAATCATAATCTTGAAAAGCACATGGCATGTGATCATTTTCTGCCTAATAAGAAACATAAATGTTGTTTTCAGGGGGGTTGTGCCTGTGTGTGTTGTTTTAATGTGGAACATTGCAGCTTTAAATCTTTATTTTATGTAGTGACATGAACCCACATTTAGCCACCACCACCACCCCCCCCGCCCCAAATATTTACGTTTTATAAAAATTCCGAGCTTGATGTTGTGCAAATTTTCTTTAATGTTTTATATCATTTGGGGTGTTGTTTATATAAGTGCCATGTTGTAATTCTCTCCTATTCCTTCCCCCGCGCGTGTCCCTGTACAGGCTAAGCACTTCCGTCTGTACACACAGGAGGTGTTGGAACTGGGTCACAATGTCTCCTTTCTTCTCCTGCTCCCCGCCTCAGACGACGTCTGCACTGCCCCAGGACAGAATAATCCTTACACCCCACACTCAGGATTTCTTAACCTCCCTCTTCAGATGTTTGAACTTGGTATAGTAGCTTGCTTCACCTAGAAATATTAACCCAGTCTCCTTATAATAAAATCACAAAGTTGTATCTGTTTTCCCCCTTGTCCCAGTGGAGAGTCAATAAATCACATGATGGCTTTGGCAACAACACTCCCTATAACGGTGTACAAGTTACAGAGGGAGCAGGGCAGTTAAAGCATGCACTGTAGCCATCGTTATTGAAATGCAAAGCAGACAGCAAGGCCCACAGTCACCCACTATGTGTCTATAAGCTTCTCTGCAAGATGATGTTCTTTAAAACTCAGAACCAAGAGAAATTACACGTGACACAGCAGCAAGGCTGGAGTGTGACAGGGGATGCAAAAGACATCTCTAAGTTGTCACAAGGATCATTGCTGGTTCAGCAATGGGGGTTTATGCAGATCCTGATTATAGATGGTCCTACTCAAGGGGCAACTCCTTCACAGCTTTGTGAAAGGTCTGAATAGATCTTCCCATGTGAGGGGCATCTTTTTCCCTTTGATCCCTAGAAAAATGCCAGAGACTGTCCTATTGCTGTGGTGCAGCAAAAGCCTGTTGTGAAAAAGGCCAAAGCACTGGACTTGAATCTCTTTCTTTGGAGAGCACATCTTATCAGCTCCCTTCTTCCACTGCATGGCTGACTGGGCAAGAATTCTCCAAAAGAGAGTTTTCCAGCTGTTTCACAGAAGGCATAAGATGCTTTAGCTTCAAGGTCCTCTATTTCTTATTTCTTCTTCTTTGGTCCACAGAGAAAAGAAAAGGTTCCATATAAAAGCAGCTCATAAAGACTTAATAGTTCTTTTTAGAAAGAATATTAAAATGTGGGGGCTGCTGAGCCTTACATATCAGTCTGCTCTGTTTCCTTCTGGCCTGTAAAACTGGGGATCTTTCTTTCCTCTGCCTTCGAGAAGAGAGAAAGATATGAGCCAAAACTGATCAAGTCAGTGCACCAGGAGCCACTGCAGGAAAGGCCTTAGTGGCAACTGTGTCCCTGGTGATGTCCCTCTCAGAGGTTTATGTGACAACATTACTTTCCTATCTCCTGTGTATCGGTACCAAGTGCTGCTCAAATCATTTATGCAGGAGATCAGATATTAATGGAGTGTCTTGCCTTGCCTGTGTTTGTGCAGTCACAACTCATCCATGACCTACCATCACCCAGCAACACAAATTTCATTTGGATCAGGCAGGAGTACAGCACTGGATTTATGCCACATCAGCCACAGCACACTGTGGTGCTGTGACAGCACTGGGGGTTTCTGCTGCCTGTGGGAGGACAGATGCCAGCTGAGCTGCCACACAATTAGGAGTGGAACAGCCACACAATACATGGTGTAGTCTGCCAAGGAAAAGTTACCCCTTCAAAGGAAAGCTAGTGTAAGAGTTAGCTCAGTGCTTTGGGTCACATGGCCATGGCCAGTGCCCTAAAGCCAGACTTTTATCTTCTGATGTGCCACCCTGAAGCCTGTTGGCCTCTGAGTATGGAGCACATCATTTCTCCTGGTGAGAGGGGCCTGCTGCCTTGCTGTGCAAATTAATGCACAGAGCATATTAATCTCTGATGCAATTAATCTCTTCATCAGAGGTTGTGCACACTATTTGATTCTCATTAGGTGGAACACAGGCCAGGGGCAGGAGTGCCTCTCATTTCAGGGACACAGCCTACATGGGTCTGGCAAATCAAGAGAGCCTACATGGGATGGTGTGGTGCCACCAAACATGCAATACAGCCATCTCCCAAAAGGCATTTCTGGTGCAACCTTCTCTGTTCTGCAATGTTGCTGCAGTGGGAAAGCAGTTCATGGTGGAGAAAACAGTATGGAAAGCTGAATTTTACTTTTGAGTATTTTTTTAAGTAAGCAACCCTCTGGCCAAAGGCAGATGACATTTCAATATGACTTATTATATATGTATCCCTGATGTTCTATAAAGTGACTGTGATTCACATCTCAAATATTAGAAGCTTCCATTCCCCATTAGCTGGTGGCTACCAACTATATAATTGCATAACCACAAAAGACTACGTTGAAGTAACATTTGTTAAAGTAACATTAAAGGGTCTGACTTAAAACCACAAAGGCTCGAAACTTCAGCACTGGAGCCGAAACCGCAGCTGTAATTCACTCAAGAGTCCACCACATATGGCATATGTACTGGAAGACCACACACTATTCACACTGGATCCCTGCAATATCTAGGCATTGCTGAAACCAGAAGGTAGAATTCATTCTTTCACTCTTTTTTGTGAGATTTCTGTGTTCAGATTAGGCCTTTATTGTTAATGCTAAAAATGTTTCTGTGATTGGATCTCTCAGTTGAACAAACTCTTCTCAATTATTCTAATAATGTTTTTGTAAGGGATAAGTAGACACTGTTTTAATTTCTTTTTAAAATATTTTTTATGAGAAGAATATATGCCTTTTACACCTGGAACACCTTGAAAAATGCCCTGCCCCAGTCCAGGAGAGCAGCAGCAGTAAATCCGACTGGGCGCTCGCTGCTCCAACAAGATCATGCTGTATGTTTGCATTTACTGCAGCACCAATGAATGGGGAAGTATTTCTGAAAACTTGCTCTCCCTCAGCAAGTTTCAGTACGTCTGCACTGCCATTTGGAGAGGTAACTGCTCAGTTTCGACTGCGCAGTGGCAGGTTCTGGAATAATGTATCTTTAACACACGAGGTAAATTAACATTTGCAAAGCTCCATGGCACTGTAGCTATTCTGTCTCTGTTACCTCTGGTAAAGAGAATAGTTCTGTGCTGCTCCAAAGTCAAATTACACAAAGCAAGAGGTCATGTCTGAACTTTTTGTGATATCCTTCTGCAGGAGAGTTCAGAGGATGATGGGTGGTAACACCTAAAAGAGTTTTAATTATTTCCCCCAAACTGTGATAACAGTGCAATCCTTTTCCTGCAGAGTCATTTACATTGAAGTTTCTAATTTAAGCCAGCATAGCCCAAAAGAAAGTTATCAGCCTTCAAAATTTTTTTGTTTCATTCTGAAGCACTTAATTTAAGAAAAAAATTAAATATGAGTTTCATTTTCAAGCCACATCACTACTTTTTTGATAAAAGAAATTATGAGCTATAAAAACCTCAGAAATTGCCTTTCCGATTTAAGCTATCAAGGGCTAGATAGCCTCTGGACCTGCATACTAAGGACCTGATTATCCCTTCACTTGGATGTAATTAGAAATTACTCTTTTGAAATCAGTGAAGCTACAGAGTAAATCCAGTGTAAATGAGAGAACTGAAGCCTGTATTATTCATTTCTAGCTTAAAGAAACCCATCCACAGTTAGTTACTATATTTAATAAAATTTGTGTTCTGAAAGCTAAGGATTTCATATTTCATAACCAGAATGTAACAATTTTCCTTTGCACTTGGTCTTTTCACAGCTCATTTTTGCTGCTACAAGGAAAAATTTATAAGCCTGTATTGCCGCCTTTCTGCTGTCATAGAGCTGGACTCTCTGAAAACCCAGCAGTCCCTGAGGGAAGCAATTTCAGACAGTGAAGTAGCTGCAGCCAAACAAAGACACCAGCAAGTTATAGACTACATACAGGTAATAGTCTGTTTCTGACTATTCCAAGGAGATTTTAAGGTGGCTTTCTTAAAAATTGCATGGGGCTGTAATTTGAAATCTAAATGGATAATTATTCACAGACATCATAAAAAGAGCAGTTGTATCAAAAGTGCAATTCTGTTTTTATGAAATTCAAACCCAGAACATGCTTTCCTTAGTTGTTGCTTTTATAGAAGGATTTTTATGGGTAAAATCAAATGACAGTTATACTAGACTGTTATAAAGAAATGTGTCAGTCTGCTTGTAAAACTCCCTCCCATCTAAGGAGGTAAGCTAGCACCATGTCTGGGCATTCATTTGTATAAGAGTTTTTCTTTGTCCGTATGAACTGGGGACATTTTTCACCGTGATAATGTGGCAATTAAAAAAATTAAAATGAAAATTGAGTCTAGGTTGTGCAGACAATCTCCACCAACAATATCACACTCAGGAACACAGCTCTGCATTTCAGATGTCAAGCTGGCCCCAAAAGCAGCTGTGAGCCTGGCCAGCACCATGCAGTGGCACTGCTTCAGTCCTCCAGGGCAGGAGGATCACCAGTGTTACCATACTTGTCCAATTTGCTTATTCTCTGTCCTTCATCCTGATTTTCCTCTACTGCTCCCAAATCAACACTTTACCTACTCAGCTCAGGGCCCTTTGAACTACACTCCATTGTGCAGCACAGCAAAGCCTGTCCTTTTGCTAATGATTTTGACAATTAGTTATTTATAGATAAAGCTCATTACTTTTGCAGAGTATATCTACGGGCATGGTTGACCTGTCTTTCTACAAGACAGATGCAAATAACTTTTCAGCTCTATATTCTTAATATTCAAGCTATCTTCTGTTGGAATAAGGGCCAAGACACCATTTATTCCATTGACAAGATGCTTGGCCCTCCGTAGTTATGAACAAAAGGATAATATTTCTATTTCTCTTTGTTCTGCATGCAGACCCCCTTTGCCTTGTCCACTTGGAGCTTTGGGCAGCCTGCAGCAGGGCAGAGAGGGAAGATCCATTGTACTTCCACTCTCAGTCACCCCCATTCTCACACTCAGAAAATCTAGCTTTCTTGCATCTGCAGGAGAATTTGGAAAATTTTTATCCTTCACATAAAACCCAAGCATTTTTATGTTAATATGCAGGTACTGTATGGACAGTTCTGTGTTCCTCTTCTCTGAAGTGTTTGAGTCACATATCTATGCTGGGAAAATATGGGAGAACATTTTAAACTTCAGTGTTTTGTGCTGAATTATTGTGACAGTGTATTAGGCCTGTCAGGTTTCCTCTCAAATGAAAACCAGCTGTATTCCACCTATTGGCAAAAATATCTCTGCCTACCACATACCACAATCTTCAGTGGTGACCACGAAACCGCAAGAGCATTTGTGTGATCCCAGATCTAACACAGTGTTGAAGTCACTACACAAACCAAACATTGTAAAGAGCAAGGGAGTCTATATAAATGCAGTTCTGAAAAGGAGTCAGAGGGCAACTGAAAAGTAAAAATTATTGAAAAAAACCCCAGACAGAATGTAAGGTACTTGGAGTCTTTACCAGAATGTTGCAGAGAAAGGAAAGAAATCTACAGACACTGAAACTAAAATTGAAGTTAAGCTATAATACATATCATGTAATGCTTCAAATGTTCCTAAATTATAAAAGAACCACCGTTCATTACAATGTCCTGCAGAACAGCACCAGGGGGAAAACCAACAGGATTTGCATTTAATAAACTGCATGCAGGACGGTTCTTGTTTGGGGTTGAGGGAGGATCACAGAAAGGATGTATAAAATCTCTAAAATCAAATAGGTGAGATGTTTGCTAACTGGAATTCTCTTTATGGAGCTACACTGAAGTCTTGAAATTATGCAGGATTATGAATTAATCTCTGAACCATTTGCTATTCTTATTGATGTATATTCTTAGCTCATATTAACTCAGTGGCAAGGCTTGCACTGACATCATTGGAGTCGGGATTTCACCTTTACATAAAAATGGCCATACTAGGTCAAAACCAAGATCCAGCTGCCCAGCTATCCTGCCTCCAACACAGCTCATCAGGAACTACCCCAGCAAATCTGGCATCTACAGTATCCCTTGGGAGTAAATTTCACACTTTGAATATGCATTTTGTGAAGTATCTCCAGCTCAGAGAAGTCATCTTCAAATATCAGTCTGCAGGCTCTCTGATCCCTCTGGCACTCTGATCCCTCTGGCACTCCCCTAGCAGACAATTGTCACTGCACAGGGTACCCCTCACTTTTGCCTCTCCATTACTGACTGAACCCTCACTGCATTCTTGCAGAATGTAGCTTGTGTAACTGCAAAGCAGCTTCTCTCAAACACTACAATATTAATAGGAAGGCTCACTCGACATTCAGAACCTTCTGTAGGAAAAGTGAGAGGGAAGTTCTAGAAAGGACACTGCAGCAGGAGGGTATTTACTCACAGCTACTCTCATTTGATGGTTACAACATTTGCTCAGCCATCAAAGATCTTGAATGGCTTGAAGATGATGTTAAAAGATGTTGAAAGTGTTCCATTATCAAAACATCTTCTGACCCACACTGAACAGCATCTTTCTTCTCTGCAGAGATACTTAAACCTACGTCCTGCTATTGATTCAGGCACTTGTCTCTTATTGCCATCAAAAGGCATATCTTAGAACTGCTTTTGTGTAGATTTATACTTTTAAAATGTATGCACACTAAAATGGTAAGGGAGAAACTGCAGTTTGGCTCATAGCTGTACTTCTGCTCTCCACTGATGTATCATGTGTATCAAAGAACATGTGTATGTTCTTTGTTAAAAAATAGGTGTGACCTGAGCAATTGCTTTGACCTGGGTTTGCAAAGATGCTCCACAAGTCTCACTTTTATTCCAGTGCAGAATCAAACCAACTTCCAGGTGTGCTACAAACTGATCAAATTTTTAGTCTGTCAAAATACAATTTTCATTTTCTTTCCATGTCAGACTTTAGGTCTTCATTCACCCTTACTAACTACACATTCTTAATTGAGGTACCTCTTAACCAAAATCAGTTCAGATCTCCTCAATCTGAATGTTCTTTTGGGGGATCATGCTCCTCTCTCTTGGCAGTGACTACAGACTTACTTGGGCACTTGAAGAAGTACACACTTAGGTAGACTTAATACTCATACTTAACTGTATTTTGTCACTATTGTTTTATTCACAGCAAATTGATGAGATCTGGAGGGACATGAGATGGATCACAGAAGCACTGCAATATGCAAGATACAAGCAGCCAGCAGCAGGCCTGCCCATAAAGAAGCTTGTGGATCTTTCAGAAGAACACTCTCAAAAGAAAATGAGCTCCACCTCTTCACATCTAGACTGTCTTCCTTCACCTCCCTCTTCTCCTGAGCCTAGAATCCAGAGGAGAAAAGCTATGAGTGGTAAGAAAACTTTTCCTTTTTTACCAAGCACTCTTTGAACTCACTTTTAATTATAACAATTCTTGTATGTCCTTTCATAAAATGAGTAAATTTTTCCCATGCCTGTCAAGGTATTTTAACAATCATTTTACCAATTATTTGGCACTTAGTATACTGAGATCCTTCTATAATCTTTACAATCATTTTTTACTTTCAGCTGCTCAGAATAACTGCTCATCATCAGCCAGCTTTGTCACCTCACTGTTCCAGATCATTTAATGAGCAGGTTGGAAGAGACAAGTGCTATCACTGGCTTCTCCATGATGTCCAGAATTCCAGTAAAATTCACCCATGGTGAAAGCTGACAGCTTCATTGTTTGCCTACACCAGCAATCTGCTCTTTCATATGGAGGGAGCTTTCTCTTTGTCCCAATTACAGCTGCAGAGCCTATGGTAAAGAACATTACCAAAAGCTCTTCAGAGCTCTGATGATGGCTGTGGATTAATTGTGCACACGTTCAGAGTTTTGTTTGACTGATGAGACATGAGTTGTTAGCAAAAGCTATTGATCCATTCTCATCACTCATGTATCTGTTATTCCTCCCCACAGTTTTCATTAATTTGACAGAATCTAACTCAAATTTTTCCAAAGTTTCCATTTGCCACCTTCTGTTTCTCAGGTATTACAGCCATTTTTTTTCCAGGCTTTCAGTGTTCCTCTGTTTTGCAGCAATTATTTCTCATGCTCCTCTTGCTTTGTTTTCATAGAGCAAATTTTTGTGCCAATAGTCCAGTTTAACAGCTGTTTTCACACAGCTCTCAGAGTTTTCAGTGTTTTAGAGAAGCATTTTGAATTACACAAATAAGTACCCACCTCCCTGACCATTATTACTTCACTGCATAGCCAGAAAATTAAACTGATGAAAGAAATGGATCACAGGAAATAAAAATGAAGCAAATGAAAAGCAAATGAAACAGCAACACCCATTTTGCTAACAGAATAAGGACTTTGGAGGAAAAACTAAACCATCATTCTGCTGAGCTGTCTTTAAGCAACAAGTAAATGAAACAGTAGAAATAAAAGCCACAGATGCTGCATTAAACTGCCATGACCATTATAGTAATAATAATTTGGGTTTTTTTCAAATTGGCAGTTTTACACAGTTGAAGAAAATTAATAAATCTATTCTGATTAGATTTCATAAGTTTAAAAGAAAAGAAACCCGGTGCTTCTTTTCTTTTAACCTCATGAAAGAAGAGGCTGGTGCTTTGCTTCACTCCATTACACAGTGGTGCTCTTTCTCAGCACCCCTCCCTGAGCTGTTTTTCCCCTGTATTACAGACCATGAATACAGAATAATCCTTGGCTCTGGTACAGTGCAAACTGCAGTTTTATCTTGTCCTGCACACCCTGGATTCATTAGTGGGCTGTATGGCAATTTACACAAGCTCCAAGTGAGCACTCAGCACTGTATAAAATCAATGTTTAATTCCTGGAATCTAAGATAAACCATCCAGGGCAATGGAGCATCAATCTATTCTATCACACATGCCACTATTCATTATCTTATTGATCCTTCTGAAGCCCAAAGACAGCAGCAATTTCAGTGCCAGTGTGAGATTTGATCCACAAATTCACATTTGAATTCTGTGTGTCTGTTTTGAATTTGAACACACAAGGCACCTGATGGCCAAAAGGGCAGTTTTTATTTATCAATCTCCATGTTGTGCCTTAAGCCTCTTGCCACACTTATAGTTGCACACTGGTCACCCTTACAGAGATATAAATCTAGAGTAACTTAACTGACATCTTTAATAAAAACAGAACCTGGATTAGAGATTTTCTCTCTCACAAATCTCCAGGTCTATGAAATTTAGTGAAAACAAAATAAAAGAAAACAGATCCTCTCAGAACTTACTCCCAATTCCAATTCCATTTTTTCCCTGTCTTTAACATAATAAACTAATTCTTTCTGGTTTTCCTAATTCTGCCACCACCTGTCTAACACATCTGTGAGTCCCCCCTGACAAATCCTCCCTGACTGCCTTTGCTGCCACCTTGGCTTGTGGCAATTTCACAGAGAAAAAACACGCACACATTTCCAGCACTGGAGATTTAAAATTAGGACAAAAACGACATAAATGACAGTTAAGCCATGTCTCTGCCGAGGTTGTCTTGTGAGTGTTAACCAGTTCTCCTTGCAGACTCCCAGCCCTGCTCAGATGAAGAAGGCTGCTCCGAGGTCTTCCTCCCAACCGACAGCGACTACGACTCCAGCGATGCCTTGAGCCCAAGGGAATCAGACCTGATTTACTCCTCATCCCAGGACATCTCCCAGCAGGCTGGCAGCGTCCTGGGTGGCAGTGCACCCAACGTGCTCCAAGCCCACGACATGAAGCCCTGCCTGGCACCGAGGGAAGGCCTGACAGAGTGTGGTGTCTTGGACACCAGTGCTGAATGTTGCACAGAGCAGATGAGCAGTCTGACAATGTCAGGGCTTACACCAAAAAGCGCAGACAAGTCCTCCAGCTCCAAGCAGCCACTGGGCTTTTTAGGGAAAAAAAAGTTGGGGAAACACCAGCATTACAACTACTTCAGCCGGCAGCACCGCTGGCTGCGTGTGCACAGCGAGACTCAGGCGGGCTCTCTGTCAGAAGGTGTCTACACCCAGCATCTCATGAGATCTCCAGATTTGTCTCAAGAACCTACCTCCAGCGAGCAGGTGACCGTGCCCATCGACGGGTCTCGGGGCACTTTTGTACCTCATGCATCCAGCCTTCCCGAGGATGGAAGAGGCAAGTATGAGGAGCCAAGGCAGGATGTGCACAGGATACACGTGGAGCCTTATGAAACAACATTTCTGGATGAAGAGGGCGAGTCCTGGGCAATGGGCACAGAGCCTGCAGGACACACAGATGTGCACAGTGCTATGCAAAGGATCCCGGGGCCAGAGGAGCAGTCGGGTTCTGCTGTCCCAGAAGTTTTCAGCAGCACCCTTTAACCCCACAGTCCTGCACTGCTTCCCATCACTCCACATGAGATATGAGCATTGTGATCATAAAGGCCATACTTTCAAAACCACTGGTAAAAATCCAGCTCCTGAAATGACAATTTGTGCCACTCTAAAGAATCCTAATTGTTTGACTTTGTCACCAGATTTCTGGTCTCACAGAGGTATCATCTGTCATGAAGTAAGCATTATTATTACTGGCATCTGCAGCTTTGTAGGTAGAGTCATAACAGTCACCACATCACAATGTGCAATTGAGTATCAGGTTTTGCAGGTCTCTTCATTTCCATGTTTCTCTGAGCATGCAAAATTTTAAGCATGAGTGGTTCTGCCTGCAAGTTATCAGAAGTTGTAACATCCTTGGTGACCTTATGTTAGGACTGTGTCCTAAAGGTCTATTAACCTGTTTGCCACCACCTCCTGCAATTTTATTTTTTTTTTTACTTTTCAGCTTATCTTGAATGAATTTAGGTTGGATATAGCTGAAATACTAACTGGTCTAGTAAAACTGATAACCCAGAGTTTCTAGCCACTTAAAGAAATTAAAATTCTTTCAATATCCAGAAAATGTAATCAACACCATCTCTGAATGCTGTCAGAGCCTGACATAATTATCACAATTGTTTTTTCAGGAGCTTAGATTTCAAATTATTTAAGTAGCAAGTTATTTTAAAAGCTCAGGAGATGAACCTTTGAGGTCAAGAGCAGGCAGAATGAGGCCAGGTTCTAGATGAATAATATGCAGGGTGTATGTGAGATTGAAGCAAAGTTTTTCTTTTCTTTTCCCCACCAAACAAAAGCACATTTTGTTGTGTTGGCAACACTCTCACACGCCCATTGGAAAGAAACACCCCTATTTTTATTCCTGAATATTCACCATAAACTCCAGGGGTGTTTGATCACCATGTCTGAAGCTGGGATATTCTGGCAACTGAGATTAGGAAAGTTTGGGGTGCAGTTTGAGTGTAAGATTTTCTTTCTTTGGGCCCCAAATAAATACTAATGTGATAAGGAGGTTGGGATCTTACTGTATTGTCTAAAGGCTAATTACAGTGAGTCAGGATTTTGTCCTTTGCAACCACAAGAAGTACTACAGAAGATGATCTCAAAAATGAAATCTACATTAATCTGAACCATAACACTGGAGTTACTAAGAAATGAACTAATGTGTAGAGAAACCCCAGCTGTTGCACAAGCTTTAATTTTCTTAAACAGTTCTTGAAGTTTAATTTTATAGGCCACATTCCTGCTGGTTAAATTCCCTCACTCCGTGTTTGTGTAGCCTTCTACCTTTCAGTTTTCCAGCCTCCAGGTGGATACATTCTAAGGCCCCCAATAAAGAGATTTGAGTTAAATAGTTGAGTTTACAAGTCCTTGAGGTAAAGGTAAGGATTTGGGCCCATGATCTGTGGTCCTTATTAAAATAGCACTTCCATAACCCCAGTGCTATTAAAATCCCTGCAAACTCAATCCATAAATTCAAAAATAAATGTTATTCACTATTTTATGCTTGGTCAGTATGTGGAAGCCAAGAAGAGTCTTTGCAGTGATAGGAAGGGCAAAAATTTTCTATAAGGGATTTACATTTGTAACTTCTCTTTTTGGGAGCAGGAAGTTAACTTCTTGGACAAAAAATACTCATTCATTACCTGATCCACAGTGAGGATGGAAAGACTTCCATTCACTCCCCCAGGGTTTGGATGAGACCCACACCGAAAATTCCTGTGGGTGAGAAGATGCAGGGGGAGCAGCAGTGGCAGTGCCCATTTCAGCTAGAAGGGCACACATTGTATGGAACTGGGGATGGGGAATGCCTGACTCCCCACAGAGCCAAGCAGAGGTGTCTGACTGTCACTGAGGGCACTCACAGCTGGTTACTGGAGATTCTGCTTATTAGCAGAAGGCTTTTCACCAGGGAGAGACCAACAATGTAATGCTCCTGTGCAAAACCAAAATAATTGACAGTTTTCCAGTGTTCAGCACCTCGCCCGGGCTCCCCTAATCTGTTTTGCCTCTAAAGAAAACTGCCATAAAACCATTAAAGAATAAAATAACTATACACTGAGGCTATATGTTTTTGCAGGAAGTGATGTGATAGAAAAAGATGCTCCTAAATGAAACCCATCTCACTTTTCTTTGGCTCATCAGGAACAATGAGGGCAAGAAGTAGCAAAATCTCCAACAGAGAGGCAGACACTGCTGGTGAGATAAGGATGTAACAATCTCTTCACTGCCCCTGCTGCTGGATCTTTCCAGAAGCAGGGATGTAGCTAATAAAGGACTGGATTCTCTACGTGAAGGAAGGCCTTGACTTCATCATAATCTTCTGTGCTGAGATGAAATTTGACTCTGGGGTGCAAATACCAGCAAAAATCTCTCCTGTCCTAATTTTACCCTTGCTACGGAAGTAGTGTTTAGGTGATGGCTAATGGGATGTGCTTCCTTGATCTACTGCCTCCAGACTGAAGTTCTTCCACAAACTTTAATAGTCAAAGCACGAATTGATAGTTCTGGGTTTAAATATTTCTGGCTATAAAGCACTGACTTACCTTCAGGTAAAAATACATGTTCTTTGTTCAATATTGCTATCCCTACCTATTTTGGGTCTCCTTAAAAGAATAGCAGTGAACACCCAGAGATAAATAAATAGCAGAAAGCAGTGCCTTTCAAGTACTGCCATAATACAAATCACAATTCTTTTCCGTTCTCTTAGGAACATCACACACACATTTCACAAGCAACTTCAGCAATTGAAAAGAATCCTGGAAAATGCACAGCACAGCACTGTTAGCCCCACTCCATAGAGTGACTCCACCAGTCATTCTTCTGAGTAGAGCTGAGCAAAGGCTCACAGTCCAAATCAAACTGAAATTAGGAGTCCAGGCCTTGAATTACTGGGAACCCTTTCACCAGGCTGAGCTCGAGTGCCCCTCCAAGAATTCTTGCACAGAGCTGGCAGTGCCAAGGCTCAGAGCCTGCACCACACCAGTTCCAGGGGCCAGCAGTTCATTCAAAGGTGCCTGTGCCCTCTTTGCATCAAGTGGAGCTCTTCTCTCTAAAGGCCACTTGGGCTTTGCAACTTCTGGGTCTCTCTTACTCATCCATCTGGCACCAGAACTTTTGTCCTTCATTTTTCAGGGAGTATTTTCTCCTGGTCTGAACCCAGTCCCTCCTATTTCTAGGCATGACTTGGACTGGCTAGAAAAGAATACAGTGCTTTAATATTATGACTCCACAGAAAGAAAAAAAAATGTAGGCCATATCTCCCTGTTTAGTGGTCTCAAACTTTCCTGTTCCAGCTGGTAGGAAGTGAGATATAGGTAAACTGCAAGGTTTACAATCAAAATTTCTTGCATCCACAGAAAGGCAGTCTGCAAATGGACAGTTTGTCTCAAGATACCTGGCTCAAGCATTTATTTCCCATGCTTGTATTTTTTACTTTGTTTTAAAGACTAATTAACAATTGGATGTTTTTACATAGTAAGGCAAAGAAATCACATGTGGCTCAAGCATTTATTTCCCATGCTTGTATTTTTTACTTTGTTTTAAAGACTAATTAACAATTGGATGTTTTTACATAGTAAGGCAAAGAAATCTATAAAATAATGCTTTTAAATATAGACATTAAAGGGGGAGAGGGGAGATGGAATATTTTATCCTGAATATTCATGTGTTTTAGAAAGAGACAGTGCATCTTTAAATTCTCCATGGTATACAGAAATGCATTAAGTTGCTGGTCAACTCTTTTAAGGTGTTTAAATGCATGGCTCTTGACTGTTATGTAAAATTTCAATACAGCCTTACAAACAACAAAGGTATAGTGTATTTGAAAATAGGGTACACAGTTTGGGAACTTACTTTGAATTTCTCTAAGGTGTTGAACTTTGCCATCAGCAAAAACTATTTTCAGTAAACAGGCCCTGAATTTTCAGACAATGGAGATTTCATCAGGTTTTTCCACTACAGAAAAACATAAGTAACTAGAATGCTTTATTTGCAAGTATAACTTATCTTTTGATCGCATGAAGTGGAATTCATAAGGCTGAATCATGCCAGAAGTGAGAAGGGGAGCTGTTGGCCCCATATATTCTTTGCAGGAAGGCAGGGCAGCATTCCCCAAGGTCAATCATGGCACAGAGGAGCTGGCAGCAGGGACTGGCCAGCAGGGCACCCATCCTCCCTGGAGCAGCCCCCAGAGCCCTGCTTTGGCTCAGACATTTCTGCAAAGCCAGGAGGCGTCACCATGATCTGATCAGGCTCTGGAGCTGCCCACCCATCATTGCTGGATGCTGGAGAGATCCCACCAGCTCAGAGGTCACGTCTCCTCAGTGCTGTGTCTGTGAGCTCTGACCCAGTAGCTGGTTCTCAGCCTGGGGTTTGGGGTGAAGGAGAGCCAGGCTGGAGAATTCCTTCCTCAGTCTTTTCACACCGCAGCATCCTGGGCAAGATTCAGCCTTTACACCAGTCAGCCCACAACAGCGGAAGGTGTTACTAAGCTTGGCTGTTACTAGGCTACAGACAACCACCTATGTAGCTTTTCAAAAAACTAGGAACAAACTTTTTATGTTTATTGTTATTTTCTTTTTTTTCTTAGAAAAGCAATGTGAAACTGATCTGACATTGGAGAAGTTAGTGTGGCACTAATCTACCTTATTACTGTGAACTGTATTAATTATTGAGCGGATTTGAAACTGAATGCACAGAGTTTTTGTGGTTTGCTTTATGTAAGGGTCCGACTGGGCACAGTCCTGTTGTCTGTGGGCCTCACTTCAGGTTCTTTGCACCAGTATAAATCAGCAGTTTCACTGAAGCTGGTCAGGTACAGACCATGTACAGCCCAGCACAGTTCTGTGTGCCTGAGACCCGGACCAGTGGAGTCATCATGAAAACAACACATTTATGCTGGTGTAAAAAATGATGTGTGTAAGGAAGACAAAAGGTGTTTGATCTCAGAATATTCCCCTGGAGGTCACAGGGATCACTGGAGCCGGGCTCGGAGAGTGAGCCCACCACCCTGTGTGACTCCAGTTGTACTGGGGGAAGCCCTCACTGCAGAATTCACTATTGCTCCCTGTAATAGGGACCACATTTCTCTCCCACCTTATGCAAATGAATCCCCTTCTGAATGCAATGGGAGTTCCAGTCATTTTGCTGATAAAAACAAAGACTTAATAGGGTTATTGGGGACTTGGGGGAGGGGAAGAGGGGTTGTTTGTTTTTTCCCCTCTGAGAAAAAGTAATTTAAGTGAAATGTGCGAGGCAGTGTTTAATTGCTTCCTGCCTTGTTTGTACATAGCAATTTGGCTGTTTATTGGTTGTCTTTGTTGAGATTTTTATTGTAACTTGTTTCCATATATGCAACCAAGCGTATGTTAATGTTTAAATTTTGGTACAAAATAATGCACAATTTTATGTGCTCTAAAACTTTGTAAATATCTCAATGAACAATGTATGCTGTGCTAACTGTGAGCTTGGGACTTGACACAATATTTTGACGCATATGTACCTGTGAATGGCTTGAAAAAAATCAAAATATATATTGAGGATGGCCACAAGCCAAGAGTAAATGAGTGCCGTATGACTCATGCTTCTTTAATAATTCCTGAAAGAGGCATGAATAGTACATAAAATAGAAAATAAAAATAATTTTCAGGACTACAAATATTTTTTATAACTTCAGATATTAAATACTATTTTAGAAAAAAAAATATCGGTTGGTAAAAGAAATCTTACATTTATTTGAGTAAATCATTGCCATTAAAATATTCTTAACATAGATTTTTTTGTTTGATCTAATATCATAGAAACTCAGCTCTTTCAAGATTTAGAAGACTTGAATTGCTCTTGCATTCTTACCACTCCTGTGATCTTGTAAAATGATGCACTTCAAGTCTTCATTAACAAAGAAATGCTCATGTGTACACTCACATGATCTTAAATGCCACATGCCCTTGTGCATAATCTTTAAACAGTATTTCTTGGAAAAAACTGGGTTTGACCATGATCAAGTACCCCCATATGTGAACTTTACAGTCCCTGGAAATCTGAACATAGTTTGTGTTTCTCCCTGAAATCCTTTATTTTTTATTGGAAAGTGACTTTTTCTAAGGCCAAGCTTTCAAATCTGGTCTCCAAATCTTTATTTTAATTCAGAAACGTGAATGAAATAGGCGTAGCTTCCAGGTTTGTGGGTGAAAACACCCTCCCATAAAAGACAGCAGAAACTGAATTCTTTTCACATATTCTTGTATACAAAAAAGCAAAGCAAGACACTTCTAATGTAGTGTGGAACTGTGTTACTGTAGGTAAGCAAGGGAAACAAGAACAACTCTGGTTTGGATGCTGAAGTCAGACTGTAAGTGTTCTATTCTGGGTCACAGTTTACCTGCTTTCACAGACTGACAGCTTGCTAAATGTGTTTTAACAGTCAGATGATGCCATAACTGGAGTAAGTGTCATGGCCAAGGTCACACAGACAGCTTGTGACAGCAGGGACACAATTTCCTGGTTAGCATCCTCCAAGCATCATCATCCTTGCACAGGTACATGTGGCAATGTCCACGGTGGCCATGGTCTGTATTTCAGCTGTGACATCCCAACTCAATGCAAGCTTCAAAATAACAGCATGCCACTTGACTAATATTGGATAGTTTCACCTAGGGAAAATATTTTAACCAAAACACAGTCAAAGTGGAGTTAAGCGGCAGAGCAAAATAATTCTCAAAATGTAAGATAAAACATGTCTGTCATTTCCACTACCTTGATTTTTAATTCCAAAACACTAAGATTGGTACCATGTTTACCAAGTTAGTAAAAGGGAAAAAAAACAAACGCAAGTAATTATTCATGTACAGTGATCTAAGAAATTAGCTGGGGATTACACTGCAGGACAAAGTAGGATTTTTGTGTGCATGTGCTTCAGTTCCTCTGGTGCATTTTGCATGTACCATGCATTTTTGGAGCCTGGTTGTTGTATGTTCTGCTTGCCCTGAGCTGAGATTCTCCTTCCTCTCAGAAGATCAGTGAATGAGCGTGCAGCTCTCCCAGACTTTTCCAACACGTCTGCCATGAAGGACAGTGCTGCTCTGTACCTGCCTCTGTGTTCTCTGCTGTTTGACTGAAAAGCTTTTAAACCAACTGGAAAGAAGTTACAAACTTCTCTGGGCATGTTTGTGACTCACTCTTCTGACAGCAAAAGATACCCATTTCACTGTTCCACTCCAGTGTATTGACCTATATAAACTCTCATCTCTCTGAACAAACTATTAACTTATTTTTTCATTCTGTCTTTAAATAAAAGCTTTGGGTTTTATTTGGGGTTTTTGTTTGTTTTGAAAACAAACCAAAAAATCTTCATTTATAAGCTTCACTGTTCTCTCCCCCAGGCTGCTCTTCTCCTCCCCAGACTGCTTTTTTCAATCTCTCTCTTCAAACAAATATATCTTTTAGAAAAAGGCTATAAAAATGTTTCTATTTTCTTAAAGTTTTTGACTAATAAATACTAATTAACTGGTGCTAATTAATCAGTAGGACTTCTTTTTCTTACCTGTGAAAGTAACATCTTTTTATTCTGACTGTCCAGTTCATCTTTATTATACCAAAACAGTCAGGTAGAATCATCCACTCTCTGCTCACACACACACTCAATTACAGAAATAATAATAATAAATGGAGCAGCAACTTTTAAGCCTTATAAACTAATAGTAAAGAAATTTAAAGATAAACAGCCTTAATACCAGTAAATATACATGCTTCTTCTTGAAAGATCAAAATCACTGAATTTGGTGATGTTAGCATTTTTTTACTGAATCTATGTGATATTTTCAAAATAGATTCTTTCAAAATTTCAACCAAATTTTCTCAGAGGGGAAAATGGCAGTGCCAAAATGTTTTGTCTGGCACTCTTTGTATCACTATTCTTTCAAAATTTCAACCAAATTTTATTTCTCAGGGGGGAAAATGGCAGTGCCAAAATGTTTTGTCTGGCACTCTGTATCACTTCCTTATAATCCTGAAGTAAAATATTTCGAGTATGGATGCCTTAAATGGTGATAAATAATTTTGTAAGAGTTGAAACACTCTCTGTAAGAAACACCAACATCTGCCACTTCTGCTGATTTTAGTGGTACTTGGGAGTGTCCCTCACTTCTGAAAACTGGGCATTTTGTTGAAGCCCTTCATCACAGGAAGGTGGCTCCTTTTCCCTGCAGCTGTGATCATTTCTGGACCACAGAAGATTTTTCCACCTACATGGGGGTTCTTCACAAGAACCTGCATGGCCTTTGTCTTTTTACATATTGCATTTTAAAATATTTGAGAAAAGAAAATGTTGTTTTGGATTTTGCACTTCTCTTTTCCTGAAATGATCACAGAAAGGAGCTAAATTGGAACTCGAGCTCAAACAGAGGAATGCCCAACTCGCGTGGCTGCACATGCTTTGAACCGAGCCACAGAAGAACATTTTTTTAGGATTTTTTTTCAGGCTTTCTTCTGGGTCACACTTGCTTCTTTCCCCCCTCTGTGCCTTGTAGTTTGGTCCTGATCCCCTGCTCTCTCGTGGCTCCATCCTGATCCCTCTCTTCCTCGAGTCTGAGTCACAAGAGCAACAACCCTGCCTGCTCCGACCTACTCAGTGCCTCAGCTGTTAAGGTAAAGCCCACGCTCCCAAGGGACTCACGTTTGAGTACAACCCCAGGATTGTCAGGGCTCTGGCTGGCAGTGCTGCCGAGGGGACAGTCTAAGGCTCTATTTTAATCTTCTGGAGCCCAGCCAAACACTGGAACGGAGCTGCCAGCACGAGGGGGGCCCTCCTGCTCACTGTGCCTGACCTCCCATCAGGAGAGGTGCTGGTGTGTTCCTTCTCAAACTACTAGGGCTCTTTCATTGCGCCTGACCTCCCATCACGAGTGCTACCAGGGATCCAGCTCTGACTACTGGGGCTTAACCCTGGCGCGGCTCCAGCACACGAGCCGCACGCTGCTTGTCTCCAGATGTAAGATGCACTGAGCGTAAATCCAGGCTCGGCTGCAAGCGCTGCTTCAGGTACTTTGCAGAGCAGCCCCGGAGCGACTGCTCGTCCTGCCTTAGGGAGATGGATGCATCCCCCGCGTGCTTTTTCAGCTCTAGTTTGGGAGGGTGCAAACCAGCATTTCACGTGTGTTTGTGGCCCTGCAGCTGGTTCTGCAGCTTGGCTTCAGATGCACAGTCCTGTCCTGAGCCACGCCGGCTCCACAGCCCATCCCCACAGGCAGTGATGAGAGGCCTGGCTGTGCCGTGGGCCAAAACCCATACACAACTGCAAAGCCGAGCATGCCTTACCCTCTCCTGGGTACCCAGAGAAGGGAATTTTACAAAAACCCTGGCAGGGTGATGCCCAGTTTTGATGCTCAGCACTGCAGACCTTTCCTCCAACACAAAGCACAAAGCACAGCAGCGCTGTCCGCCTGACTCCTGGTTTGCCCGGAGTGCAGGACACCAGTCCATCCTGGCTTATAAATCACCGTATCACCCTCTGTGCCAATGTGACACCCCTTGCAACACTTACTTTCCACTGAAAGATAAATATATTTTTACCAGCCTAAGTCAGTGTGCCCTAATTAACTTCAAGTGACGCCCGCCGGGTCAGTAGTCCTAGAGCTGCACAGCTTTACACCAGATTTACACTTCGGCAGCCCGGAGCCTCTGGTGCCGCTGCGGTGACGGAACCTGCGGCACGGGGACAAAGCTTTGTCCTGAGCAGGCTGGAGTGGGGCTCGGTGCCGGGCCCGGGCCGAACCCGCCCTTCTCCGCCCTGATGTCCCGTCTGTGTGCGGTGTGGCACAGCCCTGGGTGTGCGTGGGACAGCCCGGCGCTCGCTGCCTGTGCCATGCCGGGTGCGGGCACAGCTCGAGGGCCGCTGCCCGAACGCCCGCGGTGCCCCGGCCCGTCCCCCCGTGTCCCCTCACGGCCGCCCAAGGCGGGCGCCGCCGCGCCCCCTCCTGGCCGGCGCCGGCAGCGGCGGTCCCGCGGGAGCGGGGCTCCCCTCAGGGCAGCGCCTGAAGGGCGATCCCGCAGCCGCCCCACACGCGAGGGGCATCCAGACCCCTGCCGGTACTTCCCGCAGCCCTGCCCGTCGCTGCCCCAGTCATGCTGAGCCTCATCCCGCGTGGATCGCGGTCTCTCTGTCGCCACCGGTGTCGCAGGTGCGGGCGCTCGGGCCCCTGAGGTGAGCGGCGGCCGCGGCGCCGATGGGGTGGGACAGCGGCCTTGGGCTGCACACAGCGCCGAACCCGGGCTGAGCCCCCCGGGCTGAGCCCCCCGGGCTGAGCCCCGAGCTCGCAGCCATCGCCGCCCGCCCTCAGCTCGCCGTACAGGACTGTGCGCTGCCCTGGGCTCGAAAAGCTTTTCCGATAAAAAGCAGAAAAAGCACCACTCTTAAGTCACTGGGAAACAACTGATGTGTGAAAACTTGCAGGTGTTGTTCGTGGTGGATGAGTTTTTGGCAGCTGTGTGTCGCCCGAGGATGGTTAGCACAGGGACTCTTGGCAAAGCTGAACTCGTAAGGATCGCTCTGTTTGAGTGATTGCATCACCGCAGGTTCCTGAGTGACTTCAAACTCGAGATGCATATTTTAAATCTCCCCTGCTGTTGCTGATAATTTGTTCCATATTTACCATATTACTTAGGACTTGCAAATGGGGCGGGTTTTTTTAGAATGTAAATGTTAATTGAATTAGATGGCCATAGCCACAGCAGGCCGAGCTCATCCCTGGCCCCTAATGCCATGGCAATCCATGGGTTTAACCTTCGGGGTGAATTTAACACTATTGACTTTCCCTCAGCATTAATCCATGGTACTTGAAAAGAGATGAAGCTGCGTAAACTCAGATGGTAACAATTTCTGATTGAGCTTTGTGTTGGCTTTGGGTCCCAAGGTTTTCAAAGGATGAGGTTGCTGAAACTCTGTTGCTTGCTCAAATTTATACTGGCATCGATACATGCAGTTCTGGACCTGCCCAACCAAAGACCACAGTTCTTATATCTGCATCTGTCAAGGTAGGACTTGGGTAACAATGCTGGTGAAATAAAAGGCTTAATGCAACAAGCTTTTAAAAGCATATTTCCTCAGCTGGTGTTTTTATGATAATGTTCTTCCTTAAAATCAAGCCACAAACTCCCCATAATCTCTGAAAAGGGGACAGCTCAAAAGGAAATAATCGCCTGCTCTGGTATTCTACATCCTGCAGACATTGCATCCAATGTCCAGCATTGCATTGTTAAAATAACTTCATAAAATGACATTTAAGGTGCCATAGATACCATTTATGGATAGAATATCCTTTATCATGTGATCATAGCTCTTACTTTGGAGCAAGTATGGAGTAAATAAGATCTGTGCTGTTGGGATGTGCAAGCTGAGGGGGGAGCCACTGTTTCTGGGACAGCTTTTAATTTCACTTTCAACCTGCTCTACATTATTTGCTAAATCAATTTACGGAAAAAAAATCAGTACAATCAATGTTTGGGAAAAGGTGTTTTAGTTTTGGCAATTAATTTTAAAAACAAACTGAAGATTCATTTCTGTGAGAGAAATTAATCTACCTGAGGCTGATTACAGTCCAAGTAGACAATAATATAGTTTTCAGCTTTCATGTTAAAAATCTCATTTGAAGTGTGAAATTAATGTCTTTTCCTGGTATTTTTCTTGCTAGATGTCTCCTCCATTTGTGGTTTAACCAATTATTTTAACTGTAATTCTTTGCCAAATGAGAAGATTTACCACATACAGATCCTTATTAATGCATACTAATGCAATTAGTAAAGTCTTTCATCCTGTTCTGGAAGTTAAGACTTCAGAAAGGTTCAGAAGGATCAGTAAGAATGATTCAGGAGTTGGAAACCATACCTTAGAGCAAGACACTTAGGCAACTCTTTCTAGTTCACTTAAAAGGTGACTAAGAGCTATTAGTTCACATCCTGTTCAGTTTATGAGGAGGGTTTGGATCATAGAGGTGTCCTAACACAGACAAGAAATTCCTTCTCAACCCCAGTATCAGGGTACTGGAGCACCTTGGAGTGAAACAGGGAGTACAGTTAACTTGGGAAACATTTGCTGAATACTGATTTGCCCTTTGCACTCTTCACTGTGAAATTTGTGTGGAAAGAACCGTGTCCCCATCCCAGTGCTCTACATTGGTGGACATGTTTTCAGCACAATTTAGCCAGTGCTGCTGGTGGGACAGTTAGTATCTCCTCTGCTTTGATCCATACAGGAATTATTTTGGTCTACATTGTTAACCAGGCTGAATATCCAGCATGTTAGCAACCACCAAAGTGAGGCATAGTTTTAGCCTCCATGTGACACTTTGCAATTTATTATTAGCTTCACATTCTGTGGACTTTCATAACACACACACTCTGCTTTTTTGTAATAAAAATTGACAGCTGTGGAAAAAATGGTTTAGTCAGGCTGCAGCTCTTCCTCTGTACCCTTTGTGTACCCTTGTGATGACCAGAGGCCTCCAGTGTGTGCAGAGAGCCTGGAGCTGTAGTGCACAAATACCTTTCTGCTGCTGCCCCAGTTTGGGACACAAGGGGCTTCTCTGCTAGGCCAGGTTGCCATCATCAGCAGGGACAGTTGCCCAGATGTGACCTTGCTGTCTGTGCCGTGCCCACCCAGGTGTGGGAGCATCTCGTCCAGCTCTCCATGTTAACTTTTCCCCAATTTTTTGATTTGTCAATCCACTGAGACTTCTGGAAAGAACATTGGAAAACTATTGGAAGTGTGATACTGACTTAAATCTTCCAGCCTGACAAATTCATAGCTCTGGTTGTACCCTGTGCCCTCGAGGCTGGCAAGAAGGCACAGATTGAACGTGCAAGTTAATACACTGTGAAGGTTCTTTTGGTGTAAATTGATGGGGGCAGGCAAAAACACGTGTAGGAAGACCGAGCCTACAAAATAAATAAATTGGGACTTTCTGCATCCAGTGCTATTAAAAACTAGCACAGAACTTCACTAATTGGAAGAAGTGACAGATACTGGGAGTCAAGTGGCTCCAATAGTAGTGTTGGTCCTGGGAGATGAGCAAAGGTAAGACCTGCCTTTTTGGATGCAGCTTGGCAGGAATGAAAGCTGGCAGAGCTGAGCCAACAGTGAGCTCTTTAAAAATCCCATCCTTGCCCTTTGAGTGCTCTGGGTACTGCGTTCCCTTGGGCTGTGTGACTGTACACAGCAAAACACCCTTAAGTACTTCCGTGCTGGGTTTGAGTATTGGCTCATGCTCTTCTTCAGTTGCCTGTGGGCAGGTTTATAAATTATGTGCTGAGGCTTATTTCGTTTATGTGGTTTCTTGAAATATGCTTAAACTTAGGAGATATTTAGTCAGTATCTTTGCCTCTTTAAAAACCTTCTGCTGTGTTACTCATATATTAGTTTTTGGGTTTTACAGAACCTCTTAAAAACCTCTTGACCAGCAGATCTGCAGTAAAGGTCTGCTGGCCACAAAGCCCACCATCCTGGTGCCACCATGTGCTGCTGGTCAAGGTGCCCCTTCTTCCCTGGTTCATAAACTGAGCATTGTTGGCAACAGTGAGCAGTTAAGTAGCTAAATGTCTATTGAAAGAGTGGCCTGCCAAGTTATCAGTGCAGGCATATTTTTGTAAAGAAATATGCAGCTCAACTTGTGGTGACCATTGAGAAGCTGAGCTACAAAAACATCAACACCACAAGGACACAATATTTTTCTCCTGCTTACAACATGGTCGTTTATTTTGGAATTCTTATGCCAGCTGAGGACTCCAGGGTGGTGACAGTAGAAGAGCTGTCCAGATGCCAGGGAAAAGAGAGAACTGTATATTACTCCTGTCCTGAAATGGTAGAGGGCAGGGAGAAAGGCTGGGTAATGATTTGAAAGAATACATTCCCATAAGCTTTCCAAGGGAATCCACAGACTGCTCCCACAACAGATACCTGCAATACTTTGAAAATATGTAAAAATTTAGATGGCTAAATGATGATTGCTGAATTCTCTGGTCTTCCTGTACCCTTTTCAGAGATCTGCAGCTTCAGAACAACCTTTCTATTAAGATAAATGGTTGCCTTTCAAATTTGCTGGGAAAGCCATCACAATAAAGTGATTGTGATGGGAGCGATCTCTGTGCTTATGGCCAGAGGTAGTGGGCTCTGATACCTGACCAGGGTGGCCAAGCAGCAGACAAAGAGTAAACAAATAACTATAATAGAGACTTTATTTGGGGTTATGTGGAAAACTCAAATCACTTTCTATAGTATGTGGAGACAAGGTTTTTTTACCTCTTACTGTGGTACCATTTCTGTGTGGAGACAGCCCCTCCAGTTCTCAGCATTATTTAAAACTTTGAAATCCTCTGGCAGTTCACAGCACTGACTTTTTGAAAGAGACTGTGTTCATCAAAATGTAGGGAGCACAGTCTGTATACCATTGTGCAGAGGCTGTACAGAAGTTTCTCCTGGGTCACATCACAGACTCTGATGTTTTTAAGCCTTCTTTTAAAAGGCTTTTTTTCTGTTTTATCTGGAAACAAAAATTGAGCCTAGGTGCTGAGGTACAGGTGTGCTGAGGCAAGCCACAAGATAGTTCTGTTTCATTCTCTAACTTCTGTCCTATCATCTGTTACCTCAAAGGTTTAACTTACACTATAAATTTTTGAGAGAACGAGAACGTCTTCTTCTTACACATTTGCACAACACCAGACATGGCAGGTCCATGTCCAAGCTTTTAGGTGCTACGATAAAATAAATAATAAATCTTTCAAAGGATTTTTTTTTATACTCCCATGATTGTCATGGGTGTGATGTTGTTTTATGGCTAGAGAACCAAGACATAGATGGACTCCAGTCAAAGTTATCAAGTATCCCCTAATTATGGCTGTGCTTATTCAAACCACCTAAGAGCTGGTATTTCATACCAGGACTTTATGTGTTCAAAGCCCACTTCCAGCTGGTTTGCACTGCAGCTGTTGTGAATGCACGCCCTGCTATGAATGGAGCCCAAGCGAGGCTGCATAGCTTAAGTGTTGTTGAAAATGAGACATAGACATTAAGTGGCCATCTGTGGAAATTTTTCAGTTGCTTTCATGCTACTGCACTGGGATTCGTGGCAGAACCCAGGGAGAGAATTCATGTTTCTGTGATGATGTTCACTTCCTGCAAGTGCTGCCTTTATCTTCCTGCAATCTTCTGCTTGGGTCAGATCATCTAATTACTGTAACAAATCAGGGAGTCCTGTTTCTGCAACAGTTTCCTTTCACTGTATATCCATTGTCAGGTGCACAGCACCAGCACAGAGGTGAAAAAGGAATGCACACACTGACTGTAGAAAGAAGTGTGGGGAACAAATGGCACTTGCTCAAATAATGAAAAGCTGTAGCATGAAGTGTGAGAACAATACAGGGCTGCTTCTCAAACAGTAATGGCACATGACAGAACATGGTGCACACACAAAAGTGTGCTTCCTCCACACCAAGTTCAGCTTCATTCTTTATATATCACACTTTTGACTAAAGGTAGTTGAAGGTCCTCTATCCCCATTTTGCAAAGGAGAGATAAAATAGTGAGAAGTATTACAAAGGCAGCAATGTATTTCTAATTGATGAGTAACTTCCACTGTAATTAAATCAGAACACGCTATAAAATCTATGAGGCCCTATGGTTTATCCCTGCCAACACGATACTCCACAAAAGATAGGAACTGGTCCTCTTCTTGATTTTGCTGTTTTGTGAACCTGGGCAAGCTGATTTGCTACTTTAGTTCCTTTTATGTTCTCAAGTTCTGTCTGTGCTATCTGTTGAGAGGATCAAGAATGCACACCCTGACCTGCTGTGTAACACATGCCCAATGCCCACTGCAGAGGGATCCTGGTTACACTGCACTGACATTCACCTGGTGCATTTCACTGGAAGAGCATGGTGGCAGAAGGACCTGGAGGAGCTGAACTCAACAGAATAACCACTGAGCAAACTCTGAGTACCCATAGTATGGTGCAGAAAACAGACTGGCTTGTATGAAATCTGTTGGATTATCTTACCAATGGTTCTGATAAAAATCTCTTTACAAGACTACAGCTGTCTTGTATATTACTGTATATGTGTTCTTGATGTTTTGAAAATTTTCAAAGCAGCCTTTTCCAACATTCTCAGGCTGTATTACAAAAGCCTTACCTCCTTGTACAAAATGGCTTCTGTGTCTAGTGAATGATTTCATTTAAACCAATCAAATCAAAGTCAACCTTCATTATGAGCAGCAGCACGTGGCACTGAAGGATTTTAAAGCACTGACAGGGATGTCAGAGCTCAGTTTTCAGTTCTGTCATAGATTTGTGCAGCCATCTCTTCAGTTCAGGGGGTGACTGGCTGCACTCCTGTCAGCAGTGAGCCATGCAGCCCAGGTGGAGAACAGTCAGGTTGTCCTGGGCCTTGGGAGAGAGGGTGAGATGGCTCCTTTAGCCTACCAAATCTGCCTCTCCCCACTGTAGTTTTGCCACTTGTTTGAGCACATCAGGGTTCTACTGACTTGATAGACAGGACTTATGCCAGGACAGTTGTTGAGTGACAGGAAGATGTTCTGAGGGGTTTGTTCCCCTTGAACATTGTTGGCACCATCCCTGCTGAGGATACCTGTGTGTACAAGCATGCACACTCCTGTCTGCTGCTTTTTCATCAGCTAGGCAAACAGGGATTTCAGGGAATTGAGAGGCTCGATTGCTCTTTGTTGCTGTCTTTTGGAAGGTTCTGTTGCCCATTAAAATGCATGTGAGGGTTTTCTGTCACTTCACAGGCTTCTTCAATTAAACCCCTTCCAATGTCAGGATTTAAGCTGCAGGTTCAGGCTCTTACCTTTAAAATATGTGCATTAAGTGCTTTGTATCTACCTTGTATAGCTGTTGAACTAATCAATTAACATTGTACCATTTACATTTATCCTTCCAAGCTGAGAGATCATGCACCACTGGCATTGAAAAGGCTGAATTATTTGCTCCGGTTCATGCTTCTGAATAAAATTGACAGCTATGAGATGGAAATGTTCAGCTCGTGTTTTAATTTGCTGCAGGAAAGATTTATCAGACAGAGGTGAAGACTTTGACCCAGTTCTGTCCTACTGGGGTCTCTATGTACAAGCTACAGAGGGAAAGGAGGGGTCCCAAGCACTGATCTTTTCAGGTGGCTCCCAGTTACAGCCAGCGGGATTTTGGGATAATTCAGCACGGAGCTGCAGCCTGAGCAGAGATGTTGCAGGGCTGCTCAGGGGTTGCTGTGGAGCAGGGCTCGGGGACCAGGAGATGGCAGGACAGGGGGATGGAAGGACCGGGGATGGCAGGGAGATGGCAGGAGAGGGGATGACAGGGCAGGGAGATGGCAGGGCAGGGAGATGGCAGGACAGGGAGATGGCAGGGAGATGGCAGGGCAGGGAGATGGCAGGGGGATGGCAGGACAGGGGGATGACAGGGCAGGGGGATGACAGGGCAGGGGGATGACAGGGGGATGGCAGGGCAGGGGGATGACAGGGCAGGGGGATGACAGGGGGATGGCAGGGCAGGGGGATGACAGGGCAGGGGGATGACAGGGGGATGGCAGGGCAGGGGGATGACAGGGCAGGGGGATGACAGGGTGGCAGGGGGTGGGAGGGGGATGGCAGGGCCGGGGCTGGCACGGCCGGGGCCGGCGGGGCTGAGCCGGGCCGGGACAGGGCTGCTCTCCACGCAGGGAGCCGCCGGTCCGCGGGCCTGGGGGCAGGGCGGCTGTCTATTTTTAGTGAGGGTTTTATAGAGTGGATCCCTGCGGTCTGGCTCCACACTGAAATATTGTCCTAGTCTCAATGACATAAACACAGGGCCAGCCTGTGATCCTGGCGCCAGCTTCAGCTTAGGGAATGTGAATGAAAGTACCAGTGGGGTCCAGGCAAGGAGAAGAAAAAAATCCTGACTGTAATTACAAATAAATCCCAAACCCTTTCGCTCTCATGGCTCACTTAGTGCAGCAAATAGCCTCTGATTCTCTACAAATAAGTCCCAGCTTAGTTACTGACAGATCTACCAAGAGGCAGTTAATGGAATAATGACTAAGGGAAGCTTAGGGTAATTTACAAACAGTTCCCGGTGTTGGAGGGTGATTGCCCCCAGCTCGGCCCCCTTCCTGCTCCCTTCAGGTCCTGCAGCGGTAAGCACCAGGCAGGACCTAAACCCAGGCACACCAGGGCTCTCTTCGACTCATCAGGGAAGGCTGCTATTTATTTATTTGTTTATTTGTTTGTTTCTTTATTCAAGAGATCTCACACAAGAATGATGACTAGCAAACTCCAATATCTGTCTCCCTAGGGAGAGCGGTTTAGATTATGGTCTACTGAGAAAGGTTATTCCCACCTTCTTTTTTGATGAGAAAAGTGGGGAGATCTTAAGTGAAAGTGGCATAAAAAGCCATCCCTGCCACAAGATGCTTTAAATGCAGCATTCTTCCTTTTGCTTCTTTTTCTGTTACAGAGTCATCTCTCTTCTTTGAATCCCTTGTCTGAGCCTGTTTCAATACCTGGTATTTGAGTTGAAATGCTCATTTTGCTGACCAAAGTTAACCCTCATGTTCAAAGTAGAGAGAACTCTTGTGGCACTTCCAGAGTGCTCAGTGCAATGCTCTTTTTTGTTTGATTTTGATCTTTTTGTAAATCAGAACAGGATCATGTGTCTTTGGAAGACTACTCTGTCAAGAATGGGAGAGGTGGGAAAGCTATTCCTGCATGGGAACAATTACACATGTATAGACACATGTAAAGAGAAGAAATAATAGCCAAAATACATGCCATTGTGTCTGGCATGTTATTGAACTGCTGATGTGTTTATTAGGAGAACAAGTACTTCAAAAGGTGAGGTGGCTTCAGGACACATGCTAGGCAGCAAAGATACTCAGCTGAAGTGTTATTTCAGTGATGCTTGAAAGAAAATCATCCTGAGCCATGTCTGTGCAGGAAAGCCTAGCTGGTTGTTAGTCCTGTGATGGGTTGTTTTTTAATTCCTGTGCCATCCTAGTCATTCCGAGTATCTGTGTTCAAAGGACCAGGATAACAGTCACTTGTTAATTTTCTATTTGAAACAATAACACAAAGTCCTTATTCAGGTTTATCAGAGGAACTTCACTGTACATAAGCAAAGCTGTGCTATGAGCAAAGCAGTAATTTGTGACTTCTCTGTGTGCTGTGAGGCTTTTTGTCTCATATTCCTGCTGTACCCTCCTATACCCCTGTCAATTCTCTTTTAGAGACTGTGGTGTTGTGGGATGTTGCTCAATATCCAAAAGCTTTTAACTCTATCCTGTAATTAATGTTTTGTGTAAACTGCAATAAAGGAAGGATATTAAAAAAAAGGGGGGGGACGGAGGACGACGAACGACCAACATATTTAATGAGGATGAGTAAACACACCCAAGATGTAACTGTAGATATAAGAAAAATAAAAGCAGCTGGGGGGCTTCTGAGACATTGTTTGTCTTGAAAGTGATGAGAAGAGTCACCATCAAAAGACTTGTTTTACTACAGTCATGCTTCATTATGGGCAAGGAGAGTGTGGGGAAGGGAGGGGTGGGGGTTCCCTACGTGACCAGGTTGCCAGAAGAGAGAACCTAACTCGTTTGCATGGCCTAATTAATCCCTGAACCCAGTCAAAGCCTGAATCAGAGGGAGAGAGCAAATGTCAGATGTGTGTCTGGGAAGCCTAGATTCATTATTTTACTCGCCTGCGTCCCTTTGCCTTTAGACGCAAAGACTCGAAACTCCCAAGCCAAAGAAACACATCCCAGAGGTTCCTACTGAACATCACCAGATTTGGGATCTGTCTCAGACACAAACCTCTGTTTCCGTATCTGAATTAATCCCATAACCCTTTGAGTGTGCCTGTTTCATCATTTGTGAGAGGAAGGAGAAATCATGCCACGTGCCACTAAAGGTACAAGTTTCTTGGAGAAGTCTCCTGTTGAACACAGCTTTTCACAGCCAGCCCAGCCACTGTGGGTTTGTATCTTGGGACATTCTGTGGTGGCTGCAAAGATAATGCTATGCACACAACTCTGGCTGATCACTGTGATCCATTTCTTTTTTAAGAGATCAGATTCCCTGAAGGATAAAGCATAAGAAGCTGGAAAGGAGTGATAATACAAAATGCTGGGGAATGGCATGCAGTTTAATCTTTTTCTGGTTACTAAAGCTCCTTCATCCTTATACATTTTCTAGCTGGAGCAAATTTAAAGAATTTCTAATAAAGCAGTGGTTCTGAATTTGTGAGACCTTCTGCTGTTGCATGAATTCTTGAGGCAAAACCCTAGTCAGAAATTGTTCTACATACAGGCTAAATTCTGCTTTTATTACACTGTAGCCAGGATACTTCTTGTGAGCATAAAAGTGCAGCCATTCTACACTTAGTCCAGGATTTCTGAGTCAGTTATATCTGGGATCCTGTTCCTGTCTCTGATCAGGATGAGACCCTGCTTCTTGGACTTTGTACTTCCACAAAATCCATGAGTCTCTTGGAACCTCTTACACCAGAGTCTGAGGCAACATTTACGGAGTGCAGGGGACCTGAGGGCTCAGGCCTGAGTTGACAGAAGTTTTAAAATAAGTTTCAGTTTTTTTCAGAACCTTTTAAAATAAGTTTCAGTTTTCCTTCGTTCATAACCAACGGGGTAAATATGATGTAATTGGATTTATTTTTTTCCTCTTCACCCCCAGTGGAGCCAGGAAAATGAAGTAGTTGAGAGAAAAGGGGTTGTCATTTTCAGTCAAGCAGTCATTCATCACGTAGCATTAGACAATTAGCAATAAAACATTTGAAGGGCTCCATTGGTGCTAAAAGGGCGAGGGGGTCTTTTTAAATATCAGAGGTGAGAAATGTTATGTATCAGGGTTATTCAGTAGCTGGCATCAATGAATCACTCCCAAGCACACAGGGCTTGATTGGGGGAGGTTGCTGTATTATTCGCTTCATTGAATCTTTGTCCCTCAGCTGTCTTTAGCATTTTATTAAAAAGGAATAGTAAAAACTTGGTTTATCTCAATAGATGTCTCTCTTAATGACCAGGCTGGCTAAAATGAATAAATACAATGCTGCTTGCCATGTGTGTATATATGCAATACATGCTGCCACAGGGAGCTTGTTTGGATAAACAATGTTGCCTGTGTGGAGATTCAGATCCCCTTCAGGAGCCATTGCTTGTAAATATAAGTGTCATTTTTTAACATAAAAAATGCCTTGGTTTCTGTTTCATCTTTTCCAATTCTCCCACTGGCTTCTCTGCCTGTAATGAATTGGTCTGCACACTGTGAGATGCTGGTCTTTTCTCTTGACTGCTGAGATGATAGGATTTGGCACAAAAAGTAGGATGTTTAGGTGGGGTAGAGGAGGGGGAGGATTTAGAAGAACTTTGGGTTTCCTCTGTTGCAAACTTTTTGCCTAAATAAATAAATAATTAAAACTAATTCCTCCAAGTAGGGTTGTAGCCAAGAAAACTGTTCTGAGAGATTCAGATTTACGGCAGAAGACACTGCTGGGAGAAAAAGCAAGAAACAGAGACAGTGGAGTTCCACCTCCCATGATATATAGAGCCAAGGGAGGTATAAATACCCGTCACTTCCCGGACCCTCTTTAAAAAAAAGACAAACACCCAGGATCCTGTCTCTGGCTGGCTTGCAGCAAGGCGCCCTCATAAAAGCTAAGATAAACAGTTTATCAGCAGATGAATGCACAAGCTCTGGTCTAAAGACAAAAGTCTATACCTTAGGAAAAATGCAGAAGTAAGAAGAGAGTGGGCTGAGAATCAAGGAGGCAGAGTATTTTAGGAGGAAGAATGCCATATAATGAGAAAAATACAGCAATTCTTTAAGGACATTTTTCTTAAGGCAATGGATGCATCTATGTATAGCTGTACTTAAAAGACTAAGAAATAACTGGTTTTTATTTGTGGGGTATCCTTTTTTGGGGGTTGTTTTTTTTTCTTCATTGTTTTAATGCATTAGTCATTTTAAGAATTACTCCTCTATAAAACATTCATCCCAGAGCTTAGTTTCAAAATATATTATTTATATATTATTTATCACTGTAGATACGTGTTCTTGGCCAAATGTATCCTTCCCTGTCTCCATTCTGTTGGGATTTCAAGGTAGAACTTTGGCCTCTCAAAGTATGTTTTACCTTCCAAAGCTTTTGATTCATAAATGTTTTCCTCCAGAGCAGCTGATCACCTGCTATCATCATCCTCAGCACAGTCCCTACGCTGTGTGTGAAGAAAGGGGCAGGGAAATTGATGAGGTACCTTCTTCATGAGGGAAGAGGGACAGAGCACCACATTTCAAAGATCCAGCAGGATCTCCCTGAATCTTTCCACACTAAAGAACGTAGTTTCAAACTAGTAGAATGGTGGTTTTCTACCTGTGGTACATGGATTCCAGGGAAGGTCATACATGACCCTTGATAGCTCATAATGTAGATTTGTCGTCTGAAATATCTGGGCTATGTAAAATGGCTGCAAGCTGTGCATCTCCTTTAGAATTTCTTTAGGGATTCAGTTTTTAAAGAAAAGGTAGAAAGGAAATTCCTTATAAAATTTATACAGGTGTATAAAGGAAGAGGAAACTAGCAGCTTGCTAGGACCTAAGACTAAAATTGAAGTTGTTTTAATTCAGTTGTCTGCTCTTTCAAACACAGGTTTCCTCTACAATTTTAGTAAAACAGGAGACTCTGAATTTAGATACAGGTAGCATCTAATCAAACTCTCCAACACTTCATGAAAGAGGCAAGGATTATCATTCCTGCTCTACAGATAAGGAAAGGCAGAGCTATGAAATGTCCTGCCCAAAGCCGTATGAGAAATTTGCGTGACAGTGGAGCAGAGGACTCATTAGGTTATGCTGTTGCTTTTCCCTTCATTCCCTTAACAATCATGTCATGCCAATGGATTTTTTAAAACGAGAAGCAAAAGGCAATGCGAGCATGATTTAAGTGAAGGGAAGCAAGAGTAGTTCTAAGGAAGCCTCCACTCCTAAGGAAGGCACAGCTTTGCCAATCACACCTGGCATAGCTCTTCTTCATCCCAGTTTCACAGTGTTTTATTACCTTCTGTGAGATTGCCTCTGTGGTTTAGAGTGGTGCATGAGGCCACTGCTTGCAGATCAGGCTGATTTGAAACCACGGGCTGAATTCAGAGGGCTGTCCCTGAGCCCTAGGTTGGATGAAGTAGGCCAGGCCATTTTCTGTTAGTAGATTTAACAGGAAACAAATCTATTCTGAATTGTTTCTGTGCATCCTGGCTGCTGTGGACTGGAGTCAGCTGCTTACATACTGTGTTTGCAGAGCTGTGCCTCAGAGCTGTGCAGGCTGCATTCCTCTTCTCTCCTCATCAGCGATGTCACCCTGAAGAAGTGGCATCTTCCTCTTGCCCACACTGGCTTCCTGTGTGCCTTGAAGGTTGTATTTGCTTTGTCTACTGAAAAAACACATTTTCAGTGCTGACAGCACTCCAGAACCAATAAAGCTGAGGCAAAGGGAGTTGTTCTACTCTGCTTCATGCATCATTGCCAGTAGCATGACCAGCTAAGGCCTCTGTGAGCTGCTGGCCTCTCTCCCTATCCCAGGAAGGGCTGGCATCATACACAGACCCTGGATCATGCCCTTCACCTCCAGGTTTCATTTACTGCTGTTTTCAACAAGTCTTGGAATAAACCAGTTTCTTTTTCCCTCTGACCCAGAGGCCTCTGGCAGAGTTACTGGCAGCTATTTCCCTGTCTTGCTGTCAGCCATGCCACCAAGAAATTCTTGGGCCACAAGTGACTTCTGTCACTTCTACATCCCTCAAGCTCTCATGGCCTCTCCAGAGCCCAGTGTACCCGAGGCAAGGCAGACATCCATGCTTGAGGAATTACTGAGCCCCAGCCTGCTCTGCTCAGAACACATCTGGGGCTTAAAGAGGGACAGAAAGGCTTAAAGAGACTCATTCCAGAAACATTTCATTGTGCAGGTAACTCAGCTGAGGAGGAAAAGGTCTTGTCTTCCAGTCCTTGTTTAGGGTCACAATTTTGAATGTGGAATCTTAAACATCTGGCATGGAATAGATGGTACACAGGCCTTATTAGCTTTGCTTTTTAGACCTAAAAGACTGGTAGTTAAAGAACTGGTTTCAAATACCAGCTGAGTTAAACTTAATTTATTATTAAAAAATAAATACAAGCTATACGATGTAACTTCTGAATGTTTTGCTTCTGTTTCTGAGGTGTGGCTTCTCACTTATATCAAGGGACAACTTTTATGCCAAATTTCAGCAAATAAAGTTTACTAGGGTCTGAGTCAAGGTAGAGACCTCAACTTGCAGGTGAAAAAAATTGTAATAAAAATCCAGCAGATCTTTGTAACAGCAAATGTCACTGTGAGGCTCTTCCACAGTGTTGACCTTAGGTCAGTTTTCCATCTTTTTAATGTAATTTTTTTCACTTATCTAGTATTTATAAAATGCCCTATATGTTCTGGAATAAAGCAAAGTTAAGAGTTCTTTTAAATTTAAAATTTGGAGTGAAAATAGTTGAAAAAATATCATTTTTATAAAAAACACCCAATATTGGTAATATGATCTATGTACTACTTTCATAATGAACTTAATTTTGAAGGTTAAGATTTAAACAAATGCATAAATAATTTAGGTGAAGTGGCTTAGCTTCAGTCCCATTAAACTTAGGCTCCTAAGTGCCTAAATAGCCTGCAGGAATGGGATTCAAGCACTTCAGGAAATTTTACTCAAACCGTAATAGAGCCTTACAGCCATGCTGCCTGCCACACCGTGTAAGTGCTCTCTGCCAGACAGTAATTCTGCCATGGAAGTGGCATTTAGTATCAAATTTTAAATTGTTTTATGTATTTCCATTGAGGCACTTTCCATCTTTCCTGTATGGACTGAGGGCAATAACTGGAAATTGCGTTCCTGATGAAGTCTTAGCGAACTCCGCAGAAAATCGCTGAGCAAGTGCTCCGGGGGAGAGCAGCGGGGCCGGGCGGTCCCCGGAGCATCCGCCATGGGAGCCGAGCGCCCGGGCTCGTCTCGGGGGACCGCAGCTCCGTACGCGGGGTCCCACCCGGCCGCAGCCCCGAGGTGCGCGGAGCCGCCTCCTCCCACCGCAGCTCCCCGGCGCTCTGCCCGCGCTCACCCGCGGGAGGCTCTTCCCGGCTCTCCCCGGCGCCGCGGGCATCCCGCCGCTCCGCGCTGTGCCGGTGGCCGCGGGCAGGGCAGCATCTCCCGGGGCGCGGCGGCTCGCGTGAGCGGCGGCGTGCGGAGGGCGGGGGGAGGCGGCGGCTCCCGCCTCAGCCTTCCCCAGCAGAGGGTGCCTGCCGGTGGGAAGGGGGAAGCCGCGCTCTCCTGGACTTTTGTGGGAGTGGGGGTTGCGTTGTGTGTGTGGGTTTTAAGGGGGGTGGGGTGGGTTAGGAGAGAGTCTGTGGTTTCCATGGAGATGAAGCTGAAAGTGCAGGAAATTTAAAGGCTTTGGGTCCTTGCAAAGCAGACAAACTGGTGCCAACGTGCGTGGCTGCTTGTTGCTGCTGAGGAGGCTGCTTTGCAAACGGCGGAGAGGAGCGGGGAGGAAGAATCGGCAGCTACTTCTTCCACACGCACGGGCAGACAAGGAGAAGCGGCAGCAACAAGCAGAATTCGCAACAAAAAGAGGCATCTCCCGTTCCCGGGAAGGGCGAGAAGAAGCAGCAGCAGCAGAATTTTGGAGCGGCTCCACCAGGAGAAATTTTATAGAGAAGCCTGCAAGAGAGAGTGTTTGCAGGGGGCTTGTTCTCCGCGCTTATCAGGGGGCTGTCTTTGCCGGTGGTGCGGCGAGTGGAGATCGTGGTGCCCTTCAAAGACGAGCTATTTTGGATATCCCCGTACAAGTTTTCTGATGTATTTGCTTGCACCTTCTTCCCTTGCTGTTTGGTGAATCCAGCCCCCCCTTCCCCCCACCCCCCAGTCTCCCAAGGATGGATCATTCCCAGTGCCTTGTGACTATATACGCCTTGGTGGTTCTGCTGGGTCTCCGGCTAGAGCAGGGCGCCTGCCAGCACTATCTGCACATCCGACCGGCTCCCAGCGACAACTTGCCCTTGGTGGATCTAATCGAGCACCCGGATCCTATATTTGACCCCAAGGAGAAGGATCTTAACGAGACCTTGCTAAGGAACCTCATGGGCGGACACTTCGACCCCAACTTTATGGCTGTTTCCTTGCCCGAGGACCGGCTCGGAGTGGACGATCTAGCTGAGCTGGACTTGCTGCTCAGGCAGAGACCCTCGGGAGCGATGCCCAGCGAAATCAAAGGGCTGGAGTTTTACGACGGGCTGCAGCCGGGCAAGAAGCACAGGCTGAGCAAGAAGCTGCGCAGGAAGCTGCAGATGTGGCTTTGGTCCCAGACCTTCTGCCCGGTCCTATACACGTGGAACGATCTCGGCAGCCGCTTTTGGCCCCGGTATGTCAAAGTGGGCAGCTGCTACAGTAAAAGGTCTTGTTCAGTCCCCGAAGGCATGGTTTGCAAACCTGCCAAGTCCGTGCATTTAACGATCCTGAGGTGGAGGTGCCAGCGCCGGGGCGGGCAGAGATGCACATGGATACCCATCCAGTACCCCATCATCTCGGAGTGTAAGTGCTCCTGCTAGGGCTGGCACTTCCCTTCGCGCCCCTTCTCCAGCGGACTCACGTGGACCTTTGCTGCAACAGAAATAAAAGACATTTGCTTTCTGGTTAACGTTGTAATGCACTGTAACGTGTAGGAGAATGTATATTGTGTGTATATATGGCACCGGTTTAATATACTATTAAAAGGTCAGTATTATACGTGAAATAATCAGCGTCTACTGTATTTTCAAGACTATTACCCTGATCGTTGCTAATGTATTCTTTTTTTTTTTCTTTTTTCTTTTTTTTTTGGTATTTATATTCCAGAGAGAAGTTGCTTCGCTTTGGCGAAGTAGGTTTTTTGTTGGGTGTTTTTTTTAATAAAAGGATTAAAAAATAAAAACCAAACTTTTTTGATAAGAAAACTTTGATAATATTTTCCATTATTCGGAAAGCGTGTGTGTGAGGGTTGTTTTTTTTTTTTCCTTACGGACTTCAGATTTAAAATAAAAATGAATAAACGCCTAGAGCACAATGTTATTGTAAATAGAGAGAACAGTTCGAATGACTTAATCCTATGTAAATGAAGAGTATCTGCTATTTATTCTTTATATCCTTGTAGTAAAAGTGCAGTGCAGAATTAAAGTCAACCACTAAAACATGAGCCGTTTGGATTCTGTTTGCTTTTTGGTTTGGCCGCCGTCGGGGGGGCTTTCTTCTCTCTCCTCCTCGTTCTCCACGCTCAGCAGGACGTTTCGTGGTGTCAGGGGGAGGTGGGAACCTGCTCACGACTCTGTTAGAGGAGCTCTGCGGCACCTACACGGCCGGGCTCCGGCCCGCAGGACGGGGGCGGCCGGCGGGGGGGTCCCTGCTCTCCTGCCCGCGTGTCCCCCGCGGCCGCGCAGCCCCGGCGAGCTCGGTGGCAGCTGCTCGGGGATTTTTCTTTTAACCGCTTGACATTTCATTTACAACGGGACACGTGTCTTTCACACCTACCATTGTGGTGGGACACTGCTGAAACTTGACCCCTGGGCTTTGGGGGGTTTCAGCGCAGACACGTTATTAGCCCGATCCTGTGACAGCCCCGCACACCGCCCGCACCGGCCCCGTTAACTCTTTGGGCTCCCGCCAGCGCGGGGCCATCGCCACCCTGACGGGCTGCCCGGGGCTCGGGGGCTGCACCCTCGAGCCTCCTGTCCTCAGGCAGCCCGGGGAGCAGCGTGCCCCGCAGCCCGGGACAGCGAGCTCTGCCGCCCGTGCTGCCGGGGTGCCCGAGCCCCGCTCGCTGCCCCCTGCCCGCTGCCCCCTGCTCGCTGTCTCCTGCCCCCTGCTCCCTGCCCCTGCCCGCTGCCCCCTGCTCCCTGCCCCTGCTCCCTGCCCCTGCCCGCTGCCCCCTGCTCTTTGCCCCTGCTCCCTGCCCCTGCCCGCTGCCCCCTGCTCTTTGCCCCTTGCCCGCTGCCCCCTGCCCTCTGCCCGCTGCCCCCTGCCCGCTGTCCCCTGCCCGCTGTCCCCTGCCCTCTGCCCGCTGCCCCCTGCCCGCTGCCCCCTGCCCTCTGCCCGCTGCCCCGGGTGCTGCGGAACCGCCCGGCCCGGCCCGGCCCGGCCCGCGGGGCTCCGCGGAACCCGCAGCTGTCCCGCGGCTCCGTCGGGACCCGGCCCAATTAGGGACGTGTTTGACTTTTACGTGCTGGGAGAGCCGGCAGTTCGTATCTCATAGATACCGACTGCGAAAACAAACTCTCCACGTGTTCTTCAAAGGCTCTCTGACAGTGCAGAAAGCCTTTTCCTTATTTATCTGGGAGCCAAAAAAAACTCTTTTCTTTTTTTTTTTTAATTTCTCCTCGAAAACTCGGAGGGAATCTATGCTAATCATTTTAAACCCGTGGGTCTTTCATTGAGACGAGCCAGCCGCGCTTTCTCTAACGCTCAGTTCGGTATCTCCGAATGCATATTCATTCCCTCGCTCAGTCTCTCGGTGCGTTTTACCGCCCGTCTCTTTGCTCTAATTTCAATAGTTTTGGGAGGGGGGAAGAAAATCAGATCTTGGGACATTTAGGGTATTCATTAACCTAGTGAAGAGGAACAGAGGCATTATTACTCACATAGAAGGCACCCTGCCCCCATGTCTATCTAAGGGTTCATTGTAAAAGGATTAAAAGTTAAAGACCTTCATCTTATGATTCTTTCATTTAATCTTCGTGGCGCCTGAAAGACATGCTGGATGGATGATCACATTTAAAATATTCCTAATGTCGGCTACCTTAGGACTCCAGGCAGGGCAAACAAACGTAATTTATTTCCAGAAGAAAGGGTATATTGAGATGTTTAAGTTTATGAACCACCATTACCATGTATATTTGTTAGGTTCTGACAAATACCCAAATAACATTAAAATCAGCCATTCATCACATATGAATTTATGCAAAACCTTGTATGCCTGGGGCCAATATTTTTTTAGACAGAGTTTCACTTGCAAAAAAAAAAAAAAAGTTTATTTAAAAAAAAAGCAAGAGTTTTTCATGACTGGTAAACATGAGAATTATGTGAACAGAAACTATTTCATGCTGGGATGGCAGCCAGGGACTCGGGAATGTCAACAAAAGTTCTCCGAAGGTTGAAAATGTCACTGGATTACAATACAAGGTCCTTTGCCCCATTAGCAAACTTTGCTAAAGTAATATTCCCACTACTTAGCGAGGGGGCTCACCCAGTGATTTATCTGTCTGTGATCCCAGCAATGGGGCAAGCAGGGACTTCATCTGGAAACCACCTCTGGCTGCTGGCCTCAAGATTTAAAAATTGTTGTGCGTGCAGAGCTGAGTGTGTATCTGTGACTGTTATGTGAGTGTAAAAGGAGTATGCTGTTAATGTAGTCTAAATATTTATCACCATATCTGTCTTAATATTAATCCAAGGATCATTGTCATCAGAGAATCGTGTAATACATGCTTTTTTTAACCAATAACACCCTGTTAATAAATTTATGAGAATATTTTGGGGTTTAAAAAATCAAGTTTCACCACCCATTTTGTCAGGTGGTAGATCAAAAGTAAACTAGTAGCCTTCACTGTTGTTTCTGGTCAGGTCCACTTTCTGCTCCTCCTGCCCTAGTGTTGAAATGTTTGGCTTGTAGTGGAAGAGTTTCAAGCCAAACAAATAAAATATCTTTCTGATGAATGTTTCTATGCAAATCTATTTCATATTAGATTTTGTAATATGTTTTCATAGCAAAATTGAATTATAGCTCTTTTAAATAGAAATCAATTCATAACACAGCCAGTTTTTCTTTGCTGATCTTTGTAGTGGCATCATAAGACTGCACAAGGACCACTGTAGGGAAGAATTAAGGGAAAAGTTTAATGTTTGCTTTTAGATACTCTGCAGTTTCTTATTTTGCAATTTTAGTGTCTTAAAGCATAATAGTGGAAATTTCAGTTCATTTCTGTGTCTGCCAGGCTCAGCTGTCACTTAACCTGTGTGCTGCAGTTCCTTGTGAGGAGCACAGGACTTCGTCTTCTTTGCCAGTGTAGTCAGTCGTTATCAGAATAATCTGTTCTCTCACACCACGTGCTTATTCAAAATCTAATGAAGCCGAGGCCTGGTGGTCAAGAGAGGTTCCTCTATGACGTTGCATTTAGCATCCAAGCCATTGTTTTTGTCAGTGCAGAGCAGTATTCTGTGTATCATTCTCCAGTGCTTTATACTTCTGATTATCAGGGGAAAACATGTGGCTTTTAATCAAAGTTGTGATGATGGCTACTTTGAAAGTGCTAAGAGGAACACAGTCAATAAAAGCACAAAAAAGTAAACCAGAGTAACTTGTCCAAATTAGCTGATTCAAAATTAGTTCAGATAGTGTGAAGAAAATAAACCAATTGGGAAACATTACACATTAAAGTGTTGTCTCCTCGCATACGTACTTAATTGAAAAATCTATTTGATTTCTTTTATAATTTTCAAAATACGACCACAAAGATGAGTTCTTGAGATTGCATGAGGACACTGTGGAGTCATCACCAAAATAACCACAGCTGGAAATTACAGCAGTAGTATTTGGGTAAATACTGACAAGGTTTTCTTCTTCCATAGTTTTAATAGAGAAATAATCTTAATTTAATTACGTCAACACCTGGAAAAAAATTCCCAGCAGTTCACTTCACTGGGCTGTGCTATATAAATGTAATCTGCACCACATTGGCTGGATCATGGACACATTAAAGAGAAGATATTCCAGCTTGGAGATTCGCCAGGAATCTTCATTGAAAGCTGAAATAAATATAATGACGTCATCATATAATGTAACATCATAGCTTTCAAGGTGAGCCAAACCAAAGGCATGCTGGCAGGGGAATGTTAGCACCTGGTAGAGCCATGCTAGGAATAGATACGATACTCCCATCCAGCAGGGAGGAGAGCAGCCACACTCCTCCTGCAGTGCCCACAAGGATCCTGCAGTCTCTCTGTGCCTGCAGCTCCAGTGGGAGCCTTGCTGCACGTGGGAGCTGCAGGATCCGTGTCAATGCTCTCTTTTAAGAGAGCAGCTCTAGCAAATTTGAAGAGACCTTTTCATTCCCTCTTCCCTGCTCCCAGACCAAGCAAGAAGCTCCAATGGTTAAAAGGAAGGGAATGAATACATTCACTTGAAACAACTGTTGGAATGGTTCAGACGGGAACAGAAATATTCAGCAATCACCATTAAAGACTCTAAATCCTTGGAGGTGTTATTGCAGGATCAGCAGCTTACAGCCCTCTTCATGAAGCCTGGGTACCAGTGTGTTACTGTTAAGTCCCCTGCAGCCTGTTCCCTGAGGGGAAAGCAGCTGCCCTGTGTGATGTGCTTTTGAAGAGTCTGGGAGAAAAGCTACTGCAGAGAAATCTTCAGGGGTGTAACGTCACAGTGAGTCCTTTTTCCCTGCTGAACTGTGGGACAGGAGTGCAGAGATGTGACAATTTAGCTTCTGTTGGGTGGATGTCTTAATGGAATCCAGCTGAGAGCTGATGCTGTGGGAGCTCACTGGTTGTAGTTCTGCCCTCTCCGGGGTATTTCCATGTGCCTTCAAGCATCCTTCTGAGTCAGCACTCAATGCCAGACCAACCTGTGATGCACTGAGGTCCTGTCAGCCTGCAGATGTCCTGAAAAGCTTTGGAGCCATCCCTGTGGGGGCCTCTGGCTCTGTGTGGATGCTCCCATCCCAGAGCCCAGCTGAAGCTGAGGCACTGACTGAGGGCACACGGATCCTGGCACTGACTGGTCTGGAGTCTGCTCTTCACTCAGGACAGACATCACCCAGCTCTCAGGTCTCTCCCCTGGAGAATCCCAGAGTAGTCACTGCATCAGATAATCATAACAGAGTTTGAAAATAGGTTTCACACTCCCTCCTCGTTGTTTTCTTTCCCTCATGAGAGGGGGAGTGGCAAGGCTCCCATCACAAAGAACGTTACTCAGAACCAGAACAGATCTTAAGGCACAACACTAAAAACCTGTATGCAATGGAGAAGGACTGGGTGGCTCGAGGGATTGGTAATGGTATAAAGAGCTTTTCACCACTAGGCTTCTGGCTCTGATCCAGAGGTAGTAACTGAAAGCCACAGTCATCTGATGCCTGCAGAGTGGGCTCTGTAGAATGAGTTGTTGGTCTCAGCGTAGATCCTACCAAGCAGGATCCAGATCACAAAGCCACCACCAGAACTGTCATGCTTGCAGGGATTCTCAATCCCAAGTGCAAAATGAAACAGAAATGAGGATGTTTGATCTGTGTTTGTGGTTAGTAGCTTAGCAGTTTGTGATTGTGGTTGTGAAGAGTATATTGTTGTTGGGTGTTTTTTGTTTTGTGGGGGAGGGATTAAATTAGGATAATGTAACCAGTATAGCTCCTTGTATTGACAGCATGTTCCTTCTGGCATAGTAATACCTTTATTTTTGGCCTACACCTGGCAACTCATACCTGGCTTGGATGCAAAGCGTGGTCCAGAGGAAGACAGAGCAAACAGAAAGGCCAGGCACTGCTGTATTAATTGAAGTGCCTCCTGCACTGGGTGGTGTAAATAACTTCATAATAAGTGCATCTTACACCTCCTGGTGCAAATACCTTATTTTCAGCAGTGCAGCTTTCCAGGGCTCAGGTTAGAGGTTACCCTTCCATAGGATTCCCAATCACACAGCTCTGAGCACACACTTCACTCTGAACAATTTTAGAATATCCTTGCCAGGCTGCTGTGTTGTACCTGTGCAATAAAAAAAATCCAGTACCTTTCTCAGCAATAAATAAGCTGAGTTTAACTTGACGTATTAGGAAAAACAAGTACATAAAACCAATATATATTTATATAAGGGCCAGTGTAAACATCAGTCCTCTGTTTTAAAATGAACCTTCTGGTATTCCAGGCACTTCAGAATATTGTCTGGGAGTGAAAAATGGATAGAAAGTAATTTTCCCTCACTCCCTCTCCTAGTTTGCTTTGGACATTTAGGCAGTGCATATCTAGCCAGGTTTATTTTGCTTTTTGCGTGGATTTGTTCCTCTAAGGGCATTCCATTTTTCACACAGCAACAGAATGTTGAATAATATTGCACAGATATTGTTGTAAACATGCATAAATTACTAGAGAGATTTTTATAGCCCAGTGAGACGAGCTGAAATACTATCTTTTAAAATCGAATGGACTTCCAAGTTCATCATGTCCTTTTGGAATAAGTGGGTAAATTTTTGTTTTGTAGGTAATATTTGCACAATAAATGAGGTCATTGATTTGAACCTTGAAGCTCTTGTAAATAAGCCTCACTTAGAATCAATACCTAAATTAAGTCTGAGTGCTACATCTCCTGGAATTAGAAACACCCAGGTATCTCTCATTATATCTGCTCCTGGCTTCATGAGGGTGTGAAGAGCCCTTTCCACCCAGCAGTTTACTGGGTCTGTGGGGGGTTCACCCTGGCAGGACTCCAGGTGCCCACCAACACTGCTCTATCATTCCTCATCTGGATGGGGACTGGGGGAGAAAATACAACAAGAGGTTTTTGGGTCAAAATAAAGGCAGGGAAAAATCCCTCACCAATTACCATAACAGGCAAAACAGACTTAGCTTGGGGAAATTTATTTATTACCAGTTAAATCAGAGTACTGAGAAACAAAACCAAACCTTAAAACACCTCCCCTCCACCCCTCCCTTCTTTCCAGGCTTAAATGCACTCCTGATTTTCTCTGCTTCCTCCCCACCAGCAGCACGGGGACTTGGAAATGGGGGCTGGGGTCAGATCATCATGTGTCATTGTGCTGTCCCTCCCTGCAGAGCGAGGGAATTCCTCACACTCTCCCCTGCTCCAGGGTGGGCTCCTCTCTCCATGGGGCCACAGGTCCTGCCAGCTGCAGCCTGGGCTTCCCAAAGGGCGCCTTGGCGTGGGCTCCTCCAGGCTGCAGGTGGATGTCTGCTCCGCAGGGAGCCAGGGACAGCCCTCCTGACCACAGTCCTCACCAGGGGCTGCGGGGAGATCTCTGCTCCTGGAGCCCCTCCGCCGCCTCCTTCCGCACCGACCTGCCTGTCTGCGGAGTTGTTTCTCTCCGGTGTTGTCACTCCTCTCTCTGGCTGAAGCAGCTGGATTTTTTTGTTTCCATTTCCAAATACCTCTGCCCAGAGGTTCTCCCGTCAGGGCTGATGGGCTCAGCCTTGGAGCCGGCTGGAGTTGGCTCTGTGGGACACGGGGGAAGCTTTTCAGTGGGGGCATCCCTGTAGCCCCCCAGCTGCCCAGAGCTGGCCGCACAAAGCCAGCGCCCTTGTGTGTGTGCACAGCGGAGTTCCTGGTGAGCTGGGAAGCCTAATAAAGCTCCTGAGCAATACATGAAGAAGGCATTAAAGCTGGACCACCAGGTTGGGAATAGCTACACTGTATTTAAGCTGTCTTCAGACGTGCACAGCGTTCTGCTCTGAACCAGCAAAACCCCGAGCACAGCCCAGCCAAGGTTTCACAAGCACATCCACAGAAGAACTCCCTGCTCGCCATCCACAGAAGAACTCCCTGCTCACCCCACGAGTCCATCAATTCTCCCTTGGAGCAGCTGAAGCCTCAGCACCCTGTGGCAGAGTCCCGAGGGAACAGCTTGGGTGTTCAGGGGAGGGCTGTTCTACCTAACCAGGAACAGCTGAGTGTTGTGGTTTGTATAAACTGTTTGCCATGTATGTGTGGCATGTGGCAGTAAATGAAACACTTACTTTAAAACTTATTGAAGTTCTTTCAGCAAAAAAATTAATGTGGGGTTGGCTTTTATGCGTTGTTTCAAATGAAGCAGAGATTTATACACCTTATTATCTTAATTTTTTTCCAGACACTACCCTGAATATCTCTCATATCTTATGGGAAATCAAATATCAGAGATCACTCTTAATTTCCCATCTATGGTAAGAACAAAAAAATGAGTAAGTCTAATGAAGTGGCATGTAGTCAAATGTTCAGACTGTAATCATCCACGAAATATTTAAAGCAATCTGAAAGAAACTGTTCCGACTAGGCAGACTAGGCTCCTCTTACTCCTGAGCTTCTGAGAGATGCCAACAAAATTTAAGGTTAACATTTTCAGTCCTGGGTGCCTGAGATTAGGTATCTTGTTCAATAAGATGACATCTATGGCAGGAAAAACCTTTGGTTTGAATTTTTGGATGCAGAAATTCACCACTCTAAGTAGGAGACAACGATAATACACCACACTGTGAAAAACAGCAGATGTAGCTTTACTGCTATGTACAAGACTCTATCTGATATGGTGAATTTTGTAGTTCGTTATAGTAAGCTGGTTTGTTTTGTTTTGTTTTGTTTTGTTTTGTTTTGTTTTGTTTTCAAAAGAGCTAACAGATGCACATGTTTTGGAATGGGGCATTTAGGTATATAACGTTCCTAGGAGCTGCAGAAAATCCCATTTCCAAATCTTCTCACTCTAAAGTAATGAGAAAAAGAGGTGGACTTGGAGTTTCTCACAGACAAGAGAAATCCTAAAGCAAAATAATTGGATTCTAAGCCATATCTTCTGCCAGGGTGGATTTATAGGGGCAAAAGGGGGATGGGAGAAGAAGAGCTGAGGCAGCATCACCCTCTTTTCCCTTCTTTCCCTCCTCCTGCTTTCCACCAACGTGGGTGATGGTGTCACATGCTGAAGGAGTGGTTGAGTCCCCTCCCTCCTTGGTTTCAGCTCTACAACAGCCCCTGAAGATGTGAGGGATAAACATACTGACTTCAATACAGTTATTTTATGCCAATCAAAGATCTTCATCTGCTTTTAAAAAATAGGAAGTATTTTCAGAGATCTCTTTTTCTATTTCTTATTGCCTAGAATCTGTCTTTGGTACAGTAATTACTTGTCACTGAAGTTTCTCTTTGTCTGTTATATTTTCCATGAAGGTTATCCTAATATTGTGATTCAAATGTTTTTTTACCAAATTGTAGGTGTTCTGTGAAATTGCACATTTTGTCTTGCAAGTTTAGCTTTGTGGAATTTCTTTCACTTTCTGTAAAACCAGAGCAAAACATGGACTTTAATGTTCATAACTGGGAGACCATAGAGATTAAGACAGTCTGCCATATAGACAGCATGCTCCAACCACCCTTATTTCAACTGAAAACAAAACATGTTTAAAAAATTGCTGTAGCACTGAATGATAGACCTGAATCATGAGTAGCTCTACTGTAAATATTAAATAGCCCCATTACAAATCATCCCCAAATCTCCTCCTTCCTCAGATGCTCTTGAGCATCATTTCTGCAATGCCACTTGAAATGTGTGAGTCAAAAATGTTATTTATTTCAAAGTATGCCTTCCAGCCTTACTGAGCAATTCTGTCATTTATTCTGTAACCCTTGTCCCTCTTCTTAGTATTTTGGATTCATATGAATGTCTCTGCTGTAAATTGGTCAAAATAGTTTAGGTTCTGTAAGACACTAAATGTTCCTGGCCCTACCTGTGCAAATTGTCTTACTCAGGTAAATAAATTTCTCCACTGGTACAGTCTGAAGAAAATATTTTAGCAGTTTTTCTGGGGCAAAAATGGTGACTCATTGGCAGCATAACATTTTATAGATTCCCACCAGCTGAAAAATCTGGCCACTTTGAGCTTTGAAAGCAATAAACTATTTTTTTAATAAAAAATTTTGTTCTGATCTTTTCAGGGTAATACCTGTTGATTTTTTTAACTTAGTGTGTTTTTTCATTTTAGAAGTCTTCATTCATTTCTGTTAACAAAAATCCATTCTTTTTTAGCCTGAATAAACTGAAATCCCATTTCAATCAAAATTATACTCAGTACGATGGAGCATGGGGTGAAGATGGAGCAGAGCATTCCATGTGATTCTGAGACAGTATTTCTTATTTTTCAGCTCACCAAAAAATTTTAAAATATATTATTTTTGAGCTCAAAGCATGTATTTAAATTATTCACCAGAGCTGTGAGGAATGGAAAATTTAGATTTTCTCAGAGCTCCAAGCAGATGCCAGATCCATGGCTGCAGTAAATCAGCATAGCTGTGCTGATGTCGGGTGAGCTGGGTGGTTTTATGCCAGCAAGGAATCCATCTCCATTTAAATATTTGGCTCAGTAGGAGTGTGTAGATGGACTCTTCAGGTGGCTGTGGCTTGGAGCTGAGATCTTGAAAGACTTGCAAGATAAAAGTACTGTCTGACTTCTCTGTGGCACTAATGTGTGATGTTTGAGTCCTAAGTGTGTGCGTGGCCACTATTACATGAATTCCCTTCCACGCTCCTTCACTAGGGATATTAAAAGTTGCATAACTTCCAAGTCTTTCTGTGAGCTGTTGATTAGCATTCCACCAGGATCACTAACCTATTGGAGTGCCTGTCACCATTGGTGGAAAAGAGCCTTTTATTTCCTTCTCAAATGATTTTGCTTTTCTTCGGTGGTGTCCATAGCAACCCATACTGGTAGTGATGATCCCTGATTCTGTGGCAGGCTCTCCACAGCAGAGTCTTGCCAGGAGCAGCAGCTGAGCCGGCGTTGTGGGGCTGCTGGGGGACGAAGCCACACTGGTTCTCCTGAGCAGTGGGAGGGATCTTCCCACACGTGGCAGGTCAGTTCCACTAAGTGGCATGGCTGACTCCTGCTCACACTGCCATCTTCCCTTATTCTGAACACAGTGATGGGAGTCTTACCCTGGAGGGTCTTTTGCCTGAAATGCCTTTTCTGAGTGTGTCAGTGCACAGATGTTTCTCTGCATGTCTGTAACTATTTCCAAGAGTATGAGTTTGCTGCTCCCAGCTGAAAGTTAGTTCTGTGGAAGAGGTTGTCCAGAATATGGCCAGTGGACCAGGAAAGCAGTTTGTCCTTTAATCTTTTCAGTCATCTCTCCTTGTTTTAACCTTTTTGTCTAAGTAAAAGACATCTCAAGAAATGAGTAATCTGCAGTACAGACTATCTCTGCTGCAGACTTCAAATCAGAACCAACAATCTAATGTCGTGCTCAAATAAGAATGACTTCATTACCTAGACTGAAACTGGCAAGGAAGACAAAATGCTCTGTTGTGGTCTCTTGTGCCTTAACCTAACAAGACTTGGACTTAGTAAGAATTGGCTTTATCACAGCATGCATGGGACTAGATCCAGTGACCTTTCTTCATGCGAGCAATTCTTGCTCACATATGTAATCAATAGGATGGTTTGCTTAGGTAAAGTTTCTCTGCATGTGTAAAAGTGGAAAGGACCTGGACAAAACTCCACAGTTTTTCTTTCTCTGACTCATACTTGTCTCTGGATTTGCTTTGTGTGTGTATTGGCACTGCCATTGCATCCAAGCCCCAAGTACATCTCTGCAGCTCTTTAGGTTGGGTTTTGAGTGCCAAACAGACATCCTGCATTTCTCATGCACCCATAGAAGGATCTGCCTTTTGGAAGCAAGAAGTCCTGACCAAATGCCTGTTGCAAGAAAGGAAAATGATTTGTGCCATCTGAAATGCCCCTGGCATCTTCATTTGTGCCGGTGGTGTGTCAGTTCTGGTGTTCAGTGTCAGTTCTTCCAGGCCAGCTTCGCCCTGAAGCCCTGGAGTGAGGGTCCCAGCTGAGCTGGGGCCAAGCACAAGGAAGCTTGTGTGAACAGATGGACAGGGCAGCAGTCAATAGAGCGTGCCTGAGTGTGAGAGCAGAGCTCACAGGTGGGAATGGCCAAATGTCTGGATGTGCTGTGGTTAGGGGGACATACCATTGCTAATTCTGCTCTGGGCTGACTTAACTGAAAAAAGGAATTCTTCCCTCACCACATGAGGAGAGGTTTTGGCCTGTTGGAATTGCCTGGGTGGTGCAAAGGAAGGTGGGGTGTAGAGAGACATTCTAATTAAGTCTCTATCCCCTTTTGTTCATATCTTTTTAGGAAAGCCCCCGTGGAATAGACCAAAATAAGCTCCTACCCCTAGCTGAATAAGTTGTCAGGGTGCAGAACTATATTCTGCAGACTTATGCATGTGTAAGGGGTGTGTAACATTTTTGTCTGAATGGAGCCCTATGTTCTCATAATTTATAGTAAGTAATCTTATTTGCAAAGCATGCCCTTACAGTTTTAAAAAACAGGTTAATTGACTTGCATAAAAATCAAACATGTCAAAGTTTTCCATCTCAACACAAACACCACATTGAGCAGCACATTGCTACAATAGCCATGATGCAGTCTGAGCTACCTATTGAGATATTTCATAAACCAAAATGGAATCTTAAAAAGTTTGTCAGTTTTGCATACCTCTGAGTTTCTGAATTTAGGAGTCCATTACTCGACTAATTATACAATGTTTTATTTTTTTCCTTGTGTAAATAAACAAACTTGTGTCTGAATTTTGGCAAGGGGCACTAGAAGCCAATTAGAAGGTGTTCCCAATGTATTACAGTATTACAAACAAGATGCCTTTTCTTAGAAAGGCGAACACACCATGTTTCTTTTAATGAGTGTGAAAATATACCAGTTGCTTAATCACTAGCAACTTATAGTTATAAGCATAAGTGAGTCCTTTCTCAGGAATGAAAAACATAGCTTAGTTTCTTTACTAACAGATGACATTTTAATTTAAGGCTCCAGTTTTTGTCTGGAAGAGCTAAAATATCTGAATTATTTGAGAGAGAAATAGGGGGTAGAGGGGAGGTATGGAAGAGCAGGCAGGATTTTCTTTGAGGAGACTTCACCCCATGCTCCTTTGAGTGGTGAGAGGAGTGTGTGTCCCCTGAGGCTGTGTCTGCAATGCCATCTGAGGTACTGTGCCATGTCTAGCATGAAACTGGATCCAAAACTAAAGCACCGTGACTTATTTAAGTGTAAAATATTCTTTCTACGTGTTTTAGGTCTGGGTTGAAGCAGCATCCCCAGCAGTGCGAGCCCAAGGAAGGATGGTGGCTCAGCTATAGTTTCTTCCCATGGTCCTCTTCTGGGTGAAAAACAGGAATACAGCCTGGAGTTACTGTGAAAGGATAAAGCATCCTCCTGTGCAGCCCAGGCAAGTCACAATATGCTCGTTGTGAAGCAACAAAAATATTAAGCTGGATAAGAGGCTGGATAGAACAAATAGCTCCATATAGAGACCCTTTATCCTTGTTTTCCTTGAAATGTTTGTCTAGAAACATAAAGATCGCTTGATTTATGACTTGTTCAACAAGCTCCAAATCAGATGGTGTTGCATTCAGAGCAGTGAATCTGTCAGCCTGGCACTGCTCCACTGCAGTGGAGTGCTGAAAATTCCACACGACACATCCCCAGCTGCTGCTCGCTGGGGTTATGGCAGGAGTGTGGTGCTTGTCAGCAGACAGAAGTGTGGAAGGATCTGGACCATCACAATTTTTAATCCTTCTCAGAAAAATAAAATAAGCCTTGGGAAAGCTCTCCAGTGTTACTTAAAAATAGAAGAAAGAGTGTTAGTGGTTTTATATGGATTATATAAATTACTAGTTTATTAGAAAAAGGGATCATTTTGAAAAGAAAAAAATTCCCTTGAAGGGAATGTTTAACTTCTTTGCATTACTTTATGGGTATTTTATTTTACATTTTAAAATAATTAAATCTTTTAAAGCAGAATTTTTCCCTTTCCTTTTTTGTTCCTTTTTTTTTTCTTTTTGTCAAATAACACTGTCCTTGCTTCAGAGCACCCCAGCTTCTTGTGTGCCATCCTCAGTGCTGCTCAGCCCTGAGGCACGAGCTGGAGCTCAGTGGGTTACAGTGCCTGGCTTCAGCCAGGGTCTGTGCAGGTACTCTTAATTCAAGGCAGGGCAATGCTGACTTAGCCAGAAAACCAAGCACAGGAGGTTTAATCCAAAGCCAGCTACGCTGCCCAGCTTTAGTTGTGCCAGGTACATGAGTTAGATTCCTAAGTTAGCAGTTTGTATCCCGGGTTCCAGTGGAGCATTCAGAGAGGCAGAGCACAGTTCTCAGCCTATTTACTGCCTTATTTGCTCTAAAGCACCATCAGAATTTTCACACAGGCATTATAATAACAGCAAAAGCAGCTCAGGAGTCCTTGAAAGATAAGAAGATGAAGAGAAAGAAAATGTAGAAAATTGCTTCTTGTGCTGTGATTTTTTAATGGAAAGTCGGTCTTGTAAAAAAAATGGGTTATTTTTCCTTTTGCTAATGCATCTCAAAATGTTCAGGTTCTGAAAAAATTGTGAGGCTTTGACTGGGTAGAAAACCTTCTGTTAAAACCAGGGAAAAAATCAGGTTTGCTTGTAAAAATTCTTTGGATTTCAGTACTCAAAAGCGGAGGGGAAGAACTTCGTTCAAAACTAAAACATTTCAGCTTTCTGTCACCAAAAACCAAAAAGTTGTCATTGAATTTTTTGTGGTGAAAGTAATAGTTTCTAATCTAGTTCTGAGATTTTCCAGGACATTTAGGGAATAGCAAGCTATGCTGTGGATGGGGACACAGAAGCCAGTTCTCAGCTTTGTCAGAGCTTTCTGACAATCTGGGTATGTCCACATGCCCTGATAGAGGTGACTCAGGGCTCTGCTGGAGTCAGTTTTGTCTAGTTTGATACAAAATAGTCACTTAATGCTTTTCTGCCTCAGTTTTTCTTCTGTAAAATGGGAATAATATTCTTGACGTCTTTTCTCTCCTCGGTGTGTTGGTGCTCTCTGACAGGGTCTGTGTCTCTTGGCAAATGAGGTCCTGTTTGTAGCTGCAGAGACATGGCTGTTAAAGGCTCCTGGTAGTACTGCTAAGGAAAGAATATATGTCTAAATACTCCCTTTTATTCAAATTTTTATAAGCATTTTGCTTTACTAGGAAAGATCCTCAACCATTTTAAATTTGGAAGGTGTCCACCAAAGTGAGAGCAGCTCTACCAACTTACACCAATTGAAGAGCTTGGCCCCTAAGTGTGCTTGGGGGGGGGCGGGGAAAGTAAACTTTTGGTGTAGGAATCCTTTTGTTAATACAATTAGCATATTTTATGTTTACAGCATTTTTAAAAGTTCTGTTAAAAATAAATTCTAGAAGTCCTGGATAAATAAATACTGTACAGAAGAGTCCTCTGTAGCCACAAAGGTGCCAAAAATTATCAGTAATCCTCAGTCAGATGGAATGTACAGTTGGCAAGGGGATGGCAGGAAAAAGTCCTCACCAGTTCTGCCTCATATTCCCATACAATGAGACGTGCCAAGTTTTTCTGTTAGTGTCTGTGATGCAGTTGAAGATGGGAATGTTTGTCATTACAGAGACCTTGTTTTGGTTAAATAACCAGTGAAAGGCTCAGTTCAGTTGCATATTTTTCCATCACTAGACGTCAATTTCATATGAGCTGCTTTATTTTGTTAATGAAATTTGACCTTCATTTCTTCTCCCTCTGCATTTAACTCAGTTTAGGTCAAAACATATACTATGCAAATGAAGAACCACAAGTCCAGCCCACTAGTGATGTGGTTTTAAAGTCATGAATAAAAATAAAAATTATTTACAGGCTGGTCTGGGGCAATATTCGCCTTGAAAACTGTCATCCAGGATCCTGGCAGCTGACATATGTATTTATTTAGGCTTTTACACTGCCAGGATTTATAATTGGGGGGGTGGGGGTGTTTTTTTGGAAAGTGGCTGGTGATTTTAAAGGCCTTTATTCTGAGTGACGAAATTCAGACAAATGAAACTGGCGTGTGCTCCCTGCTGTCTGAAATACGGCTTTGTTTGAGCCCTGTGTAGTAAAGCTTCAAGCTCTTGAGGAACCCCCCAATCACTTGTCAATGCTGTGTATCTTGGCCCCTGGGCACAGTGCATGTAAGTGGATAATGGGCCAAGAGCTGTTTTTATTTAAAACTGTGGAATTCCCACTTGGTTCAACAGGAATTCCACCTGTTCAGCCAAAGGCAAACTTTGGCCCAGGCACTGAAATGTAAAGATGCTGCTGCATCAGGGCACAGGCACCCCAAGCAATCACAGTCTCAACACTGTCTTGTCTCAGAAGTACTGGACCAACACCAGGCACACCACGAAGATGGAATCACAAATAGTAAGAAAATGGGAAATCTGCTCATTCTGAGGTTCTCCAGTCAGTTTGACTGGCTCCAGCCCTAATAAATACCCTCCCTAAATGTTCCACCATTAGATCTGTGATGGCATTGCTCTGTGCCAACAGAAAAGTTAGAAACACTTTGCTGCTTAGAAAAAACATCTGCTGAAAAGTTTAGTAGCTTAATTGCGAAGTGTGTAGAAATGTTTAATAGCCAGAACAGTAGAGCTGTAGGAGTGACTGTGCCTGCATAGCACTTGAATCTTTTCAATTAGCCCTGAAGGTAGACGTCTGAGAACAGAAAAATTAAGAGACTGAAAAGATTTGCCATCAATGCCGTGATTAAGCCCCATTCATACTCAATTTCTCAGTGTTTTCCAGACCCCAAAAACATAAAGGCAAAGTCTGAACTATTTAAGGACTGATGCAGCTCCAGATTAAATTAATATCTACATTATAGCAGCTACTACTGTGACTGTCAAGAATTAGTTTTACCCCAGAGAGAAGGTACAAAGGAAACAATGGAAGGTCTTCTGCATGAAACCCTGAAACCAGATCCTAATAGGCACACAGAGCTGTGCAGATGTAACACAATCTAACCTTTTCATGTTTAGACTAAAGCACTTTCATTTAACATTACACTTAACGGAACAGCTTTAAACCAGCCACAAAGAAGTGACCTGGCATGTTTTGACTATAATAAGCATTGATTCCATGCCTATAAATTTTATAGTTGAATCAATTATACTCTTTCTTTATAGGATTAAGGAAAATGTTCCATTTCAAATGGAATTTTTCTTTTTTATTCTCATGACAGAGAGGAATTGAAGAGAGAAAAAAGAAAAATGAGTGAGCAATGCTAAAATTATTAAGAAAATGCCTAGAGTATTTTCTGCTAGAATAAAAGCTGTCTAGATAGACTAGCTCAGCCTGTGGAAAGATCCACAAGCACTGAAAATATTTCTTGTTTCCCATAAACAGAGAAAATCATCAGCTGTGGTCTATCAGTTCCCAGAGCAGTTAGGAGTGACACTGAGATCCCAGTGCAGATGGGCCTGTGCTGTCAGACTCAGCACTGATGAGAAGGGACACACTTTTCCATCAGAAATGGGATCTGGGCTTTGGGGAAAGCCCAGTGAAATTTTCATCTCTGCCAGAAGCTTCCTTGGGCAACTCTTGTTTCATTGGAAATGGTCAGGCTTGGTACTGTGTTTTCATAAAGTGCCCAGTCAGATGGGACTTTGAGTCTGATGGGTACAGAACACAGCCTATTGATCACTAACTGATACAATTCAATTATCTCTATGGAATGCAGCGTTCTCAACACTTGTGGCATGTGGAGTGGTAAAGTTGCAAAGTCAAGTAGTAGGGAAAAGCTGTGAAAATCTTTGGTTGAACTTGTATGGAGGTTTTGAGGTACTTTTCAAACCCCTGATCACGTTACTGTTATAAAGCAGACATCATTCTAGACATTTGCAGAAGATTCACTAAGATACCAAAGCCTGTTGTTAGTCAGAGGTCACAGAGCAAGGCAAGGCCAGAATAGAAGCTCTTCCCATGGAGCCACATCCCAGTCCAGAGTGGAAATATCCACTTCACCATGCTGAAGAGAGATTATGAAGCAGCTTGTGACAGATATCAACAACACAAACCAGAACTCTTCAGTGTCTCCAAAACTCAGACAAACTTGTGTACTGCAAGTCTTTATTTACAAGAACTCTGAGTGAGGTGCCAATCCAGAAGTGCTAAAGACTACATCATATGTAAGGACTGAAATCATATCCTTAATTTTTTAAAAGGCAACTAGGACAAAAGCTTGGGGTACATGTTACAATGTGTGTTCCTATGTATCCACACAGAACTTTGCTGCAAGCCAGTAAAATCTAATGTGTGACCCAAAAAAAACCAGTGCAGTGAGCTGTAAATTTTCTGGGTAAATCCTGGTCTGGGGAGACACCTCAGAAAAGCTGTACCAAGAGCAGAGAAACCCTTGGCTTTGCCGTGTAGGATGCAGTGCAGTGCAATATTATCACAGTGAAAACAGGAGTGGCACAGACCCTGCTGTCAAAGGACAGCAAAGCATCCTCGCCCAGAGCACATCACTCCATGGGAGGGATCCTCTGGGGATTCCTGTGATCACCCAGGAAAAGAGAAGAGGAGTCTCTGGCTGTTCCTTTGCACTTCCTGAAGGTCAAAGCCTGGAGCAAATGGCTTTGTTTGCCATTTGCAAACACTCTGTTTAAGTGATGAAATGCAGATCAAGGTGTACTAATTTATGATGTTTGATTTTATACCTCTAAATTGCACCTTTTTTCTCATCACAATTACTCTAAGTGCCTGACAAAACAGTGCCCAAGCAAATTTCCTTAAAATGGGGATGGGAGGAGGGGGTTGGGTAGCCAGCTTCCCTTGAAGGATGCACCAGGACTTCTACATCAGAAGCAGTAAAGTACCCTTGAGGCTTCTACAAATATTGCTAATGTCTTTCCAGTCAGCTGGACTGTGGTTTAAAATAGATGAGATTTTTAATAATCTTCTGCCCTAAAAATCTGAAAAAGAAAATACTGATCTCTCTTTGATTCCTTTGTTGGAGACAGTATAGTGCAGACATTACTGTAAAATAGCAGATATTCCATTTAGTCAGTGAATTTTTGCAAATGTATAACCTTTAAGACCTGTTGATACAACCAGCATGTATTTAAAGATGCCCTTCAAAGATTTCCTATACTCAGGTAGGTAGTTCTGAGCAGGTAAGGATGGATTCTTTTTGTAAAAGGGGATTATTTCACCCATGAATAGCCTGCCCTGGTTTGCCATCATTAGTAGCCTGATATGGGGAATGATAATGTAACATTTTCCTGATTATTTGGGGGGTTATTTTTAGAATAGTAGCATTTATGTAACAGTCTTGGTAGAGATTTAGGGTACAAAAACCCCCTAACCCAGGCTACAGCTATTAACCTCATGTGTTGTGTTTATAAAAAGCCACTTTAATACAGTGCTGTATAAAGTACGTATAAAAAGAAAAATCCATTACAACCAAGGGGATTTTCAATTAAGTATTAGGCTGGTAAGAGGGTTAACAAGTTTGGTGCTTTGCTTCCTTTCCTTTCTTTTTTTTTTTTAATCAAGGCACAGGTTGTTATAAGCAGTTAATGTGCAATTTTGGTGCCACAGATTAAATTGTGCAGGCACAAGTACTGCGGGTTTTGTAAAGACATATATTCAGTACATTGATACATATAAATAAGATTATACCCTTTCCCCTGTATTTGCATTAGCCAAGATAAGTATTAGACATCATAATACAGAATGGTTATTCAGAGTTCACTAATTATTGCTTCGTATCTTTAAATGAGATTATAATATGGCCAGCTCTGGATCCTGGTACAGCCTGACTGAGTTATGCTGTGACACTTAGAGGCAGCAGAAAAACAGCCTGGAAAAAAAAAAAACTTCACAAAATATTTCATATCAAGTTGGTAAAAGTGTGTGTGTGTGTGTGTGCAGGGCAGGAAAGAAAATGGACCTTCACCTCCAGGTTACAAAGGGCTGTTGCAGAGCTGGGATTCCTGACAGTCCAGCTGGCTCTGCAGGTGCTCAGGGGAAATCTCAGCAGGCTGCACTAAACCTGTGGTGACCATCAGGGGTGGCTGCCTCCCAAAGCCTCCCACGCTGCTCCCATAACAAGGAGCTTTCAAGGACTATCCCAGAGATTTCCACTCCAGCTGAAGATGGGGCTGTGCAGTTGTTGCATTGGCTCTGGGGTCAGTAGACCTTTCCCAGTTCTGGCCTTCAGATGTTTGAAGAAGAGGATGCAGGCTGGGTGAATTTTTATTTTGTGGCACCGATATCTATGTTCCATCCTTTTTTTTTAGGAGCCTGTTAAGTCACTGCTGCTCTCCCCCTCTTCCACTTCTTACAGTTTTTAATACGGTCACATCCCTGGCTTTCAGGATGGCAACAGGGGCAGGTGGCTGAGTTTTCCTTCTGCTCTCTGTTGAGCTACAGCCTAGAGTGCTTAGCACCATGTGTAAATCACAAATAACCATACAGAATTCCCGGTAACTGCAGTAAGACAGGGAGGAAAATAATCAGGCTCTGCATGCTCCCTACTGGAAGCTGCTCTGTGGTGTTGCTTCTGGGCTCTGCTGCTGCTGAACACACTTCACCCCAGGGCTGGCCACATTTCCGTGATGAATGAAGCCACCCTGTGTCCAACATGCCTGTTTTGTTTTAATTCTGCAGAGCCTTTGGAATCTCCTAGGAAGAAAGGCACAATATACGTGTGACAACAATATAAGTTGTTTTTATTTGAATTGGGAAATAGCCTTTCTGAAAATAGTAAGTTGTAGATTAAATGCCAAACCAGGATGAGGCAATACAGCTTTGTACACAGAGAGGATTATTAGAAATATTTCTTTAGAATGATACCCAGAATGTGAATTACTCAACTTGCCAGGTTACTTATGAAACAGAAAAAGTTACAGAAGTGCTTATGTAACATTGTTTTTCCAGAAAAAATAGGTGATTTTTCTCAGCAGTTCCATCTGCTAAATGGACTAACATCTTGCAAAACCCCCTCACTGCTTTCCCCCCCAGAACTCCTGCAAGGGGACACACACAAAAGCAGATCTATGCGTTACAAAGAGCAATCTCAGATGGTTTAAGTAGGCAATCGGATACAAGAACAAGCTTGGACTATTTGATGGGTGAGAAAGGTCAGTTTGTTTTTAGCTTCTCTGCATATAAATCATCTATGAAAAAGTTTATTTTGCAAACGTCTTGAGCAGTACAAACAAGCAATACAAAGTTCAGTGATTTGGGGGTGGGCAGCAAATTGGCCAAAAAGGTCTCTTAACGTGCTTCATCCTTGTGACAGCAGCACTCCATTACACCCCTGTGACACAATCCCAAATTATTCCCTTTCTGCCAGCAGTGATTTGCAGAGGGCTGGCATCAATGCAGAGTGACTCTTGCAGGGCTCACCTCTGCTGAGTGCAACTGCTCCCTCTGCTTTTGGAATGACTGGCAGGAGTGCTTCATATTTGGGGCTGAATTCTTCTACAAATGTAATTATTGTTTAGTACAGAAGGAAAAAGGCTTAGTCACTGCAGAGTATTCCCTTCTAGGCAAATGTATGGGAGGTCTCCAGTGATCCAAAGCTGTGTTGTGCTACTGTTTTATCTGCTAATAGCATGTGCAATTTTGGGTACTGAGCTGACAGAGATCTCATCCAGAGGATGTGTAATGCACCCCTTCAAAGCAATGCTTCTTGATGCTTATTTTTTTATTGTATTTTAAAACTTGTTACAGAACAAAAACAAGAAAGAAACCATCCTCCATGGCTCCCCAGTAAAGCACCAAGTGGGTGTCCATGTCACTCCTTTATTGGAGTGACATTTTATGCCATATTTTAAAAATGCATTTACAGATTTATTTCTAATTACATTTTGTGGATTAATTTACTGCTCATGAAAGTGAATGATTAATAATAGTGGCTCAGGCCAGACATAGTGGGGTAGGCATTGTGCAAACTTCCCTGCATGGCTCTGCCAGAGCATCTGTGGACCACTTTTACCCTGGAGAGTGGGGCTGGCCAGTTGTGTGATAGTTGGGGCACGTGACGTGGCTTTTTCATCATGTGCCACCAAGGAAGAATTTTCTTCTAGAGTATCAGTGGCTGGCGTGGTCCTGCAGTTTCTGCTGCTGCCATCCATGGTGCTAGCACTGCTAACTACAGGAGAACCTGGCTGGGAGCTTTGTGCTTGGCTCCCATGGAAGCACAGAGGAAATCAAAATCCCTGGCCCTTGCAGAGGGGCTGAAACTTCAGGACCTGAATGTCAAGAACATGCTGAAGTAATTTCTTGCCTGTGGAGCTCTAAAAGCAGCAGAAGCCATAAGATGGGGGAGGTAAGAATGACAAAGGCTTGAGTTCAAGTCATTACAAACCAGAAATCAGCATATCACTAATCTGTCCATATTAAAGTATAACTGACAAAGGCAGTTAATAAATAAGATTCCTTTGTTAGTCCTTACCTGCTGTTTGTTGAGAATCCCATATTTTTTGAGTATTCAGAGCAACTCAAACAAGTACTAGGCATTTATGGCCACACGACCTGAAGTAACTATAGGAATAGCTCCATTTCCAAAAGCTTGTAGTGCCTAGTGGGTTTCCCAGAGAATCCTTCCCAGGATTGCACATTGATTTTCACGGCTGTAATACAATTCTGAGCTCACACTTTGGCGTCTCCACAAATCCTGTTGATACTGAAACATGAAGTTATACCAGCCCTGAAAGGTACAGGTCTGAGCTTTACTCAGCAGGATTTTTGAGAACATAGTCTTGAGTATAACTTGTGCTTTGACACTTGCTGTCTCACAGAAATCCCTTTTACTCCTCCGGAAAGGAATCTTATCTTTACAATGACTGTCACCACAGAGCACTTCTAGAAAGCAGAATTCCCTGTGACAGCTGTTCCAGGCTTTCTCTTCCTATTTTTAGACAGTGGGCACATCCCTCATCGGATATAATCCAAGTAGCACTGTGAGTTAAATGTAAATTTTCAGTAGCAAGAGTTTAGTCCCAATGCTTTAAACATTTATTTCAAATACACTTTAACTCTGACAGTCTTTACCATATTCTCTTTACAGTTTTATAGAATAGACCCTCTCTTCACCACATAATTTCTATTAACAGTATTCCCAGCCCACTTAATACTTAGAATAACAGAAGACATTAGAATAACAATTTTCAAGTTTTATACTTAAAAATATATCTTTCACTGCTGCGGGTATGAAGCTTGGACACTTTTTTTTAAGAGAAGAAGGCAAACAGAGGCAAATAAATATTTACAAACTGCAATAAGAGGTTATTTGTTTCCTTAAAAAAATATATATAATTCTGAGTCTGCTACATCATTTCTTCAAACACGTTGTAATGCTATAATAGATATGAATTACCATCTGGAGGCAAAAAGGGCTCTGCACAGAATGAAATGATGCTACTGTTATATGAAGAGTAATTAACTGCAGTGTGTAAATAATATGTGTGCTGCTTGACCAGAATTAGCCCAGCCTCACACAACTCATCTGATAATGCTATTTGTGGTTTTAATTTTTCTCCCAGAGAGAGTTCTGGCAGTCCAGAAGAGTCCAATGAAAAGTCTGATGTAAGAATAATGAGAGTCAGTGGAGATTTAAAGTAATACTGGTTAATACTGTGGGGTGAGACCAAGGATGGTTGCTGAGAAGATTTTAGAAAACAGCAGTTGACCCAATAATATTGGAATAATTGATAGGTGTTCCCTGGACACAGAATCAGTGCTGATATAGCTGGAGGTTGCACATGGAATCAGCTTCTGCAGGGTGATAATGGAAGCTGACATATGGACTACACCTACACTCCTAAAGCTGAGCAGAGGCTCTTGGATTGCAAGCCCCCATTGGACCCCTGGTGCACTCTGGGATCTGCTTCCTGCATTATTTTCAGCACAGATTTTAGGTCATTTCATAGGGTCATTTCCCCACTTAAATGGGGAAAATCCAGCAATGTCTTCCTGACCATAAACAGTGAATGTTAGGTCAAGTAGGTATCTACAGTAAGGAGTGGCAGAGTGGCTACCAAAACTGCATATTTTATAAATAAATAAATATTCATACATTGCACCCACATTTTCTTTCCCCTTTCAAAAATTTAGCCATATAAACCCAGGATACCAGGCAGGATTTTGATTTCTAGGACCTTATATAAATTATTTTCATATACTGCTTGAAATAGCCTATCTCATTATGATGAAACTTTATTACACATTGTCTTTAATTTATTCACACCACGTTCTGCAAGGCTGTCATTATGGAAATTGATTATGAAGAATGTTCCATTAGGAAAATAAAATGCTACTTGAATATATTATGTAAGAAGTCTGATCAAATCAAATCAAATCAAATCTTGATTGATCATAGAATGGGGTTTTTCTTGGTTAAAATCACACTGTCTCCACTGAATTGTAGGTACACTTTTTGCAGAGCTCCATAAAGAACTTTCCATCACTCCTCCTCCTGGCTTTCACTGCTGTAAATCCAATCTAAAACCTGGTAAATGAAGAAGGATCTTCACAAAAGAATTTAACACTTGTTCCTTGGGAAAGTGTAAAGAGTGACCATCAGATAGGACTTTGCAGAGAAAATATTTACCTGCACTGATGTCTCAGTAACTGTGAAGAGCATTTTCCAATGAATAGTCAATGTTTGGCTTAAACTCAAGTGGCCCAACACCTAATTCAAGCCGGCAGGTTTTGTTGACCTGCAGACCTAATTATTTACACTCTCCAGGTATTGTGACCTTTAAGAAGCACATTTTAGATTGAAGTGAATGGGTTTATGCCAATTTACACCAGCTGTAGAACCAGTTCTTAGTTTTACACCCTGTTCTTAAACATTCTGAGTCAGAACCAAAGTACAAGGGTTCATGGAATTTGAGTAATTTCTGGATGTGCTTCTGGATCCATATCCAAGATATCCTTGTTTTAGCCTTGCCTTCCATCATTATGAGCTCCAGAACATGTGTTCAGTACGATACTTCATGCATCAGAAAAGAGTCATTGCTGTTTCAGTAATTCCTGGTTATGTACAGCATTTTTTGTCAAGGCTCAGTCTGCTGCTGGTTAACACCAGGGACAATCAGGAGCAGTGTCACCCACCTGGCTACAAAAAAATGAGAATCTTTGCTGAAGACCACATGTAAGGAAGAAAGAGGAGGGAGTAAGGAATACAGCAGCACAGAGCAAGTAAACTCTAAAGCCAGAAATAGCACTTAGGTTTTCCAGTGTTCTCTTAGTGTCCACTGGACTAAACGGATGTGTAATTCAGAGGCTGAATTCAGCTGTAAACTAAATCATGGAAACACAGCAGAGGAGAGCTAGCCAGAATATCAGGAGCAAAACTTTCTTATTGGAATTGGAAAGGCTCTTTTACCAAATTCACAGTTCTGGAGTCCTTTGCATGTAGAGCACTTAACTTTGAAGTGAACTGGCTCCAGCCTCCAGATACAAACAGACAATTCCTTTTTATCCCTTGAGCAATTGTGCACCTACAGAGAAAAACTCTAGACAAATACACAGCTATTCGTGTAAAGAACTGCAGCTGTCCAACACACAGCAACTGGAGTATTGGAGAGTTGTGGTGACTGTTGGTGACTTTGAAGGTCACCAGATTCTGATCAGAAGAATTTAATCCATCTTTTTACAAGTAATTGCAGTGGGGCAGGTGAGAGCATTCCAAATCTGCTTATTTTAAAACCAAATTTTGAGAGTTGAATTCTTAACTTTGCCCAAGCATTGCTATGATAAGGATCTCTATCTATACTTAAGGTGTTTTTAGCCCATGGAAAGGGGCACAACCACAGAGTGAGTTACAGTCAGTGGAAAGATTTCAGGGGTTCCTGACTTAGAGTGTGACACTGGTGCTTTGAAAAATAGGCAATGATGAGCACTAACTGCAACTATCCTATTATGTTTTCCACAGAAAAATGCCAGCTTATCAAAACAGATTTTGAATTTTAATTCAACATTCTGATATTAAGGGAGAAATTTGGATCAAAATCAGAGAAAAATGAAGAGTGAAAGGAACTGCTACTTCCACCCATTTCAAAATAGAGAAGAAGGTGGTAACTGGGACAGTTACTTAGAACATGAGTTGACTGGCTTCTAATCCCTCTGATTCAGAAATTTAAAGCTTATACAGCAACTGTACGCTAATTATTATTGTGGAATTTTTACCTTTTTTGGCTTCTCTGATTTTTGGGCATGAGAATTCAGACAAAAGTTTTTTTGTTCTTTGGGAAAGGCTTGAGAGTAAGTGCTAAAATTTAGCAATTCCTACAAAGTACAGTTCTTATTTCCTAGCCTGGATTTATCTCGGAAGCTCTCACAAAGCTGTCAAGAAGGATTTCTGCACTCTTCCATCCCAGTTTCAGCTTTGAGTCTGTGTTGGGCCAGGCAGCTCTACTCCTATGGACTGAGATTTCTTAGCAAACACAGACGTTACACTGTACAGGAAAGACTAGACAATATATAAACGTTCTTATTCTTTCAAAGTCTTGTTTTATCTGTTGGCTTTAAACTCATAACCATGTGTATGAGGAATTGGGTGTGCCAATCCCATTAAGAATAATGGGAGCAGAGGGCTTAATTCTCCACCGACTATGCTGAAAATGTGCCCCCTAAAGAATGCTGCGTGTGTAATTGATTTGGGCTATTTGTTTGAACTTGCCAAATGGATTTCTTGAATATTTGTAGCTAGTTTTGAAAGCACTCCCATCCTCAACCAGACACACGGGTTATTAAAGGATTTGATTTGACATTTAACAATTTTGTATATTAATATTCCCCACTTTTCCCTGGATTGACATAATCCTTCTAAATCCCAGCATCAACAGTCATTACACCAAAAGAACAAGATGTTGCTGCTGTCGCTGTGTTCCAGTATTGAATTTTGCAGGAGCTTGGTTAATTTGGACAGATTTATATTCTGCCATTTCCTGAACTGTGAGCAGGACCTTGCAGGTTCAGCTCTTTGAAAACATTCACATAAACAATCTCACTTCATTACTTTGAAGGAAATAGATTCAGTGGCATCTGCTAAAGTGGTGATATTCTGTGACACAGAAAGATGTCGTTCTGCTCTCAGTCCTGGCTAAATAAGACTAAATCCTAGGTACCAAGAGACTGGTACCTGATGGAGATCTGATCTCAGATCTAGTGACAATTCCTGTCATTCTGAGCTACTCTGGATTTCAGCTGTTTTAGGAGAGAATGACAGCAGGAAGCTTATTTTCAATTGATGTAATGATTGATAGTTCTTTCTATAGCCAATGTGAACTGCAAACAAAGGATTCAATGGGGTTTTTTACCCACCTCTTCCTAGGACTATTTCTGTGATAGGCCCTCATTCTATCTGGCAACACTAAAGTGCTTTTCCTGTCATCTCATTCCATGATCTCAAGCCATAAACTGTGTTTTGCCAACCTGCCTCAGACTGGGTATTGCATCACTCAACAGATAATTCCATTGCAGTGAATTGGGCTACTCAGAAAATTTACCCTTCAGCTTCAGATCTGGGTGTGATGGGATGAAGAGTCACTCATCAAGTGACTTCCTTGTTCCAGTAGGCAGAGTGAGGAGGAATGTTGGCTCTGTTTGAAGGGTCAGGAGCCAAAACAGCAAGGTCAGCATAGCAGGAAGATGTAGTTTGCTGCTGGTGTACACCAGCAGTAACTTTCTACCCCCAAGAGAAAGTAATGAGAGTAGTGACTCAGAGGTGTGTCTGTCAGTCACAAGCAGCCTGGGGTTTATCTTCAAGACACTGTGATTAACACTCATCCCCTTGTTGGGGGCTGTGCCTAAGGGTACAATATTCCCTATGTGATGAACATGGATCTGAGCTGGGATTGGTGCTGGACTGAGTAACATCAGTGTTGATCCCAGAGTCTGGATGGTGAATGAGAATAGAACAAGTCAGCCTTTAGCAGAGGACACTTTTGAGAAATAAGGATGCATGAAATTTTTGGTGAAAGATGCTTAGTTTTTTGGTTTGTTTTTTTTTACTCTTACCAGACATGCTTCAAACCCAGGCTAAGGAGCTTGGTTATGTCAATTTAGGTGCTATTATGGCAGAAACCCCCAATGAGTGAATGAAGAGCTATGTTCAGTGCCATCCATTTATCAGCAGAGGTTTGTTCCCATGTATCAGTCTAATACTGACACTGTTGTGTTCTCCAGGCCTGACTTCATCTCTCCAGGCTGTATCTATGGCAAAAGGGAGAGAACAGCTCTCAGTCTTGAGAAAACCTGTCTGACAACCCCTTCCCCTGGTCCTGCTGCTCCATACACCACACTGAGCACCACAGGAAATCTTTCTGACCCCTTTTGCCTTTAGGTGTTAGTTCTGGATTGAGACATTGGGACCTTCTAAAGTTTATTCATCATATAAACCAGCAGTAACTAAAAATATACCTCTTCTTTTATATACCTCTTCTTTTTTTTTGTTCTAATATGTGATCTCACTCTTCATATTTCTGTTGTGATTCATGGAAAGACCTTGAGTCTATGATTCATGTATTTTAAAAATCACCAATGTTATGACCTTTATTTCCTAATGTGCTGACAGAAGTTGTGGTCTTGGTTGTATTTTGTATTTTCTCCCTGGTAAAACATCTTCAGAGAAGTTGTGGTTGATGTTGTTATGCAAAAGAGGACTCTCACAATGAGGATGATGAGGTGTAGCTTATTTGTTGGGCTCAGCAGGACTGAAGGGCTGCATTAGCAGCACAGGCGTTGGCTTTTCTAAGCCTGCTTAGGACACACAATCCAAGGCTCAGTAGCATCTCCTTAACCTTTTCTGCTTTCAAAGCAAATTAAGTAGCAGAGAGAAATGGGGTGAGAGCTTAAAATCTTCTTTAGCTGTTCAACAGCATGTTATACTTTGGTCAACAACACATTGTACTTTTAACAAAACAGATATTTATTTTTTTTAACAAAACAGACATATTTTTTTAGTAAAATGTTCTTGCTCATGTGTTGGCTGCTTGTTGTTAGTGTTGGAACCTCGTGGATCCCTAAAAGAATGAGAGTGGCAATCTGGCCCTTGACTGTGAGCCCTCTGGGCATTGCCTTGCCCATGGTGGAGGGGCTGAAATGCTGCAGTGCCTCCAGCCTTCATCTTCACAGCACAGTTACCTAATCCATTTTCTGCCCTCAGCAGCTACAGCTCAGCATAAAAATCACATTACCAACTTCAGGAGGAATCCAGAGAATGGCTCCAGTGTTGTTCTTAGGTAGGTCCCTGCCCCTGTTTCTGTCAGCTGCCACTGGCTCAGCCACTGCTGTGGAGAAAAAGGATTTCCCCTGAAAGCTGCTTCTCCCGAGGCCAAAGCATTTTTGTGACACTGCTGGACTGTGAAAGACTGATACACAGCCATCATATTTGTGCCTTACTGAGAAGACCATTTGGGGGTTCCTGTACTGTAAATGTTGAAGAGACAGAACTTCTGGGGAGGTGACGTTCCCTGATCTTGTCATATTCCACTCCACCCTCTCCAGGTTAAGATGCAGAATTGCAGTCTCGAAGGAAATTATTTCCCCTCCACAGTCTTAAACTTTTCATCTGGGCTTGCATGTTTGACTTACAAAAATCTTGAATTAGGCAGGAAAAGAAAAAAATTCCAAAGCAAGGGAGCCCATAGCTCATCTTTATTTGAGCTGAACTTATTTACTCTGATAACAGCCAGTCTTTGGCAACAGCACTAAAGACCTGTCCCAGCTCCTGGGAGAGCGGGCATTCACCCACCCAAACCCACCTCACCTCGAGCTCTGGCTGTGCAGTCCTACAGCAACACATCCAGCTTGGACTCCCCTCCTGGAGCAGGAGCTGTGCACAGGGAAGGGGTCCAGCCCTCACACCTCTGCCTCCTGGCCCCACAGGGCTGCTCCTGCTGCCCCAAAACCTGATACAATCCCACCCCAGGAAGGAGAGACACCTTGCTCACAGAGCAGGAAGAGAAGCTGCCGGGGTCAGACCCATTGTGTGAAAAGGGGTGAGTAGAGCAGCAACATTGATGTTTGTGCTTTTGATCAGTGGGGTTATTTTAAGATTTTCATGTCCCTAAAACCAGTATATATCTTCTACAATAAATGGCACAACAGCCCACAACTTAGGTCTGTCAGCTCCACTGAGCTCCATGCATGTTCCATAAATATGAATCATATAGTGAACTAAAAAAAAAGGGGAGGGTGATTTATGCTTATTTCCTCTGTACAACTACAAACATCTGTGTAAAAAACAAATATGGACACTGAAGGAAAAAAAAATCCACCCTTTTCCTTTCCCCCCTCTTATTTTGAAGCCTTACAAAGACAAGCCATGTGGTCAACATCTGGAATGTATGTGGGAATTATTCAAATGAGCCTCAGTGGTAGTTGCCTTGTGCCAGGCTCCTGAAGTGGCAAGGAGGAGTGACAGCCACCACACTGTTTACATGCCACAGTCTTGTGCACCACATCCACATTCCAGTCATCTCCTGGCTGGGTTTGCCAGTGGTGGCCAACAGGGCTGGTGGAACATGACCCCACCTCTTTCATGTCAAGTATATTTTGCATGTGTCTGGCCATGTCTGTTCCAGGATCTGTTTCACAGTGCCTTTCCTTGGGAGGGAGGGAATGGATGTCAGGATAACCTTGAGCCACCTGAGCAGGCAGAGGACAGTCAGTCACATGCTCTGTGCTGGAGCATAAAATGAATTGAATTCTCATTCATTGAATTTAGGGACCAGCACCAGGAGAGAACATGGGCCACAGCAGAGACACAGTCCAGTCGCTGCTACAGCTCCCCAGGCACTGCATGGCCACCAGGTGAGGTCTGTGGCCCTTGTGCTTGAGCTCAGTCTCTGCTTGCCCAGAGTGCACAGCCCTGGCTCCAGGTTGCCCTTTACTGTGCAGCCAAGTTTGCAACAGCCCACCATGCTCTGACTGGCTTCGCTGAACTTGAATATGTATTTGTGAACATATGGGTCTAAAATACTGCATTTAGTATCAGATAGTTTGGGGTTGATTTTTCTTTTCTCTTGACTATCAGCTAAAAGTCACTGACAATACTTAGGGAAGACTCTGCCAAAATCTTTGTCTTCTTTGCTACTCTGTGAAGAATGGCAGAAAACACCCTGGAAGTAAGCAGACTTTCTCTGCTGACCAGACAAATCTTGCTCCTTTTCTTCCCAAGTAACCAAGCATCTTCTAATTCGACGCTGGATCGTGAATGCCGTATTCACATCAGCGGCTCGGTACATCAGTCATCCCGGCACTTACGCCGGGCTGATTCTCTCCGAGTTAACTTCGGTGGGATAGGCGTGCGTAAGCAGCCAGGAGGCAGCGGGAGCGCAGCGGTTCCTTGGGTGGGATCAGCAGTGACCGAAGCACCGCGCTGTCAGCAGCGGGAATCGCGGCGAGGGAAGGAGGCGCTGAGCCCGGAGAGCCGCGGCAGCGCTCGGGACGCGCTGGCCCCGCGCGGTGCGCCGCGGCAGCGGAGCGCCCGCACAGCCCCGAGGCGCTGCCCGGCACTCCCGGGGCTGAGCCGTGCCGTGCCGTGCCGTGCCGTGCCGTGCCGTGCCGTCCGCGGCCGTGGCCGCTCCGGCGCTGCCCTCTAGCGGTGCCGGCCCGGGGTCCCCGGTGCTCCCGCCCCGGCCCCGCGGGTTCGGGGCTTCTCCCCAGGGCTGTCCCCGGGCATCGCTGCGCGTGGGCGAGCGCAGCGCCTTGGAAAGGCAATATGTCTCGCTGTTGGGAGGGCTGGCCACCAATATTTAGCCAAAGCTGTTTTTCAGTGGGAAATTGAATCAAAAGAAACAAACAGAAAACAAAACAAAAACCAAACAAAATTAAAAAAAAAAAGAGAGAGAGAAAAACCCCAGAAACATCTTTTTCACAATGGAGATCTGCTTCTGCAGAAGAAATGTGTTTCCCTTGAGAAGAATTCAGCCAAAATGTTAAACTTCTGTCTGCTCTTAGTTTCTTAGTTTCTGTTGAAATTACTCATATTTAAATCTTTTTCAAACCAAAGTTTGCATTTCTGCGGCAGAGGAGGAGTCATTTTCCATACAGGTCTATGAATTAACTCTCATAAAACCCCAGCCAGCAGCATGAGCATAGTTTTCTTTTTATGGATGAGAAGCCGAGAAGCAAAGAGGTTAAGTGATTTGGCTTCAATTCCTACAGGCACAATTAAAAGTTCCTGGCTCCCAGTTCTGTGCTCAGAATGTTAGATCGCATGACATATCTTTGAGAGGCTGTTAAATGCTTTCAGACTCCCTTGGATTTCAGCGGGAGGATCAGCCAATCGACGGAGAAGGAAAAGAGGGCTGGTGCAGCCTCGGCTCCCACAGCGCATCCTCCGGGCTGGAGCAAGGCCTGGCGACTCTCAGTCCTTTGCATCACCCACCAGACACCATGGCTTATCAGACTGAGAACTGGCACTTTCTTCTGGCCTGCCCAGGCAAATCTTGTGTCTTAAGATGGAAGAGTGGTGGCTTTTCCATGGACAGTGGTGTTTGGGCTGGGTTTAAAATCTAGTTGAGACCCAGAATTGAAAACCGGAACCATTGGATCTTCCTGAGTGGTGACAGCACAGCAATACACCATCAACCCCAAGAGGTGATGGCCCAAAATAAAAGCTTAAGTAGCTGAAAGGGGACTGAAGGGCTCATCTAAGCCTTTCCTTGGTTAGAGCCAATGAGTGGAAGTGCCTAACCTGTATTTCCAGTTTGGGTACGTTCATAATGTCTACAACTGGTTAAATCACAGTGTTCCAACTCAAGACATTCTACAACTCTGTTTTCCTCATACCTCAGCTCAAATTTTTCTGTTTTGCAACTCAGACAGCAGGTGAACATCTTGGTCTAGATACACCTGTAGATGAACCTGTGACTGGTATCTACCCATCCACTTTAGTGACGTTTAGGCAGTGTAATATATGTCCTATACATAATGTAACAACTCCTAGAAAAGCCCATGCCATTCCTTTCATTAATTGTTAAAAATTAACGTAATCAGCCAAGAAGCATAGGGTTTCTGCCTGAAACTGAAGAAACACAAGCACCTGGAGTCACAGCAGTGTGAAGTGGTGAGTTGGTGGCTGTTAGTGGAAAGTCACACATCATGTCCATCACTGAAATACTCCACAAACATTAGTCCTCATAATCCCTCTTTCAAAGGCACACAGAGACAGAGCTGGTTTAAAATAGCCTGTGCTGTGCCTTGTCCAAGAGCCTGCATTAAGCCACTGGCAGATGCAACATGAGGCCAGGCTCTTGAGCCCTGTTACTGTGCACCCAGTTCCCCCTCTGGCATGGTGACCCTGTCCTGTGCTCCTTGTCCTGGGCAGGTGCTGCCAGCTTGAGCTGGAAACCTATACTGAGAGGAATTGGGGAAAAAAAAACCTAAATTGGGAATTGGTGACCTGGATTGTTCCCATTCTCTGACAAATGATTTCTTCAATCCCTTATAAAATGACTCTTGACATCTCACAGCAACACAAATAGAAGGAAAATTATGTTCAGTGTATTTGTGGGAGAGGGCAATGAGGAGCACTTCCCCAAAATATTGCTTCAGAAGTTTTATGGGAGTTCAAGCTCTGGAGTCAGGAAAAGGCAATTCAGCTAGGCTTTCCATTTTTTTCTTTTTTTTTTTTTCTTTTTTTCTTTTTTTTAGCATGCTTTATCATAATTTATTATTGCTGAGGTCTACAAAGAAGTTGTGCGAGTGGCCAGGACTTTCTCTGGTGAAAGTTGCTAAAATTCCCTGTAATTCGAGCAGTGCCACATTGATTGGCATGGCCTCGGCATGGTCTCTCTGGAATTCAGTGGACTTCTACTAGTATCCAAAGCAATTTTGGTTGGAGATGCACTCTGATTTGTGTATGAGGTGCCTGGCAACGTGGTAATGAGCAGCTTTATAAATAACTCTGTATTATTATCTTTATGTCTTAGTACCAGTATTGTTATTTTTATGGTACTGTAATGTTTATTATGGCTATTTTATGGTGTAATTTGATTAGTGTGTTACCGTAATATCACATAGAAAAGGGGAGGGCATTCCTGTCATACTTCTGAACACTACCCTTCTGTTTCCATCTGAGGAACCCAGAGCCCTTTGGTGATCATTAATTGTCCCACACCATATAAGTGAACTCAAGCACAGAGAACTTAAATAATTCCCCCAAGCCCACACAACAAGTCCATGGCAAAGCTGAGAGTTAGACCTCAAGAATCCTGACTCCCTGATGTCTGTGTTAACCACTAGGAAACAATCCCATCACAGGAACAGCAGGTATAATAGAAATGAAGATTGCCATGTTTCAGGGGTTTTTTAGGTTAGTTGTAATTAGAACACCCAACATTTTACAAACCCTTTAGGTTTCCTGTTTAGGACTTGATCAAACCATAAACTGCTCGTTTAAATAAGCTCCAAAAACAAAACGTACTAGGAAGCTGAGGAGCAAGAAGACAACATTTAACAGCAAACTTATGTTTATTGCTCATTTGCTTTCCTTGCTGGGATGATGCCGTGTACTCAGATTAAATATGCAGAGCCAAATTTATCCCTAGGGTGTAGTTTTTTTGGACTCTGAATGACACCAGGGTGAATTTGGCACATTTACACTTAAAATTATTACGGGTTTTACGAATATTTGGAATGGTGTCAAAATGTTGTGGGTTAAATTCTGTTCTCAGTTCCACCAGTGCTAACACAGGTTAACACCGTTCTGATCTGACGCTGGATTTACAGCAATGTAATTCCACTGGCCCAGCCTTCAGCTGGTGTGAATTAGTTTATCTGCACTGGAATGCAAGCAGCTCAGCTGCTTTACACCAGCTAAGAATCTGACCCACATTTAAATAGAATTACTCCTAAAATACACAATAGCAAATGCAATGTGAATCAGGTCCCCTGTGCCCCTGATTTGCTGTGAGGAAACACAGCTGAAGCTGGTTCTGCTGCTCTGGTGTGCAACAAGCCAAGCTGGTGTCACAAACCTGAACCTGACCCCCACTCGCTCTTGTGATGCTTTGTAAGTTTTGAAATAACACTGGAGTGTTACCCATGCTGTGTGTGTGTAAATCATCTCAAACTGCTGCAAATCATTGTCCGTTCTCCTGTTTCAAAGCAGAGATTGGGAAGTGCTTGGTGATATTTGGGCTCAGTTCAGATATTCCAAAGCTTGGATGGATGGATTGTTTTGATTCTTTCTTTGAACTCCTTTCCCACCCCTGCTAAAAGAAACAGATCCACTCAGTTTAGCGACAGACAAGTTGGAGACAACGCGCCAGTGCCCTCCCAGTACCACCCCCCACATGCCAAATTTGCAGACATCTGCGAGCTGGAGCACGGCGCTGCGGCAGGAAAGAAGGGCTGGTATTCCTGGGATGTGCTGCCTTTAGCAGTCACAAATGACTGAAATTAACCTCTCTTCTATGGGCCTTAACTCGCTTTATGACTGGGGGTCTTTGGTTTTATACCACTCTACAGAGGTGCCTTTGCCATGCTAAAGATTTAACTAAATTATAATGAATGATCCTCACCAGCACTGTGCCCCTAATTAGAACAAGTCGCACAGACATATTGTCTCCTTGATTTCCTCTGTTACATTTCTCTCACTCTCTTTCTCTGCCTGAGACACATGGGTCCCATTAAACATTTAGCATTTAATGTGGTTCCCTTAAATGACTTCTCAAGTTTTCAAGTTCCATTTAGAATTGTATGTTACTCTCCTGACTGTGGTTTTGATTTTGTTATGTTTCATGCATTTAGCCAAAGCAACTGCTCTTCTCTCCCCTCTAGTGGGGAGCAGCTTGGGTCAGTGGAAGCTTGTGTTTTAGTGCATTTCACAGTCATCCATACAAATCTTTGTGTTTATATATAAAATAAGGAGATTGGGGAAAACATGATTGGTAAACACGAGTGTGGTGATTGTGTGATGCTCTTCCAGTGCAGTGCAGTTCATTTGTCAATGACAACAAAGCATCTTTTAGTTTACTGTCGTATTTCTATCAAGCTCTGCTTGTAAGTGGTTCTGTAATACACAGAGTTTCTTATTAATCTTTATATATTTCCAATCTAAATCAGAACTATTGACAAAAAGCTTTTATAACACGTGGTGAGATGTACAATGGGTATTATCCCCACTGAGTACCCCTGTTGTACTTCTGGAGTGCTGAAGGACAGAGATTTTGTTGTGGACTGCATTGTCTCTAATACACTTCCTCAGTAGCTGCTACAATGAGAATTCCAAATTGTCCTTTCCAAGAATATTGAGTCAAGTTCAAGGTCTGGACCCTATTCCTCAAGGTATTTTGTGGCCTGTGCCCAAGGTGTTTCATAAATCTTGTCTGTGCTTGACTTAAAGCTTGTCTGTACCACCGTAGTTATCCCGATTCAGATCTGTGCCTGGATAATTATTTTGGAATAAGAATTCCTTATTTCCCCCACTCTTTCCCCATTTAGCTTATGCTTCTCTGAAAATGGGACATACTTATTTGAAGGAAAAGGGCAAGATAATCCAAGATAAGCATCTCTTTCCAAACAGTGCCATTAACAGTAAAGAATACTATAATAGCATAACTTTGCAACAGATTTCTGTGCTTCTGGTTACATAAGTGGTGCTGTGTGAAGGACCCATGACTCTAAAGCTGTTGACTTTCTCAGCACTAGATTATCTTGGCTGCTGTGTTAGGATTGTGAATCCAGAAGCATATTCCTTCTCGTTAAAGGCATTGATACCCTAGTCCTGATCCCATTGTTGCAGTATTTTAATGGTGAATTGTGACAAGCTGCAACAAAAACACAAGATGTCATTTCAATGACAATGTCTTGCTGCTTAGAGACCTCAGATGCAAAATCAGCTAAGATTTAATTATGGTGATTTACCAACACTGCTTGTTCTTTAGGTAATTCTTAAAAGTTTCTGTGATGTATTGGGTTCCAGGGTTAAGCCACAAGAAGCTTGAAATTTATCTCTGGTGCTGAGGTTTAGGTTTCATTAACAGTTAAGCCCCCGTCTGGACTGCTGATAGGTTCTGCAGTGGGGACTTGGCTTGTTAGTAACATTAGCAGATTTGTGAGTCCTCCAACACGTCCATGGATAATTGTGTTTCAGCCTCGTGTTCTTTACTATAATCTGCTGTCTGATAGTGGGTGAGAGGGGAGATAAGAGGAGGAAACATGCCAGGAAGATTTCATTCAGTCTCATACATTCTACCTGCAGCTGCTGTTTCCTCTGGGGGGTGGCTGGCTTGGCACCTTCTGCTTTAAAGCAGAGAAAGCCAGGACTGATGACAGGCTCTTCAAGGCCTTTCTTACCAGCCCCTCGTGGAAACTTTGCTGCAATGAGATATCTCAGGTCTAGGGGCTGTTTCTGGAATCATTCTTCTTGCCATAATGCAAATGGGCAGCTTTTGTTTCTATCACAGCAAAGATCACTGTTTATATTAAATAGAGCTCTTTGAAATTCTTTTTGGCAGAGCAGTTTTCTATTGATAAATGCAGTTCCACTAAAATTGAAGTGTTTATCCAGGGAGAGCATCACTTTTGGACAAATTTTCCATGGGAAATTTAAAAATAAGTGTCTTGGCTTTTTTGAGAGGAATGTTGTGAAGTTGAAGTATTTTGGTTTGACTCCGTAATTTTAATTGCTGTCTAGATTTTCATTTTTATACTAAGCTTTCAAAGATAGGTATTTAATCCCATAAAGTTGCATTGGTGGATTTCATTGTTTCTACATGATTGTAATAAAAAGGTTTAGCTAATTCTGAAACTTGGAAAGTCTTAGAAGTGCTGGGTTATGGGGGAAAACTGAAATTTCAATTCAGAATGAAAACAGATTCTAAATGCTGAAATTTCCTATTAGAAGAAATGCTGGTTTCTGAATAGTTTGTGTAGTAATGCAGACATTAATTTCTCTAGCTGTTTTTTTAATTCTTCATAGCTCTGCAGCCTCTGAAAAAACTTGTATTGCATGAAAGCTGTTCCTCAGAAAACATTATGATAAATATTTGCCTTTCTAAGCTATAGAGTTGCATTTCTTCATCTTCCCAGGAAGGTAGCCCTGTTTCCTACAGGTCTTTTCTCACAATACTGATCCCTTAATTTATAGAAATACCTCATGACTGCTGCTACTGTCCTTGCAATATATCATAATCACAGCTGTGATTATAAGCACTGATATTGGGGTAGAGATCAATTTTCTTCTGTGAATTAAAAAAGGCGACATTTTAATTTACTAATTTAAAAAGGTGAGAAGCCAATCTCCAGGCTCTCAAAGACTCTCACACTGTTTTGGTTCTGACTTGCTCTATCATGGTACTCCTGTATGATCCCTAGTAAGGAATTAACAGTCCTAATTTCCCTGAGCTCTTTGTGGTGGCTTTCTAGCAGAAGCTCTGTGCCTCTCGCCAACAACAGCCAGTGCTGAAAAATCCTGACACATGTGATTTAAAGGGTTAAAAATCAAGGAGGCAAAGCACAACCAACAAAATGCCATGCCTTTGATTTAATAAAGAGATAATCCTCTTTCTATTAGCTACGATAATAATGACTCACCAGTAGTAAATGAAGGAATATACACAGAATGACATCATGTGAACAGCACAGTGTCTGTGGGACTTAAAACGAAGAGGATTATTCCAATATATCAGTTCTGAGCCTGAAACTGGCAAGGATGGATCTGGAGTAAAATTTAACATAAGAAATGTTTATTGAAGCACTAGCATGAGAAAGGAATTACATAACTGAAGTTATTAAAAACAATAAGCTCCTATTTCAAAAGCTTTAATTTCAGTAGAATAATATACACCCAGCTCGACATAAGGCTGTAATTCTATTGAGTCATTCCAATGACATCAGGAACCACAAGAGGGGATGTGCTGTGGCTCATTGATGTCTGCAAACCACACCCCATCCCCAGGATGAAATTACAACCTCCATCTTTCCATCTTATGCTGGAGACCAGAGTCTCATCTGGCTCTTCATGCAGAAGAAATTGCCCTGAAGGCCATGAAGTTGTTCTGGACTGGCACTGGTGGAAGAAAGAGGAGTTACAGCACTGGTGGCTCAGAGTTTTCAATTTCCAGGCCTCCTGCCTCTAGGCAGCCCATCGATGTGCTTTATCACACAATAGTTTCCAAGTCCTTCACACAGATCACAGATTATTCAAAACAAATTGCAAACTGGAGCAAAATAATATTTTGTTTATAAGGGCTTCATCTGATTTTTACAGACAAATATCTTGCTTAAGTTGATTTTTTTTTGGTCTGGATTGTCCTTGATCATCCCAAAGATTGTCTTGCTTGTATGGAGAGGGAGCTGGGGAGTGGCTGGAAGTAACCACTTTGTCTAACTTGGGACTAAAATGGTTGTGTAACTGTACTCTGAGCAGAGAGAGGTTCCTAAAGAGAACAATAGAGAACAAAAGCTGAGTAAAATGCAGATGAGATAGTCAAGCTATGAGCTGCATACCAGGAGCAAGCTACACACCTGGCTCCTGTGCCCCTGGTGCAGCCCTGGGGAGGTTTCTCTGCAGCTCTGGTGGCCCTGTGGGGTACAGCTATGTAGGATGCACACCTGAACCTGGGCCCACAAAATGCTTCTGAAGAATCATGTAACCCACCTATTTCTCTGTCAGAAAGTGCAGATGGTGTCACTTGTGTGTTCCTTAGATAACTGCACTAGATACCACTTAAGGTTTACTCATACTGGGCTTAGATTTAATCTTTTATTATAACAAGTAAGGAAACACCATTTAGATCTAACAGGCCAAAGCTCCTTCTTTTTATTATTCTGGTATTTGGATACTAAATGCTGAATATCTGTTTCTGATGAACTGAATTGCAGTGGTGAGCAGAAGAATAACTGGGAGGTCAATGGGATTCACAGTGGTGCCACCAAGGACGTGTCCAGTGAGCCCTGCTGTTGTCACAGCAGTGCTGGGGGAAGGACCTGCCCTGCTCCATGACACAGAGGGTGCTGGTAGGGTCTCTTTTATCAGGCATTGGAAATATTCTGGAATCTGCTTCGCACCCCAGTCCAAAGGAGCTCAGATTTGGTGACTTTTCAGGCATGTTGCAGAAGACATCCATTGTTAGATCCCCAGAGAGGGCAAGGACACGGCTCTGCTCCTCTGCCCTGGAGTGGGGTTCAAATGCTGGGGAGTTGATTTCTGGTTTTTTAGTCTGTGCTGGTATTCCTGGGCAGACAACTTCATTACCTGACAACTAAGTAGCAAATGTATATAGACCCATTAGGGAAACTATAATAGGGACTTCTGTCTATGGTTTGGGATAGGAACAATTTTTACACTTGGGACAGAAGGAATTGTTTTTAAAATCTTACATAAAATATAAGAGTCTGTATTTTCCCTTTGTTTCTCTTGTCTTCCCCACCCACCTCTTCTCATTGACTATAGAAATATTTTTTTATCATTCAAAGAGCTGATGTCTTGCTTTGGATGTTGGTCTTTGATAACAAGTTTCTAAATGCCTGCTTAAATTTACTCTGCTGCAGATTGCAGGAGAAAGGCAGTTACTAGATGAAGCCACATCAGTAAAAAGGTGGATAAATAAATGGACAGGGAAGATGATGTTTTGGAGCAGAGCTGTAAAACTTCTAAGTAGGGCCATTTTTCTAATTATAGGATGGTGAGGCTGAAGACTCCAGTGCCCAGGCAAAGGATGAAAAAAACTATCCAACTGAATAAATAAATCTCTTAAAGAAAAAGATAGTTGTCTGCCAAGAAACCTAATATGAAATGTTGAGAGTGCAGTTCTGAAAAAGATTTAATTGGAAATATACTCCTAAGAATATGTAAATAGTCTTTCCATTTCTTAACTAAAAGGAGAAACAGATGCCAGTTCTAAGATCTGAGATCAAATATGAAAAGTACTGAGGCCTCTAAATGTCACTTTAAAAGTATATAATTAGATTCTTATCTTGCTAAGAGGTTGGCCAGTAGTTTTTCAGTGAAAGGTATAAACTCTTTGGGTATATTTTACAGCAAATGGTTCAGTTGTCTGCTCTAAGTGCAGTGAAATTCAAACATCTAGATTTTAAAATGTAATTTAAAAATTTAAGTGGCCTTGTGACAAAACAGTGATGCATCAGTTTTGACTAGCCAATGTTCTGGTGCTCTTTAGTTGGGACCTGCTGACTGGGGATCCAGTGTCCTTTTAGTGTTTGGCTGCCCCAACAATAAAAATTTCAGCGATGGTTTGTGGACTTGATTGTGATGTCAGTTGAAGATAGATCAGTGAATTTGGGCAAAATAAGTAAACCCATTTTTATTCATCCAAGGGTCTGCTACTCAACAGAATGTTAGTCTTACAAACAATGGACAACAGTTCCATAGGACTGGGGGTCAGTCATTCAATTCCATCTGGTTTTCCCCTCCCTGACTTCGGTAGGGACCACCCAGGAAAACAATGAAGCATAGAGTAGGAATTAATGTAGACAGAAGGGATGGCTCAGTCACTGCCTGACATTGCAATTTTTCATTCGCATGAGGATATTATATAATTTTTTAAAAATTAATACAGTGCACTATGCCTTCCTCAGCCACCAACAGACTGAGACACAGGGGTTTGTTTTGTTTGTCTGGGGCAACCACTTTGATTGCAATTCTACTGAAAGCCAAGACATAAAATGATTGTGACATTTCTGATCCAGCAGGAATTTGTAAGTACCAGAAAATTCAAGCAACTTTCATTCCACAAGTCACAGGTTCAGGTAGGAGACTTGGTCCTGGGCTGATTTTGTTCAGTTTTGATTACTGCAATAAATCTGAAATTAAACTGAGCTTTCCAACACTGAGTTTCCAGTGATGCCAGGCTAGATTTATAGTTCTGGGAACAAACCATACAGTTTTGTAGAGATTGTGGTGTTGCCATAGAATCATAGACCTAAAGAGTCTGGTTCAGTCCCTCTGCTTGCCCTAAACAAAATGAACTCCACCTAAATTCCTTCTAATCAGATGCTTGTCTGGCCTGTTTTAGAGACCAATAATGGTGAATTTTCCTCAATGTTCATAGAAAAATACCTAGAAAATGGAAACTCCTCAGACCAGCTCCTTTGGTTCACCCAGATGTAGCTCATGTGTACACCACAGTGTCTGTGGCCCATGCACAATGAAACCAGATCTTTCTTGGATTAAATGTTTCCATTTTGCTGTTCAAAAAAACTTAAATGAAAGAGTTTATACAAAATGATGGAGGTAAAAAATGGTTTCAATAAGCTTCTTTCCCTTATCTTGGGGAAAATCTTGGTTTAAAGCTCAGAAAAGTCAGTACTTTCTAGTTTTTCCAAAGAAATGTCCTTCAGTTATGAAATTGTGACAAAATGCAGAATTCCTCAAAACTGAAGTTTTCCAAGCATTCCTAGCAGGAGGTCAGCATGGTGCTAGAAGGGAATTTTATACAGTTTCTTCTGCCCATCCCTGTTCTACTTGATGTGCTTCTCTTTCGAAGCTGCTTCAGAAGGACAAGGAAAGAAATGGTGAGCGAATGTCACTGTCAGTAAAGCTGGCAGGAAACCTTCCCATGGCCTTCCGTTCACTCTGTAGCAGACATGAACAGAAAATCTGAGGAGGATTAGGGGTGTTTCATTCTCATGGGCTCTCCTTTGTGGCCTTGTTACCCCCCAAGCCACACTGAAGCCTTGCCCTGAGCCACTCTTGCCTCCACTCACCCCCTCTGTGCTGAACTTGTGTAAATCCTCACAATCCTCACCCCAGCGTGGTGCTCCACTGCTGACTGTCCTCTTTGGAATTACCAACAAATGTTTAGCCTGGCCAGGAGAATATCTGGGAGGGGTTTTTATTTCTGTGGGGACAGTAGCGCTGGCCCTGCTTCGGCGGCGCCGGGGCCAGCACAGGCGGGTTGGCATCCCTGCAAAAGCATCACCTTTGCCTTTGCTGTCTGCCTCCACACTCAGATCTCCCACACGGTCCTGGAATGTGCCTCTTGTCTGCTACTCTGCTGGCTGGGGAGGTTTTGAAAAGGTTTAATTTAGCTCTCATTTGAGTCTCTTTGCGCTGCCAAAAACTCTGCACTTTGGTTCCAAGCAGAGTTTAGGAATCCTGATTCCCAGGAGAAAAGAAGAGGGGAGGACGGGGACAAGTTGAGCATTTTAAAGGAGCGAGAAAGAGATGATACCACATTGATTTTTTTCATTATTATTTTTTTTTTTTCTCCTCCTGTTTAAAGGGACAGGGTTTTTGTGCTCCCACCCTCACCGCTCTGTGGTGGAAGGTGCGTGCCCAGCTCCAAAGTTTGGGTAACAGCGGCACCCCGTGGCCAGGCCTCGCTGGCTTCTGTGGGTGACAATTGTGTGGCTTGTACCGTGTAGGTGACAGTGCTGTGGCCTGTCCCTCTCTGCCGTGTGGGGTGTGTCAGGCTGAGCTCTGAGGAGCCCCTGTGTGAGGCTCACAGCCGCCTCTGCCTCACGGCCTCCCCAGCGCCCCGGCTGTGGCCGGGCATGGAGGATCCCCAGGTTATTCCCAGAGCTGGCGTGTCTGTGTCACACTGCAGCCTCGCCCACAGGCTGTGACACTGCCAGAGAGAGCTGGCACAGGTGGCATCCCGAGGCTCAGGTGGGCAGCGGGGGCCTGAGGACATCAGCAGTGTGAGGGTCATTCCGCTGTGCCACAACAGCTGTGGGCACATTCAGACAGAGCAGCAGTGCAGGGCCTGGCCTACACAACTGCAGCGCAGAACCAAACTTACAGCTTCACAAAGCGGGGACACTGTCCTGCCTGTGTAAATCACCTGGTGTAAATCACCATCACTCAGCTGAAATCATACAGCGCTGCGATATCTTGTGGTGTTATTGGAAGTCTGGCAATATTTGGTGCATTGCTTAGAGCGCCAAGTCTTGTCTCACGTGGATGCGTAAAAATCTCAGTTTTCATTTCCAAAAAGTTTTGTACTTGTGGGGGAAAGCTTGATAATGTGACCCAGCACTCTGTGAGGACCTAAATATCTGGAGGCAGATGGAACAAAAAAAAAAAGATATATATATATAAAAAGGGGAAGAAATCCACATGAGTTCTCTGCTATACTTTCAAACTTTCAAAATAGCCTCATTATTCTGGAGGCCCTGGTGGCTTCTCTATTAGCTCGGTTGAAATGAAATTTAACCATCTTCAGTGTCTTAGGATTTGACCTAAATTTCCTTAATACAATAGCATGGGTATGGCAATAAATTCTTCCCATTTCCTATTCATCATCCCTTTTAGACTCTTTTCCCCCTTTTCAGAGATGTTAATGTATTTCCAACTAAAACACAGCAGCTATGATCTCACTAGCTCAGAAAGAGCCAAGGTTTGTAAGTTTGTAGCTATTGATAGTTTTTCATGCCATCCCAATAATTAGACAAACAAGGCACTTCATGTTCATATGTAAGGAACAATTACACAAAGCAGCAGTCACAGGAACCACCTTTTTGGGAAGATATTTCTTTCCTGTCTGGTTATGGCATCTGTGGCAGACACTGTAGCAGCTGTCAGAGAGAACTCTGAGGATCCTCAGAAGATCAGCAATGGGACATTTCCGATGATCTTGTTGACCTCGCATGTCAAACACAATCAGGCTGACACACCAAGCAGGGAGCTGCATGGAGCTGTCAGCTTGTTCCAAATGAACAGGGTGAGTTCTGCAGCCCGTTCAGCAGCCAGAGGGGCTCCTGAGACAGGAGTGGCTGCTAGGGAGGATGCACAGGAGGATTTCTCCTAAGAGTTCTGTATTGCTGCTCGTGAGTCTACTCAGCAGCAGGCCAAGTTATGTTGGAAAGAGCAAGAACAAAGGCATTTGTGTTCTAGAGAGAAGTGGTTTCACTGTGAAGTTATTCATGCACTGTGGCAAGGGACAGCAGTAGCCAAGGACTGTCAGCTTCTCAAGCTGACTGCACTGAAGGATGTGGAGGTGTCATTCATGTTTACCCTGGAGATGTCAAAAGATCTTGGGCAGCTGGGGACCCAAATGCCAGGCACATCTGAATGGTGGTTGAGTAGAAAATGCAAAAATCTCAACTTGCCCCAGAGAGCTGTTAATTATCATGAAGATCTCTCCCACCATGGAATGTAGATTGCAAGGATCCAATTTACAGATTAATATTGGAACTGTACTTCAAACTTTTAGACTATCTGATATAAACCATACTATGCAAAATTTAAGTTTATGCTTTCCTGAGAATTGTATCCCTGTCACTGACCATTTCCAGATGTGAGAAATGTTACTGATCTTTTGCAAGTGGTATAAACTCAGACTACTGTAGGAAGGTGAAGTGCTGCAACAATCTGGATGAAAAAGAGAGCAGAGCAAATATCTGGGGAGAAAGGGAAAATGGGTGGAATAACCAGCCAAGGAAACACCCTGTGTGTTTAAGCTAAAATGGAACTATCCTCAAAGATCTTTACTTGGTTCTGAAACGAGGATACCTCAGCCTGAATCTGTTCTATTACAACAATGTAAATAATTACTTTGGAGACTGTAGTGATATAAGGTGGACGTAATTAAAAGGAGAATTGGACCTGCTTGATGGATAATGAAGAGCCCCAAAGTTTCAAAGGAACAGGCAACAATACTTTTTATTTCCATGTCACTTTTCATTTGAAATTCTTGTGTGCTTAAAAATAGTAATTAAGATTCAGAATCACTCCTTTACAGATTACCAGAATAAGGTGTAAAGAGATTAAACAATTTTTCTAGATTGACAGAGTGAATGAAAGCAGAAGGAAAAGCAGGAAAATGTCCTGCAGGAATGCAGTGACCAAAGTGCTGCTCCACACTGAAAATCCATTACTTGTTGAAGCAGCATCCCACAGGACTGACAGACTGGTGCTATTTCTGCATCTATCTTATACATTAAATTAGTTATAGATTTCATCTTCAAGGACTTTATTAAGATTGGCAAATAGGTGATTAGAGACTTGAAATGCTTGTATTGGTGCACTCAGCTATTGCACATCCCTAGCAGCTCTCAACAGCGCCCAGTGCCTTCAGCTGGGTGACCTCAATTCATGTTTTATGAAGAGGAGAGTAGGAAAAGAACATTCTGAGAAGGGAGCCAAGCTACCACAGTTTTAGCTCCATAGCCCAGATGCTGCATAAATACCACTCACAGCTCATGCTTCACTAACTTCTTTTGTAGACAAATCCATATTTGTGTGGAATGCTTTAAATCTGTCCACATTGATCCCATGGATTCCCCACACACTGTGAAGCTGGGGGCTGCATGATCCCACCCCACCAGCAGTTCTGGGACCCACAGGATGGGAGCTGGCCAGCAGGTACATGCACATGGATGTGGAAAGGGCACAGATGTGACTTCCCTGCCTTATTCATGAGAGATCAATTTCTGCAAAGTCATTGTAAATCACCATCTTTCTGCTCTGGTTTGATATCCCACTTCATTGCTGCTGCCCTGAACATCCTGACCTGGAGTGCTGTCACACCTAATTAAAGCTACATGGGTAAAAAAAGATTGGGCTTCCAGGGTAGCTAAACATCTTAAATGCATGCTGGGGCCAGATCTTGAGCTGCTGTATTTCAGCAAGGATGTTATTCTATATCTGCTGAAGACATAGCTTCTGCTTTCTGATTAGCCAGAAAATAGCTTCCAAAAAAGCCTGGGAATATAATATGCTGGGAATTCTTCACAGACTGTTTTTCCATTAGAACTGGCTGCCAGCCTGCTTAGGAGGCTGTCTGACATCAGGTATATCTTTCCTAGGAAGTCTCTATTATCTCATACTGGTATTACTTTTGTGCCAATTAAACTATTCTGTTCTTATTTCAAAATGAAACCATTCTAATGTAAAAGCCCTAGATGGATAATATCCTTTAATTCAGCTGGCTCAAGACACTCCTTTTGTTTTAAACAAATTAACCTAAAATGGAAACAAACTTTTGACAGTCAAGAAAGCATAGTCTAAAATAGCTCACAATTTACAGAGAGCTAATCAGGCAGATGTCTGAGACAGTGGAAGTAAATAATGGTCTCATTCACACTGCTCTGCACTGAGAGCTACATGATGAAAGTCCTAGGAACCCCTTCGATCAGCTCCAGGCTGAGCTCATAATCACCAGCTATGGAACAGCAGCATTTGGCTGCAAATTAAATTTCACATCTTCCCTGCAAGAAAGCACCCTGTCCAACTGCAGCAGGGACTTCAGCAGCAAGGAGTATTTGGGGATTGTTTTCTGTCACTGACCAAAGTTGAGGGGAGAGTGATGAGGTGTTAGGCTGAGGCACCTCAAAGGAACTGATTTTTGGAAATCCTCAAACTATCAGGCTGTTCTCAGGGCTGGCTCGAGTCAGGCACCCCAGAACAGGCAAGCAAAATCACTAGCCCCTTTAAAAAACATCAGTCTTCATCTGCCTAGCAGGCAGATTGAAAAATAAGGCTAATGTGGAAATACTAACTATGAAAAGCCTTGAAAGTTCTACAAATCTGAAAAAACTACTTATTAGTGCTTGTAAAAATCTGTGTGTATAGTGCAGGATTTCTTCTTCCACCGAGCAGTAGAACATGCTGTCCTTAGCTCCCATGCCCATGAAACTGTTAATATGCTGTATTTATGAATAGCCATTAGAAAAAGCGAACTGTCTTTGCAGTTTTGGTGCTCAGCCAGCCTGCCCACTTGCCCTTATTCTCCTAGAACTGCTGCTGACTGTGCTGTGTTGAGGATGAATTAAGGCAGAGAAGGAAATATTTCTGATAATGGTGCAAACTGAAAGGGGCTTGGTTTGCTTTAGAACTCCAGTCTAGGTTGTTTGGGAACCAGCCCAAATGGGCTACAGCCACTCACACAGATCCGTTTACACACTTTGCTCTCAGTGGCACCTCCTAACAGGCCTAATTAACATCAGAGAGATAATTTATTAGATATTTGACTTCACTTTGCAGTTGCAGACCATGTAAATAAGAGTTACCCTGGAAACATGTTAAGAATGACTGTGGCATGTTAATACGACCCCACTGTACTTTCAGATGGATTCTAGGAACGTGTAAAAAGGTGTTGGAAAATCCAGTGCTGGAACTGAACACACTGTGATACATTTATTCAGGAGTTGGATTTTGTTCATTTCGGGCTCTTTTACCTCCTCCCACTCGTTCTACCTGTGACTCTCATCCTGGCATTCTGGTGAGCACTGTAAAAATTCATATGTTGGCTTTGAAAAGCAAAATGATTCTACCCATCTGTGATGATATTAACATCTACTAAAAGCTAATGAAATGGGTGGCATTATGATGTCAGGAGGAACTGAGCCAAAGGTGGTTTTCTGAACGGAGACTCTGCATGAATCTCCCCAGACTGCCCAGCAGTCAAGGAGATTATATTCTCAACTGTTAAAGCTGTTTACACATACCAACCAGCACTGACTGCCTCTTTGTGGCAAGTTGTTTACATGAATTTATTTTGGGAAAATTCCATTAGACGGGACCAAGATTTCTTCATAAATCATTGAATTTAACTTGTGTACTGATAAAATCTGGTTAGTCATTTATTCTTCTGAGCAGCGTTTAGTTATGAGTGTTCGTTATTTGTAAGGAGCAGCTTACATGGGTAATATAAAAATAATGGATTGCCTATGGCTGTTTTCACTGGTGGGTATTTTACTTTGCTGGGAAAGATGTATTAGAAAATCACCCTCCTTACCAATTCAGCTAATAAAACAAAGGACTCATTAACTGGAGCCACAGACCTAATGTATGCTCTGAATTTTGCAAATTTAGCCAGCAAAAATCACCCAGCTAGACACTGAAACTGCTTTGAAAGTGGTCCTGCAGATCTGTTTGCTGTAATTTGTGGCTGTGTCCTCTGGAGCAGTGGGGGTCTGGGGGGGATATTGCTGCTGCTGCTGCTGCAGTGCTTTGAGCCAAAGGAGTCAGTGCTGTTGGATGGGGCTGCAGCACCCTAATTTCATGCACCAGCACAGAGTTTTCACAAAGTACCATTTACCACATTGCAGGCATATACAGAGTTTGGGAGAACACAAAATTCATTCCTTGGTTTTGAACAGAAACTTACTCTTGCTCTGCAATTTCAGCTGAATCCACAAAATGTCTGAAAAAACAACTCTCTCAAAATTCTGTAATTCATAAAGCATCTTTTCTGCTGATTTAAAACTTCTTTACTAGCATTTTGCTGCTTATATAGCCATAGATCATCACTAGGCATTTTAAAAAGGCCCAAAAAGCAAAGTCAGGATCTAGACATCAGTTTTCATACAAACTTCTGGCAGGACCTGCCAGGATTCTGATTTCTTCATTTCAAGCAAAGGGACCAAGGTCAGATTCTTTGTCAGTACAACTGGAATAACTTCTTTAGAACTGTCTGCATCAGTTTACACTAACGTGGAATTTGACACATTGCCATCAAATGGAAGGTGACTTTTCATCCTCCAAATTCACACAGACATATTAATCCAACACTGAGGTTTGGCATAATCTTTAATTTTATATAGCACATTTCTTCTCCAAGTGCCTGACAAATATCACCCAAACACAGCCATGTCTGGTAGGGAAGTTAGAAGCATTCCTCACTGCTCACCAAAGAAGGCAACTTAACGCCTCCTTTTATTAAAAATAACATTAATTCACAGAACCTCAGTTTCAATTGTGTTGGAAATATTCAGTCACTCAGACTGAACGGCATGAAGTGCAGTTAATGAGGTGTTTAGCTGCTCCTTCCAGAGCAGTTCCTTCTTTACCTTTGCTTCAGGCAGTCTCTGTGTCTCTTGGATGATTCTAGATCTTTACCTTGAGTTAATAATTTGCAGGTCATCTCCAGAAGTTTGCTTATTGTAATGTCCATTTTCCACAAGGACAAATGGGTTACACCTCCTGCAAACAAGGCTGTTGCCACTAAATGATAATAAACTATTGGCAGTAATGCTCAAGGGCAAGCAATATTTTGTTATGGAAGAAATATTTCTTGTGAATATTAGATATTTTCTATCTCATCCAGTGAATGTCTTCTTCCACAAATTTGTATCTTCAACTTCACAAGTTATTGTGTCTGCTTGTATGTCTGAATCCTAAAGCAGGACCTCTGAGATCTTTCTGTGTGCAAATAACTCAGATGGAGGTTCGAGTTCTCCTGAGACACAGGAATAAACACAAAATCTTGCTTTCTAGACAAAAGGAAAAGGTTAGGACAACACAAGTGGTTTATAAGTTAGTCTCTGGACTACTTCAGTCAAATACGGGGATTTAAGACAGACTAGCAGAACTGGAGTCTGGATGTTTGTTGTCTGTGCAGGTGAGGGAAGAGTGCATGAACAACCCTTGAGTTCCCATAAGCTCCCTCCTCACACGTGAGGCTGTGGATGCTGATTTTAGGGCTGCTCTTTACCTTTGCAGAGGCAGTGGCATCAGTGGATATTAGGAAATGGAACATGAGTTCCACATGTGCAGGTCCAAGTGAAGACATTCCCCTTGCTGGACTGCAAGCTGCTGATGTTCAGAAGGACTTTCCATTGCAAACAACAGCTTTATTGGGGTCCTGAAGGACTCTCTTAGCAACCTTTCCCTAAGAAATACACAGGATCAGCATATCTCCCAGCCAGCTCAGCCCTAAACTCTGCTTGTTTGGCTCAACCAACTTTTGGAGCTCACCAGCCACACATTGGAGCATCCCAAAAACAGATGTGGCTGAGGTTGAGCTTGGGTGTGAATTGGAGTCCAAAGGAGAAAATTCTCACTTAGCACAGTGTGGGGAAGTCCTTGAACAGCAACAAGCTTCAGGCCAAGCAGTTAATTTTTTTTAAATCCCCTTATTGATTCTTCACTTTTAAAAAAAAGATTCTCTGACCCAGTCCTCCTGAAAGCACTGGAGGGATCCAGGGCAGTGTGGGCAGGATTTACATGAGTGCCTCCACAGAGCTTTGCCAATGCACTTTTGTCCTGGCCAATGCCTTCTCTTCCAAGCCTTGGCCTCTCCAAGTCAGACACTACCAAGTCAGGAGGAACTGAGACCTGTTATTAGGTGGTTTGGAGCTGTGGATCCTTGCCTGCAGAAAATGCTGTGTTTGCCTTCTCCCTGACCTGAGGCAGCTCTTCCTGCTGGGCTTCCAGAGGCAGAAAGTGGAGTGAGGCTAAGTGTGACTAATAGGGAAAGGAAATGGTGAGGAAGGGCCGTGTTCACACCCCTCACCAAAACCCACCCTGTGGCAAGGATCCTGCCTGTGACTTCCAAGGGATGTTCTGCTTTCTGCAGCATTAGGAAATTCCGTGGCTCCAGCCTGTCCTGGGGATAAGGATTCCCCTTGCTCGCTGAATGGGGGGACCTGTGTGTTTATTTCAGTTGCTGTGCTGTGCTCCACAGTGCCCAACCCATCCCAAAGAGCAAGAAGGAGCACTGTGACCTTCCCTAGGGCTGAAAGCTCAGGGAGGTCCTGGCTGTTCTTCCCGTGACGATGCAGATGTGCAGGGGCCTGCTCTCTCCAGGGGCTGGGCAGGGGCTCAGAGGCAGCAGGTCCAGTGACCCCAAATACAGAGAACTCTGGGTTCTGCCTGATTTTCTATATGACTTTGGGAAAACTCCTTGGCATGTCCACTTCTCTTCACCTTTTTTGCATTTTACACAATCCTTAGGGATATAATTGTTTGTACTAGAGAGGGGCTACAGTGTTAGGAATGCTGTTTTACACAATCCTTAGGGATTGTACAATTGTTTGTACTAGAGAGGGGCTACAGTGTTAGGAATGCTGAGGCATTAAACGTCATGCTCTTCAAGCTGGAAAATCTCACACTGAAATGAGTAAATCCAGAAACTGGGACAGTTTGATGTTTCACTCAATAGATCACCTTTAACTGATTAAAATTACAAGATTAGGGAAAACAGATTAGGGAAAACTTCAGCTTCCTATAAAACAACCAGAGTAAAGATAAGTAACTAGAGAAAGAATATCTAAAAAAAAAAAAAAAACCAAAACAAAACAAAAAAAAAATCACACCAAATGCCTGGCTTCACAGAAAACAGTTTCCCCCATGGCTAAAGGCACAAGCTATAAAATAGATTTTTTTTTCCCCCTTCACAAATCATTTAAACATAAGTAAGAAATCAGTAGCTCCCTCTTCAGAGGCACCCTGAGGAATAAAAGTGCAGTGAATCATGGGTATTTTATTACTAGTCTGTGTGTCTATCTGATGGCAAGCATCAATGGCTTCCCTTACACAGGGTGCCCAGGGGGATAGAAGAATGCAGGGAATAGCTTACTAGTTTCTGTGTCTGTCTGGTGGCAGAAATCCATGTTTTCTTATAGAAGACACTGTGGTAATGCATGGGCAGCCTTTCAGTGTGTGTGTGTGTGTGTGTGTGCCTGGCTTTCTGGTGGCCAGGCACAAAGTGGGATTGAAATGTTGCCACTCAGTCATGGCTGCTGTGCCAGCAAGGCACGATTTTGGGCTCAGCCCCTCACAGCAGAGGCAGAAATGTTTGCCAGGCAGGTCTGTAAGGGGAGCCAAGGACAAGCAGTAGGAGAATGCTGGGGGGAATATCCAGAGTTTAATAATAGAAACAGATACAGGAGTTTGTTCTGAGGTGTGGCATGGAAGTACAGGTAGAAAGGATCTTCTCAGCACTGGTGGATGCTCTGGGTTTGAGTGGCAGTGCAGTAAAGCACCAAACACTTTGGTATGTGCTAGTGCAGCTCACTGGTTTCTAAGCTGCTTCTGGGTGAATGTTGACAGCATTGCAAACCAGCAGGTCCCAGTATTTGAGTCCCCATGTAGCCTGAACTCACAGACAAGAACAGGGGGTCAGAGAGGGCCAGAGCCAGCCAATCCCAAAGGAAGAAATTTTTTATCCATAATGCTGAGTGATCTGTTAAAGGGCTTATCTCTGAAAATGGGTTCATTTTACCTGAACACCCTTTCAAGAGGGGCTGTCTGGCAGGCCATGAGCATCATCCAGGGATCGCTCCATAAATTCTATATTAGCTTTAATACTTTGTACAGAAAGTTAACCATGTTATATCTACACTGAGATGTAAATATACACACCTGAGTATCTACACAGTGAAGAGTAAAGATATACAGGGTAATTTTAAATAGCTGGGGGGGACAGAGATCAGTCCAGCTACACTCAGCATGGGATCGTTTGCCCTACTAGCACTACTTTGCCTTTTTCCTGCTGGACTCCTGCTGCTCTGTGAGCTCAGTGATTTCCAAAGAGGGCTCCTGTCTCTGCTTTACATCTCAGTGCAACACCCAGACATGCACCAAGTCTTGATTTAAAGGCTGTAAGCAACAGGAATCTTGTTCAGTCCTAGATAAGATACCACAGTGATGAACTGCCCTCATTGTTAAATTTGTGCCTGTTATGTCTTGGTATAGACACAGTCCCTAATGTTGACATTCTGATCTTAAAGGGAAGGGATTTCTAAAGACCGTCGCTGGGGCTCTTAAACCTCTTGCCTGTTCTGCCAAAGACTGATGATTTTTTCTATAATAGCAGCACTCCACAGTCTAGGCAAGAATAGGTTTTTTTCTCCTTTGGTGCATGCTTCTATTCATCATTTCCTTATAATTAAAAAAAACAAGCCATATACAATTTTGTTTCTCTAGCAATTTATTTTATTTTCATGGTGTCTGGAGACATGATGTACTCTCATCCTCTCAAAGTGGTTATTAGCATCTGGCCTGGCTGTTTCTTATGGAAAATTATAAAAATGTTTGGTGAGCAAAAGAGAGATGCTAAGTGCTTTGGTGGTCTGATCAGGGAGGGTATTTAGGAAAACTGCATATTTGGTTTTGAATGAAATGACTGAGCTGTAGCCTTTTCTGGTGGCAGAGACACACAAACTGCAGCAGAGGTTTGTATTTTTCTTTTCAATCATTCTTTTCACTTATAACGTCTGAATGCTTTGCATGAAAGTCCTCACTGGAATGTTTTCAGTTTTAAACAACTTGTGGTGTTTTGGTGAAGGGTAAATAAGCATCCTGACAAGGCAACCATTGGAGCAGCCAAGGGCAGCTGAAATTTCATAAGAGTTGGAGGGTGAATAATTTCCAGTATCACAGAAGATCAGGAGACATGGATAGTGGGTCTGAGTCAAAGGACTGGAAATCAGCCTCAGCAGGCTCTGGATCAGGCAAGTAAGAGAAGAACTGGCCAGCTGGGAGAGGACAGCTTTCCACAAGACATTGTAATGCTTCACATGTAATTTCTTGGGCAAAAAACAGCTGTAATCAAAGCCTATTAGTACCAGAAATGTTCTTTTTTTCCCAGTGTAATAATAAACACTGAGCTTATAGTGAATTAGAGGTACCACTTTAGTGAAAACATGCTTCATTCATTCACTTTTAACAAGAAAACCACATTTTTCTCCTTTTTTTTCAGTGGTTTTTGTTTATGCAATTTTTGAAAGAAAAACAGCTCAGAATTTTCATTAATGCATTGGAATTAGTAAATGTGAAAAAACAAACCCAAGTTACCACTGAAATGATACTAATGTAAGACAACTGAAGCCTGAAGTATTATTAATTTAACACTTGCAAAAAACCCTGGAATTTTAACAGATTATTAGAAAAACAAAATCATTTCATTGAACCTACAGATAAACTATACAAATTCTAAAAAAATATTTAAGAAAATGGCAAAAAATAATGCTCCCTATAAACACTGTGGGACGTGATTATTTTCATGGTTGTGTATGGAGAGGGGTTTTATAAATAACCATAAATCACTTGTGGACCAGACATGGAATTACTACCACCAGCACTGGAATTGGTGTTGTTATTGCAGTGGCCTAAAATAACATGATGCAGCTCTTGGACACCCTGTAAGAGCCATTGGATCTCCACATACCCTGATTTATTCTGCTTCTATAATTTCTGCAATGATGTTGGCTGAAGAGCTCAGTTCTTCCCTTGGGCCTTGAACTGCAGGCTTTCAGCTGATTCAGGGTAGCACAATTTGGTGACTCTTTCCATAGCTCTGTGCAGGGAATTGCTAAGGGAAGATGAAATTCCATGTTGGAGGCTCAGACCTCCCTGTATCTTCCAGCTGTAACCCAGAGAGAAGATACCTTAGAGAGAGTACAAAACTTGCAGCACGCAGTCAATATTTTGTGCATATTATGTATCAGACAATATTCTGTCCATATTCTGTATTTGTCCATATTCTGTATCAGTCAATGTTCCACATCAACCCCTTTCCACTGCAGTCCCCATTTTCTATCTGTAACTAATGTATATGCATACACATGCATGTTTTGATTTGCCACTTCATTTAACTCCTCTGTGCTAAGAGAAACACTAATATTTATTTCAGAGCACTGTAAAGCTTTTTTTTCCTACAGTGTCTGCTCTCTGATTCCAGGAGAACACTGTCATGTGAAAGAACCTATTCAAAATCCATTGCATTCCCGTCCTTTTAATTTATGCAGTCAGATTTATACTCTGACTTCACATATCAGTTCTTGTCTGCTGTTGAGTTCATTTGCTTTCACAGCAGACAGAGCTGCTAAAGTAGCTGCACACATACCAGCCTTCTCACACTGGAATGATATTGTCCCTAGGTGGGTTTCCCTATAATTGCCACAGATCGTCCCAGAAATTCTGGCAGAGCACATCACAAGTTCAGCAAATGTGAGAGGATTGGATGATAAAAGCCTGTTTGTGCTGCTCTTAACTCAGTAGGAGCAAAAGCTGATTCTTCACGTGCCCAAAATGAAATTAAGGGGGCTACTCAAAGAGGTCGTGGTTGCACGGTCACTTTAATCTGGCATAAATCTGGCTGCTGCTGAAAGGGGCTGTTCCACCCCTCTCCCCCTTCCTCTGCACCCAGTCACTTCTTTCACCCACTCCTGTCTGGCACCAGAGTCTGCCTGGCTGTGCAATGTGTTGGACCACTGGATCCAGCTGAGTATCAACTCAATTGCTTGAATACTTTTTTTTAAGGTCAGTTTCTTGGGGTAGTAGAGGCACATGAATGCTGCTGTGCATTCACGAAGCAACAGCTTCTCCAGTTGATGCCTCAGGTTTAGCTTTTATATTTTTCAGATTCTGCGCTGCCTTAATGTGTGGGTCTGGGCTTGCTTCATACGGTGAACTCTCTGCACAGAGCAGGGAGATAAAACAATTCCTTCTCTAGCTGGGCACCAAGGACAAATGATCCAAATCTCAGGCCTAAGACCATAAACAACGTGGGCTGAAGAGTGAAAAACAAGAAGGATGGGACTGCATGGGCTAAAGCTGCACCTGGACAATTAGCTCCAATATGCAAATGGACCAGAACTTATAAAAGTGTGAGACCGCATGGCAGGTTGTCCATTTTTGTGACCATTTTGGATTGTACTGCCCAGGGTGGATCTATTGAGGGCTCTTAATAAATCCCTCCTTTATTCTTTAGCTCCATCACGTCTCTGTTCTAAGTCAGCCTTCACATGGCATCACAGCAGCAGCCCAAAAGGCCATTGAATGATGGCCTGATTAGACCAGCAGCATCCAGCCCACAAAAATGAAACTACCCAGGCAAGGCTGTGAACTTCCCACACCTCTTGGCAACTCCTCATCTCTTTTCTCATAAGCACCTTCCCATTTCTCAGTAGCCACTGGGCACTGAGGTTTGCAAGCACTTCTTGTCCTTGGAATCTCTTTAGCAGTAAACACAGTTATGTGTTGCCTTCTTTCTTCCATTTGTAATGTCTACTATCCCCCACCAGCACTACTCCCAGCATGTCAAATGAATTCAAATTTCTTCTTGTTCTCTTTTTTATTTTCCTTTTACCACAATGTGCATGCCATCCTAAACTTTTCCAGAGACCAGTCAACCAAAGAAAAACAAGGTATTTTTCCAAATTATCCAGACAATGAGCATTTCATTTCTGAGACACATCCCAAAGCTCATTTCCCAGTTCAGTGAAATACTGTCCTAGCTCTGTTGGGCTCAGGGGCAGCACACAGTTGAGTTGTCCCAAGAGCAAAGCAGTGCTTTGGTTGTGGCTCCTGGGTTTCCTCCTTTCCAAAAGCAGCAATCCGTGCTGGCACTGTGCTCGGCTGCAGCCTCGTTCCCCTCCCAGCTGCCTTGCTGTGCGAGGGGAGCCAAACCAAAATTCCTGAGCTCCCCTCCCCAGCCCACCCCGGCCCCACCCGGCTGTGTGGGAACAGGCCACTGCTGGGACCTGCCACACCAGCAGCCAAGGTGGGAGAAGGAAGGGGAAATTCCCACTGCCAGACTCTGCCACAGGAGAGAAATTCCTGCATCCACTGCTGGGGCTGGGCAGGTTCAAAGCCACAGCAATGGAACCCTTGTAGCATCTGTGGCTTTTTCTTTACCGTGATGGGAAAAGTCCTGTGTGTGGCACACTTGCACAAGACTTGACACCAGAATGTGCTGGAAAAGGGAAGCATAAAACCTAGTAACAGAACAAGAAAAAATCTAGGATCATCCTGGAAAGAGAGAAATCTTCCAGGTCAGTGTTTTGCATTTCTCCATCCTCATTTCAGTTTTATCACAAAGCTGGTGGTGATTAGTGCTGGTTGCACCTTCTGAATCAAGTTGTCTGGTGCAAAAACACCCTAAACTCCACAAGCTTCATCCTGTGCCACTGCTGGGGACAGTCTGGGACTTGTATCCCACAAAATCTGCCCATTCCAAAGAGTAGCAGGATTTGGGTGTGAATTGTTACATTGGTGTGTCACAGTTTCTCCCCTGCCACAGTGCAGGGTGCTTTGCAGTGATTTCCATGGAGTCAGTGATCTGTCCAGCTTACAACAAATGAGGGTCTGCCCATTAAAATCCCTTGCTGGAGGAAAAAAACCTGCTGAAACAAGGTTTTATTTTTAGGTGGAACCTCCAAAGTCTGCTTGCTTGAGGAGTTCTGCTACTGGTTTGAAATACTTGCACTGTGAGGATAAGACTGAAAATTACAGTAAGGCTTAAAGCTTTATGTAACTATCCTCTGAGATGAATTATACACAATTTAACAAGAGGTTCTATGAAACAAACTGGAGTTTTCTGCAGAGAATTGTATTTGTGGTTTTTGTAAAAACACAAGGGAAACGTTCTTAGCTTCTTTTTTATTTTACAAATTTTTAGAAGAAATGTGCTCTTTCTTGCCTTTCTTTTTTTCTCTTTTTGTCTTTTTTTTTTTTTTTTTTTTTTTTTTGGTAGCTTGCTTGAAATTATTTCTTATTTTTTGAATTGCTCTGGTCTGCTGTTTTTCCTCCCTGCTCTTGGAGCTAATTTCTCTTCCTTTGTCTCAAAAACTGATTGCATTTGTATCATGTCCAGACAGGTCACAGGAGGTACACTGAATGCACACTGGATATGTTGCACATCTGGTTTATATCCTCCTCCCCTGAGCCACTTCCCATCCCACAATGCAGTAATTCTGTATCATTGCCATCTATCAAAGCACCAAGGACACACAGACAGTGGAGCTAAGAGGACACAGTACATGAAACACAACTAAAATATCAATTAGTTTAAAATAGCCACTTCTCTTTTAAGCACAGTTCCCAGTTTGTGCAGTAGAGCAGTACCAAACTGAAGAACTTCAACACAATGTAGTTTTCCACAAGGCAAAACTGGCTAACAAACTCAGTGTTCTAGGTTTGCTTTGCAACAGCCTTCTGGCATTTGTATGTCACCCTGAGAGACTCATTTTAGGGACAGGAAAAAAAAAGTTTCTATTGAGACAGAATTTTCCTTGATCTCTCATTTTTCATGATATGGACTAAAGCAGGGGTTGCTACATTACCTGTTATTTGTAGGTCATTCCTCAGGGACCCTTGAACCTGGGACTTCAGGGGAGGGGCCACATGTCCTGTGGGTGACAGAGGCAGTGGAGGTGCCTTCAGCACCCACTGCCCCTTCTCTGTCAGTTCATCTGCTCTCCTCCTGGGAGATGGGAGAGTCCTTCTCAGTCAGCACAGAGGAATAGCTCTGGATGAGAGTGAAAGGACTGAGCCAACAATCATCCCTGAGGCACCACCACTACAGGGCAGGAGATGCTCAGAGCAAGGGAGAAAGAAGCACTTCATGCTGCCTTGGGCTCCTCTGGCTCTGGCAGAGACTCCCTGCAGAAGTGTTTGTCCCATAGGCAGGTTTGGTTTGGCTGGCAGCAGCAGCAGCTTTCTAGGGGTTCATCTGCAAGTTTGAACAGATCTACTCAGACCTGCTCAGTGTTTCAGGCTTCTGCAGCAGCACCAGCCAGGCAGGGCTGCAGCCATGGCAGGATGGGATGAGCTGACACATTTCTGGGGCAGGCAGGCAGTGCTGGGGGACTGAGGGACTGGCTGACAGCCTGAGGGATGGGCTGCCTGGCTGACAGCCCAGCAAAGCCTCCTGGGCAGCTCCAGAGCAAGCAGCCTCCTGAGGGACTGGAGAGTGCAGCCCCTTGTGGGTCTGCAACCTCACAAGGCAATCTGGCAGCCCAAAGATCAGCTCTCATAACTGAAATTTCTGCTTCTATAAACTCTTGGGTTTAGGAAAAAAAAAAAAAGAAAAAAAAAAGGCCCTCTGAGTGTCAGACCTGGACCCTGGAAAGGGATGACAGGAATGGGAGCTCGTCTAGATGCTGCAGGGATGGTACATGCTGGGAAGGGCAGCACCAATTGCCCATTGTGTCCATCCTCCATCCCCCAAACCTACGTGCACACCTGCACCTCACACACCCAGTTCTGCTCTGATCTGCCCCTGGATTGAATTAAGCTGAAGGATCAAAGAGCAAAGCTGGGACAGTTTCCACACAGAAGGTAGACTGGGGCTCCCTGCTCTGGGAGACCAGTCCTGTGTTTGTCCCTGCTGGCCTCACCTGATTCAATCAAAACACAGCCCAAGGTCTGCTGTCCCAGCCCCAGAGCCTCCCATCACACCCCCCATCAGCTTTATTCCCACTCAGACTTCTTCCAACTTTGCCCAATATGCTCTAAAATGCCAGGAATTTCAATTTATTTTTTCCCCCCCTCTGGAATTGGCATTAAAGCTGGAAGGAAAGACATTTCTGTCTGGTCAGAGAGAGGGAATATCTGTTCCAAATGCTTTTAAAATAGGCACATCAAACTTTATGATACTGCCTCTAAAACAGTGGATTCTATTTTCCTTATATAAAATTTGGAGCAATTTTCCATGCCCACATCTATGTAGTCTGTTTTATTCCTGGGTTTGGGGAGGCTGGGTCTCCATTAACCAAGCCATGCACAGTTTCTTAAGGCAATCTTGTATTTTTGCAACCATTAAATCTTCAGACTTAGAGTGAGCTTCTATTGAAAGTGTGGCTCTTAGTAAATAATACACAGTTACAGAGTTAAATGCAAATTCTTAAGCAGAATTAAGCTACTTTATTTAAAGATTTCCTCTGAGCATGCAGTCCATTATTCCACCTCAAAATTTTTAGGACAGTCAAGGTAATGTATTTATTGTTCCTAAGTGCCCCACCCTAATACCAATCAATTTGGGCAGTGGCTGCATTGTCCATGTGATGGAGACCAGGAGGTGAGGTCTGTAGGCAGTAAACTCTGCTGAGACAGATGAAGTGAACAATGTCTGAGTGATAACATTATGCTAAATGCTGATCTCCCTGATTTTCTGTAACCACTACAGCTCCTTTCAACATCAATCAGCTCTGTCACCACGGGGTGGACACAGCCATTGCAGCCCAACTTTAGTGAGTTTGTCTACATAATATCCACAACACTGTGTGGGGAGGTGTTTGCACTCTGTGTGCCATGGGAGTTGAGTTTTGACAGGGAACACTGGGCACGTCTGTAACTGAATTCCAAAATTCAAAGGAAGCTACCAAAAAGTGCTAGGCTAATAAAAACTTGGTATCTTTTGTAGTCCTTCTTCACTGATAATGCCTGTATCCATCTCCTGCAGGATAGAGACAGCAGACAGGCACAGCTGAAAACAAATGAGACACATGTGTGGAAATAAATTGGGACAATAGTTAAGGAAAAACTGACCTGTCATTTCATATATTTTCTTGTCTTGTTTAATTTAAGGAGTTATGTTCTAAAAAAGCACGTTTTGGTGTTTCTGTTGTCCCTGAGCTTCTCTCTGTGTGCTGGTGATTTACTGTGTGCAGCCCAGAGCTGGAATCCACTTTTCCCTCTGCCCAGGCAAATCCTTCTGGGCACATGTGTGTCCATCAGACCTGCTGGTGTGGGAGTGTGGCTTGTGATTCAGCAGCAAAGATGTTGATGCACATGGAGCAGAATTTAAAGTTTGGGAATAAATTAGCTAGGTGGCTTGAACATTTATCCTCCCTGGTAATCAGGAAATAGATGGGCAAGTGGATTGATGGAAGTAGCATCCTCCTAGCCCCTGGCAGCCATGAATTTCAGACTGTGCAGGATGATTCCTTTCCTAAGCAGAGCTGAAGATGTTTCAGCAGTCTCAGGGTGTAAATAATGCTGCAGGCCTCAGTTAGCCCAGTCAATTCATCATCCATGCTCCTGGGGATGGATCCCAGCCAGAGTTACAGCAATGCCCTCTGTTCAGGGCACTCTGAAATCCACTGTCAGACCGGTTGGTTTGAGGGAAATTCCTGTTTGTTTCCTGGGTGGATGAGCTGCCACGAGCTCCTTTGGGGTGAGTCAGCCCTAGGTGCTGCTGGAATGATGAATTCAGGGGCTGGTCAGGGGCAGAGCTAAGTGAGACAGCCACAATATTCACCCACAGACACAGCAGCAGCAGTGGGCAAGAAAGCTTTAACCTCCCTGGGCAGCTTGGGCACAGCTGCTGAGGGGGCTGTGCAGCTGACAAAAGCAGCCTAAAGTGCACAGAATTATCCTCAGTTCACCAAAGCTGGTGTGGAGAAGACCTGAGCAGGTCCAATTTCCAGTGAAAGCCTGAGGTGAGAAAAGGAAGATTTGTGACTCCAGAGGTCATGGTCTCTCACATCCACGAGCAATTCTTTCCTGAGTCTGGGCTGGAAAGCTGGAGCTGGTGCAATCACACAGATGAGTTCTGTAAGCACACACCAATAAATAAATAAATTGGCTTCTTATCAGCTGGAGGGGTTTTGGTCTTTGACTCATTTTTTGTGATTGTTCACTTGGCTGAAATTCATTGTATTGAAGTGTCTCTTAATAAAAGCTTTTAGCCCCAAAGTCATATTAATATTTAAACTGTTGTTCTCGAGCAGTGCAACAGCTGTGTGATGTGAAATAAAGACATTTTTCTGTCTTTCCCTGAGCAGCTCTAAAGTATCAAATGGTAAATGAAGAGGAAGGGGATATTTCTTTTTCTGCTATGACTCTTATATAAAATACTAAATACTAACAACTCACCCCCAACCCTCCTCTGGTGCTATAGATTTGATCTAAGCAAAACTTTGTGTATCACTGAAATGCACTCAAATATTAAGGACGTAAAAATAAATTACTCTGGGCAGAAAATGTTTCTGAAAACCTTAATTTCTGCAGTTGGAATGCTGAAGTGCAGTTCAGATCCATCCACTGTTGAAACCCAAGCTACATTTCTATAATTTAGAGCACTTTAAAATATTCATAAATATATATGCATGTAAAAATAAATAGAGACACAGATCCACTTCATTTATTTGTTTTCCTTGTGCGAATAAATGAGCCTAAAATCATGGTTTTCACAAGTGGGAACTGAATAAATGTATTTGCATAGTTGGCAGAGCTGAATGAAGGCACAGCTATGGCTCTACCATGAGGCTCCTGCTCAGACTTGAACTTGGCCCCCCTGAGAATGCCCAATAAATGTCAGAATTGGGAAGAATAAGATGTCACACACCTTGGAACTGCTCCCTCCCTAAAGGCACAGAGTCTGCTGTACACAATTTGTATTTCTAGCTTTTCTTCGTACCCAGTGGAGTAGAACCACATTTTCTAAGTGAAAAATGAAATTCTGGTTCATTCATGGGACTCTGGGAGGTGACCAGTAGCAATTCAGCCTTGATCCATCCCTGCTTCCAGGAAGAATTTGCTCTGTGAACATAAAATTTGGAAAAGACGCATTTTATCTCTTTTAAGTCATTGTAGTTGCATTTTTAGCAAGGTGAGGAACCAACCCAGCCCGCTCTGAGTAGGACTCTGACAGGTTGGGATGGTCCATGAGTGGTAACTACATCTGCAGCCTCAGAGTAGATGTTCAGCAGCAGGCAACTAAGAAATGAAGGAGTAAATTTTACACAGGTTGGCCTCAGATGCATTGTCATTTCCCAGTAAATTAAAGTCTTCCACTGGACCTTTGAATTTATTGTCCCAGTATTATTCTATGCTTGCAGAAACAGCCTGACCCTGTTTTGCTGGAGTCTTCCATTCCCTACAGGGGAGAGCCCAGTGCTGCTCCTGTGTGGACCATGGCACCAATAAATTGAGCACAAACCCCTTTTGTGGCTTTTCCTGGGGCTGCCACTCAGTGTTGCTCTTCCTTTTTTACTGTTTTTTGGGTTTGTTTTTTTTTTCCAGAATCTTAATCAAAGTATTTGCCAGGGAAGAGGAAAAAAAAAGAAAAAAAAATGCTCTGCTAATTAGTTATGTGCTTATAAACCTTATTTTGGTAATAGAAGCACAGGAGTTTATTACTGATGCTGGAACTAATCCTATACAGGGCATGGGAAGTAGAAGTATATCCTGCAGTGATGGAATGTTGAGCTCTGTTGATATCTGGACAGAAGTGCTGTGAATCAGATATTCCAGTCCATTTTGAGGACTGGTCTCAGTTTTATGGACACTACAGGCACATACTCAGAGTCACACCAAAGGTTCTTAGCAAATCTCTAAGCCAGGTACATTCTGAACATCTGGACACCAGCATTTTGCTGAATTCATTTCTTGAAATCATTTAGTAGTGCTGTTTATTCTGATAAACACAAAATACAAAATGAAGCAATGCTCTGCCTCCCTTTGGTCTAAGATCTCCTGTATTCATGGTTGGCTCACTCAATTTAATAAATGTATGTGCATGATGTTTGTGTTATATAGAAAGATGCCCAAATGGATCTTTAGATCCAAATCTCCCCAAATGTGGAAACAAGAAATGCACTTCAACTGATCATCTCCTACTGAAAAAAACCCACCAAAATATGAAGATGAGCTTGAGATTTGGAATAACATTAGTGCTCCAAACTTCTGGTTTCATGTTGAGCTGACACTGGCCCTGCTGCTTTGATAGAATAAGGAGAATTTTATTAACTCAGGGTTCATTGAACATTTTCTGCTTTTTAATGTTTCTCATTTTAGTGCACATCTCTACCCCCAGACCTGAAAAGGGATTAAAATGCCAGCTAGGAGACAGATCACTCAGCATTTCTAATCACACATCAGAAATCTCAAGGTACATCGTTCTCACAAGATTTTCTACTCTTTGTAGACCATAAAAGGCTCAGATAACCTTCTAAAATCCACTCTGATCTCTTTAGTCATTAAAAAATAAGTTCTCACTGAGAATCTAAAGTAGGCTCCTACTGCAGTGATCACATTCAATCAATCCAATTTCACTCCACTGCTTCAGAAATTATTTATGCATTCATTCACTGGGAGTAACAGAAGTCTTCATTCAAAACAATATTCTGACAATTGAAACAGGGCTGGAACTATTGAAAAAGGGGTGGAAAAAATCCCTGGAGTACTGCAGGGAAATATTTTCATACACATTATATCATAATTTCAGATGGTTGTAGGCATTTTCTTTGTAATTCTTTTTCATATTCATGTTTCAGTAATGTTCCAGAGCAGCTGTCCTGTCATTGTGAGTGGAAGAATGTGCTCACCTGCTCAGCCTCCCTGAGAAGCAGACAAATACTGAATCATCTAAACTGAAAATTGGTAAGTTTAGTTTTGCATTTTCCACTACCTTCATCACTGTGAAAGTGAATTTCAATTAAAGCAAGTGACTGACTTGCTTTCAGGGAGCTTTCTGGAAATTCCAGGCTTGGTAAATAAGAACTTCTGGTGCATGTTTTCCTGCAAGGTAAGTCTGGTAGAAAGAGCCAATTAACTGAACTGCCAAAGTGCTTAGTGGCATTAGTGTAACTATTCATGTCCTATTTATCTGTCTGTGATAAAATCTTCTGGCCTTGCTGAAGAAGTTAATGCTTTCAAAAATCCCAGCCTTTGCCTTTTTTCAATGGATTCTTGTGCATTTAAAATTAGAGCAGATGTTATGTATCTGCTCTTTATAGAGAGATACTACATTTCTGGCCCTGGGCACAGTCTGCCTTTTCAGTACACTTTGTACAGCACTAACACATAGCTCCCTATGCTGCTAAAGATAATAAATGTAGGAAGATAATGTCATGCCTTGAAGAGTGATGCTTTTACCAATTGATCAGTCTGCAGCTTAATTTGGGGAAACTGAACATGAACCAAATTATCTACTTTGAGGGGGAACAGCTTCTGTAAACACACAAAATCTTGTATTAGCATCTGTGTGTGGATAGCAGGCAGTAAAATGCCACAAGCCACTACAATGTGCTTGTAGGAACTTTCAACCATTTCTTGCTGTGACATAATGAAGCACAACCAGACCTACACCCACACCCAGAGCAGTCTGCAACCCAGAGGGGAAAAACCAGCCATTTGCTGAAGGTCTTTATTTAATGGGATAGAGATGACTTTTGATTTTGATCATTTGAGCTGAACATTTTAAGAAAGGGAGTAAAAAACCAAGCAGCAGGAAGAGAGATGTGGTGCTTTCAGTCCTTGTGGGCTGGATCGTGGTTGAATGCAGAAACAGTGGCATCTAGTGGGCAGTGGGCTCCGGAAAGGCACTGGATGTAAATCAGGTCAATGATTGCAGCTCCTGATCTTGCTTATCATGGATGAAAGGTTTTCCCGGGTCTGTTTTAATCCTTCTCTTTAAAAGCATTTGGAAAACAACTATTTTTCCAGCTTTCCCACCTTCAGTATTTAACTTTCAGAATGCTTGTTCTTCTGGTTTGCAGGCATGTAGGAAAGTCCAGCATTTTTCCCCAAGATTTTAGACATGGAAAAAACCAAACCTTGAACACATTCGATCTAGTTTAACTATAGAGGAATTCAAGCTCAGCAGAGCTTTGAAGGAAAGATCTGTGTAGGGGAAGAGAATTTAAAAAAACCTGAAGGACTCTGAAAAAAAGCTTAATTACATAATTCTGTAGCTATAACTAAGTATATTTATGCAGTGTTTACTTTTCACGCTAATTATAAGTTTTTTCACTACTGAGTCCCAATAAATGCTTGAGCTAATTTATTTATACCTGATCCTCAGATCTTGTTCTCGTTAGTTCACTGGATTCTATGTAAAATTTTGTGTATATTTTATGGACATACAGAAACACACACAATTAGCAGGATGAGGGGTTGCTGCATCCATGGCAATAGTCTAAAGCAGTCACATGCCTTCACTGTCCCTTCAGCTTTCAGTGTTTGCCAGTGATGAGCAAACTTAGGAGAGTCTGCTGTGCTGTGCTGGCTCCTCTCCTCTGGCTGCCTCTCCCATAGGCTGGAGGGTGTTTCTGTGTTTACTTGCAAAATTAATTTGTATAAAGGGATGACTTGGCTTCTTAAATCTGGCAGAAGAGCTGAATGTCTTAAAAAGCAGTAACTATGTTCTTCATGATCACAGGATTCTAGAGACACCCATAGGCTTTAGTCTAGGTTTCTTTTATTTTTAACTTCAACATTTTTAGTTCTTTCTCCTTTCCTTCATTTTTTTTCCTTCCCATTATTCCCTATGTTTCAAACTTTCCTATATGGTGTCTGCTGCTTTTCTTGCCTTGAGGGACCAGGATGTTCTTCAGTGGTCAGTTCTAGCCCAGAACAGAGATGTAGATACTTACAAGAGAGATGAGTTTGGTATGAACAGGAGTGCAAATATGAGTTGGCTCCTTTGCTCATCAGCCTGACACCAACATGGGCTAAAGATCCTTAGCACTACACCATAATTCCCTCCCTTGTGAAGTGGGAGGGAATGTGGATCAGTGATCAGGAAGTACTTCACCTTTCTATGTTTCTAGTTTTCTCCTTGTTGATTAGACTTAATAATACTTCACTTTTGGTTGGAGATACCTACATGAGATCCTTCAGCCCTCATGTGGAAAAGCAAACTGCAAAGCAATGAACAATATTCCATGTTTGCCTCAGGATTAGCTCAGTGTTACTGAGAACTGAGCAGAACCTTCTGCTTAACCTTCTCCTTAACCTTCAAAATGACAGAGTATAGCCAGGTGGGAGTTCTTTCATTTCAAAAAAGTATTTGAAAAACGACTTTCACAGGGTGACAGTTGACATAATTGTCATTAAATGAATTTTTCACTGTGCAAATAAAAACAGAGCCAGGATTTCACCTAGTGACTTTAGCTCAAAGAGATATGCAAATTTAGATGTCTGTATTGAGAGAGTTATGAATGAAGCACACAATAGCTGCCTGATTATACTTTTTCACACTCCCAGATTTAATCTGTGATTTATCTTGGCAGTAGGGGAAAGCAAGCCTTTGATGCTTTGAGATTTAAATTATTTCCTTGGAGTCATCTAGGAGAGCTGTTTTACTGGAAGAAAAGTATACCAGAAAAACTGTTGATCTAGTCCAGCCTGTCAAGAGCTCTGTAGCACTAATTGCCTTATAGATATTCATAAAATTGTGTTTTATTTTGCTCCCAGTCCTCAGGCTTCAAGTATGACTGCAGTGAGGAGCTCTGAAAGTTACCATTCATAACTAATTCTGTTGCCATTAAAGATCACAGCAGTTATTTGAGAGCCATAAAGCAATTTTTTTATGTTGTTTTGCAGGTATCATATGTCTCTGTTGCCATTACAGATCACAGCAGTCATTTGAGAGCCATAAAACATTTTTTATGTTGTTTTGCAGGTATCATATGTTTCCCATCTGACTGTACAAGATATTATTTTCCAAGGTATAAGTTATAAAGGCACACAGGCAGGAAAGGGCTGGCTGGATTCATCTGCCTCTCCTGGCAGAATTACAAGGGAAAGGGATAATTGTGCAGAGAAACTACACAATTATTAGTCTGCACCATGGGGCTTCCCAGCTGCTGATCCTAGAAAGTCTTCTGATGTTGCCTTAGTACTTCACAACACTGAGCATCACTTCCAGTGAGTTTTGTCAAAATATAGTATAGGAGACTAAGGGAACAAAATCATCTGCAAATGGAATTAAGTCAAGCTTTTATTATGAAACAATACATGAAACACTCATCAGGCAGTAGGAAATAGTGTTACATAAATGTTGTGTCCTCATGAAATATTGTTATTTAACCTAGAAAACTGTAATTAAGGATTCCTCCAAAGCCCAGAAAGGTGGCCTTCTGCATGTTGGCATTCTGCAATTTTCTATTGACCTCTCCCTCCAAGTTCCTTTTGCTTCAGACAGACTGAACCTGTGCCTTTGAAAGGATACTCTAGGACTAATAAGCTGTGGAAACCCTCAATTGAGTTATTCATGCATACAATCATTGCTGGTAGAAAATACATGGTGGTCTAGAACTCATCAAGCCACTTAGAGCTGGAAGATCTGCTGTACCATGAGGATTGCTCTGTACTGCAGAAAGGTTCTGCTCTACAGGGAGCATGTAGCCAATGCAGGAACAATCTTGTCTTCCTTAACACAATCATGTATAAATCCATGTGGAGATCTGCAGAAAAAAGAACCCAAAATATCAAAATCCATGCTGACATTGACCACACGAATAACATCTTAAGGGCTTCAAATCATTTAAACTTTTCTAACATTAATTCTTCACAGTGGCCTGGGAGCAGCTGTTGGAAAGAATTCCTGTAGCTAAGTGAGCCAGCTTTCAACTGTGTCTCAGCTGGAAGATTTTTTTGAAAATTGCCAACTTACCTCCTAAGGCTGAAGTTTGGGAATGTTATGTTTTTGTTTTTAAATGAGTTTCAGACCTTTGTTTTATTGTGGATTAATAGAGCCCCACTGAAATCTACCACAATGTCCCAATTTTTAAAGGTATAACAGATCAGCTGTGACAGATACCATCTCTGTATTCTACTGCTTAAAACTTTTGAAAATATGAAGCTAAATCTGCAACTCTTATACTAAAAAGTGAAGTGGGAGTGATATAGCTTCACTTTTATGGTGATTATTCAAACTTCTCTCAGTTGGCAAATTTCATGTCTGTTTAAAAAACCTCCTTGCAGGTCAGACTGCATACTGAGTATCTCCAGGATGACAACTGAGTTTAATCCTGCCCCAGTCCCACTGAGAGCTAAGTGAACCAGTACAAGACTTAAACAGAACAGTTGGAAAAAGAACAGGAGCAGACAGGAGGGAAACAGGAGCAATTTGAAGCCACATTAATAAGAATGGTCTGAAGTCACCAGCTTACACCCACATAGCAACGAAATGCATAACCAAAGTTTTATTAATGTGAACAGAAGTGTCCCAGGCTGTTCAGAGTGACAGAGTTGATGCCTGGGACACTTCTGTTCCCTGTCCCTGCTCAGCTGCCCAACACCTTTCAGCACAAGGTGCTTCCCCCAGCCTTTGGTAATTCCCTTCTCTCCCAGTGTGTGGCTCTGCCTTCCATTATGGAGAAAAAAATATGCATTGTAGAAGAAATACATATATATGTATATGTACCAGTTGCAGGGCAGGCAAACCCATTAGACTGGGTGCACCAGATCCCTGTTGCAGTGTGGCAGGCAGTGAGGATTCAGCCAGTGCTCAAGGAATTGCTCTTCTGATCTCTGCTCCAAGCGCTGGAGGTAAAGCATATACTCCTATTTAAAGAAAAGCAAAAGCAATTTAATTGTGTAATCACTCAATTCTAACGTCAGGCCAGGGACCCAGGATAATTTCACAGCTGATGTAAGAGCCATTAATTTATCCCTTAAAATAATCAACTACAGTGGAATGGTGTTGCTGGTCAGCTTGCCCCAGCCTAGCAATATTTAGTGAATGACATCATCTGCAGACCAGCAGAGGTCTTGAGCAAGAATTATACAACAATATTCATAAATTAGGAACTCTGTATACACATTTCTTATTTGCATATCAACACAGAAGCCTTTCTTGTGCCTGAGGGTACAAAGGATTCTCACAAATAGATTTGTTATAGCCCCTTTTGAAAACTGGTTCCTGCTGCTTAAAGATCATTAACCCCTTGCAGGATCATGTGGCAGGACTGAAGGGTTCTAGTAGGTAGCACACAATACCTACACATTTCCCAAGCCACAAGCTATTCTAGTGCTGCAGACAGTTTATTTCCATTACTCTAAAAATGTATAAATCTAAAAATACTTGCAGCAATCAAATTTAAGCTGTTATTTATGCCAAATCTACATCTTATAAAATGCCAACAGCTTTATCAAACCCCATTTGTAATTCCTTCAACAAAATCATTCTGGTTTTATTTTAAGCATAGGTAGTTTGAATTTTCAATACCTTTTGTGCTCATAATATCAAAATAAGTTAAAACATTTATATTTATTTTATGTATTACCAGTGCTAACTGGTGATAAAAAAAATAATGTGAATTTCCTACACCAATTGATAGAGAGAGGCTTTGGTCTCAGCAAAAAATGTATTGAAATAAAGCAGGCTGTGTACCAAAAACTTGACCTCCATCAGGGACAAAATTTACTTTTAAAAAGTGCCAGTCCTAGTGGGCTCATAAGCTTTGTGAACACCAGATACATTCATTCAAAATAATCCCCCGGTGCTTTGCAGAGTGGGAGCTGCTGGAGTGGGAGCTGCAGCCTAAACCCTCTGCACTGGCCAAGTGTCCCAGCACCAGGATCCTGCCCTGCACTGGGCTTTCTCTGCTTACCAGGAGACCTGGCTGAGATCTCTGGGGACAGAACTGGCAGGGAACAGAACTATGTGACTGAGAAGATGCCACATTATCAAAAGCAGGATCTCAGCCAAATTAAGTTTAAAACGTGCTGACAACATAAATTACATTTTCTTTTAATAATCAAATGGGGCTGATCTTTCTGTCTGTATCTGAACAGGTTTTTGACTCAAGCAGCACTGTGGAAGTCAAAGAGTATCACAAAGAATTGCAAATTACATTCCCCAGCTCAGCATGATCTGGCCCAGTACAAACAGCTTTTGCTTAAAACAGATGAACAGAGGTGGGTTCATCCCAGCATTCATTTCATTCTGCTACAAAGCATCCATACAAAATCAGTTTTTCTCCTTGAGTCCATGTGCACAAGCTGTGCACAGGGATGCAGCAGCCATGCACCTTCATTCACATGGAAAATCTCCACGTCCCACAGGGCAATGAGGGTTGTTTGTTTGATTTTTGTTTTTTTTATCAGAAGAGAAAAATCTTAGCATTTAGGGAGCAAAACAAATACTTTTATGTTTGGATTTTCTTGCAGAGGGTCAGCTTTGCTTTCTAGATTAAAAAAAAAAAAAAAAAGGTAGGAATTTCTCAAAAAGTATTTGCTCCTAATCAGGACAGAAAGTGGCAAGGACAGAGAAGCGGAGTCAGAAATCCAATATTTCTTTAGCCCTGAATCCTTCCCCACACAGAGTCATAGAATTCATGAGGATCACCAAGTCCAACTCCCTGCTCCTCACAGGACCAGCTAAAACTAAACCACAGATTAAATGTTGCATGCATGCATGTAGCTTCTTGCCATACAGGAATTACCTCAATCCAACTGTTCTGCTGCTTCATTTATTCTGTATTCAGTATTTGTTACATTTACCACATAACCTTAATTGTGGTTATACAGCAGTTGAGAGCTGTACTCCTGCTCATTTGCAAAAACTACAGGGCTTATTTAACAACTCAGAAATAACCCAGTCCTGAGTGCTGTGGGCAGCAGTGCAGCCTGCTGGGGTTTGGCTGTGTTGTGCAATTTTCAGTGTAAGGCTGTCAACAAGCATGGAGCAATATCTGTGCCAGCTTTGTTTGTTGTGGTGTCCCCTTTGACAAGCAGTGAGTTCACCCAGGGTTGGGCAGGTGGATTCTTTTTGGCTGGTGTACATTACCCACTGGAAAGGAAAACCAGAAGCTGTTTCTGCAGTCCTGCAAGGCACGCAGTGCTCTTCATGTCCTGTGGAGTCCAGAAGTGTTCAGCACCTTGCTGAACTGAGCCCCTGTGCCCATCATGCACAACCCCTTGTGTGCTCCTGGCTTCTGTGGGCTTTGCCTCTTCACAACCATGTGATTTTAGCTCCGTTTATTTACTTTGGAAAGAAAGAGGCAGTAGTTTTAAAATACCTTAAGTACCCTTGATGAGTGCAGATTATGTGTTAGGTCTTCTCAAAGCAAGGAAAACAGAAGGCTCTTTAATTCTTTTACTTTTGTTGTAAAAGGGTTTAGAAAGAAATAAATGTAGATATTGCATGAAAACCCAAAACTGTTGCATTAAGCCAGCAAGTAAAAATTCTCACAATATCATAAAAAACATCCTATCTGTAGCACCCATAAATAAGCGAACAAAAGAAAGTGATTTTTAAAGCTGATTGAGAACTACCTGAGCCTCCACACTGGCCACTGACATCTCCTCTCTGCCTGCAGAATGCAGGCAGAATGTCCTGTAAGCAGAAGACCTTTCCTGTTTTTTAGTTTTTCAGGAACAAGCTGATGAAATTCACATCTCTATAAATTAAAAGCCACTTTCTTCTCAATAATTTGACTGGTATTTTTGAACCATGATAAATAATCTCTTCATTCTGCACGTGAACATTTCCTGAGCAATACTCAGCAGTTACAGAATGTTTTTAACTGTAATTAAAAGAATTTAAAGGGGTTTTTTTAATATTTCATGGAAGAACTCAGCTGCTTTAAACAGTGATATTCATAACATATTGCCTGGAAGCAATAGAAACTTAATATTCAGCACAAACATTTTGGTGTTGGGTTTTTTCAGTTAGTGTAATTTAACAGTAAATGTTATAAATCACCCTCATGGGTTCATCAGGGAAACCAGCTTTTCTTGGTCTGTCTTCACGACGAGTCCTCAGCATCTGTTTGGCATCTTTTTCAGACAAAATTGGTGAAGTGTCTAAAGACAGAACAGCAGAAATTAATTCTAAAGTTATCAAAAAGTTAGTATTTTATCTATCAGTTGTGAAATTAAATGTCTCCATACCTGTTTTTTTATTCCTAGAAACATTCATTACAGCCCCTTCCCAGGGGTTATTGCAATCTAAGAGATAGGAATGGAATTTTAAACCATTTTTATACTTGTGTTTTCTCTTGTCCTACTAGTATGAAGAAAATCCCACATATTCATGGTACTATAAAATGAGCAAATACAACAGCACCATCAAACCACTGGCATTAGTTGCTCTTCCAACTTTTTGTTCTCTTCTGTGTTGCTTTATAGGATTTTTTTCAAAGTAACGAGTTAGATACATTGCAAAGAAGAGATTGCACTGAACATTCCACTTGCAGGACCTTGGTAAAATAATATTAAAATAGTAAGCAAGTAAAACTAAAATTTTGGGGTTTACAACAAATGACTGCAGTGTGGTAATGCAGAGAGTTAAATATCAAATACAACATCATAATAGTTAAAAATCAAATCATGGAAAGCCTGCAATATAAAAATAGTTGAGTGTTAAAAATTAAATATATTAAAATATATGAAAAATTATACTAAAATAGAAGATTGACAAACTAATACTACTCCTATGCTCTGCAGATCTGCACACATATGCAGGTTTGTTGATATTCCTACCTGTAACAGTGGTCAGCAGGACCAAAAAGGAGACAAACACAAGAAACTTCTTCATTTTCACTCTGCTTTCTCTCAGTCTGTTCCAAAATGAGCAACCCTGACCAAGGCAGTCGCCTATTTGAAGGAGCTACGTCAGTCCCAAATGTTTGTTTATGCTTCAACTTGAGTGATAGTATGATTCTGAAGACATCTGGTCTGAAGGTTTGAATCAGTCTATTATCTGCTCACACATTCTCTGCATAACTCTTCTCCTGAGGGAAAGAAAATAGAAGGCCTTTTTTTCCACCTCAGGCTTCAGAGCTACACTGGGTATTTTAAACTTGTGAAAATAAAGCCTATCCCCTTATATTTAGCATGGCAAGCAAAGGTTTTTGGTGCCCAAGGTAAACTATTGTTTTTTAAAAGAAACAACTGCCCAGTACTGTTAATCTCAGAGGCAAGCACCCATTTTTCAAAGATTGTCTCTAACTTTGAGTACTTACTAATGGGGTTTAACTCTAGCAAAGCCAAACTATGACTACTGAGAAACACAGCAGAGTTTTCTATCAAATTAACAGAACCATACAAATGAAAGCCCAAATAATTCTCCTCCTTTCAGGACAAGTTAGTAGAAAACAGGATTATAAAGCATATTAAGCATAGTGTTAGGTAAGGACATAGATTAGCAAATGTCACTGCAAACAGGTGGTTCTGGCCTTGAGAAATGCCTAGAGCTCTTGTGGGCAGTGCCATGCTGAACACATGGTACCAGCATCACCAATTTGTAGGGCATGAAATGCATCCCTTCAACTGGAACATATGAAATAGGTAGTCATAGTTCACCATTGGCTCTCACATGAGGGAAGTGAGGAATTTCCTTGGAAATCTGAGTGTTGCCCAGCTGTACAGTATGTGCATTTTCCAGTGTTTTTTTAAAGATACCAAGACCCTAGAACCCAATCAGTTTTGTATACGCTGTATGGATTTACATCATTGCTCACTATGCTGTTTTGAAACTGCAAAAACCTGTAGGTTCTAATGGCAGCCACTATTTTTAGAACTACTCCAGGGAAACAACTGAACACGTAATGACAGAATGAAATTATGAGGGGAAGGCATTTATGGTTGGGCAATATAGCACAACCATGGGGAGGACGAAGGTGTGACTTGAGGGAACCTCACTGCTCTCCACAGCCACCTGAAATGTTGTGCTGAGGTGGGGATTGGGCTTTTCTACAGAGGACCAGGGGAAATGGCCAAGCTGAGACGAGGGAGAGTCAGATTGGAGCTCATCATCGTTCGGTGTGGGCAGGCTTTGGGAAGGGCTGCCCAGGGGTGTGCAGTCCCCACGGCCGGAGCTGCTCCGCAGGATCCGGACCTGCTGTGGGTGCTGTGGTTTATGGGCACAGCGGCAGTGCCGGTCCGACCGAGTGACCGTGAAGGCCTCTTCCAACTCTGGTGACTCCATGATTCTAGGGCAGAACGAAATTATGGGGGAAAACATTTCTGGTTGGGCAATAAAGACACAAACACCGCCGTCACTCGGCCCCAAGCCGGCGCGGCCTTCGCCTCGGGTCTGGGCCCGGCGGAGCTGCAGCCGGAGCGGAGCCGGAGCCGGAGCCGGAGCCGAGCCGGAGCCGGAGCCGGAGCCGAGCCGGAGCCGCTCCGCCAGGCACCGTGGACAGCTGGCGACATCGCGGCTGTCGCGACAGGCGGGGCGGGCGGCGCCCGTGTCCCGGCAACGGCCCCGCGCCGCTTCCGCTTCCGCCGCCCCGCGCATCCCGCGGCGCCGCTCCGAGCCCGCCGTGCGCCGGGGCGAGGGGCGGCCGGGGCCGTGCGGCCGCGTCCTCCCTGCGCCGGGGACAGCGGCAGGAGGGCAGCGGAGGAGCCCCGGCGGAACGCTGCCGTCGGCGCGATGCGGCGCAGGTCGGTGCCGAGCCCTGAGGAGGGGTTAGAAGATGGTGCGTGAAGCTGCGGCTGGGCTCCCTGAGCGAAGGGGCCGCTCCGGGGCTCGCCCCGCCGCCTGCCCGAGAGGTGCGCGGGCTTAGGCCGGGCATGGAGGGCTCGGGCGATGCCTCCCGGGCCGGCGCCGACTGGCGCCTGGCCGTGTGGACGCTGTGCTCCGTGCTGCTGCCCGTGCTCATCACGGCCTGGTGCAGCTTCCAGCGCTCGCGGCGGCAGCTGCTGATCCGGGACATCTTCCGCAAGAGCCAGCACGACTGGCGCTACACGGACCTGTTCGGGCAGCCCTCGTACTGCTGCGTGTGCGCCCAGCACATCCTGCGCGGCGCCTTCTGCGGCTGCTGCGGGCTGCGCGTCTGCGAGGCCTGCCTCAAGAAGGCGGAGCGGCGCTTCCTCTGCAAGGAGATCCTGGTGAGGGGCGCCCCGGGAGCGCCCGGCTCCATGCCGCACCACTGGGTCCGGGGCAATGTCCCGCTCTGCAGCTGCTGCGCGGTCTGCAGGCAGCAGTGCGGCACGCAGCCCAAGCTCTGCGACTACAGGTACTGCGAGGCGGTCTGGCCGGGTAGGAGCGCTGCGGTGTTGTGTTTTCCGCAGGGTTGTTGGGAGACCACACCCCAAAAGACATCCTGCAGTAGTCAGATAAGATAAACCAACTTTTAAGTGCTGTTAAACCAAAGTCAAAGAACCTGAAATTAAAATGGGTGCTTGTGAGTCAGGGATTAAGAGTGTGGCGTTGCATCTCACTCCACTCGTTCTCTTAATTGCATTACTCCAGCATGATGTGCAGGCTCCTGTATAATTATATATAAGAGACTCTCATTGTCCAAGGGAGTTTGTATTTTAGGGGATGATATTAGGAAGTTTCTGATAAATTCATTGGTTGTACACTGGATAGCCTGAGCAGTTTGATTGGCACAGCTTACAGTTCAGAGAACCAAAGTGTGCATCTCAAAATTGGCTTCTGCTCAGTGTAAATAGAGCAAGCAATGTTCTGTAGAGGTTTCAGGTTCATTTTTAAGGATGCTCAAAACAGCTAAAGGGAAGTATTGTAAGCTACTGCAATATATTGGTAAAGATTGTGGTTCAGAGTGTTTTAAAAATACGATAAATGGATTTGCACTGCCATTAGTAAGGCTGCTTGCAAAGTTGTTAGTGCCAAAATGCAATGGCAGGTGCCCCAGTGTGTTACTTCAGCCTACTTAGGGGATGTTTTCAACCTAGATTCTGCCAGCTTTTGCTTTGCTTCTATGTGACACTGTCAAACTGCTTGGTAAGTAAGCAGAATTACAGAGAAAAAGAGCACATGATCAGAAACAAAACCTTGAGAGTGTGTGTAGGAGAGGGAAGGGCAGGAATTTGGAGGCAAAGGGGAGAGGAAGGAAGAGAGAGTATAGGGCAAGCGTCATTGATACTCTAGTTGTGTGTTGGATTAGTCAGGAGGACTCCAAAAATAGCTTTCCCAGCTGCTTAAATCAAGGCTTTGGATGTAGTAAATGAGGATTAACATTCTGCAGAGGCTGGAAGTGGATATTGCAGTATTTCCTCTTGTTCTAGTCTTGTTTTCCAGGACAGCTTTTAGAATAGGTCATAAAGCAAAGCAGTTTTGCATAACTAAATCCCATCAGCCTTGTACAGTTCTGTATAACCTTTTAGATTTCAGGCTTAAAGGGGTATTATCAATCTTAAGGAATGCATTAATTCATTTCTTGTCTCACTGTATTGAATTGAGCTCCAGTGTTTTATCTTGAAGGATGGACAGGGGTTCAGGTTCCTTTTCAGGCTTTCAGTGTAACTGTTAATATTACAAACAGGAGCATATTTACAGCACCTATTTTTTAAATTAAAAAGAACTGAATTAATTTAAAATTTGGATTTTTTTCTCAGCAGAATTCAAATGCTTTCCTAGACCTGCAAGCACATGACCAGTTCATGTAATTTTCTATAGCAAATACATAGGCTTCCAGGGAATGAAAATATTACTTATAATGGTGCATGTAAGCATAAATACTTTGCCAAAAGTCTAAAATAAATGAGCAAAATCGATGTGCCTGTTTGAAGATTGTTTTCGTGTGTTTTGGTCTTTTCTCAGGTGTGTGTGGTGTCAGTACACTGTTCATGATGAATGCATGGTGGATTGTTTGAGGACTGAGGATTGTACATTTGGAGAATTCAGAGATTTAATTATTCCACCCTACTATTTGTCTGCAATCAACCAGATGCGTAAAGAGAAAAGAACCAACTATGAAAAGGTAATGGCCTGCTGCTTCTTGGGTTTAGAATATACCAAAAAAACCCAAACCCACAGACAGACCTTGAAACTCAATACATTGTGACAGTAGCAACTGTCATGTAAATGTTTCAAGATCTGTTAAGTACTTGCTGTGTTAATTCAGTGGTGTTTGTCATTTTATTAATGTCATTGTTGAAATACAAGCAGATGTGGATTTTTTTATTCCAAAATACTGAAATTTGTCTACCTTACTTCCTTGAATTTTTGTGAGTTTTTTAGTGCATTGTAGGGTTCATTGTCCTGAGCACTGCAGAATCTTCAGCCTTTATGTGTCAGGAGTATTTCTGTGTTGTCTGCTTCAAACTGACTGGTGACTTTCTCATTTCAGCCCTTGCAGGGGATGGAGCAGGGCTGTAAGCATTTTCAAACGTGCAGTATTTTTGTGACAGGCTGGTTTTTACCTTTTGCAGGTGGGCCCTTACTGCAGGAAACACTGGATGCCAGTAATGGTGCTGGCTAACACTCGTAGTGGAAACAACATGGGTGAAACTTTACTAGGAGAATTTAAAATGCTGCTGAACCCCGTTCAGGTATTTACAGTGCAAAGCCACCATAATAAATAAATAAATTTAGAGCAGAATAGATGGCATCTTGCTTACACAATGGCAATAGGGTCTTGTGGAAGATCAGTAAAGAAAACAAATTCATGCAGTTTGTTCTTTTAGCAAGGTACAGCTTCACAGAGAGCAACAAAATGTGCAGAGGCTTCTCCCAGCCCCAAGTTTGTTAGGATTCTAATACCAGTCCATTTTTTTTTTGCTTACAGTAATACATGCATTCATAATAATTCAGTCAGAAGTATCTGACTTTTGAAACAGTGTACCCTTTTTAGAAAATGAGCCATTTAAATCTTCTTTATAGGAAAGTTGTATTTGAATCCTCACTTTATTTGTGGAAATGTCTGCCTTGACAGTTTTGCTTTGTGTGGTTGCTTTCCCCTTAAACTCCACTGGGATGGCTCAGGATGTTGTGTAAGGCAGACAGTTGTTCTTGGATTTCCTGGCTGCACCTTAATACTCTTCCTTTGAAGTTCAAAACCCAGCTGTAAAATACAGCCCAAGAGAAATCACTGTGGTTTTGTCTCAAATGCATCCCAATAAGGCTTTAAAGAATAAACCTCTTTGTGTGCTGAGTATTTTAAAGTTACTTTTATCTGAAGTCTTTCATCTTTACAGAATTCATCATCATGCTTCTAGATACAGACTTCTCCAAGGGTTCTGTCAGCTCAGTTTATCAATGCCATTTAATCCTAGGGAGGCACCTGGTGCTCTGTCGTGAATTTGGGAAACAAATCCTGCTCATGAAAGTCAAGACAACTCATTTGCTAATGTAATATTGCAAACGGGGAATCTTTGTTTTACATTAGAGTTAACTTCTTGAAATTGTTTATCTGTGAGCCAAATCCTGAGTCCTGTTCTGTGAACTTACAGAATTCCTTATTTTCCTTTTTTCTAGGTTTTTGATCTCAGCAAAATTGCACCTGCTAAAGCTCTCCAGCTCTGCACTTGGCTGCCTTGCAATGCTGTCAGGGTTCTGGTCTGTGGTGGGGATGGCACAGTGGGCTGGGTCCTGGATGCAATTGATGAAATGAAGATAAAGGTATTGTGTTTTAAATTAAAAGGTGAAATGAGTTTTGATGTTGCCAAAGTTCTACCTCTCATCTCTTACCTGCATTTATTGCCTTCATCTTCCTGAATAGGCTTACAGAGGAATATTTGCATAATTGCTTATTCATATTGGGAAAGGGTATGGGAAATGCATCTTATTATTCCTTGTAGTTCAGGGAGAATATGAACACTTTAGATTTTAAATTATATTGGTAGTAGTTCTTTACTGCAAAACAAGGAGAGAACAAGCTGCTGGCTATTTTCTGCATTGTTATTTCCTCTTTGTCTGAACAGATTTATATTGTCATAAATGGTATTGCTGATATTGGCTAGTGTGCTCTGAGTGCTCCCTTCTCCCAGCACACTCAATCTTTTATAATAACCTCATAATTTTGCCAGCTGTTCTGGTTATGTTGCCAGTGCATGAGTGAGTGCAGTCATTTGCTTCTGCTCCTTGCCATATGTTCTGAAGAGTCTGTCTGTCTGCAGCCTTGCCCATTAGCTGCAAATAGAGGAGAAAAAAAATAACTCTGTTTATTGTGGATTTGAAATGGAAGATATTCTCATTTATGGGATGCTCCTAAGAACTCCTGAGAGAATTAAGAATGGAAAATAATTTTAATAAGCTTTAGTGCTTTACCTAATAAACTTTTTCTCTAGTGCTGAAAGAAAGGATTTATATTAAAGTTTTTTATTGCAGCTTTCTTGTTAATACATAAAATGTTGTAGCTGAAGGCCATTGTTACAACTTCACACATAGTCCAACAACCTCTTTGAGAATTATTGTGTGCTGATAAAGTAGAAATAAAGTACCTATTAAGGTTAATGAATATGAGTATATGGTTGTGTGGTCCTGTGCACTTGATATATTGTCCCTTAGTGCTGATATAGTTGATGAAATCTGTGTTTTTCTTTGTTCTGTTCAAATTGAGTCGTTGGTGTTAGGTAAACTGTGGAGATTAATCAGAAAAACCTTTTTCTTATCAGCAGTAGGTTATTTGCTCCCTTCATTTATCTCGACTCTCAAATACAGGTTGATGCCTGGCTGATAACCTTTCTGGATAAAACAGTAACCAAGGTGCCAGTTTACTACAAGTGCTTTCCACAGCTGAATTGCAGAGGCCATAGTACAGCTGAAATAGTTGTTCACCCTCCTGTGAACAAGTCCTTTGCTGAGGTGGCTGTTCTGAGCAGCTCCTGTCACTGTGCTCCATCTGTGGGTGACAGTGTGAAACTGAGACACTGACTCTGCTCCTTTGAGCATCTGTATTTCTGCGTGTGCTTGAGCACTGGTACTCCGTGCATCTGTTGTTCAGACCTAACCTCACCTCAGTCTTGGGAGCCTTTTGGTGTCTTGTTGCAGTTCACAGCCCTGTGTGTTACATCTCTCAGTGTTCGTGTCACTTCCCAGATCCAAGCATCATCCCTGGGAAGGAATACTCTGCTCAGTATTCATAATGTGTTGCTCCCATATTGTGTTTGTATTCTCTTCTCACAATGCTTTAACATTTCCTTCCTTCACCTTATGTCTGGGTAAGTAGCTCAATGTGCCAGCTGCTGTGCCAGCCCCAGAGCTCTGCTCTGTGGGACAGGCTGCTGGGAAGGTGAATTGATCTAATCTGAGCACTGGGGATGGAAGGGAGACAATGAGTGCTGAAGCAGGAGCTAATATGCAGTGGTTTTGTATCCTAGGGGCAAGAACGATATATTCCACAAGTTGCAATTTTACCTCTGGGAACAGGGAATGACCTGTCTAATACACTGGGCTGGGGTGCAGGTTATGCTGGAGAAGTGCCTGTAGAGCAGATCTTACGAAATGTCATGGAGGCAGATGGAATCAAACTAGACAGGTAAGGAACAGTGAAAAGACAAAATGTGTAGAACCAAACACTGCTGTAGCTCTACTGATAGACCATGGCAGCAGCTTCTTTACATAAACACAAGTATTGCCAGAAGGAACTACAACCTTACTGAGGTCTGAATTTAGTCTTTTTGTTGTTCTACAGGGCTTAACTCTCATAATTTAATTAAATTTGAGTATTTGCCTTAATCCCAGTATAGATATGAGATTCCTAGCTACAGCTTTGATTCTGAGGACTGTCTGTCTCAAATCTAAATACCAACTGTTGTTTTTCAGGTGGAAGGTTCAAGTAACAAACAAAGGATACTACAACTTAAGGAAACCAAAGGTATGGTTTGCAAGTATGAATGTGAATTCTATGGAATACCTGTATGTAATTTTGTTGTTATTATCAACTTCTCATTAAACACTCTGAATTTTAAACCTTAATAATGTTTTTTAATAAGGCATAATTGGAAGTTCTGTCTTACAGGTATTCACAATGAACAACTACTTCTCTGTAGGACCTGATGCTCTTATGGCTTTGAATTTCCATGCCCATCGTGAGAAAACTCCCTCTCTGTTTTCCAGCAGAATCATCAATAAGGTGTGTTTGCTAAAGGGGCATTTCCTCCTTGGAGTTGTTGATTTGACCTCAGGCTATTTTTAGGTTCACATTCCTTTACCACTACTTTTCTTCTTGCCATTTTAAGAGTTTGAATAAACTTTTCTTAGGGAAGGGGATTCCATGGTAGAATATGTTGGCAAGCCTACTCATGAGTGTTCTGCCTTGCCTCTGCTTGCTTACAAAATTTGCTGTTTGCTCAGTTTTTGCTCAGAATTTCTCATTTGCTCTGAAACTTCATGAGTTAAGTGCTTATTCCCTTTTCAAGTGGAAATCTAGTTTCTTATGCAAGTTGTAGCTCCTCTCATGGGGAAGGCTTAGTTCAAGGATGTGCAAATATATTATATGTATGTTTTAGATAAGGTTTGCATGGCCCTAACTATACATAAATATTTCAAATAGTTTTCCTATGTTACATCTTTTTCTAAAAATATTTTCTTTTCTCCCTGTTTTGTTTGGGATTTTTTTGTAGGCTGTTTATTTTTTTTATGGAACCAAAGACTGCTTAGTACAACAATGTAAAGATCTTAACAAAAAAGTTGAGGTAAGTTTTTTTACTTGCTTATTCTCTGGATAGTCAGTGAAGTGCAAAAACTTACCTTGTGAAAGAAAAGGAGAGAAGCTTTGCTCCTCACAATATTTGCACTTAATGATATTTGTGTGAGGGTGGCTATGACCTTGGAGTATTTTTGTGTTCCTTTTGCTGTCTGCAGCTTACTTCATGGAATTCATGTCTTGGGGCTTACTGAAAATTCCTGATTTTTTTTTCTGGCCTTGACTCAGTTCTGTGAGTGCAAGCACTGATATTCAGCTATAATTTGCCATAGCACTAGAGGCTTACATAAGTGAGAGTTCCTTTTTTCTTTTCTCTACTAATAGAAATTTACTATCTGATGTCTTGTGAAATCAGAAGGATTTTTTTAATATGGAAAGAAAACACATTTTCTTGGTGCAGGGCCAATTTTTCTATAAGTGGAAGCCTATTAAATGCATAAAGTGAATAAGTTTTATTGAAGTACTGAATTTGATCCACAGTAATTAACTTCTGCTTGTCTTTTAAAGCTAGAGTTGGATGGTGAGAGGATTGAGTTGCCCAATTTGGAAGGCATCATTGTGCTGAATATTGGATACTGGGGAGGTGGCTGCAGGCTCTGGGAAGGAATGGGGGATGAACCTTATCCTTTGGCAAGGTACAGAGGGCATTTTTTGCTCTGTTTTTTCCTTTAATAGTTCTTGCAGTGTAAGGAATTCCCTCAGCAGGCTGTGCTTGTCTGCAGGCTGGGAGGGTTCCTTGGGACAGGCTATCTCACATTTGTTTATTTTCCTTGATTTGGAGACTGGGAGTAAAGGCATCCTACACATCAAGGGGGTTTTAAGACTTGCTCAAAATGTCTGGCATGACAGACAGCAGAAGCATTGGAGAGGGTATTAATGATAAAGTGAGCCTTCAAAAAGTAGAAGATGGATCCATTTCAGAATCTAAATTACCACATCTCATTAGAGGTTAAAATGGAAAGTAAAAACAAAACATGTCCCAACATTTTGACTCCCATGTACAATACCAAAGAGAAAAAGAAAAGAATTTCAAACAGTGATTATTCCCTGTTGTGACTTTCTTCTTCAGAAGGCATCTATATAAATATACTCATAGTTTTGTTACAAGGCTTACAGTGCTGAATTTCTAAAAAATACTTGGGCAAGGTCCTTTACTCAGATCTAAAAAATTAAGCCATTAAAAAATTTTCCTTTTGATGAATATCTGAGTAAAAAGACAGAAAATTGTACAAGTTTATGGAAGAGAAATCCACTGTGAGCCTTAAACGTGCACAATGAGCCTTGGAAAGTCATACATCCATGATTTCCAGAGGCCAGCTCGGGTGTGCTGACTGGTGAATTGCTCCATAGCTGTGGGGTTTGATGGCTTTCTTTGCTGTTCAGTGGGATTTGTTCTCCAGCACAAATACATAAATGTAGTGGTAGCACATTTGTCTTCTCTCTGGGAATAGCAATAAGAGGATGTAGTGTTGGGGCAGATATGCTGGAGCTCATCAGCATCACTGAAAGAAATCTCATTTTTTTATTTCATAGACATGATGATGGACTTCTGGAAGTTGTTGGTGTTCATGGTTCTTTCCACTGTGCCCAGATCCAGGTGAAGCTGGCAAATCCTGTTCGCCTAGGGCAGGCACACACAGTGAGGGTAAGTGCTGCCTGGGGACTGTTCTCCTAATTTTTTTTTAATACACAATACAGAATCTCAAGCACTCAGCTGCTTGAATCAGATCTGAAGTTGCTGTTTGCAGTTGAGATGGATATTTCTCTTTGCTTAGTAAAAACTTATTGTGTTATAATACACAGACCTGTGTTGCTGTGGTTGGTGGCCTGTGAGTGCCACTCACAGTTTCTCCCTGGCAGGCTGTGAATGTGTATTGCAGTTGTAAAAGGTGAAGTTAGAGCTGCTGTGATTGTGCTGCTGTGTTTGGTGGCAGCTGTTTTGATTGCTGTGGTTGTGTTGTTGTGTTTGGCACCAGCTGATCCTGAAGAGCTCCAAGATGCCCATGCAGGTGGATGGGGAGCCCTGGGCACAGGGGCCCTGCACTGTCACCATCACTCACAAGACCCACGCCCTGATGCTGTACCACTCTGGGGAGCAGACAGATGATGATGATGCCTCCAGCCTGTCAGAGTGACACCAGAGCAGGGAGCAGGTGGATCCAGACCTGGAGATTTTGTGCAATTGGAATTTCTTGTGCAGCAGTGAGGAACTTCAGCTCGTTAAAACATCGATGTCTGATCAGGACTGAGCTTTATGAACTAAGGTTCATACTTGTGAATGAACTGGAGCTGAGGAGAAAGCCATGCTTCTGCACTCATGGAAACTTTCACAGCTGAATTACTACAACTGGTTTGCTTTTGGGTTGGTGGGGATGCCCTCCAGCCTTTCCAGCTCTAATGGCTGGAAAGGGACAGATGCTGCACCCCTTCCTTGCTGTGCAGTCAGGTCTTCTGCACACACACAGCACCATGTTTCAGAGAGATGTTTCATACCCTTGGAAAGGGGAACAGCTGGGGGTTTGACCTGCTTCCACCTGCCCCAGACCAAGCAGAACATGGGTGGATGCTCTGACAGCAGCCTGCTCCTGGCTGCCATCTCTGCTTGGGAGCAAGAGCAGTAACTCTGTGCACCTGCTTGTGCAGTCATTTCTAATAAGCTTCACTGGGAGAGTAGAGGATCTAGGAGCTCTGGGGAAGGTACTCAGCAAGAAAATTGCTTTTGGACCAAAGGTTTCTGGAAATGTTATTTAAAAAATTACCTTTTTCAGTGGCTTTGTAAGCCAAAGAGTACCCTGAGGTCTTGAGTCCCCAACATACAATTCAAAATACTTGTACCATGACTTGCACTGATTGATCCTGTAACTTGACTTTGCTTCAGTTCAGTGAGAGATTAATTCTAGATTTTGCAAATAGCAACATCATAGTTTTTGGCCAGGGTTTTTGGAGGAAGACTTGGACAAAGGAGCATCTTTATTAGCTGTTTAGAGAGAAGGGTTTAAAAGAAAGGAGGTTCAGAACACCTACAGCAGCACACAGGGACTGTCAGCTTGGCGTGTCTGAAGCTTCTCAGGTTAAAAGCTTCTCAGGTGAAAACATCTTCATGGTTAACAAAAGTAAAATATCTTACTCCTGTTCTTTTTATTGTAAGAATTTTAAGCCTGCAGCAGGTGAGAACTGAATTGAGGTTTAAAATATCTCACTGAGTAAATTCAGTTTAGTTACTGAAGGTGCTCTTCCAAGTAGGAAGAGAATTTATCCTGTGTAAGCCAAGTTTGTAAGAAGGTGAGAGCTTTGGTCTGAACTTGGAATGTTGCTGCTTTTGTCACAATCCCCCAGGTTTTAATTTTTTTTTTCTTTATGCTGACTGAAAATGAGACCATTGGGTAAAGTAGGCTGTGTTTCTAGAGTTTTTTTAGATGAAACCATTTTTTGGAAATCTGTAAAATGATGTTTGCATTAACAGTGAACAATCTATTTATATTTTAAAATAATTTATTGAAACTTGGCAACGTCAGTATTTTTAAAACCTTCAACTGTAATCCTCTTTGGAAAGCATTTTTAACTTGATGGTATTCCTTGTAGAAAGTGTATGTACTAGAACTTCAATACTACTGATTCTCAGTGAATTTGTAGCAGTCTGAAAATGTGATTAGAGTGTAATGAACTGTAAAGCAGAAGCCATTTGTAAATTCCATATTCATTAGCCTTATACACATAACTTTAATTATTTTATTGTATGTAAATATAGATGAAAAATAATAGTAAAATATATGTAAAAAGTGTTTAAAAACCCTAAGTATGCTATGCTAGATGAATCCATTAACTTTCTTTTTTAGTTATGAGCTTCAATTTCTATTAGCTTCAAAAATCTTACCAGTTATTATTTTTTTAATAATTTGTAACCATCAGCACCCTAAAAGTATTTAAGTTCTGTGCTGTAGTTCTTACATAATTGTTGTTTACAAACAAATGAGGAATCTCTGGGAAAGCAGGGTATGTGCTCTGAAAAGCAGTATCTGAAGTGACACCACTGGCTACTTTAAACTATTCATAATGCAGTTTAGACTTCCCTGAAGTTGATCAGATAATTATTCAAATTGGTTTATAGCCCAAGAACCTTTAACTGTTGAAAAACTTTACTCTTTTGACTGCTGACATCTAGAAAAGAAATAATTGATGCCAAGGTTGGAAGTCGCCCTGTGTTCCCACTGCAGCTTGCCATGAGTTCAGTCCAGCATGTGTGAAATCCTCTGGAAAGGGTAAATCCATCATTCCTGCTGGAGAAACAAAGTGAAGGTAGTGTCTAACTGGGTGCTTGTTTGGGAAAACCACTGCTGAATGATCCTGGTTTTGGAGGTGAAGAAGTTTGTGTCTCACCAATGCACTGTAAGTGGTGGCAGTGAATGTGGCCGTGGTGGCTGTGGGGAGGCCTCTTGTGAAACTGTATTTGTGGTTTGGAGAACATTCTGTAAGGCTGCAGTGTCCATTGTGACTCTGTAGCTGTCATTTGTGTGGCAGAAAAAGGGCTTGTAAAACACAGTTAGCCCTGGAGTCTGGGAAGCCTTGCTGTTTCCAGCTGATCTTTGCTCTCAGTGTTTCCTCCTTTCTGCTGTGCTGCAAATTGGGTTAAAGCCTGTCTGGAATGACTTGGTGGAGCCGTTTCCAGTTTTAGCCCCAGTCTGGCCTCAGCAGTGGGCTCCAGGATTGTCTGGCACAGCAGTCTGGGCTTGGCTCATTTGGAGCAGAGCTGGAGCTGCCCAGAGCTGTGGTGTGCATCTGTAAACTGCTCCCTGCTTTTTAAACGTAGGTGCACAGAGCCCCATTGCAAACAGCTCCTCCATGCAAGGAGTTACTCCTTGTAGAGTAACCCCCACAGCCTGTTCTGTGTCTGGAGAGGGGACTCTGCAGCTGAGCTCCTGTGCTGCACTGGAGAGTTTTCCCTGATCCCGTTAATCATAAACATTGGAAAAATAGAGAAAACAATATTTTAAAAAGCCAAATAACAAACTGTTTCTTCTGCCAGTATATTATAGCTTTGTGTAAAATGTACAGGGTAAACAATAACACTGATTGTCAAGCAGTTTGAAGTGAGTCCATGAAGTTTATTTTTTAGTTGTATTGCTGCATCCAGTAGCAAGTTTGGTCAGTTTCTGATAACTTTCTTTAAGGTAGGTTCTCAGTCCTGTGACAGGCAATACAAAAAGCATAAATCTGCGTGGAGAGCCTTTCTGTGGCTCAGCTCCTTGCCTGGCTCCATTGTACTTGTTCACTCAGGTTGAGAGGATGTGCTGGGCATTTTTATGTGCACAGAACCTCCTGTCACTTTGTCAGACAAGAAAATTGGAATGGCTTCACAGAGCTGTTCTTGGCCCAGTGACCCACCTGGTTGGTTTTTCCAGCCACCATCACCACTAAAGGTTCCCCAATACCCCTGGCCTGTATTGAAAGTACAATCTTTGTTCTCATTGCTGCTGGGGAGGAACGTCCCTTTTCTCCACAGGTTCTGAGAACTGATCCTTGAAGGGTTTGGTTTCAGTCTGGCCAATTCCTTCTGGTTGTGTGCTACATTGCACTGAAGCTTTTACAGTGTGTGTTACTGTATCTCAGTGGTTAAATAAAAAGCTCTGCACCTTCAGCTGTGATCAGCACAATGGCATCAGTGTTAGGGTAGTTACTGGTTTTTACCTGGCAACAAATGCTTTTGGTAGAGCAGCACTGTAACCCAGTTATTCTCTGGGGAAGAGCAGGACACTTAAAATCTGCATGTGTTCTTACTGTAATGACTACTAGCAGTTTTCTTTGTTTTGGAAAATAAAAAATGAAGTCTTCAGTTGGAATTAAATTAGACTGTCTTCAAAAATGCTAGGATGTAACTGATTCTTTTGAATGTCAACCACTTAATTAAAGATGCAGGTTTCTTCTGAGAAATGAGAGGTGCTTCTTGAACAAAGCAGCAGAATCCACTTCTTCCTGTGCTAATTAAGTAAATGGAGAGAATTTACACTTTCTTTGTTTCAGCAATGTTGAGGCCACAGTTCTCAAGCACGACGTGATCATGATTTTATCATCTAAGAGTGCTGAATACCCAATTCAGGCTTTGGGCATCTCAGGGAGATACTTCAAGCTGGAATAAAGCCACATGCCTTGACTAAACCTAGTTGTGTTGTGCAGACTGACCTTAGCTGAGGATCTGGCCCTTAACTGTTCAAAAGTATGAATGTGCTCAAAATTGTACTTTTTAATACTGCCCTGTGTCCTGTGCTGTCCCCCTACTGCTGTGTGTAATTAATTCTTTGCATTGTTTAATTTGCAACTTGTTTGTAGATTTCAGCATAAAAATAGTTTTCTTTTTAAGATTATGTAGGAACTTACATTGTATGTGAGTTTATTGCATTCTGTACCTTCAAGGTTTACATCCCTCAAAAGCCATTTTGTCTGCTACAAACTGCTGTAATCCTTTGAGTACCTCCAGCCATCCTCTCTTTCTAGGATTTTTGTAGTTAAACAGAATGGATTTTTATTTTTGTAGCTTGTAACTTCAGTATGTATAGTAATTGTTTAGTAAGTAGTGATCAGAATACTGTAAAATGTTGCTTTTAAGAGCTGTAACTTTTAATTAGTAATTGCTACTTACAAGGAAATGTCAGCATGGTAACAGTTTTAAAAAGTATATTCTTTAGCTACACATGCTGTGATGCTGCCACGTGGGATTTATATTGAATGTTTGTCTATATGTTATAAAGTGGCGCTAAACAAGGAAAAAATGAGCCTAAAGTGCAATAAATAGCTCAAAAAATAGAATTCGTAACATTTTAGGCAGTTTTCAATTGAGAAAGGTGACATTTGGGATTCAGTATGTTTTTATTTCCCACAGAGCAGTGGGAGTGATCAGGGGACTCTTGGCAGATCAGTTGTTTCCTTATGGTGTAGCTGGAGCTCTGTATTTCGTGCCCAGCTGTGAGCAGACACTGCACCATTCCTGCCCCTCAGAGAGCAAAACCCAGAGCAAGCCCGTGGCTCTCAGCTGTACAGGGTGTGAGCTCTTGCTTGCATGAAAGAACCAGTTACCGTGATCTTGGACCTCCAGAATAAATGTTTAAATCAAAATTGGCAATTTTTACCTTGACATCAAGCCATGTTTTCAAACCTCAAACTGGTTTTCCTGTGGTTTTGAAGAGAGGGCAGGCTGAAATGGAAGGGTAAGGAGGTAATCCCTTAAAAGTCATTGTTATAAAAGCAGAGACATCTGGTTTTATTTGCTGCAGAGGCAGTGAGTGTGCTTTTGTCTCATACAGATTGGATGGTTAGTGCAGTGGTTAGATGGGCACAGTGTGTGGTTTGGGCCAGGTTCAGCCTGAGAAGCTGCAGCTTCAGTGGAGCCACAGAACTGCCCTGTTCTGTGGGTGCTGCACATTATGGGGAAACTGAAAACTTGAGTTGGTTGTACCATGGCCTCTCTCTGTGACTTACACTCCCTAAAATTCTCTATGGAGAAACATCTGCTCTATATTCTTCATAAAAATTGGTAAATACAGATTTTTCACAGCACTGGCTCTGTTACTGATTTTCCTAATGCATCTGTTTGTCTTGTTATTTGTACTGTATTTCTCTGTAGATTTAAGGGTGTGGATTAAAGTATTTAAACTCAGCTTTTCCTTTTCCTCACTATGCATAAAAACAAATGTGAGTCTTCAACTCTGCAGCAGCCCCGGGATGAGGATGACTGCCTGGCTCTGGGAGGGCTGCAGCCGGATGAGTTTAGGCTTATTTTTGAGAACAAAGTTGTATTTTGTTTAACTCTGTGGCCATGCTACTGCCCAAAATTCCTGCTGAAAAATTTGAGCATCTCAAACCTCAACACGTGGGAAAAATTCTAGACAGCATAGTAATGTCTCTGGAGGTAAAACTAACACTGGTGACCTGCAAAGATCTCTCGGCAGCTGTTTGCCTGCTCCTGGTTCATTCTTGAGCCCTGGGAGGAGCTGAGGTTGTGTGGCTTTGCAATAGGTGTGGTTAAAATGGTTTGAATTCCCAGGCTTCAACGGTAATGTTGAATAAATATATAAATAATGTTGAATAAAGCAGCTTCTGCTGCTGCACTTTATTTACTCGAAGAGGGGAAGGAGCCCTACAAACCCTTACCTGTGGTGAGCAGTTCCAAGTAAGGTTTAACAGGAGATGTTTTGGTGTCAGTAGGAACTGGAGATGGGGCCGAGGTGCTGCTGAGAGCAAATCAGCAAAACTCCCACGGCCCGACCGGGGCGAGGGGGAATGCTGCTGCGAGAGCCGGGATGGAGCGGCTCAGTGCTTCCCCTGATGGCAGCAGATGGGTTCGTTCGGCCTTTGGAAGTGAGTGAATCCTGTGGGGCCACTTTGTCATGGTGTCAGTCCCCTCCCCGAGTCCTCTCCTCTGTTCCCTGGTCTCATTTGCACAAAAGAGAGAAGGGCTCTGGCCTCTCAGCTCCTGTATTATGCCACGATCAAACCTTTTTAAGACTGTTTGTGTGTTGTTTTCCCTCTTTCTCAAATGGTGAATGCTTCTGAGCCTTCTGTGGATGTGGGATTGAAATTAATGTAATTAGTAGAAGAATAATTGATTGCTGTGAAAAATGGGGGCAGTGACAATGATAAAGGTGGCTTCAAGACAACAAACACCTGTCAGATGGGACGCTTCATTCTCCATATGATGGATGCAAAGAATGCTTTCAGACAGAGACAACGGCTTCTTATGCTTTCCTCCCAGCCAGGATCCTTCTGGGAGAAGCAGGTACAGGTATGCAAAGTGATTTATAATGAGGCTTCAAATAAAGTCACTTTAAGAGTTTTAGGGTTGTTCATCATCTCCCAAAGTGTCTTTTGGTGGATGGATGACATTGTCTTTTGAGAGGGGAAAAACCCACTAAACGTTTAAATGAAAAACATTTAAGAAGCTTTCATTTTTTTCTGGCCAAATAATATTCTGATTCTTCTTGGATCAGCCTCTGTTAGTGCTGTGTAAGTAAAAGCTCCAGAGTCCCCTGGAGTCAGGCAGGAGGCATCTGTGGTAGTCGTTGTCTTGGAACACAAACTGAAAAAAATTAATCCCTGAGCTGACCTCTTGTCATGTGCTTATTTATCCTCCACTACTTTTCGTTATCAAGCTTTTCCCCCGGTGTAGCTGCTTTGAGCACAATAAAGCACAATTCCAAGGAGGTAGCAGAGCTTGCGTGGGGATCCCCTGTGCAAAGGATGCAGTGTAAGCTCAGAAATGTGTCCACGTGCAGGTGGCAGGTGTAGAATCTGCCCAGCAAAGCTGCTCTCAGTTTTTTCATTCCGTGAGCTTGCAGTGCCTGCACTGTTCCCCTGCTGCTCCATAACCACCTCCTGTCCTCTTCACATCCCGTGGTGAAAGGATCCATCCAAAGCGTCTCCCACAACTCAGAGAACCACCTGTCCCAGGGTGGTGTCAGGGTCCAGAAGGTCTCCAGGCAGAAGAACAGGATTTTCCAGCAGGAGGAGGGGAGTGGGGAGTGGCGAGGCCCCATCCGAACCCCTCTGCAGTGCAAGGTGAAGGAGGCAGGGGGAGATTTCCCCTTCACTGGGAGTGAACACTCTGGGGAAGCCTGGCTGGGCTGTGCCCCTCGGCTGAAGGATTTCCTGCTGGTTTACCAGGCTGCCAGAGCAAGGGGAGCCAACCCCTGCGAGTCTGAGCTCAAACAGGAGAGACGCTGGCTGAGAGTTGAAAAATTTCAGCCCAATCTTTGATACTGAATCTGAAGCAGAGTTAAAACCAAGGACTAAAGTTAACAATTCCACCCAAACTGGACCTGGAGGATTTCCTGAAGATAATGGCTCTGTGAGCCCTGTAAAGTGACTTTTAACTCACAATAATTTCTTTTTCATCACATTTTCTTTGCCTCACAAAATAACTCTGGATTTTGGAAAGACAGTATTTTGGGGAAGGTTAGAAAGCAGCCTGTGCTCAGTATTAGAAAAGTCTCTCTAACATCTCTTGCTCTGTGTAAATGTTATGTGCTTTTTCTCTAGGTATTTTTCTCCCCTCCCCAATCTCTGCTTGATTTCTCTTCCTTTAAAGGCAAATGTGAAAACTTCCTCTAACCTGGGAGGAAAAAACTACCTCTAAAGCAAAAAAAGCTCTTTCTTCATCAAGAACTACTTGATTTTTAAAATGGAATGTAGGTGCTGTAAAAAGTACGTGCTCTTTTCTGACATTGAAAAAACATTAAGGAGTTTAAGCACAAACAAAATGCAAATTACGTTGCCTCTTTAAAGTTCTGTTGAACTAATTTAGGGTCAAGAATTGCTTATGATGGTATTTTCACTTAAATTATCTGCCTCTTTTCAATTAGCCTTTATTGTTTGATTGGTGGCTCCTCCCACCCTCCCTTAGTGCTTCAGCCAGACTCACACAATTGCCTGTATTTTATGTAAATGGAATTGCTACACCGTAAAATGATACACAAATGTGCCTACCACCCAGAACCCAATAAATGGTGTGAATAAACCCATTATTTCCCATGTAATGGCATCTGACTGCAGCCTGGGCAACACTGGGCTGACAGATGTGAGCCCGTGACAGGGCCTGCAGAAACTGAATGAGGAGAACTGACAGGCCACAATTAATTGACTTCTGGAATGACTCCTCTTTTCCACAGTTCTACTTGGCTGAGCAAGATTCACAAATTGCTGTCTTGAACTTCTTTATGGGACAAAATAGCTGCCAATGAAAGTCTAAAATGACAGGGCCTGCAGAAAACTGAATGAGGAGAACTCTGACAGGCCACAATTAATTGACTTCTGGAATGACTCCTCTTTTCCACAGTTCTACTTGGCTGAGCAAGATTCACAAATTGCTGTCTTGAACTTCTTTATGGGACAAAATAGCTGCCAATGAAAGTCTAAATGACATGAGCTTTGAATAGAAGTCATACAACGACCACACTGTGACACGTTTTTAACTGACATTGATTATTTGAGAAGTAGCAGACACTTAATTGGAAGAAAATTAGGAAGGGGGGAAGAAATGGGAGGGAGTCATTCGGTTTAAATAGAGTGATACAATGGGTTCTGTTTGATTGGCTACTAACAAAAACACCTTCCTCACACACGTCCTTGAGAGGAACAGAAAGATGAAGTAGAAAAACACCACCTGCAGATTGTTTATACTTAAGTTATCACATCCTGGAACAGAAAGATAAAGTAGAAAAACTCCACCTGCAGATTGTTTATACTTATCACATCCTTACAACTCCCTGAAAATTCTCACAAGCTGCTGTGAGGAACACTTGCTGTTTGCTGTTTCTCTCTCTCTGTCCCACGGCACCCACAGCTCAGGGGAAGGAGGCAGTTTAGGAGCAGTCCAGAGAACACCACAGCTCTGCCTGCCCTTGCCCAGCTCCCCCACAGCCCAGTGAGTGATGCACTACAAGATCTGTCCTTTGTTGTGTCTTCACTTCTGCCTCCCTCCCTGCTTCGAGCCTGAGCAGAGAACAAAACATTCCGAGTTAGGGTTTACTGTGAGTTTTTATTGAATTCAAGCCATCACCAGTCAGTCACCAGCCAGCCCTGGAGTGGGCACAGGGACCTGGTGGCACAAACCCCGTGGTGCTGGCCCTGCCTGTGTGTGGCTGGCACAGCTACAAACAATAACACACCGTACACAGAGTGAAGAGCAGGCTGATATATCATTGTAATCAACAGGTTTATAACTGCATAAGCATATCTTTTTCTAAATGCACTGCTTTACTGATGTCTTTAACTGAAGAAAAGATTAAACATTCATTTATTTTCATTCAGCAACTGTTTTTTTTTTATTTACTCTCATTTGTATAATAAAATTCAAATCAATGGTGTTAACACCAGAATTAGTTCTTTTTCTAGACTAAGTTGCTTTCTTTGTAATACTAAAAAGAGAATTACAATTGATATATATGATCCTATATATGTCTTCTTTAAAATCAGTGCAGCTCCTACAGGTACTGCCCGAGTAAAACCACTTCAGTTGTGATGAAAAGGCTTTAAAATGATCATTTATCGTGCAGTATTTCTCCTAAACACACTAATATTTACTATTAGTTATAAAAGTTATATCACACTAATGTTTCAAAATACGCAAGACACCTGAAGCTAACCACAACATTTCTCAGACGCCCAGAGATTGGTCCTAGTAATGCCAAGGTCCCCATTTCCACCCCCATATGAATCACTCACTCAAGGGCTGGACTCAGTGATCCTTGTGAGTCCCTTCCAAGTCAGAACATTCTGTGATTCTGTGAATTCCAAATTAGCGGAACTTTACGATTTCTAGTTATTCATAGCACAAAAGAAAGCAAAACAGAGGATCAGGAGCCCAGCAGAAGGCTTGTTTCACTGCCTGGTAATGCAGGACACCTTATGTGCTCCACACGTTGGTCCTGCCCCAGTGTCCCATGTCAAGAATCCCACTTTGTCCAATGAGGCAGAATAAAAGCTGCTCTTTACTGTTTGGGTGTCCCTCCAGACCACGGCCACAGAAGCCCACGGACTCAGAGGCCAGTACTGACACCTCTTTGAAGTCAAGAAGCAAGGAACAGAGGATGGGGACTTTCTCCACTGCACAGACCGCTGGAGCACGTTTTGCCCACAACCAAGGGGACAGACTCCTTCAGCACCCTGCAGAGTGCAACTGCAGCGCTGTGCACAGCCAAGGAGCAAAAGGATTTCTCAGAGGGAACTGCTCTTATCTTTCACTACTGAAAGGAAGGGCAAAAAACCCAGTCTGTCACCCATTGCTGGCTCCCAGCAGGACACAGCCTCCTTCTGCACCTTTTGCAGGTTCTGCTCAGGCTGGGAGTTTTAGTGCTGGCTGTGCTTTGGAAAGTGGAGAGCCTTCAGAGAGTAGAACTGCTCCAAAGACAGCCATGGCACTTTTAGGTCCACCATCGATTCCATATCCTATTCTGACCAAAACATTGGAAGAAATGAGACTTGTGCTATCCTTGACAAAGTACTAAGAGTTTACAAGCCAAGTAATAATAGACACCAAGCCTGAATTCCTGAAAGCCTCTCTCCAGAGCACTTTGGCTAATGTGGAGTATAGTCACAGAGGTTCTTTTAAGCCTTCTAACAATTCCCTGCAAAACTGCCAGCAGTGGCTTTGTGTTCTATTTCACCAAGTCCTGTAAGGGCAGTTTTAGAAATCCAAGTCCAGGAAGGCTCTCATGTGAGCTTCCCATGGCTACAAGAAATAAAAGCTGGCACAGTAAGTCCAGAGGCACCAACAAGGTACAGACCTAATAACTATGAGATCCAAATACCTTGATTGCCTCCAGATGGTTTTAAAGTTGTAAGGAAGAAGTACAGATTTCTCTGTACCTGGTGAGAACTTCTGAAGACATACCACAACCCAAAGAACACCAGTAGAATTAAAAATCCATCCCAGGAAGAATGGACGTATATTCTCCTTTGTGCTAATTCTCTGTATGTCACAAGACTCACCCTGTCTGCCCACAGGCTTCACGCAGAGAGGAACCAGCATTTTCCAAGTACTTGCACTCTGTCTTGAGACTCCTCAAATTGGAGTCCCAAAAACAGGCAAGAAATCCAGTTTCTACCACCTGAACAACAAAAGGCACACCAGGAGAGAATATCCCACCTCATAAAGAGGAAAAGCTTTATGACAGGAGGCCCTTCTTTAAGCTAAAGATACACCAGCAGAGAATATCCCACCTCATAAAGAGGGAAACAGAACAGGAGAACCTGAGAGCAGGAATACACCCCCTGAACTCCCCAGCACACACAGAAAAACCCAGCACTGAAGAGCCTTCAGTGTGAAGATGTGAAGCATGTTCTGGGTCAGAAGATGACACAGAATGCTTCATCCCACAATCTTCATCACAGGATGCACACCACTGCTCTGCAGAATGTCTTCCTGACAACTCTCTGGTGTATTCCCAGTGTCTGGGCTGATGTCATTTGTTGCCTGGTGATTCTAATACCATTTATTTCCCCTCAATTCTAGAAGTCTCCGCAGTTCCATTCTGATTAGATTTGTCACAGTGGTTTTTATAACTTACAGCCATAAGACCTGAACTTAGGGATTTCAGCAGCTCCTTCTGTAGCATCTGGTGGAGTCCTACACTGAGAACACCTGTATGGACAACAGCCTGTGCACAGGCCAAAAGGCAACAGTGAGACCTCCCTCAAAGCCTGAATTTGTCAGGGAATTCTTCCTGTTTCTTTCTCAAAGGGGTTATTGTTACCCATTAACACATTAATTCTGTTGCTCCTTTACAGGAAACCACAGAAGCCACAGGCGCCACTGAAGACATTTAACAAGGATTTGCATCATAACTTTGATTTCAGGGCAGCCAAGACCTTTGCAAACCACTGTAGTTTGTACCATCACCAACATCTTGCTAAATCACTAAGGGCTTTAGCAATTCAGTCCAAAGAACTGGCAGATTTCCTAAACTGCTTAAAAGAGATGATAATTTCTGTATCAAACAATCAATCTTTGAGACAGATTATCTGTGCTGTAAATGAACTAAACTGAGATACAAGACCTTACTCTTTCATGTGACAGAGAGAGAGAACAGCATCACTGGAAAACAGCCAGAAGGCTGGGTACAAGGCTTCAGTGAACTGGGCTTTGAATTTATAGATCAAGTTATTCTTCTCCCCCACTGCCATGAAAATCACAAAGCCCCCCTCGCAGTGCAGCAGCACCCCAATCTTGGTGGCCTTTGTGTTGGGCAGGCACTTTTCCACGTCGTTGTGCCAGGATGATATTTTGGAGTTGAGCCACTCGACGCACCAGGACCTGGAGTTCCTGCCCAGGCGGCTCTCGGGGCCCTGGCGCTCCATGCTGCCGTAGCAGACGCCGATGCCGCAGAAGCTGCCCTGCTGCAGCTCCACCTCCCAGTAGTGGATGCCTCTCTTGAAGCACTGGAAGCCCAGCACCTGGCGGTAATCGGTGAAGCGCTGAGGGTGGTACCTGTGGCCTGGGAAGGTGTCCGAGATGGACATCCTGGTGTAGTTGTCAGCCAGAACCACGGTGTTGTGAGCCGTGTTGTAATCCAGCGTGATGTTGGCAGCATCTGCAATGACACGAGTCACTCGAAGGTGCTGAAGAACAAAGCACTTTTGTTTATCCTGTCCTGCCTCAGCACTTGTTGCTACGTTTATCTGCCAGCTCTGCTCTCCTCCTCAGTGCAGCCAGTTCTGAGGGTCACAGTACGAGCTGCTGGGTTCAACTGCAGCTCTGTGTCACACAAGGCAAATGGAGGGTGAGTTTTCTTCCTTCCTGCAGCCTCACAGGATCCCCTTATCACCCCAATACCCCAAAAGAAGGTCATGGCTGATCTGGCAGCAAAAGGTATGCCATGTTGTATAGCATCTTAACAAGCCATCATGGGCTCACATAAAAGCCTACATTTCAGGCTTTTTAAAAAGAATCCAGTCCATTACAGTGTGTTTCTAGGCTACCCTAATGCTGTCTTTTTTTGGGGAAACCGAAATCCTTACTTGAAAAACTTCATTTATCTTCATTCAGAAGATTCACAGGTGCTGAAGATTAATTTGATGCATCCAGCAAAAGAACCACTTAGAAACCTCCTGGCCCCCTTTTTCTCCAGAAATTTCCTTCTTTTTTCACAACCCATTAATCTAACAAAACCCCCTCAGATGTATTTTTGTCAGGTCACTACAGAGGACACATAACACCAGTACAACAAGAGCAAAGTTCATCTTTAAGGAGTGTAATGTTGGGTGTCTTACACTGCAAGAGCTCCTCTCTGGGTTTCTTCAGGAAGCTGTCGATCAGCTCTTTAGCAGCACCAGCAGCAGCTGTGGTGGCTGGTGTGGTGGTTGGTGCTGTGTCAACAGAAGAACAGAGAGTCTGGCCAGCTGGGAAGAGACCTCACATGTTTAACACCCCATCACAGACACACTCAGGCTGGAGCTGATCTGGTTTAGCCTCCTGCTCCATGCAGGGTTAACTTCAATATTAGCTCACGCTGTTCACTGTCATGGCAAGTTTTGAAAATCCCACTCTCTGGACAACTTCTCTCAGTGTTTGATTGCTCCCACAGTGGCCAGTAGAAGCTGAACTTTTGTTCAATACACCAACACTAATGACCATCTTATTATTTTAAGAGCAATCAATGAAAATTAGAATACGCATGATGAAAGTTTGGACTCACCAACTTTAGCAGCTTTCTTTTTCTCTTCTGGAGGGGGGAAAAGAAAAAAGTAAACTGTGAGTTCTACTGGGAGGCAAAAGCCACTGGTTAAGACTGTGTCAGCTGTAATACCATCACCACGGCTCTTCTGAAACTGCAGCAGTAAAGAGCTGACAGTCCAGCAGGCTGAAGCCATGTACAGATACCCTCACACTGGAAAGCTGCACATCAAGCACAGCCTTCCATTTGCTTCCTATTTCACAGGGTCATAAGCCTGGAAGGAGCTTGATCTCCCCTCCAGGAGCAGTGTGTTCAGGCACGTGGAATGCTCCTGTTCCCATGAGGAACACTGACTATTCCTTTCCTCTTTACAGCAGAGCTTTCAGTGCAGCAGCAGGAGCTGCAGCTCCACTCCATCCTGCTTCCCCAGCACAGCCCCTGACTGCTCCACACCCAGCACTTGGACCATGTGTCAAGAGCTCCCTGGACGTAACAGAAGCTGTTTCTTAGCACTTACATTTAGTTCAAAAAGAAAACATGGAAGATCATCCAAACAGGCTACAGTGCCCATTAATTCTGGTATCTGGACAAAACAGAACTGGAAGGGCCCAGTATAACCTGCCACAAAGACCATCACCCCAGCCCTAGACTGGAGGCAGCAAAATGTTTGAGTAAGGCTCCTCTAATCAACACTTACTGGTGGTATCTGTCACCCCCTGGGGAATGGTTTTCTCTTTGTGGGTCTGGTCTGTGAGGGAGGAAGAAAGCAATCAGAACATGAACAGAACTCAACTAAGCAGAACTCTACACATACGAATCTATCAAAGAAACCAAAAGGTGTTTGGCATAAATTAACAAAACCTGCACCAACAAGAGGGTGGGGAGGCTCTGCTTTGCTTTACACTGACACCACTACAGGCTGATGCACCCGTGTACCTGTGCATTCCCCATCCAGCTCACAAGGCATGCATCCCCAAGTACCACAAAGCACCCTCCCTTCCCTGTGCCCAGGTGCTCACTGCAGGTCACCACTGCAGCACCACCACAGCAAACAGCTCTTGGCTAACTGTCTCAACTCTTATTTAACAGCAAAGCCATAGCTAGGAGAGGATGGTGTTCTGTAGTACTTACGTGGTCCAGGAGGCTTTTTCCCAACAGCTTTGTTTGGATGAGCTGCTACAGGGGCCTTAATTTTCACAGGTTTGGCTGCAATGGTGATAATTTACATTATGGTTTGTATGGCCAGGAACATGCATTAGTGAGGACATTTTGCCATCTTCTCCATCCTTCCTGCCTTATGGCAGGCAGAGTCCTGCTACTCTAAAGACTTTCAAATCTCCCCTCAAATCCACATCCTAACCACATCCACCCCTGCTACACAGTAACACCATAAATTACTGCAAGGAAGAAAGGCTGAGCTGTGCCAGAAGGGTGCAGTATCATGATACTCATCAGCTTATCCAAGCATAGATAACAGCAAAGAAACACTGGCACGTTTTGTCTCCCAATTTAGCCCAGACTGTAATGTTTTTGTGTGGAAATGGAACACTGCAGAGATTGGAAGGCACAGTTTATATTAACCAACTGTATTTGTTGCATTTTTTTAAAAAATTGTATTTGTATTGGAAAGATCCCTCATTTCAGCCCAAAGCAAAAGCAGAAAATGCCAATTTCCCCAGTGATACAGTACCTTCTTCTTTTTTCTCCCGACTCTGATCGACTGAAATTTTCACTATGTCTTTGAGGGTAATGGCAGACTGGTAAGTGGAATGCATCACGTTTTGGTCCATTTCAACTACGGGAACAAAAGCCTCTTTTGTTGATGTTCGTTGCAGTGCTGCTGCTCTCTGAAACAACAAATGAGAGACCACCTTGTGTAGCACACAGAGAAAAATACAACCAGCTTACTTTTAACTGGGATGCAGTTTGTGCTTTCATCTCAAATTCAAGGGAACAAAGGCCACAGTCAGACACAGCTCGTGGCAAAATTCCAGCAGCAGCTCAGACACCTTAATTCCCACTGGTAACCCATGAGCAGCCATGTCACAGCACAGAGCTGCCACACCTCAGGGAGGTGACTCCTGCCCAGAGACCCCTCCCTGCTTGTGGCAGAGGCAGAGGCTGAACTGGGAGAGTCACCCATTCAGCATTCTTTCACTAATATTTGTGTACTTTTTAGGACATCCTTTGACAGCAGGTTCTTGCACACCACTGCATTTCCATTTGACTGGAAGTGTCTAGAGAGTATGATGACCACAGCAGGTTTTTGTTATTCTGCATTCTAGAATGAAGAACTGGATTCACACTTAAATGACACATTACCTTCAAAAACAGAACATCATCAATTTCAGTCAGTGCCATCTCAATCTGATCTTTGAGAGACTGAATTTCATTCTTCTTATTTCCCAGAACACTGTAAATATAATCAAACTTATTCCAAACTCTCTTTTCTTCCTCTGTAATTGCTTTCATGATCTCATTTTCTCTTTCTTCAATTACAGCTTTAACTTCTGAAAACTCATTTCTGATCAATTCCTTCTTTCTTGAAGCTGTCTCCTGGGGCAGACAAGAGCAGATAGGTATTGATTTCAAAAGAACAGTTTGTAAACAAAATACTCTAAGTGCTACTGCATGAAAGCCTCTGAGGAACATGTGGGCTTCTCTTCCTTGAAACAAGCAAGAGCAGAGCTGTTGATTTCTATGTGGTTTGGAAAGAAAATTCCTTCACTCACAAGGAATGGAGCCCATTCTCAGTCTCACCCCACGGGAGAGTATAAAACCTAGCACAGTGCCAGGTTTACTCCCATCTCCCACAGAGCTGTCTGGCCCTGCCAAAACTCCTCTTTTCTGTTCTTTCCTAGTAACACCTTCTCCTGCCAATGCAGCCTCAGCACTACAGCCCTGTCACAAGGGTACAATCACTAACACCATGCAGTGGCCAGTGGGTGCCTGGCAACCTGAGAGCACTCTGAGCAGCTCCCCACTTACAGCAGACTGGCTCTGTTTTGTTTTCACCGTGCTCATTGCCCGGGCAGTTCTTTCACTCTGGTTATGCAGCTCCGTAAGTTTTTTCTTCAGCAGCGACTGCAACGGGAGAGACCAGAACATATTTCAGAGAGGCAGTTGTCATGTCTGCTCTTACTTTTAAATACTCTTGTAAGCATTTAGTACTCTCAGCTTAAAACCTACCTCCCCTTGAAGCTCAGGGGGTGTAAAAGCACCGTCCTGCACACGTGTGGCTTGTGGCATCCACACCCTCCCCACCTCTCCCAAGAGCAAGATGCCATTGCTGACACTCTCCTCACAAAGGACCCAGTGCTTTCATCAGCACAGTTCTCATGCTACCAATAAACGTTACATTAACTCTCAGTTTGGACTTCCAGCACAGTTGATGCTACTGATCACCCTACTCCTTTTGAGAACGTTCTCCCTCAGATGTGATTTACCTGTTCCTTTAGTTCAAGATTCTGCTAAGCTCAATCAGGGCTAAGTTCTGCAGCTAAGCTGTATACACACCCATGAACAGATGGGAGTTTGACCACCTAAACTTTTTCAGCATACTTGACTCATCCACACTGATTTTCAGCTGTGCTGAAAATAGAAAGGCCAGGTTTCCTTCCCTTCTACTCCATGACCCTCCTTCTGCCTTTCATCTACATACTTGAGATCTCCCTAGGATACTTTTATAATTCTTCTTCTTAGGAACATCTGCAGCAGAATGCCGGCCCCTCAGGCAGGAGAAGCCTGGCAGGGAGCAGAGGAGGCTCAGAGCTCTGGGTGACGCCACAGAGCGTGGGAGGCCTCACTGGAGAGCCCAGCCCAGGACAGCCCAGCCCTGCCACTGCAGCTCCTGACAGCGCCTTCCCAGACCCCTGCTCTTGAGCAACATCTTGGAGAGACGGGGAAAACGCAAGGAATGGCTCTGGGGACGTGCCTGAGCACATGCTGGAGGGCAGATAACAGTTCAGCACTGCCAGACACGAGATTTACAATTTACAGTCGACGTCCTGTTCCGGCCTCCTGCCTGCACTCCAGAGCAGCTCCTCCAGCACCGAGGGACCAAGGGGCGCCCTGGGGAGCCCTTGGGGGTGGGTGTTCGAGCCCTTGGGAGGGTGTTCCAGCCCCAGTGAGCCCTTGGGAGAGTGTTCCAGCCCCGGGAAGCCCTTGGGAGGGTGTTCCAGCCCTTGGGAGGGTGTTCAAGCCCCGGGGAACCCTTGGGAAGGTGTTCCAGCCCCGGAGTACGCCTGAGAGTGTGTTCCAGCCCCAGGGTACCCTTGGGAGGGTGTTCCAGCCCCGGGGTACCCCTGGGAGGGTGTTCCAGCCCCGGGAAGCCCTTGGGAGGGTGTTACAGCCCCGGGGAGCCCTTGGGAGGGTGTTACAGCCCCGGGGAGCCCCTGGGAGGGTGTTCCAGCCCCGGGGAACCCTTGGGAGGGTGTTCCAGCCCCGGGGAGCCCTTGGGAGGGTGTTCCAGCCCCGGCGGCCACCGGTCACCCCAGCTCAGCCCCGGCTGCTCACCTGGGCAGAGGCCTTTGCCTGCTCCAGGGGGCTGGTGGGGCACAGCTTGTGCTCGAGCAGGCAGAGGGAGCAGATGCAGGCGCCGTGCTTGCTGCAGAAGAACTCGAAGAGCCTGTTGTGCTGGGGGCACTTGCGCAGCTGCAGGTCGCGCAGGGGCGGGCAGAGCTGGTGGTCGCGGAAGGCCGGGCTGTCGCGGTGCGGCCGCAGGTGCTCGGCGCAGAAGGACGCGGTGCAGGTCAGGCAGGTCTGCACGGCCGGCGCCTCCCGGCAGCTGTCGCAGGGCACGGGGGGCTCCGCCGCGCAGCACCCCCCCACATCCCCATCCTCATCCTCCTCCTCCTCCTCGCCCTTGGCCCCGGAGCGGCCCTGGAGCTGCTCCACCACCCGGCACAGCACCGTGTTCTTCTGCAGCTGCGGGCGGCCCGCGAAGGTGGCGCGGCACTGCGGGCAGCTGAAGCCCCCCGAGAGGCCGGCCCAGCTGAGCTCCAGGCAGGAGGCGCAGAAGTTGTGCCCGCAGGGCACCGTCACGGGGCTGCTGAAGAGGCAGAGGCAGATGGAGCAGGTGAGCTCCTCCTCCAGCCCCGACAGGCCCGGCTCCGACTCCAGCGCCGCCATCGCCCCGTCCGCAGCTGCCCCGAGAACCCGAAACAAACCTGGCCTCGGAGAAACGAAACTGTGGCCCGGGCTTTCCGGAAAACTACGTGTCTCATCCCCGCCCCGACGGGAGGGGCAGCGGCCGGGGGACGAGCCCTGCGGCGCCCGCCCCTGAGGGGAGCCGGGCAGCGCCGGCGTGCCGGGGCTCTGCCAGGAGCGGGACCCCGGAGCGGGCCGGGCCGCGGCTCCGGGCCGGGGCAGCGGCACCCGGAGTGCCCGAGGCGTCACCCGGAGGTGCCCGAGGCGTCACCCGGAGTGCCCGAGGCCTCGGGGTCGGTTCTGAAGCGGTGCCCAGCCGCGCTGCCCGCCCCGCTCCCGGCCAGCCCAGCGCTGTCCGGCTGTGCCCGGGGCTCAGGGCGGGGGCGAACCCCAAATCCCCCCGAGCACCGCCCCAGCCGCTCCCAGCTGCGGGTAACCTGGAGCTGGAGATCCTACGGACTCATAGGTTTGGGCTGGAAAGGACCTTAAAAATCGTCTGTTTGCGACAGCTGAGGGATGTTTTTAAAGCACACAGGTTACTGCTTTGTGATTGTGGAAACCATCGCAACAGAAGATGCTTCCTCAAATTTCTTGTTCTCAGTCTAACTGTTCAATAATCACTGTTTCTAACAGGGACATTGATGCTGAACAGCACCATGGCAAGTACTCATGTCTTAACTTGACCACAAATCGTTCCAGTGGTCTCTTCCTCCTCGCTCTTCTGCCCTGCCTGCTGGTGTCCCAGGAACTTCCTTGGCGCCCGCTGTATTTCTGCACCCATGCTGGCAGCAGGGATAAAAGGAGCAGCCTGGCACAAAGTCTGTGGTCCCCCAATAATTTAAACAGAACCTGATGGGCTGCAACAGCAGGAGCCGTGTGCTCTGAACTCTTGTCCAGTGGGCAAAGAACACCTTGTGTGGAGAACTGCTGAGGTTCCCTTTAATGTCATTTTAAAGTATTAGCAGGTGATCTTGTTGGCATTAGTCCTTGGGGACTTCCAAGAATGTTTAGGAGTTACACAGAATCACAGAATGAACTAGGTTGAAAAAGACCTTTAAGATCATCTAGTCCAACCTATGACCTAAACCAACATCTCCTCAACTAAACCATGGCACTGCCTGCCACATCTAGCCTGTTTTTTAAACTACAGGGATGGTGATTCCACCACCTCACTGGGCAGACAATTCCAGCACCCAACCACTCTTTCAGTGAAGAATTTCTTTCTAGCATCTACCCAAAACTTGCCTTGGCACATCTTAGGATTGTGTCCTCTCAGTCTGTCAGTTGCTGGCTGGGAGACCAACCCCACCTGGCCACAGGCACCTTTCAGAGAGTGATAAGGTCACCCCTGAGTCTCCTTTTCTCCAGGCTGAACACCCCCAGCTCCCTCAGCCATTCCTCACAGCCCCTCTCTAGCCTCGTTGCCTCCTCTGGACACGCTCAAGCATCTCAACATCCTTCCCAAACTGAGGGGCCAGAGCTGGGCACAGCACTCCAGCTGTGCACTCACCAGTGCTGAGCACAGAAGGATCACCTCCCTGCTCCTGCTGGCCACTGTTCCTGATCCAGGCCAGGGGCTCTTGGCCTTTTTGGCCATCTGGGCACACTGCTGGCTCATGTTCATGCTCATTTTATAAAGCACTCAAAAGAAGCCATGTTGGGTGGTCTGTTACAAGTGCAATCAGCTCCTGGCCAGTTCTTTTGGACTATTAAATTAAATCTGGAGAATCATTGTGAAGCTATGTTGAGCAATCACTGTGCAAACAATTACAAGTGCAAACTCCTGGCCAGTTCTTTTGGACTATTGAATTAAATCTGGAGAATCATTGTGAAGCTATGTTGCACAGATACCATGAACTTGTACCTACATCAGTTATCCCTCCAGCCTTTTAACACTCCTTCAGGATAAGCTGTAGAGGGGTTGTGTGCCACAGGGCTCTGAGTCACTGCTCAGGAACAGATACAGGTGCAGAAAGGACAATGCAGGCATTTGGGGCTGCAGGGCTGTGACAGGAGGAAAAGTTCAGGGATCAGCTCTGTCATGTGCTGGAGGGTGGAGGAGTTTCTAGGAGATGGGCACTGTGCCACAGGTTTACAGCGTGGCTGGGATGTGCTGTGCAGGACTTTGTAACTGCTGGCAGAGGAAATGCAAACACCTGGCAGGGGGTGGCTGATAGTGGCTGCAAAGGAACACGCAGAGAGCTGTGCTGTGCATGAGATGGGACAAAAGAGCAGCTGTTAATGTTTGCATTTTTTATTTTTCCATAGGTGAACGAACACCCTGGGCTTATCTGGACTAAGCCTCTGCCATCTTTCAAAGACTCAGCACGTTCACTGTATTCTTCTGTGGCACTCATGTGGTATCAAGTGATATAGACAAAGGTATGCAAATAAAAAGGGTAAATATAAACCCTCACAATTGTAGCTTCTGCTTCTGGAGCATAGCACAGGATGTTTAGAGCTCAGATGAGCAATTTAAGTTCCACAGTGTCAACAAGGGCTTGAAATTCTCATTTGGAGGAAACCCAACCACTTCTGCTGTCTATGAAACAATAAAGTTTTAACATAAAAAATTACTGCTACCATTTAAATAGCTACTTAAGTTATACTCAATTTTGCTTGCAAATACTTGAGAACTTCCTGTGATTCTGAACTAAATCTAACCCTTTGCCCAGACACTGCACATTCAAGATGCCCCCAGAGCCCAAGCAGGGCTTTAGAAGCACAGTGGGATTAATTGTACCCCACATTCCTGCCCCCAGTAAAGGGGCTGGAGAGAGATGGGAGAGCCCCAGGGACAGCAAGGCAGCAGTGAGGGTTTGTTCACCACCTCCTTGTGGGATTCATGTGCACACTGTCCCATCCCAGATTCCTCAGAGCAGGAGTGGATGGGACAGGGAGGGCTCTGGGCAGTTCCCTCAGGCTGCCTGTCCCCCTTGGTCTGATTTGAATGAGCAAAGCAGTAGCTTCATGCAAACTTGGTAACAATGGGTAAACAAAACTCAAGATTTTACCTTCAAAACACCCTCTCTCAGGGGTGTATTTGTCTTCCAGCATCTCCTGTTTGGCACAGCCAGAATGACTCTGCATCATTGAATTCATGCCAAAAATGCAGAGTAGGCAATGGAACAAGAAACACTTGCATTTAGCTTTTGCAACTTCCTAAGAATTAACAATTTCCCTTAGGAAAACAATCCTTCCATTAATCCCCATTGTCTGAGCATGACTGTGCTCATGTCTGGCATCTTCTTTTCATCCAGTTTGCAAGAACAGCCACATGAATCTAACTGAACTTTTCTCTAAAAAAGCAAATCCTAGCATGAAATACTGGTATTTGAAGTGAACCAAAACACAGATTAATTTTACTTGTATAAAAACAATTCCTTCACAAACAAGACATTTTACTAGGGCTGACACAAAAATGCACAGTACTTTAATGGATTAATGCACTAGGTCAGAGTACATGACAGCTAAATCATAATGTACAAATTTTCAGGTGTTTGTTTGTATCTAGGGTTTGTTTTTTCCCATGTCTTCTCTGTAGGAGTCAACTATCTAGCACAGGGATTATCTGAAAGTGTAAGACTTGCCAAGACTCCCGAGGTACAAAGTACCCCTTCAATGCTCATAATTACCAGAGCTGTCAGTGCAGTGCCTTGCCAGCACCTGGTGACCCATTCTGCTGCTGGAAAGGGAAGAAGAAAGGCAGCACAGAAACTTCAGCACTTAAAGGGCAAGGTGGTTTGCTCTAAAACCAACAATAAAGGCTTTCAGAGCCTACATGGATTAACACAGTGGGACACAATTGTGCCAGGGGTTCATGTTATATTCCACTGGTTCTAAGCACAGTTGACAGTTACCAGTGCTATTTATCTGCCACAAAATCACAGAAGCTTGACATCCACAGGTTTTCTGAATATGTTTCAGTGAACTCTTTAAGTAACTGCAAAGTCACAGCATTTGTATGCTGTGGCAGAAGCAGAGGGACAGTCTGCATATCAACAATATTTATAATAAAATTTTAAATAAAAATGACCTCTGGCAGTTATACAGCTCTAGCCAAACCCAGACATTTAAACAGTTACTCACAGTATAGGGTTGTGTTTTATCTTTTAATCAAACTATTCCAGTTCTGCAGCTTGCTACAGTAGGATATAAATATTCAAACCAAACAGATCTATATTAGATTTCCTATAATAAACAAAGTTTTCATGTATTACATAAAAACATAGCCTAAGGGGAAAAATAAAGAAGTAGGCCAAAAGAAAAACAGTTAAGACAGTAACGTCCACCAGTGCACCTGCCACCCTCAGAACCAGAAGGCAGCATTTCACAGAACAGATCTGTACAATTGTTCACATCTTCTCACATCCTAGATGTTCCATTTTCAATGCTGGATCCATTAACTGGAGGCTCCACAATCAGTCTTGGCTCTATCAGCGCATCCCAGCTTTCAGTTATCTGAAAACAAACCACAGGCAGCACTTGGCAGGGGCCAGCAGCACCAGCAGATGCAATTTCTGTGCTGTTATGCTTTTGCCTAGACCTGAACAATGGCACCACTGAACTGAGATCACAGCTCCTCCTGTGGGGCACTGATCCTACTGGTGAGCCTCAACCTGCCAGATATCCTGGGTAGGAAAGGGTGCACAACAACAGCAATGAAAGGAAAAGCTGGTGAGAAAGGATCTCTATGAGATGTGATGTTGTTTATTAGCCAAAACAAGAACTTTGATGAGTGACTGTGACCCCAGTTAAATGAGTACCAAGAACTGATTATTATGATGTAAACATGCACATTGTTGCTAGAAAGAAACAATGGTTTTTGCTTCCATCGATTCAAATCACAAAGGGAACATCCCTGAGGTGAAGAGAGGCAGGGAGCAGGGCAAGGGGCAGCTGTGCAGAGCTGCTGGCAGGACTCAGGGCAGGCCCCACGTACCTTGGTGTCCTGCGGCACCGCGTACTCGATCAGCTCCGCTCCGTCTGCAGACTGGTACACCAGGTCGAACTTCCCTGGCTCCTTGGCAGCTGAAAACCACACAAACAGCTCAACCAGCTACAAACCAAAGAAACTGAAATGTTTACCACAAAAGCCGGCCAAAATCAGTTTGGTTTGGGGGTTTGATTTGTTGGGTTTTTCCTTTGTGCTCAGTGTCCGGGTTCACAATTGTAACAAAACCTTGAGGAAAAACTGAATACTACACACCAAAATTAAGGTAATTATCTGACTACTCACATGAGAAAGTCAACAATATGTTGCTGAAATTTGAGAAAAAGGCTCATATGACAATTCACTAATTCTGGCTTAAATGGCAACTGCAAGATACACAGTTTAAAAAACATTAAACATTTCAGGTCTCAGGAACTGCATCTTGTCCTTGCAGGGACTCACTTCCACACCCACTGAAGATACACCATTATGACCTCACACTTTCTCTCAAAATAATAATATAAAATATTTTCTTTCTTTCTGAAATAATTTCTTTCAGAAAATGAAACCACAGTAGAGGTGAGTTACTGACCACTCAAGCTACTGAAAAAAAATACGTTGTAAATACCCATAAGCATCCTTCAGCTCAACTAGCAAGGGTTAGAACTTGTTAGAACTTCTCAATTTAAATAGATTTTTGGGGAAGGAATGAGGAGGGGAGGGGCGTGTTGAAAATGATCCCAAGGAAATTGGGAATACTCCTGAAAGATGAAGTGTCCCCAGGTACGTACATTGTCCTGCTGATGTCGAAAGGATCTCAAGTTCAATCTGCTTTTTTTCATCATTCCAACTGAGTATTTTTGCCTCCTTCACAAAGCAACAAGAAAAGAATCAGGTAAGACACACTTCAGCACTGGTTAAGTATTCCATATTTACAACCAGTGCACTACTTGATTGCTGACAGAGGAAATAAGTATATTTGGCTATCAAATTTTCTAGTCTCCATGTATAAAATCTGCAAAGAATGAATGCTCAGCAATCTGTAACTACTGGCATCAATAAACCAGTTACTCATTGTCACTAACTTTGCAGTTTAAATCAGTACTTACCCAGAAACCAAGTTATCTGAAGCAGCAACAAAATTTTACTTGCACCAGTTTTAAGAACTTGCCCTAACTTCCAATAGCAGTAGACTCAAATACAGCTACATTCTTCTACTTGAGGACCTGCATTTTTTGTCATCTCTAAAATATTGATGATTATTAATAATCCTTGTAGTTGTTGGTTTGTTGTTTTGTTTGTTTTGGTTTGTTTTTTTTAGTAACAGCTACATCTTTCAAATTTTCAATTAGTTTCAGCTTCTAGAGTTTTGATTTTTACTGCTGCACCAGGAATAGCCTATGAAGTCAATTGGACACAAGGTAAAACACTGCACAGCATAAAATATTTACACCATACCCCACCTATCATCATAGTTCTGTGAGTGAATGAAGGGAGGAAAGAAAACCAGTACCTTATAGTCTGAAACTTCAGGACTGTAATTTTCAGTTAGTTCCAGGCGCTGTTGAAAGAAATACAAGTAACAAATTGTAACTTTTCCCAATCTTTGATGATTCCACCTACATCCAGACAGTTTCTTCAGCAACAGAAAAGTGCAAGAGCCAAGTCTCCAACTCCTGGAGCCCAATGTTAATCATGGTCCCAGGTAGACCTCCAGGACTTGCTGCTCCAAAGGATTTACGTTCAGGTCAGGCTGTGTGAGGAGATCAGGGAGATGGATCCCAGTCTCCTCAGCTGCAGGGATTTCATTTACTTTTTTATTTTGCAGTGCAGTGTAATTATTTGTATTGTAAGATTTGCAATAACATTTACATGGAAAATTGCATTGAAATGGCAGCAGAGACAGCATTTCTAGTGTTCTACAATTACAGAAAGTCTAAAGAAATGCACTTAACTTCTGTATATGCTCCAAACTTTGACAAAAATCAAAGCCAGGCTTTACAACTTTACAACTTTACAAGTGAATATTTCAGAGAAACTGTTAGGTCAGAAACTTAGGAGTGGCCCAAATGAAGTAATCTTAACCGACTCCCAAATGAAGCAATCTTAACCTACTAACATTCAGCATTTCCAGAGTTTACCTTAAAGGCAATTCTTTCTCCCACTTGGGGTGGAGCAGCTAGAAGAGGTAACACACTATAGTCTCTCTTGGGAATCTCCACCGGATTCTGTGAAACAAAGAGTAACCCACTGATTTAATTACTGTATCAGTGAAAACAGAAGACAATGTTCATGCTGTATGAGTTGCAGGAATCACTGAGAAGAGCAAGGTACATGCTTTTAGATATAGAATACAATAACTTTATTGTTGTTTCATAAACACATCCTCAGGCTGACAAACGGAATTACAGTAAATAAAAGCTCAGCCTTTATCCCACTCATCTATTTCTGCAGTTATTCTGCTGAATTACTCTCATCCTGTAGGTTCTTTGTACAGTTCAAGCTGCCAGAGAAAGGTGACCTCTGCCTGTGTGAGTCACTCACCTGGACAAGGACAGAAGTGTTTGTTGCAGCTTCATTTAACTGCCTCTGTTTCTGGCCTTCACTGCTGTAGTTATAGAAGAAGCCAGGGTTTGCTCCTCTCCCATGGCCCCTCATCATCCCACGAAACCCTCGGCCCCTAGGTGCTCTCCAGAAGTTCTCCTCTCCTGTTCCACGCCCCCTTCCACGGCTGGGGCTGGCAAACGCTCCTGGGGCACTGGCTGGCACCTGTTTAGTGCAGCTCCTCACTATGGAATTACCCAGTCCAGCACCTGCTGCCGATTTTTTAATGACAAGTGTGTCTGAATCTGAACTATCAGAGTCTGAAGAGGAGCTCTGTGCTTTGGGAGCCTTGGTGCTGGCTTTTACAGCCACCACATGGTTTGGCACTGATTTTTCCTTTGCAGTGCTGTCTTGTGCTGGTGTCACCTTCTCCTCCTCTGTACTCGAGTCAGAATCTGAACTAGATGACTGGGGTTTTTTAGCATTTTTACTAATTGCAGTCTTAGTCTTTTCAGTGTTAGACTTTACAGTCACTTTATTAGTTTTCACATCAGAATCTGAAGCAGCTTGGGATTTGTCTTTGGGAAGTGTCACCACTACAGGTTTATGGGAAGATTTATTTTCCTTTACATTTAATTCACTGCTGTCACTGTCAGACGATGTGCTGGAGGAATCTGAAGCTCCCACCCTCTTTTTCCTGGACTGTGTTGTGGTCTTTTTGGTGCTATTTTTACCAGAATTCAGAGACAAGCTCTCATTTGCCCGTTCTAAAGCCATCTTTGCTGCAGCAACCTTTGTCTGATTTTCATCCTTCTTTTTTGTTGCCAACTGCTTCTCCCTCTCTGTTTTTTTCATCTTTTTAGAATGGGAAGTAGAGGTCTCTTCCTTACCTTCTGTGAGTCTATTTCTTCCCCTAACTTCTTCCTTTCTTTTTCTTTTCGTGTACCTTTTCTGAGAGTCCCAAGTATCTAGAGAGGTCTCTTCCCTACAAGAGGAATACTCAAGGTTATGCTTCTCCTTCTTCTTTTTCCTTTTATGCTTGCCTTCATTCCTAGACAATTCTTCCTCATCCTCCTTCTGTCTGTGCCTTTTTTTGTCTTCTTTTGTTGTGTAAATAAAGCCATCATCTATCTCTTCATAATCATCTGCAACTACTTCTTCCAACTTTACTCTGTTAAAAAAAACCAAAACAAAAGCCACCATTCAGCATAATGAACACTTTTCCCCAAATGTGAGCAGCTCAGGCAAGTTCCCCTAGAGTGAAGATGCTCCAGCTCCTCCCTGGACAGTCTGGATCCTCCCCTGCAGGCAGAGGCTCCCGTTCCATCTTGGGGAACATTTCCAACTCTTGGCTCCCTCCATCCCTCTGGACATGCTGGGGAGTCTCAGGTGCTGGGAGTCAGTGCCCGTGGGCACCCAGCTCCTGCTGCACTGCCCAGGGAAGGAAGAGCTCAGAGCCTGGGGAGCCCCACCCCTGTCCCACCAAAACCACGCCGAGATTCAGAGAATCCCAGAGTGGGTCAGGAAGGGACCACAGTGGGGTCAGCTGGTCGCATTTCCCTGCCTAACAAGGGTTATCCCAGGGCACAGGGTTGTGTCCAGAGGGCTCTGGAATATCCCCAGTCAGGGAAACTCCGCATCTTGTCTGTCCCAGCGCACGGGCCCTGCACCTCAGGGTGAGAAACAATTTCATCGGTAACACCATGGTGAGGGAAACTCCGCTGTCTCAGCGCACCTCAGGGCCCTGCACCTCAGGGTGAGAAACAATTTCATCGGTAACACCATGGTCAGGCGCAACTTCCTGGGCATCGGCTCCTGCCCGCTCCTGTCCCACGGCTGGGCACAACCCGCTCCGGCCTCTTGGCACGGCCTTCAGATACCGACAGACACCCATGGGTGCGTGTGCGGGAATGACCCCCGATCCCGCTGTGCCTTCTGTCCCACGGCTGGGCACCAACCCGCTCCGGCCTCTTGGCACGGCCTTCAGATACCGACAGACACCCATGGGTGCGTGTGCGGGAATGACCCCCGATCCCGCTGTCCCGGTCCTGCAGTCCTGATCCCGGTCCGGATCCCACCCTCTCTGTCCGATCCCGCTGTCCCGGTTCCTATCCCGATCCTGCTGTCCCCCGGTCCCTATCCCCATCCCGCTGTCCCGGTCCCGATCCCACTGTCCCTATCCCGCTGTCCCCATCCCGGTCCCAGTCCCGCTGTCCCGATCCCGCTGTCCCGGTCCCGGTCCCTACCGCAGCGAGTCGTTGTCCCGCACGAGGCGCGCGCTCTCGGCGGGCGGCAGCAGCGCCCCCTCGAGGAAGAGGCTGAGGCGGGCGCGGCGGCTGAAGCCGAAGCGATGGCGGATGAGGCTGAGCAGGTCGGTGACGAGCCGCGCCTGGCCCGGCTCCAGCAGCAGCCAGCACAGCGCGCAGCCCGGGCTGGCCGGCGGAGGGTGGTCGAACACCAGCCGCAGCCGCACCGGGCCGCCGCCGGCCGCCATCACGGACACGGAGGAGGAGGCGGAGGAAGAGGCGGAGGAGGCGGGCGCGGGGGGCGGCGCCTCAGGGCGGCCCGGCCGGTCCCGTGACCGCGGGAGCTGAGGGAGCGATGGGGGTGCTCCGGGCTGCGACCGCGCTGTCCGCGCTGCTGCTGGCCGCAGGTACGGGCCGGGATGGGGACAGGACGGGCCGGGCCGGGCCGGGCCGGGAGGGGGATAGGACGGGTCGGGCCGGGACGGGAGCGGCTCGGCTCGGCTCGGCTCGGCTCGGCTCGGCGCGGCGCGGCGCGGCACCTCCGGGCACGGCGCCTCCGGGCACGGCACTCCTGTGTCCCGCAGCTGCAGGGCCCGTGCTGAGCCGCACGAAATTGGCGGTGGCGAAGGACGGAGAGGGTAGCGGCAGTGCCGGCGGGAGCAGCAAAGCCTGGCCACCGTGGCCGTGGAAAAGCCTTATTGCTCCTGTGCACTGTTGCCTTCTGCCCTGATCCCTGAGATTAAGGGATGGAGTGTCAAAGGTCTGTTCCGTGTGCGAGATGAACAGTAGATTGACTGCGTAAGGTGACCAGACTTTATTGACTTCAGTTATGTTTTGGATTCCTTCGGAAGCGACCCTGTGTCTGCATGTGCTCTCCGTGGGGACTGTGGGGTGGTGCGGTCCCCGCACACACCCGGCTCAACGCGCTGCCATCAGTTCGGCTGCTCGGGTCAGGGAGCCAAGAGCTCCGAAGCCGCGGGTTCGATCCCCGCTAAGCCATTGGACTCGATCTTTTTAGGTCCCTTTCAACTCAGAATATTCTGTGATCCTTGTCGAAATTGCAGCTGGCTATGGGAGTTATTTCACTGGGGCTGTGCCTTCAGCCCAGGCCTTGAAAACACTTCAAGAACAAATTATTCCAGCAATTGGGCAGTTATTCTGGCGGCAGCTCTAAAGGCAGGCTCTGATAAGGCAGCACTTAATTACACACTTCATTCATTGACAATAACTCAGTTGTGGGTGGGGGTGCAAGTATAGGCAGGTTTCTTATAGTAATTTCTTTTAATAGTAGTAGCACTTCTAATTATCACAGCCAAGACTGAAATGTAATGTTTTGGAGCAATTCTGGTGGAAAGTCCAAAGCTGAGTCTTTTTACCTAGTTGCTTATTCTTGTTATTTCCCCTCAAGGTGTAGTTCTGAGGCAGCCCCAGGAGCCCAAAGAGGTGTGGGGATATGTGGAGGTTCGGAACAAGGCCCACATGTTCTGGTGGCTCTACTATGCAAATAACCCAACCAAAGACTTCACAGAGTTACCTCTTGTCTTGTGGCTTCAGGTAAGGTTTGGTGAGAGACACCTAAGCAATAATTCTTTCCATCTGTGGCTGGTTCAGTCTGATATCTGATATTGTGCAGCTCTACAGAAACAGAATTTAAAACTGCCTTGTTCTAAATGCCTTGTCTTGTGAATGTGGTGTTGGGGTTGGGAAAAATAAGGGTGATTTCATTCTGCAGTTGTGGGGTGTCCTCAAGTGCTCACCCTGCATCAAGTTTGATTGCAATAACAGAGGTTGTTCTTATCTTCATACAACAGTAGTGATTTTTGTGCATTGCAATTTCCCAGCTCCTTCCCTGGAGAGTTTGAAGTCTAAACAGTGTTCAGAGAGAATAAATAAAATAATCAGAGATTGAGGTTGATTTCTAAATGGAAAGAATCCTGGTTTGATAAAAGTGGTGGCATGTTCTCCACAGTACATTTCAGAAGTTAATGTTGAATAGAATCACTTAAGAACTTGTTCTTATTCTTTCTGGGTTATTTCATCAGTGTGAAACCCACAAGCTGTACATGCTGATCAAGCCAATGACTTGCAAAATCCCAGTTAGCAGAGAGTTAACTTTTGCACTCCATATTTGGGGAATAAGGTTTTGCAATTGTGCTCGTATAGCAGGCAGCTCACCAGAAGCTCTCATGAGAGGGTGATGCATTTCTGTTGAATTCTTGCTTTCAGAAATGTGTGTGCATAGCCCGAGACCACGGGGAACAGAGCCTGCTCTGTAAATTAACGTGTAGTGCAAAAGCCATTTCTAAAAATGTACAATCTGGCGTTCTACTTACTGGCTGCTTTTCTTACTGGCTACTTTTGTTCCATCTGTCCTATCTATGCCATGCTGCCTTTCAACATCTGTGTCATTTGATATTTCCCTGCAGGGAGGTCCAGGATCTTCAGGCTGTGGATATGGGAACTTTGAAGAGATTGGTCCATTAGACAAAGAATTGAAACCAAGAAATACAACCTGGGTACAGTAGAGTTCGGCTTCTAACTACTAATTACAAATGTTTGTTTGCTTGTGTAAGCAGATGATCACTACGCAAAAAAACACAGAACAATTTTTCATTTAAAGTTCAGTAGAACTATAATATTTCCAGTTAAAATATTGTGGTTATTAAATTAGCTTATAGGAATAGCCTTGAGAACTGAGGGGTAGACGTTAATTTGATTTAATGAAGTATGTCTATTCCATGGAACTGTGAAATGCACATGTCTGGGAGAGAGCAGGGAAATTGTAGAAAGTGTTCTTGCAGATCACAGCTTCATTGTGTGCAGTCACAGAGCTTTTTCTGGGTGGCTGGCAGTGTAAAACCTATGGCTTATAATTACAGGTCCAGTATGGCCTTCAAGGGAAAACAAATTACAGCTGCCTGTGAAGGTGGAAGTTTAATTAGAGCAATATATTTGTGCTCTGGGTTACCAATAGTCTGAAGTGCTCTGGAGTTCCCTAGGTGACCTCCCTCTGGATCACTGGCAGTTTTTGGGTGTATTTCTCATTACAGATTTGGCAAATTGAAGGACTTTATGTTGCACCTAATTTTTCTGCAAGTTTTTTCAGGGATTTGCTGGCTCAGTTAATCATTTGTGCTATCAAAACTAAGTTTTTTTGCTGGTGCTGAACTGAGGTTTTATACAAACCTTCTTTCTGCTTCTACAGTTGCAGGCAGCCAGTATCTTGTTTGTGGATAATCCTGTGGGCACTGGATTCAGTTATGTGGATGATTGTAGCTTGTTTGCCCAAAACCTTACCACAGTGGTTTCTGATATGATGGTTTTTCTTGGAGAATTCTTCAAGTGTAGAACAGAATTCCAGGTAAGTGAATTGAATTCTTGTTTATTGTTGTATTTTTCTCTGCTTTTAAATAGAATTCAAAAATAATTAGGGAACAGACTTCCAGATGAGCAGTGTTTTGCTGCTAGCTAGTGTGTGGTGCAGGTATAACCACTGTCTCTTCTTTTGCACATTTCAGAAGTTGTATCTTGATTTTGGGCTTGGTGAGATAAGCATTGGGGTGGATTATTGTCTGTTGAGTGATCCAAGCAGCATATATAGGATCACAGCTGCTCATAGTTCCAAAATACTTTAGAACCAACCCCAGCAAGTCACCAGGATGTTATGGAAACCTAGTGTGCAGCTTAAAATAAGAAAAACATTAAATGTTTGATGGTGAGAGGTGAACAGTGCCTGGGTGCTGTGGGATGTGGGAGATGGTTGGAGGTGTCTTCTGCCCTCCATGCAACGAGTTCCTTGTGTGGTTCTTCTCTCCCCAGACCATCCCATTCTACATATTTTCTGAATCTTATGGAGGCAAAATGGCTGCTGGGGTTGCTTTAGAGCTGCACAAGGTAAGTGCTTGGAGGATACAGTTCACTTTTCATTTCAAAAGGGGGGTTTCTACAAGTACTTTTATTTTCTGGAATACACCATCTCTATTTCCTAATTCACAGTGCCACTTACTTTTTTCACTTAAAGAAAACTGATTCTAGAGTCATGAATAGCTAAAATTTAATTTTTTGGTGTTTTGTTTTGTTTTTCCTCTTATTCACGAAGGCTGTTCAAAAAGGGACCATAAAGTGCAATTTTATGGGGACTGCTCTTGGGGACTCCTGGATTTCTCCTTTGGGTATGTTTAAACTCCTCAGACTGTTGATGATTTGTTGTTATTTTGTTTTGTTGGGTGTTGTAATCATTCCATGAGTGCCTGAACTCAAAAAGGCCATCCCTGCCTGAAGTGAATTAACTCTCTAGTGAGTCTGGTAAATCAAAAATAAATACTGCAGCCTTGCAAGTCTTCTTGTGACTAAAGAATCTCTTTTTAGAATGTATCTAGATTAGGAGAAATCAGAGAGCAAAGGCAGCAAGGAGCACACTTGTATCTGAAGTGGAAGGATGGCAAAATGTCCCTGCCCATCTCCACAGCCTCTGTGTTTTGTAAGATTCCTGTGCTGAAATGTGGCCACCAAGTGATTCACAAGGCTGCAAGTGAGATTTGTGTGTGGGGGATGATAAAAAGCAAATTAAAGGGCTCTTGCTCCTTCAGTGGTATTGGCAAGGGCAGGCTTCACAGATTCTCTGCAGCACAGAACAATACCAAGCAAACTCTTATCTGTCTGCCATTAGCTGATCCTTGAGAATTTGCAAACAAAGCTGTTATAAAACAGATTTGTTTTATAACTTAGTTTTTCCCTTGTGACTTTTCAAACAGATCAGTTTAGATAATTCCCATCCTCCTGTTAGACATCTGGCAATGTGCTGCAGTGCTGGGGGGAGAACATGTTGGTTGCTTTAAATAAATTTCACTGGTTAACTCATAAGGGGTTAATGATATTGCAGGATTTGTAAAGAACCTGCTCTGTGGTACATAACCTTAGGATTAAAGAGAGCTTACTGTACCTTTTTACTGATTAATTCATCTCCATTTATTTTTCTCATAAATATTGTTTCCCCAGTAAAGGAGAAGCAAGTTAAATCTTATGTCAATAATCGATTGCCAGTTTGATGTTTGAAATCTGTTCTGTTTGTTTAGACTCTGTGCTGTCCTGGGGACCCTACCTTTACAGCACTGTAAGTACCTTCTTAAACTCTTGGTCCTCACCTGATCCCTTGTGCTGCCACACAGTACAAATGAATGTTGAATTTTAAGATTATCTTGGCCTGAATAAAACCTCGAAAGCATGGAGGCTGTTAGCAATAAATGGATGTGGAATTGTAATTGAAGCTGTCCTTCTTTGTGTTTGTCTTCCAGTCTCTCCTTGATGATAATGGTCTAGCAGAGGTGACTGCTGTTGCCAAAGAAATAATGGATGCAATAAATAAAAATCAATATGGGCTGGCTACTGAGCTCTGGGGCAAGGCTGAAGGTGTCATTGAAGAGGTGAGATCTTTGACTAACATTAAGAACTAACTGCTGTCTGGGGAGGCACATGATTTCAAGTTATCCTTTCTATGAGTGCTGAGCTGGCATGAATTCTTCAACCCTCTGCCCAGTCATTTTTGCCAGGATTTGTTGTATCCCAGTGCTGATATAAAGGAGTGTTTGCTATGCCCTGCTGGGGGAGTGACAGAGAAAGTGGGCAGGACAGCCCTTGTGGTCTTCCAGTATTGCACTGAGGTTTCAGCAGACAACTAGTCCTCTTGACTCCACAGTTTCAATTTAAATAAACTCTATCTCCTGGAAAGCTTTGAATATTGAAAACTGCATCCACCAAGACACAAACTTGAAGTTAAGCACACATCTCTATTTGAAGAACTGCAGTAGGTGCACAGGATGGAAAGGAACCTCAAGTTATGCTCTGTTACTGTGGGTCACTGCATCTCGTTACTTAGAAAGTTCCAGCGTAAAAGACTGGTAAAGTTTTGCTTTGGTTTCTCCTGTTAAAAAGTTGCTACAAAATCTCATTCTTGGTTACCTCTCATTCTTAAATTCACATAAGGCTCTGGCTTCCTTGGACAGAAAGGCTAATCTGGAGCCACTTCCTTTTTTTCTTTTTTTGGGTATTTTTTGGTTTTTTTTTTTGCTGTGATTCATAACTGACAGTGCCTTGCACATAGTTGGTTTCACTTCTTGCTGTTCAGGAGGAGCTTTCAGTTCCTGTTTTACTCTTCAAATCTACTTTGCTTCCCCTCTCAGTTGTGGTGGTGCTGGCAGGTGAAGGCACTGCAGTTCTTGTGCAGTTGCTGTTGTGAGCTGATTTCTGACCTAAACATCAGAACTTTAAAAACTCAAAAATCAAGTAAAGCAGGGCTTCAAGAATCTGGAGTAACTTCTCTAATGGCAGCACTGCTCACATTTGTCCTTGGATTCAGGCAGCCTCTGTCAGCTGCATCAGGGCTGCCAGTCTGCAGTGCCTGGGCACATCCAGCTGTCAGCAGCTCCAGAAGAGGGCTGGCTCATACCCAGCATGTTCTCGAGGAAGCATTTTAGATTTTGGAGGTTTGTAGGTTGGAAGGATGTTGAGCAAGAGCAGCACTAAACCAGGCCTGGCAGAAGGGGCTGTCTAAAAGCATCACCTGGCACTGCAGCTCTCTGCCATGAGTAATGCAGGGTAAGACTTCCTGTAGCTTCACATCTGCTTCAGAGGAGTAAATAACATCTCTGGCACAACCCATGTGTGAACAATACAGGCTTGAGGAATCTCTTTCTCGCTTCTCAAAGCAAATGTAGAAATGAAGTTTTTTCACAAGTATCTTCCTGGTGTGCAGGTAAAGTGACCGAGTCCTTTATTTAGGATTTACTTTTTTTTTCTCTTTTTTCTTTTCAGGAAGGATTGTTCTTCGTCTCTGAGAAATGTTTTTATTAGTGTTACTGAAATTATCTTGTGTTTTCAGAACACTGACAATGTGAACTTTTATAACATCTTGACTAAGGAGGTACCAGAAGTGAAATCAGATGAACAGGAAAATTTCCATCTCAGTAAGTTGTATTTCAGTACTTGAACTTCTGAGGCCCTGTGTTTCCATTCACATCCCCTCAACCCTGACAGTGGAAAGAGCCTCAGTGTAGCACATCCTTAAAATGGATGTTGATATTCTCTCGAGCAGAACTTGTTTGCCGTTGCATAAGTGGAGACAGATAGGAATGTGGAACAACCCTATAGATGACACCTCCACCTATACATCCTGCACAAATTACAGCAAGGAAGCAGTCAGTATAATTGCAACGTTGTTTCATGACCTTTTAAGTTACTTCCTCTTACTGTCTTTCATTTCTGTCTTTAAGACAGGATGCCAGTGTCTCATCAGTAGAAACAGTCTGATTAAATTATTGCTCCATTATTTTTGTGCATCAATGTGAAAAACACATGTGCAGAACTTCTTTCAAGCTCTTTTTCTGTTGGCTTCATAAGGGAAGGTGAAATCAACTCCTGAAAGTAAAACACTGCAGATCAAAAATAACTGGTCTGTTGAGAAGAGCCAAGTGGTTAAAGCAGAAGCTGATGCCCAGAAAAGTGCAGTGTTAACTAAAAGCAGGAATGGATGGGGTCTTCCTGTATCATCCTGCCCTAAATAAGGGTTGACTTCAGTGGTTTCTAGTAAAAGTAAGCAAATCTGTCTCTGTGGTGTTGCATTTCCATTAGAAAAGGGTTTGTTGGCCATGATTGACACTGAAGATTGTTGTCTGTGCAGGATGGGGTCTTAAGTGTGCCACTGATCAAAGGGTGTTTGCTGTTTTTCAGTTCGGCTTTATCAGCGCCACGTCAGAAAAATGCACCAGAGCAGCCTTGATGAGCTGATGAATGGGCCCATCAGAAAGAAGCTGATGATCATTCCTGACTGTGTGAAGTGGGGAGGTACTTTCCTGTCTGCTAGTGTGCACCTGATGAGTTCATTGCCACTGTTTTACAGTATTGCATCCTGTAGGAAAATACTCTGGCATCTGGTCACATTCAATATCCTACAAATTCTTACCTATCTTTAGCCAAGTAACTAAAAATACAGGAGGAGAAATACAGTTCCTATATTTCAGGAACTGGTTTCTGTCTTTCATGTAGTCTTGCTGAAATTCCTGTTAGTTTTTCTCTGCCAGAAGTCTGGTATCATTGTTGCATCCTGTAGGAAAGTACTCTGGCAATATTCAATTGTCCTTGTCCATGGGGCTAAGGAGGGGATTTCTTCTCAGAAATGAAGATGTTGTGGGGCAGGCCTGTGGGTTCTGATTCTGCTGCTCATATCTATCTTTAGCCAAGTAACTAAAAATACAGGAGGAGAAATACAGTTCCTGTATTTCAGGAACTGGTTTCTGTCTTTCATGCAGTCTTGCTGAAATTCCTGTTAGTTTTTCTCTGCCAGAAGTCTGGTATCATCTGGCATTTTATGGAGGAGGGGGTGTAAAACAGGCTTAAAGGGTTGATGTGTGTGTAAATAGGAGCCAGAAACTACAGCACTGTCTATGAGCTCCAGTGGGAGCACAGCTGCTGTCTGGTCCTCCTGTTCCTCAGACTGATAAATCACTGCCACTTTTGGCTAGGATTGTTTTTTGGGCAGCTGTGAACTCCATTTTAAAGCCTTTAGCCCATGCTTCTGTCCCAACTTGGGGATGACATCCTTCATGACTTAAAATTTGTCTTTCTGGTTCCAACCAGGTCAGTCCAGACAGGTCTTTGAGAACATGGCTGAGGACTTCATGAAACCTGTCATCGATATCGTTGATCAGCTTTTGGCAGCCAATATCAGTGTGACAGTCTATAATGGGCAGCTGGACCTCATTGTTGACACCATGGGTGAGGAACTTCTTCACTGGGGGTGGAAACAGAACATGTGATGAATACAATGTGGAGCTGTCAGTATATTGATACCCAGATTTCTCCAGTCTCCTGTGCAAACCTCTTACCTAACTAGCAGTGCTTAAATACTACAGTCATAAATGAGCAGCACTTAGGATGTTTTGCTTATATCCCTCTGAGAGAGGCAAATCCTTTGCCTCCATTATACTGTTGAGAAATGGATCTGCCACATCAGTAATTGCTTGTTTCAGTGAAGCTAATAATTCACTTAATCCTCCTGGATAGGCACATAGATGTGTATGTGTGCATGCTCATTCATAGGCAAAGAATGCTGGTAATTAATGAGGGAGGGTGCAGTGATCACACCTGCTCTCATTGTAGGCTCCTGCACACCTTGGGCTTTGTTTGCTGCTTGCAAGATGCTGGTTTGGTGCAGGGGTAGTTTGGGAGCCAGGCCAAGTGCTGCTGAAATGCCTAACAAGGCTGCTGTGTGCCCTTCTGCTCATCTTTTCTCACCGAGTTAAAGAACCTGCAGTCACAGACTCCACAAACACCTTCCTGTGTTGTGAAAGGCTTTATTCCTTGTATGTCTCTGTCCACTTAGATAGTCAGATGCCCTTCATGAACAACACAGCAATCAATAAATCCAGGAAGCATGGTATTTAGGCTGTCAAAACAGATTGGCAGTTAGTGATGCTCCAGTTTATCACATTTTCATCTAAAATTGAGCTGTGGTTAACATGTAAATTCTTCCAGCAGTTCCCAGGCAGGCTAAAGCTTTGTCCCCCTTGGAGTCTTAGAATTGATCTTGTTGCTGTCTTGACCTCCACCTTCTCTAGCAGCACCTGGAAACAGAAAGCCTTTTCAGCCTCCTCTCAATGAGTGTCCAACAAAGAGAGAAACAGTGCCTCTTCTGATTTCCAGGAGGGGGACTTGGTATGGCTGATCCTTCTCCATGGCAGGACATTCAAGGTGTTTGAGGTGCAAAGTGAAATATGTTGGAATTTCTAGGGCTGCAGAGCCTCCAGGAAGCACATGTTCAACTTGTGCAATCCTAAACCCATTTCATACACACCTTCACTGTTCACTTATTCCCTTCTCCCCTCCATTGGTTTGTTTCAGTTTGTCCTGAATTTTCTTAGGCATAAGAAAATTTGTTTTAGGATCTGAACACACAGACTCTGTGCTAACTTCACTGTACTAGTTCAGGGCGTGCCCAGCTGAACTGGACTCCCAAGCTGCTGTGGAACCAAGTATTGGTAATTTCCAAGTATTGGTAGTCAGTGCTGTCTCTTATTTCCAACAGGGCAGGAGGCATGGATCCGGAAACTGCAGTGGCCTGACTTGGAGCAGTTCAGCCAGAAAAGGTGGAAGGCACTGTATGTGTCTCCAGAATCTGCTGAGACAGCTGCTTTCCACAAGGCCTATAAGAACTTTGCTTTCTTCTGGATTCTCAAGGCTGGGCACATGGTAAATAATGGAGTCCTTGGGGTGGAAGGAGACTGAAGGTGTGTGTGGCTGCTCTCTGCTTCCTTACAGCAGCTGCTTATTCTGTGCTTTTCTCCTTGCTAGGTACCAGCTGACCAAGGAGAGATGGCACTCAAAATGCTCAGGATGGTGACTCAGCAGCAGCACTAGGGAAGGGAGGACACCTGGTCTGACTTCCTGTCCAGCAGCAGGGCTCTGGAGGAGTGTGAATCTGGATCCTGAGCCAAAGGAGGCACAGTGGCTGTTTGGGCACACAGCCTCCATCATCTTGCTGATACTGTGCACAAGTGCTTGTGGAAAGGCGTTTTTTTCCTTGAATGAATTATTGCTTTTGAACTTTTTAAGCTGTGATTTGCTGCCTTAACACTGTTCATAAATGACTCTTCCAGAGGGAAGTCCCCTGTCATAAAGAACAAGCCCTGAACCTTTGCCTTGGAAGGATTTTGTGCTCTTGCCCTTCCCTGAATGCTCCTTTGTCTGTTTGCACACCAAGAGTAAAACTGATTTGACTTCATTTGCTCTGTGTTCCTTTGGGAGAGCTGCTCTGCTTCATGAGGTTGTGGAATGTTCCTTCCTTTGTCCTCAGGCTTGAGTCACCTGGCTGGATTCAAGATGAAGACCTGGAAATGCCAGGACAGAGGACCTGCCCTAGAGGTCACAGTCCATCTCATCTTGCTGAGGTGCCTGAATTAGGATCCAGGATTCTTCAGACTTCCTGTGCTCTGGAGAGAGAAAAACATCCCACAGAGGAGGATTTGTCCCTTTTCATCTGACCATTTGTTTCTTGTTTCCATTCTTCTTAATGCCTACTACTCAAATGTTGCCTTTATCCTTCACACCTAAAGCATATCCAGCAGGAATTCCTGCTTTTCTGTATCCTGAAGCAGAAGGCCTGTTAATACCTTCTTGTACCAAAGAGTCCCAACAGACAGAAGCTTCTTAAAACCTTCTGGGTTTAGCCAGAAAGAAAGGAGCATTATTTAAGCAATAACAGTATAATTCTGAAATATTATAGGGGTGTTAAAAAGAAGGATATACAAAATCTTAATCCACGTCTTTTGGAGAGAAGTCTTGCAGACACCTATTATTTTGAAACATTTCTTTTTAATAATACATAGTCAAGAAGAGACTTGGTCAGGCACAACAGCTCCTTCCAGCTCTCAGAATCCTAAATAAATAACAACCTCTCATTTACTCCAGCCACTGAAACTGTCATGAAATAGCTGATAGCATTGTCTTAGCAAGAACTGAGGCACTGTCCTGGTTTAGGGCAAATTTGTGACCCCAAAAGGGGTCCCTCTAGAAAGCAGATTCAAACTCTTCCCTCTACTGGTTTGGGAAAAGATTTCCTTGGAGAAAAGTGGGGAAGCAGCAGGGAGGTTTCTGGAATGTACCAAGAAGAGAGGTTTGGCCCCAGGGGATCTGGAGGACTGTGGGATGTGGAAGAGGAACAAATGTCGTCCATTCACCGTGGCTTGACGTTTTATTCCCCCTGCCAGCCTCGGCAGGTGGGTGCCTTGGGTTGGTGGCAGACGTGCAGTGGAGTGACCGGCCACTCGGTGGAGTAAGGAGACCTCGGAATGCCAGGGGAACGCTGGCATTGGCATCTGGCTGTCCCTGGTGCTGTCCTAGGAACACCAGGGAATATTCGTTTGACCCTGTGAATTGCCAGTGGAATCGGATTTATGGGAACCTCCGCAGAGGATTGTTTATTTTAGCCCTAACTTCGGGAGAACAGGTAGTTTGGTCTTTGTGTAGTATGTGTGCTGTAAGAAGAAACAAATAAGGCATTAATATGTTTGAATTGAGTGCAGTTGCTCTCTAGCTGGGCTCATCTGACAGGGTTTTGCTCATGCCTAATTCATAATCTGGAAAGAATGCTGTTGAAATCAAGCAAGAGCATTCATACTGTGTAAATTAATCCAGTAAAAGTTTTACAAGGTGAGGTCCTATAGTATTAAGAAAATTTCAAAGGAAGATCCTTGCTTGTAGAAACATTTCTACAAAATTTTTAAGTTTTGTTCTTGCTGTTTAACATTTTATAATAGAAAAATAGATTAGAGGAAAGGCATTAAAAAAAATCAAGTATTTTGTTTCTGTTCCAAACTCAAGCTAGTCTGAGAAAATGCCATTATCTCTTAAGTAATATCTTTAAGTTCTCAGGGGCAAGGGTGTTAATAAGCTGATTATTTCTGCCTGTTACCTGTTTTTTGTGACATTGAAAGAGAATGTCCAGTTGATAAAGTACATCTATTATCTGTGGTTAACCAGAGCAGTCAATGGGAAACAGGATTTCATTCAAAATACAGTAAGACTACGAGAAGCCAAATATTCAAGGAAAGCTATATTGTGAGAATAAATAAAGAGAAATTGTGCTCTGAAGCTGTTCTTAGGGACTGGGTCTCTGGATGTGACTGGAACACAACCAGAATTGTATATAGGGCCATCAGCCCTGGGGAGTGCCCTCCTTAGACAGTGTTTCTGACACCAGATTACAGTTTGCTATCTGAGTGGAACTGACATTGATGGAAAAGCAGCTGATTGTAAAGAAATCCTGCAAATGACAGCCATGGTGTGTGGTATGCAATGAAATATTTCCTCTTGATCTATTTATTCTCAGCATGCAAATATGGTAGCACTACCACTAGTCATATTTCAAATTCTGGAAGGAAACTAGAGTGGCACTATGTAAAATATTATTTCACATAGTTCATGAGTCAAATGGAGAAGTTGCCAATTATCTCTGATTAAACAGGCAGTTAGATATACCAGTAAGGAGAAATACCCACTGGTGCATGCCCTACCTCAAAGTGGAGAGGCAGGGATGAGCAAGGAGCAATGCCAGCTACACCCCTGGAAATAAAAAACAACCTCCTGGATTCAGCCCTAAAAACTTCACCTTGGCAGAGCAGCTGCCCAGCAAGTGGGTGCCAAGTTTTTGGTTCATTGTCCTGATTTTAGTCCCCATAAGACACCCCCGGCTTTAAGATCACAGACCCTACTGACAGCATCTCTCATCCCAGTTCTCCCGTGTTCAGTGCTATCAAATCATCTCCCAGCTGTCAGATATTTGCTCCACATATTCAGCTCTCTGTAATGACAGCTTCTACAACCTTTCCACCTCTCTTATCAGCTTCATTCCAGTGCTTGCTGCCAATCTGTGGCAGTTCTTGGACTTCAGCACTAATTCCCCAAACACAGTGTCTAAACCCAAATCTGCATCCACCCCTTCCAAATTAGTGCAAGATTGACACAGATTTTAATGATGACAGTTTTGATCTAAATCCATGTTGCCCCTTACTTGCCTAGACCAAGTTCCTTCATCTTCCAGCAGAAGATAAAGGAGAGTCAGTGGAAATTAACTGGATTTCATGAAACTGAGCACAACCCCTCTGAGGTGTGGGAACTCTTCCTCTGGTCATGACAAACAGGAATATTCTTTTTTAAAATTTTTTCCTACCACAATATTTATTGTGACTCCACTTCCCAGTCTGGGCCTGCTCAGCTGCCCACCTGCACACAGAGAGGGGAGTCAGACAAGGAGCCACTGAGATAATCAGTGACACAGATGTGCTCTGAGCCTTTGAAGAGGCTGAACTGACTTCAGAGCAGTTAGACTAACAGGAGCTGATTCCACACGGGTGTCTTCCCACAACTCCAAGGGCCACCACCTCACATATTTTTGAATAGGTGTCCCCAAGGGGTGTGCTGAGCTCAGTCCCCATATAAACTGAGGAGTTCAAGGGTCTCAAGATAAAAGCTAAACATCCCCACATCTCAAGAATCCTGCTCTAACTAAAAAGCTTCAGAGAAGATTGCTGATCAAATATTCTGCTTCCCTTTTTCCTTTCACATCTCCTCATACCTCTTCAGAAATTCTTTGCTTCCCAAGGTTCATATCTGATCTCTGCACTTTGATTTTTTTTTCCCCTCAGACTGGAAAGACCGTTTAGTACATCACTGGGGGAAAGGAGAACTCTTCTGTGATTTTCTTTGTAAAAAATAACAGAAGATCAAAGTGGCAGAGGCTCTGGACCCAGCTCCTTATCTCTCTGAGGGTGGATATGTGGGGAATTGTATTGCTGTCAGTGTGTTGTTGATTGACAATTGATTTGCAGGCTACAGGGCTGTCAAGCCAGCCTCTTTCCAAACCCTGAATTTGCACATAAAAGTGATGAGAGACTCATGGTCAAAGAAATAAAACTTCCTGAGAACACACCTGGTTTCTAAAAAGAGATAAATTTGAGCAGATTGCTCTAATCATGGAATTTTCAGGGTTGTTAAGGGCCATATGGACCTCTCCTACTGCAAGAAGCAAATGAATGGATACTGTCTCGATTCAAAACCTGCTGCACTTACATGGTCATTTTAGCTGGACAGCTTTATCAATCACCTACAGGACGTCACTCAGTGATTGATGTTCACCTGCACTTAGCATCTACAGCAGGAAAGGAGTGCTGGCAGAGGCAGTGAGTACCTGAGCCGGACTCAGCCAGAGCTCCTTCCTCCCCAGGAGCTGGAGTCATCATGCCTGAAGAAACAGTGCAGAAACCAGATCCATCCCCAGCCTCCCCTCTGTCAGCTCACAGCTGTGGGCTTCAACGGCACTCCAAAACACTCCTGAAAGAAAGAAAAGGGGCAGAACAGAGAGATAAATTAAAACCCAGCCATGGAGCACAGCAGTTGTGGGCAGCTTTAACGAGGAACCCCGCAAAGGCAGGGACCTCCTTTAGTTCCCCCGCAAAGGCAGGGACCTCCTTTCGTTCCCCTGCAAAGGCAGGGACCTCCTTTCGTTCCCCGCTCTGCCTGGTTAAAGCGGGGCCGGGCAGAGTCAGTGCCCAGGATCCCTCCCACGGCTCTGCCTGCTCGCTCGAGCGCAGCGCAGCGCGGGGAGCTGCGCTTGTCCTGCTTTGCCTTAATTGCCCCTTAACTCTCTACACTCGGCTTTCCCCCTCTACCCTGGAACTATTCAGACCAGGCTTTTTCTAAGAAAAAACATTTCAGCGTGACTGGTGTTTTGTTTGGGGTACCGGACTGGGATACAGAGCAGTGAAGGGGCTGCAAACGGGGCCGTGCGCTGCCGCAGAGCCCGGGGGGTGCCAGGCCAGCGGCGTCCCGGGCTGCTGCTGCCCTCCTGTCCACCCTGCCCCGCTCCCTGCCCGGCTTCCCTGCCATTGCCACTGTTCCCACACCCCGTCCCGCTGTCCCCGGTCCCGTTGTCCCCACTCCCCCTGTCCCCGTCCTGCTGTCCCCGGTCTCTGTGTCCCCGCTCCTGCTGTCCCCCCCGCTCTCTGTGTCCCCATTCCCGCTGTCGCCCCCGGTCTCTGTGTCCCCAGTCCCGCTATCTCCCCGGTCTGTGTCGCCGGTCCCGCTGTACCCCCAGGTCTCTGTGTCCCCACTCCCCCTGTCCCCGGTCTCGCTGTCCCCGGTCTCTGTGTCGCCGGTCCCGCTGTACCCGGTCTCCCTGTCCCCCCGATTTCTGGTCCCCGCTCCCGCTGTCCCCGTCCCGCTGTCCCCGGTCTCTGTGTCCCCGTTCTCCCGGTCTCTGTCCCCCCGGTCTCTGTGTCCCCTCTCCCCGGTCTCTCTGTCCCCAGTCCCGCTATCTCCCCGCTCTCTGTGTCCCCGGTGCCGCTGTCCCCTGTCCCCGCTCTCTGTGTCCCCAGTCCCGCTGTCCCCTGTCCCCGCTCTCTGTGTCCCCAGTCCCGCTGTCCCCTGTCCCCGCTCTCTGTCCCCGCTCTCTGTGTCCCCTGTCCTCTGTCCCCGCTCTCTGTCCCCGCTCTCTGTGTCCCCAGTCCCGCTGTCCCCGCTCTCTGTCCCCGCTCTCTGTCCCCGCTCTCTGTCCCCGCTCTCTGTGTCCCCTGTCCCCGCTCTCTGTCCCCGCTCCCGCCCGGCCCCACCGGGGCCTCCCAGCTGCCCGCGGCGCCCCCTGGCGGCGGCCGCGCCTCCCTCAGCGCCATCCTCCAGCTCTGCCCTATTGTTCTCCCGCCCGCCGCTCCCTCCCTCCCTCCGCCGGGGCTCGCGTCCTCCCTCCGCTCTCCTCCATCCCTCCCTCCATCCCTTCCTCCTCCTTCTCGCCGTCGCTCCCGCCCCGCTCCCCGGAGCTGATGTCACGCACCCGCTGAAGGCGCGGGCGATCATGGCTGCTGCGGCCGCGGCCGTGCCGCCGGCCTCCAGCTAATGCCCGCGATGGAGCCGGCCAGCCTGCTGCGGTTCCTGCGGAAGCTCAAGGAGGTTTTCGATGTGTGCGATGAGGATGCGGACGGGTTCATCCGGGTGGAGCACTTCGTCGCCCTGGGGCTGCAGTTCGGCCAGGGGGATGAGGTGAGTGCGGCGGCCCGCGGCCCCCGCGCAACTTTCACCTGCTGTGTCCGGCCGGACCCCGCCCGGGCCGCCCCTCACGCACCTGTCCTCCCCGCGGCTCCCGTCCCCTCGGTTCGTGCCTGAGGGCAGCCCGGTGCCGCTCCTCGCGGGGTGGCTCGGGCTCCCTCCGTTCCTCGGGGGGTGCCGGAGCCCTGCCGTGGCGGCCTGGAGCCCCTGCCCTCAGGGCCATCAGCCGCCTTCCCTTTCCCGTGGAGCCCTCCCCAAAGACAGCCCCGCTCCCTCTTTCCCCGGGGTCCCGGAGCATCCCTCGGGGCAGCCTAGACCCCTCGGGTACAGGGACGGTTCCTTTCGAGGGCTGTTTTTATTCCGGTTTTTGTCCGTCCTGGCTGAGCTGAGCTCGGTGGGGCTCTGGGAGCGGTGTCCGGATAGTCAGGGAAGCACCTGTCCGGGAGCCCCAAACCGCCCGGGATGGCTCGGGAGCGAGGGCTGCGCTCATCCCTGCACCCTCCAGCCCTTCGGTGACACAGCGTAAATCTGGAGTCGCGCCACCGGTCTCGGCAGAGCGTTGCGTCAGTGGGACCGCTGTGAGTCGTGACATCAGTGGAGATGGGAGTGGGATTCGGGCCAGAGGCAGCGAGGGCAACGCCGTGCGCTGGTTGGAAACATTCCCTTCAGTCATTCAGTCAAGGGCTGCAGCTCCAGCGAAATGAACCAGCAAGAAACGCTTTCCTAGGAGAGCTCTTGGGATGTTGCACTTCACTGTTCAATGCTTTGCGATGTGCCCCAGCAACTTTGGGTGCCTGGGAGGAGTGAAGCTGGGCCTGTGATGAGGTTCAGAAAACCGGTGTCAAACAGCCTTTTAGAGTACAATAAAACAAATTAATGTGTGGAGCTAATAAAACAGTGGTTTGTAGAGGGATGCCAAAGAGGAAGCAAAGCCAGAGTGAATTCAAGTAATTGTTGGAGCAAATTCTTATTTCTAGCTTGCCACTCGTAGTGAAACACAGCTTGTGAATTAAATCAGGAAATCAGGAGACAGAAGGCTTATTACTTACAGATAGTCACAGGTCTTAAACATTTTCTTAATGAGAAGATGCAGTTTGTGGTTTTAACAAGCAAATTAAGGAGAAATGAGTAATTGTAACAAGTTTTATTGATTTCGGGTTTATTTCTCTCTTGTATAATTTTATATAAACTAATAGAAGTATTTTTAAATCCTTATTGCCAGATAAACTGCATCCAAATTGCTTTTTGGAGTCAGATTCAGTGGCTTTCTTGTGCAGCACTGAGGAAGACTGACAAAATTCCACTGGCTGCTCTGCAGCAGGATGACACTGATGGTCATAACAATCATTTTTGGTTTTAGAAATATTTCAGGTTGCGAGAGTGGAGCGGTGTTCTCTAAGATGTGACAGAGGGTTCAGGTAATAATCTGATAAGCTTAGAGTGAATTGGAGTATATTAGTAGAAAAATATTTAAATAGAGAGAAAGAGAAAACTGGAAATCCCAGTAAAGACAGGGCTGGAAAAGTACCAGTTGTCAGTGATCGTTTCAGGATGGGCTGCCTTGCTGGGCAGGCACAGGAGAGAGTGCCAGTGCTGAGAAATGCTTGCTTTGTATTTCGTTCAGTTGTAACTGGCAGTGTTTGATAAGATATTTGTAAAACTGGGACAGAGGAGTCTTATCTCTATGTCATACTTCTTTATCTATCAGTGTTGTAATATAACTTGTTCTGGTTTACTTCTCCGTGCCTGGTATGGTTGGTGTTGGAAGGCCCTTGACTTCAAAGGAGCAGCTGAGTAAATGGGATTTGTAAATCACCCAAAGAGGTTTGCTAGTGAAATACAGAATCAATTTTCCAAGTGCAAATTTACTCCAGGGCAACCACTGTAGGTGAACTGCTCTAGTTTAAAGGCTTGTTAAAAGCGAACTTTTTGTGTGATGAATCACAGTTGATGTTTGGAGATGGTGAGAATTTACTCTCCCAAGTAACACAGCACTTCCTACCTTGCACCTGCAGGAACACACCAAGTTCTGTGTGGAAATGCATCTCATGAAGTTAAACTGAGGAGACACTGTTAGGGAGCAGTTCCCTTTAACACATTAGAACATATTTACTGTCAATGACAGTTAGTTTCATTTTTGATTGTGCTAAACTTCTTGGGCCTCATCCTTCTGGGCTCCCCTTACATTCAAAAGAAATCTTTCCATGAGCATCAGTGGAAGATTGATTTGCCCTCATGTGCAATGATATATAAACAGAATATTATTCTGTTTATAGAGTTCATCTGGCCACAGGAATGCTATTTTGTAGCACTGTGTACTGAGTAATTCTGATACTTACCAGCAGTAGCCTGGGGTCATGCCTGTGAAATGAGAGAGTATCTATGAAGGGCATACAGATTTCCATCTCTTCTCTACCTCCTCAGAGCCACCACCATCCAAAGTTTGGAGTGCACAAATTCTTAATACTAACTTCAGTAGGGTTTATAGGGCATTTAGCCTTTTCTGGGTTTTTTATTCCTCTTTCTGTTTTCTTTTTCTTTCTTGTGTGTGGTGTGTAGTCAACATGCTGAATGTTATTATTCCTGAAAGATAACAACTCTCTGAAAACTGCCCCAAGGCAAAATTGTTGCAGCAAGGCAGCAGCTTTCCCTTCAAGCAAAGCACTCCTTACCTGCACAGTCACAATAATAAACTGTAATGTTTCTGGTTAACGTTTTTTTCTCTTTTATTTTAATGGGTTTTGAAACCTCTGCTTCTAACAGGTTCTAGCAAGTTTGCTTGCAAGCTTTTGCTTTGCCCTGCAAAGCGTGTGGTTTAACTAGAGGAAAAAAGGATTTGGTTGTGTTGATTTGGCAGAGCCAGGAACAGAACCAGGTCTCTAAATTCCTGAATTTAGAGCAGACCTGACTGGCTCTCAAGCACTGCTTGCATATACAAACAGTTGTGGAACTCTGCTTTTAGGCAGTTGGGCATTCTGGCCTCTGTTCATCCCATCTGACTGTGGGCATTTAACTGAGTTGTCTCCATCAATCTTTCTCTGTGGCCACTGATGAGCAATTGAACACTCAGAGGCTGTAACAGGACCAAAGGATGAAATAATTCCCATGGAGATCCTTTGTCTCCAGGACAACAGAAACTCCTAGCTGAGACTTTTGGTTCCACGCTTGGGTCTGACTTTCCTCATGAATGGGGCGTTTGCCGTTTGTGTAGAAATCTGAAGAAAGACACCAAGGGCTGTTTCCAAAGCGACTTAACTGGATGGCATGTGCTCACTAGCTAAAGAAACACTTCACATAACACTGAGAAATGCCAAGAGTCACTCACCATCTGGTTCCCTTTCACTGGGAAAAGAGTTGCAGTACAGCCAAGTGTCTGGGAGCATCATGAGTGACACGTTCAGCAAGCCCCAGTTCTGGCAGCGGATTGTGTGAATGTGTATTTCAGGGTAGTGCCAGTTGATGTTTCATTATGCCAGATTCTACTTAAACTCCACACTCAGTTTTAAGCAACAAGTGAAGTAAGCTGAGTGTGTTGACAACTTCTTTCTGAGGCAGGTAAACACCTTTTGGAGGTGCAAACCATGCAGGCGCTCGCACAGTCATCTTTGTCATGGTGAGATCTGCTCATCGACTTGAAGCAGTGTCACAACTGAAAGGGAACTTCAGCAGCTAATAAAATGTATAGCCAATATCAATTATTCACGTGAGTGGACAGTAATTTACTTAAAGCCAATGGTTTACTAGTGGTATAGAACAGAAATAGCTAAAAATGAGTTCACATATTTCTCATGAACAGATTAAAATTTTTGGCCAAAGAAAACTGTTATAGGGAAATGTTTGTTGCTAATTTCAGTCATCAGCCCCATTCAGGGCTGAAGTTAAAGGCATCAACCTCAAGTGCTGCCCCAGCAGTGGATTGTGGCTGTGGCTGGGTTTAATAGCCCTCCTTGGTGCTTCCTTTTCACTTGCTTCCTTTTGACTTCCCAGGAGCTCAGGTTGTCATACTCCAAACAGCCCTTCTGCTGTAACTACACCAGAAGGAGCTTTTCCTGTAATTTCAGGACTGTGATTTCACTGCCTGACAATCCAGAGTCTTTCTGAGGAGTCTGGGTGAATTTCAGTAGTGAATTCACTGCTCCTGGCTGTAGTGTTGCAGCTCAGAGTTGCACCCAGAAATTAAAGGAAACAAAATTCCTGTCAGTGTGCACAATGGCAGAACAGCTCATACCTTCTTGGTAATATGAGTCTGCAGCATGAGAAGAAGAGACTTTGGCACTGAAAGATGGAAACAAAAGGGTGTTATCAAGTGATACTGCCATTGTTATAAGGCCATACTTCTTCTTTGCTTTTCCTGGAAATAATTATTGAAAGAAACAATAGAATATTTGCCTAGACAGTATCAAGAATACAAAGAGCACTGCCACGTGACAGTGTTTTCTAGGCAGCAGCAAGGCTGCTGTGCATTCAGATTCCTTAAAACTCTATTTGCTAATGACCCAGATGTTTAATTTAACTTACAATGACTGGAAAAAATAGAATTCTGAAGTGGAACAGTGGGGTACTCAGTTTATGGATTAGTAAAGGTACAGCCACTGCAGCCTCCCTAATTCCATACGAACTAGCAGTGAATATGTTTAAAATAGCCTTTTGAAAAATGCTGAAACTAAGCATGTATTTCTAAACAGCTGACATAAAGCAAGCTTGGTACTTAGCGTTAATGAAACGTCTGCCAAAGCACTGTGGTGAGAGAGGAGCTGTAGGTTTGCTGTGCACTCATGAGTTTAATTTGTTATGTAATGTTTGCATTTCAAAGGTAGAGCTCGGAGGGGTACAGCTAAGAACTGATGCATGTACAGCTAAGAATTGATTATTGCTGTGTTTTGCAGTACAAGTCAGTGATCTGAAACAGTAAATTCTTAATGCCTGAAGGAAAGGCAATCAATTTTGATAGCAATTCTTGATATTTAAATGACTGTATTTTATCACTACCTCAGTGTTTGCATTTAGCACAGGTACAGTGATATTGTGTTGACATATCATTAAATGCAAGAGTAAAAAAATGCTTGAATGAAGCATAGAAGACAGTACAGTATGGAAAGTAGCACATGTAAGTGATGTGTTAAAACATTTAGCTGCCAGAAGGGCCAGATATTTTCTATGTAAATTTTTCTCCCTCCATCCTGATTGAGTCCATGCTGTTAAGTTGTAAAATTGGTGTTCTTTGTCTGGGATACGCCTGCATGTTCTCCAGAAATTTGCTCTTGCAAATCCTACAGAGGATTTCTCACATGTATTGATTTTATTCCTCTAATATGATTAAGCTCTGAAAAGCAAATTAAACCAAATAGCTGGAAGGGAAGGGAAGTCTTGGAGGGAGAAAAAGCCACTGCTGTCTAGTATTGGTGGGGGTGATCCCCAATACAGAATTTTTTTTGGCTTCTAAATTGCATTGTTACCTGCAATTTAGCACAACTGACTCATATTCAGCAGCAGTGCTTTTGTAGCAATGAAGTGGAAACAAATAAAAGGCCTTATAGTGTTTAATGTTTTTATTCTCTGTGCAGTTGACAGTATGGTCTCCTATTAATTTTATCTGATTTTAACGCTGGTATTCACAAACATTTTAAAATCCTTGATCTGATTTTTGCATCAGACTGTCTGCTCAGGAGTTCTGGCAGTTCTTAAAATAAGCAGTATTTGGGAACACACGTGATCTCAGACCTAGATCCTGGCGCAGGCTGCTGAGTAAACACCCATCCCTGAACGTGGTTAACTCAGTGCAGGGTGTGATTAAGCACATGAATGATAAAAGAGAGTGTCAGACACAATCACTGCTACTCCAACATATGGTTTTACAACAGCAGTGTGAGTGTAAACCAAGCACTGCATGATACCCTTCTAGTCAAGATACAGTTGAAGTGCCTCACTTGGAGAGAATGCAGAGTTGTTTCTGTTTCTGTAGAGTTCTGTGCTGGATTCACAGTTAAAATCATAAATAGCAGGGCTCCTTCCTAAGCCTTGAATCCATTTCAGTTCTGAAGGATGTTCAGCCTCAGAATGAGAGACAGGACTGAACTGTGGGGTCCAAGTGCAACAAGGGAAAAGGGTCAATGCACAGGGCACAAGATGCAGGCACTGGAAAAACTGCAGTGTTTTAAAGCTGCTTTGACTGTTTGGTTTGGGTAAAGCATTATGGTTTTAGGGGTCATCAGGGCACAAAATGCAGGCACTGGAAAAACTGCAGTGTACTCCTTGGGTTTTAAAGCTGCTTTGACTGTTTGGTTTGGGTAAAGCATTATGGTTTTAGGGGTCAATGAGAAACTTAGAAACAGGTGAGACTTTTCTCTGTTAGGATTCCTGAAATTAGAAGGAAGGGAACTGGAATGGTGTGCTCTGGAATACAGAGGATATTGACCTGGTGAAATGAGGGCTGTTTCAGAATTATCTGCTTCATCAATTTCAGAACTTACATATGCGTTTTTTCTAGTATTCCATAACATCACATATACATCTGCATTGTCAAACTTGGTTTTTTTTCTCCTTTGGGGGACATTCTGGTGGTGTTCCATCACCTCCAGATGAGCTGACCCTCCCCAATGGGATCCAGATGGCTTCTGGAACATGGGATATTATTTTCCAGTGGCACTTCTGTTGTTATGATAAAACATCCAAACAAACCTGCAAACAGCTTTGTCCATGTGTTTGCATGGTATTAATAGATTTGAGAAACTGTCCTAAAGTATTGGTGACTTTGCTAGTTTAGTAGTAGATGACTATATGGGCAGTTTTAAGCCTGAAATATAAGATGTGTATGTTGGGATATGTTGCTAAGGCCACTTTTCTCAGTGTTGTAACCTACAGGGAACAGTAGAAACCTGTAGGAGAATTTTGCTGCACACTTTATGCAGATTCTTTAACAATTGCTTTATGAGTCTGGCACATTATTCTTGCCTTAAAGAGGTAGGAATGTAATTAACTTCAGCTTTTGGCATTTTTTATAAGTATGATATCTTGATAGATTTCATTTGAAGCTAGCTTTTTATTGGAATATTTGATAAACAATAATGCTCCAAAAATGCTCCAAAACATAAAATTTTGCTCAACACAAAGCATTTTCCTGTTTTCTTCAGAGAAACATGAAAAAGAATAAATGGGTTTGATTTGCTTTACTTGGTAAGAAAGCTGAAAAATCAATTTTTTACCAAGTTATGTGCAGAGACTTTATGGATGTTGAGGAAGGGAAAATATGTTGTTCAGTTCTCTGCCTAATGGAGTTGTGTTCAGGTTGCAGTTATCCAGAGCTGTGGGGAAAATAAAGCAACAGGTAAAGCAAAACCATGAGTAATGCCAAGCCAGGAAAGAGACTAGACAATGAAATCTGCATGAAAAGAAAATCAGTGAGTTTGTGCAGGAAGTAGGGACAGCTTTAAAATGTGGTAAAGAGAATTTAGGATTATGGTCCATGAATGTTCGTTTGGCTATGATTCATTTATTGCAGCCAGATATGGGGGAAACTTGTGAATTTTAGCCTCCAGCATGAAGAGTGAATTGTGTGTTTCATTCTTCAGTTCTCTCTGGGATTGCTTGGAAATAAAGAATTGAGGAGTGCTTTGGGACACATCTTCAAAGGAGCTTTGATAATGTCAGTTTTGCTTTTCCTGCTGAGCAATTACAAGGCCTGGAAGTTTCCACCGAGGAAAATTGCATCTTGCCTCCTCACCTGGGAATTGAGTGCTCTTTGCCAAACACAAACTCCTCTGCACGGTCGGCTGCATTTCACTGGGAAGTGCTGTGATATTTGCTTCCAATCAGACAGGCAAATGTGGCTTGTTTAGAGAGAGAATGGAATTGGTTTGAGCAGTCTGCTGGTGACAGCTGTCATTTGGGAAGGTCTAAATTTGAAGGTCAGTGCATCTGTAACTGCCAGTGTGACTTTGGGGGTGGTAAATTATGATCTTTATCAATAACCACCTCTCTTGTGTCCTGTAGTCACCTTGACTGGTGACTCTGCTGGTACTGGAGAGGACTTCTGGACATCTTTCAGCAGGACTGGAAGCTTTGGCTCTAACCAGGCTCACAATATCTTCCAATGGGTGAAAAGACAATTTGCTATGTACAGAGAATTTGGCACAGGTCGAGTAACTGTTGTGGTGCAAATGCTGGCAGATGCAGATAATTTGTTTCTTGATTTAGATAGTCACCCAGATAACCTCTGGAAAAGGTCAAATATTCACAAATTACTTGCATTTTGCCAAAGACCATGGCACAGATTGCTTTTTCTGTGTGCCTAAGCCCATGTGATTTCTCTTATTGTATTTTTCTTGTACTCTTGGCCTCACTACTGCCAACTGCACTTTTTTTTTCCGAGAAATAATTTTTTTTTCCCCTGTGGCATTCTAAATACGTTTTCAGAAGCCTGACAGCCCTGGTGTGTGGAAGCATCCTCATGGTACTCCTGTCTGCTTCTCCCTGAGTGGGTGGTGGGGGTTGGTGATGCTCTGTATCAGCTGTTTCTTTGGGGTGGGCACTGAATATTCAGTGCATTGGCACGGGCAGGGCCAAATTGCTGCTCTCAGTCTGCTGCCTGGGGCCACAGAATGGTTTGAAGAGGAGGAGGAGGGCACCAGGCAGCAGGGATATTTAATGCAGGAGGATCGATGGTGCCTCAAGGGAGGCATCCTGAACAGACTGCAATCCTCCTGTCACTCTGGAGCACCACAGCTCTGCCTGGGCACTGCCTCTGCTGGAGACTGTCTGAAGTCATGTGTGATGTTCTGGCTTCACTGTGTTATTCTCTGCATTTATGCCTTCCATCTTCAGTTCTGGACTCACCGTGGCTTGTGTGCTTTGGTGGGTGCTCCTGTTTAAGTGAGGGTGATTGTTAAGCTCTGGTTGTTACAGCAAAATAGCACCTGTTTGGAAGGGAAGGGAGCATTGGAGGGATTGGTGCAAGTGCTCGTAAACACAAATGATTTACACAACAGTTCAGGTGAAAAGCTTGCTTGATTGAGTTGGCAGCATAATGTGGCTATAAATTACCTTTGGGTTTATTGCAGTTGGCTGCTGCAGTGGGTCTTTAGCAATACATTCTGTTTGGTGGCACTGCTCCTAATTCAGTGCCTGACACTGCTTGCATTTTGTAGATGTTGCACTATTCTGTAGAGCTGCTTCCCTGGATTTGTGGTACAAGGTGAGCAGAGTAGGAGGGTAGACTCCTCCCATAGCAAGAAATTGCTGATGTCTCTATTTTAGGGAAGAAGTGTAAAGAGGCACATTTCAAATACCTTTTTACAGGGGGAAGGGTTGTCATGGATAACAGCTGTGAAACATTAGCATCACACCACACCTGCCACCTCCTGCCCTGTTTGACTTTGTTCTGGAAGGACCATGAGCATCAGGTTCATCTTCCAGACTTCTGGATGGCAGAGGATGGCTGAAGAGCCACTGGCAGTTAACCTTGTTGGCTCGCAGAGGTGTTTCCTGAGCCCACAGGGATGCAGGCTGAGCACCTCTGCAGAGCCAAGCTGCAGAAGTGGCCTTTTGGGAGTGGTGATTTTGGATAGAGGTGTGTTCTCAGAGCCCTTTGAAGTGCCAGTGAAGTGGAACCTCACTGAGCTGGTACCTCCCTTCTCTTTTCACACTGTGTAACTGCTTTATAGCTCACAGTGCCTTAGAAGCTTATGTCATTCATTGAATAACGTGTGTGCCAGTCACAGAAAGTACTTCTTTAATTAACCAAATACTATTTCGACTTTAATTTCTCTTCTTTTCCCCCTGTGTTCCCTCTCCCACTGTTGCTGCTGATAGAAACGTACCCATTTTACAGTCAGTGTGTTAGTCATCACTCCTGCTTAACTTTGGTGAACCTGCTGTCAGTAGCACTGTGCCACCATCAGCTCCAACCTGTGGTTTCCCTGAATCAGTTGGGCAGAAGGATCTCGTTGGGAAGGGGAAAGCAGGATCCCTTCAAAAGAATTGCAAACTTATGGACAGCAGTGAATGAATGCAAAGGAAATACTGGTGAAGTGCACCGTGTGAAACAGGGTGTCACTGTTTGAGGGAGTACCTGGGTGTATCTTAATACCCACAAGCAAGAATTGATTTGTAGGAGTAAGCTGCCAGCCTGGAATGGAAATGGATTTTAAGACCCAAAGCATGTGCTCAGTGCACACTGTAATTAGATTGTGATTGCAATTTCAGCACAGTACTGAACTTTAACCTTTTAAAAACTCCATCTTTCTTCAGAAGCTTATGGGGCTATTTATGATATCAGCAATGGACTCAAGGAATATCACAGCTGTCAAATGGGGAGGAAAGGAGAGGCTGTCAAAAGATTAAATTTTGACAGCATTTTAAATGTTACCCCCTACACTGTATTTAATGATTCTCTAGTCCTACTAAAAATCAGTGGCTCTAAAATACTCCAGTCATTTTTGAAAATGTGATTTTATTTCCCCAAGTACAGCAGAGAGTAAAATTTTACTTTGGCCCTAGGAAAAGGCTCAGGAGGTGCTAGACACAATAACGCATTGCTCGCCACAGAGCAATTTTCCCCTCTGTCAGAGCTGGCTGTTGTGGTTTCTGTTATTAATGAGGGAGTTATAGTCCTCTTTAGGAGAGGTTTCCTCTCTATCTGTGTGTTATCTGGTGCTTGGCACTTCAGAGACTCTTACTAAGAGCTGATGTGATTCCCATGAAGATTTTGTGCACTCTGTTAAATGGGTCACTCCATGCCAGATAACATGAGCAATGTCTGCACCACTTCTTGGGACCAGCAAGGAAAGCAGGCTCGGTACAGGCTGTATGTCAGCTCTGCTTGAAAGGAAAACCCCACACAATTTAAAAATATTCATCTTTGCTCAACTAATATGACCAAAATAAAATAATAAAATAGACTGGGGTTTTTTGGTGCCAGATTAATAGATTTAGGTCACAGACTGTAAATGAGTGTGACTCAGCTGTGTGAATAAATCAGTTCACTTGATTGTGGGATGAATTTACACTTTCAAAGCTTTTAATAGGTAATGAATATTCAGGGTCTACCACATGGTGGGAGATCTGAAAAAAAGGCTTAGATTCCAGCAGGCCTGGCTCTCAGTCAGCAAGTGTTACAAAAAGAGTGTATTGGAGTGGTAGAGAGCAGTGGTGCTCTCATCTCTGCTTTTTTCCCTCTTTGCTGTTGTGAATAGGAAGGCAACAGTGAGATACACCAAATGTGCAACTGGTGGATTGACAAGACAGGTTTTCCCATGCTGTACTGATGCTCAGAGCTTGTTGTCCTGTTACCACCATTTGGGGGGATCAGATGGAGTTGAAGGGGTGTTAGATGGGGATTTAAATCTCCCAGTAGCTTGCAGAGCACTCTGGGAGCAGTTGCTCACCCCAGCCCTGTAAGCAGGGAGGCAGCACCAGGCTCCCCTTTAATTTAGGGGAAAAGGCTCAAATCTGAGCAGTAACAGGAAGTGTTTGGTGGAGCACTTGCCAACTAAGTTCATGCTGAAGAAAGTGGTTCCCTGGGTTCTTCTGAACCAACGCAGGGTTTGAGGTGGTAAAAGCCTGTTTCAGTGAGAGTCGTGGCATTGATTTGCACTGTAGAGCCTGTGCTCATGCAGGAACAGACAATAAATGCATGACTTTCCTCTTGAGAAACTCAGCATCCTGTAATAATTCCTATTTTCTTCATTTTTTTTAATACTATTCACGAGAGTGGTGGGGAAGGGAAATAAAGCTGCTTGTGCAAAGTTACCCAAGTTAAGAATTAAGTTAACCTGACTATGAAATGTTTTACATTTGATATTTTTGCTTGCAGTAGAGATTTCTTGCCAGAGCTCTCAGTGGAATTAGTTTGAAAATCTGAGTTCAAGGTAGCTGGATAAGAAAAAAGGATTTGGCAGTTCTGTGAAAATCTTTAATCAAAAAGGGTCTATATAGCACCTCAGCAAAGTTCTCCTGGGCACAGCCTTCACTGCTTTGCATGTGCCAAGACTGAATCACAGCTGATGACAAGTGGGAGAGGTGACAGGGCTGATGTGGAAAGTGTCTGTTTTAGATGTGGTGTGTGTTAACCTGCCCAGGAACTTTGTGTATGGACAGCCCTAGGCATGGTCAACACTTCCTGAAGTGGGGAAAAAGGAGGAACACATTTCTTACCAAAGCTGAGCTTATGATCCCTGTGCAACCAGGACCTTCTGGTGTTCCACTGAAATTACAGCGTGCAGTTCCAGAGCTTGTGATGCTGACAAGCTTGATGAACTTCCTTACTTCTGCAGAAAATTGATCAACTCAAAGGCAACCAAACAAAACAAAATAAAAGGTGTCAGGTTTCTGAAAGGCAGGGGAAGATCTTAAAAACAGCATTGTTGCAAGGAAGTGTGACATAACCTGCGCAGCTTCTCCTCTGCCTGAGTGTAGCCAGGCACTGAGGAATGGTCTGAAACAGGTGACAGAGTTTATACCATTGGTAAAGACAATGGAGAGGAAAAACCTGGGCTCAGCTGTGCCAAGCACTGAGATGGGTGCTCCTAGGGATGTTGGTAGATTTTGGGTGTGTTAAGATAAAAAATTTGATGGTTTCTGTTTAATAGGAGTGGGGTTGAGTAAAAGGCTCAAATTGAATGCATATAACTGTGATTTGTTAAACTTAAACCATATTTCTTTCTCTTCAAAAAGTCCTGTATGATTTGTGGCATCCATTTTAACAGGATTGACTGGAAATTAATCTCTAAGCATGAGAGATGTAAAAATGGACAGTTTTCTGGGTTTTAGCCACTTATACAATTCTACAGCAAAAGTACATTTCATTCTTAACTTCCACAAGCAGAATAAAAATCTGCCATTTCCATTCAGTACCACAGGTTTTCTTCAGTAGGGTGGTTAATTTATTGTTTGATTCTGTTATCTGTAAGAGCTAAGCAGTGGAAGAAGCTACTGAGACTAGGTGTAAAATGTTTAAGGTATTAGAGTGGAATGCCAGGGTATCATTGAATCAGTCCTCCCAAGCCATAGCATAATATTCCTGATGAGACACTGGCCTTTGAGAGACAGCTCTAAGGGCATAAGGCTAGCAAACAGAAAATGGAGAACCAGGGAGTTTTTTTGACAGACAGAGGGTTTGAACTTGCAGAATTCTGAAGTGGCAATTGAGCTTTGTGGTTGTGCTGAACTGGGGCTCAGGTGGGAGTCTGAATAGGAGAGCAGGGCTGGGAAGGAAACGAGCATGCTGATCAAGATGTTCCAAAGTGCATCTTCAAGACAGGTCTGGGTCAGCATTTTGAGATAATGCTGTCAGACTAGATGGTAACACAAAATATTCTGACAACCTGCTTGGTCTGGAAGCAAACACTGTTCCTTTGCAGTGGTTTCTGATTAACTGGGGACTCTGGTTGCCAACAACAGCCCTGTGCTAGCCACTGTAACTCAAGCCATTGACTCCTGTTTGGCATAAAATATTCAAATGTTTAAATAAAATTGTGTGAATTACAAGAATAATATTTTGATTTGGAAAATTAAACTGCTCTAACACTTTATTAAGGCTCTCTAAGCTCTACCCGAGGCACAGACAGCAGTGAGAAAGCTCACATACACATGCCACAAAATAAAATGCTCAAGAGAAGGTTTTTGATATAGGTGCCCTCCATCTATACTTTGCAATTGTATCTGACTTTTTAAAATAAGCCAGGTGCAGAAAACATGCTGGAATACATCACACCTAAGGTGATCTTCAAATACACTTCCTGCTTTCCAGAGAGCCCTGCTGTTTGCAGTGAAGAGCAATCAGGTTAGTCAGAGCAACTGAGAAACAGGAAATGATATGCAGGAAATTCTCCAGGTGTACAGATTGTATGCACTGCCTGGGTAGTAAAGTCTCCATCTTGGCTAATCTGTGCATTGGGAACAAAAGGATTTATCCAAGTCCATGAAGCTGATTTACAGTAGGAGGATTAACAATAAATAAACAGGTTCCTCTTTACTAGGGAAGGTCTGTCAACACATTGTGACAGTTTGGTGCATTAGTCAGCACGCCAGACATCATGTGAAAGTGTCATATCTGTATGGAAATATCTGTCATATCTGTCAGGAAATCAGCCAAATTACTCATAATTCTCAGGACTCTTGTTGTCTCTAAATGGCTTTTTCCTTATATGACTTTTCCCCATCCCATCTTCTTCCTAAATCAAAGGTGGGGTGTTGTCAGAAGCTACCACCTGAAACGTGGCATCTCACTTTCTCCTGGTGTAAAAGACTGAATGTGCATTGATGAAGTTGAGATAAGTTGCCTTTTTATTTCACTCTCTGCTATGAGTGTTCATGACCAGAGCTTGACCAACTGGAAACCAATCTGTAAAGTTAGAGAAAGATGCTGTGGTCATCTGCCATGGTCTTTGTGGAGCTTCTCTGACTTTAGGAGGGTTCCCTGTGTCCACAGAGGATGGCCAGAGCAGAGATTCATCTATTTGTCACAAATACCTTAGAATGGGAAGAGGATCAGCTATGTATTTAGAAGAGCATCCTTTACCAAGGACCATGGTGGTTAGGACAGAGCTAAAAATAGATGCAAGGAAAATTAATAAGTATCAGAATCATTGAGACAGAGTGGAAGAAAATAAGGTGCCTCTCCTGGTGCCTGTTCAGTATGTTTAAATTGTGCTTGGATTTTAAAATTGCAGGACGGACTCAGCAAACAATCAGTCCTGGCACTTTCAAATCAACTAAAGGGCACTCGGCAGAAATGTTAATGGATGAGCTGTAGTGAATGCAGAAGGGAGAAGGATGGAAATTGTCTCAAAGGGTATCAGCAGATTGCTCTGCATTGCTAAATACAAAAGACTGAAGAGCAGTGGCTGAACACTGTGACCATGGCACTTACTGTACATCCTTCTGCACTGTTTACCTTTTCTTACCAGTGACAGCTGTGATCTGGAGCCTCTACTGACAGCTTAAAACAGATCTTGTTCTTGCTCAGGAAGAGCAAAAACTTACACCCAGCTCAAGTCTGCATCTTTACAGACAGGGTTGCCCTGTCCATGGCAGTGAAGGAAGGTACAGTTCTGACTGTATGCAAGATTCATAATTTTGCTTAGCCAAACCTAGACCTTTGAATTAAAAGTTTTCAGTGCAAGCAGAGCACTTGCTTAAGTGTTTTCCATGTCTTTGTCCTTGTGGTAAGATTGATCTTTTCAAATAAAAACAAAGGTGTTTCATCTTAGACTGACTATCTTTGGTCTTTGCTGCTGGAAACCCCAGAAGCCTCATACTCTGTTTTTTACTGGCATGAAAGAGATAACAAGAGGGAGAACCTATGTGTCCTCTGTCACTCTTAAAAACACTGGAACACCAACAAAAGAAAACAGAGGCTTTAGTGACCTAGTGGAAAAGCACTTAGAAAAATGTAAGAATTACTTCTTTCCTGTTAATAGATGAGTGAATTCTCTTTAGGAATTTTATTCCTTCAGATTGAAGGACATTTCAAGGGTCTAACTCTCTTCTCCATTACTTCAGCATTGGTGTAACTGAGCATTAATAAAATGCTGATTGATGGAACAGACCTGTGATGGTTGTCCTACAGAAACAGCAGCTGTACCAGTCTCTACTTTAAACTCAGGAGCCCTATTCCCAAAGCAGTTAAGTAGCATTTATACAGAAGAAACAAGGAAATTATTAATAAATGCTATTTTAAATATTTACAGGTCTCTTTGTCTTCCTTCCTAGAGATGTGGTATGAACAACTGTTGTGAAAAAACTGCTCAATCTCTCTGCCTGGCCAGGATTTTCCCTATTTTTGTGCACAGGATGTAGTCAAAGGGGTAGATGCCTGACAGCAGTGCTGTGCAGGAGTCCTTAGCCCCAGCCCCACAGCCCTGCACAGGGAAAAGCTGTGTCTGTGTCAGTCATCCTTTGGAAACCTGCAGTGATCCCTGTTGTTTTGGTCACATCCTGGCCTACCTTCTCCCTGACTGGGAGCTTTACTTCACTCACACTCTTGCTTTTCTGGCTGCACAGGAAAACAGCAGCTCCTGGGAATTTCTTCCCAGGTATGTCAGAGTGGTTCCTGCCATGGTTTGTGATCTCCACCCCTTGTTACTACCAAGGGGTTAGGGCTCTGTGCCAGAGGGGGAGGCTGATGAATTCCCATTCTAGCATCCCTTCTGACAGACCTTTTCCATGCACGTTGCAGCTCCCTGGCTGCTCACAGGCTTCTAGACTTGACTATTGTGGTCTGCTTCTCAGCACTGCAGTGCAGAGTTGGGGTGCTGGTGGGATCAGCTCTTCTGGTGGATGAGCAGGAGCAGAAACATCTCAGTAAGGGACAGTGGCAGGCAGTGTTCAGTCCTCGCTCAGTGTTCAGACTGCATCAGCAACCCAGTGCTTTAGAAATATACAGCACTTTCAAAGCTCTATTTGTAATAATTTTCCACTTCTAAAAGTAAATACTTTAGGTCAGTTCCATGATTTTAGTGTCACTGATCCCTGTTTGTGACTGACTTCAGCAGCTCATCCTTGAAGTGTTTTCTCTCATTCCAAATCTTTATTGGTGAGTTATTTGCACAGAATTCGCTGCTGCCTTTTTTCTGCTGTTGGAATTTGAGCTTGCTGGCTGTGTGCTGGACGGTGATTTCTTTGGCATATTTCCTTTCTTCTTTTGGCAGGTCCTAAGTTTATTCCATTATCTTTATGAAGTGAAAAATGCCAAGCAGAATTTCCAGTGACTTTCACTTTTATTTAATTAGTGCTTTGTCTTGACATTGTCTAGTGTGTAAATCTTGCCCTTTTGAAGACCAGGAGCAGTTGATGTATGGTGGTTTTGGCCCTGGCCTCTGCTCAGCAATTGGTGTGTGACACAAGCTTATTTCTTAGGTGAGTAGGTGGAACCACTGTTGCAGTTTACTGAGTGTATCTGATAGTGTTCTGTTCAATAGTAATGGAGAATGCTTTGTTTTATTGCTGCCACATGACAGCATGTGAATATTCACACACATTCAGCACTCTGAATATTCCATTCTCCTCGGTTTCTTACACTGCACCCCTCATTACTTGCTCTAAACAGGCCATGAGTTTGCAATATCCTGTGCCTCTGCTTCCCTCTCTTAATTCCAAAAGCTGTAAAGGACAAAATCCACACATATGGGCTCAGTGCTGAGCCCATATTCAGAGCTTGCACTGGTCAGTGAAGATACTGGCTGTGGATGTTGGTCTAATGTTTTGGATAAATATGGAGCATTAATCTGCCATGCAGTGTGATACTCTGGAGAGCACTAAGTGACATCTAAGCCCAAGGGGACTTTTTAGGAGCCCATGAAATGACAGCACAGATCTGATCAGCTGCAGCAGCAGAGATTGTGTTTGTTATATCAAATAAGCCAAATTATGCTCATTGTATGCTGTAGTGAGATGAGGTTAAACGAAATTCTGTAATGCCAGCATGTCTGACTGCAGGATTCCAAGCTCTTCTGTGTGCTTGAAAGTGTTTCTTCTTGTGAATGGGGTGCTGCAAACCTGTGAGTCTGGCTGGACCATGCACACGTTGGATATGGGAGAAGCAATTCACCTACAAGGCTTGGGCTGAAGTGTGTGCAAAGAGCATCCACAGAGCAGGACACAGAGCTGCAGCACTAACCACAGTCTGAGGCTGTAGGACAACAGCTGATTTTCCATACAAATCAATGACAGTGCAGTGAAGGACTGAGACTAATACTGAGGTAAAAATGGTTGGAGCCATTCCCAGGCTTGAACTGAGCAGAGTTTTGTCATGTGTTTGCTGGGAGAAAGAGGAGCCTCCAAACCCCCTCACTCATGCAGTGCCCTTGCTGGAGAAGAACAAGTTAATTGTACATCTGACTCACCAGGAGCCTTACTGGGTGTCGTGCAGATGAGTTGACAGCTGATAATTATATGAGAACTACAGGCTGTCTGTCCTCTATTGCTTTCACTAGGGGAAAGCAGCACAAGGAATGCAAGAAAACCTTTGATTATAGGGAAGGAAGTAAGATGTGTTCTTGTTGTTGCTTGCTCTTAACACCTCCAGCCAATCTTAAATCTTACAGCTGGTATAGTTGCACAGTGTTGGGTGTGTTGCTGTTGTGTTTCAGATTTTCCTCTAGTGGGTGGCTGGGGAAGATCTGCACATCTAGGCAGACTTCTCTTTCTGGTCTTAGCTCTCAGGACACACTTCCAGTTTGCAAGAGCAGAATTTGGGATGCAGCACATTCCAAATGAGCCCGCTGTAGTGGGATCTCATGCCTTATCTCCTGCTCTCACCATATCTGCCCATCTCGCAGCAGTAACCCAAAGTCAATGTCAGTGACAAAATAAAAGTTGTTGAAAGTGTTAGATGAAACCTGGGTGTTGTGTCTCCTTGCACATTGTTCCCAGGCTGTATAAGATTAACTCTGTGACTGAATGAAATGGGCTGTATGTGCTGGGACATTAACCTGCATAAGCAATTCCAGCATTTTCACTCTTCCCAGCACCAGTTATGCAGCACCAGTTGTGCAAGAATTGGAATGTGCTGTAGTCAAATGAGAATGGGATTGGAAAGTGGGGAAGAACAGTATTTCTTCCAGCTTGCCATAAACCTGTGACAGGATGCTGTGACTCAAATCTGAGCCCTGGAGTAGTCCAGCAAAGGAGGAAACCTTACATACAAGAACATGATTTTGGATTGGCTTGGTGGTCTATTCTGGGGAACCAGAGGATTTTTTTGATTCAATTGTTCCAGTTGTACAGCTCATATAAGAGAGCTCAAACCACCCAGGCTGGGGATTAGATTCCTGTTACTGAATTAAAGCTCTGTGTGTTTGACTTAGCGTTGGGGTGATGTCCTACATCAGTTCACTGTGTCTTATATCAGAGCTCTCTTTTGGCTGATTTGAGAATTTGACAATTTCTGGCTTGTCCTAAGACTTAAAAAGTCCCTTCTTCCATGTCTTATGCATGTATTTGGGCCATGTTTAGATTCCAGAAATGGTCTGACACTGGGATATTAGGGAGTGCAGGGCTGCTCACGGAGCAGGACTGGAACCAGGTGTTCCTTGGGCACTGGGAGCTGCTGCCCAATCTGTCAGCCTGGCCAAAGAAACATTTTCCTCCTCATGCTCCTGTCCCTCTCCCTGCACTGGTTATTTTTAGAATCTCTCCACCTCTGCATGTCAGTTGTGGAGCTGTGTTGCAGTAGATGAGAGCAGAAGCCAAGTAGGTTCAAACCAGCTAGGCTTGGTGCTCCTACTGTTTTTTATATAACACTGGTTGTATACATGGTTTTATATAGATGTTTGCTTATTTTCATATGTCCATGCTACATGGCACCTCCCCACTGTAGCATTGTTCCAGTGCCTGAAGTGGAATAAATTCCTATTTTTCAGTAATGAGATTCCTTCACATAGAACAAATCTATGGGTAGAGAAGCATGCACTTGGCCTCTTAGAGTTCCTGGAGTGCTGTAATTGCCAAAAGTACTTGCTTTAATGTATACAAAGCTATGTATGCACACAGGTTTGGGGTCACTGCTGTGTGTCTGGGTGTCTCAGTGTGTACTTACTGTCACTGTTGTGGGGTTTGGAGTGGACACAAAAAGAAACTGATGACCTGTCCCTGTCCAAAACACTGAATCTGTGACTGAGCTGGTAATGTAACCTACGTCTGCTCAAAGCTGAGCTACTCTTTCAAGAGCTGAGGCTTATTTTGTATGGAAGGTGGTGCTGGGGTGAGTTTTGCATGCCATCCAGACCATTTCAGCAGAGAATTAGCCTTACTAATTACTTGCCCTCCTTCCTTAATTGAGTATTTACTTAATATCTGACCTCTTTTAACATACTCAAACAGTCTGAAATGGCTTTCCCAAGGAATTCAGTCTTCAGCTCTTTATTCAGGCAGAATTATTTTTATACCAGTTATGCTCATTCTGGAGCAGGGCCAGCAGCTCCTGCCCAGGCTAAACCATGGTCTTTCAAACAAGGCACAGTTTTTCCCCAAACTTGCCATTAGATGCTTTAAAAGCACTTGGAGAGTTCTGCTTTCAGTGAGGACAAGAGCAGGATCCAGGATAAAGACAAAAAAATCTGTTTCTGTAAAACATGGAGGTTTTGTTGTAAGTTCAGCAGGCACTAGAGAAAACCACATAAAAACTGTATAGAAAACACTTATTGTCTGGAGATATTTTCCAGTGACACAGACTGAATAATCTTGGAGCACTCTGCTGCATGGACACTTGCTTGGTGCAGAGTACAGCTGAGATCTGACTGTACTTTGTGTCGCTGTGTCTTTTAGAACAGGAAATCTCTCTCCTCTTCTCACTTTTATTTTCCATCCTTTTGCTCTCAATGCTTCCGAGTGTCACCTTCTCTCCAGAGGCAGCTTTGTGGCATTGTGGGCTTGAGTCATGTTTCTTGTCTCTTGTGTGAGAAGGTGCTGGTGTTTGAATGATAAGGAAGGAAGACCCTGGGGCAGTAAATGCCTCAGCTGTGTTTGCAAACTTCCACAGGTGAGCAGTCAGTGGATGCAGCTTAAAGTACCACAGAAGTACAACAGAAAAAGAGTGATTTTTTTGAGAACAGCAATATATTACATTCTTCTTTGAGCAGATGATTTATTCAAGGGGTGACAGATTGTCTTGTCCATCTGAAGCACTAGCCTGCAACCCAGATTTAGCTGTGGTTTCCACAGATTCCCTTTGCTGTCAATATGCAGTGTATCCAAGCATAAAATGAGCCATCAGACCACAGCTCAGGTTCTGTCTTAAGTTTGAATGGCCTGGGTTAGAAAGCTTGAAAAGCTTCTGCCTGCACCTGATTCACAGGTCCTATTAAAGGCTTTGGTCTGCAAGGCTTTAATTCAGCACACTGTATTAGCACTGAATTTATATCTTTATTAAATGCTCAGTAGGATATTAATAGCCTGCATAAAAAGTGTCTTTTGGAGCAAGTGGAGGCTTTCCCATTTGAATCAGCCAAGAAATTGATCCTGGTATACAAGCACAGGAAAATGCTTCAGAACCAGATGAGTAAGGCTAGAGATAACTCTGAAAGGTCAAGAATGAAAAACTTACTTAGAGATGTAGTGAAGAAAGGAAATGTCCTGGAAAAAGAGTATCCCATGTTATATGGAAAGTTTTTTTCTGCTACCAAGAGAAACAACGGAAAGTGGTGAACAGAGAAAAGATTTTCCAGGAGTCTGACACTTGCAGTTTGCAGCTTTTCCCTGATAGGCTTCTGGCGGTGCAGAAAGGAAATGTCCTAGAAAAAGAGGATGTTATATAGAAAGTTTTTTCTGCTACCAAGAGAAACAACGGAAAGTGGTGAACAGAGAAAAGATTTTCCAGGAGTCTGACACTTGCAGTTTGCAGCTTTTCCCTGATAGGCTTCTGGCAGAGCTCTGTCAAATCCCATGGTAAGTCTCACTTCTCCTGCTGAGTGCTGCTGCTTGGGGGAAGTTTGACCAGGGGTGAGAAGGACTTGCTGGTGATTGTCTTATCCTCACTGCCAGTTCTGCACCCTGGCCAGGAGGTGTTTGGGTCAGTGAAAGGATCCTGTGCACTTCTCTGGGCTTTGGCCCCACACCACATCAGGCTCAGGGTTCTATTTGTGTTACAGTGACTCTGTCCTGGCTGTTGGCCTCTCAGGACTCAGAGCCATCCCTGAAACGTGCCCTGTCTGCTGTAGAGCCCCTCAGCAAGGTGGGCAAGGCTCGGTGGGGATCTCAGCCCACGGGAGGTTTGGCCACCTGACACCAAAACACTGGTGAGGTGGGCAGCACCTGCTTTGTTTCACCAATGCCAACCTCCCCAGTGAGCTCTTGTGCAGCTTTGGGCTGAGGTCTGTTGTGGAAGGCTGTCAGAGTAAAACTCTGCAGCTTCCCCTGAGCTCAGCACTTGACGTTCATCTTCCCGAGTCCTTTGTACACCCACATTCCATAAAATTGACAGCAACAAGGACAGAAACATCACCTCCTGACATTTCATCCCTTTGTATGAGTGTTGCCTTCTGTTTCCTTGGCAGACTGACCTCTGGCTGGAGCTGATGCTGCCATTCCCTGGTGCACCATTCAATGGGCACTATGCTCTTAGATTATTTTGTTTAATTATTATTATTTATTCATTTTCATCCCAGACAAAACACGTGCAGCCTTTATAAGACCTTGCCATTGTTATCTGCGAGTGCAGCAGTAATTCAGTTATTGCACCTTTCCCTAATTCTCACCAGTGCAGCAGAATAAATCCACAGCAAGCAGAGAGATGTGTGGTGAGAGCCAGAAGCAATTTAGCCACAACAGTTTATCATCAAGAGGCAAAGCACCCTGGAGCAGGGAAATTGCCTCCTTTGCCAGCTCATAGCCTGACTGTTGGCCAAATACATGATGCCCTTTTTTTTTTCACTGACAAAATATTCCTTTTTGTGGAGCCTTGGTGCTTTCCCTGATCTCACTGCTGGATGCAAACTACATGAAAGAGCTGTTCTGTGCTGTTCAGAGACCTGGAGCCTCCCTGTAGGCTCCATTCAGTAAGAGACCAAGGATATCTTCACAGAGCTCTGTTGGGCAGGCTGTGGTTTGGTTGCAGTGTCTTGAGAGGCATTTGCAAGGCTGGTGGTCCCTGGTGGTCTTGAAAGGGACCACCTATTCCTATTTCCTAATACAGTGAAGAGAAAAACCATTTTGTAAACTCTGGGCAAGAAGTGATGTATTCTGTTCTGTGGCTCTTCACCATATCAAAGTCTGCAAAGCAATTGAAGTGATGAATTCCTGTGATGAATTCCCTGCATGAGACATATAGAAAGTTACCCTTTATATGCAGGTTTGGAGCAAGAGTCTGTACCAGCATTTCTGAACTATATCATGATAGACAGCCCAAACCCAAGTGCACTGGCCAAAAACCCACAGCTGCTGAGACCAGCAGGCATGTAGATTCAAAACTCTCCTTGTTTGTAATCCTCAACCCTTCACATTTGCACTGATCCAGCCTAATGAGGCTTTTACAGACCTGGCTATGAAGAGATTTGTTCTGGACCAGTGAAAGTGGAGGATGTGCTGTGCTGTAGGGAGTCCTGACTGCTGGACCATTTCTGAGTTATGGTGGCTGCTGGAAAGTGACATCCACCTGAATAAAGTCAAAGTCTTGGTCTGAGGCAAATCTGATTTAAGTCCACACCATAATGATGCCTTCCAGCATCTCTCGAATAAGGGGGTAAGTGTTGTTTGCCAAGGTTTAGAAATTTATTGCAAAAGCACTTTTTAGAGTTAAAAATCTCCCAGTGGTTCTGGTGATTTATAGATTTTATGGTCATTAAGTTCTTCTAGCATGACTTTCATTGTGTAATACAGTAGAAGTGGTTCCTGCATCAAGTTCCTTGCTTCTGGCTTTGCTCAAGGTCGGGTTTAGAATGGTGCTAAGGGAGTTGTTTCCCCCTCCTGTCTACTTTCCCCTCTTGTGAACCCTGTCCTGTGAGCTTCTGATGAGGTGATGGTTCTTTGGCTGCCTCGATACCCCCCTCACTGCTTCTCTGTCTGGGCAGGGCTTGGTCATTTAATAAAAATGCACTGGCCTTTATTTGTGAGAAATGTGAACGCACAGCTGGAAGGAGCTGCAAGGACAAGCTGCCATCAGGGGTAACATTTCACTGTAACTCAGCTTAGGTGTGTGTATTGGAATGGCAATTGTCCTGTTCCAGGTCACCTTCATCCAGGTGGCTCCCAGACCACGACAAAGCATCTTCAGGACCACTTCCATCTTCTCCATCCTTGCCAGGCTGTGCAGCTCCAGCCCACTGCAGTCACACGGGGACCTGCAGAGAGCTGTCCAGCCGAGGGGACCATGGTGCCACCCAGCTAGGACATTGTATTTGTCTCTGGTCCATGCCAGAGTCGCTGTTGGCAGGGTGCCCATCTCCATAAAGCTGCAACCTTGCCCGCAAGGTTGTTATTCCTAATTGTACAGGATGTGCATGGATCCTGTCCAGACCAGGACGATTTAGAGATATGGGAGCTGCTGGCTCTTCAGGGCGAGCAGAGTCTGGTTTGCAGTGGGGAGAGAGCATCTCTCTCCTGCTGCTGAGGCACCTGCATTTTGTTTGGCACCAGCTCATTTTTCCTCAGCATTTCCCCCTCTGCACTGACCAAGCTGCAGCCCTGAGGTTCACCTCCTCCCCCAGGCAGACTCTTCATTGAGAGATTTTAAAAAACATGGACAAAAAGGCACCTGGTCCATGAACACATTAGGCAGACTCAGTCCATCAGCCCTCTCTGTGGGGAACCCTCCAGGCTGAGACCGCAGTCAGCAGTGGCAGAGAGACAGATGTAAAAATGTCAGTTCAGCTGAAGATGGTTACAAACCATGAAACTGCTTTAGTCCATGGTGAGGAAACCTCACCATGCCCAGTGGGAATTCCTTTGTTGAGCTGGTCCAGTGAAAGGTGCTCACCTCATGTTTCACACATGTGCCTTTACTACAGAGCTTTGCTGAGCCTTGTCACTAAAGGGTAAATTACATCCTTGTTACTGTACCAGGTATGTTCTGAGCAGGCAACACACAGCAGAGACAGGAACAGCACAAAACCTGTGTTTTTTGGGGGGCTGGTACATGTTCAGCTATTAGCAGTGAATTGGCTTCTCTGATCCGGCGCTGCAGTGAAATGCAGCTGGGTGAGGACCTTGCAGCATAAATCTGTTGTGATTTCTGCATGCTCTCACCTCTTGATTGTAATTCCTACAAGGCACCTTCATGTTGGAGGAAAAGAGATGCAAGCACACTTTTGGCAGGCTGGGAGAAGGCATCAGCAGCAGAAGCTCTGAGTATTTGAGAGAAGTTGTGCTGTGGAAGGTCTGGAAAACACACAGTAATCAGTTTTTACCTATTTAGGGATTTCACAGGCAATCAATAAATTGTCAAGGGTGTTTAAACTGGTAACAGAAGTTAAGAAGAGCCTGTGAACTGAAAGAATGAAACTGGGGTCAAAGTTCTTTCTCTGACTTTTAAAGGGACTCAGCTAGTATAGAAATAGTATTTTACTCTGTATGTTGTACCTGGAATTGGGGTGAGGTACAATGGGAAGGATAAATCAGTCCACTCATCTCTTGTACAGATGCTCTAAAGCAGAGCTGCACATAATCTGATTGGCATTTCTAGGGGATGTTCTGCACCAGAGATAATAACTTGAGGTCCAGTGACCATCTCTTACCTTATTTCTAGGGTCCATCTAGGAGAAGCTCTCCTGATTCCCTTAAACAGTGCCTGTTCGTTTTTTCACTGAAAGGCTGGTTGGTTTTGCTTTCCAAGCAATTCATTTTCACTGCCTGTGACCCTGTGGTGACATGTTGTCATAATAACTACAGGGAACTTATATTCGCTGGAAAAATCAAAATGACAAATTTTTTTGGTCAGGCTGTTTGGTTTGATTTTAATGTGGGAAAAAATGAATTCACATACTGATACACAAAGCATCAACAGATATCAAAATACATTAGCATATACCACTGGGAGATGATAAATATACAATGTTGACAGAGAAGACAAGCTACATCCCTGCTAAAAGGCAGATGGAAAAGGCAGCTGTAGAAATGAGCAAGATCAAAACAGTAACTTCTTAAAAGGCTTTAGAAGGAAACAATTTCTCAGAACAGGAACAGCCCTGTGGACCTCTGTGCTGTACATACAGGCATGAACAGTCCAGTCCCACACACCTGGACAGAAATGCCTCTCAAGTGACTATTATCCTGAGTGACAGCTGGACTGGGAACAGTGACCTGCTTACCTGAGCCCGAGAGATGTGATTTTTCCAGCTGATGGAAGTCATCACATCATTACCCAAATCTCTTTTTCAAAATCTGCTTTTTCCTACTTAGTCCCCAGGCCCAGCACGCTTTGCAGTCCATCTGTTTCTGGATAAGAAGAGGTGAAATCACATGTCAGTTGAGAAAATTACCTTTGTGTCAGGTACTATCTTTCCAATAGTGTGTGCAGTGACCCAAGAATGCTGGGTCCAGTCCCTCTCAGGGTTTCTTACAATACCAAGACTAATTGATAGCAGATTCATTTGGCACACTGCTGAAACACAAAAGTACAGTCCCATCATAGCTGTTCACCTTCATCTCTTTTTGGGATTTTTCTATTGCGTTTTGGATTTCTCTTCCATTCAGCCTTGTAACCATAATGCTGAACAGGCTGTGATGGCTAATGAGGATGCACAGTGCAGGCAGTCCTGGAACATGAAGCACCCTTGTGCAGCTTCTAAGGCTGTAAAGAGCATTCCTTTTTTATGCACTCAGGCTTTGTATTTCTGACCCTTTCTACACAAAAATGCTGGGTGATTATCATTCCGTCTAATGGCTTTCCCTGGTGTAGATCAAAGAGCAGTGTGGATTTCTGTGTGTGATTTTATACAAAGTTTCCTCCACTGCAGTTCGAATGGCACGTTTCTCTACAGGGGGATTGCTCATGGCATGGGAACGTGAGGTCTGCGGTGGCTGCTGGGCTGTTGCATTGCCTGGAGCAAGGCACAGGGGGGAATTAGAAGAGATTAACACGGTGTGAGTGCTGTGCTCAGCAATCTGGCTGCTTGTGCGGGCTGGGCAGGAAGGGCTCCCTCCTTCCCTCAGCCCCGGGTGGTTTTGCTGTTGTTTGTTGTGGTTGGGGGGTCCCTTGCTGTCCCCTCTCAGCACTGACAGTCCGGACTCGTGCTCACCCCTGCTTATCCTGCTTGCCTGGGCTTAACGGCAGAGGAGTCAGCTGCTGTTCAAACCTGTCACCCTCATTCCAGAAGTGGTAATTATCCCACCATAATGAGTGGGACTTACTGCTCATTTCCTTCTCTGGTCCTCGGGGAAGGACGGGAAGGACATTATCTCCCAGCCACACTTTTCTAAAGGTTAAGATCTTTCCCTTCAGCTAAGTGGAATATTGTTCCTTTAATCATACCTTTCTGCCTGATGTTTGTCATCTTATGTGTGTCTCCCTGAGCTGGATTCATCCCATCCTCATTCCTCCCATACTCATTTTTGTGTCAAAGCATTAATTTGCCATGAATTTTTTTTCATTCGGTTTAATTCCAGGACTGCTGCTCAGGCTTTTTCATTTGAGATCAGATCTCAAGGCCTGCATTTCATGCTTTATATCTGTGAGCATGCCAAAAGCCAGCCACATTCCCTTTAAACAGTTCAAAACTGATTTCAGGAGACCAGGCTGAGAGACCTGAGGATGCCCAAATTATGTTGCTCTGGGTGGGCCTCTGGCTGGCTCTCAGACCAAAATCTAAATTCTTTTTGAAGGTAGATGTGTGTGAAGCGTAGCACTGTGTGCTATGGTTGAATATGGTTGGGTTAGCTTTGCGTGTTAAGGAGAGAATATAACAATAAAGCACACAGTCAAGAGAAGTGGTTGTCTGAAGTGTAACACTTGCTTTGTAACTTTGAGGTTAGAAATGCAGCCTTGTGAGGATTTGCTGGCAGAACTGGGTGATACAATATCTTGTGAGTGCCGTTGCACTTAGCCGTGTTCTTGACCTGTGAATCAGAGATGAGCAAGTGAAGTGCCATCGCACGGCTGGCACAAAAGTGCCTTGTTCTGATTTTGTGTCAGCCGTGCAGTCTGGAGCCACTGCCTGGATTTCAGCACTGGCTTTTGGCTCTGGTTTGATGGTTTTCTGAAGCTCCTGTTTGGCTCTGAGCGCTGTCTTCACTGGAGGCCCCCTGATGTCTGCACTGCTCCCTGTAACCAGCCTACCTGACTTGATTTGCTCTGCCCTCCCCACCCTCTCCAACTCCTTCCTGCTGGCCTTTGCTATTTGGTTTGCTCTTTGCAAACCATTATACTTCAATTAAAATGCAGATGTGTCAGCAAGGAAGGCACCAAGAAGGTGTTTTCTGGCACTGTGGGCCCCACCTCTCTCCCCAGTTTTACTACAAAACACCATAATTATTCTGAGAGTAGATCCTGTTTGGCTGATGTCTCGCAACTAAAAGCCATGAAAAACATTATTCTGTGCGAGTTCCCTTTATGTACTGACGAGAACAATCACACACACTACAAGCTGCAGAGAGGAAGAATATTTTCACTGAAAATCAATCCATGCTGCAGCACTTGTAGATAAGCCCTGATGATATGCAAACATTTTCCTGCTCCTTGTTTAAAGGAAAACATGCTGCACCCACATGACCAATTGCCTCATGTGTCTCTTGTGATCTGACTGTTTTCTGCTGTATTTGACTTATGCTAATGGGGACGAGAAGGGGCTGTGCCTCGTTTCAGCTTTTGCTACTGCCTTGTTTTCCCACGCAGCCTTGGCTTCAATTCTGCTAGCTGTGGAAGAGAAGGTGTTAATGTCGCTCTGCTTATTTTAGCAAGTGAGTGAATCAGTGATTTTAGGAAAACAGTTCAACACATTAACTCTTTGTTTCCAGAACAACACAAAAAAATCACTGTGGAGTGAACAGATGGCTCGGCATATTTTTAGCCTTGCTCTCTGTTCCCATGGTATTCCAGACTGTGTGGGATTCCCCACAGACTGCTGTAAGATTGGTGGGCCCAGCCAAATGTCTTGTTTTGCAACACAGCATCAGAGGGAAGGAGGGAAATGGAATCCTGTTTAAATCAGCTGTTTAAATAACTAAATGAAAGGTTCTCAGTTCTCACATATCCATAGATTGTGGGGGAGACTGGAGAGGGTGGTTGGTCTTATGATTCTGGCACTTGCTCATTGTCACCTGCTATGTTGCATTAAGAGGGACAAAATAAATGGGAATTACTTTTCTATGGCTGTTGTGTGTATAAACAATTGATCCACAATTGTGTATATAATCAGTCTACATCCAAAGGTGTAGATTGGCAGAGGAAAATCTCACCAGGATTTTGCTGGTTTCTGGCTTGAAGATAAAATGGGGGAAGGTAGTTTTTGTATCTGTGAACGGTCTCTTTGGAATGTGCACTCTGAGGAAGTTCTGAAAACTTTAATTCCAGGCAATGATCCTTTCTCAAGTGAGGTCAGATTCAGAGCTATTCACATGCACTCTGTTTCAAACTTCATTGGTGATTCTTTGTAGTTGTAAAACATTTTGTTGTGTAAGTTAACCAGGAACATATATGGTGTGAGAGAAGGAGTTCCTTAAAAGTAATGACTTTTGGATCTCATCTGTGTTAGACATTCTAATTGTAAGGATGATACCTAGAAAATTGGGGTGTGTATGGCAAGAATTGTATTTGTTGTTATCCCAAATTAAATTTGTGTCATTGTGTGTTAAAGACTACAAGTGTTTCCTCCATGTGGAACAGAAATCATAGCATCAATTTTCCTAACACTGCCTGTATTTCTGTTATACACAAACATTTATTGAGGTTCATGGAGTATTATGTTTGCTTAATAGCTCATTTGCATATTGGAATGTTTTGAACAAGTCCATCCCTAATTTGTTCTCTCAGCAGTACTGTGTGGCTCAGTCTTTTACCATCAGAAGATAATAAAATGCTATTAACATAACAAAATGCTGAAAACGAGATGATGACAAGGGTTTGCCCAGTGGGGCAGATTTCATTGCAGCAGAACACAGTTTAGAAATATCTGTGTATTGTGTCAGGTCACCAGCATGCCTGGTGTTGCATTGTCCAGTGGAGCAGATGCATTCAGAGATGACAGGCACCTGCCCATGAGCAAGTGAGACAGGGCAGGAAACCCTGCAAGCCACAGCAGGGACCAGCTCCAGGCAGGTTCCATTGCAGCCTGCAGCATCACTGCCTTATGGTGCACTCTGAGTGTGGGGTCAGCATTGCCATCACCATGTTAAAGAAGGGAAAGCCAAGGCAGATGAAATAATTTGCTGGTGACATCATGCTACTGGAAGACTTGCTGCTCTGCCCCCGGTGCCACAACCCCATGGCCCCTGGAGCAGGGATCTCCCAGTCAGGATAAACCCTCCTGCCCCGGGGGCTGTGATATGGATCCTACAGCTCCTGCCCTCCCTCCAGAAGGTGAGAGGAGGCAGCTCCTGCCCTGCTGTGCTCCTTGTCTCTGTGCAGTGCTGCCAGCCCAGCTGGGCAGGTTGGAGCTGTGTCGTGCCCCGGGGAAGGGCAGCGCTGCCCTGCCGGGTGTGCTGCGGCTCCGCACTGCTCGCGCTCCCCATCTGTCACCCACCTGAGCCCAGGTGGTGCTTGCACAGAGCATCCATCACACAGCAGCACTGGAAGCTTCCTTTTGCCTCTGAATGCACTCAGCCACCTGCAGTGTTTCTGGAGCCACCTCTTTCTTTCTGTGCCTTTGTGATTCACTGATACATTTCACATGCCCTGCATGGTGGACGTTTTCTCCATCTGGATAATTGGTGGATATTTTTCTCCCCTTGGACTGAGGCCCCATGGACTCAGGTCATATTTGAAAGAACTTGCAATTCTATGTGTTATGCTAACACAAGACAAGGGAGACAAGTAAATGGCCTCCCTTGAATTTGATTAGACTTTTTGCATTGCAGCCATTAGTGAATGATGGATTTGACAGATTGCTCAGAGTTGAGGCCAAGATTACTCAACAGATTTGCTTATGTCATTTATGACACAGTCCCAAGATCTGCCTTCCAGCTGGTAAATGGGGTGTGCATAGTTAAAGCAGAAACTGAAACAATCCTTTCTGTTTACAGAGAGCTCAGAGCAAAACCAACTATCAGGCTTGAAGCCTGCAGATAAAGGGGCAATGAGTGATGCTTGAAATCAAAATTCAAAGCAAATTCAAAGCCATTGTTTCCAGCAATGATGTATGTCCCTGCCTGCTTTGGGATCAGACAGCGGCTGATAGAAATTCATGATGCTGTTTGCAGTGGTATGAATTATTTACGATGCAGTCTGCCAGGACTGGGTGGGCTGGCAGTTTGCTGGGCTCATGACTCTGAAATTCTGGCCTTCCACTCCTTACATGTGTGGCTGGGAACATGGTCCTGTGTGCTGTAGGGTCAGGCTCAGGGAGAGCATCAGGTCATCTCATGTGACATCCTGAAATGGTGACAGCTCAGATTATAACACACTTATTCTAGGCTAGGTGAATTTTCTAGGTGTGTCTCACCTTCTCAAAAGGCCTCAGATGAGGGACTCCAGTTGCTTTTTGTAGTTCTGGTGGGTAAACAATAGTGCTGATAAAACAATTGCGCTTTGTTTTTAATTGGAGTCTATTCAGTTTTATTTTGCAGATAATGGTCCTTTATGTCTCCCCTCTGCTAGTCTTTTTGAACCTGTAGTTCCCTGCTTGCAGAAGTCTTTATACCTAGTAACAAATGATCATTTGATCTCCCTTTTGCCAAATTAAACAGAAGAAAACTCTCTTTTTGGTTGCATAAGATGTTTTAATTGTATGTCAGTTCTCTGCAACGTGTGTGTTTTCAGCATCTCATATGATAGTGGATACCACAACTGTGTAAGTGCTAGTTTCTCCAATGCAATGTAAAATTACTTCCCTCTTGTTGTGTTGCTTCCCTGAAATGCCACAATATCAGAGTGAAATCTCATTACTTCCCCCTCCATCTATAAATCCCATCTCATCAAAGACAGCCCTTCTGACTGAAGAGCTCCAACATCTGGGACCACATCAGTGCCAAGAACACCTGAACCCAGGGGTGGTGAAGAGGACAGGGGTGGCTCTCACACATGTGGTGGCCTCATTGCCCAGCCCTGCAGCCAGAGCAGCATTTCCAGCTGTCCAGGTGTAAACTTAGACCCTTTCCAATGTGGGAAAGGCCAGTCTGTTGAAACCAGGGCAAGTGCAGTTCTGCTGCTCCTTTTATAAATCATGTGGGAAGCTCTCTAATTCCACCCTGCGGCATTTACATGTTTAATCTCCTTTTGCTGTTTTTTTGAGGTTTCTCACAAATGCTTCTGCCTCAGGAGATCCTGCCCAAATGTCACTGCCACAGCACAGCCTGACCTTTTCCTGAAAATGTTGTGTTGCCTTTGTCACAGCTCCCAGGTGCTCCCTGCTCACACTTCAGGGTGAGACGTGCTCACAGACTCCTGCAGTATGAAGGCAAATTACTGAGACAAGTTGTTTATTTCAAATGGCATCTTCTGGCTGTGATTTGGATCCTGCTGCAAGATTTCAGTGGATAGAGCTGGTGTGGGGTCCCTCTGAACTCAATTAGTTCTAAATCTTACAAATGTTTTTTGTGTTAACAAAATCTCTTATTTTTTGAAGAAAATTAAGTGAGGTCAATAGAGGTCTGAGTTTCTTCTTGCCTGTGAATGGAAGCAGGATTCAGTTCCAAACAGAAAATCTTTGCTGGAAAAAGTACTGATGGCAGCTTCAGTACACGAGCTGGCCAGGGGTCTGCAGAGGGTTCCTTGGCTATTCAGCACAGGTGCCCCGGTATTGAACTCACCTGCAAGAGAAGATCCATTTCAATAGATGTCTTCTGAGGTCTGTCAGTGGTTTGTCCTCTTTTCTCCCCTTTCTCCTCTCCCTCGGCTACAAACATCCTTTCCATTCTGCTTTCTCAAGTGTTCCCAGCCTCTTGTTGTGTGTCAGGCAGCAGCACGGGGCAAGCAGCCTTTGCAGGGCAGTCAGGATGGCTGGGACACCAAGGGACAGGAGGCAGCATCTTGGCTGAAGTGAGCAGTTGTTCCAGTGGAGAAACATGTTTGAATTGAAAGGGTAATCACCCATTCATCCAGGAGAGTTAAACAATAGGGACAGAGGTTTGGTTTTCTCCAGCTGTTTCCCAAAGAAAAATTATTTCTTCCTTCTCTCTCAGATTTATGTCTTCTCTCTGACTATTGGATGGCTACTGAAGTGTTCATTAGAGACACTTGCAGCTGCCAAAAGAACCAGCTGCATTATTGAGCCTGCAGCTCATTTTTTTCTGCCTTTGTTCACTTCCTACAGTGAAGAACTAGTTTGCAATCCTTGTTTGTGCTGTCTATCCCACATGGTGGGGGACTGCTCTGTGCAGAGTGTTCCCAGCCCAAAACACTGCCCCTACTCATTGTGATGACTTCTGATGTCAAACTCTGGAGCACACCATGCTCCCTGTGCTGCCTGTAGGTAACAATCACACACTCATTTCACACTGAATTTTGGCAGCAGGTGGTTTTGTGGCCCTGTGTCCCTTGCCAGGGGATGAGCAAAGCCCAGCACAGCCCAGAGATGTGGGCCCGGGAGTCTGAGTGTGCCCAGGACTGGCCCATCCTGCGTGTCCCACCTGGGCTGTGCCACCTGTGCCATTATCACGGACAGGGCTGCTGTTCCCTCATTGCCTGGCAGGGGCTGTGGACTGCCCCAGTCCCAGGAGGTTGTTGACTGCAAAAAAGGCTTCAGTGTCTCACAGCCTGCCAGGTAGGCTGACAGATCCATAAGTTTCCCAAGGCAATGAATAAATAAAACAGCTTCTGATTCATTGTGGGGAGCCAACTCTTTCTGAGAAGGAGGAGGAGAGGACTTTATTTCTCTACAAAGTGAAGTAGAAGGGTGGTTTATAGAGTGTGCACACCAGAGAAGATTTAGGGGTAGCTGTAGTTTATTTGGCCACAGATTGAAATTTCACTTAAAGCAATGCCTTCAGTCTAGAATTAACAAGGAAGAGCTTCTTGCCTTATTCCAGCAAGTGATTGGTAAAAATGCACGATCAAGTGCACTGCAGGTGCTTGAAAACCCTGTGCAAGTATGCAGGGATTTATGTACCAAATCTGTGTGTATATTAATGCACAAACCCTGTGCAAGTATCCACCCAAACTCAGTCCCTGGTGATCAAAATCCTTTTATCCCCTGACCTGTGATGGGAGCTGTGTTTATTCCTGGCTGAAGATGTGAGCACTGCTAGCTTTAATTCCATCAGGCTGTTCTGTAAATTCTTCATCATCTCCTGCACTGATGTCAGTTATTTGCATTGTAATATCCCACTGAAAACCTGCAAATTAGATTTAGGGGAAACTGGACACTGAAGCACTTTGCTCAGGTGATAATTTCATTTACTCTTAAGACATTGCTTAGACTTAAATATGAACATATCCTCTGTTCCTCCATAATACACACTCCCAGGCACATAACATCTCGTTTAATTTGATTTTAAAAGTGTAATTTTAAATGTCTGAGCAGCTGGTGGACAAAAATCATTGGATCAACTTTGAGAAATAAACTTAAAAGTGCCAGATTCACTGGGAACACCCAGTGACACCACTGTGTTATAGCACAATATTAAATAGACTAGAGGCTTCCCAATTGGCTGCAGGAATCTGTGCATTAAAATTTAAAACACAATTGTTATTTGTGAAGGTGACAGGGATAACACCAACCTGGATTTTCCATATCAAGCATGTCTCTACTTAATTGGTTTCAGTCAGGATTTTCAGCTAGTCTGGTGTGCATTAACCACAAACTGAGGTTTCTGGTGAAGCAGTTTTCTTTTTGGAAACACAGATGTGTGTTCAGGTGCTCTGAATTAGTGGGGTTACAGTAATTCCTTGTGATGCCAGGGTGGAAATTTGATCATGAGTCACACCATAGTTGATATCTGGGCTCTGTTGCCCAGCTGGCAGGACTGCAGCTGCGGAAGCCTCCTGCAATATGAAAGTTTTAAAAAAATGTCTAACTTGTCATGGGCTCTGAACTCATCATATAGCTCCTTACTTGCCCTCCCTATACAAGCTGATTTTTTATTTTCCCTAAGAAAATGAGAGGGGAAAGGATTCAATTTAAGGATCAAATTGTACCTTTCTCATTCAATATAGAATTTTGCGTATAAATAAATTTTTTTTTTCATTTTTTTCATCCAGATTTGCATGTTCTAAATGAGCCCTTTGGCTTATCATGGCAGTTATTGGTACAGAGGGAATTTATAGGCACTGAGAAATGTCTGTAAGAAGTGTCATGCTCACACATGAGTGCATTATCTGCAGGGCTTTGGGAAACTGCTGGGTTTTGCTAGCACGTGGGAAAAAAACACACCAGAAAATTGAGAAACTAGGTCATCTGGATTCATTTGCTGCATCTTTGCAGCTGGGCTTTTGTTGCTGCTCAGGCTGACATGTCTGAGCTCACACACATGGTGCTGCAGCAGGATTGTGTGGCCTCCTCCACTCCTGCTGTCCTGCACTCAGCTTGTTCAAACTCCTGGGTGTCTGGAGGGCCCAGCCAAGGGCAGGGTTGTGTGGAGCTGCCTGTGAGCTCTTAGGAGCAGTAAGAGGCTGCCTGTGCCTCAGTGAGGGTCCCTGCAAGGTGCTGCAGGAAAGGCACTGGCACACAAGGGGATGTGCTCAAGCTCCAGCAGAGTGGTTGTCAGAAAGAGCAGCCAGCTGTGGGTCCAGGTGTGCACTCACCTCCCTGCACTGGTCTGCCTCTCACTTTATGCTTCTTTGGCTACTTGTTTCTCCATTCCTTTTTTTTCTAGACAGCACAAGAACCTCTCCAGTCTAGGCTGCTTTTCTTCCTCTATCCCAAAACCTTCCTGAAAAATTTGCCAGACCGTTTTTGGGGCAAGTACTAATTTGGTGGCTGGGCTTAAATTCAGTATAATCTCATTCTATTGGTGAATAATGATCAGAAAGACTAAACTGTGGAGCTGAGATTATAAGGAGTAAGTACATTGCTTGTTTGTACAATGCCAACAGTGGTTGTGTACTAGAAACAACCATTCTCTCATCACATGAATATATTTTTGTACTGTTAATTTTCCTACACAAAAATTATATTCTCTGCTGTGTCAAGGGAGTTTGGTTTCATTCCACGTGCCCAATGAGTTTTCTCTCCTGTAATCTAGATTATTTAGGGAATGAGACTGATGGGCTGTGCACATCTTGGTCTGTCCTTTCCCCTTCCCTGAGAACTTGTGATAGGAGGGGGTGGAGAACCACTAAATTTTAAGTTCCTCTGAGCTGAATGCATGGCAAGAGCTCCTAGGCAAGAGATTCTGTTAGCACCCTGCTCTATGGTGAGAGCATAAATCACAGATTCTCCCCTTATTAACCTCTTGAGATCCCCATGGGACAGGATTGATGTGTCCCAGCTGAAGAAGTTTTGGTCAGGCACATGCCTTGGTTAGCACCAAGGTCATACAAGACATGATTTCTCCTTGCAGAACCATTTATTGGCTGGTTCAAGTGAACAGTGTGAGTATTCTTCAACTTGTAGTCTTCTGTAGAAGATACAGACTGTATCAGAGCAACAGACCATACACCAAACACAACACATATTTTATCATCTTTTATTTTAGGTGGAAAAACTGGCAAAGTACTTGGACCCGAATGATTTGGGAAGAATCAATTTTAAGGACTTCTGTCACGGAGTTTTTGCTATCAAAGGTATGTGCATATTTCTTAAAAATAATCCCGTTCAGTTCCACTAATGTTTTTCTGGTTGCAGAAAACGTAATGATCAAAGACATCCTCTCTTTTAACTCTGGTTATTTGTAGTGACAGTAGAGCAGCTCTGGGAACAGAGCCAGGATATTTTTATTTTTTGTGCATCTCATGTATTAATAGTGAGCACTGCTAGAGTTCCTGCATCCATAGGTGCTTGGGCATTGGTTTACTGCTAATTTTTGTCAGAATAAATGTGTTGTGGTTTAAAGACAAATACAGCAGAAGAAAAGAGTAGCTTTGTGGTTGACAGGCTTGATACTTCCAGATTCTGATCTGGTTCTGCCACTGATTTACCTCAGGGAGTTAGGGAGCCCTTGGGCTTTCAGTTCTCTACTAGGAAATTTAAGACTATTAAATTGGCCTTGAGGTATCTGAAAGGTATAATTAATTCATGTTGTTAGGGTACTTGGGGTCATGTATTGGAAGGAAGAAAGTTAATTACAGGTTGGTGATGCAAACCCTGAAGATTGAGATCAGGTGGCTCCAGCCACCTCCTTTCCAAGGAAACAGTCCTTGACAGAAGACACAGACGTGGTTATGCTTCAGAGCTTAGGCTAAAGGCAACAAAAAACAGTGAGGAGGGACTTCAGCTGATTTGCTGCTGATTGCTTTTCTAACTTCCCATAGTGAAATAATCCATCTGTTCTGGACACGAGGTGTGTCCTTTCTAAAGTGCTGGAGTGAGGTCATAGCCCAGAGGCTTCACTTCAGGGACAGGGTGAATGTCACAGTGATCGTGGAATGGTTCCAGGAGAAGCCTCTGGAGAGTCTTCTATGATGAGATTATTATGGAGCTATAATGATGCAAACACGTAAAACCACAGTACTTTTAATTAAAGTTTATGGCAGCCAAAGACAGTGTATAATTAGGTAAAATTACAGTGAGAGGGTACTCTCATCAATGTTTTTGGAGACACCATCCAAGGTGACACTGATGTGTTTGAAGAGAAGGCAAGAGAAAGCCCAGGAGAAAAGTTACTACATTTGTGCACAGACCCTAAAGTCTCTGCTTGGGGTTTTCCTTGAGCAGAAAATGCTGTAGCAAACTGAGTTCTAGTTTAAGTAAGATACAAGATCTGTAAATCATCTGGTGTCTTCTGTAATTCACAGTCTAAAGATTGCACAAATGCACAAAATATGGTCAGGAAGGGATAGAAATGACCCAGAACATCTCTTCTGTGGTAATTGTGCCCTTGTCCACGTACCAGCAGTGATGGAGTGGGCAGCTGCATCTCCTGTACTGTGGGGACAGTTCAAGAATATTGAGTTATCAGTCATGAGGCCTTGGGGCTTTTCATCCTTGCTCACCCTGTGGGAGCTAATTCTTGTGTTCTTATCCTAAGGTTTAATCCTGCAAAGATGTGACCGGGACAAACCTGGTGTACCTTGCACACCAAGTTTATGAATAGCTTAAAGCCCAGCTGTGGAGCATGTAGGGTCCAAATCATTTGTGTGATGCTTGTTAGGATGTATCTGTGAACAGATGCAGAGAAATAATCCAGCTCTGCAGCATCACCTAGAGCTCCCTTAGCACATCATTAGCATTTCAACACTTACACAGACTCACTGCTAAGTGTTTATCATCCAAGCAGCAGCAGTTGTATCTATTTCTGATAAGACACTGTGCTGCACGTTTTCACAGCTTCTCTGTTTCTATTGCTCACCTCATAGCATGGAAATTTTATTCATCTTTGGCTACCTGCCATATTTTCCTTAAAAATTAAATTGGTTATGTTAAAGTTCATAAAGGGCATGTCTGCCTTTCAGAATGGAAAGCCTCCACCATGTTGTTTTAGTGCAGCCACATCCCAAGGGAAGTAGCAGGCTTATTATCAAACAAAAGCAATTTGTCTTGGCAGCAACAGATTATAAATATGATTCTTTGACATCTCAGCCTATTACAGTTGCTTGGGGCAGTCAGATTAATAGAGCAAAATGAGATGCTACTATAAATCCACTGGGGTTTTCAGTAATAGAGTATGAACTTATGCTGTTCTTAGCAATGGAAGCTAAATGTTTAAATTCAACCTTTACAATCCTAAAGCCTTACTATATTTCTTATTTATGAGATTTCAAATTAATTTGTCTTAAAAATGCTTGCCATTACAGTATGGTGATGAAATTGTTTGCTGCACAGAGGTGATATAGTGTCAAGGTTTTTTGGTGGTTCAATGCCTTGAATTTATTTAAATCATGAGACATCTAAGAGCAACAGATTCAAATCAGAGCTGACCTCTGATGATGTTGGGTTGAGCATTTCATATCCAGGGTTGGATTTCTGTGCAAAGCTAAATACTGGAACTTGAAAAAATCCCAAACACCTAAGTGTTTAATGCTCTGTAATTGGTTGATAGAGAAACTCCTACCCCTGGATCTAAAATCTGCAGCTTGTTCTCTCTTCTCCATAAACCAGTGCATTGTTTACTCTTGCATGGTACACATGAGAAGTGTTGTGTTCCTCCACAAAAGGACACCAAACCTTGTTTCCTCCTGGAGCTGCATAAACCTCATGACATATGGGTCACGTAGCTCTGCAGCAGCTGCTGGGACTGTCAGGTGGAAAACTGTTAGTTTCCTTCAGCTGCTGGGTAGCAGGAGGTGTGGGTAAGGATGAGCAATCTCACTGACAGCAGGACCTTGGGAAGGGGTAGAGAAGATGGTTCAAGTGGAGGTAAGTGTGCTAGAGGGCAGAAAGTGTTGGAAGAGCTCCTTCCCACTTTGTCTCTGGGGTGGAATACTGGACAGGTATGGTGCTTGCTATTTATGGAAAACTTTGCTTCTTTTGCTGGTCTTTTGTGGATTAAAGGACTTTGCCTCAGCATCTGTGCTGAGTCCCTGCTGTCTAGGTTGCTTTCCCTATGCAGTTAGGCTTTGCCAGAGCCAGGGATAGGCTTGCCATCAAATTGAAAGCTTTGCAGCAATTTCATTGGAATGCCAGAGTATGAAGGTTTTACTTGTGCTCAAGCTGCCCTCTCTATCTGCTGCCTGCAGGGCTTTAATAACTGCCTGCCTGTAGAGCAATTGCCATGAAATAACACCTGTAGCCTCTTACCTAAGTGCTTTGTGGCACTGCTTAGAGACACTGAGAGCAGCCAGAATATCACTCAAAGGCTGAATTCCCATTAATTTCAGCAGGGTCAGCATGGGAACCATTACTGTTTGCTCAGCAGAGCCAATGAATGTTTTTCCTGTTCTGAATTTATATTGTACTGATCCAGTAAATATTTTCTGCCACTTGTAATACTTAAAAGCTTGAGTGGAGCTGTTAATTCCCTGTGCTCTGCAGGCTAGTGAGTTCCACAGTCAGATATGTTTGCAGGACCAGCCTCTAACTGAGTCTGACCTGTTTCTTGTATTTTAAGATTTCTGTTGTCTTTCCAATAGTCTCTTTACTTTGATAGTCTGCTTAAAAGTACCCAAACCCTGACAAATAAAGGGGGAGCTCCCCCTACTGCCCTCGGTGTTACAGCTCACAGTGATGAGGGTACTGTATGAACACAGACTAATACAGAACTAATACAAAGACAGATGTATTCTGACTTTATAGCTTATTTTAACCATGAAAACAGTGCTGACTGCTGTGTAGTGTTTGGAGGGTCATGGCTGTTATAACGTGAGAGACTGAGCCATGTCAGCACAGAGCATTTCTGCATTTATGAATCTGTGTGCCTTAGCAGAAACACTGTTTTTTATTATGAAATCATACAGCCTGTTGTTCTCCTGCATCAAGGGAGTCTTTCCCTCATGTTGTAGAAGTTTTAAGGACATTTTAGTTATGCTGGGTTATGGAATTTGAAACTGGAGAGCTGTAGGGGCTCCTTCATATTCATTAACAGTGTGGAAGAAGCACAGCTGTAAATTTATACACTTCCCCACTTGCAGCAATAGCAACCTTTGCATCTTCAAAATAGTAACACAGACCATTATGTGCCTTCAAAAATCCATCTCTGTGCTTCCCTAGATCCTGAGGCATCTAATTACTGCAGTTGGTTGGAAAGCTTCTAGAAGCGAGCTAATATATAAGCACCTAAAAGTTAAAGAGTAGATATGTTTCTCTGTGAGTTCCTAGCACTTTTTAATGAAAATTCCAAGAATACAAATTTACGCAGTGTTTCAAAGAAATGTTCCAAAAGGGGTGTTGGCTGTTCTGCTAGCTCAGACTCTGACAGGTTATTTGGACTGTGAAATAATACAGTATGAAATTTGATGGTGTTTTTTCAAAACAAATTGTTCTAAAGCAGAGTACTTCTGGCCTTCTGTTTCACTGGAGATTTTTTTTTTCTTAATAGCTTTTATAGTTTCATTCAGATGCTCCAAGCCCACATATTTCTCACAAAACCAGTGCCAAGTTTTGGCCATCTCCTCCAACTAATTATAAAATCTAATTTGCAGCCCCATAGCTGAGAAAAGAGTTTTACCAGCTGTGACCTGAAGATCCAGCATGGACTAAGAGATGGGTATGTTGCAGTCATGTAAAAGGGAGTTTATTTGCCTGTAATATCTAGGACCAGGACAGCGCCAGCATGGGGATTTCAGTAAAGCACATCAGAAAACCCCAAAGTCTGCATGAACCCATTTAGGTTCGTAGCTGTAGATCTCAAACTTCAGTGAGGCTGTGACTGGAATGATCTGATGGATCTATCTGCTCTGGTAAGAATAACTTACTGACAGGGGTGGTGCCTGGGATGGCTCCAGGGACAAGGACTGTCAGTGAGTGTGGAGAGCTGAGCTCTCCTGGAATTAATTACTTTTAGCTGCTCAATGAACTGAAATTGGCTACTCCTGAAAGTACTTGTGAGTTTTCTAAGACTTCACTCATTTCAGTAAATACACCCTGAAACCATAAATGAGTCTAATACACCACTAAAGATCCAAGGGCAGATAAAGTAAAAAGCTCTTGCTGTTAGGAAAAATGCCAGAAACCAACGACATTCAATTAGGTATCCAGATTTGATTTCCTATAGTATTAAAATTGCCTAATTGCCTGTGAAAATTGTCTGATGTGTTATGGGTTAAATCTCCTTCTTGGAGCATTTGCAGGAAACAGCTTTGCTAAAATTGAGTTTATTTGTGGCCAGAATCTTTGTTTGCAAATTGAATGTTTGTTAGGGTGGAAAAGCCATTTTTAAATAAAACCGATTGTAAATTCATAAAATTATCTCCTAAGGGATATCATGTCTAGCACCTGAGTGACCTGAAAAAGTTAAAGGTTGTAGTCTTCCCCTTCAGTGACTTGTAAAGGACTTCATCCTCTTTGCTTAGGACTGAAGATGACCCTGTTCTGGCCAAATGAACTGTGTTTGCTTTAGCATTTGTAGTGTTAGGATAAATATTTTTAACTCAGATAATGTTGACAGACCAGGCTAGAGAGTGACTCAGTGCTTTGTTAAACTAGAACTCGTACACATCCACGTTTCAAAGAGTTTCTTGAGTGGACAGAGAAGCTGCTTCCGTGCTGGCTCATCAGGTGCTTTTAGCCAGGAAAGAAAATTCAGCAGCTTCTGGCTACTCTCATTTTGTGATCTGATTGTTTAGTCCTTTCTCCAGACACAAGCTTGCTGCCAGTCTGTGTCACAGTGATTTACATCGAGCACAGCCTTTCCCAGTGCTTTCTCCATAAAGGGCACCCTTCAGTGGGGCTGCAGCAATGGGTGCACAAGGACCTGGAGCTATTCCTGGCTTGCTCTTTCCTCTCTCTGCTTCCTCACTGTTATTTCAGTGCAGCTAGGTCTTCTTGCCAAGTGCTGCCCAGAAATGTAGGTGAAATTTTCCCAACTGCAGCAAAGGAGAGAGAACATTGAGCACATTAATATCTTATGATACAGGTAGACATCCAAATGAAATATCTCTAATCAGCCATGTAAGTGGCTTTCAGTTCTACCTTTTCCAGGAAAATGAATTTATAGCAATAATGGGACATCTCTAGTGCAAGAGGCCCGTAAAGTAGCCAGGAATTATTCCTTTGCTTCATTGCAATGGGTTATTTTTGGACAGATTCTAGCCTTGGGTGCACACTGCTGCACAGCTTGAAATATCCACCACGGCAGTTCTGCAGATCTCAGCACATGGGGTTCTGCTCAGGAGTGGTTCTGCTACATCTTTGTCCAGTACCTTCCCATTTCCATACTGAGATTTGCCAGAGTAAACCTTGATTTTCTGTCTAGACTGTGACACACTAATTTAGCTCACTGTGCTTCCCAGACTGCAAGCCAGGATGTGTTCTAATAAGAACATGTCCTAGGTAATAAGAGCACACATGGCACAGCATTTGAGACACTCCAGTGTTCTCTCTTTATGTTACACCATTGTGTAACCCTCCTGGAGTACCTGAAAAATTCAAATTAGATATTTAGATGAAGGGAGCAAAAGGTGAGATTGCATTGGCACTGCTGTAGAAAAACACTGAATAAGAAAGCTGATTCATCACCTGACTTGGTTCCTGGTGAAAAGGGATGAAGGAAGAACCAAGGAAAAGAAAAAATCAGTCCTCTGGAGTGAAGAGATTCCAATTTGTGTCCTCACAGAGAAGAGGAGAACGGAGAACTTGTTCTTAACAGGCATTAAAAAAGTGGCACAATCTTGAGATTTTTAAATCCAGTGGCCATTTTTTCATTGATTTGCTGGATGTTGGAACAGGTTCACACGTCTGCAAGGTAGCAATGATGTGGTTTAGTAATCTCAGAGGAAAATGGTCTCTCAGCATTTCCTTCTCTTCTTCCCTTTTTAATGGAGTAAAATGACATGCAGATCTTCCCAGGAGGATGAAGAGAGCCAGGCTGTCGTGCCAGCTTGCATGAAGAGCAGTGCACAGGGGAAACTGCCTGCTGCACACCCAGACACCCCGCTAAAAACTCCCTTGGCAGAAGGAGAATGGCTCAGATGAACTTATGCCCTCAATCTGCCAGCACCGATGGAAACCTGGCCTGTGACTACACTAAAAGCAAGATTTGGCTTTGTTTGCCATTTTAAGCTATGCAGTTTGGTGATCAAATGGCTGCTGATGTTCTGGAAGTGGGTTTGGTGCTTGGCCAGGTTCTGGATCAGGCTGTAAGAGCCTGGGTCAGGTGGCTCTGGTGAAGTGGTGAGGGCTGCACTGAGTCAGCTGGATATAAAGGAGTCAATGCTTTTCTCCACAGTGTTTTTACTGAATAAATCAAGAGCTATCATGAAGTGGTTCTCCCTAATGAACAAAGGAAATGAAAGAATGTGATCAGGAGTAATCTTAGGTAAGAAATTAAAAGCAAAGAGGGGACACAGAAGAGTCTGCATTTCAGACCCTGGAGATCTGGGAGCTGTTTGTGACTCTAGCTCTAACAGACCAGTCTGGCTGGCCTTTTGACAGGAGGAAAGGTAGAAACATTTCTCACACCCTTGTTTTGGGCAGTTAAATCCTCATTTGAAGACCCACAACTTTTGTGACCTTTCCCCACTAAAAAAAAGAAAATTCGGAGAGAATTGTTGTGAGCACAACTGTATTAGGAAAGTAAAGCTTGGAATTACGGTGTACACTATTGTTGTTGAGAAATTCTAGAACACTGTAAACATACTCTGTTCATTACACTAATCTGCATCCATTACTGTGTAGCACTTGGTATTTATTTTCCTTTTTTGCTGGAGGTAACTCACTTTGAGGAATAGTTGCTCCATCTTTTAGCAAAGCAGTTCATAGTGTGATGAGTCTCACTGTGGGTGCTGGCACAAGGCAGTTTGATGAGCAATAAGCTTTAGTTGTTAATGTCAAAAGGTAGAAACAATAAATTGAATAGTCCTCTGTGAGAGGACTAGCAAATAACCTTAGGCAAGCACAGGGCACTTTAAGCTAAAATCAAAAGGCAGAAAAGGATTATGGCTGTGTGAGAAATGTGACAGTTACAGGTAGGGCAAGTTACATAGAAAGATGCTCTCTCCAGGCAAACAAGTTTAACATCTTTCCCCTGTCAGCCAGTAGATTATGTTTTTGATTGTTAATCCCAGATAAACTCCTCTTTGGGAAGTGACCCTAGCACACATTCTTGTCCACGAACTTCTCCAGCAAAGTGGGCATTTAACAGCTTCATTTATCCTCATTTATCTGCTCAGTAACACCTGAGACTCTCACTTTGCTGCAGAAGCTGAAAAGGAAGAAAAAAGTCTTGCTGCCTTTGTCCATGTGACATTTCTGAAGTCTTAATGATGTCTCCATTCAGCAGGTGCTACCTCGACATGTGCCTGTGTGTGGCAGACAGGGACAGCACAGTGATCCCTCTATTAGGCTTCTCCAGCTGGTCATTTTTTTTTGGTTTCTAAACTACTCTTTTCCTTTGCAAGGGACTCCTCTCCATAACCACAACATGTCTTCATCCCTACAGATGTTATTCCTTCATGTAAAGCCAGGAGAAAAGGTCAGCTAATGGTATAAACCTGTTCAGTTCACAGTTCCTTCCATCACCCTGTTTCCTCTGACTCACCTGCTTTGGGAGCGGTATCCAGGTGTAATGTCACAGCCAATATATTGCATTAGTGCTGGGATGGAAGGGAGGAATAACTGCTGGGCAATTGCAGCTTCCAAGCAGTATAGTGCACAACACATGCTGAGAAGGTTTCACACAGTCTGGGCCCAAGGCTGTGTGAGCTGGGTGCTCTAAAATAACCTGGCCTGTCATTGCTGCCTTCTGCAGCTCTCCCTGCCAAGTGGAGTCACTGGTAATTAATGGGGAACGAGGCATCTGGTGATTTCAGTGTTTCTATATTTGTCTCAGGTTTTCAGATGAGAGAAGGACTGAGGGAAACACAGACATTGATTTTTCCAGCTCTTAATGTGGTTGTTAACAAAAGCAAACACACAATCTTCAAATCTCTGGTTACAGTGCACAGATATTTGCTTGTGAAACACTCTGTGACAAAGCTTTTTTTGAAGGTGGATTTGTGACACTCAGGCATTGCCCCTTTGTCATTTGGACCAGAGAAAATTAGAAGCAGCTCCACCTGACACTGATGTGCAGTAGTTGGTAGCTCATGCCAAGCCTGCAAATCCAATGTTTGACTCCAGAGCCTGGTTTGGTTAGAGGTGGGTTTGTACCCCACAGGGTAGTTTACCAAGCCAAGCAATGCTCAGCTTTCAGTTTCATTGCAGGCTGGTGTATCCATGCTGAAATAATTGAACTTTTCAAGTTCCTCATGTTGAATGTGTGCTGGGCAGAGCTCTGAAGGCAGAGTCGTGTTACACCTATTTAAATAAATCCCAAAACTGCCTTCCAAAGTTTTGTGCATGCAGATTGGCTAGAAACCAGTGTTTCCTCCTCCATTGTCCATGTAATGGAAGATAAGCTCTTGGCCTGACCATTTCCTCTTGTTTCTCTTTGCCAGGCTGTGAAGAGTTGCTAAAAGATGTCCTGTCTCCTGAAAACGCTGAGCCCCAGCACTACCAGCCACAATATGTTGATTACTATTACCAGGTAAGAGAAGCACTATTGGGCCTCATGTTAGTGGGCTGAGGAAGCCTCTGGAGTGATGTTTAGTTAGATCATTGTAAATGTTGTTGTTTTACTTGGCCTATTGACTGACTCTTCATAGGTTCGTGGTTGTTAGCAAGCCGTCCATACTGTTTAACTGCATTTAACACGGGTTAACTGATGGGAAAGTATTTAGCATTTAGGTGATATTCCTCTCACAAGCCTCAGTATTCACCTGGCTGTGAAGGGAGATCCCTGTACAAGATCGCTGGCACCTCACAAGTGGAAAACACTGATTTGTATCTAATTAAATCAGTCAAACTGTAGGTGAACAAGTCCTTAGGGACCTTCTGCAGATAATAAACAGGGCCTCAACAGCTGTTGGGAAGCAGAAACAATTGGAAACCATTGGAAACCTTTGCTGTTATTTTGGCTGGTGGGTGTAGCATATTTTAAACCATTAAAGGTCCTCATTTGTATCCTTAATTTGTCAGTGTCTGTGCAGTCTAAGAAGTAGAGCACTGCTATGTTTTCCTTTTAGCATCTCTTTGTCCCTTCTTCACTTTACATTGGTTTTAATCACCTCCCCCCACGTAAAGATTAAAGGTGCAGTTAGCATCGTGCTTTCAGAGGAGGATTGTGTGTCAGTGGTGTTACAGACTGCAAATAATACAGAAATCAACAGGAAAAGCATTTCACCTTCACAGGTAGTGAAGTGTGAGGACAATTCTCAGGTATTGAGGAAGGATGTGATAAGTGTGCTGGTGAGCTGCAGTTACACAGAACGGTTTCACAGTCCATACAAAAAATACAGAGACATTTCCTGCACCTCAGTGCCCATCACCACTCTGCTTGTTTCTAAACCCCTGGGTTTTGTAACTGATGACACAGATACCCACCATGCTGTTGCTTGGTTACCTTAATAGATGCCATAAACCAAACTGCTTGGTTTGCAGTAGCTGATAGAGGCTATAAAATGCAGACAGGCTCTGCACACAGTCCATGTTCTCCTGTTGCTATGCAGACTGGTTCTGACACTCTTTGAGAGCAGGTGACAATTGGGTCTGTATTCCTTAGAGATTTCACATCTGCTGTCATGCAAAGATGTGCTGGGGAGAGCTCTTGAAGACAAACTGCTAAACTCTGCAACTGCACCTCTTCTGCCATCCGTCCTCCGGGAGAGCCTGAGGGTTGGAATTGCAGTTGCTAATCCTGGTAACAGCTGCTGAGTTCCCCATTGGAGTGCTGGATTTGTGCCTCTGGAGAGGGAGGGGGCAGAGGGTGACCCTCCCTCAGAAAGAGCTGACCTGACCCTGCTGTGCTGGAAGCCTTGCTGGTCACTCCTGATGTCCACCAGCCCCCTGGATGGTCCCTGCAGGGGTGGCACCACTGCAGTGGGGTCCTGCATCAGTGTTTGTCAACTTTAATAGACCCAGTGTGGGATTTGTGCAGCCTGGGAGCAGAACCAGGTCCTTCCACAGCTGCCCAGGCCAGGTGAGCTGTCGTGTGGGAGAGAACAGGGAATGGTGTGCACTGTTGTGCATCCCACGCTTCTCCCACGGCTCTTCTGCACCGCTGCTCTCCAGAGGGGCTGGTTCCATCTCCCATCTCCAGGTCCTCCAGGTGCAGTTTGGAAACTGTTCGCTAGATGTCAGCTATAGACAGGGAAAAGGCGTGAACAGCCTCTGCTCCTGCCTTAAGGATCCTCTGCTGTGGCAGGAAGCTGGGATTTTCTCGCTGATGAAGCAGAGGAGAACCGAGGGTTTGAGGCTATCACCGTTCATGGAGTTTGTTCCCCGTTCCCAAAGAAAAACATATGGCAAACGTGTAAGCTGTCCTTGCATCTCCCAGACCTTAATGAGTGTCAATTCCTGGTGCTGTAATCAAGTTTGTGGGCAGCTCCCATTGGCACAAATGGCAGCTGCCCGTCTAATCTGATTTTCAGCCCAGACGCCCTTTGCATGTCTCTCTAATTCTCAGGTGCACTCAGATTCCCAGGCAGCAGGAGGACACAACTGCTGTGATGCTACAAACAGATACTTTAAAAGGGAGTGCGTCTTTTTTATTGCACCCAAGGGGCTGTGCTTGCACAAAGGCAGGTTCTGAGCTGGTTCATTGTTATGCTGTCTCTGCACTGAGGACTTGAAAGGAAGTTTCCCCTGTCCTCTCACTTTTGCTTCCCCTCCCAAGAGCCCCTCCCTGTATCGCAGCTTTCTGAAGCCCAAAGGCAGCAAACCGAAGAGGTAAAGGTGATTCCAAGAGGTGGGATGAAGTGGCAGGAGCCACTGTGAAGTGCTGAACTGGTCCAGCTGTTTGCTTGTGTTGAATCAAATGGGGAAGAAACTGCCAAGCCTCAAGCCTTTAATTAAAATCAACTGAGTGCAATTAATTTAAAGGGATTTTTGTATAAAAATACTTTAAAATCATTTTTTTTAATATAAAACCCCCTGATACCAGGAGCGTGGGGCATTTCATTTGACATTTTTTTAAATTGTCTGATTTTAATTTTTGTTTTTCTTCAGTGTAAACACAGAGCAAAAGCCAACAAGCTTTTAATGTCTGAAGACTTTGTCAAAAAAAAAGAAGGCAGAAAAAAAATCCTATTGTGTATGCAATTCAAAATGTAAGGGCCATTCCATGGAAGGTTCTTAATGGCCTGTATTGAGAGGCTGTGAGAGTGATACCACAGGCAAATAGAGAGCTCTGCCTTTGAGCTCAAGGCTGTTAAGGTGTGATATACAGAACATAAGGAGTGTGACTTTTGTGGGTTACTGCAGGATGTCCCACTGGCTTCCATCAGCATTGATTCTGGCTGCAGAGTGTGTTTTCTTTTTGGACCAGAGACAGCTGGTCCAAAGAAACTTAGGAGGATGGGATTGCAGTTAGGAGATAGCAGCTCTAGAGCCCTTCAGCTCTGGGACCTAGAAATAAACCTTTTCTGTCTGTGAGTTGAGTCTGTTGATTTGGTTAAAATCTGTATTGTGCTCCATTTGAGGCACTGCTTCAGTCAAGTGCTGTTCATTAGTATAATTTCTGTCTCTCACAGCCTTTAGAGAGGTAATAGAAATACTCAGAATCTGCCAAAAGCCGTTTTGTCAATCCCAAATTCCTTTCCCAGTGATTGCTGCTATGGCCTCAACTCTTGTTTTGGCTTCGGTTTGAAGGGAGACAAAAGTCTCCCTAGTCCAGTTTGCTTTGTGACGGGCATCTAGTAGCACTTCAGAGCCCTTGGATAGCCTTTTGGAGGTGGTAACCAACACAAAGTCCACAGCTGAAGTTTGTGTGTGCACAGCCAGGCCCAACTGAGCCAGCTCAAACAAAGCAGAGTGCCTGTGTCTCGAATTTCCAACGGGCTGGCTCGGGCTGCCCGGGCACCCAGCCCAGGACTGGGGAGAGAGGCTGGCTGCATCTGCAGCTCCCTGGCCAAGGCTTGCACTGCAGGCCCTGACAGGCACTGCTGTGGGTCTGGGTGCTCTAAGTTTAGGGAAATGGGAATTGGAGCAGGAGCTCCTTTGTCAGCTCTTCACCTGGTGTATTCTGGCTGCTCAAATGTGAAGGGAGCCTGACTCTAGACCACCCCAGTAGGTGACAGAAGAGGGGGTTGAGTGACAGAGCCTCTCACCATCAGCTAGCAGGGCACTTCTGAGTGTTCCTTGTCAAGGGACAGGCTGTTTTTACATGTGAGTTGTTGCCTTTTCAGCTGGAATCAATGGCCAAAAGCCATATGTGTAAACCCAGTGGAAGAGCATATTGTAAGGAGCAATAATGGCAGGTCCTTGTTTCAATCAAAGCTGTTTGTTTCTTATTAATTGTTGCTGTATTGACTTGCCACATACCTTTTTTTTTTCTGTTCCCATCTGTAAATAAGAGTGAATCTGTCTCTTCCCAAAGTACAGGACAATCACTGCATATCAAAGAATGAGCTGTCTTTTCAGTCCTCTGTGTGTTCCCCTGCCTGCCAAGTGATTAATTACACTGTATGAACAGCAGAAAAATTGTTGAAACATGACAAATAAATTGTGTTTGCCTCTGGGATGGAGCTGGGACTGCTGGCTGCTCTGCTGCTTTGAAAATATTTTCAGTAGCAATTAGGAGTCCCTCACCAGCTTCTGAAAAAAGTTTTTTTTTTTCCCCACTAGCTGCTTGAGGATATCTCCAGACACCTGTGTCAGAGCAGAGGGGACCTTCTGCACTATGAAGACACTGTGGTGCAAATGGGTTTTTCACTAGGCTGTGGAAGAAAGTAGCAGGAGAGCCTGTAACCAGAATATTTTGAATTTTCATCTCATATATTCTGTGTTTAGAAGCAATGACTCCACCATTGGAGAGAATAACTGACCTCATTTGTTAGAAGGTTTTTCTTGATAGTGTTTTTCCTAACATCAAACACAGGTGTTGCTTATCTTAATGTGAAATACATCTTCCCTTCCACCTTCTGTGGCAGCAATAGTGGAGACACTCCTATCTTTAAAAAAGTACACAAGTGGTTAAGGTGGAAATACCTTTTCAACCAATGGCCAAGGGAAGAAATCAGTCTGTGTGGTAAGGACAAGCAGTATTAAATACATCAAACTGAAGCTTTTTTCCCGTTTCTTATCATCATCCTCCAGTTTTCTCCACCACCCACACTCTGTCACCGTTGGCTCCCATTGTGTTTTCAGCCCTGCAGATGTTCAGTGTGAAGATTCCCCTCCCTGTGCTTGGGACCTGGGGTGTTTCTGCCCCCTGGCATCACACAGGGCATGTTTGCTCCCCTTGCCAAGCTGCTGGGGGGCTCCTGTGTCCTGCTGCCACCATGGGACCTGTTACATCCAGAGGTCTGTGTTAGACCTAGTGCTCCTAAATCTGCCAGGTTCTCCTTCCCCTCAGCTTCTGCTGCATTCCCTGAGAAATAAATATGTTCAGCATCTCCAGAGATGGCCTTTTGGGAGGCCCAGCCTCAGGCTTGATCCCAGCCCCTGCTGAAGTTGGTAGAAACACTTCTTAGACCCTGGCAGGTGTTGGATCTACATCTGGGGTTGTTCCCAAGGTCGTTGTCTGAGTCCTTGCTGGAGGAGCAAGGTGGGAGAAAAGCTTGGTAAAGTACAGCCATGCAGCTATAGAGAGAAAAAAGTGCCTGTTCCTAGGCAGGATTTTACACAGGCAGTGTGCACTGTCTGCATCAGTGAGAAGTTTATTGTAACCTCCACAGGCAGTACCCTCAGCAATTCATTTTTCTATTTTTTTTCAAGCATCAAAAAGCAACATTAACTACAACTGCTGAGAAACCCCCAGTGAGCAATTACCAAGAGCAATGAAGAGCACGGTGTGCCCCCGTTTGGGATTCATTTACATGGAAATTGCCTGCTTTCACCTGGCGATATTCGGAATTTTATTTTTTAGGTTTGTGCATACATGCAAAAATAACTGTCCTTGGTCAAAACACCTGCATAAAAATAGCCTGCCTCTCTGGCTGCTCAAGCTGATTCTGAAATGTTGCCCTGATGAACTGCTGGACTGAGAATGAGCAGTTCTGCACTTGGGGCAAGGCAGGCACCTTTCAACAAAATAAATGCCAACTCCTGCAAACACAGCCATAAAAGAGATTGAAGATTATTTTCTTTATTAAACCAGCTTGCATTTTTGGTTTGGTGGAACATCACACACTGACACTTTTAAAGGGGAAATTACTTCGCCCCTGACTCATTTTTGCTCAGTTGCGGTATAAAATAACTCAAATAACACACTCTAGCCTGGTCAAAAATAATTCTTATCTTTCTCAAAATGTGTTTTAAGTTTTCTTTAGAGAGAAATCTGAGTTTTTGACTTTCTCATCTGGGCTGGGTCAACAAAATACTCTGAGACCTTCAAGCCTGTAGGCTGGAGAAATCTTTTGCCATGCAGTTCTTGGCACAACACCCCAAATGCAATCCCACTGGGGCCAGCAGGGCTGGGGGTGACCTGGCAGAGAAGCCAGAGCCCTCAGCATGGAGTGTCTCAGTGCAAAGTGTTGATTCAGGTAGGGCACTGCGAGAATCCAGCATCTGGGCTGAATTTGTGACCGTGTTTTTGTACAAATTCTACCAGTGAGCTGGTTTAAATTTTAAGCACCTGCTCTTGCAGGTGAACCACTGGTCTCCTGTAATAGAAGCATAAATCAGTGAGAGGCCAGAGATTGTTTACTTCCCCACAGGGTTGTGTCTGAGTTAAAATTTACTGTTTCTTAGGGCTTAATTTGGCTGGGTGGTTTGAGACGGGGAAGTGTGACTGCCTGGTTCAGACGTCACAGCTGTGCTTGGCAGCATAGATGAAGCTCCAGCTTGAGCATCCTTCCAAGCATCCACAGCAAAGTAATTTTGTACACTGATTGTTATCAGTATCTCTTTTTTTGTTTTGTTTTTTTTTTTTGAGTATTTCTTTTCTAGGCCCAGGTTGAGTTTTGTGTAGCATTCAGAGCTTTACCATTTTGAAGCCTGTCACCCCTCTCTTTGGCAGAACCATTTAATAGACATTTTCTGTCTCAACCTGAATTTTCTTTCTGAGTCATTATCTTCAACCTTTTAATCTGCTGATTTTCTGACAGAGCACAGTTTTGGGGGTGTTTTTTCTGAAATTGTCAGTTGCTATGGCAAAATATTCCTCCCATCCTTGGATAAACCAATTTAGGCTGTGGCACAGTCTTTAGGTAGAAGCTGTGAAATGACTGAAAGCTAAAAGTTGGTGTCTTTTATTGAGGAAGTCACATCCTTATTGATTTAGTCCTTCAGGTAAGTATGGCTTTGTGGTTTAGTGCCTTTTGCCTTTTGTTTGATGTGCGGAAAATCTGTCCACTTCAATTTGTGGTGTGTCCTGAGTACAGCAGTCTTAGCAGCAAAAGCAAAGAAATATTATGACAGCACTCGCTTTGCTTTGTGTTCCTGTGAAAGAAATGCAACTGCTCGGTCAGAGGGTGGTGAGCAAGTCCTGACTGACACACAAATACCAAAATATCTGTAATAAAAGTAGCTCTGTGAGGGCAGGGCACACAGCATTCACTGACTTGCTTGACACTTGCTTGACAAGGAAACCTTTGTCCTCCAGTTCATAAATTGATGGTGGTTCTTTTTTTAAAATTTCTTATTCTACTTTGTATCATTTCTCCTTGCTGCTTGGGGAAATTTCTGCTTAATTTATGGAAGATTGTGGACAATGCACAATTGTCTTTCTTCTTGGAGGATTTACAGTGGTAAGGCTGTGAAATTGAAATATAGATTGTGGGTTTTTAGTAAATAACATTGGTTTAAATTGGTTGGTGTATTTTTTTTGTTTGTGGGTTTGGTTGTTGATTTTTTTCAGAAGAAGAAATGTCTATGTAAACGTGTAAAAGCTGGTTGATAAAACCAAGATTCCAGGTTACTATGAAACTGTAAAGTCAACCACAGAGGGTTCTTCTAGCTGATAAAACCAGCAAAATCCCTCATTGCACAAGCAAACAAAAAGGATCTGACTGCTTCTTTAACTTCTCTGATGAACCTGAGAGCAGTGTCATTTTTTGAAGGTAGCTTCTTTCATTTTTCAAAACAATAGCAGCACATACTGCTAGAAACTTTCCCAGTAAAATAAAAACATTCTTCCATAGATGAAACCTTACAGGAGTCGTTTCTGTCACACAGCTGTTGCTGTGCTGAGACAGTATTGTAGGGTTCAAATACATTATTTCAGTAGCCTCAGGAATTGCCACCAAAGTGACCCAGACAGTTCATGACATTGCCCAATTCTTCTCCCAGTTACGAAAGCTCCAGGACACCTTTCCCACGTCCTCTGTCTCTCACATCAGTCTCAGCTCTTGCCACATCCAAAGTCCCCACAAAAACACGTGGTCTTTGTCCTCCTCTCTCAGGTGTCCCTGCAGGTTGTCCTGGCATGGCTGTGACCTGCTCCTGCTGTGGGACTCAGCCACAGCCAAGTGTCACTGAAGTGCTGCAAGGGGACCATGGCAATGTCCTGTGTCAGAGGCAACAGAACTGTTCAAAATTAAACCAGTACTCAGCTGGGCTGGTAGAGCTAAAATAAGATCTTCCAGATTATCCTGTCTGTTTTTAGAAACTGGAGAAGAATCAAAAGGTGATTTTTTTTAATTTTTTTTTTTTTTACATGCTGCAGTGTAGAATGTCTTTGTCTGGGTGAAGGCAGGCTTTGCCAGCACTGTCACACATCTGGGCTCAGAGAAGCAATTTGTAACTGAACAGGAAGAAAAAGTAGGCCAGCCTACAAGAGAGTATCTAGGAATTACTCCTGAGGGATTTGTGCTACACTGCCTCCAGCAGCTGAAATAACAGCATGAAATTGCGATTAAAAATTAAGAAGAGATATGGGCTATTTGACCTTCTTTCAGTCAGGGACACAGAGGCCCTGTCTAGGATGGGGATGCAGAGAAATGCAGCTTCTGTTGAGCAATTACGTGCCAGCAAGAGGCTGCTGAGGTTCATCCTAAGCTCCATGGAACAGGGAGATAATTTCTTGCCTTGCAGAACCTAAACCAGTTTCAGCACTGGTTCAAGTGGAGAGAAACTGTCCTTGCTCCAACTGCTATAGATGAGAAATAGGAAATAAACTATCAATTGTTACATTTTCTGAGTTTACAGAGAGCTAGGAAAGATTAATTAGGCCCCTGAGAGGCTATGTTAATTAGGATTTAATTTGCCAAACTTGGTCTTTGGCTCACCTTTTAACCCAGGCCGTTCGTGTAAATGCCCAGCTGACTCCAGCATCAGCTGGGGAGCAGGCCATGAGACAGAGCAGCCTGTTTGGGTGGATGTGTGCCCTGATCCCAGGCTTGTTTTGGAACTCAGTTATGATAAGCTGCTGGGAAGTGTAAGTTAGAATAATAATAATATAACCATGGCAGTGTTGATACAGAGCTGACGCAAATGCTGATGAGCATTTTGGGCTGACAGTGTGAATCTGGTGGCTCAGTTGAACCACCAGGACTTGAAGAGGTTTGGAAAGGGAATGCACAAAGCAGAAAAGGCATATCAAAAAGGGTGATTCCTTGGAGCTTGTTCCAGCCTGTGTAAATAAGACTGTGATAACAAAGTGTTTGACTTCACAAGAGGTTTTGATTTGTCCTGAGCCATGGAGCCTGGGAGTCAGTGAGGAGACAGCCCTGGTGTGAATCCTGCCTTTGTTACCTTTGGGCATCAGTCTCTGGTCACTCCACATATTGTTTGGGGAAGAGGCTTTCTCAGTGTGTTTGTGCAATGCCACTAGAGCCAAGCAGGATAATGACTGGAGGAGAGAAGGTTTGCAGACTCTGCACCCTTTAATAGGTAGAGCAAATACATAAATATGGTATTAATGTATATATGTATATACATATGTATGGTATAAATACATTATAGATTTTGGCTACCCATTTGTATAGAATATTGCAATACTTAGGTAAATTGTCTCGCCCACGGTAGAAATTTATTCATAGCACTCCAACAAAGCCTGACCTCATTTAAAATGGGGGGAACTTCTCAACTGATTTGACTGTGCTGCCACCTTCTTCAACTGACAGAGAGGATGTTTGTCGTGTTTTGGTGACAGAGTAACAGACAGAACATTGTGTATTTCTGTATGTTCTCCACAAGAAGTTTCCTATGTCTGTAACTGTTCTGTATTTATTACCGTCATATGCATGTGGAAAAAATGATTGGTGTTTGTTTCTTCAATGAGTTCTTAATTATTGTGTCCTTGAAGGCTAATGCCATTGGGGAACGTTTTTGTGGGTAACTGGGGCATGTGTCTTTCATCAGGAGATGGACCATATGGTTACAATGCCCTGAGGCACAATCATGGAAAGGTCTGGTGCATGGAAGGTGGGAACTGTCCTTAATGGAGAGGGGTATTGAAGAGCCACGAAGAACTGCTTGTCAGATTCTTAGATGATAAAAATCAATTTAAGAACATGAGAGAAACAAGCTTGTGTTCCTGCTGCGCTGGTTGGGAGTTATTTTCCCACCTTGTAAGCTTTTGAGACTGTTACAGTAGGAGCTTTACCCATATATATCCCTCCTTCCAACTCTTACAGCTTCACCTTCGACAGGGTTCTCTTTGGGTTTTCAGCGTTTCAGAATTTAAAATGGCTTGTCACTCCTCAGAATTTTCACAGACTAGTTATTATTGTGAAAAAGTGAGGAGGCCTGAATAATGAATGAAGTCAGTATTTCACTGCATCTCTGAGATTTGATTTTTATGGAAATCAGTAATACAAAATATTTTATGAGACTTATCGATAAATATTGCCTTTCACAGATATTTGTTTTCCTCTGAACTGTTCAGCACGAGCATCAACAACCATCCCACTATGAATCACACTTTGCAGGGTGATCTGGCTGTGGGAGCTGCCACAGGTTTGTCACATGGGAAGTTGTTAGTCAAGTGGCAGAGTAAATCATCAACTTTCTCTCCTCAACTGTGTTTTGAAACTGCACTTAAATGTTTCTGTTTGTCTCACTGCCAAGCAATGGTGAGATATAATGGGGAATTATAAAAGGGAGTTTTGTGCAGTAAATTCAGAGTTCAGCCGTTCTCTAGTACAATTCCTTGCCTATAAAGAACCTCTGAGGAAGCCTTCTCAGATTACTGCACCCTGACAAAACACTGCCATCAGGAGATATCCTGTGTCATGTTGTGGTTCTCAAATCAAAGGGGAAGGAGTTTGTGCTCAGATATTGTAGAAGGTGCCCTGCCAAGAGTGACTGATACCCTGCTGGTTTACAAAGAAAAGTTTTAGCAGTGAAATGTACTGAATAACACTGCCCCATGTGCTTCATGAGGCAAGGTCCTAGAGCTGGGGAAAGTCCTGGAGCACTTTCTCTGCAGTTATTGAAGGTCACTAATTTTTCCCCATAAACAAAATCATCAGATATTTCCTTACATAGAGCCAGGGCATTACTTGCTGTACTGTTGAGGGACATGCTTTTCCTCTAGGCTGTGTGTAGTCTTACTAGATCAAAAACTTTCACAGGAGGAGACAGTCTCTCTTGATTCTATTTTTATAGTGCTTGTCTTGTATTCTTTTGCCTCTCTCCTGGGAGGACAGATCATTTCATTTTAGAAGAAAGACATTGGAAAGAGAAGAAACCAGCACTAGTAGGAGTATTTCAAGATTTACTGAGTGAAATGGTCATATTTAATTTGACTTAAAGTCCATTGTGCATGGACTCACCTTCCTATGCAATGTCTTCTCTCCTGTGGGGGAACTGATACCCAAGAGAGGAAGGGCTCTCCTGAATAAGCTCCCAGGAGTTCAGACTGGGTTAGGACATCCCCTCTCACCTCTGTTAGCTCCCTGAGGCTGACATGTGCAGGCCAGCTTGGCAAGGCACCACATCCCACTTCCAGGAGGCTGGGGCTGCCCTGGCACTCCTGATGCTTCCACGAGAGCCCCTGGCTAACAAGAACCACGTGGACCACACACCTTCTGCCTCCTGGGGCACTCCACCATCTGTAACTGCTTCTTGCATGACTCAGGGGGTCTCAAAGTTTCCCCCGTGCTGACAACTCACTGCCTCTATTCCCATGGCATCAGAACACTTCCATACTGAACATGATTAATTAGAAGGGAGAGGTGAGTGTCAAGGGCAGGGATCAGTGTTTAAGAGTAGTTCAGTGTTTTAATTTGAGCAGATTATGGAAATAGAATGTGAAAGGTAAGTAGAGGTGTTTTGCTCCGTGCTGAAATGGTAAAGAAAGAGCATATTTAGCACAGGGAGGGCCCCTTCCATGACCTGTTCTTTACAGAACAGGGGGCACTGGCTGGACTCACCCCACAGCCATGGGTGTCTTGGTTTTCAGTGGATGTTTCCAGTCTGCACTGTAGGTCATGGTGCAGGTGCTGGGTGGGAATCTTCTTCATTAGCTTCATTTCCCTCTAATATTGTATATTCAGAAGTATCTGTGCAGCACCAGGCCACTGACAATACTGCTGATTACTTCACATCACTATTTAATTAGGATGAAAGACACGGAATGAGCAAATGGAAATTTTACACTTGGGAAAGAAATTGATTTATGGAACAATCAGACTGTTAGCTCCAGCAGGCTTTTCTTTAAAAAGTCACTTCGGGGTTGATTTAAATCAGGGGATTTGTACAAAATTATTCTTCTCAGCCTGTGATTGCAGAGATCTAACAATGGGGCAGAAGTGGATCCTCTGTTGCATTCTGTACTGTACCTCAGGAGTGAGGAGCTCAAGCCTTCTGCAAGGCTGGGCTTAGCAATGCCTCAGTGGGACCCCACTGAAGGGCCTTGCCTGGGCCATTCCTGTTAAGTCTCAGAGCTCTGCTCTTGCTACAGCAAGGAATTTCTGTCCTTTGGCCAGTGTAGAATCACCTGGGAATTAAAACTGATCTAATCTAAAGGCAGCTAGGGGATGTACCTAGGTGCTGCCCTTCCTCATGCTTTGTATAAATGCAAATATCACCCAAAAGGCTCCAATCAGTCTGAAAGGTCTGGTGCTAATATTGTCACAGCCTTGCCCACACTCGTGAGCTTTATTGGGCAGCTGTACATTTCTGCTGAAGCTGGGAGTTTTCCCTGAGGCACCCTGAAATAAATGTTGTAGGAATTGAAGGTGTCTTGCCTCCTAGAGCAGATCTGCACCTGCTGTTCCCTGCTCCAGGCTCAGCCCAGCAGCACCCAGTCTGGCATCATCACACCCTGCTCCTGCCAGGCTGCCAACAGCCCCTGTGAAGGCCTTGCTGCTGACACCAAATGTCTCCCAGTTCCTGCTCACAGTGAAGCTGAACCAGAGGTTATGTTTTTCCTGGTATGTCTGTGTTTGTCGAGGAAACTTCGCTCTGCTGATATTTATAGTCTTAATGCCTGTGAAGGGGCCATAATAGAAACAAAAGGCTGCTTTCTGTCCTTCTCTCAGGCTGCTGCAGCACTTGTTGCCCCAGAGTTCCTGTGGGGAACTGTGGATTTGGCTGAGCTATAGCCGAGTTCTTTTTTCTTCCAATTTCTGTAGCTAGAAAGAGGAGTATTTCTGTGACCAGGATAGAGAAGTTGATACAGATATTTGGCTAATGAATATTTGTCAGCCCAGAAAAATGAATTCTATCTTCCCTGTTAATGAAAGGTGTATTTTGAGGGACTCTAATGCTAAACACAGGACCAGGTGAGAAAACAGCTGAATTCATTTTCCTATTGCTACAAACTTCCCATGATTTTTGAGAAGGGCAGCAGAACCATGCCCTCCATATACCATGCTGTTCTCCCTATCAGTAAAATAAGTATAAACTGTAAGTTCTGGCTGGCTGGATGGCAGGCTGGCTGGCAGGGCATATTCACCTGACTGTAGCTGCCAGCTCTACTGAGCAGAGTAGCCCCCTCCTCTTATCTCTTGTCCAACTCCAAAGAACTGCCATTGAATTACCATTTCCTGCCCCAAGCCAGAGAACATCCCTCAACAAACAACTCCAAAAGGGCTTGACAGTTAAATAATTGCCTCTGCTGCCTGGCTTTTAAGAAATTAAGTGAAACTTAAATGGGAGTTCTGCAAAGTTTGATAGTCCTTCCACTCAACTGCCATCATTCATGGTGGGTGTTCAAGCTTCCAGCCTAATGGGGATTTGTGAGGAGGCATCAACTCAGAAAAAGTGTCAACAGCACCACGGGTCAGACCAGGACATGTTATTATGCACCTTTGAAAACACAGCCAGACTTCACATCTCAGCCCAGCATGCAGCAATCATTAGTCACCCTGCATAATCCCCTTGACCTATTTTTTTTTTTCCTTTCACAGTGGTCACATTTGAAAATATTGTCTGGAGCTGGTTGGGCCCACACAAGGTTGTTAATTGGGAGCTGTCTAGCTAAGGGGTGAGGCAGAGGCCAAGCTCAGCACAGTGTGCTCAGCACCCTGGTGGCATTGCTGAGGGCTCCCAGGGAGGTGGTGCCTGGGGGGCCTTGTGTCACCAGCACAGGGACTTTATTCCTGATGCTTCTGAAGGGGCTGGTTCTGAAGCACCTGTGTGCTTTGGTTTATCTGGAATTAGGAATTTGGCAGGAGCTGCCCCAGCAGGAGGGTTGGAATGTGAGAAGTGCTAATGACATTTACTTAGAGCAGTGGGAAGACCCCAGCTGGAGCAATGGACCAGCCAGGAAAAGCTGCCCACACACCTCCATCCCAGAGAGCTGGGTGGGCATGGCCTCAGTCATTAGGGGATTTTAAAGGGCTTGCCATCCTTCTTGTTTGCCCTGAAGGCTGGTGCCAAAGCAGAGGGAAGCAGCACAATTCCCAGTGCACTGGGGCTATCACTCATTGTCATCCCACAGAAGCTGCTTTCCCTTATCCAGCAGGGACAACTGTGGGGTGGCCCTGCATGGGTGGAGAGATGTGGAAATGATCTGCAAGCTTGGTAGAGAGGCTTGTAACTTCAGAGAGATTTATTCCACATCCCATATATCAGTTAAATTCCTGGAGGCTGAGGCCAGAGTTATGTAGATGAAGGAATTAGCATAAAAACTATTTACAATACTTATTCCATTATTATACTATCAAAGTGCTTCACAGGCTCTAATGAATTCCTGTTGCAGCTTCTCTGGGAGCTAGAAAATTGTTATTCATCCAAGTCTGAAGATAAATTGAGCTGTTCAGGGATAAGGGCCAGGTTGGTGGCAGAGTCAGTTTGGTTTCTAGATAAGCCAGGTTCCTGCATACCACTGAGGTCACAGAAGATGTCCATGATGGAGTGAGAACCTGGGTCTCAGCTGGTGCCCTGTCTGCTGGGCCAGCTTTTCTATCTGAGCATCTATAATAGCAGTACTTCTGTGCATGTAGGTGGAATTTGATACTGAATCTCAAAGGCTAATAATTTTCCAGAGTGCTTTTCCTTGTTCCTCTGTCTGCAGAGCCTGCCCAAATTAAAGGCAGAGCAAAGCAGGGCTCCTTTGCCTCAGCCAGGCAAAGGATCAAAGCTTGGGATGGTGCTGAAGGCACATGCCTGTCTTGCTTACCTGCAGTAGTTTATGAAGTCCTCGTCTAGGGAGATTGGTAGGTGTCAAATCTACTTTACAGAACTGCACAAGGGTGGCATTATAAGTTTGCTGCACCCTTGTACAAAAGGCATGTTCAGTTGATTAGGTCAGGCTGTGTTTTGCTAGAAGCAGCCAGTTTTGGAAATGTTGCTTCTCCCTACACATCAGCCTTCCTGCCTTTCCCTGGTGTCTCAGGAGCCACAGGTGAATGTGCTGTTTATCCTCCAGTCCCTAGAGGCATCTTTAAAATTTACAAGGCTGAAAAAAATTTGCAATGCTAAAATTTGGAGCTGATGGTGTTGAAGCCTGATGCCTACATGGCCAAACAGAGGTGGTCAGAAATTGCTTCTCTCCTGCTGTAAGGCTGCACACTTGATGTCAGGAGTGGTGCACTGAGTGTATTTGAGGTATGGTGCAGGTGCCTTTGTGAAGCTGTTTTCTTATCTGTTTTGACCTACCATGACAGGACAGAGCTGTGTCAGTCTGTCCTGCATATTCCTACCTTCATTAAAACCCTGGGTATTGAGTGCTAGTGCCTGTGCTCTTGTGCTGTTCATTCAGGGATTTAGGGTAGAAGTGCTTTATGTAGCCATTGTCATCTTGTAAGGAGCAAAGAACAAATGTGCTGTATTCCCTAGATCCAGGATAATCATATCTGACAGCATACTAATTAATCATCAGGTAATTCTTTCCCATGTAGCTGTCTAATTACTGTTTAGTAGCCCTGATTTCATTGTGCAAATAACTCATATTTTCAAGCAGGGGTTTCAAGGAGAAGAGCACAGTGGGCCATGACTCCTGGTGTAACTCCTCCATCTTCTTTGAATTACTCCTGGGATAAATTGGGTCTGTCAAATCTTTTAGTCTACTGAACCACAGAGCAGCCCTAATTATTACCATATTGGCCACAAGGAAAGAGTGTGCCCAGCTCCACTGCTCAGTGCAATGGAGCTGCTGGTAATGTGCTCACAGTGCATCCATATGTTGGCTCCCAGGAGCTCTTCCTAACCTAGCAGATTATAAAATAATGAGCTTGAGCCATACTTTGGGGATCAGTATAGAGGATGCTCTTAAAAGATGGGGTTGTATATTAGAGTGTGCTGGATGTCTCCATGGTAAAGATTTACTTATAAACCAGGGAAGACAGTAAAGATAAAAATTAAAACTGCTTAACATGTGTACCTTGAAATTGCTTTTCGCCTCTGCCTCCAGCTCATTCCCTTCTGGTTTAGTTGGGTTTCCCCAATGTTTGTGATGTGTCCTAACTGTGTGTGTGCATGCATGAATCCAAATTCTATTCAGCCAAAAATTTAGACCAATTCAAAAATTTTAACCACACTTGGAAGAACAACAGAATCTTTACAATATTAATCTTTTGTGTGTCATAAAAATAGCCTTTTTTATGGGTTTCATTAAAGCAAGACAGAACTTCATCCATGGGACTTGACCAGTGCAAAAATGATTTCATACTTCAGCACTATTCCCATATGTGAAAGAAATCAGTGACAGCTGATACAAGGCAGTTTCCCACTTGCAGAGCTGCTTCTTTGGCTAGAAACATTATTTAGGTGTGTATGATTTGGGTTGTTGCTAGCCAGATCCCATAATATCTGTGTCAACACTATAAAACTAATCCCTGAGACATCAGTGTCCAACTGGAACAGCATATGTACACTTAACTTGATGTTGGCTGTGGACCCACTGATAATTTAATATCTCCCATTTTTTCCAAGCTCTGTGACCCTAACAAAGAGGTGACTTCATGTCCTGGTGTCAGGTTTACCCCAGACATATTGCAGCAATTTTCTCATGGTTTTTATTGCTCAGTTGTACGCTACTGCCTCTGTGTTTGCTGCATGATTACGCCCTCAGTGTCCAGATCATCAGACCTTTGCCCAAACCAGCCTGAGAATGGCCTTGCAAACATTCTGAGGAGCTGGAGTGTGTTTGATTTTCCTTGGCTTATTTGCTTTCCATTATCTGTCTTCATGGTGATAAAAACTGCTGCTGCCAACCTCAGGAGTGCTGCAGCTCTGCTGTGTGGAACACACAAAGGGAGGAATGATGTGCAGGCTGTGCTCCCAAAAACTGCCTCGTGGAGCTTCTCCCCAGAGGAGCCAAGAGGAGGGAAATGTCGACCACATAAATAGCAGGGGCTCTCCAAGAACGTGTGCTGAAATAAAAGCAGCTAAAAATAGTCTCCGGGACTAAATGTGAATCATCTGGAGAGCAACTCGCAAAATGTTCTGCAGGAAAATCCTGAAAGGAGGAAGCCATGCTTTCAGAAGCAATCATGCAAGCTGGAAACAAATAAAGTCTTCCTATGAAAAACTGCAACTTCCAACATGCACTCTTGGAGGGAGCTCACACCTTGCCCTGGGTCTGCCTTCTTTTATGCTGGGACTCAGTCTCTTTCTTACTGGTGCAGGTTTTGGTTAAGTCTCCCAAGGGCTGGGATTTTTATTTTTTCCCCCCAGATTTTGATCCTAAAGAACTGGAACTCCAGCAAGTGGAATCAGGCTTTGTTACAACAGCCAGTCCACAGAATTTCTCTCTCCTCCAGGCAGTTTGCAGGTGCCAGAACTGAAATAAATAGGCAGGAGATCTTTCTCCTTTTTAATGCCTTTATTAAGAAGAATCAGCTCAGGTGGGGAGAAATCAACAGGTTGTGCCCACGCCGCCGCTGCTCCCAGGCGTGGCACGGAGGAGGAGGAGGAGGGTGATGCAGCTTTGTCCTGGTCTGCAGGCAGAGCTGGGGATTCCGTCCTCACGGGAGATTAGCAGATTCCTGCTTTTTGGTCTAACGCCCCGGGTCGTCTCTTTAATCAACATCTTTTTAGGTTAGGGTGAGAAGCAAAAAGGGTCCAAGCAGGTACTGGACTACGTTCCCATCCTTAGACGTCACTTAGTTCTATGTTGGTTCGTAATTCTTAGGGGTTTTCCTGGAAAACTGCAAAATTCGGGGCGCAATGCATTTCTCATCTGCATACCAGCTCTGATACCACTCCCATTCTCCTGGTACCTGCAGGGTCTGTCCCGGTGTCCCTCCCTGGCAAGCATCAGGGGGACAATGCTTAATCACCAACCATTAACAGGTAATTGAAGAAGAACTCTTAACAATGAAACTAACTTAACAGCAACTGGTCTGACTTGTTTTTAACTCTGCAACCTAAAACAAAATAGACAACTTTTTATTCATAACAGGCTGGCCCAGGGCCGGGGAGCCCTGGGCACACGGACACGGCACCCGCTGGCTCTGCTGCTTCTCGCTGGGCCTTGCAGCTTCTCTTCTTGCCTTGGCATTTCTGAGATGCTGGCTGTGCCAAATTCAGTGGTAAAGCTGTTTCCTCTCAGAATTGAAATGTCCATAAAATGCTGATTTTGACAACATTTTGGCTTGGGGAAAAGGAAATTATTTGTGAATTTCAGTGTTTCTCATTTTGATGTCTTTCAAGAGTAGAGGCTTCCGTTTTTCATTTTGACTTGATTTTTATTTGTTTCATCTTTAAGAACACTTCAAGAAACTGATTGGCACCAGTCTTTACACAATTCTTCTAGCGAGAACTTTCACATTTTCCTTTAATTCTTTTCAGGAGTATCAAAATTTCTCTTTCAGAATCCCTATTTTCAGCCTAAGGCTTGTGAAAGACAGGGCAGCTACCCAGCAAAGCAATCTAGGAATATAATGGGAACGATATTTCATGAGAAATTGTTCTTTTCCATTCAGGAGAAGAATGACTAATGTGTAGTGCTTTTCTACTAGCTGTTAACAATGCATTTCGCTTTTCCTGACGTGTTTAGAAGAATGCGACAAGAGCCCCGAGGCATCTTCTAACAAAGAAACGTATCACTTGGCGTTTTTACAGCGAGCTGAGGCTTTTCTGGGTTACACACGTCAAAGTGAAGTGGTGGGTGTACCTTCCATTACCCACCAGAAAGGAAACAGAAGGAAACAGCCTGATAAAGCCATAGTTTTATTAAGCAAATATTCCTGTGTAAGGTCAAGACATTGCTGCCTGCTGAATTTATTCCAGACTTCAGGCCTGCTTTTTAAAAAGCTTTAAGTGCGAACAGATAAGGAGTTAATTTACCTTTTCAGAATTAGACCTTCTTAGATCTTCTGAAAAATTCATGGAAATTGTGAATGGGAGAGATACATTTTTAAACATGCTTGGTTTATTTAAGTCTAACATTTGCCAGTCTTTGCTGTGATGTGTGGAGCCTTTCCCTCTCAGTTCATATCCCAGGACATCCTAACTCTGCTGGAAAACAATCTTCACTCTCTGCCCTGAACCCTTGGTTCTGTATTCCTAAATTTTACCGACACCAGCCCCAACTGTGCAGTGGTTTGACCTAGAAACAGAGCCTTGCCTGTGCCTTCAGCATCTGTGTGTAAAGAGCATGAGCTGTCTCAGGTGCCTCGCTCCCTGCGGTGCCCAGAACTAGTTCCATTAACAGATGATCATCCTTTTGGCAGAACTATTCACGCTTAATCTCTTTTGGGCTGAGTGATGAAACTGGTTGGAGGCAGAGCACTCCAGGGCTCAGCGTAAATGCAGTGCCAGGAGCTGGCAGAAGAGCAGTTCATTCTTCTTCCAGAATGTGTCTGGGAGTACAGTGAAGTGTCAAAACTCAGGTGCAAAACCAGAGTTACCTTCCTGTGATACTTTTTTGACCTCATTGTCTCCTTTTGCTTCCCACTCTCCTTTACCACCCTGTTATTTGAAGTCAGGAGCTGAGGCCCTTCGGGGAGGGCACCTTTAACTGCTTTACTCCGGCCATCCTACACGTGGCCTTGTACGAGGAGTTCATTTTAAGTTACTCACCCATAATGGTACCTGTAGGAGGAAAGAAGAGGATTAAAGTATATCCTCCCTGCAAACTTAATTATTGGGAATGTTTGATCCTTTCCACTTTGAGCAACCCCCATCAGCAAAATTCAGCATTCAAAAATTTCCATTGTTGCAGAAATCTGAATTTTGGTAGTTGGTATAGTTTATTATTGAATTATAGAAAAGGGCAGGTGGTATGTTTTCTATACCATTAAAATTTGAAAGATACTGAAAAATGTTGCCTCCCCTAACTCAAGAAGTAATTTTCAGACCTGTTTGTAAGCAGTAGGGAAAAAAGGGAAAAAAACATGTCAGATCCATCATACTGATAGTTTTAAAATGCTTTGATCTGACTTCCATAATGTAAACATTCTTATTGTAGTCAACTTACCTGTAGAAACACTTATTAATGTTGAACAAGGAAGCTGGAGTGCATTTAGGATCAGCTGTAACACTGGAAAATGGGATTTTTAAATGTCTGTTCACCTCTTCTGGTTTCGCACAGGCTTCCATGAGCTCTGTGAACCTTTTCCATCTTAGCCACCACTAAGACGGAATAGCCATTAACACAATTAACACGTTATGAAGGGACAAACAAATTCAAAAAGATGAGAGCCCAAAATACCCCTGTAATAGTCTGAATATTACAGACCACATGCAATACTGATTTGAGAGGTAGCAGAGAGGTTGTAATTTTTTCAAATAGACAATTTTGGCTTCTGCTGCACTTGAGACTTCTGTCTTTCTCTTATCTGACTATTTGTTGCTCTGAAACTTCACACATCTTGTATTTTGGACTGTGATATCTTTGAGAAAAACCTTGGCACCATGAGAACTGAGTGTCCGGGACCTATTGCCATAATGCGAAAGTTTAATTGTGTGTGGCTTCAGTAGTTGATGTTATGGATTCCGTGCTTCCATCAAGAATCATTTACCTGCAGATCATGACATTTTGGCAGGGCAGATTTTTACAGTTGTTCAGAAATAGCTGATTCCACTGCAGATTTTAGCATCAAACCTGGGGGCAGACTTCAATCCTGCCATTGTTTCTGAGATCTTGGAGCAGCTCAAAGCAGGGGGGGTGAGGCAGAAAGTTTATTTTTTTTTTTTAAATTTACATAGTTTTTAACATCGGTTACAATTCCAGATAGAAAATGTTTCGCTAATAAGCATTATTTCAAACTGATGAGAGCTCTTAATGGAAGTTTATATTTACCTGAATCAAAGACAACAATGCTGTTCCCAGCCCTGTGTGATGCCCGTGGCCGTGCTGAAAGGAGCATTTGATTAGGAATGCCTTGGCCAGGGCGAGATGTGGAAGCTTTGGAGTCTGCCCCGGGTGTCTTGGCAACGATACACAGCGGAGAGCCCGCAGCAGCGCGGACACAGCGTGTCCCGGCTCTGGCTTCGCATCCCGCTCGTGCAAGGCAAGAGAAAACTTTGCTGCTGCCGAGACGGGCTTTAGAGACACTGCAGTTCCCGTAGAGACTCTCACAGTCACTCTCAGTAAGTATAATTTTAAATTAAGGAGTGTTTTTTTCCCCTCTGAAGTCATCTTTGTTAAGCGTGCTGTAGTTCAGGGATAAAAATCAGGCTAAAACGCGCAGTTAAAATATACAGCAGCCTGCTTTCAATTAGTGTGGAGCTGCTTTAACCAGCCATTCACTGAGTGGTATGGGACTGAAGGAGGCTTAGAAAACCTTAGAGACTGGGAAAGCAAATCCCCCTTGGGAAAGCTTCCCCCTTTGTCAGCCTGTTCTTTTCAGGGTGAGCCGGTGGCATTGTGTGTGCAGTGGTACCTACAGCAGAGCAGGGACAGCCCCTGGCTCTGCTGTCTCCCCCTGCACGGCTGATGCAACAGGAGCCCTGCAGAGCCATTCCCACTCCCTGGGCACTGTGATGAAGCAGGCTTGAAGAGAAAAACTGAGCTAAGCTGTTCCCTGTTTTCTAAGGTGTCTATTTTCTTAAGCAGAACTGGAATGTGCTGTGAGGTTTTATTCTCACCAAGCTTTTCTGCTTTCTGAAGTGTTTGTGTTTGGTTTTAGTGGAGCAAAATTGATTGTGGAAAACCCCTGGAGATTTATCCCAAGTCAGAGGAGAAGATATGATTGTGGTGTATGGCTGGTTTAGGATAGGGGTGTCTGCATCCATCTCTAGCCTCTGTCACAGCCTCAGTGTGGCCTCGGGGAAGGAGCTGCTCTCCCTGAGCACTGAGAGCGAGCCCACACAGAGCCTTTCTCCCCGGCATGTGATGTCCCTGCGTGGGCTGCACTGGCGTGGGTGGGCATGACTGGCTGCCTCGGTGCTCATGGCAACCTCTCCCTGTGCCTTTGATGCAAACAGCAGCGGCTGCAGGCGTGTCTGCTCTCCTGCTTGAAGCGTTTTGGGGCACAGCTGTGCACAGACAGTGGCACATCCTGGGAAGAAGCACGTTCCTGTGAGGTACATGTCAGGGTAGAGCTGTGGGACTCACAGCACCACGCAGCTCCCTGCAGTGGTACCTGTATTGCTCTAGGGAAAGGCCAGGGCAGTGGCACAGCTCCTCACGTGCAGTTCTGCAACAGCTCAGCTGCCTGATCCTGAGGAACACAACTTCCATCAGTGCTGGGTGGTAACTCAGGCTGCTGCCAGGGAGCTGAGTGTGTCTGCTTGTCCTTCAGCCAGGGACAGGGACCCTCTGTGCCACCACCCCACAACAGCAGCAGCTCCTGGTGTGGGGACGAAGCAGATTAGTCACAGAGTACAGTGAGTGAGGGACTCAGACCTGATCCTTTGGGAATAGGGGGCACTGCAGTGAGTGGAAGGGAAGTCACGACTCGATTTATCGATGCTTTTTGATCAGGCAGTTGTACAAATGCTTTCTGTGGGGAGACTGTGAGTTTAAAGGAACTTAGTTCAAAGGCTTCACACATCTGATGCTCAGGCCAAATCCCTGTAGCTTTGGTTCCCTGCTGGAATGAGTGTGTAGTTCAAGTGCAGGCTGTCATACTTGACTGGCAGCCAGATGAGGCTGCTGCACCTCATCAGCTCTCCTTGGCCCTGAGCTGCTCACAGCAGTGTCTGTGGGAAGCCAGCTGTGACAGAGCCAGGGACCTCTCGGGCTGAGAGGTGACAAGGATTTGGCTGGTCCTCTGTCCTCCACTTCCAGTATCACATGGGAGATACCAGAACCTTGTCATTTAAACCAGCAGAGCTCACTGAAGTCAACACTGGGACTGTGCACCCTAATTAAGAGTCTGGCCTGTCATGTTTTCAGAAAGAATCTGACAGCCCTGCTGAGTGAGAGGTGTGTCCTGTGCTCCCTTGGGCAGATGGTGGTTGGGGTGGTGTGTGGTGAACTCCTTGGGTGTAGTCTCTGTTGATTAGATGGTTTGGGATTCCCTCCTGCCTTGGAAAAGGCAATGCCCTCCACAGCAGTATCCATATGGATATTTCTGATTACTCCCCTGCAGCCTCGTGTGATGGCCTCAAGGGTTTAGTGTAGCTTTGGCATTGCTGAGCTGTTCCTGCAGAGAACTCCTTTGTGTCACCCAAGTAACCTGTGCACGTGAACTGTCCTCTGTCAGGCTCAGAGGTGCCAGTTTGCCTCTGAACTGTGCTCCTGCCATGGCTGATGGGGAATTATCGTGGGAAAGATGCAGAATAGATCACATGCATATCATGCTGTGGCCCAGTTCACTGTAATACCTGTTCCCTACAAGGCTGCTTAGGGATTCCTAACCCATTTTTTCCCCTTGGAGAAAAATGTGCTGTTTTTGTAGCAGAAATCAGCATGGATATTAGTTAATTCCAGATCCCAACATATTGTGGTGTTTCCTGTCAGTTTCCCTCATTCATCTCAGTGTATAAAATGTGCTCCATGAGGAGACTTTCCGTGAGCATGGAGCAAGTCTCCTTTCATCTGTGCCTCCCTCCTCCCTCATGGAGTGTTTGTGTGTGTTAAATAAAGCGTCAGGCTTGGTCAGCTCCAGCTTGGACTCATCTCCTGAGTATTAAGGACTCTCTGTCTCTCTCACTTTAATCTTCCCCCTGGTTTCTTTCTGTTCCTTCCTCTGTTTTTCAGCAACAGTGACACCTAATTAGGTCATGGATTGTTTCATACTCAGAACCTTTCAGGAGGTTTTCAGTCACTGTGAGTTTTGTTATTCAAGGCACTGGTTCTGCTTGCCCAGCTTTCCTGTTTTGTGCCTCTATTAGCTGCTCCTAACACTGAAATATTTCTCATTCACATGGCTGCAGCAGTAAAAGCCTTGTTAGTTCCATAACAAGCTGCTACTGACTCCTCAGGGAACTTCCAAAGAAACATTTTACTCTGAGATCAGTCTGCTTTTCTGCATTTCCTACTGTTTTATTAATAAGGATATTTTCCTGAGAAGGAGATTCTCACATCAAGTTGCCTGCAGCTTCAGTGGCTGCTCCTCCCTGGAGCCCAGATAATGCCTCCTGCTTGCTCAGGATGTTGGGATCCCCATCTGGGTGACAACACACACGTTGCTGCTTTCAAGGCAAACAGGGCTCAGCAGCATGTCCAGACACACCTGGGAGTGTGGCTTTGGCTCAGATGAAACACACAAGGTGTGGTTGGCCCCAAATTTTGTTGTATCCGGATTCAAGCACTCGTTTACCAGGAGGTGTTGTTTTTCCCCACAAACAAAGTTTAGTTAAGCCTTAAGGAGTAATTCCAAAGGATGTGCTGGTCAGTACAATCAAGAGTGGAAGAATTGGAGTTTTTATATCTGTAACCAAAATCTAGGAAACACTCTATACATCCAAATCAATCTGCAGCCAGAAGTCTGTGACAGAATGAGCTGGGACTACATGCAGCCCTTATAAGTGGTATTTGTAGCAGATTGCTACCTCCTTCTTCAAAATAAAATACCATTTTGCTCCTGTTCTCTAATTCTGTCTTTTAAAACAATTTAATACATGGTCCTAAATTATGGTTGTGAATTATGGTATCCCCAAATATTCTTAATAGCTGTATTAATACACAGAGGAAAAAAAAATAAAACAACAACCCAAACAGATGAAAGAAGGGCTGGTAATTCAGAAGGATTGAAAAGATTTCTACTTTTCTTCCGAGTTAATTGAGAGCAAAAGCTGTTGCCCCTTTATTGCACACATTTCAATTAGGCTGACAGCAGAGCTGGTCACAGAAGGCTGAATCTGGCCTGTAACAATTTGTCAAGGAAAATCTTTCCTGTTTCAATCATTGAACCTTATTAAATCAATTTCATACAATGTTTTAGTCATTGCCTTTCATTCATGCCCAACTAAAGCTTTTTTGTAGCAAGCAGTGACAGCAAAGTTTGCATGCTAGCAATAACAAGATTGGCTTTGCCTGGTCACGTGTGGCATGAGAGACCGGCCAGAAATTTTCATCCTGTTGTCTGCTGGGTAAAGAGAGGGGCAGGAGGTGATTCCAGCTCCTTCTCCAAGCAAGGTACCAGTGCGTCCAGGGGAGATGGGGTGTCCAAGTTTTTAGCCTGAGGAAGTATTTTACTCAGCATGTTTTGTAAGACTTTTCAAAGTGAAGATCACATATGGCTGTGGAGGGAGCACCTTTGCTGGCTTTTTTCCTGTGACATTTTTTGACATTGCTTGCTACATGTGGCTTAGCAAAAGAGTGGAGAGTGGTGAAAGATGGGAGTTGGACAAGAAAACTACATAAAAAGTAAAGGAAGTAAGAATTGGAGGGCAACTTTTGGGGCAGTTAGGATCTGAGCACCAGATCTGAGCACCACTCCTGTCTCCAGAAACCTCATAAGGTAGGTTATTCACTAAACTTTCTGGACTAGTAGATAACACCCCTTTTGCAGTGCATTTCTGCTCAAATTTGTATCCACGGTTTGTTGTGTCACCTTTGATTTCTTTTGAGATTCACTTCTCATTCCTTAATCACGTCAAGCACTTAATCCCAGTGGGAATTTGGAGTAAGTCAAGAGTTTTGAGCTCAGCCTCTCCTGCTGCCTGAAGCTGGAATGAGCCAGCTTCAAGAGCTCCTTGAGATATCCTTTTTGAGCAGGATGTCCTGTCAGGTTTACATCGAAATTACAACTGCCTTGATTTTTTTTTTTTCCCCTTCATCTCTCTGACACAACACGTGAGAAATCAGGGATGCAGGCTGACCTCCTGGAGGAAAAGGCATGCTGCCAGGGTAGTAGATCCCAGGTCTTTAGAGAAGGAAGTGTCACATTACCAGCTGATTAAAGCCGTCTGGCAGAACCTACAGCACAAAGCATTGAGCCAGCAGCAGTAATCCGATAAGTGTCTTGAGAGGAGCCAGTGTACCTTTTGGGGTGTTCCCAGGTGAGTCCCTGCAGTGTCTGCAGCCTGAAGGACAATCCCCTGGGTCTTGTGCATTCCTGAGTTTGGGGTGGAGAAAGGCATTTGCACTTTGCAGAAGGGGCTGAGGAGGGATTGCTCACACGGACCTCACACGCCCAGGGCGTGCTCAGGTGGTAGAAAGGCTCATGCCTCTGACTGGGGTATCTTTAGCTCCAGCCACGCAGGCAGCCTAAGAAGCCCAGCAAACTGCAGCTGTGGAGTGAACTGGTGTTCACATCCCAAAACATGGGATAAGGAGCCAGGCCCCCATGGAGGCTGTGGCTCTTCTCACCCTCTCTCCTGGGTGCCCGTGCCTGCTCTTCGTGGTACTTCATGTGGGCTCCTGGAGGGGCTGTGTCACATCCATGTGAATGCCTTGAGGTTTTGGAGTGGCATTAAATGTCTGTATTCAGGCAGCTGAAGGCAAATTTCAGTCTTGATGGACACCAGGTAGGAGTGACTGATGGTGCTGATCCATCCCTGGGCTGTCAGGGATGCCTGGGGCTGAGCTAGCCTGCCTGGGGCTGAGCTAGCAGGAAGGAAACAGGGAGCAGGCACATCTCATCAGGGATAACTGACAGCATGGGGCCTGTGCAGACACTGCAATTATTTCCTTCGTTTTCCTTTTTCCTAACTTTCAGATGTGTGATTGCCATAGGGGGACCACCTACTGTTATACTGTGATTTGAGGAAGCCTTTGAAATTGTTTCTCTTGAGCTTTGGTCAGCCAGATGTAAAACAGAAGCAATTAAAACATGGGGGAAGTGAGAAGACCTGGAAGATGGATATGGAAGTCTGGTGTAGGAGCAGAGCAGTCTGGTGGGACACACTTCCTGTCCTGTCCCCCTTTAAGCTTGGTGGATGAAGGGCACCAGAAGTTTCCCACTTGTCTCCTGGCTCTGGGAAGCCTTGGCTGCCTGGAGGCACTCATGGGATCAATACTGTCCCCAGGCAGGGCACAACAGCACCTAACAGGGGGGTTAAAGCAACAGAGATGTTCATGAAGTGCAGCTGGGACCCAACACGAGTGAGTATTAATTGAATGAGAGTTTTGAGGGCTAATGCCAAATGAAATAAAGGTTTGCTACTGATGTCAGTAGCTTTCAGACCAGGCTTGGGCAAAAGTGCTGGTGCTCACTGAGTCATTGGGCTGCCTTTATCTGGTGGCCAGCTTCTTTTAGCATAGTTTGATGTCATTGGTTTTCCCAGGAGCAGCAGCTGGAATATTGGTTTCAGCTGGAGAGCTCTGTGATGGACTTGATTCAGGGCTTGAGGAGACTTCCATGTTTGATATTAATGGTGATTTAATGATAAAATGGCAGCATGACTTGGGAAGGAGAGAGAATTGGTCCAGTGAGGCAGCCTCACAGATAGCTGAGTCAGTCTGCTGGGGAGCCAGAGCAGTGCTGTCACTCCAGGTTGCTGCCCAGGGCTCAGTCGTTTGTCTGAGCACCACTGAACAAAAGCACAGATGAAGAAGGAAATGCAACCTCTCTCTCTTCCACAGCAGAAAATTAATTGTGAAATACTCTCACCCTACCCTTCCCCATTACTCAGGGAAGAGGGAAGCAGTGGAGCCAAATACTTGAGGAAGATGTTTCCAGGATGAGGGTAATTCCAGTCCTGTGCAGCATCCATCCTAGCAGGGTACTGCACTGAGTCCTGGGGGTGCCATTGCAAGAATGGGGAAAGAAGCATCCAAGTCCTGACTTTCTCACATTTCTTGTCTGAGCTTGGAGAGGTCACTTGAGAATAGTTTTAGGGCTGGAGACCACCTAGGCTGTAGTCCTGCTGTTCAGCAAAGCCTGTGTTTCTTGGAGCTTTTATCACACAAATATGGAACAGAAGCAATTAAAGGATGGGAAGTAGGTGTCTGACCACCTTTAAAAGCACAGCCTCTCTCTGTCAGATTTCTTTGCAGTGAGATGGCAGTAGCCACTCTTTCTCTTCATGCAGGTGTTAGAAAATGACACCGATTAAAATTACACAGCTGGTATCCCAGCTGTGTGCTGTGGAACTTCCTTCCTCGTTCCTGTCTGCCCCGCAGCACATGCCAGGACCTCCAAAAGGCCAGTGAGTGAGAAAAGCTTCTCCTGGGCCATGTGGGGAAACGAGTGAAGCTATTTGTTCACAAAACAGCAGCACTGCAGGTGAGCAGCATTGAGCCACCTGTGCAGGCTCCCTCTGCAATAACCCCAGGTTTCCTCATGTCCTTTCTGGTGCTCTCTATCTAAAAATGACCCTCTATTGGATTAAACTTGTGATGTGTAGAAACTACTGCAATGATCCAGAAGAAACCACAAACTCAAGATGTGAGTTCCTGAATGCTTCCAGTTAAGCACACACAATGGGTCCATTTTACATCAGCTGGCATTTGTCAAACTTATCACAGTTTATGGTTACCACAGTGTTCTTTTGGGAACCATTAAGACTGTGTGTGTCACCCAGGGAAAAGGCCACAGGAATCCAATTCAAAATATTTGCCTTGCTTGCAGCCAGGCTTCACAGCATGGCAAGGGTGATTCACAGTGCTGGATTTTGGAGCTGTTGGTGTAGCTGTGCCCCAGGTATTGAGCTGGGAATTAAAGCAAGGGCAGAAGGTGACAGGGACCCTGTACGTGTGCTGCTGAGGACAGATGGCTCACAGCCACCCCTTCCCTCCTCACTGCTGCCCAGTTCATACTCTGAAAAATAACAACAAAAGAATTGACTTTATGAAAGACATTTGCATTTGTGATATTTACAGTACAGAGCCTGTTCCTCCTACTTAACTGTATCATGAGTTAATCCATTCATTTTAGCTGCAAAGCCTGAGGCTGAGTTGATTTACACTGGATAATTCCAGGTTAACTAAGCTACAGTCACTGAGCAGTCCCAGTTGTAAGAACATTCTTGTGTTCTGGGAGAGGAACAAGACAAGAGGAAGCAGAGACACCTGGCAGGCAGTCAGAGCAGTGTGAGTGTTGACAGACCTCGCTGTGGAACAGGAAGGTGAGGCTGGAAGGAGCTCCTGATTGTGTGCCTGTATATTCAGGCTTACAGGTGGGGTTTGTGTGAAAGGAAGGTTTGACAAAAAGTGCTGATGAAGACCAGGCTGCTGTCCCAGTACAGACTAAAAATACATTGCATTTGTCATTGTGAACATTTGCACTTATTAATAGCCAATATTAAAAATGCTTTCTGAGTCAATCTGTTAAAGTGTCTGGCTCAGGCAATGTATGTTCAGGGTAAGTTTTTGAAAATTCCTGCCATGGGAAAGATTTTTTGCTGACTTTAAAATGTTAACAGCATTTTTCTGAAACTTGATAAAAACGTTTTACTTACTCAGGTTTATAAATCATGATCAAATTCTCACTGTAGCACCACTGTATTGAGGAGTATTGAGGTCAGAACTGGATATGAGTGATCCAGCCTTACATTGGCATGGTCAGGACTGTAGCCACTCCTTATCAGTATATCAAGGACTTGGATAAAATAGAGAGATCATGCACCAGGTGAATGATTAATGATGGCAGCTTTGGAGAACCACTTAAGTCAGGATAGCACATGGATACAAGATTTATGTGCTGGGAAATCTGTAAGAAAAAAGGCCCTTACATTTTCCAGCCTGATCACAGGACCTCTAGAAGATATAAACAATCATCTCAATGTGAGTGCTGGCTCAGCGTGGAATTGAAGGGGCTGAACAATTCCACACTGAGCCAGCCCCGTGGTGTGACAGGGCTGAAGGGAATCTCTTCATGGGACCCCTGCAGTCCCTTGCAGTGGAGGGACAGGACACCTCCTGCTCCTCTGGCCTGGAGGAGCCTCGTGTGGTGCTAAAGCTGCCATCCCTTGTGTTGTTCCAGGCAGCAAGTGCATTTGAGGGTGAGCACCCCTTATCAGTGGTTCCCATGTAGTGACTGGTTTGTCCTGGTGACTGACAGCTGTGATAATGAGGTTATTGTGAGGAGGCAATCAGTGCACAGAAATGTTTTTATGTCTTGTGGTCTGGGATCTTGGGTTTTTGTGCCCTGAGAGGCTCCAGCTGGCTGGGCCAGAGCAAAGGGCAAAACACGGAATGACTGTACAAGAAAAATCCCTGTTGCTTTCTCATCAGCATTAGGTGTTAGTTTGTCAAAGTCATTGTAGGGCTGTTTGCTGTAGTATCAAGACAGAGCTTTCTAGGCATTTTTATGTACCTTTGAAGTAAAAATACCAGGGGAGCAAGGCAAGTCCATTAGTCCCTATGAACAACTGGTGGTTCACAGATGCTCCATTTCTAGGTAAATCCCCTCTGCTGCTCACTCTCTCAGTGCTCTCTGAACTCTGTTGACTTAACTGCAGGTTTTTACACAGCTGGCTTACCTCAGTACAGTGCTGTGCCCCTGGGGAGCCTCAAATCTGGGTCTTGGCTTAGACCAGAACAAAATACTGAGGGATCTGGCTGGGCGAGGGTGGCGTGGAGGAAGACAGTATAATTCTGGTTGCAAGGCTTGATAAAAATTTACCTTTTCTTTTTTATTCTGTGTTTCTGTCTCACTGGAGTTGTGGAAGCTTTTTCCAAAGCACCACTTTCATCACGCAAAAATCTTGTTTCTCTCTCCCCAATGAACTTCTGCTTATTATATATCTGTGAGTTGCAAAAAAGAGCCTCAAACCGACAGTGGCTACAACAGCTCCTGTCTCTCATGGACAAGATTAAAATCCACCAAAATGATATACCATGGAAAGCATTGAGTTGCCATTCTCTGGTGCCACAGAAAATTGATTTCCTGTCTCTTGCTGCTGCAGTACAGAGTCCATGGAAGTACCTGGCTTGCTGGATTTCAGTATGATGGAGATGGGTGATGGATAGGAGCCACAAATCACAGAGGTAAAGGAACGTGCTAGGGATGGCCCAGGTTGGAAATTGGATGACTTTGATGTCTGTACTGAGTTGTTAAAGCTAGAATTCATGTTCCAGATGATAAGACTGTCCCTGTGTAACTTTTAAATTAGAATCTGTATGTTTCTTACTGAGATTGGACTTCGCTTGGTAATATCCAACCATGCCTCTGAAATGCTTTGTAGGCAATACTTATAGGAAGTAGTGGGGGTTTCCCATCTGAATGTTAATATTTTAGTGGTTGCTACTTTTTAGCCATATCCAAGAATGAGATTTCTGTTTGTGGATAGAACTGGTGATTGAGCCCATTCCTGACATTCTGCATGATCCAAGATTCTAAACCCAAAAGTAATCCCAAACCGGGCATGTAGGAATTTGCTGCAGCTGCAGCTTGGACTGAAATGATTTTATGAACATTACATACTGAAACAGGTTTAGCCTGACAGTCCAGCTCCCTGCTCACAACTGTGGCAGTGTCTCTGTGTCAGAGGAACTGGAAACATCTGGTTCCTCATTTGGTGAAGCAAAGAGCCAAAAGTGAAAGAAAAGGTGCAGCAGCCGAGTGCCACAATGTCACTGAAGTGCAGAGCCACAGAACCAGATGAGTTCATGTCCCTCTTGTACCCATGGAGAGTGCAGGGGCTGGGGCTGTCACCCTGCTGTCACCACGTGGCCACAGGTGACAGGGAGATGGAGCTCAGCTGGCGGGGAGGGCCCTGCAGGGGTCAGTGCTGGCACTGCCAGAGGTCACAGGTCACTGTGGGACAGCAGAGCCACACCACGACCTGGGGGAAATGGCCAAACACAGCAAACAGTTCAGCTCCTGCACTTTGCAACCTTCTCATGCCTCTGAAAACAACTGCTCTCCACTCAGCCTGCAGGGAGAGGCCACAGCTGTCAGTGCCAGGGGCTGAGCCAAGGCCACCTCGTGCCCGTGAGTGTTTTTTCCCTGGTGGCACTGGGATAGATGACCATCTGCTTCAGGAGTCCCATTATAGATATGTGCTACATGAAGATGGCTCTGGATTCATAAGACAGAAAAGATTAATGGTATCAGATGCAATTTTCCAAACAAATAAAACTTTGATCTGCAATGTAATTTAGATTATCTAAATCCGACACAGTCTGGGGCCTGAGATGTATCAGGATTCCCAACTAAAAAGCATTTCCTGTGGCACAGTTTGGTGTCTTTCAGGCATAGAAAATTAAAAACGTCTTCTTTTAACTTCCATGTCCCTCTTCTCCCCAGGTTTTGTTGTCTTTCCTAACCTTATTCATCTGCTAAAAAACAGGGCTGGAGACAGGAGCTTTTATTGGGCAGACCTGTGAGCACTTGTGAGGCCTTCTGTGAAAGAGATCATGAGTTGAAGCAGAAACTAATGTCTATGTTGCATTAAAAGTCAATATTTTGACAGAGAAGTTTTCTTTTGAGATAGAAAACTGTTCATTTGAGGGCAGAGAAGGAAGGATCAAACATCCTGCAAGCTGTGATCTATCATCATATGGTGCATGGTCAAGTTATCAGTCTAAACACTGTCCTGGTTTGCAAATCTCCATAAGCACAGATGTGCTTTGGGCACAGTGGGCTCATTGTCCCAAAAAAAAATTGAAGGGAGCTCTTGAATGATGTCTTATTATAGAAATGTTGCTGCTAAAAGCAAATTCTCCCAGAGAGTAAGTGCAGATTGTTTCTGTTATTGATTGCCACAGTCTCTGCTTCATTGAGACCACATGGCCCACTTTGTTTTTGTAGCTGTCTTTTATTAAAACTGACAAAGAGGTATCAGCATTTTAAAAGATGAGTCTTGAGAGTCCCCTGGGCAGCATTTTCATGCTGTAAAGTGATACTGGCACATTTGATCCACAGATGCTTTTAACACTGTGATAAAACAAAACCTTTCCTTACCAGGGTGGTCTTCTACCCTACAGAGCTTTCTGCTTTTTCCATGCTCAATGGGCCAAGAAGTGGAGAGAACCTGCAATTCCTCCTACGTTAAACTGTGCTCTGAGGATCTGGTCCTGTGTCCTAAGCTGCTGAGGACATCCCTATGTGTTTAGTTTTTTAAGGTATACTCTGCTGCTTCATCGAAGGTTCATAATGCATTTTGCATTCACATGGGTTATCTGTACTGGTTTTCAGTGTTCCTGAGACTGGTGGTCAGAAAGTTTTCATGCTGCTTCCTGATAACCAACATTTACAGTCCCTAATCCTCTCCTGTTCTTGCAGCTGACTTTCTAAGAAGCCAGTCAGAGTTTTATTTGAACACACAAACCTTGTTTGTTTTTATTTTTTTTTTTTTGCATTATATTTGAAGGTATCTGAAAAAATTTAGATCTGAGACATTTCATACTAGGACCTATCATGAGTGGAAATGTTTGACCTCAATCTGTCTGCACATCAGCTCCTGATCTGTAAAATTGGAATACCATCTTCTCTCATTTTGAAGAGACTTTATGAAGATAAATTAATCGTTGCAGAGCACTCAGATGTCAGAGTGATGAACACCACAGAAAAGCTTAGGGGGAAATAAATAGTTCTGTCTGCAGAGCAGGCTGTTAGTAGTAGCCATAAATAAGACATGAAGCTGCACTTTGATCAAGAGACTAAAGCAGATATTGAATAGTTGCTGATAAGCCAAGCACCAGCCAGCCAGGGTCCTGAACACATCCAGACCAGTGGGAAGCAGTGTTTAATTGTGTGATTAAAGAGAGTTAATGCAAACGAGCAATAGGACCAAAGTGAAGTTGCACCCATGAGCTCAGTGCAGGTTTGTTCTTGCTTTTGGTTGTTCTGTCCTGCAGCCTTGCTGTGTGCCATGAGAGAAATACTAACCCCTGGTGAGCATGAATTATTCTTACCCTGGCCAACTGATTCTTTTTCTTTTCCTTTCCTCTGCTAACCAGTTGTGTTGCACAGAGAAGGGACTAAAAGCTTAAAAACATGTTGTAAAAACATGCTCAAAGCTGAAACTACTAAAAAGTTCTTCTGGCAGCAGCCTGTCTTCTACAGACCATGCAAAGCATAATCCAGCAGGTTCATGTGTCAGAAGGGCTGTCAGAGCCCCCTGCTCCATCTGCAGCTCCAGGCTCACCTGAGCCCTGGCCAGTTGCTTGCTTGGCTAGGAAAAAGCACTGAAGCCTCCTCTCCCTACAGCCACAGTGGAGACAGGTGAGTAAATGTGATTCCATCTGTCTGGTGAAATATGGAGCCACTTGCCTCCACCTTGGTTTACACTCAGAGGTGGCTGAGGAATGATCACACTTTCCTTTCCTTTCTGTGCTCTTGTCAGCAAAGTGGATGTGTCCATGCCCTTCCCAGCCCATTTCTAAAGGACAGGCTATGTATTTTTCACTTGAATTTGCTCATGTAGCCTGTTTTGGTTTATTTTTTTCTTATTGAGCATTTTGACAAAGGTTAAATAGAATAGATTTTGTGTCTGGCATATTTTTGTAATGCTTTTCACAAAGGTGCTTTAATCATGGATTCACAGGTACAATTCTGAGATGCCCTTAGAGCTTGACATGAAAACCTAATGGTACAGTTGCAGTGATGGACAAAATATAAACTGCATTTCAGAGGGGGATATGTATCCTGTGCCATTAGCTGGCCTTTGCACTCACAGCTCTTGACTACTTGTCCCTCATGAGGGGTTTTGGAGAGAACACAGAAAATCCCTCTGAGCGCCTCATTAAGCAACCGAAGTATAACCTGCTGATGGCAGGGAGGTTACAAGCAGCTCATCTCTGGAGAGAGCAGTGGGTGAGTCTCCTGAAATGTCTTCATGCTGTAATTGCATGTCACAGAGTCGGGCCCAAGTTCATTCCAGGCCCAAGGAGTCGATGCTCGTGGCCCCGTCCTGCCTTCAGTGCCCTCATCTTGCACAGAAACCTTCTCCAGCGAGCCCTGCACTTGACTGGAGCTGTTTGAAGTGCCTGGCTGTTCCTGGGGACAGGACACAAGCAAGCTCTCTGCTCTGAAGGTCGTGGGGAGAGCAGACCCCTGTGGTGTAGAGTCTAAATTGCTGCTTCCTTACTTACTAAAATAAGCCTCTCTGCAGGCACTTGGGGTTTTGGTTTTTGGGGTGGGAGCAGGGGTTGAGCTATGCCTGCTGCACCCAGAGCAGTGTTCCCCTGCAGCTGTAGTTGGAGCTGACCTCCTCACCCTGTTCAGGGATGAAGGGATGGGGAGGGCAGGGAAGAAACTGCAGAAAGTTCTGGAAAGGCTCTGCCAGCTGTAAATGCAGCCTGTTTCTGCCCCCTCTGCAGTCTTCAGCTCCCCTGCTCTTCACTTGTCCTGTGTTCATCCTATCTCAGCCTCCTCCTGACTTCCCCTTAAATCATGGGAACAAGTTGTAGTTGGGAGCAAGTTCATTCTGTCCTCTTTTCCCTCCTCAAAGTGTCTTTGCCTCTTGTGATTGCAAGGTCTTTGGGGCAGGGACTGTACGCTCCCTGTGTTTTGGCAGAAACTGCCTTAATTAGGGATTGTTCTTGGTTTGTTCTGTCATAATAAAAGGGATTCGTAATAATACTGCAGTAACTCACACCAGTCTTACTGCATTTCCTTCAAAGGAAGCACTCCAAAATAAGATGAGAGTAGATGAAATGAAGATCAGACCAGCTGTAATTGCAAGTCTGAGATATCTCATTTTGGAGCAGAGCAGTTATACACAGTAGTAACTTGGCCAGCTCTTATTGTAGGGGAAAAACCTACACAAAAGGTATTTTTACATAAGTCTCTGTAAAATAGCCACCAATATTCATCAGAGAGAGCATGATTAAAGGCTTTTGAAGCATGATTGGAGTTGCCAGTTTTCATGAGATAATTAAGATGCAGGTTTGGTGTATATATATTCTGGTGATCTCATTACCTTCATTATTAATTAGTCTCTGTTCTTCACATTTCAGCTCCAGTTTCTTGTCATTAGGGTGACTCGCCTGTGAGCAGTGAGATCTCTTAGTGAGATGCAGAGGAAGGTTTCTGCCTCTGGAACAGCAGAGGAGGTGCCAGCCTTTGTTCAGAGCTGCTCCAGAGAAGCTGCAGTGCTTTGTTCCAGATCAGCAGGTTTCCCTGCCATCAGCCCTTTCAGTGATGTGCCCTGCTCGGTGTCTCCTGGCCAGGAGCCCCTGGTTTCACCAGGCACTCTGGGTGCTACTGGAAATCATGGAATCACAGAACCATAGAATGGTTTGGGTGGAAGGAGCCTTAAAGATCATCTCATTCCAGCTGCCTGCTGTGCCTCACCACCCGCAAAGGGAAGGGGACAGCAGTAATTTTGATTTAGGCACTCAGTGATATATTCAGCAATCTTCTTCTAACCATCCAAATAATGAATATTTTCCCCAGATTTTCTCTGGCATACTTCTGCAAGCATCTTTTTTCAGGATGCATGGTGTCTGTTTGGGAGATCTGTGGGATCTGGCAGTGCCAAGCATCCTTTTACCAATGTACCTATCTCTTTTCTTTCCTGTGGTAATGAGGATAAAATTCAGTCTCTGTTAACAGCTCCTTGCTCAAACCCTGGAGAGGACTCAGCACAGGTACTTTGCAGGTTCAGTTAATACAAGTGGCATATGGAGGGTGAGACTTAGGAAAAAACAAGATTAATTAAGGTGGAAACTGATTGTGAAGGGACGCCCTGCCGTTTCCAGGGTCCAGCAATGATGGCACAGGTTGAGTGTAGGCATTGAAGGGCTTTCCTCTGAAAGGCAGCAGGTCTGCTGCTGAGGGGTCACAGATACCGTGCTCAGGAGGTCTCAGTGTGCAGAGCCTGCTCCTGCAACCACACACAAAGCCTGGAGCTTATTTCAGTGTCTCTGGTCATCTGAGCAATCGCTAACCTGCACTAATTCCTCAGCTGCCTGAAATCATGACAGGAGAATGGCCTCCAGTCTCAGATGGGAAAAATGTATCACGCAAGCTCTGCTTCCGTGGCACTGACTCGGTTGAGCTGCAGCTGCACCAAGGGGAAGCTGCTGTCCCGGGCAGACATGCAGACACCCTGCCTCTGCACCCTTGCTGCTCTTAGGCATGAAACACTTAAAGGCCTGTGTCACTCCCAAAATTAATCCTCATTCCTTCAAGAGAAGCCAGTGATGGTCACCTGCCCTCCTTCAGCCATGACGGCGTGCTCTGCTTTTCCCTTTGTAGGAAACAAATAATAAGTCATATTAAACAGAAAATTATCACTTTACTATGAAATGTATAAAAATAAGGGTTTTGTCTCAATGGAGATCAAAGGCAGCTTATAACAATCTCTACTTAATCAGGCTTAGCTTTAATGAAGTGAGAAATGAACCTGTATTATAGCTAGGGTTATTACTTAATAAAGATTTTATACAGTCACTCCTTAATGAGGAGTGATTGTCTAAAGTCCATATATTTTCTAGGACCTTTATGAGAAATGCATCTATCAATGAGAGATTTGTGCCTTCTCAATTATTACTGTGTAATAAATATAAAGCCCTGGGTAGCAAACTCAGTAGTGTGTTCAGCAGGTGTACCACAGTTGTGCATATGTTCTTAACATTTCTATTATAATATTCATTTTAACTATTGCTGCTTTATCAGTTTAATGCTTATTTTATGTTTTTCTTATCACAAGCTGTTGAAAGTGGATCTGTGTCAGGTAATGGTTCTGTAATTGTCAGGTTTCATAACGTCCGTAGTAGTGCCTGATCTGTGTAACAATACAAACACTTCTGACTTGCGTCTTTCAGGAAACAATTACAAAATGTACCACGCATGTAACTATTTCAAGTGTGATTGTTGTTTATTCTGAAGTGAGCCCCTGACATACAACTGTCTCTCTCAAATTGAATACTGAAAGGAAAAGCAGATTTTAGAAGTCTGTTTAAAAGTCCTATTTAGAAGTCTATTTTAGAAGTGTCCTATTTAAAAAGCAGCAAAGTTGTCTATCCCTAAATCCATCTTGTAGAAATTGCTTTGCCATTCATTTAGATCAATGAATAGGAGGATTTTGGGGAGGGGTTTTTAATTCCTGTTGTACCGTTCATGATCAGTTTCTCAGCATCCCTGGAGCCCCACTTTTCCCGCAGGGAGCCCAGGGTCTGCTGGGTCCCCTTGTGCGGGGACCTACCCCGAGCTGTGCCCATCCCCGAGCTGTGCCCTGCCCGAGCTGTGCCCATCCCCGAGCTGTGCCCATCCCCGAGCTGTGCCCTGCCAGTCCCAGTGCCCTCCTTGCACACGTGGGGATGCAGTCTGTGCTGGCTGAAGCTGCGCTTGGCTTTCATCTGTCGCTGTTTCACTCTGTTCCACTGAACCTCAGGCATCCCCCGCCCTTCCAAAACTTCTGTGCTCAGCAGAGATGGAATTCTTTTCATTTTCTTTCAGTGAACTGTGAAAAGGGTCAAGTTCAATGAATTGCTTGAAGCATTGCATATATATAAGAATTGGGGCTGATTAATTTCTCTTCTTTTGCTTTTTGCACAGCAATGTTTTACACTTAGGAATCACTGGCTGTGATGAAAATGAGGGTAGGTTCAGGGAATACATGGGACATGAGGTGTTATGCTGGTAGATGGGTTTGTGTCTGCCTGCTTTGCTCTGTTTTCTGAGAATTTCCTTATCCCCTGCTTCAAGTAACTTTTGGGCCTCTCTGGAAAGTGCCCTGTCTTTGGACACAATAAAGTCCAAAATATTTTAGAATTATAAAGTACTTAAGTGATCTTTCAGTGATTTACATGTACAGCATCTTTGTAACTCTGTGTATGAGCATTGTTTCAAAAGTACACCCCAAAGAGCTTTGCCCCTTCTGAAATACCTGGAGGTGACATTAAAGAGAGGCTTTGGAATATGGCCAGGTCAAAAGGCAGGGTAACGACTGGGGATTCTTTCCTTTTCCCAGACTTTCAGTGCCACTACAGTTGGGAGGGAGGTGTTAGTTTGCTGGCTGAATCTGCAAGATTTCCTTCCATGTGTGACGCAGCAGTGACAACTGTGACAGTCAGTAAGGGCAGGGTTTGGCTCCCAGATAGAAATTTTATGGAAAAATGTGATTTTTTGTATTCTTGTTTCTGCCTTGTAGTCTAATGCTGCAAAGCCACAGAAACAGATTTTCTTTATTTTTTTCTTACTTTATTTTTTTTCTTTATTAGCACAGACAGCACAGTAAACACAGCTCTTATGAGGTGTTGCGAAAAAGGAAGTTACACAACTTCCAAGAAGTAAAGCGAATATAAAATAACAAAGTCAGTGTGACTGTTCTCAGCCTTTTTGTTTTGCTTCTCATTATCTTGTAACTAAAGGGATTAAAATCAAGGACAAAACAGACATCACTTCCTAACAGGATCTGTTTTGCTTTGAGCACACTGAGGGTGCTTTGGCCTGTCACCATCACAGGGAGGCCGTACATGTGTTCAGTTGTGACTCTGTTGTAGGAATGAGGGCACACCGGGCAGGTGAGGCTGTGCCCTCTGACCCCTGATGTCCCCAGAGATTGTCCCTGCCTGGGGACCTGACAGCTCTCAGCACCTGCTACTGCAGCCTCTTCACTTAGGAAGTATCAGAAATCCAAAATCAGTCTGTAAAAATTCTTCAGTTCCATCTCAGATGTGTTCCTGCACACTCACCATCCGCAGGAAGGTTGTCCATAACCCTGGCATGGGGAGGTCCTGTGCACCCTGGCCTTGAACACCTGTGGATGGGGCATCCCCAGCCTCTCTGGGCAAGCTGTGCCATTTACACACGCATAATTATATAAAAACATATACATTGCATAGTAATATGTAAATACATAAATAATGAACATATAATTACATAAATTTTTATTGTATATATAATACAAAGTTACATAATATATCATTATATAATATAGAGAGAAATAATCGGGTTTTAATCGGGTTTTAAGCCACATTTCATTCCTCAGGAACCCTAGGCATCTTCCCCCCTCACCAGCAATTGCGCATAATTTTAATTACAGATAATTTTGAGCAAGACCGCATTCTTTTCGAGCAAAACCGAGTGAGTACGACTAAACCCGGGAGCGGGGTCGGGTGTGTCGCTCACACCCACGGGAGCACACAGCCCGTGCGGCGGGGCCCTTCCGCCGCTGTCCGCCGGCACCGCGCTGGGGCTGCGGCTGCGGGGGTACCCGGCCCGGCTCCGGGGGTACCCGGCCAGGCTCCGGGGGGACCCGGCCCGGCTCCGGAGGTGCCCAGGCCCGGCTCCAGGGGGACCCAGGCCCGGCTCCGGGGGTACCCGGCCCGGCCCCTCCGCGTCTCCCGGCAACGCCGGGGCGGGCACGCTCCGAGGGCCGCCCGCCCCCGGGGCCGCGCCGCCGCCTCTCCGCGGGGCGGGGACGGGGCGGGGGCACCGCTCCGGCCTCCCGGCGCCCAGCCAGGTACGGAACCCCGCAGCAGCAGCAGCAGGAGGAGGAGGAGAAGGCGGGAAGCGGCCGGTGCCTGCTGCGCGGTGAGGAGGAAGTTTGCGGCGGGGTTTTGCGGGTTTTGCGCGCCGCGGCTCCCGCTCTGCCGCTCCGGGGAGCCCGCGGAGGAGAGGGGGATCCCTGGTGGAAAGGGGATCCTTGAGGCCGCTCTGCTGCGGTGGGGATCCAGAAGCGAGCGGGGAAAGCATCGCTGGGGTTCTCGGTGCGGTGTCGGCGTTGTCGTGAAATGCGTGGAATTGCAGGTAGAGCGAAATCTGCTGGGGTTTTTTTTCTTGTTTGCTGAAGGAGGGGATTTTCGCTCCGGAGTTGTGTGTGCTGGAAGGTTGGGCTGTGGAAGCGAGCGGGTCCTGGGGATGTTGTTACACGGGAGAATCTAAAAGCGTATGTGTCTGTCAGCAGCTGTGTGGGGTGAAATGGGGGTGTAGGGCAAGAAGCAGATGTCTTCCTGCATAGCTGAGCCTCTTACAGCTCTCAGCTCTAACCTGGAATTGCCCAAATACCTGGAATTTAAACCTTTAAAAGGGGAAGAGGAGGAAAAACAAGTACTTTTTAAGGATGAATGCAAGCAGGGGGCTTGCTCTGGAATTATTTTCTGTGGCGCTGGCAACGTGTTTGGATTGCCATTACTTATTGTTGAATGTTTTTAATACCCAAATGTGGTTCTGAATGCATTTGCTGGCTCCGGGATGCGAGTGACATAGGCAGAAAAAGATGGTTTGTGGTTAGCGTGTGGCTGTCACGGCAGCCTGTGCTGGGAGTGCAGATGCTGCCTGCAGCCCTCGTGTGGGACCAGCATCGCCCTGCTGCGGTGGGTGAAGCGGTTCTGCCCCCGTGGGCCTGTGCGAGATGTGTTTGGCACCATATGAAAGCTTCACAGCAGAGATCTTGTAGATTTGAGCAGTTCCTGGCCTGGAATTCGTCGTGTCCCTGAAATGGAGAAGGGCAATTGTGCTTTTCTGTTAGGCAGAAGTGACGTGTGGTTAGAGATCCCAGGGCAGGCAGGCACCCTCATTGCTTTGTGCTGTGCCGGTTTTGAGGTGGAATTTTAATGTTGCTGCTTTGGTGGTAGCAATATTTTCATTGCTTGTGGCACATTTTTAAGGTTGGTGGTTTTGGGGGCAGAGAGAATTATTTATTCTCATGGTATTCGGCTGATTTATCTGCTGTGGGTAAGGAGGAGGCACAGATGGGAGAAAACTTCTGAAATGGGTTCAGAGTAGACTCCCTAAATGTGATCTCAGTGATACCTGTATCTAGTATATTATATTATTACCTTTATACCAGTATAAATTGTGATTATTTTGATCCCTTTTGTTATGTTATCATAACTACTTCGGTTGAAAATAGTTTTATTCCATTCAGATGGCATGCGAATGGGGGATTGCTCCAGTGATGGGACTGGATTGCCCTTTCCCAACATAAGTTATTCTTCTGCCTCTGATTTTTGGGGGAGGTGGGGAATGACTTGGTGTCACCACCAAATATGTGTAGTGGCGTGGAATATTGTTCTTACAACTGGGCACAGAAGGAGGGTGGAATTTCTGGTGGTTGTTTGGCAGCGTCTGCCCAAACTGAGAGGAGCATGAGCTGTACCCAACACAAGATGTGGCAGCCTCCAAGCAGTTTTAAAATCATTTTAATGGGTTTCTTTCAAGTTTGTTATTTGAAGAATTACTGCACACAGCAGCAAGTCTCCCAGAAGCCACCTGATGTGCAGATGTTTCTCAGCTGTGGTTGTCTTGACGGGGCTCTTACCACCAGGGTAGTCGGGGAATCTTTGCCATGTGCAAAACAAAACACTTCCCATGCCAGAATAGCAGGGGTAATGGAATTGCTTTGCTCCAGTTATTGATTAACCAGTGCTGTTACATCTGTCGAGCATAGCTTGATCTTAACTTTTTCTTTTAAATAGTGTCTTAGTGAAACACTTTAAGTGGTTATTAAACTAATCATAGGTTGTTTCTGTATTAACCATTATCCAAATATTAATACCTTCAAATGCTCGCCATGTTTATGCAGCTTACCCTTAAAATTCTGAAATGCAGCATAATTATGTCACTCGTTTTGTACTTTCTTTACTCATTTAGGTTGATTGCTGCACCAAACACAGGACAGGCTCTGTCAGTGCTTCCTGACAGCACAGAACAGTGCTCTGGGCACTGTGTTGCAGCCAATGCTGAATAGTGTTGGTTAGGAGTAGGGGGTCTCTGCATATGACTCTGCTTTGAATTGTGTTTTCAGTTTGCAGCCTAATCTTATAAAGGATTTCTTGGTTCCCATCTGCTTTGTCTGTGCAGGTTCAAAGGTATCTCCTGCCTATGTGTATTTACTGTGTAAATCAAAAAAACCCAGCTTATTGACCAAGCCAGGGTCTATGATTAGTGGATTCTTAGTTTGTGTTTGTCATATGTGGAGCTTGATGATGTGCGTGGCAGCCTTTCTGCAATTAAATGCTTTAACTTCACTGTAGAAACTGAATAAAAGGAAAAAAACCTGAAAAAACCACTTTTTCACTGAAAAATAGAGCAGGTATGTGAGAGACTTTGTTTAAAAATAAATAAAATGTCTTTCATAAATAGATGGGGAGACTAAATGTTTTTAACATTCAGCACTTGCAATCTTTGCTGGGTAAAGGCTGCAATTCCAGTTATTCCTGCAAGAGAAATGCCTTAACCTGTGGTTTGCCCAGCTGAAACTGAAAAAAAACACTTTTTCACTGAAAAATAGAGCAGGTATGTGAGAGACTTTGTTTAAAAATAAATAAAATGTCTTTCATAAATAGATGGGGAGACTAAAATTTTTTAACATTCAGCACTTGCAATCTTTGCTGGGTAAAGGCTGCAATTCCAGTTATTCCTGCAAGAGAAATGCCTTAACCTGTGGTTTGCCCAGCTGAAGAGCAGCCAAGGTCCTGCAGCTCCTTTCTTCTCCTAATGAGGAGCTCTTCAGAGCTACTTCAGTATTTCTTAAACATGAAGTTTAAGCCTAAATTACCTTTTAGGCTTGTGTACATCAGAGTGACCAAAGAGCTCTGGGAAGTGTTTCTGTATAAACTACAGCAAAGCCACATCCTTAATGCTTTCCCTGTGCTTGCCAACATAAACTGCTCCTCATCAGGCATGGCTGGACTTCTTACTGTGTTGGAGAAACTCGAGATGTTTCTCTACCTCTTGGGGTCTGAAATTGCTCCCATTCCCCCAGCATCCCTCCCTGCTGGAGACTGCAGTGTAATCTAACCCGGGTGGGTGGCAAGACAGAAGAGTTGTGAGGCAAAAGTTTTTTTGTTTTTTGTTTTTCTTTAAATGGCTTTATTTCCTTGTGTTTGCTGGAGACCAGACTTGCAGTAGTATAGAAAATAAATGCCAAAATTATAGTTTCCAAATTCCTTGGGGGAAGGGAGTTTGACCAGTGTTCCTGTGAATAATTAGCTTAGACACAGGCAGAACTGTTCCTGCCTGGGACAGCTTCTTCCTGTTCTTCGCGCTGTTTGTGCCTAATGGTGCTGTGGAGGTGCCAGGAGGTGCTTCCTCCTCCTCCTCCTCCTCCTCCTCACCCAGGGGCTGGGGCAGCACTGAGCTCAGGGAGTTCTTCACCGATGTGCCTGCAGCACCCGCGGGCAAGTGTGATGCAAGGGTTTTGTTATTTATTGAGGCCCCTCAGGGTGACCTTGAGGCTGGTTAAGGAAAACATGTTGGCCGTGAGCTCGGCTGTCCCCTGAGCAGCAACCACCGCTGGCAAAGAGCATCTTGTAACTTCGAGCTGGTTAATTAGGGGTCTGAGCTGAGAAGTGAATGCTCAACTGTGCCTTAGGCACTAGGACATTTTTTTTTTTGAAAGCAGCCTCCAGCTCTTTATCAGCATGGGTGTTCATTGTACCATTGCTTCAAAGCAAGGTAACCTGACCATTCCTGTGACCCTTGGTTCTAAGACTGGTCTGTACTGGGGGATCTTTAGGGTGCCTTTGACCCTGAGCTCCGTGTTTGCTGTGTGAGGAGTGCTGTGACATCTGGCCAGGGCACTCAGGACACAACCCAGGGCACAGTTTTGCCACCAAGTGTTCCTGCCAAAAGGAATGGTGAATGCTGCTGCCCCCAGTGTGCCAGAACTGCCCTCATGGCCCTGCTGGCAGGTTCAGACCCAGGCAACAAACCCTGCTGAGAGTTTGACATTTTCTGTCCTCCCTCCCTGTTACTGCCGTTCTGACTTTAAAAATAGAATGAGATTGTCTCATCTCAAGGCAAAGGCTTCTCAAGAGGGTTCATTATGTCACATGTATTATCTGCTCTGCAGATCTTTTTAGGCAAATATGAGGGTTTGGCTTTTTTTTTTTTTTTTTAGTTGTACACCAGGTTTTATAAACCAGGGTCTGCAGCACTCCCACACACGCTCGAAGGTGATGCTGAGCTCCCACTGCTCATTTCAGCACAGAGCTGCCTGAGCAGGGTCGGGGAGCAGGGGGTGGCAGGGGGTCCCTGCTGGGCTGTCCCAGCAGTTCGCTCTGGGCAGGGCTGTGTCACCGCTCTGAGCAGGTCTGCCAGCTTGCACAGGCACAAGCATTTCACTCTAGAAATGTTACCAGAGACTTTTCGGGTAATTAGACATCGTTTCTGCTCTTACTGGAGTGGACAGTGGAAACTTGGGGGTTTCCTGAGTGATGTTTGTGACACTCTCGTGGTGTGTCAGCAACGGTGCCACTTCACACCTCTTTCTCTAGATACGTGAAAGAAAAAGGAAACTGTCTTGAAGTTCAGAGGTAAAAAGTGACTTAAGCAATGCTGGAACAAAGTGCCAAAGGATGTGGTGGGTTTAAATCTGAACACTCTGATTGATGTGCTGGCCTCATCCATGGTGAAGGTAATGTACTCTTGTTGCAAACACTGCAAATTAGGATATTTTTTTTGCCTGCAAAGGGATTCTCTTTGCTTTGATGACCCTCCAGTGATGGCTGATGAGTGTATGATAGTCTAGTAGTGGGGAACAGCCCAGGGAGTGATGGGACACAACTTCAAAGTAAAAGGAAGAGCTTTTTATGTTTTTGCTTTCTTCAGAGGATCAGATTAGCAATCTGCTAAAGCCTTTTAATGCTAAAACTTCCAGAGCATAAACAATGACCTGTGAAAAGGAGTGCTTGGATCTGGACCCTGCATATGATGAAGTCTGGCATCTCCATTATGGCCAATTAAAGTGACATCTGAGTGTAAACACTCCTGACTCCTGCGATCCCTGGCTGGCTCCTGGCTGCACATGGCCTTTCTCCTCTGCCTTGGAAAAGGCACGATGTCCCTTTGAACTTCCCAGCCAGAGCACAGAGCAGCCTTTCAGAACCTCCGTGCCCTCTCCTGGGGTGGTTCAGCAGGAACAGCCCAGAAGCTGAAGCTTGGTCTTCCAGTCGAAACCTGTTGTCCTTGGATTGCACAATTGTAGGAGAGACAGATGTTATCCTGCAGAGGGAGGCGAGGCTGGCAGTGCACTGCAGCATGGCTTGCCCTCTCTCTGGGGACTCCTCACTGCCTTTCCAGGATGCTGTCCAGCACTCAATCCAAGATCTGGATTTTAGGAATAATCTTTCCCCTAGAAGTTCCTTCCAATACCCACAACAATGTGTGAAGCTTTGCTTAAATGGAGCTTCAAATATTAGATTTGAGTAACTAAACAATCACAGGAAGCTATTGCGTTGACCAGACTAACTTTTGGCCCTAAATAACTTCTTCATATTTGAACAGCTTAGCAGAATATTAGTGTTCTGCATGCTGATCTTGAACTTGGAGAGCTTTTATATTCCCAGTTATACGAGGAGACTGGGTGTTCTTCCGTGTTCTGCAGCAGGAGATGGAAGTGGTTTCTGTGACTTCCTCCCTCCCCATCAGCCTACCCGTGAGCAGCCTGCTGTCCCCTGTGCACAGGCACAGCAGCCTGGGTGAGAGAGGAAGATGTGGGCAGGAGCGAGCCGGCCATGGGTGAGAGCTCGCTCACGTCATGGACACAGAGCCACATGTGTAATCTCTGCATTCTCCTCTTCTGTCTCTTCCTCATCTCTCCGGTTCCCTTCAGATCAAAGGGTAGCTCAGCACCTCCCCACCTCTGCCTGACAACTGAAAAGGAAAGGGAATACGCTGGGGAAAACCTGTGCTTTAAAAAATGTAGCCCACTTGGTGTAAATATGCAAATGTTTGTAGAGGAGTGGCTGTTTCTAAAACACATTAGTGAGAAATGCTTCACACCCTTCTTTGTCAGTCGGTAATTAAGAGAATGCTTGCCTTCCAATGCAGTGGCTGCTTAAATAAAGATGAGAGAGCCTGGATTTTCTCTTATGATGGAGTGCAACAGTAAGTAACTTTCATCTGAGACCAAGCCTGGCACACCTCCACATGGCACCTCTTCCAGCTGTGCTGAGGTGACTTTCCCTGTGCTTTTGCTGGGAAGAACGTGGCTGGGGAAGGTGCAGAGACTCAGGCTTGTATCTGTCCCACAGCAGATTCAGCTTGTCAGAGGGGTCAGAGGCATGATCCTGGTGAAGGAAGGGCCATGGCTCTTCTGCATTCCTGTGCTTTTGCTGGGAAGAAAGTGGCTGGGGAAGGTGCAGAACTCAGGCTTGTATCTGTCCCACAGCACATTCAGCTTGTCAGAGGGGTCAGAGGCATGATCCTGGTGAAGGAAGGGCCATGGCTCTTCTGCATGTGGCATTTCTTGTTTCTGGTTGTGTGTGATGGGTCCAGCTCTTACTAATCAGACTGCAGAGTGGTGGGATACTTGGATCCTCTTTTCTTCCCTGTCTCCTCTGGCATACTGTGAGGCTGTCTAAATGTCAGGGGTGCTGGTGATTCGGCTGTGATGGGAGCGAATTTTAATGAGGCTTGCTCTTCAGCATGAATGTATTGGTGTAGGCATGTCATGTAGCCTGTCAGTCAGCCAAGTTTCTAGCTTTCAGCTGCTTTATATGCATATTTCGGGGATTGCTTCCAACCTGGGAAAGCCCAGTCAGGTCACTGCAGGGCAAGGCAGAGCTGTATTCCCATACCCACCTAATGCTGACACTGCCTTCCTGCCCCACAAGGATCAGAAGGAATCCATGGGAATCGCTGTCTTCTGGCTCCTGCTTCTGTTTGGGGTGGCTGTTGCAAAGGCAGGCTGGGCTTACTCATCTGCCTTCAATGCAGCCACACAAAGCCTCTTTCGAGGAAGGGAATTCATTAGTTTCTGTGAAGTGGCCTTGGATCTGTGGGCAGCAGGTGCTTCTATAGAGCAAACTGTTGCTGAATATTCAACAGTTGCTATACAAGCGTCTGGCCGGCTGCCTGTGAAGCACTTGGAGTTATCTTGAGCATCCGATTGGATAAAGTGCAAACCACTTAGGGCTTTAAAGATACCCGCAGCTATGTTGTGTTGGTGGTGTTTTAACGTTCAGGGTTGGGTTTTCTTTTTATGAGAATCTTCCAAGATCAGAAGCAGCAGCTTTATCTCTTTTGACTCGGCCAACAAAGAAGGAAGCTGCCTAGGAGAACGACAACCCCAGTGATTCATATTCAAGTCGTCAGAACCTCATTCTGTTGCTGGTTTCTGCTAATGACATGTGCTCTGGAAACAAATGACTCAGGCTAGAAGTGTCTATTCATCTTTAAACTTCTTAAACTCTCCTTAATCTCAAGTTAGCTCTCTTGAGGCTACCTGAATAACACTTGTTCTTGCCAGCTTCTAATTTGGTACATGAAATACTGTAGATATCTAAACTATGAAGGAATAATTTGAGAGGCTAATGTGTGCAATCAGACTTTTCCTTTTTTTTTTAAATTTAATTTCCTTAGGTGTGGTTTGTAAGCAGCTTGTGCTAGATGTCATCATTGGAAATATAGTTCTGTGAGAAACTATGATCACTGAACAATTACAGCTTCAAATAACTTACAGCTTTACTCAGTAAGGTGTGGATGCCTGTATATTGTTTACCAGTGGCACAGCCAGATTCTGTTGTCTTGTAATAGCTTACTTAAACCTGTATCAGTTTTTTTAAAGATCCTTTGTCTGTGTTCTCCCACTGATTATTTAGGCCACAGAAGGAAAAGTTTTAATTAAATATGTGATTGTGACAGTTGCACTGGAGGCTGGTTTCACCCAGGGAGCTGAAGAGATACCAGAGTGGTGTTATAAGAGTTCTGTGCTTTAAGGGATCTGCACGAGGCGTCCCCATGTGCCAGGAATATTGTGTTTTCAGGGACAGGGATTCCACACCTCTGAGCTCTCAAAGCCCGGTGGTGGAGAGTGTAGTTCGTGCCCACAGGGAGCAGGCAGGCAGGCTGGAGCACGGTGGCTGTCGCTGATGCTGGCTGCTGAACATGGCCTGAAATTGTGTTAGCACCGATTGGAGGTGGACCTTGAGCGCTTAAAAGCGGGAATTGACAGCAGCTGGAGCTGAGCCCTGCTGCTCCCGGCAAGGTCCTTCGTGCTGCTGCTGGCTTTGACAGGGCTGAGGTCTTCAGTGTGTGACATGACTGAGATGTGCTTCCTAAACATCCACTTTGCATCAGGCAGTGGGGTCGGGCCAGGTTTGTGAGAGGGGCCTTGGCAGCCTGGGATATGGCATCCGCTCTCCCTCTGTGGGGGAGCAGCTGGGGGCAGCTCCTCCAAGGAGCTCGGCTGGCCCCTGTTCTCCATTTATCCAGCTCCATCAGTCCCTGAGCTCCCCACTGCTCGAGGATGGGATCAGCAGAAAGGAGGACCTGCTCCCAGAAGGGGTTCCAGGTCTGGCAGTGAGACATTTCAGAAGCTGTAAAGCAGGTGTTGAGGACCATCACCTCGAAAAATTGATTTATTTTATTCTTCCTTTTTTTTCCCCCCAGACTTCTTTAAAGTGCTGGAATAGAGGAATTACACTTTGGAAAAGAATCCCTGGCATTGAGCAGGCTGGGGACAGTGGAGTGTGTGCTGTAGTGTAGATGAGCTCTCCTGTACAAGTAAACGTGTGAAGGTTGCCAGAAAGGGGCAGAGAGGAGAAGTGAGGCCTCAGCCCATAGAGATGACACTGCACATTTAATTGCTAATGGACTCCTCAAAAAGCACCTCAGCTGCTATTATTAGAACAGCAAATGTGTGGTGTTACCTACAGGGAGCAAAAAGGGAGTCTTTCTTGATCTTCTTGACCTTTACTTTCTTGTGTTAATTTGTTTAATACCGGAGAGATATTCCTGCTGTAAAAACTTGCTTAAGCGGAGACTTCTCCAAGTTCTCTGAAAAAGACATGCTTCTTGGGAGCTTCAGGGATCCACTGTGTACTGCTTGCCCCTCTTTCCCTCCTGGATCAGACTTCTACCAGCTGGTGCAATTCCATAATAGCAGTCAGGCTTCATTGTATTAAACTTGTTAAGAAAATAATGTCTGTGCCTGCGGGGCTCGGCGTGGGGGAGGAAACTTGGGGAAAATGTTAGATAAATAAACACTTCTGGGTACTCCTGAAACATGGTAATTGCTCTTAGCAATCTTTGCTTTTTCAACACCTACTAAAAAGGACTTACTGCTTGTGCTATGTGTATGTCCCAAGGTAATTTGCAGAGAGCAGCAGCGGCGTTGTCCCTGCTGGCTTTGGGAGGGTGCAGGTCAGGTCGGGTGTGCTGAAGAACCCGGGGCTGGGGCAGGGCAGGTTCCAGGGCTGCTGTCTGACCTGCCCGACCCGGGCTCGCTGGCCATGAGGAGCTCAGAGCTGTGAATTTGATTGCACGAGGCAGCGTGGCTTCAATAAGTACTGTGTGGTACAGACCAAGGATAAATCCTGTGGGACACCTCTCAGAGCAATACCTCAGGAAAGTTTCAGGCATAATAAAGCTGACACAGAAAAGTGGGAAAAGGCTTTTTGAGTAGTGCCAGGTGTTTCACTGACATTGCTTGTTAATCTGGAAGGCTTGTTGAAAGCTCAGCTAGAAAAGCATCCAGGTGTCTGCTCTGAGTGTGTACCTGGAGTTTCAAACACAGCAGGCAGTGCTGTTCTTTTCCCTGCTGGGGTATTCATTAGTTAATGAGATTTGAGCAGGTGGGGTTGTTTGGAGTTTCTTCAGCCTCCATATGCTAGGAGATTTCAGAGTTATATAAATTGGTATTTCAGGAAAAAGGTGGATGGTGAGACCTGCATTTCTAACAGGAGTTTCTGCAAATCTTGAAAAGCTGCAGTTTCTGCCTGACTCTTTTCCTGTTGAAGTGGAAAAGACAGTTGGTGTCATCAGCACAGAATATCGCTGTTCTGTAAAAGTGGATTTGAGCCTCCTTGGCTCCAGCAGAAGAGTGTCCAGAGGCTGTGGGGGTGGACTTGAAGCTGAGTGGTGCCACTGGGCCAGTGTCCCAGCAGATGTGCTCAGCAGCAGGGCAGGGAGTGCTTGTGATAGTGCCAGTGCCTTGGGATTACTGGGTGGGATGACAGTTGTGCCTAAACGTGAGGTGTATCCCTCAAATGCTCCATTCCTTGTGCCAATGAACTCAGCTGTAAAAGCTTCACGTGCTAGCAGTAGCTCAATGGTCAGGCTGCCTCTGGAGCTTCCAGATGAGCTTTGGAGTAGAGCTCTGAGTCAGGACTTGCTCTGCAGCTCTGAGTTATTTGTGTCATGCTGGATGGGAATTGTCAAAGTAGCATTGTGTGGCTGCTTATCAGAGGATAGAGGAAAATCTTAGCCTTTATTTTTTCAATTAAGAATTTTTATTTGTGCCTCAGGGACAAGCAAATAGAACCCAGCTTGTCTTGGCTATTCTTAGTATTTGTGGGGCAGGAAGGGGAGGGAGAGGGCAGACAGCAAGAGCAAGGAGTTGCAGTAATGAGAATGATGTCTTATTTTAGTTGATATCTAATCAAGACATGTGGTTCCAGGAAGCAGGAAGAGATGATTTTGCCCTTTTTTTTCCTGCTCTTATGTACCTTTGATTATCACCAAGACTTACCCTAAACAATTTAATGCCTGCCAATTATTTTTTCATCTTAGAAATTTTTGTCCATCCTCAAAGACAGGGTAAACTGTTGGGCTTATCTGGTTTGCTTTTGTTTAATCTGTAATATTGACTAGAGGACTAACTCTTGGTGACTAATATATTACCATCTCTCAAAAGATGCCTGGTTTTGTTGTAAAACTTCGAGGATATTTATTACTTCGAGTACATTTTGTTAGTGAATTAGGGTGAAACTGACTGCATTTTATAGCTGGGTGGTGTGTCCTTCTCTCCTGTGAAGTCAGAGGCAGTACATGAGCCCTCTGGAAGGTACAGGCTACTTTACTGGCTTGTAGGAGCTGGCTTTGTAAAGCAGGTCAGCTTTTTGTTTCATGGCTTTTATTCAGTATCAGTCTTGCTTACCAGGGCATCCAGAGAGTGTCTTGCTGCTTCTCGTGTGTCTGCTGAATTGCCTTCAGGGTTGATCTGAACCGACTCCCGATTTTCCTCGTGCCAGGGCGGTGAGATCCAGGACTGTGCCTACCTGGACAGCGAAAGCACCTACAGCGAGTCGGAGCTGTTTCCCGATGAGGACGCGATGACGCTGGCGCAGCAGGAGGTTCACCATGAGTCTGACATGGACAGTGCCATCGAGAGCGCCCAGAGCTCCGAGGCCTCGGATGTCTGTCGGGGCGAGGACAAGGACGGCGTGCTCGGTGGCCTCTTCCTGCCCGGTGACAAGTGAGTGCTGCCAGCCCCGCTCCAAGGCGCGTGCGGGGAGGAAGGAGCCTTGATGTGGCTAATCCCTGCTGGGGGAGGCTGAGGATGCCTGATGGATTTAGAAACTCTTAACATCCCTTTACAGCATAAGGGGGACGGATGTCCAGGTCCTCTAAGTGGCTTAGATAGTCTCAGTCCTGGCTCCTTCTGGCACGTTCTGTGAGCACTCACAGGACTTGCATGTTGTGTGTTGAAGTGAAAGCATTGGGTCTCTCCAGATCACTGCAATAGCATCCCCCAAAACATAGGTTCTTCTCTGTTGCTATAAGCTTTATATGCTGGAATTAAAACAATATTTCCTGCGAAGCAGTTTAGTATGGGGAATACTGCTGCAGTCTTTTGTACATCTAATTGTGTACCTGGTGTTGTGGGCTCTGCTGATTTGCTTTGCGAATTCATGTACCAAGGTAATTCTCTGTGCTTCTAATTTTCCATAGCCTTTATTGTGCAACAGTAAATTGTGATTAACACGGGGTGTCCTGGCATGTGTGTGTATAACCATAGTTTGCTGTTAACACCAGTGTCTCTGTAACCCTAACTTCACTCTTCCCAGGTGTGTACCTGGGAGTGCTGGTTAAAGATGATTGTGGGGGAAAAGAACCTAATTTGGCTTAATCCTGCAGTTACCACCAGGCAGAGCTCAGCTGGGCTTGCTTTATAAGCCTCTGCCTTGTCTTCCCTATTTTTGGCCTGTCATCTTGATTTGTGCCTCTTGAGCTTTGTTTGTTGCTAAGGCAGCCTTTCTTCTCTCTCCTGGGCCTCCTCGGATGCTCCCTGTGCTGCCTCATTCCTGCCCTCCTCCTGAATTTCTCAGCTAGCTGAGTTTTGGCCTTCTCCCATCTGCCCAAGCAACCTCAGAGACTTTATCAAGATAATTACAGTTTCCATCAGCTCTTTATCAAACTTGTCTCCTTTGCTTGCCATTCCCAGTTCTCCAAAGCCCCATCCTTGTGGTGACTGACTTTTTCCAATGCTGTGTTTGAAATGTTTTTCCTCCCAGCTGTGCTAGTCAGGCTCTTGTGAAGGGGGTGGGCAAGGCATTGTGCCTCCTCTACCCTCCTTCTAGGGCAGGCAGGAGCTACCAAGAGCTGCTCTGCTCTGATAGACCTTGATTTATCCTCTGAGACCTCCTCAGCTTTGGTAAATCTGTGGGGGAATGCATGAGAAGCTTCATGCTTTTGTGCTAAAAGAGGCACTAGAACTATTTACTTTGGGCAATAGAGAAGCAGGTGGGTTGTGTATCAGCCCTCTGAAATCTTGCTCTGAAGAACAGGAGATTACCTTCAAAAACAAACCCCAAACAAACAAAACAGCACCAAACACTTGAAAGTTCCCTTCAGAAAGTGTTACAGTGAGGAAAATCAGTCAGTTTTAGCAACTCCTTTGCAAATGGCTGTGTGATTGCTAGGCCTCTAGTCTTGGTGGAAGTGTTACAAGGAGCTTTTCCCAAACTCACTTGGTATAACTGCAGTTGAGATGCAGACAGCAGCAGGATTGTAAGATCTCCCAAAAACTTACCAATACAAGTATGTCTGTGGTACAGCAGCACTTAATGAATAAATGTTAGTGTGATATGTTGAGCCTCTCACTAATCCCTCAGCCAAGGAGCCTTGTTAGATAAGTTTCATCTATTTCTTGTATGAGTATTCTTATCTTTATCCTTCAATAGTGTGCCTGGCTTGAGTTGCACTAATTTCTGTTAATGCGAATTAGATAAATGAGTTGCAGGTTATAAATGGATCTCATCGAAACAGGGGAAACAAAAGAGCATACATCTGAAATGTTGGCAGGCTTCCTCTTCTACTAATTGCTTTTGGAGGGAAGGGATATGCAAATGATGCTTGCACCATCCACCGAAGGAGCACTGGTGCATCTCTTGTTTACAGCTCACAAGTGGAGAATTGCAGGAAGAGGACTCTCCCTGTAGAGAGCTTGAGAGGCTCCAGGTAGACTCAGAAGAAGTTTAGGAGGAAATATTGTTGAGCTGCTGGAGAGCAATGTCACCTGGGAATTACTGTCCCATGGCTCAGCTGGTGGAGCTGGAGATACAAGCACTGTGCACTGAAGCAGAGGGAGAGAAAAACTTAACCCAATCTGCATAAAGTGCCAGCAGAGTCCATTAGTGCTTGGTCTGTACTGCTGAGGCCTTGGGCTCTGCTGCAGAGAGAGCAGCTAGGCAATGCCAGGGCCTCACAAATGAAGCATCTATTTCAGGTCTTCCAGGTGTGTTTTCTGCAGAGAGAAGTTTGTTTGTAAGAACTTTTTTTGTGAATTTACTGGCTTGTCTGTTTGACTGCCTCACCAAGCTAGGAGCTGAGCAATTGTGTAAAACACCTGCACTCTGCAGGTGCACTGCACAGGGCAGTCTGGAGTCTGGGCAGGTGAACCCTGTGTACCCTCTGCAGCCACCTTGCTCTGTTTTATTGGATTTGATGTGCTCAAAACTGCTCTGCCAGCTGCTTTCCTGTGGTGCCTGACTTTGCTGGTCTGTTTACTTACGTGCCCTCTTTCTCTGAAGTCACTGGGTCCTGTTACTCCCTACCCATTTAACATCATTTTAGGTACTTTTTTGGTAGCTAGACAGCCTTTTCTTGTGGTCCATATCTCCTCTGCAAGACAGAATTTGTCCTGATGGAAGGAAGGGCAGGACCCCAGCCTCCATTAGTCACTTCAGTAGCTTTAGTGACTCTCTGGTAAATGCTGAGCAGAGGTTTCTTTCTGAGCACACAGAGGAGAGTGGCTGGAATTGCTGGGGTGTGGGAGAGGGTGTATCTGAATTACTGGGAAACTCTCTGATTGTGGAATAGAGTGACAGCCTCTGCCTTTTACACGTTCCTCTCACTATCCCATGCATCTCAGAGCTGTCTGCATGGTTCCTGCATTCAGAGCAGAAATCCCCATGTGGTCTTCACATGGAAGTGGTGGCTGAGGATCATCAAAGTGTGCTCTCTAAAACAAAATGGTTTGTGTTGATCCAAACTTATCACACAGGTACCTTGTTGGTAGATTCTCATGCTCTTGTTTCTCAAGGCACACTGCCAGCTGCATATCAGGTACATTTAGCACTTCAGGGCTTTAACACAAAGGTGGTTTACAGCTTCAAGGAGGGGACAGCCTGTGAAGGTGGAAGGTTCCATGTGAGGTGAGGTGCTGTCAAAGTCGGCCTTCGAGATGTTTTGACCTCTTGTTTCAGGTCAAGTCCTCACAACCCTTCTGCAGCATCTGACCTCTCCACTTATTCCACCGCCTCCCTGATCAGTAATGAAGAACAGTTTGAAGACTATGGGGAAGGAGATGATGTGGATTTTACTCCCAGTAGCCCATGTCCTGATGATGAGACCAGAACCAACGCCTACTCTGACCTTGGCTCATCTGTATCTTCCAGGTTGCTTCTTATTCATTAACAAACAATTTTCATTTTTATTCTTCTCTGACCATAGCAGAGTTTACACTGGTTAGATAGACTCACCTTAAAAGCAAAATATTATCAGTTCATTTCCTGCCTTCTAATTGACAGACTGCATGTAATAATAAGAGCTATAGCAAATATGTTGTTTCTGATAACCTCTGTTGGGTTCTGTTGAAATAACTGGGCTATTTCGCTTGTAAAGATTTCTTTCTAGTGCAGACAATAATTCCTCAGTTCAGGGCTAGTATTGGAAGGGATTTGCTGCAAAGGAAACCAATGTAGCATTATGTACCCACCCTGCTATAGTGAAGACTTACAAGAGAGCTGTTTCCGTTTAGCATTCTGATACTGCAAATCCTTAGCACTAATCTGTGAGGGGAACTGCTGCAATATCTTCAGGGGGTTATTTGAAACAAGCATCCTATTGACTTGGAATGTCTTGGGAAACATAAGCAAGTAGCTGCTGTCTGTTAGGAGCAACAAATCCACAGCAGTGCCCTTGCCTTCTGTGTGTATCCTCAGTCTCTGCAGCTCTTAGGTCTTGTGGCCAAGGCAGGTCCAGATTGTCCAGTCGTTCCCTCAGGCAAGGGAGTGGGTGAGCAGGGTTGGGAAGAGCTGAGCATGAAGGTTCTCTAGGATTAGTCTGCTTGGATCAATAGCCCATGGAGGTCTTGTCTTCATCGCTAGTGCAGGACAAGCTCACTGCATCCTTCTGTTCTGCATGCAGCCCCACGTGCTCCCTGTGCTTCCAGCATTTCTGCAATCCAGCCTGGCCACGTCTCTTGCATGCAAAGCCAGACCCCTCTCCACTGCCCCTTCATGGTGATGGCTCGTGTCTTTCATCCCCTCTTTCCTCAGGTTTATGCAGCACTTTCATTCTCATTCCTGGGGCTCAGTGCACATCATGCCATGATTGCTGTATTTTATTTGAGTTTATTTTCTCTTTATCATGCCAAGAGGTACTGTTATCTCCTCTGTAGACCTGTGTCCACTTCTCCCTTCCTCCTCATTCCAGAGTTCCTATCATCCTATCATCTGAGGGGGTTCATGTGACTTCCTACCAGACCACTGTTCTTCATATTCCTGCCTTTCTCTTGGAGAGAAGACTCTTCAGGTTGCATGCCAGGCTCTAGTGGGAAGATGGGCAAGATGAGAGTGGAGCATTGCTGAGGCTGAATATACTCCTGTAGCTGCCTTTGCTATGTGCATCACAGTGACCACATGTACCTTTTGCTGTTCTTTTGGTCACCCAAACTGATTCTTTACACAGCCACCCAGAAACATCCACATCCTCTGGAAGGCCTCAGCTCAGGTGGACTTACCCTAAGAGTAGCACTCGCCATCATCAGCTCTGACATAGATGAGCTGTGATTAGAGATGGTTCTTCAAGTCCCTCATCTGTGATTCTGACACACAGTCACGAGGAGAACCTGTTGTGGGTTGGTTACTACAGCCAGTAACATCTCTCCTTTCCTGCAAACAGTGCTGGCCAAACCCCCCGAAAAATGAGACATGTTTATAACAGCGAGTTACTGGATGTTTACTGCTCACAGTGCTGCAAAAAGATAAATCTCCTCAACGATTTGGAAGCCAGGCTGAAAAACTTGAAAGCAAACAGGTAAGCAGCCTATTGCACTGCTTTTGGCAATGCCCCCTTGACATGGGACTGGCTGATAGCGGGAGGAAAGGGAGAGGAAGCCCTTTCCCTTCTGTGTCCCATTCCATCTTACACGTGTTCTTACAAAACAGTAAGAAATTTAGACTTGCATATGTAGCCTAAATCAAAATGCTTTTCTTCATCAGCTGTTAAATATTTTTCTTATTTAAGGTGCAGATATCATTGCTAAACTCAAATATTTTAACCAATGAGCTCTTTGATTGCAGAGTGAGAATGATATTTCAAGGATTTTTTCTCAGGAAGTGGGCTCCACTGTGCTGCTTAGTGCAGATCTACAGTTAGCTCCTGCTTTCTCCAGGTGGGAAGGAGGGATCTCCAGATCCTTGGCTAATGCACATAACCCTACATATACCTCTCCTAAAGCTACTGGTCAGCAGAGGTACTTGGCTTCTCTGGGATTTTTTTTGTGATGTCAGCAAAACTTTGAAAAATGATAAATTCTATGGCAGAAATTATTTTTGGAGTTCTTTACAATTTCAGCCTTTTCCTTACGTTTCTCTCTCTGCCACTCCATTGCTCCTAAGCTGTGCTGAGCACTTAGAAAGTGCTTCTAACAATCACCTAGAGTTTTTGAAGGGAATTATTTGGTGGGATTTTAGCTCCCCCTAGAAACTGGATGTGAGTCCTGCCTGTTGGCATAATCCTTGGGACGGAGCACACTGCCCTGCTGCTTCTCGTGATGCACAGCAGTGTGGAACTTGCCATGAACAATGTTCCTGCCCTAGCAAGGAGTCTGCCAACATCCAGACCATGGCCAGCCAGGGCTTTGGGAATTTTCCAAGGGAGGCAGGAAATGCCTGACCAAGAGCTGTGTGTGTGCACACAGAGATGTGACATCCTCTTACCGAGACATGCAGCAGGATATTTTGGTCTGGTTCCAGTGCTGTGTGCAGCAAGGGGTCTTCATTTAGATAGCACCAGTCTCTGGCTGCATAAGGGAGCTGTAAAAATGGAAAGACCTCAGTTCCTGTGCTGAACTGGGAAGCGTTATGGGGAAGGATAAACTAACTGTTCATAAAATCATCTAAAAACTGGAAATCCAGAATAAATGTCCATCACTAACTTGGTGTCCCTTTGTGGTGTTTCTAATGTTAGATTCTCTGATTTACACTGACAAATCTCTGCTACATGTAACAGTATTTGCAAATTGACTTATTAATGATCACAGTAATTTGTGGCTTCACTCATCTTTGCGTTCCTAGTAATTGCAGCTTTTGATTCCGTTGTTAAAGAATATTGTTTTACAGAATCATCTTTTGAGTAGGCTAAAAAAGTCCATTATATTTCATTGTGCAATTGAAACTGAATCAAATAAGTGTCTAATTCCTATATCATTCCTTCTGTATCCATGTAGCCCTAACAGGAAAATATCAAGCACAGCTTTTGGAAGGTAAGAGTCTACAAGTTTTGTATGAATATTTGTGGAATCAGCCATAACAATTCCATAAGTGGGAGTGGGAGACAAAAGTAGGAATAATTTTAGAAAAACAAAAATGTACCAAAATAAGTTTTTAAGGGAGGGGGCCTGTGTTTGGGTATGAATGTTGCCCCTGTTACTCTTGGAGCAGGCTCCTGAACTGGAAAACAGCTCTGTTAAAAATATAGATAGTTTTTGCTTCCTTGTCTGCCAAATGTATTCCTGTGTACTGCTATTTCATCAGTCCAGCTACTGCTTCTTTAACCCTCATAATGTGGGCCTTGCTGCTGTTGCCAAAATGTGACGGAAAGCAGGAGCACCCCTTTAAAAAGGACATACAGAATTGTCATCTTCCTTTGATTGAGTGAACCAGCCCTGGTCTGGGGGGGCTGTAAGGTTCAAGGACGTTTTAGATAATCTCCAGTGTTACATATTCTGACTCTCTTCTGCAGTGGGAACTGCTTGATATTTCATTTTTTCTGGTTTTTTGAAGTTCTTACTGTATGAAATTTTCTAGCTTAACTGTACCAACCAATGTGCAGTGGTGACCTTATTTTAAATTTGTAATAAGGCAAATATGATTCAGTGCTTAGTGTGAATAAGACTTAAGTATTTTTAAAACTATGTTAATGCTAGTGGCAGATCCTATCAAATGCAACAAAGAACTCACTCCATAGAACTAATGTCATTGACTGTGCTCAGTATGACTTCATTTAGCTACCAGTCTCTTGTAAGACTTGGGCTTAAACAGTTGTAATTATCACTGAAATGATTGCACACATTTTACCATGGATGTTCAACGTCTGAAGCCAGACTCTTTGTCCTCCCTCCTCATCAAGCAAAATAATGATCCTTCTGATCTTTCAGACAACTCTTCCACAACAGTAACTTCAGCAGCAGTAATGGCAGCACAGAAGACTTGTTCAGAGACAGTATAGACTCGTGTGATAATGATATCACTGAAAAGGTGAGAATCTCTGTGCCCTGTGAGTAATGTACCCAGCCAATCCTGCTGGAGCTCAGTATCAGGGGATCGAGGTCTTGCTCAGAATTGCCCATGATCTGAAGTAGCTTATTTCAAAATGTCCTTGATGTTTCATTACTATTACAACTTTGCTTGGCAGTAACACAAGAACTGAGCAAGCACAGATCTAGGCATTGTGTTAGGACTTCTTTATGGAGTATTTGCAGTGATCACCTTCAAGGAACATGCAGGGTCTGGGGAACTCAGAAGTGTGGAGCTTAATTTTGTTGCTGGCTTTGCAGAGAAATATGCCCCCTTTTAAAATGGTAGAGTGGCTAAATGGCAGTTAGGAACAGTGAAGGGGTGTTTGAAGAGAGATTCAACTCAGTCTTTTTTGCTTGTCCTTCCAGGTAACGTACCTAGAGAAGAAGGTGACAGAACTGGAGAACGATAGCCTGACAAATGGTGACCTGAAGAGCAAACTGAAACAAGAGAACACTCAGCTGGTTCACAGGTAACAAAGCACAGAGCCAGGTCTCCTCGCCAGCACAGTTGTGGGGAAGGAATATTTCTACCTCTAGAGTATGATCAAGTCTTCTTCCTTAATGCTGACAGATGAAATAAGGGTTCATTTGAGAAGTCCGGGTGGAATAGGGCTGCCTTGCTGAATTTTCAGCAAGAAGAAGCCTGCAGACAAGTGTTTTTGACAGAGATGTTACTGACTTGAACAGAAAAAAACTCTTCTGCTGTAAGAGAGGTTACTCCTGGTGGTTGGGGTTTTTTCCTTGCAAGAGCAGAAGGCTGGGTCTTAGTCTCAGCTTCATGAGACTGAAGGAGTACTAGATGAACTGATACTGCTTAATTCTGTGTTTATTAGTAAATATGAGAGATACTGGGAGAGGTTAAATGCCAAAATAGATGGTGAATTAGAATGAAACAAAGGAGTAGGCAGGAAAGAGAGAGGCAATGAATTTGCTTCTGAAGCTGTTACTTAAATGAGATCTTATTTCCTTAGAGTTCATGAGCTAGAAGAATTATTGAAAGACCAAGAAACTTCAGCAGAACAGACTCTGGAAGAAGAGATAAAGAGACATAGAGAAGCTTACAGCAAGTATGAAAAAGAGAAAGGCACTGAAATTGAACTGCTAAATACAAGGTAATAAACATCTTGATGCCCCTCTGAACAGGGCAAAAGGTCTGCTTTTCTTTGTTTTTACTTTGCTTGTAAATGCAGGCTGTTCTCCAGCAGGCAGTGCACAGATGGTGGCAGGTTGGCAGCTCTGTAGAGTAGCTCTGCAGTCACATGTCTAATGCCCAAAAGCTTGGAGGATGCTTTACATTAATGCTTTAATCCACGTGGCCCATGTACACAGCTTAACTGGATATTTGGCACAGACTCAAGGAGGGAACTGTGACCAGTTCTAGCAAACGTTTGTGCCTGCATTTGTTTTTTACAACTTATGTTTTTTCATCTACCTGTTGTTAGGAGCACAAGAATGTGAGGGTCAGTGTAGCATTTTGGGCCTTAGAACTGAACAAGCAAAAATGCACGTTAAAAAGTGCTGTGATTAGAAAGATTTTCCCTGTTTGGTCTTTGTATCAAGTTGCAAGTGAGATGGCTTTTTAGAGCATGCTATTGTGCATGTCTATGTTCTTGAAGAGGTATTTGCTGTAAGATTTTTGTTATTAACACAGGGTTCAGCAACTGGAAGAAGAAAATGGTGATCTGAAAAGCACTGTCACACGGCTGAAATCCCAAACAGAGAGATTGGATGAGGTAACAAAACTCCTGAGTCCTTGAGCAATTTAACAGCAGTTTATGTAAGAGCAAACTCTTACAGTGCTTGGCCCAGCTTCTTAAATTTTCCTTCCCTAAACAAGATTATTAATGAAATTGGAACACTGGTCGCCTTTAGGGGCAGGAACATCCTGAGACACAAGGCAGTTTATGGCCAGCTGTGCCTGTAGCTCCTGTTGTGAAGCTGAGCTGTGTCCTGCTCCTGGCAGCCTGTTCTGAAGTGCCCCTGGGGTGCCCCTGTTCTGAAGTGCCCCTGGGGTGCCCCTGTTCTGAAGTGCCCCTGGGGTGCCCCTGTTCTGAAGTGCCCCTCTCGTTCCAGGAGAGGCAGCGCATGTCAGACAGACTGGAGGACACAAGCCTGCGACTGAAGGATGAGATGGATTTGTACAAGAGGATGATGGACAAGCTGCGGCAGAACAGGCTGGAGTTCAACAAGGAGAGGGAAGCCACGCAGGAGGTAAGTGTGAAGAGGGATGCAAGACCAGGCAGTTTCATATCACCTGTATAGAAGCCCTGGTGAGAAGGAATGGGCAGACAGGATGAGCACTGAGAACACCATGTCCAGTCAAGCTGTTGCTGGATTGTGTTTCTGTGGGAAGGGTGCCCGGAGAGCAATGAATGCTGCAAGAATACTTAAAAAGTGCCAATCTCTGACCCAAAGGCTTACAGCTCTTGGAGAGGTGTGTGCCCTAACGTTTCCCTCTGTTTGCAAGGGAAATTATGCTTCTCATGCATGAAGCTTAGTGATCACAGCCACTGCCAGCTCTGGGGCTGTTTAGGGGACCTGTGCTTGCAAAGGAAGAGGAAGAGGCTGTGTTGTAGGACTGTGGCCTCAGGGAGTGCTTCTGCTGGAGTAGAGGGGGCTGTTTGCAGGGAGGGCTGCACAGACAGGGCCTCTTTGCTGCCCACAGCTCATCGAAGACCTGCGGAAGGAGCTGGAGCACCTGCAGCTCTACAAGCTGGAATGTGAACGTCCTGGGCGCGGGAGAAGCTCTTCCTCCAGCCTGAGTGAATTCAACGCCAAAACCAGAGAGGTGGAAATGGAGCATGAAATAAAACGGCTGAAGCAGGTGAGCAGGGAAGGCCTCTCAATCTACATCAAATGTACAGGAATACGTTGAAAAATGCAAGCCCAAGTACTCTGCCTTGAGATTTTGTCCCCCCTTTCTCACACAAGCACAAGAGCCTTGTTGCTTCCATGCAGAACTTCTTTGCACTGGTGATGTAAATTGTGCCCCAGGAAAATTCAGGCAGGGAGGCCTTGTCACTGGAGGTAAGAGTTGTGGCAGCTTCACCCTCACTGTGTCATCCAGGCTACCTGTGATGTTAAAATATTTTTTTAATGAAAGAAGAACTTAAAAGACCATGTCTTTTCATCCTTGAATAGGAGAATCAGAAACTTCGTGACCAAAATGATGATCTTAATGGACAGATTCTAAGCCTCAGTCTTTATGAAGCTAAAAATCTCTTTGCAACACAAACAAAAGCCCAGTCACTGGCTGCTGAAATCGATTCTGCATCAAGAGATGAGGTAATGTGCTTTTCTAATCAGCAATCAGATATTACATCCAAGAATTTTCAATGTAATTGACTGTCGAGGTTGACCTATCTGAAGTTGACAAATGAACAGCAGAAAATTCTGCTTTGCTAAGAGTTCAAGGATGTTAGAAGATTACCTTAAATCTAACACTATTTTGGTATCCTTATGTTATAACTCTCCCATTTCTCTCTCAAAAGAATTTGAATTATTAGGATCACCGTGAACTGTTTTGCAGTTCTAACATCTTGTACCTTGCAGAGTAATGTGAAAGTATGATATTAATTTCATACAAAAATGGCCATTGCTATTACTTAAATTTTTACTTTCTGTTCTAGATTTAGGTCTATGTTACTTCAGTAACAAGGTCTCACTTATATATTTGAACTATATATTCCCTGTAGCAGAGCTGAATTCTTGGAGAAAGTAACTTCTGTGCAAATAATAACTTGGTAGTGTTTGAAAGATATTCTGGGAAACCTGTTTGTATGTGGGCTGAGTCCAGCTGGTGTAGCTTCCTCTGAGCTCCAGGACAGATTGTGAGATCAGGCCAGTGGATACATGAGAGCTCCCAGGGAAGAAGACAGGTTAGTGGTGAAGGAGATCAAAGGAATGGTTTGTCCTTGATGCTCTATCTTTTCCAGACAGAACTTCCCATTTCTTCATCAAGAAAAGTTGTGAGACAGAAAAGTCCTTTCTACCCAGTCTGTACTGGACTGACCTGTCAGCCTTAGCTCCTGGGCAGGCCCTTGAAGTGAAGGCCCTTGAATCATATATTTGAGAACTTAATTTCTTGCTGAACCAGAGCACTGTGAAGAAAGGCTGTTTACTTGTGGAGCTCTAATTAGGTAAAAGCAAACTGGCTTTTGCTATTGTCAAGAAAAATTTGACTTTGTCCCTCTCAGTCTCGTGGCTCTGGCTCATGTGAGGAGTATCCAGCACTCCCTCTTTAAAGGAGGAAACTACCTGAAAGCTGTGGCCCAGACTCAGCAAAACGTCACAGACCTGCACAAACTGTTCCCATTGTGCCATTTTTCCTGCATGATCAGAACAGAGGTAACAATCTGCAGATTCAGGGTGGGACTTCTGTGAAGTCCTATGAAAATGGCCAGGCAAGTAACATGAGCTTTAGGAGGATTGGGGGCTCTGACATGCCTTGGCAGCTTTTTCAGTTTGGCATTAAACATTGAGATAAAAAGCAAAGCAGTCTTCAACTGTAGAGAGGTTGAGGGGCCTTCTACAGCCCAAAAATCTGGTGAAACACATGTGTTTAATACAGAACATTGAATAGCAAGTGGGTTGTTCTTGTGGAGTATGTAGTGGTTGTTTTGGGGATTTTTTTGAGAGAGAGTATGCACATGATCCAGAGGAAACACAAGTTTTTCCTGGTGCAAAACACTGAAATATTTGTTCTGTTCAGCAGCCTTTCATGCAAACAACTTTAGATTTCAGTAGTTATGAAATATAGAGTATCATGAAGCCCTTGCTCTGAGATGAAGCATTTGATCCATGGTATGGATGCAGGATGGATTGGCATGTTAGGTGGGGAACTTGTTTCAAATGACCTGCCAGAAGATCCCTGGAGATGACTGTTCAGCACCTTCTTTGATAGCAAAGACCTGTAACATACAGAATTGTTTCTAATACAGATACAGGGAGGAGCTGGATTTAGAAAATGTGTCACAAAAGGAATTAGTGATCCTGAGCAGGCACTGGTCTCTCACTTGTCTCAGTTTCAGGCTGCTACATAAATTACTGAGAATATTTCAGGAGTAACTTGGAAATGTTGTGTTTTAGCTCATGGAAGCCCTCAAAGAACAGGAAGAGATAAATTACAGATTGCGACAGTATATGGACAAGATAATTTTGGCAATCCTGGACCACAATCCATCTATCTTGGAAATAAAGAATTGAAGAGAATATGAGAAGGAAAAGCAGCAACTGCCTGATATTTCTGCACATGCCACTGGATCTAAGCAGCACTCCGATACTGTAAATGAATCTATAAATTATATAATACACACTAGGTGTGAGTGTGGGTGCACGGGTGTGTTATATGATGTTGGTACACTGTTATTTGTCATTGAATTGGCTTGGTTAGACTTTCCATGCACTTTCAATACCTGTGATGAGATGGATACTGTATATTAATGTAATAACAATATAACTGGATCATGCTGTTTTAGATACTGGACAAAATGACTCTACCTCTAGTTGTAAAGGTAAAAATAGACAATGGAAACATATGGATGTGGCCCTAACTTTAGGAGCAAGAATTTTTTTCTTTGTTCTTCCTGGAATTTGGGTACCACAAGCCAATTGACATACCCAGGTTCAGTTCCTGACTGGTGCTGACTGTGTAATTTCCTATTTTATTTAGTTTTAGTACTTAAACCACACATCAGATTAAAAACAAACTAACAAAAAACCCCAAAACACCCAAAAACACAACGAAACCCCACAAAATTTGGGAAAAGACACAAAGTAAATGGGAAGGAAAGAAGATACTGCAGAATTTTTGCTATTTATGAAAAATCACCATCCATTTGTTTGCCACTGTCAACACCAAGTGTTTTTCATGTAAAATCACTTTGGAGCCTGCTTTCAGATGCTCTGAGCCTGCTCTCTATCTAGTGTGTGTGCATGTGTGTTTTTTTATGCCAGGGTTCCTGTAGCATTGAGGCAAAGAGGTTTCAAATCTGTTCCCCTATTTTCAGGGGTGTATTATGGGCCATTAAGATGAATTCTGGGATTCTTCCCCTTCCCCTCACCCTGATTTTAAAGATTTCCCTGAAGGAACACATTCCAGTTCTTAAAAAAAAAACACAAAAAAGAAACAGAACAAAAAGTATTTGCATGAAATATCTCACCTTAGGGGGAGGAGGAGGACCAGCCCTCGACATGACGTGCTGAGTTGCTTTCCCACCCCAGACAGCTGCACTCCTTTGGGAATGGCATTTTCTGGGTGGGCTGTGCAGAGGAACTGCTGGTCCTGGCACAGCAGTGGAGGACAGTCTGATACAGAGTGGCTTCTACCTGTAGGGCAGGAAAAAGAAAAAGAAAAGAGCTTCATCTTGCAGGAGTTGCCAGTCCATATGTGCATACACATGTGCATATCCAAAGCTCTGAGTAGGGAGCACATCCCAGTTTAGATGAGCAGTTGTGCAGGTGCTTAACTTGAAGTGTGTACTGCATCTGCTCATGGATGTCAGTGGGACAGAACATTAAGCTTTAAAGTTGAGTGTATGCTTAAATGCTGCCTTAAATAGGGATGACTTCAACATGTGCCTGTGTTCTCCAGAGCTGGATCCATACTGTAGGGCTAGGATGTTTTTAATTAATAATGTAGCTTATATAAGGAGCTTATGGAATTATTTGGGTAATTGAATGCTAAAAGCAAATTTTATTCCATGCACTTTTTTTAAAAGTAAAAATTTCACACTTTTGATTCACACCAACTGGCACAGAAAAATCAGCCAGAGTATCTGGCTTTCCCCAGTGCATAGAGATGTTTCCTCTATTGAATACACTCCCCAGAAGAATGTTACAGTAGCAATGACTGTGCTTTTCTGTGTATTTCTTGCTGTTGGCAGTGTCTTGCCCCTAGTATTCTCTTGATGTTTCTCGGTATGTATATGTGATGCATTTTTCCTGAATTTGAATACATAAAACTGTATTCATTTAGGGATGTAAATATATATTTTTTTCTGCAATCTCTGTGCTCTTGCCTTCAGTGATGTGTTACTGGAGTGATGGGAAGCAGGGGATGTACTGAAGTCAGGCTTTCTTGAAGGCAAGAAAATAAAACCAGTTTGTTTCTATGTATCTGCATAGGTAGGTGTAAAGTAAGTGGAAAGAGAGAGGAACCAGAGGAATGACTGGGGGACACAACACCCAGTGCACAAAGGTTGCAGTGCTCTGGGAGAAGTGGGACAGGCTGGTTCAAACACAGGGCTGGCTTCCTGAGGCTCTGGGGTAGTTGGAGGAAATTACCTGGGAATGGTGTAAGATGCAACACTGCAGCAGCTTCTGTTTGTTTAGAAAGTAGGTGGAACCCCATGGAAAGCCCACACATCCACCTTTCCCACCTGCTGCTGCTTCTGGATGTGCTGCCCAGAAGGTGGGAGAGGAACAGTTCAGCGAGCTCGGTGCTTCCTGCCTGCAGGACTCCTCACTTGCACTTCAGTGGTGGCATTTCCCTCTGCCTGGTGCTCTTTGTGGGTAGTGCCAGAGACTTTATTCTTTTTGCAGGCCACAGAGAACTCTTCTGCACTGTCAGGAGGTTGTTGCAAACCTGTTGTGACCAGCAGGGCTGGGTGACACAGCAGCCCTGCTTCTGGAGCTGGCTGTGTTGCACTGCTGTCCTGCTCTCATGCAGTGGATTTCAGTTAGAGTGAAGCTGTTGCAGCTGAGGCTGGTGACTGAATGTTTTCCCATAATTATTTTTAAGTAAATTGGACTCTGCTTCAAAATTTCTGTGATCTAAAGCCCATTCCCATTAGGGTGGAACATCAGCAAATGTTGAGGACTGTTGCACTGAAAGCAAAGCCTGTGGACTTGAACAGAAGACATTACTATAAAGAAAGCCAAGTTTTTGTGCAGTTTTTGTGATTGTTGTATGTAGGAGGTGAACAGTCACTAGTAGTGACATGTAGTCACTGAATCTGGCTGATATCCCAAAAGGAATGTTCTAGCCAAGGGTACTCAGCAGTGGAAATTTCTTAAAACTTGCAGGACTTCTTGTTCAGCTCTGTACCCAGCTGTGTAAGTATTTAGAAACTCTTCCTTGCTCCAGTGTTTGCATTTGAAGAGATGTCTTACCACCATGTTGGTGGTGTTTGTAGCCGTGTTTTATTGTGTAAAGGAGGTATCTGCTCCTGTGGGGCCCTTGGTGTGGTACTGCCATCTGTTACTGTGGAAATCATATCCAGATACTTACTGTGTTTGACAAATAATGTGAGTTGGAGGTGGGAGAGGCATTTCACTGGCAGATATATTTTCCTCTAAGGTATCCACCTCTAAAAATACTAATTAGCAATTGCATTCTTAGACTGAGTAACTGCAGATATTAGACCAACTCATCTTGCAATTCAAGCCCTGGAGAACCCTTTTATCCCAGAAAAGAAGTCATTGTGTTTTATGACATGCAGGTAATTTGGTAATAAAGGATCACTTGATGGCTCACTGGGGCAGGGAGAAGAGTAATCTGATACCAGTGTTGCAGAGAGTGCATAATTTGATCAAGTGTCAGACACTGGCAGAACAGACAGGAGATAGTGTCTCCCCAATTGCAACAACTTTGCTGTCTGTTCTCTGATAAATTTCTTACTTCTTTGCTGTGGACATCCTTTGTTCTCTCAGGCTGGCCAGAAAAGTACAGCCTGCCTCTGTCAGTGTTACTGTTGGTGGAACAAGGGCCTCCCTTCCCTTCGTAAATCACTGCAGACACAGAAACGTGGTATCATCTTCTAGCAATACACAGATGCAGTGAACACTCCTGTGTCAAACCCAAGGTTACATTTAACCCTTGGGAATGCAAACAATCCCAGTTACTGTATCTTGATCTGTTCCTTGGTTCATTTGACCTTAGATTCTGAAAAGCTGGGTAAATCACTTCAGACACAGAAACGTGGTATCATCTCCTTCTAGCAATACACAGATGCAGTGAACACTCCTGTGTCAAACCCAAGGTTACATTTAACCCTTGGGAATGCAAACAATCCCAGTTACTGTATCTTGATCTGTTCCTTGGTTCATTTGACCTTAGATTCTGAAAAGCTAAATGATATTCTGGACAAACCTGTTGCAAACCACTACAGGTATTTCTGGACAGTGGAAAAAAAAAGACTGGCTTTTGGCTAGAAGCTGCTAATCCCACACAAGGTACTGCAGAAAAATTACCTCTTTCAAAACTTGCACTTAAAGAGTACCTGAAATGTAGTCTCTCAATTTTTTTTCTGGTATTGGCTGCTTCCCTCCAGACTCCAGTCTTCAGCTGCTGCCTAGTTCTGATTTCAGAATGATGCTGAATCAAAACTGCTTTGATATCAAAAGACAATTTTTCAGCTTTTTGAATAGCTTCTGTTTAAGACTGAAGCTGTTAAAGAATTTTTCTTTAAATGCAACATTGATGAACCTGATATTGGCTGCTTCCCTCCAGACTCGTCTTCAGCTGCTGCCTAGTTCTGATTTCAGAATGATGCTGAATCAAAACTGCTTTGATATCAAAAGACAATTTTTCAGCTTTTTGAATAGCTTCTGTTTAAGACTGAAGCTGTTAAAGAATTTTTCTTTAAATGCAACATTGATGAACTGTAACTATCCCATCTATTTTAAAGGAATTTTAAATATGCAAATGTGTAGGAAGTTTCAAAGAAACCCAGCATGCAATGAACTTTTGTTGCCAACTTTCCTTTCACGGTCTTTGGGAAAAAATTCAGATAGTTCTCAGCCAGCTCTGTAGGGAGTTGAACACAGCATTATTAATTCTCAAAGATGTGTATCAACAAATATTTTTCTGTCTGAGTGCAGCAATGCTCCATTTACTTTGGTAGAACTGCATTGCTCTCCAGAGAGGATCTAGACCGACAGTATTTAGGCTCCCTAATCTGGCTTGGAAATGAGGGCTTGGAGCTGATGTATAAACACACATTGTGGGCTCTACATGAGGCACTGCTCACTGGTCTGTGCATCACAGTGCCCGTGACATGTGATGAGTCTAAAAACTAGAATTTACAAATAAAATAATGGGGTTTTTACATTCTTTAATGGCAGTGAATATGCAGTGGTTTTCTCTTAAAACAAATACTGTATGGTGTGGTCTGAGGGATTTTTTTCCAAGGAAGGAAGGAAGTAGCAGCTGATCAAACACTTGCCAAATCAGTGGCTTGGCTTATACTGATTTAAGTAAAAACTTGACTCAGACTTTAACTGAGCAGCTCCTGCTGTAAGCAGCAATGCTCATATTCATGTCAAGTCATTTGTTAATCAAGAAATACTGTCAAGAAGTCATGACTGGTTGGTTTTAGACAACATAGTACCACAGTTCTGACATTTTGTTCCTTTGCATCTCAGTATTTTTGAATTCAAAATAATGATCCTAGGAGCAGTTTGCTGTTAAATCATGCATAGGTTTCTAGTTAATGAAACTCTGCATGTAGCTTTAGAGTTTGATGAAGATTGCAGTCAGTGCTGGGTCTGAATCCTGTCATTCTGCATAGTGCACTGGGAGTTGGTCTGATGTGCAAGAGAGTTGTTTCTTTCTGGGGCCTCAGCATTCTGTTGACATTTACATTCTTGGTCTTTTCCCCAGCTACCACTGAGTGTGTGCCTTGGGGCAGAACTTTGAGCAGATGGGAGGGACAAATTCAATATTCTTGGCTTCAGGGTGACCTTAGCTACCAAGGCAAGAATTTCAGTCCTGTCTTTATACCAGGCCAGTCCTGTCCTTGCCTTTTTTGTGGTTGTGTCCCATGTACGTGACAAAACGTTGTAGCTGGTTCTCATGGCATACAAGCAGGTAGGGTGAGTAGGTGATCCAGGGGAGGGATCCTGGGATGTGCCTCGGTCTGTGCAGCTGTCCCACTGCACGCTCTGCTGACGCTCTGGAGGCTCAGGCTGCAGCTCAGCGTGGCCAGCACAGGGCAGAGCTCACAGCAGCAGCCCCTGAGGATCTGCAGGCACCGTCTGCAGGCAGGGCTACCACAGCTTGCCACAGTGTGGAGCCAGCTGACGGCTCCTGGTGTTCTCTGCGCTTCAGCTTGCTGCCTTCACTGGGGCTTCTGTTCGGCTGCAAGAGCAGGACCTGCTCAAACACACTGTTAGACTGATTCGTTTTTACTTAAACTTTAAACCTAATGAAAACATTAGCAAACATGGCCTTCTGCATGTAATTTGGACAGCTTAGCCCTGGAATGGAGGTGCTGTGAGTGGAGCAGCTGTGCCACCTGAGCTGTCGGCTCTGCTGTCACTGTTCTGGGGGACACATCTGTGCAGGGCTAAGGGGGCTGCAGACACTCCTCCTCCCAGTGAGGAACTCACACTCCCCAGCATCAGCCCTGATTTATTTACTACTTTATCCATAGCTAAATTATTCTGACTTTGGAGAAAGGACATCAGAAGGAGAACCAAGAATTTAGTATCCTGTGAATACTTCAGTACACTACAGGGCAGTAAATGTTGCACTGATATATATTTAAATGCTGAGACATTTTGAGAATTACTGTAAAATCCGTTGTGAGAGCCATTTGTTTTTCTCTGTTGCACAGACTAGTCACTTTTTTTGCATGGTTACATATTTTAGTACTTGTGCCTTTTACTTCTCTCTTGTGAAGATACATTTTATTTTCACATTTTATCATCTGGTTTTGGACACTTTTTATATACACTTCTTTAATCATCTGGTTTCTTGTAATGTACATGTGTATATATAAAATAGATCAGATTTGTATTCATGTGCCTCTGAGATGTAAAAAATATTCATTTTGTACAGGTTTTTTTAGAAGCACTAGGTCATGGTCTAAATTACGTAGCAAATGAAATTTAACATAATTAGCAGTTCTTTGTCTTCTTTTAGGAATGTTGTGTCAGATGGTTGGTCTCTTGTAAGGCAATGTCACACACATTCTGCAGATTTATTGTTTTAGTATTGTTTTGAGACCCACTTGTTGGCTTAAGTTAATTCAAAATAATAAAACACTTAATTAAATGTTACAGTCCTGACTTGGTGATTATAGTTTTTATTTCCATTAAAGCAAATTTGCTTCCTTTTATACTTGAAATGGGCACCAGACCAAAACCTCATTTGAACACATTGCTCATTTCAGGTTAATTTCTGTTCTGGGATTATTTTTGTGGGATCAGGCAAGTGATTTACTTTGACCATTGAAATGGAAAAAGAAATAGCATTACCAATTGATAGACTCTCCGTCTTAGAGTGCCTAAAATGCTTTAGTTACTCCTTGTCTTCCCTGCCTGGCTTCTGTGGCAGCGTTTCCTAAGGACAGACCTGGGTCTGCATTCCTCTTGCAGATGTGAGAGGTTGCGTGTCTTGCTCTTCACATTTTGGCAGATGCTGAACAAACTCTTTCCCTTGGGGTTTGTAGCACAGCACTCTCCCACAGCATTTGGGAAGCTGTGCAGGTGCTTTGTGAGCCTGGGCATCTGTAAGTGGCAACGAGGGCCCTGGTGCTAGAAGTGTCCTTCCCTCCTTCCAACCTCTTCTCGAGCTGGTGGTTTCATTTCTGGAGTGTTGACCCTGCTCATGTGATGAGATCCTACAATTGTTCCCTCTCTCACACCTTGTTTATCAATACCCCACTCACCAGCCCCCAGAGAGTGAGATAATAAACTGTGGTAAGTCTGAAGGAAAAAAATCATCAATATCCCCTAAATCTTTAAAAAACAAAGTTTTTATCTGTAAAAGAATATGTTCCACTCTCACAGAGCAGAAATTTTTTTACTGAATTTGACACCTATTTCACAGAATAGGAAGCTGCCATAGAAGCAAGGAGTGGTTTTATTTTTTATTTCAAAGGCTGCTTGGTATGAAAATGAGCAAAGTTCACTTGCTCCATTGTTACTGAAAAAAAGCAGCCAGCAGAAGTGGCATATGACTATTTTAAATCTCATTCTGTAATTTATAACATCAGTGAAGTGATGTCAGTACTGTTGCAATGTGCCATTACACTATTTTCTCTGTATTTTCTTGAAATACTTTTTGGGGACAATAAAACTGTCCCTGCTGATGTGAATCCTTCAGGTAGCTGTAATGTACAATCAGATATGTAAATAAATTCTTTGCTTTCCCTGCATGACTAAAGCATTGTCTGTGATGAGTGACTGATTGTGTCCCTACTTACCTTCCTCCCTGGTCCACCTCTATTTCTGTGCTTCATTTAAAGAAGGATTGCCCAGTTCTGTTCTCACCTGCCCCAACACCAGCTTCATTAACTTTGCATAAGTTACACAGGGAAGATGCTTGCTCAGTACATGCCTTACCTGACATTCACAGTTGTGTTAAATTTCCAAGCCCAAGCTTCACAGGACCAATCCGTTAATGTCTCCACCAGCAGCGCTGCCCTTCTCAATTGATGGGAACTCCAGCTGGGAGCTGTTTGCAGCTTTTTGACTCCAGCTTTTTTATGTGACTGAAATACAATTATTTTCTGACCCGTGTAGCTGACGAGCACGTGCTGTGTCTCCTTCCTTGGGGAGCGGTGAGCTGTCTGCGGGGAGGGCCCAGCCTGGCGCTGTGTCCTGGGGATCCAGTGCTGGCTCTGAGCTGGCACGGCCAGCAGCGACCACCCCAGGGCAGGTGCTGAGGGGAGTCTCACACCTAAACAAAGGCAGCAGCTTCCAGAGGGAGTCCTGAGGGAAAGCTCTGCCATGGGCGGCCCCGGCGAGGCCGAGGCTCCCGGGTGTACCGGGGCCATCCTGGGAGCAGCACCACAGGCTTTGTCCGTGAGGGACCAGGACAGTGCTGGGACACTCTGGCGTGACTGGGAGCAGGACCTGTCACAGGTGCCAGGTGTGCAGACCAGGGGAGACCCTCGGCCTGGCTCAGGCCAGGACTGACCTCAGCCCGCGCTGGCGGAACAGGCTCTGCGTGAGGTGCGAGGGCGGAGGACACACCCAGGGCCTGCTCGACCGACACTCTGAGGTAATTGTTTCTTTTAACCTCCAGTCTGAGCCACCAGACCTGCTGGCTTCTTCTCTGGGCTTTTATTTTAACTGCTGGAGTTAAGACAATAACAAGTGAGGAGCAGCTTAGGTTCCAGATCTGTGTGGAGGGAGGGGAGTGTGCCATGGGCAGGTCCCCACGGGCAGCCAGTCCTGAGCTGGTGTCTGTGGGCACATTGCCCAACGGAGGGGTCCAGTGCTCTGGGAAAATGCTGCTGACAGAGAGGCAGACACTGTCAGCCCAGAGAAATGCTGGATGCTCATTGCTTGGGAAAAAGGGAGCCTTTTTTTATGTGTTGGGGACGCTGCAGGGTGAGGTGTCCCCTCAAGCGGCCCAGTGCAATTCCCTGCCCTGTCCAAGCTGCCTAACAGCATCTCAGATTAAACCATCAGGGCTGGCCTGGGAATGCCAGCAAAGCCCACCCTGACACAGCCACGGGGTGCAGGTGGTTCAGGGATGTGTTTCCACAGGGGATTACATGGGTTTGAAGTTTGACTCCTGAGAAGCTGCTGCTCCCACCCCCAGCCTGCACCTCCAGAGTCACCTCGTGTCCTTGGGCTAACAAAATGTGACCATTTTGCACCTGTGTGAAAGATAGTGAAGGGTGCCAGGGAACCAAGCCTATGGCATATTATTTAAAATACAAAGCAGAGTTTAAGGTGGTAAGATCTCTGCCTCCAGCTGGGCTTGGAGCAAGGCAGAAGAGGAAAGGGAATTTTGAAAAGACTTCACTAGTCAGTTCAAGCCTTGCAGGGCAAATTTTTTCCTTTCAAAAACATGTTGATGGTCTTCAAGTGATCATACTATACCAAAGAGCTTTCATTTGACTGACAGTAGTCTCTAAACCTGGTATATGTCTTCTAGAGTACCATCCCATGAGGCTTTGAGGTAGCTTTTCTCACAGTGGGTACAGATATTTGGGGGATATTTGGGGAATCAGAGCAAAGATACTGCACGAATAATCCATGGAGCATCGTACCCGTGTGTCTTCTCAGGCTTCCTGTTCCCAAATTCCTCCCAGCAATGAGATGTTGGATATTCAGATTTATAACAGCAGGCTCAAAGAAAACTCCCTACTGTGTATGCTAAACCACTTCACAGAGAGACAGGGAGCAGTTTTGTTCCCAAACCTCAGCAGCTCAGTCTAATGTGCTGTACTACTGACCTACTTGCACAGCAGTCACTTGCTAGTACACGAGAATGACACAGTGGGAAAGCAAATCACGTGTTACTCTGGGGGCAGGAATCACCCCCACCACGTATCACAAAGTCTGTAGTGGTTTCTAGCAAGTTATGCTGTTCTCACCGGCTGGCGAGACGCGAGACCCTTCGGTCATTTTACAATCGGGAATTAAAGCTCACAACTCCTGGGAGGTGACTGTTGCCTTGCTCTGATCCTCTGGGGGAAAAAGTGGGTTTGGAGGCAGACAGAGGCTAGCTGGGGTAGTAGCAGAGTAGGAAAGAGATTGCAAGAGGATCGGGGAGTGACAAAGACAATTGTTACAAAGAGGAAATACATCTCATGGGAGCCCCAAAGGAGTACATCACCCAACTCCTGCAGTCTGGCAGCAGGCTCTGATCTGCTCAGGTTGTCTTGGCTGACACATTTTCTTCAGCATAGCAGTCTCAAGGCCCTGACTTTGATGTTTTCCCTTGCTCTGTTCCCTGTTCGTGATGGCCCATGTTTCAGTGTTGTCCCGAGTCTCTGATGGCAGACTGGGATCTGGGATGTGTCACTCCTCTCTAAATGCCTTTTGACATACACAGTGCAGCAGGGACTTTCGTAGCTTGTGTAACTCAGGGTGAAATCCGTCCTTAGAGCCATATGACCAGTAAATTGAAAATTGTCCCAGATGTATAACTGTAGCTATTTGGGTTAATGGTGATCTTTAAATGACTTTGCAATGATCATATGTCAGCATGTCCTCTGGCATGGTGCTTAAATCTGAATTTCCATCACACGGGGATCTTTGTGCCTTAGCAGACGAGGATGCAGTTTGTATTTTGATGTGATAGTGTGTAACAGGGGTTATGACTCAAGTACAAACGTTGCTGAAAAGACAGAGGAGTTGGGCTGTGGCACCAGCAGAGGTAATGGAGCTCAGCTGCTGAAAGGCTGTGCTTGCTCTCTCCCTGCTGTACTGGAGAAAATTGCTGGTTGTGTTTTGTGAAGCACTGTCTCTCTTGGCCACCCTGCGGCTTTTCTCAACGTGCTCAAGCTTTTATTTGAAACCTGAGTGGTCACTGGGCAGAGCTGCTCTCAGCCCTTTAGGAATCCTCTGGTCAGCCTGAGCACTTGTCCCACACAGCAGAGAATAACCCCTGTCCAAGGCTGTCCCTCAGCTCTGGCTGTGCACAGCAGTGAATGGGGGACTGAAGAAAAGCAGCAGAGGGGCTTGCTTTCCTTCTTGGAAATACAGTGTAAATCTGGATTAAAGGTGCAGCCCTGAAGCCCCTTCTCAGTGGCCCCATTCCAGGGAGCAGCAGGGCTGGGCCATGGGCACAGCAGAGCTTCCCTGCAGCAGAAAAGAGCCGGGCTCTCCCCATCACGGTGCCAGAGCTGGGGAGGGAGGAGGAGCCTTGCCAGGGCTGTCCTGTGCTCAGGGATGTTTCACTGCCCTGAAATGCAAAGTCCAGGGCCAGAGGGTGCAGGATGTGGCTGAAAAACATCTGTGAGTTCTGCAACCCCAGCAGCTCCTGCCATCCTGCTGTTTTCGGGATCTGAATATCACTGGGATCCTGACTTCCCAAATGACTCTAGCCTCAAAAAGTAAACCTTACTTTTTTGGATAGGTTCTTTGCAGTATTTATATGAAGACCTAAAAATGGGACCCTCAGGAAAGCAACTGTTTCTCTTTGGAATGAGCTGATCAGGCCTCACATGGTTGGTTTATTTGAGCAAGGAGCGCATTGTGAACACAGGATGCATCCCTGTAATAAAGGTTGTGTAACTCAGATCTGATTCAGCAGAGAGTGGGGCCTGGTTACAAATTCATAAAGTGAAAATAGTGATTATACTATGTCAGATTAGTTCTAACTGTGCCTGGATTTTTTTTTTGATTTTTGTTTGTTTGGTTTGGCTTGCAGTTTCAGGAGGAGTATGTATACCAGATTACTTTCTGCTGCCCAACATTGGTTCAAAACTAAAAACCAGGATGAAAAATTTCAATTCAAAGCTAAATAATAGCTCAAAACCACAACCTTCAAATTCTTCCCTCCTGCCCTACAGCTAGTGGTGATAAAAATGAGAGCTGATTCATTTCTTGGGTTTTAACCAAGTGTTAGCCATAAGACTAAATATTTGGTAGCTGGAAACCCAAAGGAGGAAATATTAATAATGCAGTATTGTATTTATGATTTATGCTATTATGATTTGACTATGTAAACAGAACGTAATGGGTTTGAAGTAAAAAGTGAAAATTCAGTTTGAATATCAGGAAACATAGACTGCCTGATAGCGTCCCAAGGGAAGGGGTGGAAACGGGAGGCAGTGCCGGAACGGAGCTGCGCCGTGCCGGGACAGTCCCCGCCGTGCCCGGAGCTGTGCCCCACCGGGCGGTGCCGCAGGGCTGCCTCCTGCCCCGGGAGCAGGTGTGTGTGAGCCCGGCAGGACCGCCCTCGTCCCGAGCAGCTGCTGTTTGCTTCCCGGGGCAGCCCTGTGGTTCCGCAGCGATGCCGTGAGAAGCACCGGGAGGAAGGAAAGCAAAGCTTCACCGGGGATTCCGCGGGGCCGGAGCAGCGGAGCCCGGGGACACGGCGGGGAAGGGGCTTTCCGAGGAGCAGGAGGCGCTTTCCGCCGCAGCGACACGGGGCAAGGGATGCCGAGCTCTGCAGGCGGGGCAGGGCTCGCCCGCGCTCCCGTTCCCGGCGCTCCGCCCCGCGTCCGCACGGCGCGGCCGCCCGGTCCCGCCCCGATCCCACCGCCCCGTCCCGCCCGGTCCCGCCCGGCCCGGCCCGGCCCGGCCGCGCCGCTCGCTGCCTTCCACTGGCGGCGCGCGGGTGCAGCCAGCCCGTCGGGCGCGGTGGCCAAGTGGTAAGGCGTCGGTCTCGTAAACCGAAGATCGCGGGTTCGAACCCCGTCCGTGCCTGCCGAGGCAGCGCGGTGCGCTGGCAGCCCCGCCGCGGGGAGGCCGCGGACGCCGCCTCGTTTGCAGCTCGTTTTTGCTGTCAGTGCCGGTGATCCGTCCGTCGGCGGACGTTCCAGCGGGCGGCAGGCCGCGTGTCCCCGAGGGCCGCGTGTCTGTGCCGCAGAACAGCTTGGGTGGGACGGGCAGCCCTGGGGAAGCATCCCCCGGAGCCCCGGTGCCACCCACAGCTCCCCAGATACAGAAAGCCCCTTGCAGACGACACTTCCAGGACTTGTGTCCTGAACTGGGTGAATCACAGCTGGAACAAAGCAGATGTTTGCCCTGTGATGCTGCGCTCGGTGTGAGGAATCCTCCTGCTGGCGCCTTCTCTGTACGTGCTGGGTTTGATGTACTTCTCACAAACAGGCCGAATCCTGGAATAAGCAAGAGCTTATTAAAGCAGTTAAAATCATGTGATTGGTAAGGTTAGACAAGCCCAGTAAGATCATTGAGTCCAGCCATTTACCCAGCGCTGTCATGTTCACCCCTAAACTGCCACAACCACATCTTTTAACCTTTCCAGAGATGGCGATTCCACCACTTCCCAGGGCAGCCCGTCCCAATGTCTGACCACCCTTTCCATGAGATTGTACCGTTTATACCAGAATTTACCCTAATCGCTTGGTTCTTGATCAGTCTCTGCAAAGTATGACACGTGCAAGGGTATTTCTGCTGCCTCTGTATAACATCACTTTGGTTATTGCTGCTTTCAGAGAGCTTGCAATATGTGAAGAGTAGAGTCATTGTATTGCAAAGTCAGCAACAGCCAGATATCTGGGCAGAGCAGAGGAGTCTCTTTGAAACAATTTGCTGCTTCCTTTGATGCTTAAGAAAAAGCTGGATTTGCTGTTTTCTGTGCCACACTTGGCCTGGACCTGACTGGGCAGGAGGCTGTTTGCCTTTCTCAGCAGGGACTGGAAGTGTGTGTGCATGAGGTGTTTGGGGAGGTCTGTACAACATGGTTGTGCAGGATGTCATTAGCAACCCACAAAACAAGCCGTAGTATGTTTTGATATAAAAGCAGGAAATGCAGTTTAGAACTTGTTTAGAAAAATTCAGACACTATTTTACTTGCAAAATAGAGTGCTGTCAAATCCCATCACCATTGTTGGAGGCTTTTGAGGACGAAAGTTCCAGCTTTGAAACACCCTCTTTTGATGTTTTTTTTCCCCCTACATCATTTCACAGTGGAATGTCAAACCAAAATGTTTCTACTGGTTCAAAAGCCATCTTGCAGCTTTTGCAGAGATTTTCAGAATTCTGTGGGTTTGTTTCTGGTCGAAACCAGTTGTGAAACTGAGGTTCTCCCTGAAGCAGGTTTCCCATCCTGTAAACTCGAGCAGTCAGGTCCTGCCCAAACGTGTGCCATGAACCCAGGACTGTGAACCAGGTATTTTAATAAAGCTCTGGCATCGCTGTTCTCTGTGGCCATAACACATCCAGGCAGCTCACCAGTTGCTTAACTTCAGTCTCTGCAGAACTGGAATATTCCCTCTAGCTCCTGGGTGTCTGTGAGGAAGGTCCTTCAGAGGCTCCTGCTGAATTCCCAGGGAGAGGCCCACGGGAGAGCCTTGGCCAGGATTGCTGTTGTGCATCTTCACCTCTGGAACAACACCACGAGGGGATGGATCCTTTCTGCTCAGGACAGGCAGTTCTGTGTGTGCCATCCTGCCCTTGTTGTTGTCTTCAGGGCAGGGCTGTGGTGGGCAGGTCACGTTTGCTCACCTCCCAAATTCCCGCCCCCTCTTCTTACTCACTCAGGCAATAAATTTGATTTTGGCTTTAATTAGTAGCTAAAGTCCTGAAGTGCCAGCCAATGAACTTTAATCAAGGCATTTATGATCTGATCATAGCTGTGCTGTGCTTGGGGGTTTTGGTGGATTGAGGAAAGAGTTGTTTATTTTGGACACAAGTCCTGACTGAAAACATAAAAATTTTTAGGTGGCCCTTTTGAGTTGCTTTAAGATCTTTGATTTTGTTTTCCCAGAAAATACTGGGCTGCCTTTCTCTGAATATAACACCTCTATGAAATGAGGAGCTATTAAATGAGGATTAAAATGAGGATCCTGTTAATTACCTAATAAAACCATATTACAATTAAAGTACTTAGAAGATGTGTTACTGCTGGAAATCTTGGCCATATTTAAATACAGAATTCCCTGTCCTCTCTTGCTTGACAAACCAGTTATTCAGAATCCTGACTGCTTTAAAATAAGTGTAAAAATTAATCAATTTTTACAGTATTTCTTGAAAAATTTCAATTTTAGCAGTATTTCTCAGTTATGTGTTTTTAAGAGGCTGACAGAAAATGTTTGCTTTTGAAAGGTAAGATGTGAATGGGCACTGAAAATAATGGGGTTTGTTTGGATTATATGAACATTTTCAACACTTTGCGACTCTCCTGAGTGTCTGTTGCATCCTCCCTTGGGTCAAACTTCAGCAACCAAAAAGCAGGGTGTTGGGAACACGGCAGGAGCTGTGTCTGGGTCAGAAATAGCAGTGAGATCATTGGAAAGCCTTGCTGGGACCTTGCTGCATGGAGCCAGGCAGGGGGATTGGCCCAAAAGCTGGGCAGATCCGCTTCTCCCATTAATAATGTGTTGGACTGATTTCCTACCTCTCTGCTTGTTGGGTTATACTTCCATGGGATGGCTGGCACCTTAAAAAAAAAGTGGGGGGGAGGAGAGAGAGGAAAAAAACCCAGCCACCCAAGCCCTGAAACCTTGACCTTGGAAAGAAAAGGCCTGTGCTGGGTTGTGCAAACAGAGCGTGGTGTGCCAGGGGTGACCATGCTGAGCCAGCTGGGCCACGGGCTGGGCACAGCTGCCCTCCCATGATGGGGGGCTCTCCCAGCAGCCCAGACCCCTCTCTGTAAGGTGAACAGCATGGCCAGGGCGGGAGGATGCTCATGTGCTCAGTCCTGAACCTCAACAACATTTCCTGCAGGTTGGACAACTAGACATACAAAGGGTTTTATAAAGCTGCCAGTGCCAGTGAGACCACCCCAAACTGGGCAGGAAGCAGTGAGCTCAGATGAGACACAGAACAGCATTTGCAGCATTGTCCGAGTCCCAAATATATGGCAGAGTAAATTAACCCGTGAGTAAATAAACCCCAAACTGTGGAAATCTTCACATGGCTACAGCAATGTGATTCCCATTTCTATTATGCCTGGAATTTAATGGACTGCTGAAGTTTGACCAAAAGGCATTTCTTGTGTCAAAATGAAAAATTACAGATCAAAAGGGTGACTTTGCAGACAAACATATCGATCTAAAGCCTGGGTGACACAGACTTCCTGGAAGAGAGCCCAGAAGCATGTCTGTGTTTAAAGTCAAATGGCTGTAGCCTTTTACCACTGATGAATAAAAAATGTTTTTGTCTGCATGCCGAAGGCTCCAGCAGAAACAGAAATTACTTGATTTGTTCTGCCAGAGGAGCAGGTACGTGTTTGTGAATAGTAATCCATTGAATGCTGCAGCATTCAGTAATTTTAAAAATGACAGTGAGATAGGAAATAAGAATTATTTTTTCCCCTTGAAAACTCTGTTTATGTCACTGTAGGAAAGACAGAGTGAGAATCCTTATTCTGTATTCAAGGGACGGAGTTACTGGTGTCCAGTAACACACTTCTCCAGAAGTGTGAGGGGAGCAGTTGGGAAGTTCCCCTGTGAGGAACCCAGTTGTGTTTTCGCTTTGCTATAGGAGTAGAAACTCTTACACAGATCCCCAAGGTTGCTACTGTCATCTGTAATTAGATATTAACGGAGAGGTCAGGGTGTTCCTACCTGGCCAGGAAGGATGGAGGGCCCAGCACAGCAATGCTGCTGCTCCTCTGACAGCCAGGGGTACCAGTGGGAATGACAGCCACAGGATTTTGTGAGTGAGCTCCGAGGGCACCCACGAGAGGCAGTGGAGTCCTCACTGCTGTGCTGATGTAGTGCAGAGCAGCGCTCAGCTTCCCAGGAGAACCTGTGAAACAGATTTTAGATTAAGAAAGTGGTGCTGAATGGCAGCTACTGCTTCTGGGGAACCCAGAAAATGCCAGCTGACACTCCAGGCAGTGTGTCTCAAATGACTGCAATTATGCAGGGAAGGAGGAGCAAGAGGGATGGATGGGAGATAACCAATCCCTTCTTCACAGCCTGTTTAACCTCAGCAGCACAGGCCTGCTGCTCACAGAAGCCCTGCTCTTCTCCCTGACTCCCTCTCAGGTTATGTTCCCGGCTGTAAACTATATGAAAAAAAATAATTAGAAAGAGTATCAGAGCCTAGGCCTGGAAGGTTTGTGTGCAGGGTTCTTTATCTGTGTACACTCTTGCTTTTACCAAGGAATGAAGTTCATTGCAGTGAGCAAGGTGCTGCAGGATGAAGAACAGTAACATGAGTATAGCTTTTATTGTGATGATCTTTCTGTAAATTGGAAAAAAATTCTATTTGAGCTGATGAAATTATGTGTTTGTAAATGCAGTGCCATGGGAGCAGAGTCAGGTGTTGGATTAATATAGCAATAGGACAAGAGGAAATGGCCTCAAGTTGCACCGGGGAGGGCTTAGGTTGGATAGTAGGAAAAATTTCTTCACCAAAAAGATGCCAAGCCTTGGAAAGAGCTCCCCAGGGAAATGGACTTTCTTATGTTCCTGGCTGTAAACTATATGAAAAAAAATAATTAGAAAGAGTATCCGAGCCTAGGCCTGGAAGGTTTGTGTGCAGGGTTCTTTATCTGTGTACACTCTTGCTTTTACCAAGGAATGAAGTTCATTGCAGTGAGCAAGCTGTTGCAGGATGAAGAGCAGTAACATGAGTATAGCTTTTATTGTGATGATCTTTCTGTAAATTGGAAAAAAATTCTATTTGAGCTGATGAAATTATGTGTTTGTAAATGCAGTGCCATGGGAGCAGAGTCAGGTGTTGGATTAATATAGCAATAGGACAAGAGGAAATGGCCTCAAGTTGCACCGGGAAGGGCTTAGGTTGGATAGTAGGAAAAATTTCTTCACCAAAAAGATGCCAAGCCTTGGAAAGAGCTCCCCAGGGAAATGGTTGAGTCACTCTCCCTGAAGGGATTTAAAAGATGTGTTGCTTAGGGACATGGCTTAGTGGGGGACTTAACAGTGCTGGGTTAATGTTGGACTCTGAAAGGTCTTTTCCAACCTAAGTGATTCTCTGCATCTCATGGAGAGGAATTGCCTTTGCATTCTGCACAGTACAGCTGCTCAGGCCTGGCTATTAGAGTGCCAAAGCCAGGCTCAGAGGCCAGCCTGAGATATCAGTGCAAAAGCTTCAGCAACAAACAGGACAAGAGACAAAGGGCACACACTGGAGCACAGGAGGTTCCATGCAAATATAAGGAAAGAGTTTTCCAAGTGAGCAGGACTGATGTTGGAACAGGTTGTGCAGTCTCCATCCTTGGAGAAATTCAAAAGCTATCCAGAGACAGCCCCGGGCAGCCTTCTTTAGGTGACCCTGCTGGAGCAGGGCATGGGACCAGATGTCCTCCAGAGGTTCAGCCTCAGCTATTCTGTGAAACTTCTTTGCCTCTGAATTGTACTGTTTGCTGTGCCTGCAGGACATGGGGCCAAACCATCCCTGCACTAAGAGCAGTGCCATCTCATGGAGAGGAACTGCCTTTGCATTCTGCACAGGCCTGGCGATTACAGTGCCAAAGCCAGGCTCAGAGGCCAGCCTGAGATATCAGTGCAAAAGCTTCAGCAACAAACAGGACAAGAGACAAAGGGCACACACTGGAGCACAGGAGGTTCCATGCAAATATAAGGAAAGAGTTTTCCAAGTGAGCAGGACTGATGTTGGAACAGGTTGTGCAGTCTCCATCCTTGGAGAAATTCAAAAGCTATCCAGAGACAGCCCCGGGCAGCCTTCTTTAGGTGACCCTGCTGGAGCAGGGCGTGGGACCAGATGTCCTCCAGAGGTTCAGCCTCAGCTATTCTGTGAAACTTCTTTGCCTCTGAATTGTACTGTTTGCTGTGCCTGCAGGACATGGGGCCAAACCATCCCTGCACTAAGAGCAGTGCCTGTCTCAGAGGGTGCTCTCTGGGGCCCTGCCTTGCCAGCTCACTTGTGGCAGCACTGCTTCAAACTAGTGCTGAGTTGGTACAATCACCCAAGTTAAAGAATTTAAACTGTATATGAATTCAAGGCAAGGACAGCCTAATATAGAATGTAATGTTTACTGTCTTTGAAGGAGCTGTAATAAACTTGGATGGGAAGCTTAAGCAAGAGATGGAGCAATCAGCTGGCCTTGCAAGTATGTCAGAGGGTCCTTGGGAGCCTGAATCTTGTCTGGGTTATTGCTGGGCATTGTGGCCATCAACTGTACCTAGATGGTTACAAGAGTTCAATGGTGTGCAGTTTGCACTGTCACAGCCTTACTGGGATTGTAGGATTATGCATCTGGATTGGGGGAATCCCTGTTCCTAATTTCACTGGGATTTGAGCACAGATTTCATCATAGGAAAAGGAAAGTGGGAGCTGTGTGAGGCTCCACTGTGTATCAGGGTTTAAAGCCTCATTTAATATGTCCAGAGTACAGATAGGAGGACTCATACTGTGGCAGCATCTTTAATTTTGGGGAAGCATCTTGTAGAGTCCTGCGATCACTGTCCCCTCTCAGCAGTCACTGCAATGCCTCAGTGCCTGTGCAAGACCTGCACAGTGAGAAATGAGCTCCAAGACTGAGCCTGGTCCCTTTGAGACTTGCTTGGGCTGAATTCCTGACTCCTGTCCTTTCATCACTCTGGGCCCAACTGAAAGAGTACTTGTGAGCTACCAAATATAGAATGTGCACAGCCTATTTCACAACTGGAACTTGCAAATGCTGGAGTGGATTTCACGGACTGAAGCCCCCCAGGGAGGGAGCATTACAGTAAATAATGTTAGTGCATTTGTTTAATCCCTGGGGATTGTGGAACGTAGGATTAAAGTGGGCTAAGGGGATTTCCCCATTGACAGCTGCTCCACAGTGCACAAACATACACACACAATTTTTTTTTATGTAACTTGTTCAGGCCCAAAGAATTTAAACTGCATATGGTGCTGACCGTTATTTCCACATCTGGTTACACATATCTGTCTCCCCCAGTAATTGTCTTTAATAGACACAATTGGGGATGAGGTAGTTGTCCTAAGAAGAGACAGAGCTCTGTGTTTGAACAGGAAACCATTATTTCTGAGTTTAATCAGAGCTCATTAGTTCTGTGATTTTCTCCTTTCTCCAATATACGCACACATGCTTTAAATGTGAAGGCCCAATTTTTGGTAGGGCATTCCTCTTGTATGGATGATTTGCCAGAGGTTCTTTGGACAGGCAGAGCCTTGGCCACTGAGCAGAGAACCAGAGCATGTCTGTGACTGGAGTGACTGGAGGCTGCAGCTCACTGGTGCTACATGGGTGCTCTGAGGTGAACCACCAGCTTCTAGTAAGGATCTCAGAGGAAGGACTGCAGTTTCCTCTGCATCCTTAATGAACCTGCCTGCTTGGTGTTCCTGCTCAGGTACATGGGGTCAGGCCAGCTCCTTGCAGTACATCGTGTTTGCACATTTCTGAACTTTTAATCACAAACTTGTTATTCCTACTGTTCTGGCTTAAAAAAAAAAAAAAAAAAAAAAAAGATGGAGAGACAGATCTGACCCTTGTCTCTGGCATGGATTCATATTTGCGGGTGAAGACCAGAATTTCATCCTGTGCCATCAGTGGATTTGAACTGTTTCTATCGTTACACTGTGTTCAAGTTTAACATCTTTGACAATCCACTCTCTTTCCCAACAAGGTCAGATGCCGAAATACCAAACTGTTGGCTACAAGCCAGTCTTGCTCACGTGCTGCTTAGTACCACACACAAGAGTTAGCAAATCAGTGGATCTACTGGCAGAGAAAGGTACTGCATAAGCACAGGCAGGATTGAGAAAGACAGACTCAGATTAATGCATGTATTCATTCACCTGGACCAAGCACCATCCACAGGGTCCATGTCCCACTCAGCAGCAGGCAGGGCACTCTCCCACCCACAGAAGATCCCTCCTGACTTTAGAAATTTCACACCTGGCTTCTACTTCGTGAACACCTCTAAAGAAGCTGCTCCATCTGGTTTGTGGCTCTTGTGAAAATGTTTTCTTTTTTCCCAAAGAGGGCTATTTTCAGAAGTGACAGAACCTGTTGTTCCATAGTTATTGTTCTGGACTGTTGCTAGTCAAACATTATTAATATATTAACCTTTTGCCTGCCAAACAGCTTGAAAGAAACTGGTTATGTTTATTTTTAGAATTGTGTAAGTTGTGATGCTTTACAACTTGATATGCTTGTGATTACATCTGAATTCTATGCAGACCTAATCCTCTTCCCAGCTCCCATCCAGACAGGGGTGTACTCATGCATTCCCTGTGCATGGATTCTGCACACCATGAAGGGCAGCCAGCAGGTATTTGTGAGAGGAGATGAAGTCCTAAGACCTGACCTTCTCAGGTACAGAAGTACCTCCTGCCAAGTGAAGACTTGTCTGAAATATGCCTTATCCTGTTACTACCACAGGGCTGCCAGGGGCATCAGTGGAAGTGGGAATGGGCTGCCAGCAGCTGAGCACATCCCATGGGATCAGGCTCCCTGCAAAAGAGCTCCTGCTGGGCAAAAATGTTGTGTGAAAGTCTTGCTCTGCTCTCATGAAAATTAAGTGGCGCTTCACATCAGCACTAGTGGGGGCCAGGTCAAGACAAGAGGCAACATGTTTTGAGGCTGCTGAAAATAGCAAATTAAGCAGTTGGTCGGGACATCAGAGAAGCAATGTGCCATCAGCTCAGTTAGGGAGGAACTCCATTCCCTGGCTCATGCTCTACCTTCCATACACATAGGTACATTTTTTTGCTGTGAATTTGTTGTTCTCGGAATTATTCTGTGGTGTTTCAAGCAGCTACAGGATTGAGACTGAGAAAAAAAAAGTATTAAAAAAACCCTAAAAAATGAGAGTGAGGTTGGCAGATGTAACTTGCATCCTGTAAGAGTAGCAGTCTCTTATTTCCTAAAAGCTGATGAGCCTTTTCTTGTTCAATGTAAGTGCTTTCTACAGCAGCTATTCCCTTCACCAGAGAAAAGGCGAGTGTCTTTTACACCTTTTTGGGAAGTCTTAATTTCTACTGTACTCTCTAGGCATCATCTCTGCAGAACCCTTCCAGATGGTCAAGAAATTCTTTATTTTTCTATCTTCTGCCAGAATGTCTTATTTTCAAAAGGCTCATAGAGCTCTGTCCCTCTTCCAACCTTTTCGCCCATGGTCCATGATTCACTTTGCATTCTACTATCAGTTTTATACAACATGTTCCTTGGCTCTACATATTCATCAGGCCTCTAGCCAAGGAACACGTTCTTCTGTGTAGAGGATGGCTTCAGTGCTGATGGAGAGCAGTTCTGTGGCAGAGCAGTTCAAGTTCTCTCTCTGGCATTCTGTCCACGCAGGCCAGGTAGAGTCACTTGCCACATCCATAACAACGCATACACAGGGCTGCCTTGTCCTCAGTATAGACACAGGAAAAAAATGTGGTGTAGATGACAGAGAGGAGCATTGGGTGCTGAAACCAAAGATTTAAAAGATGAGGCCTCTGGCTGTTAGCTTTGATTTTTTTCACGCATGAGCACACAATTATATAATGCATGAACACAAAATTACCACATGCATGAGGGCACAATAATGTCATGCATGAGCACACAATTATTTAATGCATGAACACACAATTACCTCATGCATGAGCACATAATTACGTCACACGTAAGTGCACAATTATGTCACACATGAGCACTCCATTACATAATGCGTGAGCACAAAAGTCACCCAAAAGAACCCAAAACCTTTCAGGTCCTTGTGGCATTTTCTTAAAAAACACATTTACAACTGAGTGTCGTGTAAAGAAATTACACAATTTATCCATACATGGTACAGATGCGCTTTGTGCCCAGATTTTCTTGGTCATAGACAGTTTTACTGGAGAGACTTGGCACATATGGAAGGGTAGAATTTGTCCTCTGATATACCTGGGATACACTCAAGGTATCGAATCCCAAGGTATGAAGTCCATGCCCACTTCAAGGTGTGCAGGAGAAGACTGGATATGTAGGGAGCAGTGCAGGGAACAGTGCAGGGAGGTGTACGGGGAGATACCCATAGAGCAGTACGGGGACATGTGCAGGGAGGTGTACGGGGAGATACCCATAGAGCAGTACGGGGACATGTGCAGGGAGCAGTGTAGGGAGATGCTGGCTGCGAGCAGCTTGGGTGCGTGCGGGGTGCGGAGCGGGTGTCGCCGCCGGGAGATGCCGGGGTGTCCGCGGGGTCTGTCCCGGGGTCTGTCCCAGGGTCTGTCCGCGGGGTCTGTCCCGTACTCTGTCCCGGGGTCTGTCCCGGGGTCTGTCCGCAGGGTCTGTCCGCAGGGTTTGTCTGCAGGGAATGTCCCGGGCTCTGTCCCGGGCTCTGTCCTCAGGGTCTGTCCCGGGCTCTGCCCCGGGCTGTGTCCCGGGGTCTGTCCCGGGCTCTGTCCCGGGCTCTGTCCGCAGGGTCTGTCCCGGGTTCTGTCCCGGGCTCTGTCCCGGGCTCTGCCCCGGGTTCTGTCCCGGGCTCTGTCCCGGGCTCTGTCCCGGGCTCTGTCCCGGGCTCTGTCAGCAGGGTCTGTCCCGGGCTCTGCCCCGGGCTCTGTCCCGGGGTCTGTCCCGGGCTCTGTCCGCAGGCTCTGTCCCGGGCTCTGTCCCGGGCTCTGCCCCGGCCCGGCTCGGCCCTGGCCCCGCTGGCGCAGCGCCGGGAGCGGCCGGCAGGGGGCGCGCCGCGCCCTCGGTGCGCGGGCNCCGTGCCGGCGCGGCGTCGCGGAGGGCAGCGGGTGGGGAGGGCAGCCCGGGAGAGCTGCCGGAGCCGCCGGGCCGGGCTGCGGCGGGAGCTGCCCGGCGCAGGGGTGGGGACTGGCCGCTTCCTTAAACGGCGCGGGACCGGCGGAGCGAGCCCGCACCGCCCCGGTGCGCCGGGCCGCGCCGACCCTCCCGGGACGCGGCCGCAACACGTGGAGCGAACTTTTGAGGGACGCGTGTCTGCGCCGGACGGGAGCCCCGCCGCCCGGGACCGCAACGCTGCACGGAGCAAGCTCGTCTCTCTCCGGTTTGATGGCTTTGGGTGTTGGATTTTGGCTTTTTTATTTTTTTTCTTTCTGCTTTTGGGTGGTTTTGGTATTTTTCCCCCTCTTTCCCCTACTTCTCTGCTGCTCTTGTGTTGGGACACTTCAATCTCGCTGGGGCAAACGCCGCGTTTGAAAAGCCGAGAGAAATGTTGCAACGTCCCTTGTGGCAACGCATTTTATTTATTTATTTTTATTTTTTGCCTTTTGCAAGGGCAAAGAGAAAGGGTAGGAAAAATCCCACCGTGATCAATACCGGCTTAAATACCCATCTGCGAGTCCCTCGGCTGCGGGAGGCAGAGAGGGGAGCGCGGCCGCCCGCCCGCTGCCGCTGCTCCCGCTCGGCTGCGGCTCAGCCCGAGCCCTTCCCGTGCGGATTCCCGAGGACCTGCGGCTCTGGGCGGGGAGGCGGCGGCGGGGGCCCACCAGCCCCTTTCCCGTGCCCCCCTCCACTCAGAGCAGGTAACGGAGGGGCTCGGGATTTTCTGTTTGGTGTTTTCGCTCCCGCCTCTCCGCGCACGAAGTTCCCGCAGGAGCGGGATCAGCGGTGCCGAGTCACGATGGGCGTCGGGGCCCGGCCCGAGGTGCGGGACCGGCTCCGGGAGCCGGGACCGAGACAGCTCTCAAGTTCGGGGAGGGGGCGGCGCGGATCGCTGCCTTCCTCGGCCGGGGGAATGATCCCCCTCCGGCGGGGTCCCCGATGGCCCCGGGGCGGGGGCTCTGCGCCGCCGGGGGTTTCGTTAAAGATAGCGGTGAGTAGTGGTCGCCTGCGCCTGATGGGCGAGCTGAGGGCTGGGTCTTTGCGGGCGAGATGAGAGGTTCGTGTCTTCAACTGGCCTACAAAGTCCCAGTTCTCGGCTCCCGGGACCTGCCGGGCGCGCAGCGGGCGAAGACGGAGCGCGGCGGCGCCGCCGGCGCTGCCCGGGGCGGCTCGGGCGGGACGCGGGNNTGTTTTGGTTCTCCGCGAACCGTAAGTGCATTTTGTATTCTTCTGCCTCGGAAAAGGCCTTAAACGTGCGCGTCCTACCGGTGCTGGCGCCATCCCCGCGGCTTCGCGGCGGTCCGGACCGGCTGTGCCCGGCCCTGCCTTGGCGGAGAGAGCGCTCGCTTTCGCTCCCGCAGGACCATGTGCATCCTTCCCTCCGCTTTCACTTTCTAAAAACACATGTGTTTTCTCTTTTTTTTTTTCTTTTTTTTTTTTTTTTTTTTTCTTTTTTTAGTAAATCTAGTCACATCCATACGGAGCAGGCGGGCTGCCGGAAATTCTCTTACTCACCTAAGCGTTTTTACCACCCAGCATTCCGGAGTTCCTTATTATTTGTCGGATTTCGATTCGGCACACTGCGCGTCTGCAGACATTGGTTTGTGCTCCTTCTTTGGGCACGGGTGTATATACAGCTCCGGGTGTGTATATTACTCTTGGCTTGTATAGCGTCATATTTATAACTTCTGTGCCCTTCTGTGTTATGTTACATTGCATTTTAAGTTCTTAGAACTATTTTGAGGGTCCTCATAATTTTTTGATTTATGTAGAGATGTTTTTACTTCTCTCTTGTAAAAAGTCAATGATATTGACCTCCAGTAAAGAAAAAGGCCAAGTGGCAACAGTATTCTCATGGCTAAGGTCTATAAAAGCGAATGGAAGATTAAAATCTTCCTATGTGTTTTTTGAGCCACTTAGAATTTAATTTTCTGTCTGATATAGCTTTGTAGGAGTCTACATTCTGTATGAGTGTACACAGACTCACACAACTCTTATGCTCTGTTCCCATGAAATTTTTACGAACAAACTCGGTTTTCAGCACAATTTTTTGTAGCCATTGCCCATTAAAAATAAGTGCTATTTCTTTTGCAGTTAGGAGAAATTTACAAATGCTGTTACAGACCTCTGCATATTTTTTTCTCCTTCAGCCCTTTATATCCAAACACTTGCGTGCAGCACACTAACATGTATTAATAGCTATTGCTCTGACACATGTCAGCACATACAGACCCTGACAGATCAGAATTATCTCCTGTGTCTGGTCCCTCAGGTGCTTCTTTTGACTTGGGGGACAGTGGATGCAGTCAGGTCTTACTTGGGCCTGTTCTCTTCATGAACCTATTCTGGTTGGGAGCTTTCTTGGAAACCAAAATTTCAAGGAAAACTTTTTGCCCATTTCTTTTCTCTATATGCCTGTTTTTCCAAAGAACCCAGTCTAGTGGCCACAAACAGGAAAACTACCTGAACATAAGGAATAAATGCAAAGATTCTGTTACCCCTTTAGGAGAGAGCCCCTCGGAGCCCACTCTGCTGGCCTGTTTGCAGCCATCTTCCCCTGCAGATCTGTATCCCTACACGAAACAAATCTGCAGTGAAATCACAGAAATCTGATTCTAATCATCCTCCCTGGAACAAGTCGGCGCTACAAGAAGACGAGCATAGTGTAAAAATACTCCAGGCACGCGGAGCCGTGTCATTAACATTAAAACCTGATGGTGTGAAAGGGGGACGGGGAGCAGATTCCTGTGCCTCCTCAGCCCACTCCTTCCAACTTGTGCAACTTGTTAGGCATCTCTGGCAAGCAGCGATTTTTCTGGAGGTTGGGTGTGTTGCTGGTCGGGCTCCTGGACATGCTGGTGGGCTAAAATGAAGTTTTCCCTTTCACACCAGAGTTTCTTAACTGTGCTGTTCTTTGTTAAGCTGGGTAAACAGCCGAGTTTAGCTTTTGTCAGGTTTAACATAATCTGGATTCTTTTTTTCCCAGCAGCAATTAGTTTTTTCCTGCCTTTAAGTAGTTTTTGTCCCTCTGAAACCTATTTTGGAGCACTATACAGCATAATTTCAGTTACTACCTTCTCGTTTAAGTGTACCAGTCAGGATTCAGTGGAAGCCTGGCTTCTGTAGAAAGTGAGTGCTCAGCATTTTACGGTCACCAAGGCTTGTTAAATGTGTACCTTTGAGCTTCCAACTCCCTAGTCACTTTTAGAGTTTTTTTCCTAATGGCATTTGCCAAGGTGAAAGGACACATTTTTTAAGCAATATTCATCTGTTTGCACTAGTGTGGATATAGTTGTCTATAGCTGCAAGGACTCTGTTGACAGACTGGCTGGTACTAGGAATGTGGCTTTCTCTCCATTCATCCACATTATTGGGATTATTTAGATCATAGCCACACACACTGCATTGACAGGCACTTTCCAACTTCTGTCTGTGCCCCAAAGAACATACAGTACAATGCAGATGTACTTCTCAGCATCTGGTTTACACTGTGGAGTTTAAACATTCTCTCTGAATTAATGTTCAGGCTGGAAGGGAACATTCCCTCATGCCCCAAGTGACTTTTTGTGGGTCAAATTACCAAGTAAAAATATTTTATTTTTAAATAATATTGCTCTGAAGGCTGGGTTGGGGGTAGACCATGGTTTAGCACTTTCCAAATGCTAGAGAAGATGGTTCAAGCTTCTGCTGCAAGTTGTGGACAAGCTCTTAAATTATTGTTTTAGCTCTGAGGCTTTCATAATGTTCTGTGCTCTCTGGGATGCAGATTCAATTATTCCCCCCTCCCCGGTTAATAATGGGGCTTTGTTTTATTTTCACTTATAAACTTTATGCCTCTCTTGCTAATCTTTCTGTGTGTACAAATATGCTTCCTTTGTCAGTCAGACTTGGCAATACTCAGGCCACACTAAACTAGTTCTGGGCAGTACAGCAAGGCTTTCTATTTATCAGGGCCTTTCCGGGGAAGTTTATTACACTGTAGGGGTGACATTTTCAGCCTTCTGAAAGAGTTGGTAAATATTTGGCAGGTTTTACTCCTTCAGAGAAAAAAAAAAAGAAAAAAAAAGGGCCATATTTTATCTGTGATAAGGCCTGAAAGAAAACTATCTAGGCATTAAGGTTTGAGTTGTCAGGCAGAAGGGTGGGGTTTGTGCAGGATATTCTTTGAATTGCCCTGAGTGAAGTCAAATGTTTGCCTGCAATTTAAGAACCACTGTTCCTCTATGTTTGCAAATAGAGACCTTCGAGCCAGGGCTGTATTTGAAGTTGCAGGAGGGCACAGAGCAGAGCGAGCCTGTGGTGTCTGTCTGGGTTACAGATATGTGTAATCAGGGACAGGTTGGAGTCGGATCGTGCCTGGGATCTGCTCTGCTGTTCAGTGCAGACCTTTCACAGAACGCTGGGCACGCTTGTGTTAGAGCCCTGCACCCGTGGGGAGGGCTGAGCCCCACAGCACTGGAGCAGTGAGTGTGTGCCCAGCTTGCAGGCGCTTTCCCCTCCGCTCTTGGCTCCATCTGCACATGGCGAACGCCGAGCTGGGCTGTGCTCCATGCCAGCTCCTGTTCCAGGCCAGCTCTTCAGCTCTCAGAGGCAAACCAGACGGGGAGGGGAATGTGCTTCTCCTTCCCACTGCTGGCCTACTTGAGAAAATCCTTCCAGCTCCTGCTGATTTCATCACTTCCCTTCCTGAGGACCCAAAAGTGCCAGGTCCCAGAGGGGAGGGGAGGAGGGGAGGAGAGCCTGGAGGAGGCTGCAGGATGGCTGGTGCTGGACCACAGCGGGGGCACACCTCTGAAGCTTTGGCTCCTTGCCACAGCCCGAGTGACAGCCCTGTCAAAGGTAAATTGGTGGCACCTGCATGACTTTCCCAAAGCACTTTGCTGTCGCCTTCTGCCAGTGTGATTCTTGCTTAGTCGAGGGGTTTCTCTTGGGCTTGACTGCTCTGAGGGTGCAAGTGAGAAGAAGGAGGGTTACAACTGCTCAGATCCCAAAGATGGGAGTGTCTGGTGGCTGGGCTAGGGAAACCCTTCCTTGCTGAAGGCAGAATACCTCTGTCAGGTCCCATTGCCAGCCTGGGTGTTTGTGTGAGCCTTGGTGTGAGCCAGCAGCAGTGTGGAAATGAAATCATGTGGCTGTAGACTGAAGAAGATGAGCCAGGATGATGGTCGGGGGACAGCTTCCCCTTCCCAACTCATGGGCTTTGGATTCATGGCATATTTCTTTAGCACTGATGAATCAAAATATTTCCAAGACATTGGTCGGTAGATTTGATTTTGGATAAATTTCCTGAATTTTATTTGGCTCTTGCTGGCCTGTCAGTTTATGAGGCTTAGGCTGTTGGGTTTTCCCTTCTATGGCAGCAGGCAATAGGCCTTTGTACTTTGTGGCCTTTGGGAGAAAATCCTTCAGGTGTCCCTGATGTCCATGTGGGTTGTTGTGCCCCCATTTGCAGGATTTCAGTATTTTCCCAATACAGATTTGTTAGTGACACCATTTATAGGTCCAGGGCTGGAGTTGTGACTCCTAGATCATGCCTGATAGAGCTGTAATTCATTATTATTATTATTTTATATGCAAAGCATCCCACCTGAGCAAGGCTTTGGAGTCCTGCTCAGGCATTTACTGTGCAGAACCTGGCCAGTGGTGGGCAGATGTCACCCATGGAATAATGCCCACTGCTCCAGGTGGGATTCTGAGGAGCAAACATCACCTGAACCGTCCAGTCTGCTGAAAGGGCCAGTTCTGGATGGCTGGGGGCTGGCCAGGATCTTTTCCCATCCTTTTGCTGGTGAAATCCAATGAAAGAAAATAGTGGCATTCCAGTTCTCACAACTGGTTTGAATCTCTATAAATGCACTTCACTTTTTTTTTCTTTTCCCGTTCCAAGTATGGAATTTCCTCAAACTATAAAATTTGAAAGCAGATTTGATTCAACAAAATCTCTCTGCATGATAACTTTTGAAGTATGATGAGGAACTCAATTTAAAAGACTTTAATTCAATCAGCAGGCTGTAGGAACTAATTTACAGTGGCCCAAAGGCCTGCTAAAATTAGTCATGGTTTTATGTTTTTGGAAAAAAAAAACCTCTTTAGGGGTGGCTCTGTTGTTACAAAGAACAGGACTTTTGAGTATATGACTGTTGGTAGGGTTAAATTCAAATATGCAAGTGCAGTAGTTTGAGGAATAAATTCCAGAAGCTGTTCAAGGCTCAGCTGCATTACAGAGCAACGATCAGGTTGGGTTAGGCAGAACTGCCGTGGACTGAAACATCTGGAATAATATCACATTTCCCCAAAGTGGAATTTTCTTTAAGAGCAGCAGCAATTGCTGATATTTGAGAGGGTGGAGCCAGCAGTAACCTACAAATGGCTGGAAAATGAATTAAGAATTTATAGAGTGAAATATTGAGACTTTGTCAGGAATTATGATTTTGATTATGATCTCTTGTTTAAAGCATCAGCTAATTCTGAGAACTGGGGCTTTCCAGGGGGGATTGCTTGGGCAGTTTCTGCCGCAGCCAGAACTCGGCTCCTTGGCACTTGGCTTTTTAGTCTTTTGATGAATTCCAGTGAAACAAGTTGTGGCAAACTGATTTGGAGCTTTGGAGCCAGAATATGCATGAAAAATCTTGTATGAAATGAGAGATTGTTTCATAAAGAATTTGAATGTAGTTCAGTTAAAATATGCTTGATTTAAAACTGTAAATGCTGTTTTGATTTTTTAAAGAAAGATAAAGGTTTCCTCAATTCCTGCATTATGGGTGTATTTTACACTTGAAGGATACTATAAAAGACTTGAAGTCTCAGTTGCATATTAAAGTACTTTTTATTAAAAAATCTGCTTTTGACTACAGAGACATTTTGTATAATTGTGACTTTATCTGTTAATGTGGAAGAAAATATTTCTGGAGAAGAAAAACATTTCCATGCAAATAACAGTTGTACAGAACAAGAAACAGAAAGGTGCTTAATCACAAGTGAGCTCACCCATTTTAATTTACCTTGGACCATAACACAAAAAAAAAGTCATTTGGAAAAAAAAAAAACCTAATCAGATATTTACAGTATTCATTTTTTCCATCTTGTGGATTATTCAGCACTGCAGTTAATGGTTTACATCAAGCTTTCAGTACATTAAGAATGTGTCCTCCTGTACACACCCCAAAACCAGCCTGAATCCACATTTTAGAAACAACCTAAATGAAGGGGGGTTTTAAACAACTTCACTGAACAATAAAATTCAACTGAGTAACTTAAGCCGAATTTCTTAAATCTGAGTCAGTAAAGAGCTCCCAAAATGTCATGCACAATAGATTGTAACAAAGGAGCAGAACTTCCCCGAATCTTTGCACAGTGTTTGTTACTGCAACTCAAAGTGCTACTTTGAGAGTAGCATTACTTTATTCCAAGTCCCAGCCTAAATTTAGCTCCAGGATTCACATACTGCACTCGCTTCATTGGAAGAGTTTGGTTTTCTTGCAGCATATTTGAGCTAGTTTTGCATCTCCTTGGGGAATAAATTACAGCCTGAATGAGAACATTCACACGTATTTATGGCATTAATGCTCTGTGCAGTCGGAGGGGCTGTGTGCAGTCAGCCTTTAAAACTAATGCTACCTCTAGCCCCCTTCCAGGGCTTCATTTAATTTTTGTATCAATGGCCATCAAGGGCAGTGAGAAACAATGAAACATTTTTTTTCAGACAGTGTTTCTTTGCAAACATAGCAATGTTTCTCACTTTAGAATTTCTATCAGTGAGCTCTTTACCCCCCCGCAGCCCAGCCCCATGTAACTGCACTTGTACAGCGAGTTGTTTCACATGCCCCAAATAAAAATGCAATAAATCCAGAGTAAGAAAAATGCTTATGAGCAGTTTAAGGTGTTATGTAATGCTAGTTACATAAAGTTTTGGATGTTTTTATACTTTTATGGTATTATTGCCTTCAAAAAGAACACAAACTGTAATTTAATTTAAAAACATTTGATAGTAATTTTGTCTTTAAATACATAAATTTGGCTTGTAGATGTGGCTACATCACGGAACGAATTTACAGCTCTCCAAAGAAACAGCAGGTGTGCCCAGTGCTAAATAAAACATCTCCTGTAAGCCAGCAGAGATCTCCTGATCTGCACCAGCCCAGGATTTATCCCGTGCTCTAATTTTGGTGACGGGTAATGTTTTCAGACAAACAGTCACGAGCACGCTATCATTTTATAGCACTATGCTCAGAACTGCTGAGAAATTCTGATACTTTCAAACCTTCTACAACTTTGAAGTGTGTTTTCCAAACAGAACTATTTTCTAACTGGTCAGCTATCAGTATTACATCAATGCCAAATTACAGTCAGTTGTTTGCAGGCAGCAATCAGGGTTTCAGTGCTTAAAAATACATCTGAAGAGGCTGTTGCAAAGTACAGTATGAGCTGTGCTGCAGGGTGGTTGGATGGGATTATAATCCCTGAAGCTCTGACCTGGACCTGGTGGGCTGCAAACATTAGGGTTTCTTTAAAAGCTGTGCTCAGGATCTTGTGTTACATGTGCCTCTCTTACCTGTGCAGTGCACAGGAGGTGTATGGAATCAGTCACCAGGCTGAGCTCTTCCTCTCCTGTCTCCTGTCCCACTTGAGTCAATTCACACCCTGAAGGAAACACTTGAGTGAAAGAAATGTAGTACATCCCAATACAGCCTCCAGAAATAGTCTCCCACCTGAATGATTTCCACAGCAACCAAAGCTTTTACTTTTAATGAAATTTGCTATTACTTCACTATTCCAGGCACAGCTTTGAATGCAAGCAGCGCTGCTGAGCTATTACCTGACAACCAGAAGCCTCTTGTTCATTAAAAGCATTTTTAAAGGGATAGAATTTCCCCTTTTGCCAAGCATTTCGTGTGCCCCCTGCAGTACTGAAGGGCAGCCATGAACCTGGACACTCACAGAGTGGTAACATCTCATTCTCACTGAAGCGTCTCATTAGAAGTATCTGGCAAAATGATTCCTCATTCACCCAGTATGGAGTTCAGTTAACTTCATCCGTCTAAACAGTGGGGCCTTGGTCTGGACTTCCCCTCAAGGCAGAGGGAAGGGGGAGATGGCCCCAGGGTCAGGGTGTCTCACCGAGTGAGTTAATACTTGAGGCTGGGAGACAGCTCTTACCTCACTAATCAGGAAGTTTGTACAATCAGTTTTGAGTCACAGATGTGAAGGCTTCCCAGTCGCTGAGGCAAATGGAAAGGTTTTTAACCACATGTTTCATTTAACTCTTAGATTTGCTTGATATGTTTGGTATGAGAGATCTAAAACTTGTAGATGAGAAGCTCCTCCTGTAACAGGGGACTGGTGGTTGGGCACTGAACACCCGCAGGCACCAGCACCAGGGTGTGCCTGCAGCACCCAGCTGTTCTGAATGTTGCTGTGACTTTCTTTCAATCTCCATGGCAAGTGAATTTGGTTTCTTTAACCTATTCTTATGGCTCTGAACTAATAGCAATTTTAAGGACACCTAGCTCAGCTTCATGTTGCTAAATCCTGTGTAGTTTAATGACATTCAGCAAATGAGGGGGGTTGTCCTGTGACTTGCTGCTGTAAGGAGCTTATATATATATAGAGTTGGACCCCAAAACCAGTGGGCATTCTCCACAGTAACCAGTGTAACCACAGTAACCAGTGCCAATGTACCTGGCAATCTGCTTCCTTCGGAAAAAAACATTTCAGAGTTACCCATAAGAAGTAATGCTGAAATGAGAGGGAAAAGTCATGTAAATTCTCCCACACATGCAGCACTAAGTCTGGGATTCCTAATAATGTAAACTTCATTTTCTTTGCAAGATTTTACTGCATTTAGTATAAAAAAAAAAAAAAGCTTAAGCTTATGACAAAAACCAACATCTTAAGCAGAGAGCAATATAGTTTAAAAGCTCGAGATCAATGTGCTTCGAGAAGAGGGAGTGCACCTGGGCTCGGCCAGCTGTCTCTCTGGGAACTGCGGGGTTTTTTCTCTTCTCTGTTGTGCCCCAGTATCCAAAATAGACACTTTTCATGAATGTGCTGGCAAGGAACAGCATGTGATGGGATTAGTGATGAGGCAAAGCCAAAACACTTATCAATTATTGTATCTGTTTACTTCCTCAGAGAAGGCTCCCTTCAGAGGCACGTGCCTCCTCGCTTGTAACCAAACGCTCTGTGCTCTCCCTCGCTTGTTGAAAATTGATTTGCACATGCTTTGCTCCAGTGAAAGTCTCTTGGCTTGTCCCTGTGAAATGTCACTGCTGGTGGGTGTAGCTGGGCGTGGGTGTTCCCTGCCCTTGGGATGCTGGCACTGCACATGGGTCACACGCCTGCCTTGGGGAGTGGCTCTGTCCAGTCCATCAAGGCTCCACAAGCACCACAAAAAGGGCAGTTGTGTCTTTAAAAAAAAAACCAAAAAGTGGAGCTTTCAGGTCCCAGTCTTCTCTACTTGCTCCTCCCCAGGGAATGGACACAATTTGACCTTCCTGTATTATTTTGAACTAGGAATAAGCCTTTTCTGGAAAGGTGGAAAAGCGCAGTGAAAAAAATTCCCAGGATCATGTAAGCTGTGGCTAATGAAATGTGCATTTACGTGACCACCCATAGCTGTTGCACATTTTATGCTTGACTTCTTCCATGCAATGAGCCCACTGCTAGCAGGGGCAATAGTTTCAATTATATGCTCCCTATTTTTTTTAGGACTTTGTACACTGCCCAGACATAAGGGAACTAATCCACAAAGTCTGCAAATGAAATGAATCTAAGTTCTTACCTGAAGCAGTATCCAGGCAAAGTAAAAAACTAAACCAAATGCTTTTTAAAAGCTTGAAAATTACAATAATTAGCTCATGTTTTGATGTTAGTACATTCTGACCATATACATAGTGTTGTAACACTCATAATGAGTATTGGTGCAAAAATAGGGAGAATAAGTCCAAATGTGTAATTTTAAAAATTCATGTTTTGATGTTAATACATTCTGACCATATACAGTGTTGTAACACTCATAATCAGTATTGGTGCAAAAATAGGGAGAATAAGTCCAAATGTGTAATTTTTAAAAAAGTCAGAAACTGGACTTTGTGTGAATTCTTTGGAGCGTATGAGCACAGGAGTATTCTTACATTCTTTCCACTTATTTGACCTCAAAGAACTGGTAAGTGGAGAGCACCAGAACACCTGATAGAGCTACTTAAAGCTCCAGGTCAGTAGCATGCTTAAGCACATGCTTAACTTAAAGCATACAATTAATCACATCCCTTGTCCACAGAGTAATTAAACTTGTGCTTATGTACTTTGTACAGCACAGTACCTGCCTGCAGGCGTTCTCTGAATAATACTGTGCCTGAGAAAGTGGTGAATCAGAAAGTGATTTTTGGCTGGAGTTTGAAAATGAACTTAAAAGAGTGAGTTAGGCACTCAGAACTTGTTAGATTTGAATAGCTACGGAAAAGCTAGTCTTGTCAGCAAAGCTGAGTAAGTAGCAAGGTGTGGCCATTTTCTTTATGGTAATGCCTCAGTTTTGTTTAAAGTGAAATTATTTAAAAACCCTTTTGCTTGGTAATTCCCTGCTGCTCTCCTATAACTCTTTGCTTCCCTCAGTGCTGGGCAGCCCAGCAGAGCCCAGGCAGGGCAGCCTTTTGCTGGCAGCTTCTCTCCTAACTCTCTGCTCAGGGTTTAGGTGGGTTGAGCCCTGGGGGCCAGCTCTGGCAGGTCGAGGCCAGCAGCGTGGCTGCTTTTCCTGCCATTGATCCGTCTGGGCAGGGCTCTGTGGGAACACTCTCCTCTGGAGGCAGCAGGCATACAGGCACTGCTGGTCATCATCCATAGCCCCAGCCCTCTCCAGCTGCTCCAGCGCTGCTGGGCCAGAGCCTTGGGTTACAGCTGCCCTGCTGAACCCACCAGCCGATGGTGCTGAGCATGGTCCTGGGCAGAACTGTGACCTGACTGCTGGGCCAGAGCCTTGGGTTACTGCCCTGCTGAACCCACCAGCCGATGGTGCTGAGCATGGTCCTGGGCAGAACTGTGACCTGGCACTCCTCCAGCCAGTCCTGGACGTTGTCTGAAACTCAGCATGAGTGATGGACCATTATCAAGAGGCTATTGGGATGTGTCTCCTTTCCCCCCCTTCTTTTGGAGACTTTAACAAGAACAGCAGTGGCCAGACTGGGCTAGTTGGCCATGCCCTGATTAATTTGCCAGGAATCATGGAGCCTCTTCCAGCCACAGCTCCTCCCCTGGCATTTTTCTCCTGCTGCTCTACTGTTCTCCCTTCCTGTCCCTGTCCTGGTGCCAGCCAGTTTGACGTGTCAGCCGTCACCCCAGCGAGCTCCCACCTGAGCTGCTCCGGGTGGGTGATTTGACCAGGCAGCACTGCCACCTTCTTTGCCAGCCTCAGCTAGGTCTGGTCTCTTGCCCCTTGAGTGTAATGTGGCAGCCTCTAGTAGCTTCTTGATGACTAATTGTTTTATTTTATATACATAAAGTCAGCTGCTTTAATCTGTTTGTTCTCCAAGGTTCTGTGTATAAATGCTAGTGAGGTCACCATGCTGAGGCAAACCAGGGCAGCATCAAAAGCTCCTCTTTGAAATATTGGTGCCTGGGTATCTGAATGGTGAGAGGCTCGTTTGCAAAGTGGCCTCTATGGAAAGTCTGTGTAATGTGTTTGATTATCCAACCTTGCCATTTTCAAAGGGACCCAGTCAAGATGAACAGAGCCTAGATGTACCATCTCCTAAAAATAACTTTGGCTTTCCAGCTCCTCTGCTGGTGTTGGGAGTGGGAGAAAAGAAAAGTGATGCTCCAAAATGAGGATTGTGAAGAGAGAGGAGATGTCAAATGCACGTGGTCAAACCCACCTCTTGTCAGCCCTGGATGAGCACCCTGGAGGATGGGAAGTGCTCCAGTGTTCCTGCCCTTTTGGGTCCCAGGCAGCCTGATCTTGGTTTTGAGAGAAGAATCAGAGCCACCCCTTGTTCCAGAAAGCAAACCCCACAAGTAATGGTTTCTGGAAGCTTTGCCAGCGTTTCTCCAAAGCAGCTCATTAATTTCAGGGCCGTGCTGATATGGGTTGCTCCCTTGGTGTCGTGTCAACTGGCTCATGCACCTCGAGTCAGCTCCAGGTTTGGGAAGTGTACAGTCCCAGAGTCCTCAGAGCCTTGCTGTACTTTCAGCTGCTCTGAAGGCAGCCCTGTATCTTTTCCCAGCTATGCAGATCCAGCACTGCTGCCATCTAAACTGAATGGAGGAGGCTGAAGCTCTTGTCGGGCCACAGCAGGATGGGCAGCTGCTGGTTAAAAGGCTCAGACTCTCTCCTGTGAGTGGGTGTTACTCACTTGGTAATACCAGTCCATTCCAGCTGAGGATCTGTCCCTTTGTTTTGTGTATGGGACAATTTGTTTTCAATTTTTGTTTCTGAAAGGAAACTGTCAAGACAAAATTCACACTTAAAAAAATTAAGGGAAACAGCCTTTTGTCCGCTTCTAACAATCCCCTTCCATGACTAAAGCTGGAAGAATTCTAGAAACTGCAATAATTTTCTACCTTCACTTTGGTTTTGTTCTACTCTTGCATTTTCTAAGTTTCAGATACAGCAGGACAAAAATAATTTGAGTTAACATCACTGTAACCTAGAGATGTATGCTTTGATCATCAGAATCTGATTGTGCTTTATCTGGAAGTGGGACGGGGGCAGCAGGGAGCCAAGAGCAGCTTAGGCAATATTCACTCTTCTTGTAGTGCACAGCCTGGTGCTGGCTTTGCAATCCAAGAGGGAACATGCAAAACCTCTGTGGAGGGTGTTCCCCTTCAGCACATATCCATCCTCACTCAATTCTGCCAATGACCCAATGACAGTAAAATAAAATTGGGGTGAGACAGCCTGCCCAGGCTGCAACAACTCCATTTACTGCATTTTTGTGCCCTGGGTCTGCTCTGCCTGCTCATGGTGGGGGCTGCTGGGGAGGTTGTCCTCTCCCTGGGGCAGGGGCTCATCAAATTTTCTTCCATAGTGGTACAGCAGGGATCTGATCCTGCCTGGGGCTCCCCTCAGCTACAAAGAGTTGTTTATTGTCAATCCAAGGAGAAGAAAATAAAAACAAAAAATGTTTGAAAATAATAGCAACATGCATTTCATTTTCATTTTAGTCCTAAAAACTACTTGATGCTCTTTCCAAAAGAATTGATTCCTTAAATGAATGAAGAACCAGGAGTGCTGCTTTCAGTGTGGGACTGCTGATGCTCTGACTCATGCTCTGCTTCTCACAGGCTCTGGCTTTTATGCTTCATTTAGGACACCAACGTCATTAGGTTTTAGAAGGCTGCTGCCTTTTTTATTATTACTGTTGTTACACGGCTGTTGTAACTTTCTCAGAGATGCAAATAATATTTGGATCCAAATAATGGCTCATGTTTTATTACCAAATCGGGGAATAGGGTTTGCTTTCAGTCGACTTACAGAAGAAATAGTAAATGAAAATAAGGTGTGGCTCTGTGCAGTTGTGAGAGGGTCTCCAGGGTTTTTGGATGCCAGGTTGTCTGTTGCCATGGATGGGTCAAACTTCTTCTGTAAATCAACTGAAGTTTGCTTTCAGTCGACTTACAGAAGAAATAGTAAATGAAAATAAGTCGTGAGAGGGTCTCCAGGGTTTTTGGATGCCAGGTTGTCTGTTGCCATGGAGTGTCATCCCATGTGGGATGGGTGAGGATATTTCTCTTGTATTGCACAGGGCTGGGACCTTTGTGACTCCCCAGGCGTCCCTGGTCACACCAGCTGTGTGTGTGTCCCTGGAGGTGCCTTGTGTGAATGGCAACTCCTGCAAGCATGATGCTGGCAAAGGGTCCCTTACTGAGGCACCAATCTGATGCTTTTTCTGCAAGGGGAAGGAAAATAAGAAAGGACCTGAGAGTGCTGAGGGGTTCCCTGCTTTGACACAAACTCTCCTGGAGGTCCTTGAGCATGTCACAAAGTCCTCAAGGGCAACAGCTTGCAAGCCCATTATGGGATGGAGCCCACCCCAGCTCCCTGCAGGCAGAATTCATGGGGAAACAACGGAGCAGAATTGTGGGAATCTGCCTGTAGTTGCTGTTGAGTCCATTGCCATCAAAATACTGATCAATTGAAATGAAAGTGTTACTCCTTGCCCTAAGAACATGCAGGGCTGGGCTGGGATTTCCAGGAGGACTTGTGAATGAGGGTTGAAAATTCCCAGCCAAATACTTAGCCCCTTTTTAGTTGGAAATGTGTAGATCTTCTTCAGATATTACTTTAGCTGAAAGTTGTTAAGAAATCAGAAGTAATTCCCTAAAATTCTGCACTTTTTTATAAATTAAAGGCAGCTGCTGCTGCAGATGGATGTGAACTTTCCTGCTGTGACCCGAGTGCTGCGAGTCCCCAGGGGAGCTCCAAGGGCCCCCGGGGTTGCAGGGTGTGACCCAGTGTGGGATGTGTGTAGGGCCGGTCAGCCCTGGGGTCTCCACTTCCTCTGGCCAAAGACCTCTGCTCACATGGGTGTCAGAGCAAGGAGTACCCACAGGACAAGGTAATCCTGCCTTTTGCCCCCCTGGCTGGGTGTTCCAGGGCCTGCAGTGAGCTGTGCCAGCTCCGTTTGGTGGCATCCCTGCGAGTGACGGACGAGCCATCTGGCATTCCGCTGGAACTCAGCATGGCCTTCACTGAGGAGGAGCCCCCAGCAATGGCAAGGCAGCTGCACACCTTCCCCTGCCATGTGGGCTGGGCTGGGGCACTTCTGGGCACATCAGCAGAGCTGTGTGTGCCACGCTGCAGAGATGCACCCTGCCAGACCCTGCCCTCCTGGGGACCGACTGAACGGCAGCAAGAAAAATGAGGGACTTTCAGGGGCAGCTGTGTTTTACTAACCCAGTCATAATGCCCCTAAAAATCCTTATTGTTCTTGCAATAGTCAACTGTGGCACTGCAAGGAGAGCTCGGGGGCAGGCGGCCCTGGGGAGGGAGGGCTGGCAGCCGGAGCAGGGTGTCAGGCTGGGGACAGTGTTTCTGTTGGAGCAGAACTACAAGGACGTGGAGTTGTGACCTGTGGTGTGGAGCATGTGCTTCTCATGATGCTCAGGGCACAAGAACTGGAGCACAAAGATGGAGAAATTAAAGAAGCCAAGTGCTTTCCCTCCCTGTTGTGTCTGTCTGACATTTCCCCCCGCCAGAAATAAATGCAACTAGAGAGATGCACCCCAAGCCCACAGAAAGAGCCTTTACCCAAACCATTCCTCCCCTCCCAAATCTGTTTTACTCTTCTTTGAGCAAACTCATTGGAGGTCTCTGGTCATCCACATCATTTTTCTCTGAGCTTTATTCCTGCTCTCGTGTCTCAGACCATGATGAAGTAATTGCATGCAAAGAAGCAATTTGTTATACAGAACCATAATATTCAATTATTTGCCATCTTTATGCATTCTAATACTTTACTTGCATTTCTGAGATCTTCTGTATGCTGAGTAAATTTTTTTATTTTCATTGAACTCTGCAACAATGTTCAAAGCTTTTATCATTTAATAACTCTAGGGGTATGGATACACAAATTAATGGCTCCCTGGCCCCACAGCAGCAGCAGTCCTTTCACATTGTCTGTGTGGATTACTTATTTATTACCTTTCTGAAAAGGCTTTGTTTATGGCTTTTAGCATTTTTATCAATTAATTGATATGATTATCAATTAATACTGCTTTATATGCCCATGCTGCCCATGCCAATAGATTAGGAGTGCATGCTTTTTTTTTTTTTTTTCTTTAAACTGGGTTTTATGGCTCTGGGGCAAGATTTACTCATTTGTTATTTGTCATTCTCAGGAGCATTTCAACTGCTTTTCTTAAAGCTGAATTCTTTATAAAGGAGAAGTGACTAGAAACCCTGAGCTGAGTCCCAGGTCTGGCTTAACTTTGTAAGGCACACTGACACACTGAGGCTGCTCCACTTAAGGTATGGTATGAACCAGGAGCTGATCCCGTGGCTGTGGAATGAGTGTTCACATGGAGTCATCCTGCTGTAGCTATTGCAGCTGCTGTGTAAGCAAGTCCTAAAGGACAATCCTTGTCCCAGTGACAGTGTGACAGATAAGACAGACAATGGGCACAAGGAAGGCACTGCTATCGATGGAGGATGGATTCTGTTCAACCTGCAGGGAGCAAAGAAACCTGGGCTGCTCCAGGCCCCACAGAACTATCCAGGAGTGTCCTTTGTGCCAGCTGATTCCAGGAATGTGACACTTTTGGAACTGTTTGTGTCGGGACTTTCTGCTTTGACACCTGTGGTTTCTGAGACTGCCTCATCATAGGAAACCCCAGATCTGCTGCTCCTTTCCACAAGGATTCTGTATCCAGCAACTCTTCTGTCTTCTTTGGATACTGAAATGACATGAGAGGGCTTGAATGTTTCCTTGGCAAGATGGGTGGATGGAATTAGTTTAATCTGTTCTGATTCTGACACCTACAAGTCAAGTGACCCAATCATCTCTTCTGCTCACAGGCTGCAAAGCAACACTCTGCTGCTGTGGAATATTCTCTGTGATGAAAACAGGAGGATCGGGAATGGGGGTTTGTAACTTTTTTGGATGAGTTACTGTTACAATTTTTATCTTTAGTATCAACACTTTAAATCGGGATATTTATATGTTAAAATAAATACATTTTTGCCCTGAAATACTGGAATATGCCTCCCCAGCCTCTTCCTACCTCAGCTCTGCCACTGTGAAGAGAAGCCACCCATGGATTTTAAGGTCAAGTCAGAACTTCTAACAGAGGATGCACACAGCACAACTCCTGCAGTTCATCCTGCAGCCCAGACCCTGATGAATGGATGTTTTTCTTATGTGCTGTGGGAGCTCTGCCTATAGAAATGTCTGAGAAGCTGTTCCAGGACTTTATAATGTATCTTGTTCCTTCTGGCAAGCTGCAAGTTGCCTGCTTATCCTGGCCAAAACCCTCCATGTGTGTGACTGCACGTGGGAAATAGGAGAGCACCATGATTTGGTGCTGTTTTTGTCAGATGTGTTCCCAAAGCAGCTCCCCCAGGTGCCACACTGCCTGTCAGAGGAGGGTTGGTGCAGCAGAGGTCTGTAGGGTCACTTGGTACGTGGCCAGGGGCTCACATGCAGCATCCCTTGTGCACATCCTGCAGTGGGATCCAGCCCTGCTGGTCCCTCTTTAGCACCTGAGGACACTGTCAGCAGACCAAAGTGCATTTCTTAGTGCCCACACGAAGCCACTAAGACTTCAAGAACAAATCTGACTAGGCTGAATTTTCTTTCTTTTTAAAGTTCAGTGCCACTTAACACCTCCAATTTAGCTTGTAAAAAAAGCAGAAATACCTAAAATGAAGGTGTTTTGAAAAGCACATGCAGGCAATTATGGGTTTTTTTCAGACTCAGTCTCAGGTGATACCCTCAGCTTCTACTGCTGTTAAGCACTGCCCCAGACTTCCTTCAAGTTGCCATCCCTAGTCTGTGCTAGCATGATGAACATGAAAATAGATCCTGTTGAAATAAAACACCCTCACATGCACACAACTTTTCCTCTGAGAAACAGGTAATAGCAGATGAACTGAGCCTGAGCCACCACTGGTGCTGCTTTGCCCATCCTTGGAAGGTGCAGAGCATCTGCATTGGTGACTGCCCACAAAGATCTGACCTGAGGCAGCACAGAGCAAAGGGTGCAGGGTGACATCCCAACAGGGAAAAGGGGGGGAAAAATTCTCTTCAAGTGCAAGTAATTCTGTTAATGCCTGCAAGGAATCTCTCACTGCAGGGGATGCTTGCTGAAATGCCTTGCACTGTTATCAGCTGCTCTCAGTGCACAGCTCCAGTCCAGAACAGTTTAATGTGGTATGTTCAATCAAACAGAAATTGTATGTCAGACACATATGTGGAATAAAATCAGAGCAGGAAATACATTTTGCAGGCAAATGTATGGATTTCTTTTACTGAAGCACTGTGGTACTTTGGTGTAGTTTCTGATGAATAAATAGCTGCTTCACAGAGCAAATACAGTTGTTTAGGCAAACTTTTGTCATAGTTTAAACATTTGATTTTCAGAAAGATTGAATAAATCTAAGCTTTCAAGGAACTTTTAGCTTTAGCAGGTGGTTATTGGGCTTTGTCTTTTTAATTGGACCAGAATTGGCCACGTTTCACCGAGAGAACATTTGCTGGAGTTGATGGGAAAGAAACTACACCTTCTCCAGTGGGATGGCTGGGCCAAACTTCACATGAACTGGACGCTGGACCCTGTTCTGGTGCCCAGTTTGTATTGCCTGGGGTTCAAAGGCTGATACTTAGTACTTTTTAAACAGAAAAACTAAAACAATACCCCAGAAAAGTGAGCTGACATCCCTAGGTCCCAAATTCAGCACACAAACTTATCAGCTAATTTAGAACAGCATGACTGTGCCTTTCTCTGCAACATCAAGTTCGAAAAAATTGTTATGTCATTGTAGCAGGATTTGTCTTCTTAACCTGGAAGCCCAACAGACAGAAAGTCCTCTTGTTACTGAGCTTGATGCTGCTTACATGCAGCTTAAAAAAGAAATAGAACAAAAGGAAAAAAAAAGTATGTGCTGTTTCATTAATACTAAAGATACAAGAAAAACAGCTGTGGTGTCCCAGGTAAATAATGTTGTCAAGTCTAGTGATTTAAATCCCACACTATAATTGTGAGGAGGCTCTTAGCTATTTTTTCTGGTGTCATGGGCCCCTGACCTGGCTCAGTGTGACAAATACTGAAGGGGTCCCTGATGATTACTGTACCTTCAAAATGTTCCTTATATTTTTAAGTTGATATTCCTGTAAACTTCACTTTTTCTTTATGTCTGTAAACTCAGACTGGTTCTTTAAGCTCAATAGCAACAGCCTCATAGACAAGAAATGCAGAGAAGTTCAGAGTTGTAGCAACCCAGTTTGTAACTTAGGGCACCATTAAGCCCATGGAGCTGGGCATGATGCATTTAGGCTGCACTCAACAGAAGGCAGCCCCAGACTCCTCAGGCTGCTCATCTGCCTCACGAGAGAAGCTGAGCACTACAAGGACTCTCTGCTGCACTTCTGAACCTGTGGAAGAAGAATTTGTTTTCTCCTTAAACTTCCTGAGACTTTTGCTTAGCATTTTTAAAGGAAAAATTAAAGACTTACTGGTTTCTACAGCCTACCCTTAACAAATATACTCCCAGTTCATCCACCTCTGATGATTCATTCACTTCTCTGACAAGAGACTGACATCCTGATTAGTGCCTGCATGTATAAGAGGTTTTCAATCATTACAGAATAAAGAACAGGGAAGGACTGATGATCCAGTAGGAGCCAGTGACATTTCCAGTGTGCCATTGCACAGGACAGGTTGGTACCACACTCAGACCCCAGCCCCATTACATGACATTACAGCTATTTATGTCTGGTGCCACGGATCTTATGCTATGTGTAAGACCAAGTGGTTTGTGCTGCATGACAGGTGAGAAGCAAATTGTGGGTCCCAGTGTGTGGATTTCCAAGTAGTTACAGCTTGCACTTAATTGGGGGAAAGGAAGTCAGAGGAAATCATGTGCATTGGAATCAAATACCATTTTTAGGAGTGTGTATTTCAACAGTGATTAAAATAGCCAGGGACCATGGCACACTCATGATTAATGGTCTCTGTGAGCTGAGGGCATGTCCCACAGCCTCAGGCCCTCCTGAGAGACACCCCCGAGGAGCAGGAACTGCTTGGTTAGGCTTTATCTTCCTTCATTGTGTGGATCAGCTGTATCATGTGGCTTGCATTACTCTCTCTTGTTTCTGGAGCCTGTGCTGTGCGTGAGCAGCTCCAGCCCAGCCTGAAGCAGAGGCACATCTCTGCATCCTGTTCCCATGGGGCACTTCCTGAGCTCTGCCTGGCACGCTGAGCTGGTGCTACACTTGGAACAAGACCAACCAAATGATTGTTTTAAAGCCACTCATTTTTTTCTGACTCTATTCTCATTCATATTTTGTGACTTTGCTACTTCCTGACCATGTCCCTCTGGCCAGTTGTAGCTAAACCACTGAGCAGTGATTTCCCCAGCAGGTATAGACAATTTCATGAGGGACAAACCTGTGAGACACATGCAGGTGAGCTTGGAGGCCTCACTGTACCTATCCCTGTTACAGGACACAGCTGGGTACCTCAGGACTGCTCAGCCCTCTCAGTGAGGCTTCCTGGCCAGTCTCAGTGGGATATGGCAGCAGGGCCAGCATTCTCCAGTCCTCTGATCATTTGATGCCAGATGAGAAGCTCCTCAAGACCCTCAGATCTCCTGGAGCAGCTGTGAGTCTCCCTGAGGGTGCTGGGAGGGCTGAAACCCACGGAGAAGATGAGCTGGGGGCTGCTCCATGCTTCACCCTCGCTCCCTGTGTGGCAAAAAGCACAGGCTTAACCTCTGCATGCCTCCCACCCTGGCTGAACCAGAGGCAGGGAACTCTCCCTGTCTCAGTGGGTTTCTGCAGCACTTAATTGATTTGTGCTGCTAAACAGCCCTGCAGTAAATGAGTACAAGGTGTTAAAGGAGGATGCGTTAGTGGGGAAGATCCAGCTGAAACAAAGCTTAGATAGAAACCATGTGTGTGCTGTGAGCACTCTCACCCCTTCCAGTGCCCGGCCCTGCACGGGGTGATTAATGCTCTACAGAAACCCTGGCCTGTTTTCAGGCCTCTGGCTCGTCCTGGAGCATCCCTACAGCCCAGCTGCCCAGTGGGCATTGCTGCTTCAGAGCCCAGCCCAGCAGCCAAGTGGCACCAAGGAGTGCAGCTGCCCTGCTCCAGCAGCATGCAGACACCACTGCTCTGCCCATGGAGGATGGCTTTTCCTGCACAGAGACAACAATACAAGGCAGTGCTGTAAGAAAACTTGAAAAAGACACAAGTGAGGAACTTCTGGGAATTCCTCAGGCTTTTTTACCAGCTGCAGAGGAGTGTGAAAACTTTTGGCTACAAAAATATTATCATTTATGCTGTTAAACAAATCATCATTTGTCAACAGGTAGCTGAATTATGTCCAACTCTGCTGGCAGAGCCAGAACTGATTTTGTTCCCAATGCTATTGTATAGTTAACAGCTGGCAGCACTGGCAGAGAAGGCTGTGCTGGGCTGATAAATAACCCAGCCAGCCTCACAACAGAAGCGTCTCATGGAGCGACTGCAGCGCTGGCTGGAATGTGTGGAGTAAAGCTTGTTAACAATCTGTGCACAGGCAGAGAACTGCCTGATGAAAAGGTACTAGAAAAATGTTATTTAAATACGACACAGATTTCCTAGGGTTATCAAAAGAACAAAACAGGTTTTAGGTCTAAGGATACCAAACCACAGCAGCAAACCAGCAAATGTTAGCATTTCTCACTGACTGCAACCAAGTCTGGTAATAATGAGTGAAATGTCCCAACCAGTTCTAAGATATGAAAGGCAAGCCAGAAAACCAACAGAGAGAAATATTTCAGTATTTGTTTCACAGCCCCCAAATTCTGCTGGAGAATGTTCCGCTCTTCCAGATGTTTTCTGAAGGAAGGAGAGAAAGAGAGATGTTCTCATTTCAAATGCTGTGTTGCTTCTAAGCCAATGAGACCACTCTGTACCACCTGGGAGAAGGCAAGGTGACAAGTGACAATGCCCCATGGGGCTCATACAGTGATATCACTGCCCTGTGTGCTGTACTTACCACTGCTCTGGTTTTGTCTTTGCTTTGCAGGCATTTCATTTTTATCATGGGTAAGACCAGGAATGTGTGTCTCTGAGAGAGAGTGAGCATGGGGCTGCAAGCTTCATCTCAGTGCAAATAATATTTTGGCAGGAAATCTGCAGGAGATTAAATTAGGGGCCTAATGACTGAATATTAAACATTTCAAATTTTAAGATCCTTTAAATAAGCAGCTAAAGAAAAAGGAAAAGTCTGACAAAATGAGCAGGTCCAAAAGCACTAGAGGAATCCATTAAGGGTGACTTGGTTTTTTGGTGCAAATTTAAAAAGACTTTTTATTATTATTTTATTAGTAGCTGTATATGTCAACATGCTATTTCCACAATGTGTTTTGAGTCCAGATTAGCCAAAGTTTTAGGTATTGGCAGACTTGCTACAATGGAAGGGAAATGCCAATGGAATAACTTTAAACATGATCCAATCCCTGATGATTCATTGGATGTGTTAAAATTTCCTTTGAGACCATGTAAGTAATGCAGGGCCTGGAGTGCAGAGTGCCTGTGACTCAGCTCTCTGAGGCAGCGGGAGGATGTCAGAATTACTCACTGGGACAGGAGGAATCTCATTTATCTATTTATAGGCAAGGCTGAGATGAGCTTGAACCATTAAAGAGCTGAGTTTGCCAGTTCCCATAGGGGAGGAGGAGGGAAGGATCTCACTTTAGCTGCTGAAATCAAAGCTTCCTTCTTTCCCCTATTTCCAAAGCTGGTGACTGGCCAGTTATGCTTTCTCCTGCTTCCACAGGCAGCACAGGGCTCCTCCTCCTTGTTAGAGGCCAGTGCCCACTTTGCCAAAATCCTGTCTGCTGCACATTTCTAGGAACACAGGGCTCAGCATTACTGAGCCAGTCTCCCACTATCACAATCAATTACATCATATCACACTTTTTGGCAGGCTATTCCAACACTTCATTTTAAATTTCCAGCCCTAATATCATTTGTTCTTGTGCCAGCATCATAATTTAGTTTAAACAATTCTCTTTTTTTCTCTGATCTTTACCTATCAGATGTATTTACCAAAAACAATCCTATCTGCTCTAGTCTTTGTTTTGAGAAACTAAACAAATGAAGCTCTTCTAGTCTCCTCTTGTTCTAAACCCTCTGATGATCCTTAATGCCCTTCTCTGTACCTGCTAATCTTCCTTGAACATGAGTGAACCTGTATCTTCCAGGACTGTGTTTGCCTTTCCATATCAGATTGGTGGCTCACAGTTATCCCTCAGAGCAAGTAATTCTCTCTGTGTGTTTTTTTTAACCACCCTGCTTTTGTCCTTCTCAAGTGAGTAATGTGATATTCTAATGATTAATTTTTAACTGCCTGTCTTTATACTTTGTCTATTCTATCTCGAATTCTGTCATTAAGTTATTGCTGATTGATGCTCTGATCCTTCTCTGTATTAGCAAAGTCCGTGTCCTCAGCAAATTTCTTTATGACAATCCTACAGTTGTGCCAGAATCATTAGCAAAATAAGTAAGACTGGCTCAAGACTGAGCCTTGAGGAGTTCCACTCTCTGTCCAGCATTTCTCCTTCCCACAGAGCTCCCTGTCCTTGGCTTTAGCAGTTCTGCATTTGCCATCCACACTAATCCCCATCTTCTCAACTTCAGCTACTAATTTCCCATGTGGTGTAATATCAGATTCTTGACTCATGTCTGGATAGAATATATCACCTGTATTTCATTTGTCTTGGGAAAAAAAAAATCAGTCATCAAAGAGAAATATGAGGTTACGCTGAGCTCCTTTAATGTGCCAGTTCTTTCCAAATCCTGAGGTGGAAATCTGCCAGGGCACCTTGATCTGAGCACATGGAATTCTTTAAGCTTTTCCTTCCGTCTTACATGTGATAATTTTCATTCCCTTAAGTATGTTCCTACTAGAAATCCCACCTTTGCCCATTGTCCAATATGATAATCTCTAATGAAAACGTAGGTAAAGTGGTTTTAATTGATTTTGGACCATATGTAGACTAGTCTAATCTCAATCCCATTCTCACTATATAATGACCACGTTTTTCCTCTTTTCCTCTTCTGTATTTATCTGAAACCTGCTACCATCTGTTTCATTTCCTTTTCAAAATCTGGTTCACAACTTTACTTTTGACATTTCTCATTCTACCCTTATATTTTCTGACCTCAGCAAATTAAAACAGGAACACTGAGGCAAATAGTTCCTCCAGTCTTGCCCCAACACTCTTCTCTGATGCCACACTCCTGGCAAAGGTGACAGAGTAGCTCACAAAGCAGGTCCAGAACTGCTGGACTGAACATGCCCTTGCACAGGGGCTCAGCCCTGTGCAGGGTGATGGGCTCCAGAGGCACGTGGTCATTGCCTGCACTGGTTCCCCTACAGATCTCTGATTTCAGTCCCTGGCTGCACCTGAACCCACTGCTGCTCAGACCTTCTGCCCATCCCTCATCTGCTCTCACCAAACTCCTGCATGTGTTTGGGGCTGGTTTTGGAGTTTCCCTTGAGGGTTTGTCCTCCTGCATGTTCCAGCTAGTTCTGGAATCCAGTTCCCATCACATTCAGCTCCTCAGGTCTTCAGTGCAGTTGATTCCACTCCTTTGTTCCCTTAATTTCTCAACGTTTGTCCTTTGAGAGATGAATACTTTGGTGTGTGACTCCAGACAGTGCTGGAGATTCAGCCCTAATGAGGTACCCTGAAGAACTCTTAACCAGAGTCTTCACAGGCTCTGGATGACTCAGAGCTCAGCGCTTTAGAGACAGTGAAAGAACTTCACTTGCCTTTCTTGTGTGTGTGAGACACTGTAATCCTTCTCAGGATGAACTAGCATTTTCATTTTATAGACAACTGAGACATAAAGATCACACTTCAGAACATACTGCACTCTACGAGGAATTAGTTAAGTGCCTGAGGTGAAGTACAAAGCCTGCTAACCCCACTGAGATTGCTGCAGCAGCCAGACCTTGCTCACCTGAAAACGAGGTGTCTGTGCCAAGCTATTCACTTTGAATTCTGTCTGGTTCCTGAAGAAAGCAAAGCTCACCCAGACCCTGGATTGACCTGTCCTAGACATGCAGCCAGGACAAGCAGCAGAGGCTTGCCTTAAACTGGCTGTACAGGGCCAGTTCTAGAAAATACACATCATAATAATGTACTGGTCATGCAAACCCCTTTAAAAATCACTGTCATGTGGGGTATCTGTACTCAAAGTGGGACTTGAATCTCAGCAGGGGGTCACCCACCCACTCACTACCTTTCCCCGCTGCCATGAGAATCGCTCCAGGATCCTGCCTGTGACATGTCCTTGCTTTCCCTGTTTTCTGAGCTGCAGAATGGCAGCAGCACAGCCCTCACTTCCCAAAACAGCATGAGACACCTGCCACAGCACTAAGGCCATGCTGCTGTCCCAGAAAGATGGAAGATGAATGGAAGCTCTTCTGTTGGCAAACTGATGCATGTTCCATCCCCGTAGGAGAGATGAAATGGCAGAGCAAAGCAAATTTCTCTCCTCTCCATTAATATACTGTAAATACTCTGGACGGGGAGAAAAGCTGTGCCCCACTCCCAGAGCATGTCTGCCTCGAATTCACAGTGCTCTGCTGGGCACCTACTGACCTTGGCAGTGTCACAGGACTAGTGTTTGTCTAAAAAAGTAACCTCCTGTGAACAGGCCCTTTGCTTTGGGAAACACAAAGCAGTCTTGTCTTCCAAGTGTCCAAGCCTTCTTTTCATGTCTGTTTAGTCCTTCAGTAGCATTTATTTTTGGCCTTGAGAGAAAAATACAACTCCACATTAAAGGGATGGTGTCCAGTTAAACCCACAGGCTGCACCACCCTTTGCTCCCCCCTTGCAGGGGAAGGCAGTGGAGGAGACCAACAAAAAACAAGAGGAAAGCCTATTGCCTGTTGGGCACAAAACTGCTTTTGCTTTCTAGTGAAAAGGAGCAGAACATCCTCAGCAGCACAGAGCAACTGCCCAAACAGGCCAGAGCCTGGATGTCTGAGGCTTTTGAGTAACAGTAATAACCAGTCCAAAGGCTACATTTCCATTTGTCTTCATTTCCAAAAGCCTTTGCAGGTGAGGTAGCTCAGAGCAGGGAGACACCAACGTTCCACACTGTTGTCTTGAGTTTGTGGTAGGTCTCACTCTGGCAATGCCAGACTTCCAGCACATCACCTATAAATGACACCAAATCAGAAACACACCCTTTCATGCTGCCCCTCAGCGCCCTCAGCCCTTCCAGCCCCTCAGGACAAGGCTGCTCATGCTGTGTGAGGAGCTGAGGAGGGGCTGCAGGGCACCACTGCCTCCTGAGCCAGCTGCAGGCTCACTCCACCCTGTTCCACATAAGTGCTAAGCCAAAGTGCTCAGGATTCCAGTGGATTATGCTCACCTGTCTAACTCCATACAGGAGAGGTATTCCCAGAGCCAGTGCCAGCTTTGTCACCTCCAGCAGAGTGTCATGACTGTGTGTGGCCTGAGGCAGCTGCAGAAGGGCTACCTAAGGGCTCACAAAGCTGAAGCCTGAGGCACAAAGTTCAAGGCAGAGGTTCTGTGTGGACAGTGTGTGTGGTCAGGACCTGCATTCCTTGGGGGAGAGGCACAGAGGAGAGCAGAACTGCCTCAGGAGCTCTCCTGATGGGATCTGCAAGAGGAAATAAGCTCATTTTGGCCACAAACTACATTTTGGGCCACCCATCAGCATTCAGCATGCCAGGTCAGGGAGCTGTGCTCCCTGCCTGTAGCACAGTGACTGAGCTGGGCCCTGGGACAGTCACTGAAGCACTCTGCTCTCAAGCTCTGCAGGACAGCGGCCACAGCCCTGCTCCCTGAAATCAAGGGGACTCTGGCCACAGTCCTGATTCATCTTCCTCCTACATCAAATACCTCATCTTTTAGGTCCACTGACTTCAGTGATGGGAGCTGTCAGGCCATGGATGTCCACGAGGGCATGGCTGGGGAGGACAGGAGCTGCAATCCGTGTCTGCCTCACACTTAGCGAGTCAGGGGAATATTAACAACGCATCACTCGGAGTAAGGGCTCCTGGCTGACCTTGGCAAGGGGCACTTTGAGAAGGATAAAACTGCATTTTCATTCCTGAGAATCCTCCTCCAGTAATAAGATGTCCCCCCTGGGATGCTGGTAGCACATTGGTATTGTCTGCAGAGTAGCTGGGGGCTCGGGGCTGACATTGCTAAACCATACACACAAACTGAATGTCACCAGTCCAGACCCAAGATTTACAAACACACAGACAATCACAGGTAGGTTGTCCTCCAATTTGACTGGCAATCTAAAAAAAAAGAAAACAAACCCAACCCAAAACCCTCAGTAATTTTGGATTCTTTCCTTTGCATATAAAACATCATTAAAATAATTAGTAAAACAGATGCATTGTATCAGTAACTAACAAATTAAGAATTCAGTCATGGTTGTTCAGAAACCCACTGCCTCCTTGCAGTACCAATAATGATTATTTATAGCCTGCTCTGCAAGGAAAGCAATCCAGAAAAACAGAATGATTATAATGTAATGCACTCATCCCCAGGGAGAAGTCTGGTGCAAGTTGCAGCCGACATCTCACACCATTTTCTTGTCTTGAATTTTAAACTTTATTGTAAGTACTGTTTGTGTATTTTGCAGAGATTGTCTCAGTTCCTCTATAACAAGTACCCATTTTATTCCTGCTGAATTTCATTGAACTTATTCCTGTTATAAGAGGCAGATCCATATTACTGCTTTATAGAGCAATCTCTTAGCTGCCTATTCACAAGAATGTGCAGCCTGGCAAAAGAATGAGCTGAGGGAATGAGCTGGGTGGCAGATGAGCTATTACTCTCAATATCACCATAGCATCTGGAGCAGTTACACGCAGCACTAACACAGGCTATGAGAAATCCTCTGCTCTCAAAAAGAGCCAACAAAGAAAATACACAGAAGGTGGGAGGAATGGAAGGGCCACAGAAAAGAGAAGGAGCTGTACAATGTCACATTGCCAGCAGCTGAGTAAAGTCCCTGTCTCAGCCCCCTCCAGCTTCATGCTGCCTTTGCTCATTTTTGGTTCTGCATTTGGATATGATGCATCTTTAACTGGAAGTTCAATTCAGAAAGAGAAAGTAATTTTTTCTTATTTGCTAAGAAAACTGCCTTTCTGCTGGTTGTGCAAACAAATTCTTTCCCATGATTAATACCTGTCTCCTGTGCTGAAGACATCAGTCTCTGCATGGACCAAATCTTAATGAAGCAAAGCTCTCTTCTCAGAAAAGAACATTTCTCATTTTTTTTTCTCCAAGTATTCCTCCTCACAATTTCCCTTGTTTAGCCCAATGATAATTTTATGATGCACTCCCAACATAACTCACAGTACTTCTCATTATTGTGTGCCACGAGTGTTTACAGAGCCATTTTTGTGGCAGATACCAGCCTTTAGACATTCCACATTTCCTGTTTCACTGGAGCCAATCACTCACTGTTCACTACTGAGATGCAAGTCCCTAATTAATTTATACACAACAAAGCACTTCAGTCATTGCAATGAAAGCGTAATGGAGAGCAGACCATTAGCAAAAATTGGCTATCATGCATGGAGAGATTATTTCCTTTTCATGTTTCCATCAATATTAAGATTGATTAATCATCTTGCAAAAAACCCCTCCCCCAATACCAAACTGCCTTTACACTTTTCCACCAATGCTGGATGTGATACCTGTGCCAGTTTTGTTTTCTCTTACATCAAGGAAACCTCTCTGATGTGCTGAGAAGAACTGGGGACTTCACAGGGGACTTCACAACTGCTTCAACCCTACTCATATTCCCTTTATAAAATAAGAATATAATAGCCTGGTTTTAACAAAAAAAATCAAGATTAAATTCAATATATTCTGAAGGAGTGAATTCTTAGCAACAGCTGAAGGGGAAGTGGAATGTATAAATGCCTCTTTCATCTTTATCAAATTACTATTCAGTGCAGTTACATTTATTAATAACAACATCCCTTAAACCACATTGTGAAAATCCATTAGCAAGAAATGCTTTAAAATGTTCAACAGGCTGTAACAGATCATTTACCAAAAGCTAAAACAATTAAATACTATGAGCAGGGTGGGCATTTTCATGGGCCATGGAGCTTGGCAGGGGGACATTAAGGTATGATCAGAAATGGACAGTTTGCACAGCATAACTTTTTAATTCTCTCATCTCCATTAGGAAGGGGATAGGCAAGCTAAGAGTGTTTTCTGACTTTTCCTTCATCTCACTTCCATACGTACTCACCACTAAAATTGCTGATGGGCATTTCCAAGCCATCACCTGTGACATTTGCTAAACACTGAGGTACCCGACTGCTCTGAATCAGGTTTGGAGAGGAACCTGTGAGAGCAGATCACTGCTCCCAGAGGAAACATCCTCTGACTGTCCCAAACCCTGGCAATAAGAACCCTCTAAGAAGTTTCATTGTCCCCACGAGGGTCTGACAGGGGGGCAATCGCTGCATTGTTTTCTCCTTCAGCACACCCTGCACTGGCCCTGGAAATTCTCATACTCCCCTCCTGTATTTCTCTACTTGTCCTTTTAAACACAGTTGAAATGTCAATCAGTGCTGAGCAATCACTGTGAAAGAACTGGATATTGACTCTAAATTCAGGTGGAGGATTCTCTCCTTATTTCCCCACAAAAAAATCGCCGTTCCTGGCTTTGGTGCACACCCCACAACACAGAAGGTTCGCTCAGCCCGGGGGATGATTCCAGAGGGACAGGCTGAGAGTCCTTTCCTCGCTGCTTGCAGCTTGGAGCAGAGAACAATAATGGCACAGAGAGCTCCACGCAATCCCAGCCGTGACTGCGGCTATCGCAGCCCGCCGCACAGCCAAAGGAGGGCTGCCATGACATTGCCTTTGCTGCTGCACAAGGCAAAGCCTGAGCCAGGGATTACAGGGAAAGGTGAGGGGGAAGGGGCAGGAGGTGCAGCCACAGCTGTGGAGGGAGTGAAACAGCAGCTCTGGGGAATCCATGCACTCTCTGCGCTGCACAGGGGGTTGCTGTGGGCTGCATTAGGTTTTGGCAGACCTGCTGATAGATCAGGTTCCCCATAATCCATAAAGAGATGCCTGAGGCAGGTCAGATTGTTTCTGAGGCAGATACACACAGTGCAGCGCAGTTCCCTCCAGAGTGAAAAGCTCTTTGCATGTCTAAGCTGTAGGTTTGATTCACCCCAGCCGACAGACAGACCTGAGTCACACACCAGCCACCCTCGTGTTCATCTGTGCCCCTGGGGCCTTCCACTTAGGAGCACGAAGCAGTGGCAGAACAAATTTGCGGCAGAATGTATCTTCTGTAATCGCACACGAGCCAACTTGTTAGATCATTTTCTGTCCCAGCTGAAATTGCAGCTCCGTGATTGCTTGTGATTGAGCAGAACTAAAAAACACATAATTACACAGGCCAAGGCACAGACATGGGCAGCTACAGATGCTGGTGCTTAGCTGGGAAACTGCAGCACATGGTGGGGAAAAGAAAAGTTGGAAATGATGTGCACATTCCACCTCATTCCACTGCCGAGCTTTTGGCCTTCAACATGTGCGGAGCAAAAGGCTGGAATTTCTCAGGTGTGGCACAATTTCTCTTTTTGTGGCACAAAACATCAAAAACTGTGTCAGTGCTTGAGCTGGTGGGTTCAGCCGGCCCAGCCAGATGAAAGCAGTCTGGACTAACGCTGGGGAGACAATACTTGGCATCTCCCAGGCACATCATTCTTGGCTGTAACATCTCCCTCCTGGTTCATGTTCTGTTTTCTCTGTTGTTGACCTCCAGTGATGGAAGAAAGGGGTTGGACAGGGAGATGAAAAGGAGAAGGCAGTGATGGCACTGGGAACAGAAGAGAGGCCTGAAGGAATGGGAAAGAGAAGGAACAGCTGTGGGGCTGGGAGGAAAATGGAGAAAGGAATGAAACAGATATGCTTCCCCTTTGGGATGGTGGGCTGAGCCAGTGTGAACAAATCTGGGCTAATATGAAAGGGAGGAAACCAGAGAAAAGAAAGATGGAACAAGGGAGATCACAGAGAACATCAGGAAACAGCACTAAGAGGACAGAGATGAAGGCTGGGACATGTTGGGGAAAAACAAACAGTGAAAAAAACTTCTGGAATATTATGCAAATGACAGAGAGAATTAGAAAAATGACTTATGAAAATGCCAGCAACCCAGCTGCTGAAACTCCTGTACACTTACGTCAACATCACACCACAGATCAGCACCAGGGGAGGAGGTTTGGGGCTGATTTTTAATTTCATGGAAAGGCTTTCAGTGATGCAGAACATGAACTTCAGCTCCCACTGAAGTCAGAGTGGTTCAGAGGTGCTTACAGCCACAAGAACACAAGACCCAGCCTGATAAAGCCCATGAGATGAGAAGCTACATGACAACCTTGAGAGCAAGCAGCCTCTACCTTGTCCAACTCCCACCTCAAGACCCAGGGTGATAAGGACCAGCATGTGCAGGGAGGGAGCCCAGGGCAGGGACACTGCCCAGCCCTGCCCTGCACCACAGCAGCATTTGCCTCCTTGTCCCTGATGAGCAGTGAGGTCCTTCATTTACATGTCTGAGCTTGAGTAGGGGTAAGAGGCATCCTCTTTGCTGCTTGAAGTGAAATGTTTGGCTTATTGGCACAGCTTGTTTAATTTGGCTGTTAGTGCTTGGTCAGTGTTATTAGAGAAAGCAATAAAAACACATTAAATACAAGGAACTACATTAAAACAACATGGAGTCTGCAATGCAAACCAAAAAAAAGCAGGAGGGCTGAGTATGGAGACAACCATTCCCTCCTTCAATCATCCTCTTCTTCTCCCTAAACATGGAGAGTGTTATGGTGGAGGGGTGGAGGGCCCAGGGGTCACCGTTCCTCTGGGAAATGTCAGATCTGTATCCACATCTGGCTCCTTCCCCCAGTGCCAGGGTAGCTGTTCAGGTCACAAGTGGGGGCAGATATTTCACTCTGATGCAAGATGAGAATTCAATAGCACTGACCTCCTAAAACTGTAGCTTCTGCCAGAGTTTTGCTTCAGTGCAATCTCCCCAGAGGCAACTGGTGTCCATCCTCAGCCATATCTCTCCAATCTATATAAACCATCATTAAAGTGCACCTGAAGTGTTCTTCCTCTCACACATCGCTGCTGAGCTGCTTCCACACTCAGTTTTTACATTGCCATGTTTTTCCATTGTTTTCTTGTGACCATATAATGAGGGGCAGGTCCCTCCACCACAGAGAGGGCCTGAGAGACACCAGAGTGACACACATCACCTGTCCTGCCTGGTGCTCACTGCTTGAGCCCAGCTTTTGCAGCTCCATCACATTTCTTGGGTTCTGCTCCAGCCTTGAGATTTTTAATTGCATTTTATTAACTGATCTGAGCCACAGCTGTGTCCCCACATTTCTGCTGCACCATGAAAACCACAACTGCATGTTACATATGGGACAATGGTGAGGTGATTGTTGTTCAGCCTGGGATTCCTAAGGAAACAAAGCATTACATGTATTGACTCTGTGTGTGTGTGAGTAGTTCTAGAACAGCATCAGACAATTTCAACACAAGAGAGGAGAGGATCTCTCAAAGCTCTGAAGCTCCCAGAGGTGACTGGGAGGACAGCTGGAGGATACAGACACCATTAGTATTCCCCGAGGAAAAGGCAGTGGTGAGTGCTCCCTTCACAGCAGACAGGAGACAGCACACAGGTGAAAGCTGCTCATTAGACCTGCTGATCAGGAAATTATTCCTTAAAAACCTCAGTGTGCCTGAACACCTTCTCTTGCCACTCCTATGGGAGCTGGACCCTGCCTAGTTGTTACATTCACAGCTTTCCCCACTCACCTGCCTTTCATCCCGAGACCCAAATTCCAGGGGAAGTGGGTCCCTGAGTGCTACTGCAAAATAGCAACAGAGGCAGCAGTGAGAAGATCCAGGTGCAGAATGTTGGAACTGCAGTCCTGCCCCTCAGCACATCCAGTGTTCCTGCCCAGGGCAGCTCTGAGAACGTGGTGGAAGTTGCAGGAATTGGATCACTGGCTTGAGCATTGTCCCTTCGAGGGCACTCACTCCCTACGCCACGAAATGACAAGTTATTATTTAACAGCAGACCTCACAGGAAGGAATGGTTTTCTGTATTCATGGCCTCTAACAAGCATAGCAATTGTTTACTGTACCCTGAGCAACCCTACAGTAGCTATAATGCAATAATTATAGAGAATCTTTCCTAAAAATGTATTTCCAATACATCAGCATAAATTCAGCTGGCATTGAACACACGAGTTCAGCCCAGCTTCAGAATCAGATCATGCACTGCATTTGTGCAGCTGTGCAAGGACTCTGGTGTGGAGCTCTGGAGCCAAAGCCTTGCAGTGATGGAGGGAAGGACAAGAAGCAGCACAGAAGCAGACAGAAGAGCCACAGGTTCTGTTCTCTGTGGTCAATGACAACAGAAAACACCAGGATAATTTTCAACCTGGATAAACTGAGGGTTTGGAAATCATAACATTTTTTAATCTGGGTGCTGACTTGTTGGTCTCTGGTTTTAGAGGTTCAGTCTGAGTCCAGGCTGCACCAGCATTTTTCATGGAGATGATTCATTATTATTATTTTATTTCATCCCCACACACTAGAATAGCATCTAGAGGACCCTGCAAGCTCCTTGGAGGATCCTTTATTTTGCTCAATATTAGTGATCTACAGCTCATTCTACTGTGCCTCAACTTCCTCACCTGCAAATAAGGTCAAGACAGAAACCCCACAACCTAGGGGTCTGTCCAGGTTTTGAAAACAATTCTAGCACCTTGAAAGAAGGTTTTCCTAGAAGCCAGTCTGCAATTTATTGCTTCAATTAAAAAGTGTGTGTTTTACAGTCCACAGTCTGTTTACACCTCTTCCAGCTATCTCTCTAAAAGAGCTGGGCTCTGTTGCTCACAGATTTGGCACAGCTTGTTGAACAAGCAGGCTCACCAACCTTCCACGACACACAGCACTTGTGTGTAACTTTGCAGGCTGTGTTTGACTTGTCTGAACTTGAACAGTCACCACTGATTGATTGGCTTCTAAAAATACCCGCCCGCCATGTTTTGAGGTCTGGAGAGCTGCTGTTGATTTAGATGGAGGCTCTCTTGCTGGTCAGAGGCTAAGACAGACATCTGACACCCAGGCTCTGCTCCTGCTCCTGCCCTGGGAGGGACCAGCAGAGAGACCCAGGCCTGCTCCACACTCACTGACAGCTCAGTTCTGGGGCAGGATGAAAGCAGCCTTACACATCTCTCCCCTTCCTGCCCATTTCCAGGCTCTATTGGTACTCAGTGGGATGATCTGCAGCCACCAGGAGCTGCAGGTGTCCCCACAGTGAGGGGACAGCTTCCAGAGGCAGCCATTGCCAGCAGAAGGCATGGCAGCACACCCTGCAGAGATGCAGGTCACTGTCACAAAGCCACCAGGAGAAAAGCCAGGCTGCCACCTCCAGAGGAGGCAATGGATGTCCTGTTGGTCTGTAACCTCTCACTGATGGCACTTTTGTCCCATCTCCCAGCTCTAAGAAAGAGCTCCATCAGAGGATAAAAGCTACTTTGGGCTCCTTGGAAAACCACAGCTAGACAGCTGCTTATGGAGTATCAGGCTGATAGAAGAAATTAATGTTGTTCTGGGAGCATGTGGGCTTGGAGAGGATCACTGCAGCCAGACACTTCCACAGCTCCACATTCAATCCCTTTTGTGCACAGGTTACAAAATGGGACCCTGCTCTGCTGCCCCAATCCGAGGTCTTGCAGAACCCATTGTTCCAAGACTCAGAGCCCTCCCTGTTTTCATTTTAAGTGTATTGCATGACAGTTTATAATTATTCTGCCAGCCAAAGATTTCCTTTCTTTTATATAATATTCTTCCTCTGCAGCAGCTGCAGAAAGCAGTGCCCTCACTCCAGCTCTCCTACTGGACCCACACTCCTTTGGCTTTTCCTTGCAGGCACCACTCACTGTCCCCGTCACCTTTAAATTCCACTCTGGATTTATTCTTCCCAAAGATGGATGATGAGAACTGTCCATGGCTTTTCAGATGAAAGTTCAGCTGTTCCTTGCACAGTGGCAGGAGCAGTTCCTCATCTTTTCTGGAAACAGCTTGCCCGATAAACCCAATGATCTCATTTGGCTTTTGTGTTCCGTTTTAAAAGGGGTATAAAGCAGGCTCTCTGCTATTTCACTTCATTTTATTTTAGTGTTTGTTATCTGGAAAGAAGAGGGTAGTTAAAGTGCCTTTTTAATTAAATTCCTTTAAATCTTTGAAAACAATAAAGAAAGAAAGATAGCAAACAAAGTAAGACAGAAGAATTACCATGTGTATGACCAGTGGTATTTTTTCCCGTAACACATTTATATATAAATCTCTTTTCCAAAAACTTGCAACATTTCTCAGTTGCTCAGTCTGTCTCCTGGGTAACGTGACACCTCACAAGAGGAGCCTTGTGCCTCTGCTCTTTAGTGGGACATGGGTCTTAGGAACTCTGTTGAAATTCTCCTCTAAATAAAGAGCATTCCTAGTTTCTGGAAGGTGAGAAGAGCTTGGGGTATTGCATCCTTCTCTCTGCTTCTCTCCATCTTCACAGAGCTAATGAAAAAGGCTCTGAGTAGCAGTAACTTCATTAAACCATGGTCCCTTTGGGCACACAGACTCTTTCTGGAAAAACTCCTAAGAATTTACATGAGCAAGGAGACAGTAAATAGGCTTAGGTTTGCTGTAAAAAGGTTCAGATCTGCAGTGTCAAATGTTTAGAGCTCCATAAATTAAAAATAAAGTTGAAAAGCCATAGCTTAGCTGAAATAATCTGACAAAGGTCCTCTGCTGTCAGCACAGCATCTACAGGATGAAATCTCACGCTTGCGCTGGGTGTGGAAGAAGGGGGTCTGGCAGAAGCTCAGACCCTGTCATTCAATCAAATCCCATGTGCAATAGTTCTGACCACAATGAAAACTTCTGAGTGCAGAGATGCATCCTGCTGCATCCTGCTGCATCCTGCTGCATCCTGCTGCGTCCTGCATCCTGTGTCTCAGTGTGCTGGAACCATCAGTCCAAGAGATCGGCGCAGTTGGAAGCACAAGTGTGACCAAGCTGCTCATCTGCCATTGCTCCAGCTGGCCACAAGTAGCACAGAGGGGATGTAAAACACTGCAGGTTTGACCATAGGGCAGTCTAAAATCCCACCCCATTAAGACTGGAATGTGTTTTCCATTTTCACTGGCACTGGGGAATCAGGAAGGTGCTGACGTGCAGGTTGCTCTGTGGGACAGTCTGTACTGCAGCAGCACCTCAGAGCTCTCTCCAAAACCAGATCTTTGTCTCCAAAACCAGACCTTTGTGGCAGCTGCTGCTTTTAATGTACATTCAGCCCTTTTAAAGTACAGATTTCAGAAATGTAGGACTGGGTACTGAGGGCTACTTCACTTTCTACCAAATGACTCTCAAACATTGCTTGCTGCTTGCTCTTTAGTAATAGCTACTTTAGGCAAATTTTTTTACAACTTGCCTGATTTATTTTTTATTAATTGCTGTTATATGCCTTTTTTTTTTTTAATAAGGAGACAATGCTTTTTGTGTCTCCTTCCTCAGACACCACTGCTTTCCCAGGGATCTCTCAAACACCAAGGCCAGAAACCAAGTTCAGTTATTGTAGGTTGAAGTTAATCTAAAATTGGTGACTTGTCAATTTTAGTAATTTTAATTTCCCATCTATCTGCTTGAGTTACACACACATAAAACTTTAAAATAATACGCCTTCTCTCTCTCCCCAGATAGAAAACCACTGTGTTTCCCTGTCCTCCATAGAGTATGTGACCTCTAGCTGCTCTCCTTGCTTATCAAGTCAAGGAATTCATTCAGCTCCTCACAGCTCCAGCCACTGACTCTCCATTCACATCCCTCTAAAGGCCCCACCAGCTCCTTGATCAGTTTAGAGAGATTTATACTTGTGTGCCCCTTCATATCCTTCCTCCTCAGGCTCTGATTTACCATTGTGGCTTCCTTATCACTCTATAGCACTTCCTACATGTTTGTCTTTAGAGCTCCTTGTTTTCCCTCTTTGAAATCACCCCCGAGTTGTGTTTCCTTAATGGCAGTGGGAAAAATTCATCTGTCAGAGAGGCCTTTGCAAGGAGCTGAGCAAACCTGAGCTCCTGAGGAATGCAAATGGCATTCTGCTCCTCACGCTGGCCCTAAGCACAGGAAGAACTTTCAACCTATATCAAACTTCCTTGGGCAGTTCTCAGACCCTTGCCTGCTTTTACATTTCCTGTGCATTCTCTGAAGAAAAGCTGTGTGCCCTGCACAAGGCATGAGGAAATATGACCTTTTTCACCTGCTTTCTCTGTGCCCCCTCTCAAAGAGCTACTCCAGCCCAGCATCCCTTTCTCTAGCACAGACATCCACAGCTGCACAATTCTGCTCTTCATTTCTTCCCCCCCTCCTGGGTTTTGTGATCTGTTCATTACACAGTTTGTGCTACCCCATTAAAAAAAACATGACTAATGGAAAATGCAAGGTTGTGCTGGAAAGGACAGTGGCTGGGTGACCACCACCCTGAGGATCCCCTTCAGGGCCTCTTGGGGTCCCAGGTGAACTGATCTGGACAAGAATGATGGACCAAAGGGAGCCACAGCCCCTCAGTGCTCAGCTACTCCTTGGCTGGACCCAAGGTTCAAGCTCCTGATCTTTTAACTCAGCCTTTGAAGTTACTTTCACATTCATTCCCTTGCTCCTAAATATTCCCCTCTGCAGGGATTAAAGCTAGTAGTAAAACATCTCACAAATGTTTATGATCACAATTACACCTGTTCCTAGAAGAATTTCACAGTCAATTGAGTCACATTATTCTTCTCATATTGGCCTTTCCTGCCCTGGTATCCAGATTTCCCAATCAGACAAACCAAGAGAGAGCCCTGGCAGGTTATGAATTCAGAGCATTCTTTAAAGTGTTTTAAACTCAAATCCTCACCAAATGCAGACATGCAAGCCAGGCAGATAATGAGATGTCTTCAACCAGCTGAACTGCAAAAAAAAAGAGGGAATGTTTCCTGTAAACATTGCCTCTAAAGCACTGGGATGTGTATGGCCAAGAATTCAGGCCAGCTGCTATAATTTCTAGATCAATTTTATCCAAATAAAGGCATTCCTACTCTACATTGCACAGCTTTGATCCTTTAGGGAGGAATTCCAGTTACCAGTGTGACTGATCTGGATACAACCAATACTCTAGCATGCAAGAGGCTGGGCAGAAAAGCAGGGGGAACATTTAAGATTTCCTTGGCATTTATTCAGCCTGAATTTCCTGACAGAAAAACAAAAGCTCAGCACTTATGGGTGAAATTCCCCCATGACAGAGTAAGGTTTGTCTTTCAAAGAGGAGCTAAGGCAGGCACAGTCAGGCCATTTGGAATTAGACTCTACAAAGTCTAGCTAGAAGCAGGAATAGGAAATAGAGTCTTTGAGAGTCCCCTACTCCCATCAAAATCACCTGGAAATCCCAGGTGCTGTAAGGAGAGGAGAGTCTCCATTTGTGAAATATTCCTGGCCAGAGTTCAAGTTTCACTGTGATCACTCACTGCCAATCCACTTGCAGCCCCTTTTCTCCTGTAACCTCCTTCAGCTGTTAGCACCAAGCAGCAATAAAACCATATCCATGTTCACTCAGGAATCACATTGAAATGCCTTCATGCAAAGGGAAAAGTTTCACATCCTACACATCAGATTTCACGTGGGAACAACTTTCAGACTTCCAGCACAGAATAATTTTTCCAATAGGAAAAATCAAGTCCTATAGTAAAGGCTGATCTAATAATTATATTCACAAGGATCACTCCCCATCTTTGAATGTCTGTGAAATTGTCACAGAGATACCACAGCTATATCCTCCCCTAGATCTAAGGAAAATCTTATCTCATCCACTGAGATACAGTGACTCCAGCACAGTGCTCAATAGTTATAGCTCTGTCCTAAAAGTCCAATTGCACAACACAGTAAAAATAGATGCAACACGAGCACTTACAAAAATGTACTGCAATGTCAAACAGCTCTGCCAAAAAAACACAATGGCAGGCCTTGGTCCTGCAAAGCCCCACATGCAGTCACGCTGCTTTTTCACACATTTGGAATGGCTTTTCTAAAATCCATGCAGCTATCCATAACAGGCAAGGCCTTTTGCAGGACCAGGGGACTGCTTTACTTGTTCTACTGGTGGAAAATTAGATCTGTTCACTCCTATATAACCTCTTTCAAACAGTATTGAATTACCTACAAGTTACTAAAATTAGACTAACAAATAAATTACTTTGCAGTGGAGCTGATAAAATGTGACTGTTTACATATGATTTAATCCTAGAACTAAGATTAAAGACTACTTCAAACAGAGCCTTTATCCAGTATGTCACATAAAACTCTGTTTGGCTTCAGCAGAGCCGAGAATGACATTAACAACCTTGTTAATCACAGATTAAGAATGGAAAAGGTCCTACTTGGCACCAGGTGTGCCATCAATAACAACTGGGATGCAGGGGAGCTGCAGGATGACCGAGCTCGAGTGCCAAGGAGGAGCTCCAGGGCTGGAGCTGTGCCACGGCCAGGCACAGCAGCTCCAGAGCAGCCCCTGGGGACAGGAGCTCCCTCCTCACACCAGCTCTGCCTGAAGTCCTCCAAGCCTCTGGTGGAGCCACTTGAAAAGTCAGCAACTCTCCCTGGGAATCCACTGGTTTCTAGCCCTAATGAAGTCCCCTCCCCTTTTGTTGGTTTGTGTTTTGGATGAAACAAGGCACAAGGCTGATGTTCCTCACCTTTCCCTTAGCAAGGGCAGCATAAGCATGTGTTTAAATACATGTTAAGGTCCTTGTCCATCCCTGGGAAAGCCCAGCACTCCAGAGGCACAGGCAGAGGCTGAGCACAAGTCTTTGTTGGCACAGCCAGTGGAGCTCCTGCCACCCTCCTCTCTGGAGTGCACAGGCACCTGGCACCAAGGCCAGGCTCAGGGACAGGCACCTGGGCACTTCTCACAGCAGCTGCCACCTGCCAGCACCTCACCTGGACATCCTGTACCTCACCTGGCCATCCCTGTACTCACCTGGCCACCCCTGTACCTCACCAGGCCATGCTGTACCTCACCTGGCCATCCCTGTACTCACCTGGCCACCCCTGTACCTCACCAGGCCATGCTGTACCTCACCTGGCCATGCCTGTACTCACCTGGCCACCCCTGTACCTCACCTGGCCACCCCTGTACCTCACCTGGCCATGCCTGTACCTTGTGCCCTCCTTCTCTTCAGGGGACTCCTCTCTGGTGCTCCACAGTACAGGTACAGCCACCCTACACCCTCCAGCTCTCCCCTCCAAGAGCATCTTTGTGCTGGGGTGGGCAAGCAGCCCCTCTCAGTTAGAGTGTGGTCCATGGCTGACTTGCAGGCACCACCACGGAACAGATGTGAGGTGGAAATGGGCTGGAGTAGGAAGAAGGTCCAGGCCTACAGGACCCCAAGCCCCAAGTGAAGTCCTGCAAGGTCCTTTCCGCTCATCCAAGGCAGAATTCCAGCACCACAGGCTCTCCCAACCCTACCAAACCACACAGGGAGAAGAGAAAATATGTTCCACATTAAAGATATCTAGCAATCATTAAAAGCACAACCACAAAGGCTTTGCATGAGCAGCCCTTCTCATATTTACCTCCCATGCAGTCCCAAGGTCCCCTAAAATGAACCAGAGACACTTTGCACATCAGAAGTTGCAACAGCTGCCCTGTGTATAAGCACTGGACAAGCCTTCCCACCAAAAACCCACTACAGAAACTTTGCAAGTCCATCTTTTAGGTTTTATCTCTTGCTCTGCAAAATCCAGGTGTATATGGCAGCACACAGCACTCTGGGATGGCATCCAGGGAGCCAGTGGGCATTGCCAGCCCAGCTCACCTCCAGCACGTGAAGTCAGCACAGCCAGCCTGACTGACCAGCTGCAGGCGAGTTATCTCCCAGCTGTTTGTTGTAGTCAAGACAGAAAATAAAGGGGAGACAGACATTTATTTCCCCAGGATAATTTTAGATGTTTGTCACAAATCTCCCAAAGGTAAAAAGCAGAAGAAAAGATCTGGAATCCTCCCTTCTGCTGTGCAGGAGATAAGCTGTGATTCAGCATGAAAGTCCTTCTGAGTTTTCCCTAGTTCCCATTACTGCACAGCCCAAATATCCCATTGTGAAACAAAGTCTCCCCCAGCGAGGTGCAGTGCCAATGCACAAGAAACATCAGGGGGTTTACAAAAGAGAAGAGCAACCCTGGCGCCTGATATTCTGAAAATGCTGCGCAGCCGACCTTTGGGAAGCAGTTCTGAAATCCCTCTCATCAAAACAGAGGCTCCTAAAATCACTTCTCATATTTTATAATGTTGGTCAGATCTCTGCCCTGACAGTTTAGCAGCGGAATTCAAGTTTATGATCTGTACTCCACAGGCTTTACTTGCTGCAATTTACTGCATGTTAAGGCCCAAGCAACTGCAGAGAGCACACACAGAATTATCTTCCTGCTTATATTGCATGTGGTTTGCATTGTTTAGCTTTTATTGTGTGCTCCATGCTATTAATGCCCTGTGTTTCTATAGCATCTGCCAGGTGAAGGACTCAACAGTAAAGAAAGGTAAATGCAGCTGAAGAACACAGCCAAGTCTGGCAGAACCCCCTACTCTGTGACCATTTTGACAATTTAAAGTTGTCTTGTAAAGTGCTGAGTGGTGCCTTTCTGCTCCTGCAAGAAGCCTGTGCTCCTCTGCAAACTGCTGCCAAGCTGGTGCAGGACCAGACTAGTTTATCCCTGCAGCTCCCCTGGGTAAGTGACTGAGCTCTCTGCCCTTTCCACAGTGCAGAGCCAGTGCCTGCACGTACCCATTTCCTTGGGAAGCTCTGCAAAAGGGCAAAGCTGAAAAATGCACTGCTGTGCAGCCAGCCCTGATCCAGCTCTTCCTCCCCTGCAAGTCCTGAGGGCTTTACTAGCTACTGTCAGTACCAGAAAAAGGAAATTCTCCTGAAGGTGTTTGGGAGCCAGGACTAAGTGTGCTGACAATTATTTTCTTTGCACAGAGCTGCCATGTGTTCAGGTTCTCCTGGATAGCTCTTTTTCCCCTCATACAAGTCATGCATAGCAGAATTAGAAGACTTTACAGATTTGCTGAAAAGGTGGAATTTTCAAAGGGAAATAGAGATAAACAATGCTTGTCTAGGATTCCTGGCTATCCAGCAGCCAGTTTGAGAGTAGCAGTTGCTGGACTTTTGGCATTCCTGGTTTTGTCACATATATAAGGATCAGCTACACAACAGACACGTGTCCCTGAAGATCTGAGCCTGCTCTGTGCTTCTACAACAATCCCAGTGTCTGAGATTGCCCCGTGTGTGCAGATCAACTGCACAGAACACACACACAGGATGCTTCCTGCAAATGCTGCATTCATTGTGCCAATAAACAGATTTCTGCAAGGAAATATTTACCTCCACTTGGCTTTTAGCAAGTCTTCCTGTACCTCAGCCTGTCAGTGGGATGCTGTCATCAATCCACAAATCCTGCAAACACCCAGGACAGATATAATTTCAGCTGAATCAAAAAGGTCACCCAAGAGCAGCACAATAACACAACCAGCTCAATCACACGGGGTATTTGTCAGATCTTGTTCCTGTGTGTTCTTCTCAAATCTGACTCTCTCTAGATTCTGACTGAGCCATCACACTTCTGCCTGTGCCCCCGGTACTCAGACATATGTTCAGCCGTGGTTAAATTTGACTTCTTGTTGTGTTATGCAACTGAGTTTTACTCAGTGTTATCTTTTGATTGACTCCTCCACTATTCCCCTCCCAGCGGATTTATCTGAGGCCAATGACAGCCAGCAAATACTTACTAGAACTCTTGTCTTTGGCAGCACATGCTGGCAGTAAGTGTTTTCAGGCAGTTTGAGAAGTGGGTGTCACTTATATTAGCTCACTCTAAAATCTTGACTCACCCTTCATGCACATAATCCCTCCTGCAAATTCTAGGCCATGGATTTTAATAGAGTTTCCAAAGTAGGTGTGAGGGCCACTGGCTGTGCTAATTTAGTTCCTATTGATTTATCTTGTCTCCTTTCATGGCAGCAAATTGTAAATGCTTCCTTTGCTTCGCTGGGTGTTTGCTCCCTGTGTGACAAGTCTCTAGCATTGATGGAATGTGTTAGTGAAAAGTGCCTTGATGTCTGTTTTCAATATCACAGAGACAGAGCCATCAGCCAGTGACAGTCCCACTTTGGAGAGCTGTCTGGTTCAGCCTCTGCCCATTTACCAGAGAGGAGAGCTGGGCCCTGTGACGTGCAGACTCCAAAGTAAGACAAAAATAAAACTCCCAAAGACATTAAATACTCCTGTCTTTAGCACTGGAGGTCAGACTTGCTGTCAGTGCAGGGCAAAGAAGTGGAAGTCCATGGTACAGCACTGCAATAGAAGAAACTGATGCTTCATTAGTGTGAGCAAAGGCAGCTCCATCCAGCCTTTTGTATGCATGTTTAATTAGGGCTTGGTCCAGTCCTGAGCCCTGAAAAAGGCCTGTGTTCCAGCTGCTTTTAGTTCTCACCCTTGATTTGAGTACTAATCACATATTTTTTTGCAAATATAGCATGAAGCATTCCCTCTAGGAAAAATGACATTTAGATGGAGCCTACAAAGACCATAAATTTTCTCTTTGGTTATAATTATGTATTACATTAATGTTGATTTTTTAATGAACAAAATAAGTTACTTAATCTTTATAATTACACATTTGAAAAAAAGAAGTGTTCCAGATGCCTTTTGCAGTGTGTTTCCCCTGCCTCCTGCACTGGGAATCCCAGCCTGTGCCTCTGAAGGAGATATGCTGGGACTGGCAGTTGCCAACTCAAATCCACAAACTTCTGGTTGTGCCAGTTTGTGAATTACAGACCTGCTGTCTGCAAATGACTGGTTTTCAAAGCAAAGGCAGCCATCATTTCAAAGGCTGAGAAAGAAATATATCATAAATCAGTGTATGTGGATTTTATTATAAAGATCTAATTAAATTTTGTTCTGTAATTCCAATGGGCTGTTTACACACACAGTGTATTTTTTTTTCTTCCTCTTTTTGGCCATGAACACAAGCAATATACCTTATAATTCTTTTCCTCCCTAATATGCCTGTTTTTATGCTGGTAAAGTAACATCTTAGCCTATTGTAGCTTGTTACAGTGCACTGTAGAATTTTTATAGTATGTTACAGTCTGGTTTGGAGATCATCCAACCAAGCAATCTGCTTCCTTTTAAAAAAATAACATAAAATACTGCATTTTTCATAATATGTATAAAGCCATGCAGAAATCCAAGCACGGAAAATAAACAGAGCATTGCCAACACCAAGCACTTAGCAGTCCTGTCCTAGGCCACAAAATCACAAGTTTGCCTTACAAATCTTGAGATTTCAACTAAACATAATTTTGGGTTTCCTCTATTTGCCTTTCTTCCTTTTAAAACTTTTTGGTTGTTTTTAAGATACTCTGTACAATCACAAAAGTTGTCAATTTACCTTCAGCTTTAAAAAATACTGAAATTATCACATAATTACAGGATATGAAGAACCAGAGCTTTGAAAAACAACTGTAAGAAAATCTATGGTAAAAGTGTGAAAGTTGCTGCCACTGCAGGCTGAAATCCACTACCTGGCACAGAACTGACACACCCTCATCCCTTTAACCCTCTCTGGGATGCTCAGAGAGCTAAGCAGGAGCTAAGACTGCCCTAAACACATGCAGCAGTTGTTTGCCTCTACTTCCTTTTGAAAATTCAACATTTTGAATTTTTGAAAATTCAAAATTTTCAGCTTACTATTGGACAGGTTTTCTGCTACCAAACCAAACAGGATTCCAGGCTGAAAAAGGTATTTCAAAATAACTTGAAATATTTAGTTCAACCTAAAATATAATTTCCTTTAGCAGAGTTTTGAATACTTTTTTTTGCCAGGAAACACTGAAAAGACAGCATTATTGATCAATCCACATCAGGCACTGCTTCCCCCTGGTTGTTCTGCATAACTCTTAGTCAGAAGCTGCTGATCTCACTGCTCGTGTGCTGGTTCAGCTTCCATGGAGAGACATCCGTGCCCTTCCTTACGGACAGGCAAGTCTGGGGTCACTGAGAGCTTCACCAGGGATGCACAAGGGTTCTGGTGCTGGCCTGGTTTCATAGCCAAGAGTCACACAGAGCTCCCACACCTCTCCAGGCACTTGTTAGTCCCTCTGTTTGTTAAAGGGCCAAAGAAGAACCACAGCCTGGGCAGTGGCACTGCAGAACCACGGCCTGGGAAGGGCTGGGCTGCATCCCATCCTCCACCTGCACCCAGATCCTTACAGTTCACAGGATGGGCCTGCCCAGATTTCCCTGGCAAAACAAAAGCACTTCATTGTAGTCGGCAGGGCCAGACAAACAAGCATTAGATGACAGGTCATCTGTCTTCTGCAGCCCAGCCTCAGGCGGGACTCAGAGGACCTTGTAGCAACAGCCCAGGTGTCAAGACCTCTCCTTGGCTCTGCCCTGTGCCTGGAGTCAGCACCACATCTGGGCAGAGCAGGGACCACTGACACTGCCCCAGGCTGTCCTGATTCCTGAGACACTCATGGGGCTGCTCAGGGGTGGCCTTGGTGAGCCTTCACCAAAGCATCCAAAACCCACTGCAGCCTGGGGAGCTGGGAACTGATTTTACAATCCTGGGCCAAAAGCTCAAGGCCCAGTCATGTAAATGATGAGCTCAAGGAGACCTTCCTTACACGAGCAGCCCCACAGCTCAGGCAGGAGTGCCTGGCTCCACGCATGGATCCATTTACAGATGATTTGTTTATTAATTAGAGGACATCTTTCACTGCAGAGCTGGTTGCCAGTAGCAGGGTTGTGAGCTGCAGATCTATTCTCAGTGTTGACATGTAAGGGTAGCATCACTTCAGCAGTGATAGGAAGGTGTTGAAGGGATAAAGCCCATCCTCCCAGTAACTTCAGCTCTGGAATCACAGCAGGCCATGAGCCAGCCAGGCACTGATTTGCTCTGTTCCACAGCCCCAGCATTAACACTGAGCCTGTGGGACTGCAAAAACATCACTCTGTGCTTGGCATGCTCATAGGTAAAAGGCAAACTTATGGGAAAACTAACAAAGCAGTTGAGGAAAGATACAGGCTCAGACCCATTCCAGAGGCCCAGTTCCTATTGACAAATCCCCTGGAGTTTGAAGGATGCACACTGAGCTGCAAACTCAGGGCCTCAATGCTGCTGTGGAGTGGCTCACACTGAGCTCCCCAAGATCACACAGGGGGTGCACCAATGCAGGGAAAATCAGGCCTGCTCTGTCATCCTCTCCATCAAAGGACACAGGTGTGAGCCAGACAGCCTCACCTTGCTGAGACAGAGGCTGGGTTGGAGTGTAGCAGCATTAGTGGCCAAGCTCCCATGTCCACAGCCCTCACAAGAGACCCCCTGGCCCCCTGGGACATTGTACCCTGTTCCCACCAGCTGACAAAGGCCTTTTGCTCTAGGAGAAAAAAAAGAAATAAAAAAGTGGCATGGTTCTGTGTGAAATACCATTGTTCCTTAAATGTCCCCTTACGTCTACCTCAGGCCACACTGAGTCAGCCTGACACATACGAGGGCTGTTTCGCAAGGCAGCGTTATGTGTGCCCAGATGTGATCAATCACACAGAGCAAATAACCTCTCCAACAACTGCCAGATCCAGCAAGGGCAAATGTCACTCCTGTGCCAGTGGCAAGCCCGCAAGCCTTCACACGCACACGGGGCAGGGTCCTCAGAGATCACAGGACTTGTGAGAAAAGGGCCTCGTGGACGTCATCCTAATGCCACGTCCTCCAACAGTGAGGGTACTATGCAAGAATGATTTCTGCCCTGAAAAATGAATCAAATCCGCCCAACTTTTAGGCCAAGGCATCTCCCATGTCCACGGTGAGCTGTGAGGCTCCAGGAGTTGTCCTAATATCTACCTGTGCTCATGGGACACTCGCAAAGTCATGACATTAATTTGTACGTGGTTGCAAAATAGCATGAGAAGGTTGTGGGTCTGCTGGCACAGCCTGAGCTGTTATATAGGATGGAGAGTGGACAGGAGAACAGACTGGGGTCAATATGAAGTGAAGAACTGTTCAGGAATGTCTTGCTGATATAGCCCCTGAACTCTGTGAAGACTTTGCAAGCAGCACTGTAAACAGCTTTCTATTAGGTTTTGGCCCTCAGTTTGTAGGGGCAAACCCACAATTAAAACAGGCTGCAAAACCAGGGAAAATAGCAGCACAGAGTGCCACAAATCCCCTGAGAGGAGAAATTCTTCATCCAGTGTCCGGGCAAACACTCAGTGCAGATGTAATGGCAGAGGTTTCTGCAGCCTCTTCCACAAGGCTTCCCCCTGGGTGTCCCAGCACAGGAGGGCAGCTCTCCATGGGAGCCAGCCACAGGCAGGCTGGGGACAGCCTCCAGATCCTCCCAGAGACAGGCAGGGGCTGCCTTCCAGATCAACACCTGCTTTACAAACCCCTCCTGTGCTGCATGAGCCATGCCCAGTCCCCACTGAGGGTGGGTGTCTCCAGGCTGGGGCTCAGATCTGAATGGGGTGGGTGATGTTCGACTTGTACCCTTGTAACCTCTGCTCTAAACAAAGGGGCACAGCCATTAAGTAAGACAAAAGCAAATAAAAAATCTGGATGGTGAAAGAGCCTATGTGTGTGGAAAACACGGTATTGACCCAACAGGGCAGGGAGCAAAATCTGCAGGTAAGAATCACAGCTTGGGACAGCATGGTCTGAACCAGAGCAACACACTTAGACCTCTGTGTCACAAAATCTCCTTTCCTCAAGGCAGCACCCAGCAATCTGGGCAGCAGATTGTCCAGTGGCACCGGGTGTGAGGGTGGCAGGAGCAAACCCTCCGTGTGCAGGAGCCAAAGGCTCCAGGAGCACTTCCCCATAGCACAAAGTGAGCTCCAGCACTCTCCACAAAGAGCTGCCTTGCTAATTGAGCAAGCCAAAGATTTTCTGGAAGGAAAACAAATATATTTGCAGACAGGCTAAAACAATAAAGGAAAATTTAAAAGGCTGAACAAAGAGACTGCAAAGCCAGTGACAGACATTAAAACCTCAGCAGCAGCTGCCTGCAAGTGGGCAGCGGGGTCCCACTGCCCTGCCGCTGCAGCACGAGGCTCCAGAAATCGGAAAGATGTTTCACACAGCACTCAATTATCAAAGCCGGAATCTGCATCTAGCATTCGTGAAAAAGGAGAAGTGCTGAAGCCGTGCAGCCTCCTTGGGGAGGAGCCAAACGCCGCGGAAAGACGGAGCTGCGTGAGCCGGGAGGAGACGAGCGAGGGGACCGAGGATGCTGCGAGGTCCTGGGCACGGCAGGAGCCCTGTGCCTCCCCGGGAGGCTGGAAACGTTACACAGCTTCATCACAGAGCTTTCCCAAACAACAGAGCTTCTATTCTTCCCGTGGTTCAGCCGTCGGAATCAGCTGTGAGGCCGCAGAGCCGCGGGGTGGGAATGTAAAATCCTGAATCCCTGGGGAGACTTGGTTGTCACCTTGAGGCCACGGCTGGTCACGGGAGCACTGAAGATGGACACTCACCAGGGACATTCCCAGTGCTCCACTGTGCTTTGATACCCAAGCTGCAGAGTGAAGGAATTACTCATCAAGGATGTGGCACAGCAAAATACATTTTTCCAGAAGACACCCCTGTATAAGTGGCCAATTTCTCCAACACAAACCACACGCCTTTGGCAGATATTTAAGGATGATTATACTGAGATTCTCATCTTCTATGAAAATTAGGATGTGCCAAAATTCATTTATATTTCCTACTTCTAAGCCTGACTGTAAAGATGTGCTTCTACCCTTGCATTTCCTTTAATGCCACAAGAGAGGGGTTTTCTCACAGCATTCACAGACAAAACTCCCCAAAGCACCATTAATGGAGCTGCTTTCCTTGGCTGTGGAGAAGCTGGAGGGAGGTGGGTGCCTGGCCTCTGGGAGTGGAGTGAGCAGCCCCAGAACTGCTTACCTCTGGAAGCAATTACTTAATTCAGGAATCCCCCTAAATCCTGGTCTAACTGCTAAATTAGATGTTAATTATTGTGTTGATATTCTGTTCTCCCTGACTTTCAAAGCTGGAACTGCTGCCTGTTCTGTTCCACTGCTGCAGCACTGCTTGAGATGCTTCAGCCAAGGCAGGGCTTGATGTGATTAATCCAGACCATCTCTTTTCACACACTGGGGGCCACATTTGTGGGGTAAAATTCAGAGTGATTCCTTTGACATGACACATTTCATAGCCATGACTGAAAATTAATGGTTAAATAGGAATTCTGGACTTACAGCAATGAGACTAAAAGGAAAGTTAGAATTTGCCTTTGACAATTAACTGGGAGGAATACAAGGTGTGAATTTAAAGTACTGTAGTTATGACTGAATTGTTCCTCAAAGATACTCTTCATTCTGGAATAAACCAGCAGAATTTAGGAATAAGTGTTCCAGAGTAGTATGGGGGGTTTTTTTGTAACTCTGGAGTAACAATTTGCAGGGAAGATTTAGCAAGATGGTCATTTTATGCTTTATCTTCTGGTCATCCGAAAAACTCCCTTCCACCTTATTTTTTTCAAACCCAGTTGACTCTCTTTTCTGAAAAGAGTTTCTATTTATAAATGCAGTGAGAAATTCTACAGGGCTCACCTGCACCGCTTCCTTTCAGCATTAGCTTTTATTGTTTTTATTTAAAGTAGAGAAAAAAAATCACACAGCAAAGAAAACCAAGCATTTGTAGGAGTATGGCAACATTTTCCATACATGCTTTCCCTGTGAGTCAGGGTCCATCCTGTGCACTGACACATCCTGCAGACTTGCTCTGACTCGTGGGGCAAAGCCATGGGTGTGCACAGCACAGGGAGACACCCAGAGAAAACAGAGGGAAAGTTCTGGATCCAGGAGTGCCACAGGAGATACAGCTCCCCAGGCATTTTCTCCCATCTTCTCAGTGTGCTGGCTGCTCACCTTGCTCTGCACTATGAAAACTGTGGGGGTGCTAGAAAGCAGCTCCTTGGGGATGGGCTCAGGATGTCTGGAAGAGCTCTGGGAGCTGCAGTAACAATAAATACCCCTGTGCATCTCACAGCTTCTGCTGAAACTGGGAAACTCAGGCTTGTCCAAGCCTGAGGAGGGATTCCAGCTGAGTTTATGCGTACAGAGCGCACGGCTGTTCCCACAAAACACCACACCTGGACACATTTATCCTGGAATAAAATGTGACTTGATACTACCCACTTCACTCCCTTGGAGAGTCCAGTTGCACTGGCTTTAAAAGAGGATTAGGGTAACACAGAACAAGGCTCTATTTATTCCACAATGAGTTGTGCAGGAATACAGATGATGGAATGAGTCCATCCCTAAAATTAAACCTAGAAAAGCACACATTGAATTTTGTGTATTAATAACCAGTATGTATCATTTCAGTGTGCAGAGGACCAAATGGCCTCCAGACCTGGACAACTCAGGTCACTATCTGTCAGCAAGATTTCCTCCCCAAAACATTGTTATCTAATCTGAAAACCAGGCAGATATTTCAGTGCCTTGGATTGTGATTTATAGCCTGGTGTATGAGTCCAAACCTCTTGAATGATCTTAATTAAACTCTGAGGGTGAAAAATTAATCACCATAGTTATTTTATTATGCAGGAACAGTAAAAAAAATACTTCAAATTTACATAATGTCTAACAGAAAATTATTTAGCAGTCACATTGAGACTCAGATTATTATTAATTATTTAACTTGTCCTTTTATCATTGGGGAGGAACTGGCAACATTTTGGCACCAAGTTTCTGGACAGTAAAAGGAAAAGGGTTGCTTTGGTATTTCTACCTTCTCCCACAGGTGGCCAGGCTCCATACCTGCTCCAGTCCACTGCAGTAATGCCCAGTGCCTGCTCCTCTTCCCAGAAACACTTCTTTATCAACACTCTGTCTCCAAAAATCATTTTCCCAGCAATATGTAACATCCACTGAATGCCACTAATAAATCTCCAAGCTGTCCCTGCATGGAAATGATTTGTTCTTGGTGCTGGGCAGGTTTCTATGTGCAGCTTTCTCACACAGGCAGAACATGAGGGACAGGAACTGCCCTGCAGGTGCTCCTGAATGAGCCCCACTTTGTGTCACCATCACATGCCCACGACTCAGCTTTACCTTTGGGATGTCTCTGACACAAACCCTGCATGGGACTGCTAGATGAAGTTGTGTTCACCCCTTGGGTCTCTCCAAGGCCCCTGGGTGACAAACTGAGCCTCAAGGCAGCAGGGTGGTCCCAGCCAAGCCTCTACCCTGCTGCTGGGCTGAAACAAGCTCTCTCCACTCTCTGTGTGTTGTATTGACTACTCTCTGAAGGGAAAGTTACCCAGGACACCCTCACAGACCTCTGTGACCTCCTCAGCCTATTGCAGTACCTGAGTTACTGAACACCAGGCTCTTCCTCTGAGGAGATGAACAACCTCCTCCTTGAGGTCCTGTCTGCACTGAGAGGACCCAGGGAGAGACACAGCCTGGAAGGTCCCAGAAACCTCCCCCAGTCCTTCCCCCACGCTCCATCTGCAGGTTTTTCCCAGGACACTCCCTGGCTGGCTGTGCCAGGAGCAGGACGTGCGCCGGGCTGCGCTCGCTGGGGACCATAAATCACAGAGGCACAGCGCGGGACGTGCTGGGAACAGGGGCACAGTGACAGGGCTGGCCACCTACCAGCCCACAGGAGAGCCCCCAAGGTAAAGACAACAACCTGCTTTATCAAATTATCACCTTAATGAGCCAAGGCTGCAAATAATAGACAATCATGTGGGCTAATGGCTTGGGATGGAATGAGGCAAACAGAATATGGACTGGCATGAACTCTGCAAAACACAGTAGACTATTTATACTGGTGTTCCTTAAGAATACCTCTAAGTAATGTTGAAATGGAGAAAGTATCCCAAAAATCAGCTTCAGAAGGAAGTCAAGGAGTGCCTGGCAAACTCTTACGCGCTACATTGCATTTGCAAGCTAATCTGGAAAATTATTACGCCACAGGAGTCCTTACTATGAGTCTCATCATTGGTGAGAAATCATTGCCTTGCTACATTGCATTTGCAAGCTAATCTGGAGTCCTTACTATGAGTCTCATCATTGGTGAGAAATCATTGCCTCACGATAATATCAGCAGAGATCAGCCTGGATGCTCCTCTGCAGCCCTGCTGGAGTGGCTCCCAGACCATGTGGGGTAACATCACTCTTCACTCCCCACACTGAGGAGCCACAGAGGACAACTGAGCTGCTGTGCTGCCCCAAGCTCCACTGACACACTCAGCAGGAACCCCAGCTCTCAGAAAAGGAAACTGAGGCAGAGATTGATTCACAAAATTGGTCAGAGATCATGTACAGGGACAGCAGCTTGGAGATCCCAGATTTTTCTGGCCATCTACAACCTCACCAACAGGATCACCACACAGAGGAAATTTCACTTACAAGTGCTGTTCCTACTGGTCTTCAAGTCACCAAGGTGACAGCATGTCCTGACACCGCCAGGGCCACCCTGCCAACCTGCCCTGCAGCAGGACAGGCAGCACTTCCAGGCTTTTCTAAGCAGAACAGAAAATGGGAATGCAACACCATGGAGTAACTTGGACATAATTGAACCTGTTTGGTAGCCCCAAAGATATCCCACCTCACCACATGTCACTGCCTGTGCCAAAGTGCCCCTGGACAAAGACTCAGAGGATGCTAGGGCTGCACTGGAGCTGTCCCAGAGCAGGGATGGCAGTGCAGGATATATTTATACACCAGTCTTAGAGAACACCAGAGGTTGGGTCTGCACACCTAGGGCTGCACTGGAGCTGTCCCAGAGCAGGGATGGCAGTGCAGGATATATTTATACACCAGTCTTAGAGAACAGCAATGCCCACTTGTCCTCAGATCTTTGTATGCCTGGGGAGAGGTTTCCAGTTACACAAATTTATTGCAGGGTGACACCCAGAGATCTGATTTCTTGAGAGAGATAATGAAGTCCAGGACTTTCTGGCAAGGAGCAGAAATGTCAGTGTGACAAGCTGATCACTTACTATACCATAACTTAATACATCCTGTGCGTGCTTGGGAGGATGTTTTTGATGAACTGGCAACCCAAATTAGCAAGGAATTTTTAGCATGTGCATGGTCTTCTCATAGTCAGGTATCAAGATTCACCTTGAATGGGAAGATCATTCCCTGAGCATGACTCCATTTGCTCTAGCATGGCAGTTTATGACTCCAAGGTGCTTGGAGGGATGAGTGGAGAGGGGAATGTCTGCAATTATTCAGGGAAAGCAGATGCTATCAGACAAGGCTTCTCTGAGCAGGGCAGCAGAGACAGCTCCCAGCATTGCCTCTTGGTGACCTGGACAAAAAATGGACAGCAATATCCTATTTTCCAAACAGAAGGAGTTTGGGAGTGCTATGGTATGCTGCCTGATCCCAGACAGTTAACTAAGTCCTTCTTCTGTAAATCCCTGTAAGAGCAGGAAGCCAGGTTGGTGATTTTTTGCTCCCAGCAAAACCAAGGACTCTGCAGGGACATTGCAATAATGGAATTAAATCCTGCAATGGTGGACTTAAATATTGCAATAGTGGATCACAGAGGGAAGAAACAGGGGTACCACTGGCTTCTCTGAGCAGGGCAGCAGAAACAGCTCCCAGCATTGCCTCTTGGTGACCTGGACAAAAAATGGACAGCAATATCCTATTTTCCAAACAGAAGGAGTTTGGGAGTGCTATGGTATGCTGCCTGATCCCAGACAGTTAACTAAGTCCTTCTTCTGTAAATCCCTGTAAGAGCAGGAAGCCAGGTTGGTGATTTTTTGCTCCCAGCAAAACCAAGGACTCTGCAGGGACATTGCAATAATGGAATTAAATCCTGCAATGGTGGACTTAAATATTGCAATAGTGGATCACAGAGGGAAGAAACAGGGTGGCTGACAGGAGTGTGGGCAGTGTATAATTCAAAGTGCAGAGGAGGAGGACAGGTTTAGGCCTACAGCTTTGTTATCTCACTGCAGTCAGATCCTGTTTACTAGACTGACAAACACAACAGCTCGAGAAGTGAAACTGTTTACTTGTAGTAAACTGCTGATGCTCACAGCTTTTGCTCCATGTGCCTCTCGTGTTGCTTTCCCATCCTTCCAAATATAATCTTCTGTGGCAAGCAAGATCTGGAAGGCTTTTAAGCAGCAGTCTCTTCCCAAAGGGCACTGTGCAGTGCAGTTTGGCCTTTACATATCACTGCCACTCAGGATATAGAAAGAAATTATCTTTCTGGAGATTAAACAGGAATCCAGAAACTCAGGAACAGGCGGATTAATTGCTAGGAATAATATTACCAAACCTGTACACCATGTGCAGGGCATGGCTGTGCAGAGTGTTTATGTGTACCTATGTGTGTGCCTTTACAGAGTAGGCTGAGTAGGTGTATGTGCATAAAATCTGCCCAGAATTTCACAAGTTAACTGGGGGGAAGGCAAAGAAGGCTGTGGGCAGGGAACAGAAGGATGAACCCATTTCTGCTATGAACTGGATGAATTGTTAGTTTGGGGAATTCTCACTGATGTTCCTGCCCAACCCATGAATTCAGCTCCAGATCCTTGTGGGAGCCATGAAAAGTCCAAAACCATCCTTTCCTCTTTCTCCTCCCTATGTGATCTGGATGCAGATCTAGAGCTTCTGTAGAAAAGGAAGCAAAAGAATTTCCAAGATCCAGAGAGAAAGAGTAGGGCTCTGAGGACAGCAAAGGATGGATGTGACATTAAAAAACCAGCAATTTACCAGTACAGAACAGGTACCCAGGTACTGCCAGGGCCCACGAGGCTGCCCACGGTCTGAAAATGCTTTGAGAAAAGCAGCTGAATAAGGAGACATCGAGGCCACAATAAAATATGTGCTCCTCACATACAGTACTAAGTGAAATGCTGGCCCACTGAAGTCCATGGGAGTTTTGTCATTGATTTAAGTGGGGCCATAGTTCTACCCTGGTCCTTCATTTCTTCTGTTGGTAATATTGTAAACAGCCTCACTAAGTTATAAAGTGGAAACATGCCCAAGGCATCCTAGTGATGAGCTACATTGCTGTAGGTGGCAACTAAACTGTAAATAAAGCTGTAACTCTTTGAATTAGCCCACAACAATGTTTTTTCCTAACTAGAAATTCAGGCTTGATACAGAGCAGGGAGAACACACTGACTCAAAAACCTCCCAGGGCAGACTGACATGGAAGATCAAGTTGATTCCAGGAACACAAGTAACTGACCTCTCTATTTCAGAAAAATAATTCATTCTTTGTAAAGCTCCAGCACATAAAATGTATATGAGCAGATCTGTAAAAAACAAAAACAAACAAACAAACAAGCAAAAACCCAAACAAAAAACAACAGCAAAAACCCCAAGCAAAGTCTGACACCAGCTGAAAAAAGAACATGCCAGATGACAGCCCTCTGGGCCTAGGGCTTTTAATTGCACTCCACAGATCTTGCTGGAATGAGTTGGTTTGGTTTAGGAGTTGGCTCCTGAGTCCCCACCTCCCAGATTACTGGGTTCCCCACCAACCTTTTAAACAGCCAAAACTTTTACAGGGAAAGCACCAAACTGCCTGCTTTGCAAGGAGAGCTGAGGAGAATGGCACTGATACAAAGCTAGATCTACTCCTGCTCTCACTGACAATCTGGGTTTTCTTGTGTCAAATCCTTCTCTTGTCCTGTTCCCCAAGGCAGCACTGTCAGGGCAGCCCAGCCTCTGGCAAAGCCAAGCCTGGGGAAGGGGCAGGAAGGTCACAGCTGCACTCAAAATCAGGTAACAGAAAGAGAGAGGAACAGGTCCTGAGTTTAGGAAAGAATTTGCTTTTGAGTTTTAAACAACAGCAATGTTAGTATGGACACCATTGTGGCATTTCTAAACGCTAGCAGAAACCCCTGCAGAGTAATGAGGTTTGAAATGATGATTGTTGAAACGAGTTTTTCTCTGGTTTATATTGTAAATCCGTGCTTCTCTAGCCTGTGGCACTCAGCAGAGCAGTGCAGTGCCATGGGACAAGTCACCAGATGTCCTGCTGACCATGAATGTTCCTGGAGCTGTGTAAGCAAACCCCTCAGCAGAGAGCCAGAAGTACCCAAACCTACACCTGAAAGACATACAGGTGTTTAGATCTCCTAATCTGAGCTCCACATCTTACTCAGAGCCATCTTTGGTTCCTCGTGCACCTTTTGATCTAATCCTTGTCCTGACTTGTGTTGGTGATATTGCCACTGGCAACAGGCAAAGTCAGGAATGTGAGAACAAAGGAAGGTAGAACAGAGAGAGACCATCCAGGCCATAAAGCCCAACATCATGAAAAACTCATGAGCCTGAAACTTACCTGAATCTCTTACTTTGTCAAATAAAAGCTTTTACATCACCCTGCAAACAAACTGGTATAGATGTTTTAAATTTGGTCAGTGACACTCCATTTGGGTGGTATTTTATGTTTTAAAAAATTAGAATTGTATCAATGAGATCTATTTTGTTTATTTTCACCTTTCAGATTAACAGGAAGCTATGTTATTGCTGGGTTGATGCTGATTTAAGCTGGTGAGTATTGGAGTAGCTGACATCTCACAGCCAAGCTTGAGATGATCAGCTCTGCACGTGAGAGCTCCACTGATTTGCCTGGCCTTGCACCGTGGCCCAGCTGGGGCAGATCAATCACACTCTGGACTTTCCAAGTGGAGAGACAGCACTTAACCACCCTGCACGTGTCTGCTCTTCAGGGCAGCACACAACAGAAATTCTGGCACTGATTGTCCAAGGAAGATGAAATAAGGAAGGACCAACTCTCTCTCATCACTGTGAGACTCAAGATGTTATGGGGACAGATACCAGGCACAGAGACAGATACCAGTAAAGCTCTCATACAAAAACAACATCCAGTACTATTTACTGAGAACCCTGTTTTTTCAGTAGCATCACACATAAAATGCCTGCTCCTTTTCCCATCAAAATTAAAAGCAGAATTCCCACTGTCTGGCCTAAGGATCAGGCCCATTATATATGTTAAGAGTTAGATCAGCAGCTTGAAAAGTCTCTAAAGGGTTTTTATGATGCTGCCTAATTAATTCAGAAGCAAATAGATTATTTCTCAGGAGGTGAAAAGCAGGAATTATTTAAAAGCTGCCTTTAGGCAAACTACCAGGGAATAAGAAAAATGTAACTACTGGTTATGTCAGATTTCATTTTCCAGATCAAAATTCATTGTGTCAGCTCCTTTTCTTTGTTGTGATTCTTTAAAGATGTAACGAGAGCCTATGTCTGTAGGAAAGGAAGGTGCTTTGCTGAGCCATGCAGCATCTTACTGTACTTTTCCCCACCTAATAAATATCTTCCAAAGGGGAGTCTGTGAGGAAGGGCAAGAAAAAAAAAAAGATACAAGTGCTTTCCCCTCTTCTCCAGGTTGCCTCTTCATGGGGCAGGAAAACTTCTCACACGTTGAATTGTGCAATACAAGTGTTGCATGACTGTAACCCCTTATGTGAACTTCTGCATAAAAGAATAAGAAAGGAACTCTTATCCAGAGGTCATGTCTTCTAAATATGTAAATACAGGTTTGAGGGGATAGCAGAGCTGCAGATAAAGTGCCACAGCAGGTCAGTGACAAGGCTAGGATTAGCCACAGTCCCCTGTTCTTCCCAGCACAGGCTGCCTTGAGATTTGCAATTGCTGCAGTTTGGCACAGACCTGCTGAGGCAATTGAAACTGCATCTGCCCACACCAGGTCTGGCTTTGGCACCTGTTTCTAGAAATCCTGGCTGGAGCACCAGAAGACCAGAAAGGCACCAAACACCCAAGTCCCAGGGGAAGTGAAGCTCCCGTTATCCCCTCTGAAACAACCCAGCTGAGAGGGAAAGTGACAGGAGAGCGACAGATACATCACACATTGGTAACTTAGAAAAGCTTTCTTAATGTAAGCTCTGTGTGTAAGAGGTTTGTGCTGCTTAATCCTGTCTAAAGCTGCTAAGACACTGCTTTTTAATTCAAGGTTTGACAAAGGAGGGTGTTAAGCCCTGTCCTGCACAAAGAAGCAAACGGTGTGAGGAGCCTGTGAAAAGCACAGCAAGTGCAGTGTGAGGCCACACTGAGCTTTGTGCCAGTCCCAGGTCCATGGATGGGCAGCAGGGAGGATTGGCAGGCACAGAACAGCCTGGCTGGATCCTGCTGCAGTCAGTGGAGGTGCTGTGCTGAGGAAGGAGTGGCTGCCCAGGAACCCATAAATAGGTGCTGCATGTTAACTCCAGCAGCTGCACGAACAAAACACACTTTTAGGCATGAAGTAGTCAGATGACCAACCAGAGAAAAAGCATTTGACCAAAAGTCTTTTCTACTTTGTAATATTTTTCCTGCTTTGCTGCAGTAGTGCTGCAGAGGCTCTTCAAACCTGATTCACTCTGCACTGCCTGGAGGATGTGGGAATCATTCCTGTGCAACAGGACGAGCAAAGGGCTCTGCATTATTCACTCCCACTGCACTGCCAGCCTTGTTGGTTCTCTCCACACACACTATGAATTTCACCCACAGCAATCAAAGCCCAGCCTCTGGACCAAGGTGTGTCTTTGCAGGTGTCCTGGCTCCCTGGCCATGGTCTGGCTTTCCAGGGAAGCTGCTGCTTTTCCTTTTGGGGCAGGGGGTGTTGCATGGGGATTTTAAATATTCAGACTTGGGCTTAGCCAGTGAGATTCAGAAAGCATCAATGTCTGAGCAGGCTGGCTCACCCTCCTGTTTTTCTGGGATGCCCTCCAGGTACCTGAGGACTGTAAAGGAGAGAAAAGAGGAGTCAATAATTCACACTTCTACAGGACCGAATTTAGATAAGCCTGAGCAAACCAAGCCAGCCACGCACTCTGCTGGGGCTGAGCTGCTTCAGTCCTTAAATATTTTGTAGGATGGCTCCTTTGAATTCTAAAGGAAAATTAAGAAGCTTGCTGTTTTAAGAGGTTTTGGAAATCTCCTTCCTTTAATTCTCTTCATGTACTCTGGGCGTGTTCTCATTACAACTAGGAAAGACCTGAAGATCTTGTTTCCAGGTTCTTCAGTGTGGGGCAGATATTTGAATTCAAGTCATAAGAATGTGAACACAAAAGAACAAATGCTGAAGAATTTCCTTACTCACTAGTTTTCCCTAGTCTTGACTTAGATCTTGGTGACTCAACTGGTAATTTCTGTATTTTTTCACAACTACAGAGCCAAAACCATATTCAACGTGAATGTGCTGAAATTTACATTTCTTCAAAGAGTTGTCTCTATTTGATACAGTTGCTGCTTGGGCCATAGGTAGCCTTGAATAATTGCTGACTTCAGAAGGGTTTTGATCTCAAGTCTGTACAGCAAAGCAGGAGCTGTGACAGTAAAAGTGAGACTTCAGTCAGAAATGGCCAGGGACAAATGACTAAATCCTGTTGTGCAACTCACTGACCTCTCAAGAATACCTGAGACAAAATTCCTTTGCAAATATGACACAGGTGAAGTGCTGTGCAGAACAGGGCAAGTCACTTTTTATGTGTCCTCCCAGGAAGTCTGGAGTGCAACGGGGAGACAGAGCAATAAAGAGGATCATTGGGCCAGGCAGCTTCCAGTTCTTCTCTTTTCAAAAGAAGACAGAGACAAAATAAGAAAAAAAAAGGAGGGAGAATAAAGGAACAAACCTTTCAAACCTTTGCCTGCTGAGAGGAGACCCTCATTTAGTCATTATTGTGGGAGCCCTGCAGTAGTGTAAAGGAGATTCAGATGAGGACATCTACTTACAATTATTTCATAGCCCTTGTAATGTTTGCAGCAAACTAATGCAAGCAAGGACTCATTTCTATTAGTCAAGAAAGTGTTTATGTTGGCAGAAAATGTATCTTCCAAGCCTGCTAATGCAGCATTACAAAAGACAACAGTAGGTTACTCAAACTGGAGATCAAACCTGTTTACTTTGATGAAAGAAACAGTCTAAGGCACCAAAGGGTGCAGCAACAGCTGACAGGCCAAACACTGAGTCCAATCCCACAAATGCTTCCTCTTCTGAGGCCAAAAATCTAAATAACACAAATGATGGGAATATGCACAGCAGCTCTGTTATTTCTAGCTGTAGTTAGGAATAAAACCAATCAGGCCATTTGTCAAGGTGCAGCCATGCAAAACGCAGGGGCTTTATCTTAAATGACACACATAAGTAACATTTCCATTGAAGTTTTTTGGTTGCTTTAGCCACAAACTGGCAGTCACCCTTGCTATGCAGAAAATGGTTGGGTTTTAATAAGCTCTCCTGGGACTGCTGGACAGCAGGGACACTTCAAGACAGTTTATTACTATTTTCTCACTCTCAGTCTCCCTTGGGTGACTTCTGGCTTATCCATGCCAGAACAGAGACACTTGGGCTGCCTCCAGGCAGGACAGCTCGCTTCAGCAGAGCTCTTCCTTTGTGTGAATGTGACCGTGCTGCTCTCAGCAGGCAGCCAGAGCGTCTCTGTCCCACATTCCTGACACTGGGACACCACTCCCATGCCGGGATGTGCACGGCACAGACAGCCAGGCACGTTGCACAGAGCCAGCTTGAATAGGAATTGCCGGCACCCAGCCAGAGCTAATAAGGCTGGCGAGACCTGAGCTGACTCCTGCAGTCATGAGTGCAGGGAGCCAGGTCAGAGCAGTGCTGTGCCCTCCTGCAGCCAGCAGTGCTGGGAAACAGGGCACAAAGAGCAGCTCAGAGCAGCCCAGCTCATTAGCACCAGCTACTCTTCTGCCATGCAGACCTGCCTGGGTATTTTAGATTACTCTTCCCAGTGCTCATATCACCTAATTTCTCTCTTTACCCTAACCATCCTGGCATCTAGTGTGCAATGGAGAGCTGAGCATGTTAGAAATGAATTTATAATAGAATTAAAATACTCCAGTGAGTTACAGCCAATCTGCAGCGCAACAGTTTTCAGCCAGATGGTCAGGCTATCACAACCATCGAGTCTGAGCTCCTGATTAATGTGGGTCAGAGAATTTCCTGTGGCCTGTTGGCAGGTTTACTCCAAGCATTATCAGTGAACACAGCACCAGCGTGGTTCTCCATCACCCATGTGGTGGCTTGAGCAGGGCAGCCAAGCAGGACAGCTCTTTTTAGGTAGACAGCACTGCTGTCTGCAAGATCCAGAGAAGTGCAGGAGGCTCCACAGCACTGGCATGTGCTGGGAGCTGCAGAAGGCTTCGAGAGCTGGGGCTGGGCTCTTGCAGCTCCCGTTGGCAGGGGCAGGAATCACAGAGTCCTGCCCCCAGTTGTAGTGAAATCAAGTGGAGTTTTGCTTAAGTAAGGGCTGAGTCAGTCATGAGTCAGGATTCATGGACTTGGCCCAAAACACACATACATTTAAAAATAATTGCCTTGAGTGCTTGGATAAGTTTTCAGCAACACTAGGGAGATGTGAATAATTTTGGTCCAGTAGGAAGATCAAAGAATGCTGCAAATATCCCTGTTACCCAGCCTCATGGGCACTGCTCAGCCCAGCCACAGCAGCTCCTGGCTTCCCAGGGTGAGAACCTCAATGCATGGGTGTCAGAGAGTGAAATCATACCTACTCTTTGATGTATTTATATGGGTGGAGATTCCAGGTCATGCAGTGAAATGGAATTACTCACGCCCTTTTGTTCCCAAGGATTAAAGCCTTTATCTTCATATTCTCAGCAGGAATATCATGTTTTGGGAAGAGAACCCTAACATCTCTACCAGTTGCATGCTACTGTTCTTTTAAATATATATGATATGTGGTTAGCCTTCAGGACAGAATGGAGACGCATCAGAGCAAACAAATGAAGTAACAGTAAAGAGAGTGTGGCTGTGAACAGCCGAGCACAGCCTCTTGGTACAGGGCTGATCTTCCTTTCCCTCACTCCCACAGAGCACTCATCACTTGTAATCATATGGGAAAACTGCACCAGCAAAAGAACGCATTGTTAATATTCCTATGTTGGTTCTTTTCTGCCTGTGATATCTTGCCCCAGCTTGAACAGCCCCAGGCACATCTATTACACACATCCAATGGAGACAGTTCCTCATGGTTTGAAGGTAAGGAGGAGATCCATGAAAGCATTTGCCTGCTTGGTACCAAGTTCATACCCTAAATCACGAGCATGACCCCAACACACAAAGTAACTTTAGGAAGAGGAATAACATCACAAGGTAACAGGTATCAGCTATTCTGTAATAATTGTCTTTTTGCTTTCTCTGCCCCCTCGGCAAATACAAAGTAAGCCAAAGTAGTTTTCCCCTGCCACAAAAAAAGGGGATAACTGCACTGCTGGGCAAGAGCACGAACAAGGCAATTGTGGTGAAGGACCTGACATGCAGGAACCTGTTTCATTGTGGCAACTCACCTGTATGTCAGAGCCCTGAGCACGAGCGAGACTCAGAACCAGTGCAAATCATAACTTGGGAACAGATAATACCAGGCAGGCAAAGCTGCAGAAGCTCAGCACTCCTGTCATGGATCATGCAGGCAAACCCTCGTGCTATGCACTGAAATCATGCCAAGCCATTTGGCATGGTGGTGATTATTTGCTTTGGTGACATCTCCTAGTGATCTACCTTGGCAGGCTAGAAGAGGTGTGAAACAGGACAGCATTAGAACTAATTATCATTATTTGCCTTCAGCAGGTGCTGAGAACTTCACTGCAGAGTGCTGAGAACTTCACTCAGAGTGCTGGGTGGTGTACAGAACACAGCAAGGAGCAGGCAGGATACAAAGGATACACAACTAATGAGAGCAATATCAATTCAGCTTCAAAACATTTTAAATTATGTGCCTCACAGTCACTTAGCAAATCAGACCTTAACCACAGTTTCTATAAGACATCACTACATAGCAGTAATGGAGCACACAATTTCTTTTCATCCCTCAAGCCAGCTCTTAGGGGAGCATTCTGTATCCACTAGAAAAGAACTGATGCCTAATGCTCATGGTTTCAAGGCAAAGTGTAAATATGTCAAGGACATCCTGAAGCAAACACAGCAAATCCCAACTGAAAATTTAAATTTAAAAATCTGTTCCATAAGTTTGTGATGATATCTTTGGGTTGGGGGGAGATGGTTTTGAGGTTTTTTAATTTTTTTTTTTTTTTACATTTGAGTGAGATGGACACTTGGTAAGGGTCAGAACAAGTAGAGAAAAAGCCAACGAGAGACTGGTGAGCAGCTGGGAGTGATGAGGACAGCACAACATGCAGCAGCTGTGCCACAGGCACTTCCCTAATACTCAGCATTTTACAGGTATATCTAAGAGGACTTCAGTAGGGGATTTCAGGCTCTACTCCTTCCCTGGACAACAAAATTGTACTCATCTGCCATCAGAACAGACACTGACTGTGGGCTCAGAAAAACACTTTCACACAGATCCCAACAGGAGCCTTTTCCTAACCTGCCATTCCTCGGGTAATCAATGACCCAGCTGAGATTGTGAGAGGGCTAAGGACTTGAAAAATACTAAAGCACATGTTTAAGACTGAGCACAAGAACAGTCTTACTGAAGTTAAGCACATTTTTGAGTGATTTCATGGGGTTGGGCTGAACTCTGCAACTGCTCATCGTCCCTGCTGATTGCATCTGCATCAATAAAGGGTGGCTATGAGAACAAGGATCAGCTGTGAGTTACATGGAAGGGAAAGGTGAAGAGAAGAGAAATCAAGGAGGAAAGTTGGTTGCTAAGGAAAAATCAGGGTCTGAAGATAGACTTTTTGGCTTTTCCAGCAATTACAAAACCTCCCCAGCTCCCAGATGGGAGGGTTCAAGTGAGCTGCCTGTCATAGCTGTGACTCTAGTGTTCATAAAGGTCAGCCTGGCCACAGGAAAACACAGGCACAGCCAAATGCCAGGCATTTGTTTGGCTCCAAGAGTCACTTTCTGCTTTAAAACTGCAAATGAATTGCAGCACAAAGTTGGAGCACGCCAGGACTTGAGCTTTTTCCAGCAGCACAGGGATGCTGGCTGGTGCCAGCAGTGCCTATGGCTGGCAGAGGTGAGGCCAGGCAAGGATCTGGGCTCCTCACCTCCTCCCAAGCCATCGCCCAGCAGCAGCCTTGGGAACATCCATGAAGGCTCAGGGACCCCACAGCTCATCTGTGGTGGAGGACAGGACAAGTTACTGAGATGAGATTTGTCACTGGGACAGGATAAGCAGGGGCAGGACTCACAGGACCAGGTTTTTATTTCTGGCCTGCTGGATGATTATGGATGAAAACTCAATTTCCCAATCTGTAAATTGGGATTAAGCATATTGGCCTTTGTAAAGATCCATCAGATAGAGATATCTGTGTATTTAGAAGAGAGGTAGCACTGATATGCCTGGCATTTATTTGCATGCTTTAAAGCACAACTGGATTTTTCTCTGTGTGTGTGTGGTGCACTGTATCATGGTGCTGCTGCCTCCAGAAATCACCAGTTAAATGAATCAGCACTGTGTGTGTCAGGACCTGAACTACTGCATTTGGTCAGTTATTGGAAGGATGATCAGACAGCAACAGGAATTTCTTCTTCTTTGAGGGCAGGCATCCAAAAGAGCACAATTTACCCAGTAACACACAGACCCCAGGCACGCCAAGCATTCCTCACAGGAAGCCCAGGGCTCTGCTCCAGCCTGGGTGTGCTGGGGTGGGCACAGCAGCGGGCAGGGGGGACAGGTCACGCAGAGACAGAGTCACAGAGGTCAGAGCTGCATGGCTTTGAGGGTGTCCAGGGCACCCACGAGTGGGTGAAGGCAGCGAGCAGGACCCAGCTCTCACTGCTGGGCATCTCAGCCCATCATGTGTAGGTACTGTGGCAGTGAACTGAATAAATTTTTCCTCTCTTGATAGTATTAAAAACTTATTATTTCTGAGTAATTTTTATAAATCTTCACCAGCTCCTGTGACCCTTCAGTCCCTTCACTGCCTCCTCCAGTCCCAGGGGCCAGGTCCATGAAGCTGAACCATGCACCTCCTCTGCAAGCCAGAGTGCCAAGAGTGCTGTGACAGCAGGACTGGAAATCACAGGCAAAATGCTCTGCTCCGTGGGGAGGCTGGCAGCAGAAAGGAAACAATTCTGGCTTTTTCCTGCAATGCAACTATTCCTGACAGCTCCAGCCCCAGTATGACAAGAGCTGGGGTTAAGACGATCAGCTCTGGGATAAAGCTGGAGATGACCAGATATATTTAAATTCAGCAGGCAGAGCCCCTGCTGTGGCTGTCCTGGGATCAGCACCAGGACCGGACCCGCATCCCTGGCACAGGGAGGGATTCCCAAAGCGAGTGGCCTGGCCGTGGTGGGCACAGCCCTGCCGGGTCCCATCGCTGAGCACCTGGCGGGCACAGGCGCTGGGGAGCAGAGCAGGCTCGGGGTGCCAGCAGAGGGAGCAGAGCGCCGGCTGGGCACGGAGGGGAGCGCTCGGAACCGCCCGGACCCTCGGGCTGCGGCAGCCCCTGCCACCGCAGGAAGGGCAACACACGGCACTGCCACCACGGAACACGGGTTCTACCGGAAAGAAAAATAGAACAGACACAGGAATGAGCCATCCAGACCAATCAAGCAGCGAAAGCTGATCAGCATCTCTAGATTTCACAACTATGGATGTGTGTATGTATAAACATATACATATATAAAAAACCATATACATGTCGATTAAAAAATCTTCCATTATCCCTTAAGGCATTTGATTGTTTTGTTAATTCCCAGGATGTAATCTGTTTTGCATTAAGTGGGATGTTAAGCATCTAATTGTGAAGCGTTGATAACCCATGGGAAATTCTATTACCAGATAGGCATCAGCTGAAGGGAGATAAAACACATCAGGCACTGAGGTGCGATTTCCAGGTGAGATCAGTGTTGTACCAGCACCAGGGCCTGCCAGGGATGAGCTGCAGGAGTGATACAGGTGGAAACAGGCGAATTTAGGATTTACAGATCAAAATCTGCTATTTCCAACTGCTCCCTGTTCCCAGCTGTGCATGGCACTGACAATTTGCACCTGGGCTGACGACATCATTTGGAAAAGGCCCCAAATTTCATGCATTTCATGTAAAACCCATTATTTACACCTACAAGTACCAGAGCATCTAAAAATACCATCAATTACCCAAAAGTACCAGAGCAGAGACTGTAAACATGTTTTTCTGCCTCCCCTTATCTCCTCAAATGAGACCAAATTTACCGCCCGGCCCAGCCCTTGCCGGCCGGCCCTGCCGCGTGCAGTTCATGCCCTTGTAAGTGAGGATCAGACACATTTTTGCAATTCAAACTGAGATTATTGTCAGCCCAAGTAATTGCTTGATCTTGTGATTGGCAGCTTTACGTTCCTCCTGCCCGTGTACCTCACAATGTGTGTCACTGCAGACAGAGAGGTCTCTGAGCAGAGGCTCTGCCCCCTCTGCCCCAAGGTGTCACAGCACCAGTCCATCGAGCATCAACATCAATAAAAGGGTGTCAGAGGCTACTCCAGGTCCTGGCCATTGCTTTTGTTACTAGAACTCTTTAAATGTTATTAGACTGACTAGCAAGTTTGTCTGGAGTGGCACGAGCAGAAGGAAAGGAAAGCAGATCCCCCTGGAGCTGGGCGAGTGCTCCTTCACAGACACAGCATTGCACCAGCAGGGTCCTGTTATCTCAGTGACCTCCCAACGCTGGCTGCTCTGTCATGCTTTGGGAACAGCAGAAGCAGATGCAGAGATTGGGGGCTGTGATACCAACACCCTTTGAGCTCTTTAACCTCCAGTACTGTTTGTTTTGCTTGGCACTTCCCAGCGACCACGGCTCCTCCAGGGCAGCCCTGTGGTTCTGAGCTCCTGGCCAGAGACTGGAGGTGGCTGAGAACCTGTCCCCAACCCACCCAGCTGCCACCTGCCCCCCTGCTCCTTCGGATGGCCCTTGCATCTGCCCCTCCAGAGGCAGCACGTGCTGCTGATGGACTCACAAGCAGCCCTTCCAGAGCACCCAGAGACTCCAAAACAAGCATGTAGCACATCCACCTTTGTTTTGAATTGTGACAGCACTGAGGAGACATTCACAAAAAGAAAACCAGTTTCCAAAATTTCCTGATTATATGCTGTTAAAAAGCAATTTGCAATAAGTTCAATCTAGTTCTTTTGAGAAGCTGATTTTTTTCCTTTGCTTTCTTTTCTTATTGTTGTCAGAAGGTGGGAGAGGAAGCCAAGGAGGGAATACAAAATTCCTATATATTTTAGGGACAAAAAGCAGTTGTCATTTCAGAAGGTATTTTTAAGAAACATTCACTTCATCAGCTGTCAGGCAATTCTGTTCTGCACAGTGCTGCTGCAGGCAAGGCAATAACACAAACTGGTATTATATTGTACATAAAAATAAGGATATATTCTCAGCTGAATCAGAGCTGCCTTCTCACCAGGGCTCTGACAGTCCTGATGGGTGCTCAGGGCTGGTGACTCAGCAGCTACTGGTGACTCAGCACTCACAGAAATCAATGGAAACACCTCCAGAACTTTTTGTAGGAGCTGAATTAGGCCACATTTCAGCCTGGTAAGGGAAACGCACTTCTGACAACTTGACTTTGTAGCTTCAAGTAATTTTCTCTGTCTGCTCTAAACTAGCTTCAACCGAATTTTCACAAAGACAGCATTTCCCCACTGGCTTCTTGACCCAAAATAGCCTGAATTTCAACACTTGCAGTTATTTGAGCTCAAATCTTCTATGTGTTGCTTGTAGTGACTGTAGGGATCTAAGAGACTTTTGCCATGAAATCCTTTGGCTTCAAACAAGCATTTATGAACACAAACCAATTTTTTTTCTCATTATCTTCTTTCTATCTCCTTTTTTTTCCTCTCAAGGTGGAATGTGCATTCTTTGGGTCAGAAAGCACTATCTACTGCCATTAGGACTTTCAGTTCATTGTTATTAAACAATGTGGTGGAGGTGTACCTCTGCCTCTCAGTCAATTGCCACTTTTCTTTAGGATGAAATTCCTTAGTGGTTAAAATTCTTAGCTTGTTAAAAATCTGAGGGAAAGGGAGGAAAAATATTCCGTTGCTTTGTAAATAATTGTGCCCTGCTCCTGGTATTTTTGGCTGTCTGGCTGCATTCCAGCTCTTTACCACTTCCCCACGTTCCACCCACAGGAGCCCCATGAGCAATGGCTCAATGCTGAGTTACCCCAAGCCAGTTCTGGTGACCCCACATTTAGAGGGCAAAGCCCTACCACAGCTGTGGGCTCCTGCAAGCCTCATATGACACCTGAACCATCCTAAAGAAACATCCTCTTGAGCTAGTGACCACTTTGGGGTTTGAATGGAGATATGGAGGACCTGGCATTGTTTTGTGCAGTGGGCCTGGGAGGTGGGAATGACTCTAATGCCTCTTCTGGCATTTAAATCAGCAAGGCCCAGCCTGTTCATGTTGGGCAGCCCCTCAGGCAGCTGCCAGCCCTGCCACCCTGTGCCCACGCCAGCCACTCGGGATGGATGTGGGAAAACCACAGCACACCCACACTCAGAGTCACAGGCTCCTGTCCTGGCTGAGTCAACTCAGCCCCTTATTTTTGCAGGATCTGATGGAGCTTATCACTTGTGTACGGGCAGGGAGCGGCTGCTTGGCTTCAAAGAGCAGATAAGGCCATCAAAGCAGAGCGCCTGTCAGCCCCAAACGCTGCCTCCTCACCCAGCAGAGCCAGCACCACCTGGGCTCACGCTGCAGCCTGGCTTCAGGAGCCACTGAGGACTCAATCACTGTGCTTGCTGCTCACCACGGCTGGCAGGCTCAGCACAGCCTGGAGGAGAACAGCCACCCTGCTTTTTGCTGCCTGCCTGTGCAGCAGCAGCACCTCAGTCTGGAGTTTGCCCTGAGATGCAGCTGCTGTACCTGCACCGTGGGCAGGGACCAGCTCCCCACCCTTCTGCTCCCCAAGAATGTCACATGAACACGTTTGGAAGTAAAGGAGTGGTGTCAGGACACACTGTGGGTCAAGGCAGCAGAGAAGGACACCTGGGAAAGGAGAGGGATCCTGTTTAATCCCAAGGACCGGTTCCAACAGAGAGCAGAAACAAGAAGCAGGCAGGAAAGGTGACAGGTTTGTCACCCTGGTGAGCACAGCAGAGGGGACTCACCACCACTCAGAGGCAGACAGGATGCCAGAGGAGAGGCAGAAGTGGATGAAAGCAAAGCAAACCTTCTCAGCTGACTCAGGGCAGGAGCAGGGACAAGACAATCTTCTGCCAAAGCACCGCCTCGGGAGGACTCAGATGGAAAGAATTTCTCTTGCGGGCAGGAGGGCAAGTCAGATACAGTATCTGAGCACAGCACCCCACCCTTCTCTAGGCTTGTCCTCGGGTTTGATATGCAGCATGCAAACCTGGAATGCATTCATAAATAAATGTCAAATTCTCAGATGTATTGTCAGCCTTAAAGAAAATGAGCAAACTTAATTAAAAATCCCACTGTTTCTTTGACTCATTACCTGAGTCACATCTTCAGCTTTGCCTCTTTTCATACCTTTAACACTGAAATACATGTATCTTCACATTATACTTTATACACATTTTACATTATACACTGTACACTGAAATACATTATATCTTCAGCACTGAAATACAATGAACACTTGTAAACTCCAAGAAGTCAGCAGGAGATACTCCAGTGTCTGAGGAAGTCATCCATAAGCTGTAGCAACAAGAGGCTCAGGAAGTCTGAGGAATCCCTGTGCAATACTCTCATGTGATAATGACAGGCAGATTGCCACTTACTGAAATCACAAGATGCCATGAATCCACTCCCATCTTCCCTACCCAGTGAGGACATATTTGCTCCATCAGGTGACAGCACAGACCCATTGGGCTCCTGACGTCTGTAACTAAAACTCTCCTCACGGTAGGCTGGTGCATTCACCCCTTGAACACTGTTTGCTCCAGATTTGTTCCTCTCCCCTGACCCACAGGATCCCACCTGACACTCAGCATTAGAAGGAAGCCAGTTCTGGCACCACAAACCATTCCCAGGCTGCCATGTCCCATTTCTCCTGGCTTCAAAGGAGTGGCTGTGGGCAGGATGCTGTGTGACAGGGCAGGTGTGTGACAGGGCAGGGTGCTGTGTGACAGGGCAGGGTGCTGTGGGACAGGGCAGGGTGCTGTGGGACAGGCAGGCTGGGCTGCCCTGCCTCCCCCGGGGAGCCTGGCAGACTCTGTCCCAGCAGACACCCAGCAGCAGCTCCTCTGCCCCCAGCATTGTTTGTGCCTTTCCAACGAGGATGAAAGACGCTCCTGAATCCCAGCCTGGACCACAACTGACAGCAGAACCTGCAGAAGGCACCCAACCCTCACACAGCAAGGACAGACCTGCCAGGGCTGTCCTGTGAGAAGGCTTCAGCCAAACCACAACAAACTCCACCATCTCCACAGGCTCTGGCTGAGGTCTGCTTTAAAACCCTTCCTTTTCCAGGACAACGCCCCTCTGGACCCATTTTGGTTCATCACAAAGACAGTGGCAAACATCCAATGATTTCAGTAGTAGGTGTGTTTTGGCAAAATTTATCACCAACAGGGATAACTGGAAGACTCGAGACATCCCTGTCCAGCACAAAAATAACCTGGCTGGTGGTTCTGCTGCAGTCAGGAGGCAGCAGGCTCTGGGGTTCAGCAGCAGCTCTTCCCTGCCCAGCATGCCCATAGACACATGGACTAGCTGACCCACCAGGCTCTCTTTGAGATATATTTTCTGTTATTAAAGAGTTTCACCATTTTACTGTATCTTACTTGTTATTAACAAGGTTTGTCACTAGAGAACAGACACTTATACCTGATGAAACAGAAGAGAATGGGCCAGCTGCCATTGTGGTGCTACCTCTCATTTTTCACCAGTGGCCAAGGACGTGTAAGAGCAAGCAGAATCCACCTCAGTAATTTTGCAAACTAGGCTGTCAAGCTCCAGTGCCAGGAAACCTACCTGTTGCAAAATGCAACCTAAACATCACATCATTGTAACATCTGCACTGCCTACTCCCAGCTAGGTTTAATACAAGCTGGCCTTTTTCAGCACAGAAATACATGGGCCTGCATTTAGGCCCATGTGAGAAGTTTAGCAACCCTCTTACACTGTCTTTTCCCAAGAGGTAAGAATTTGGTCATAAAAATTTTACTCCAGAGTGGCATTTTGCAGAGACACCTCTCAGCTCAAGGGCAAATAGGCTTTGGCAGCAAAGTGAAAAACCTCCATTTCAGCACTGAGGTGGCCAGACTGTGATGCCAGTGTCATCACCTCCCAAAGAGGTTTTTGCCTTCTCCTCCTCTAGACCCATGCAGTAATGCTGCTTTGTTTGAGGGTCGCTAAAGGGCAGTGGGAATTTTCCCATCACTTTCAGAGCCCCATGAAAACATCACTCACTGCTCCATTTGCATTTGTTTTCTTTTCTGTACAGCATGATTTCATCTAAATCAAGCCTAAGCTCAGATAGCCAGCTCTGTTTGGTAAAGCACTATGTACATAAGCTTTAGGTCCCAGGATTTAAGAATGGACTTAAAAGCTTGGCTGATATCAGAACTGCACATCCATTTTATTCATTATTCATGGCCCTGATGGTGCTGGAGCTGCCTTCACAAAGCTCTTCAATACTGCTTTTGACATGCAGAATCACCAGCCCTTGTTGGCAACCACAGCGATTCCCCTCCACTCTGGGAATGCATTATTAATTGTGGAATTTGGATACCAGTGGATGTCCTTGCAGTTTCCAGACTCTCACAGTTGAGAAAGCAGGGCCCATAAAAGGGCACTTTGGGACTATTTCCTGCTTAGAAAACAGAGAAAATAAAAATTCAGCAATTCAGTCCACTTTGGACCTCTTGAAGGATGAAGACCAGGCTCTAACCTCAGCTCCACTGCTCATCCAGAACACATGCCGAAAAGTTAATGGAATTCCTTCAGACGTTCCCCAGCACGGCTGAGATCAGGCACTGGCCCACACTGTCTGGGCCAGGAGATATTCTGAGCCAGACTCCTCACCCTCAGCCTTGGGAACATTTTCATAATGGAACACGATGTTTGCAAGAACTAGTCCAAAGGTGGCTTCTCTGCCTGTAAATATGTCAAGAGCGAATTGGCACGGCGGCTCCTCCATCCCTGGAATGCGCAGGAAATAGCTGTGACTGCACTTACCCAGAGAGCAAACAGCCCCATTCCCACCACCACCACGCTCCTGACATGTCACAGCGGCGCTGATAAAAGGCCACACCACACCATGTGCCCTGAAAATGGCTTTTAAAGCTCAGCCCAAGCCTTTCACTACGAGCTCATTAAAAGAGAAGCGTTCCCTCAGCCTGGCTGTGGGCACAGAGCAGAACAGGAGGGAATTGGAACCACTTCCAGTCCTGTCTCCATGTGTAACCTCCCAGGCAACGTAAACCTTCACTTTGCTTGCCAATGTTGCCACACAAATCAGCACACCAGACTTGGCAGGAATTTAGCCAAATTTGGCACAAGCTCTAAGTCAGTTCATTTCACAGTTGCTCAGAAAAACAAATCTGTATCATGAAGGTTCTTCAGAGCACTCATGTTTGTGTTTTGGTTCTGGAAGAATAAAAAAAAAGAACCAGCTTCTGCTCTGATTTATTTTGGTGCAAACCCAGAGTAATTTTACAGGCTTTAATCCTCCAGGTTAAACTGCTCTCTATTCATTCACAATGTAGCTCTCAATCTGACACAAGGGATGATTAAATTAAGTGAGATAAGGGGGTTTTTACCATGTCATTAGCATCAAAATGTAACTTATGAAACCTAACACCATTTCTAGCTGGGTTATTGATTTTACTAAATTCTCTGTCAGAACCTTTATTTTAACAATCTTGTTTAAAAATAGTTAATTAACTGTTGGCAATGCTTCACTCTGCACTAAGAATAAATAAGCAAGAAAAAATATAATTTTGTTTTAACTTTGAAATAATTTTCTAATTCACATCCTCTGAGAAGTGTTATTTTTTGACTTGTGATTTGATTAAAAAAATTACTGTCTGTGAAAAGCTATCAGTGTCTTAAATTTGGGGGTTTTTTGGTTTGGGGTTTTTTTTATAAGGAAAGAGACACTGGAAATGTACTAGTTAAATTTTGCAATAAAATAAGTTAAATATCTGACAGTACTGCTTTGTAAAGGATTTTAAGGGAAATCAAAATTGGATCAAAGCTATGTTCAGTACTACAGCATATTTACGGCAAGTAATTTATCATTCTTCCATTAAAGTGGGCTAAACTTGATAGCCAAAAAATAGGTTTAATTTTATTTAGAGTCTGATTAATTTCAGTAGTGAGGACTGCATGCTATTCGAATCACACATATTTTATATAACATCATGTTAATTAAAGGCCTAATACTATACTTGTACACGAGCCAGGCAGTGACAGGGAGCTCAGAGCAGAGCAGAGTTACAGCCTCACGATAACATCCAACAATACACAGCTCCTTAAATACCTAATGATGTGGTTCCTACTAACCACACCAACCTCTAGGAAATGGATTTTCTGTATTCCAGATGCTTACAAACACTACCCTGGCTGTAAACTCTGCCCACTTCAGATGCCAGAACTGAGCATCCTTCTTTGCAGGGATGGGGGCCGGGGCTTTGCTGATCCTGTGAATCCCCATCCAACTTCATGGCACTACAAAGCAAAGTAAAACACAGCAAAGAAGCAGAAACTTCGAGGGAGAAGATGACAATCTGGGAAAGCAGGGAAGATGCCAACCCACATCAAAGCTGTTTATGAGGCACAGTCACAAAATCTGAGAAACACCAAACATCGAGGTTTGAGCTTTAGAAGTTCTTGTCATTGTGGCTTTCAGGAATTCACAGGAGCACGTGCTGGGGAGGGAATGAAAGCTCAGATGAAACACAAGGGGATTCAGAAAAAGATACTTCAATCACAAATTCTCTAACAGAAAAAGTAGCGTGATTGGAAATCATATCGTCAGTACAATAACAAGAAGGCCAAGTTAGCTGGGACAGTGTGGTGTTTGTGTGAAGCCTGTCAGGAGCATTTGATGCTAAATAACCCCAATACTCAGTAATTTGGAGATAGATCACCTCCTTGAAATGAAGCTAAGTATAAAATAGAAGTTGCCTAAAATAGGGGTTTGTGAACTGCAGTTACAGGAAAAGAAGGAATGTGACAGGCCAGCACCCCACTGCCTGGCTGGTGTGGGAAGGGACCAGAGACCTCTGCACTGCAATACAGCCCCACCACATTACACAGCCTCGTTTTTAGGTCAGTCAAGCTCCATCTTGATGATTATTAAGATATTTCTGCCACCTCTCCTTTTGCTGAAGGTGGCTCCAGAACCCCTCTGCTCTGCACTTGGAGACTGCCTCTAGTTTCCAATTTAAATTCATCCATGGCCAGCTTATAAATACTTGTCCTCTGGCCAGAACTGGGGTTCAAGCTAATTCAAACCCATTGAAATTAATGAGTTTTTTTCCCCATTGACTTCAACAAGCCTTGAATTAAGGCCCTGTGTGTGGACAAAAAGGTTTAGGGCAGTTTTTGTAAGAGGAGAGTTTTATCCTGTTGATTTTGGCCTCTCTCCTCAGCCTGCTGTGAACTGTCTGCCTTATTTTAATGCTGTATTCTCATCCTGCTCTAGTGCAAAACTCCTATTGAAATCCAGGACAGCCTTGCCAAGTGGTTATTAATTACTGTGGTTCTTGAGGCTCAGTCCTGCAAACTGATCTGCATGAGCTCAGAGCTTTCTCTTCAAGGATCTGCTTTCAGGATCTGGGCTGTAGGGCTGCAGAACTGAGCACCAAAGGGACTGATCCCATGTCACCCAGCCCTGCCACCCCGGGGCCACTGCAGCCCCAAGGAGCTCACAAGCCCAGCTCTGCTGTTTTCCTTGGAAGGCAGGGAGGGGGCCAGCAGGGAAACAGTCCTGCTCAAGCAGCCTTGCCTTGAACACAGAGCTTTCCAGGCCAAAATAACTTTTTGCTTGTTGGAGTTCAAGCACAATTGAGCTGTGCTGGAGGAGGGCACAGCTGAGCTCTGCCTCTGCAGTCAAAGCTGGGTTTTGAGGAAGCAACAACTGCTGTGGGATTTGTCTTCTGTGGCTGCAGCAAGGAATATTTCTTACCCTAAGAAATGCCAAGGTGTCACACAGGATGTATGTGAGGTCTAAAATGTATTGATATGTGGGCAATTTATTGTATTTCCAGCACCAGGAAATCCTTCTTTTATTCCAAAATGGGATGTGGATCCCATGTCTGCCTTCATTACTGAACCTAGTATTTCGTGGTGCCAGGACTGCATTAAAAGCAAGTTTTAGGTATGTTTGTGTTGTTCATTTTGGCTATATGGTGAAAAAAACTGGGGAAAGATGCTTTGCAGTGGAAACAGAAAAATCTCAACTAGTTATTGAAAAAACTTATGAGCTCTTCAATTAGACCACAGGCATTTTAAAGGCAAGCAGGTCAGGGTGTACTTTACTCCCTGAACCTGAAATGTCAAAACAGTCATGTGACATATTTGCATTGAGTTACGTAGGATGAGTTTAGATCTCACTAATCTAGCTAGTCAGATGCCTGTAAAAATAAATATGAACCTAAAAAAGAGTGACATCAGCCATAAGTGCTTATTCTGCTCCAGATCTGGCAGGTAAAAACAGCAAGAAACCAAGTGCATTATGCTGTCTGGGCTTTGTGCCTATTTTTCATCATGTAGGGAGCCAGGCCAAATCCTTGACACAATAGCAATTTTTGCTCAATGCCAACTATTCCCAGGCTGGCAGTGCGAATGCAGAGCTCCTGAGGCATGGAACTGTAATGGAATCCACACTGCAACGAACATCCCTGCTCCAGGAGGGGAAATGGCTGCTGCATGTGAGGCTTGGATTCAAACACATGCTGTCAGGAGATGAGTTACAGTGACAGCAGATGAGAACATCCTGGACTGAGTCACCCCTCATGCCAAGCCACAGGTAATGCATGGACTAGTGGCCTAGAGAAAGGCTGGGAAGCAACGGTGTCAGAAGAAATGCTGAAGGCTCCAGTTCCAGGTGTCTGTGCGAGCTATGACACAGCAACTGTCACTCATGGTAAGTGGCAAGTGACATCTATTTAGATGAGCTCTACTCAGTCAGTGCCACGATAATAAAAGCACTTCACCTCACTGCACCCTTCCATGGAGACAGGAACATCTGACAATGGCTCAGTAAAGAGTTTAGCTGTTAGGCTGCTACTCACTGCAAACACAGAGAGCTTCTCCTCACCTTTATGGCTGATCATCATGTCTTCTATATTGAATAGTGGGTGGAATGACACTGGCTTAATAATAAAAACATACTGAGATAGACAAGCTAAAAAATAAAATTATGTATCTGCCACCAACCAGCATGCCCAGCATATGTTCTGTTTGAAAAGGGAGACCCTTGTTTTCATACTAGAGAGTCACGGCAAGACAGATCAACCTGCTCAGCTGGGAAGACACCAAGCCCTTTCCAAGCAGGTCAGAGTCAAAATGTCCTTAAAACTCATTGTGGCAGGACTAACAGTGTCCTCAGAGGTGAATAAATGTCCTGGAGCACTCAGAAAGGCAAAAGGCAACACTGCTGAGCACCTGTGTCCACAACACATGGGTATTGTCACCAAAAACCATGGGACATGCTCACCCACCCACAGCTCATTACTGACACCAACAGTGCCTTTACCTGAAAAGGGGTCAAGAGGCTCCTTCCACCACGAGGCAGACAAGAAGAACAGTACAGCTCTGATGATCAAGTGTTCCTACCTGCTTTTTTATTCTAACAGTGTTGGTGCTCACTTCTCATGCCCATTTAAACACCATTTTAACCAACAACTAAATAGAATAACTAAGAACAGGACACTAAGCCAGCAATATAAAGCACCCTGATTCACATCTGTCTGAATGGCAGCATCTGTACAGACTGGGCAGGAGAGAAAACAGGTTCTTCTCCATGTAATCTGGCCTTGGCAGCAGCAGTTTGGGTGGTTTCTGAAATCCCATTGCCTAGCACCAAGCTGGCAAGAGAAGAAATAGCCTCATCACTCTCTCTCTCTGCTAAGGGATGCATTCTATATTCATCTGCAATCAGGAGAGAGAATAAAGAAGAGTTTTTTGAGCTTTATGCAAAGTAGATTGAAAATTATCCAACTATTTAAAAATTACTTCAAGAAAACCCCAGAGTAGCAGTGATGAGCCACTGCATCAGGAGAGAGCTCCCACTGCCCGGGGAATGTTTGTGCTCCCAGGCACAGGCACCCTTTGGTGCACAGCCCCTCTCACACGTGGGCAGGGTGATGCTCCTCAGCTTCACGGGCAGCTTTACCAGCACCAAAACAAGTCCTAAATGTATGTGTGACCCCATGGTACTTGAGATGTGATTCAGGGCCAAAGAGAGGGGTAAGAGGGGTAAGAGCCTGCACATGGAAACATCGAGGAGTAGCTGCAGTAAGGAGTAACCCTGTGAGAGCTGATTCACCTGTCTGCAGTCTGCTCCACACAGGACTCACAGCATTCTTTCCAAAGCTTAGGCAAGAGCGTTACACTTCATGGCAAAACCATCTCCCACTGAGAGAGGGGACCACTCCAGCGTGCAAACTGCTCATGGGAGAGCAGATGCTGGCCCTGGCAGCTGTGCATGAGCCAGCCCCCACTGGGAGACCATCACATCCCTCACTTTCAGGGTGCAGCACCCACAAGGTGCTCCTCTGCCCCCGCTGAGGAATCTCCTGCCCTCCATTCCTCCTGCTCAGCTGAGTTAGAGGGGAAAGGATTCCCAACACCAAATAAGCCTCAGGCAGACAGCCAGGTTTCCAATCCCCTTGCCAAAGGGGAGACCGTGCTTCTGCTTTTCCAAGTGCTCTGTGATCTTGCACTTGCAAAGCTTCTAGAGGCTTTTTCCTCCCACTGCACATTAGCAATTCATTGAGTGGCTTCTACAGGTCTGGAAGGGAACAAGACAAACTTTTAACACACGCAGTGGAAGAACTGTAGAAGCCTCCCCAGGAGACCATCATTAAGCCCAGAGCAATAGGGTCAATGAACTGCTCACCCTCCAAAGATGGCACAGCCATGGTGGGCACAGGGTAAAAGAAGCTGCCACCTCCTAAGGATGAAGAGCTGTACATCTTCCAAAGCTCCCCAGACATCTTATTAGACTTCAGGAAAGTTACTTCTCTTTCCCAGTCTCCGTCTCTGTAAAATGGTGATAAAACTTCATTGGAGGCTCAATTCATTAATTCTGAAAACATTCAAACACAACAGTAAAGATTCTCTGTAAATATGCAAATCCACAAACAAACCAGTATTTGTAGGGGAGGAGAAACCACAGGTGGGGCTGAGAACATCCAGAATTTGCAATCTCCCCCAGCAATGTCCTCCTGCAGTTTCCTGGAAAAAGGCTGTTCTGATACATGCACTGCTCTTGTAATGTGAATTTTGTTCAATGGGCTAATATTATTATTTCTAAATTTACTAATACTGGATACAAAACCATCTGTATTCATGAAAACTTGCGAGTTTACAAGCTCTCACACACAGAAACAGAAGCCATTTCAAACATCATGCTGTATTTAGAAGGCTGCTTTGAAAATCTGGCTCTTCGAATCACCTTTGGTTGCTAAATAAACTTCTCTGGAGTAACCACAGCCCACACAAAAATAGTTACAACACAGTTTCATGACTTTAAGTGGAAATGGGTGTTGGTAAGAAGCATGCTCAATTTTTCTTCACTGAAGTTGAAATGTAAAAAAAAATACAATATAAGCTCTGTAAGCAGATTCTTCATGGTAAACAAATATGCAGAGATGCAGAAAATGCTAAGTGATCATTTTTAGAACATTTATTTTTGGCAGGATAAACACTTTCAGACTCTAAGCAACTTCTCTGTGTGTACAGAATCTCCAACTGTGAAAAGAAAACAAATAGCAGAGTTTCATTTGTTATAATCAGGGTTTTTTTCATGACTGTTTAGAATAAAGTCGGATCACATTTGGAGTGGCTTGGAAATTCATTGTTTAGGCATTAGCCTCCAGTGGTAAACATCCTACAATATGTGTATAATACAGCAACTATTTTTGTACTTCAAAGCCTTCCCTCATATATTGGGAAGGTGCAGGATAAAAACAACCTCTTCTTTTCCCTTCTAGGGAATGATGGTTTCATGGCTTGATTTCACCAAGAAGAGGTCCCTGATTATCCCTCACCAGACCCATTTATTCACATGAAAATTAGCCCCAAACACCACACCACAAATTGCACTTGAGAAATCCAACTCTCTGGAGAAACAGGAGTATAATGGGGGGGCTGTGCAGTCCTGGAGCCTTATCATTCCCCAGCTCCTGGGGGCACAGGGCTTTTTTAATACAGGAACTCACTGTTGACTGTTGATGGAATATCCTGCAGATGAGGAAATGTGGAACAACAACTCAGCTGGTTTGAGTGATCACATCTCCATGGCCAGCGCCCCACTGCTCCCAGCTACCAGAGCAGACTTCCTTCATCGCTTCAGAGGAACAGAAAGGAACTTCAGGAGCAGGGTTGAAAACTGCATTTTCTCATTTTGAGCAGCCTAGTGGAAATCTGAAAGCTCAACACTTCTGCAAGCAGCCGGCCGAGCCGTCCTGCCCCGAGTGTCCAAGGAACCAGCAGCCAACATGAGTCAACGCTCTGGGAAACGTCGGCCTGCCAAGGTCACGTAAGTCTGTGGCAGGAGAAGTAACAGGATCATCTGGCTCTTCTCCTGTTTCTCAGCCACAAAACTTTCTTCCTCCCCTAACAATTACATATGTGGGTTTCCTTAACAGTTTCTTTTTACATTTCTGTTTAAATAGCACAGGGAAAAGGAAGAGGAGACTTGATGTGGAAAATTAGTTTTGGAAATGTTGAGCAGTGTGCACTTGCCAACTTCTGTTCCTCCAGTCAGTTCACTGTCGATGCTCTCAGCTCTCACCAAAATGCTATTTTTAGGCTGTACGTCAGATTTCACAAGTGAGACTGACAGGATTTTTAGAAAAATTGGAGGTTTTCCCCTGATAATTAAATGAGAAAAACAATGTGGGAATACTGCTTCCCACTTTGTGCTGCTGAGGCTCCACCACAGCTACTCCAGGGCAAAGCTCCAAAGAGACCCAACTGCACAGGAGCAGCCTTTCCAGAAAGCATCAGGGGATTCCCAGCATGAGGGAGAGTGCAGGAGATTTCCAGCAGGGAGATGTACAGAACATTCCCATCACGAGGGAGATGTGCAGGTCTCTTACACCTAATGAGACACAGAGAGTCTGAAAATGTTCTGAGGAGGTTCTCTACAGCAAATCAAAGCACAAGCACAGAGCGGAGTTTCAGAAAACACAACTTTCTAATAAAATCCCCCAGCTGTTGCTGGAGCTGCCAGGTGGCTCCTTAGGGGCAGAGGCAGCTGCAGAGCCCCTGTGCCAGGAGCTGCCACTGCTGCCCCAGACCAGCTTAGGCACAGGGGCTCCCCAGACCTTCACCACCACTTCTTCCCAGTGCTCAGTGTCGTCTGCTAAGCTGCAGCCTCTGAAGGAGAAGCCAGGAATGCAGAGGTGGCACTTTCTGCTGCAGTGAGAGACCAGCAGAACCTGGAGGCAGTAGCAGCTGTCTCCAGTGCATTGTTTGCTGAGCACTTGTCATGCTGTTGGACATGCACATTAAGAAATTAAGAGTTTCTACATGGTTATTTCCTTGAGCTGACAGGTGTCTAAAGCTAGTTTCCAGCTCTGCTCACCATCCAAATATAAGGAACTTAGAGCAGGTTTAACTTTTGGGTATTTTTTTTAATAGAGAGACTCTGTGTTTAACATCTTTGCTAAGTCTCTTTTGATGAAGCCATGCACATATTGACAGCCCTTGCTGACAGAACAGGGCTGCAGGGAGAACATCTCATGCACGTATAAACCAATGGCTCAACCAAAAAAGTATTGCTGTAAAAAGACTTACTATTGCAATGCTGCTGAGCAATTTTTTCTCAATATCCACATGGATATTTGAGACTGCTTGATGATGATGCAGATTGTTTTGAATATTTCAGGGTCATTTATCCATAAGAGACTGTAGACAAGTAATCCAGCCAAATTTCAGTTTGCAGATCAGCATGTCTAGATATTTGACCACACAATCCTACAGAGAAAACGTGGTGTCACTGTGTTAGCTGAAGGTGGTGACTTCACACAGGTGGAACTGAGTGCAGAATCTACCTCCCAAGGGTTTTCTGGTGCTTTCTGAACCTGACAAGATTAATTTAGTGATTTGGAAATCTGTTGCCAAACCCAAGTCCCCAGAAGACTGCATAGCAATAGGAAGATTAAAAGCAGATGGTTCAACAACTAAGGTTTTCTAGTTAAACTTTTAACAGACTTAAAATTCCTGGGCTTCATGTAATCATCTTCATTCTTTCCTTCAATTCAGTGTGTGTTAGTATCTTTGGAGCACTTTCTTTGGACATGAAGCCAAACACATCATGCTAATAATACGACCTCAAAAAACATACCTTTATGATAGGCTTAATAAGAGGTTAAGGAAACGTTGACTCTAGCTCAACAAGGCTCTGTGCAATTAGACCATCTCCATGTGGTTGTTAATTTCCAAAAAAGGATGCTGGAATCTAAAATATGAAGAGAGACCATTTCCAGGAGGGGCTTTAGCAGATGAGCCTGTTAAACCATTCAAACACTGCTGCAGTTGACAAAGGGCCTCCTCTATTAAGGTGAGGCATTTGAAAAGGGTCATTGTGGGAGCCGGTGGTCACACAATGCTCCCGATTTCCTGTTCCCTTGGAACCACTAAACCCCCTGTCAAGTCTGGCAGGATGGGGTGATGGGGGTCAGGCTGTCAGCATCCCCAGGCCTCGGGAGACCTGTGATGGAGAGGAGCAAGGCAGGAGCAGTTGGAAGCAATAACAGCTCTGGAAATTACCTAAGAAACTTAAGAGTTTCTCTGTCTGCTCCAGGCTTTCTCCTCTCCCCTTGCTCTGACTTTGAGTCCTACAGCTTCGACCCATACCAGGCCAGCTATAGCTTGTTGTGCCAAGGTCAGGCTCCCCCTCAGGCCAATAGGATCCAGACCCTGGCCAGTCCAGCTTCAAGTCCTGGGATCATCTCTTCTTTAGTTTTTTTCATTTCCGGTGCTAATCATGAGCATTGGTGTGACTGAGACAGAAAAGCAGGCAGAGCCAAGCAAGTATGTGCCTGTCTGAATTGTAGTGACTCGCTCCAAGCTCCCAATTAACATCAGAATGAAGACAGGACAAGTGTCTCCCATGTGTCTACTAGAAATGTTCCCTCTCTGCAGAAGTGGCAGCTAAGACAATCCCCTAGACATTCCACATGAGGTCCAACAAACACCAAATACAAATCAAATACACAGAAATTCTCTGCTGGGGATTTCTTCTTCTGCAGTGTCTTGTAGCACCAGAACCAACTCTAGGACCACTTCATGCAGGGCCACAGAATGCCAGTGCTGAGCTACCAAAGACACAACAGCCCTTCTTCGTGTCACCTGCACTGAACAGCCTCAGGATTTGCTTTGCAGGGGTCATTTGGGTCAGCCTTCACAGAAGCACTTGGGGAGGAGGACACCAAGCAGCAAGTATTTCTCTCTGTGAACAAAAAGGTGCTTTAACAGCCTTTCTTGCCCACATACCTGTGATACCAGGGCAGCATTTCTCATTACCAGTCCCAGGGTCCCTGAGACCTTGAAGACATGGGTGTCCATCACACAGGTCAGGTCCATGTCAGCACATTGCCCACGCCAGAATAAAGCACGAGAAGTGTCTCCAGTGCCTGATACTGCAGCCTTCATCCAGAAAACACAGCTGGCCTGATTCTTCCCATCCCTGAAAAGAGACTTGCAGGAATGTTTTAGAGTCCCCCTACTGCTCCCCAGTTCTGGGTGCCCACTATGTTGTGCCACTCCTTGTGCTGCAGTGAGTCCCACTTCACCCCCTCCCTACATCCCTTTGAAGGCAAAGTTAGCTGCAAGGACAAAAAACTGCACCTGCAAAAGCTGAGGAGGTCTGCTTTGAAAAACCAAACCCACAAAATACATTTGGACATATGAATAGAGCAGCCAAACCTCAAGTTAAATCTTCCATATGAAGTGTAAGGAATCAAATAACCATCCAGAAGAGATGCCTGCAAAATAACTTGGCTCACAACATTTTCATTTGGGTTAAATTAAAATAATTGTAAATCTTCAGGGCACAGCACGAGAGCTGCATTCTGTGTAACACTGTACGTATCCCATTAAGCTTTAAGTCAGTTCAATCCTACAAAAATGCTTTGAAAACCAGACTGAGTTGCCCTTCCTTGGGCATCCAATCACACTACTGCAAGAAAGATGAAGAAGCTTTGTGGGTGAATTTTCTCCATTGTAGTTAACCAGAGCTGAAAGAGGCAGGGGAACAGGAGGGGCAGAAGAAACACTCCTTGGAACAGAGTGGAAAAGCATCATTACACATTGATCTCTTGAAGCTGCATTGAACCTCAGCTGTGCATCAATTAGAAGCCAGTGCCAAGCTGACTACCTCAGACACAAACGTGGTTCATCTAATGATCCTTTCCTAATGACTTCCAAGTTGTGACTTCCTGGGCATCTGGAGGTTTAAGGGAAGAAGGTGTCTGGCCTCCAAGGTTCTTCACACACAGAACTGACCCCTGCTGGCTGCAGCTTAGGTCTGTGGGGAGCAAGAAACTTTGGACATTGTTTACCAGCTTTTTGCCTGATAGAAAAGCCACCTCAATTCACAACCCTGTTAAATCATTGTACATCACTGCATTTTCATAACATCAGGATGTTCAATTCCACTTTGGAATGGGAGTTCACAGTGCAGTGGCTCCTGAAAACCAGCTAATTCCTGCCACTCCTCCCCTCATTTTGAATAATTTTGACTCCATCATCCTGTTTAACAACCTGAGGGCATTCACAGAATTGGTGTGAGCACAGCACAGAAAAACTCAGCCATAGCCATGCCAGTAGAGCAGAGTCACCACTCACACCTGGGTCCTTCTGAAGCTCTCATTGACTTTGCAAGGCTTGGAATTAACCAGTACATGTCTCTAGTCCAGCTGTAAATAGAATATTAAAACTCCCACCCCATAGTTGCTTTGGTATCAAGTGCCAACCCTAAAGAGGGCTTAAGAATCTTTACTAAAGGTGGCATAGGAGGGCAGAAGTCAATGACCAGTTGGCACAGTTCTGCTCATTAGTTCTTGTAGAGGAAGACTTCAGAGTAAGGTAAACCCCAACACATGAGTTTATTTCCAGAGCTCTTTCTGAAATTGTTCCTGCATGTTGGTGCCAATAAATCTTACATTCCAGCTATGCTTCTCTAATAGACACAGGCATTAATTTTTATTGCTAGTTGGCCAGATTAATGACAAGGAAAAAGGGAAGAATAAAGCAAAAGCTACAGCTAGCACTTATCTATCTCTGTCCTGCAGCCTTCTTTCTCCTTACTCCTGCATCTCTCACACTAAGAGGCAGCTGAGCTCTCTACATGCAGCTTTAATGGAACACCTATCCGTCAGCATTCAACTGCAGAGTTCAGCTGGGACTGCAGTTGCAAGTAAAAACCATTGTACTCTTCTGAACAAGCACAGAAATGATAGTGTAGATAATACCTTGTACTGCTGAAACAAGAGCCATGCAAAGATTTCAAAGAGCTTTACAGACATTCATAATTTAAGACAATCCACATCCTCCTAAAGGTGATACTGGATCCTCACTTTGCAGATGAAGAATAGAGGCATTGAAAAAATTAGGGATTGAGGGACACGGAGAGCAAGGCAGCACTGAACAATGTCCTGCTCACATACATCACAGCAACCAGATCTTGTGATGGTTTCTGCAGGCACTCTAACCATTGCCACATGCTGCTGAAGTTTGCTTCATCAATTTCTCTGTTTTATTTCCTAAGTTACTCTTGGACACTGTTACCCCATCCCTATTAACTCAATCTTCTCTGCTCTGGACCCTACTGTTTCACACCAATGCCAATTACACAGCCTGTATCACCCTGTCTGGCAGCCCGTGGTGACACTGGAGACACCATTGAGGCATGACCTGATTTGGTGAAATGTTTTGGTTCTCTTTGATATATCATACACTAGATATTATGAATAACTTAAGTGCACCCTACTCCTATTGCCTTTCCACTTTCTGACAGCGTCCAAGCCATGGTTCAGTGAGGTGAGCTGTCCTTTCCAGGAGGAACCTGGGGTGCCAGCCTTGTTGAGCAGGGCCAGCTCTAGCCTAGGGCTTGCATTCAGCACAGGCTCTGTTTGCTGAGTAACTCTCAAAGTTTCAGACCCCGGGTTAGAAGTTTTAATTGATGCACACAGGAAAGCTGGATTAGGCACTGTCTCTCCTGATGGATCTCTCCCTGCAGACTGTGAAACTGGGGAGTTTAAAAGCAAAGATTTTGCTCTTCACTGCCATAAAATATATCTTCTCACTCTATAATTAATCCCAGTGAAATGAAAGAGGGCAGTCTTAACAGATTCACCTATTGTGGTGCAAAGTGCAAAAAGACTGATTGAATATACACTTTCAGAGGTGCAGTTTGGCTTTCCTAATGTACCTCTTTAATGAGCATCTTGGACTTGAAAATCACAGAGCACAGGACAGGCCAGAGACACAAGAAGAGGCTTCTACAACACAGACAGAGGTGAAGCTGCACTCCCATATACCAAAGTATAAATTTTAAAAGTGAATATAAACAGTCTGTCTCATGAAAAGCCAACCCCAAATATAAGGCTTACTCCAAAGAACAAGCTTAAAGCAGAGAATTTAGTTTGCTGGCCACCCTCTCCCATTCCCTGGTCAAGGGCTGAAGGAGGGCAAAATCAAGGTCTGCCCACCAGTTCACCAGAGGAATAACCCCTGCACAGGGATTGCTCTAGACAAAAGCAGACCCATGACATGAACAAGGGAAGTGGCACAGTCCTTGTGCAGGGCAGTGAGGGTGCAGCCTTCCCCTCTCCAGGAATGTCCAACCTCTCACGTGCAGGCAAAGCAAGGGCACAGCCAAGAGCCAAGCACACACACCTGGGACTGGAGGAACAGCATCAGGCACAAAGCAATGCACAGTGCTCACACATGTGCCTTCACCTGCATTTTCAGGTGCCTCTCAAGCAACTCCAAGAGCAGTTGCCTGCTGGCGTCTACTCTTACCCAAAATACAACCCTTCAGATTACAATTTCTTCAAGAGAGCACAGCACCTGAGACCAAACAGAAATTTGTTACAAGTTCATGGATCTTGAGAGTAGTGAAATCCTAGAAGACAGAATTTCCCCAGCAGAAATCAAGTAAACCTTCCTCAAGGTTACACTACCTTGTGCTGAGGACATAGACCAGGTAAGCCATAAGGGGATAACTCAATTGCAACACTTAAGACTCAGTAAATATACAAAAAAAAAATGATGATACAGATGCTGGTAGATAATTGTGCAATAGGACTGAGCTAAGATAAAACATAAAGGGTATTATGTAGATGAAAAAATGGTATTTTTATACTTCAAAAGAGTAAGATAAAAAGCTGATATTTTACTGATGGACTTTAGTTAAGGAATTAGTCATCATTATACAACAGCAATTTGAATATCCTAGCACAGCACGTGTCACAGGAAAATCATTCAAAGTTTGGATACGTTTTAGCTGTATCAATTAAAATTGTACATCACAGTATAACATCAGATAGCAAAACTTATTCCAAGCAAGTATTTACATAGAGCTATTAAATGACAAGGATTTGGTTTAATTGGTGAGTAAATGGAGCTGGAAGTTGCTGAAGAGATCTCTAGCAACCAAGAAGATCACTGGGGCAGAACAAATTGTTTTACTCTGTTTTGTGTGTCTGAGTTTTAAGCCTTCCAGATGCAACAGCAAATGCAATAATAATACTGTCTAATGAAGATGGGTTTAAATAATGAGTTTGGGGTGAGAAGGCAAAGCAATGACTTGTGCAGCACTATCTCACCAGGGAAGTAGAGAAGCTGACAGATTTTCTGCCTGGAAAGGGATGTAGGAAAGTGGACCACTGAGATAAACTAACAGAAATTCTCTAAAACAAAGGCGCCATTTAGGTATGTAGGGCAGCTTTACTCAGACTCAGTAATTTAAAGCTGCAGCACCAAGAAAGTTTAGTGGTACTGCAGGAGAGAGTCAAAGCCCTAGGAGATGGTAAAAAAGGTTTGGAAAATATGGCCAAACAAATCCAAATCTGTCATAAACTTTCATACAGCACTTACTTGAATGGACAAGGCACTGCAGCACTGTCCTTTCCAATTGATCCAACCCAGAGACTGCTCTGGCAATGTGGACACATCCTCACCAGGACTGAATACTTCCCTCAGCACCACTGTTAGCAAAACTTTACTCCCCCAGTCTCCCAGAGAAGCTACAACCACCATCTGTACAGATCTATGGCCATGATAATTTACACCAGCTGGAAATCTGACCCACCTATTTAATGCAAGGGAACAGGCATGACTTCTTTCCTGCTGCATTGACTAAGATCTCCCCAGCCGTACTCTGAGAACACTTCAGGCGTTGGGATATCAACCACAGAAAACTGAGTGGAAATCCCCAGGCAGGAATAAAACATATGTTTAATAAATGGTTCTACAGAAACAGGAAAAAAAAGAGAGAGAGAGGGGGAGGAGGAGGAAGAAAGGAAAAGGTTTGCATTTGTGAGATCATAAGAGTCCAACCATATAAGTGATGACTAAGTGTAATCTTGAGTTTCAAGAAGATGAAGAAAAACATGTTTTTGAAACTGTTGAGACTGGTGTTCCCAGTCAAGAGATATTCCGTTATTGGCCTGCGAGTGACCCTTTCAACCTGGGCTTCACTCCAGCCCGTGGGTCCATGGCAATGACTGGAAGGGAGAAAATCCCCGCTACTGGCCAGCTGTGCTCCAAATTACCTTACTCAGCTGTGCCTATAAATGTAATTGCATGTTTCCATGAAATTGCATCAGAATGACCTGCTCACCCCTGACATAGTTCACATATCTGTGATCTCTGTCTCTGTAGATAAAAATCTCTTTCTTCTGTGTGTCTGAAGATTCTGAACAGAGTCAATTCCCCACTAACCAGGGAAATGGAGAGAGCAGATAGCCCAGATACAACCAAACTCTGGAGAGTGCAAAACACAGGTAAATTATATCCTCAAATGGACAATAAAAATATGAAATACAGAAGTTTAGTGTTGCTGCTGAGTACAGACCACAGATAAAAACTGGCAGACCTGCAGCAGGCAGCACATCTGCATATGCCATACTGAGGCCAGCACAGCATCTCCAGTAGTTGATTTCCATGGGGACAGTGGATAGTGGATAGCTAAAGACAACTAATTCACACTGGTGGTGTATAACAGCATGAACAAACACTGAGAAAAAACCAAGTTCCAGTTCAGGTGAGAGAAGAAATATTTCCTGCTAACCCAAAGGAAGTATCTGTCAAATTGAGTAACAGAACTCTCTACCGTCTCAACCTCCTTTCCCAAATTCCATCACCATCACTCCTTCTCATGCCCCTTTTCTCTTCCCCCACAGGCTGAAGGAACTGGTACCTGCAATTTCTGTGCTAAAGGAGTGCTGCTCCACCCCAGAGCAGCCCAGAGCAGAGCTGTGGTCCAAGCAAAGAGGAAAGTCAAACACAAGCAGAGGTGTGAGAGGAGGACGTTTTGGTGGCTCTGATGAGAGAGGAACGCACTGGTGCAAACTGCAATTTGGGTCACTGTGGCAGGGGAAGGAGGAGATACAAAGCCTCAGATGGCTGGGGAAAGGTGTTTGGCAAGAGCCTGGGACATCCACCTAGAAAAATCTGAATCTAAGACAAAGGAAACCTATGATTCAATTTCAAGATGTCAGGTCAGCCATGAAGATAGATATAGACAGAGAGAAGGAGAGGTGAGAATGCACCTCCTTTGCTTTTAAAAGAAAGGCCAGAGAAGAAGAAAATCAACTAAATATAACAGCCAGTGAAATAAGTAAAACATCTGGGAGGTTATTTTCTTGGTAACAAGCTAATGTAAATAGACCTTTGTATTAGGTCATAAATGTGACTTCCACAAAGATGTAAGTGAACTCCCCTCATTCAAAGGCTGCTGTGGGCTGGACATTTCCATGGAATTCCCTCCCTGGACCACCACTGTTTCCTGTTGGGCCTTCACACGGAAGGGTAGTCCCACTCCTGACAATGACTGAGGCTCAGGACTATTGTAACCAAAGAACAAAATGTGTTCCCATTAAAAAAATCTGGATGATAGCAATTAATTCCACATTTTTGTGAATAAATATCATGTGTTTTGTGCCAGAACACTTTGGCTCGTTCACAGAAGCTAACAGTGACACATAAATCTATTTTTCCTGTTGCTCAACAGACCATCTCACTCTGCTGACCAGTTTTCACAGGGGAAAAGGGGTTTTTTCTGTCTCTCAGTCAGGACCTTCAAAGGTCCTTGCTCCCCATCTTTATGCTGACCTGTGGGTTACAAAATGCACTCAAAACTACTGATGGCAAGGTAGTGACTGCTTTGGGTTTTCACCAGGCACTGATATGAAACAAATTTATTTCCAAGAGCTGCCCCACCATTTCCCAGGAGTGATGTCATTCAACTGGAGTCAATGACCAGGATTCCTCCCCTCTCCTGCAGCCAAACCCAGCAGAACAGAAGTGCTGTGAGCATCCCTGACACCACAGCTACGCTGAAGGACCCATCCTGTTCTCCCTGTGGCAGTGCTAGGAAAGAGCTCTCTTCTGGCATCAGTGATTTGGGTTAATATGGAACAAGGAAGGACCAACACATGAGCAGAGAATGGCCAAGCCATTCAGAAAAAATGCTGATATACCCCTGTCTTTTCCCAGGGGTTTACTTTGTTTTACTCTGCTGATGTTGGTGTATTGCATTGCAGCAGTGTAAAACCAAAGGAAAGCTGTAGGATTCTGGCTGCTCTGAAGCTTTACAGATGTTTGCTGGCTTTATGTGGGAGAAACATCACTATTTTATTGACCAAACTCTTTTTTTGTTTTAATATGGAAAATCTCAGTGGCACTTCACTCCATTTGTCTCTTTTTTCCTTCTTTAGTCATATGATAATGTACACTTATAACCAGTGAATCATCCCCCCAAAAAGTCATAAAGAGAAAAATAGATTGTATGTATGTCTCAGCGGTCAATGAATCATTGACAACAGGTATAATGGGAATAATTATATACTGCTGAGAAACTTTACCCAAAGCCCAGCTCAGAGGCTAGTTTCAAAACTTCTGAGCTGTGCAGTTGGATCCAAGGCTGTGAGTGCCAGGTTAGGAAGCAGCCAGGAGAATTTCAGATTTGTATTATTGCAAGGAAATGTCTTCCCCAAGTGTCTGTTATGTGTTGACAAATTGTTTATACTTAACCAAGCAATAATAATGAACAGTCTAAATAGACATTGATTTTTATGTTTTTAATTCACTTTTAGTGGGAAAATATCTTGGCAACAGAAATATGGATGTCAAGCTTTGGATGCCAGCCACTGCTTTAGAACTATGCTATTTTAAGCAGTAATATGTATTATTTGGTAAAACAACCTATATTTTTAGGGTCTAATCCTGGAAGTTCCTACTCCAACAAGTTTCAGCCTTCCAATCAAAGTTTCTGGAATTACAAATATGAATGTAAATTTGTAGCAGACTGGATCCAGACAAAAAAAAAAGTTTCAGTTTCAACAGTTTGTCTGCTGCCTTCCTAGAAATAGTTGAAACATAAATGTGAAGCAATTGCTCCAGAACACAAGTGCAAAATCCTTCTCTAAGCCAGCTCAAAGAACTGGAGCAACGAAAGAAGACGTGTCCATGGACCAAGCCCAGCTCCAGCAGAGGGCTTTGCTTTCCAGTACAGGGTCATTGGCTAATTTGAAGAGCATCTATCACACAGAGCAGTCAGGGCTGCCTCCCAGAGCTGCTGGCTCCACTTTGCACCTGGATTTGTACCCTGGGCTGAGCTCAGCCCCAGTGCCAGCTCTGGCAGCCCAGAGATTTTGCACATCATTGTGGAGCCAGACCCCACAATCACCCTTGGGAACAGGGACAACTATTTTTTCTCAGATCTGCTGAAGCCTCTTAGAGAGGAAAGATGCACAAATGTGCCCTCACGAAAACACACCAGTGCACAACAAGAGTTCTCCTAAAGAACAGAATTCCTCACAGAAGAAAAATTTACAAAATTAATTATGGATGAATCAGATCCATTGTGTGCAGCACGAACCTTACCATCCACCAATGGCAAAGAGAAACCCTAAGCACCTAATATGCCTTTCCTCTCAAATATCCCAAAGGTGGAAGAAGACGGTGATCAGCCCCATCCTGTCCTGTCACAGCAATGCAGAGCTGTGCACCAGCACCAGCAGTTAATTAGTGAAGCAGTTAATTCAGTGAAGCCCATACCTGGGAGGAGATGGTGGTCACAGGAACTCTTTCAGTGGAGACAAAAGGCACCTTCTGAGAGCAAATCTTCTGGTCCATCACAGATATCTGCCTGAGGATAAGCTGAACAACCTTCTGGAGGTCCCCATTTTTCCTTGTCAGCTGCAAAGGGAGCATGGCTACAGCTGTGGCCAGCTCAAACATAAATGTCTGACTCCTGGACGCCTTGAGTTGGAGCAGAAATATTTCACCTTTAGCTGAGAAAGTAGTTGAAGAGAGATGGGTGGCTGCTGTTGCATTTCTGGGAAACACAAGATATTATACGACCTGTTAATTTATTCCAGAGTTTCCCTTTATGCTTTAACAATATTGTTCAGCATTCAATTCAAGTCATAACATTTAATGACTTGTGGTCAGCTCAGCTTATCCCACATTTCTGTGCCAGCTTAAAAATAAACAAAGCTGTGTCTACTGAATGGCACAATCAGAGGAATTTACCCTGCTCCTACCACAAAACATGTATCAGAACATACCAAGACAATTTCAGCTCAGTTCAGAGAATATGAGACAGCTCTTTACATCCTGGTATAAGAGACTGAGGGAGTTGAAGAGTTTGTTTGGTAATGAACATCACTTTTTAGGGGACATGAAGACTGAGTTCAGCTTCAAATTAACATTACTTTCATTTCAAACATGTCCAGTGGCCTCAGATAGGAGATGCAATGTGCTGGGGGCTGCACAGTTATTTGGGACTTGTTTCCAGCACTGAGTTAATTCAGTGAATAACCTGAGTCCACACTGGTACAGAAAAGCTGTGGGTTTGGAGGGTGCCTTTGTAGGGGTGGCTGTCCTCCACAGGGCAGTGTGGCATTGTCATGTATGAGCCACCCCTCTGTCAATTCTGTACACACAGTGAAGGGTTAATTCCACTGCAGGGTAAACTCCATGCTGCAGATAATTCCCCCAGGAAGAGGTAATCCCTGTCCTGCTGAATTTACAACCAAATTCCCCACATAAGGTGTGGCAGGAGGCACAAAGCCAAGAAGAGGTACAGCAGCTCTTACAAAAGCACCTTTGCTGCCAGGCTGGGAGCAGAATTTAATGCTGAGCTGGTGACAAACAACCCCAAAACAACAATTTGCAGAAGATGCTCCATACTTTAGGAAATGGGAAGAAAACTCAAGTGTCTTCCTCCCTTAGATGGTGTACACATACTCAACTGATTCCAGCACAATTTATAAAATAGATTTGTAATTTCTTGGCCTCAAAACCATTCTCTAGACATACCCAGTCTATGAATTTGCCGCACAGACATTCTCCATATTCTCAGTTTTCTGGTTTAAAAGCCATCAACCAACCTATATGCCTCCATTTCTTCAAAATCCTACTTTAATGTAATTTTGGCAAATAGGATGGTAACTATTTAAAGCTGTTCTGTGGGTTGTGTGCTTTGAAGAAGAAACCATTACCAGATACTTCAGAAAATTTCCATTTCTCTTCTGTTGTTTCTCTGCTTTTATGCACCTTTCCTACCAGCTGCTGGACCGCTGTCTGCCAACCCACCTCCCCCTTCTCCTGCATTCCACATTCAATGGGCTCTTCTGCAGTCAAAAGCTTTCTCCTATCTCCTGGTGCCTTTATGTCAGAGAAATAATTTGTTTGTTACATTCAAAAGGGAATTGCTTGGTCCTGTCTTTAAAAACGTATGACAGAGTTAGAGTCCATTTTTTACCCTTTTGCTTGGAAACCTGTACAATTATGGTCTCAGGATGAAAGTGCATTTTTTAGTAGATCAGGCAATGAGACAGGCCATTTCATCACAAGTGTCTACGTGGAACTTGGAGTGGTTTCTTAAATCTATCATAATAAAGGCACAGAACCAAGTTATGAGACCATTTCCAAAAATTGAAGCCTTTATCCCATCTAAACCAAACTGTTTCTGGAGCTGGCTGATGTGAGGGCAAAGGGTGAGGAAAAGAGGGAATATCTTAAAATACATTTTCTACATCCTCTTCCCTGTCCTAAGCTATATACTTTGGGCATCACCCAAATGGAGACACTTCCCAATGCTCATTGTCCTCTTTCCCTCCTATCCCACGAAAAGCAGCAGTTAACTACTGAGCCCTTTGCCTCTCCCTTTAAAAGTCTTCAGCATCCATAGTTCCTGCAGTTACATTCTTGTAAACTCTAGATTCATATCTAATAATATGGAAGTTCTTCTGCAGCATCTCCTGAAGCAGGATTTCCAAGCTGTGCAGTGAATATGTATTAACTTGCAGATCAAAGCTGCCCTTGTCATTACATTAATGATCAACCCAGTCAATATTATACAACACAGATTCATCACAACCTTCAGATCCAGCCCTATGAAAATGTCTTCATTTCAAAGAGATGGCTCTGAAACTCCCCAATGACCCCTGTTCACCTAACAACATCTCTGCCTGCTTATGGGAACGGGGGGACATGCTGCAGTTCTTTCTTCAGGACATCCGGAAGAAAGAAAGAAGGGAGAGAGAGGGAAAAAAAAAAAAAAGAGAGAAAACGAGAGGAAAAAGAGAAAAAGAGCAAATCAATCTGTGGAAGAGTTCTTGCTGAAGTTTTGGAAAAGCAATCTTTCTCCTCTTCTGGAAAAGGCAGTGCTCAGAGCATGTGGTAGAAGTGTGGACACAAGCACACAAATCCAGGGGCTGCCAAGGCAGCAGCACCACGAGCAGTGAACTCTGTTACCACCCTTCCCCTGCACCTTCCCAAAGCCCCTCGGTGCACAAGACTCTGCACAGGGAGGGCAAAATCCCAAGCAGCCTTTGCTCATATTTCCTGAGGGCTGCTAAAACCATGTGCTAATCCTGTCAAAGCTCTCTCCCTGCACCCCCTGCCAGGGGGGCACACATAAACCTGCCTCATGTGAGCAGCCACCACAGCACACAGGGGCACAGCTATTTTAGCACAGCTCTGCTTTCAGCTTACCCTGCTGGGTCATGTTACACACCCAGCCACAACATACTGAAATACAATACCACACCAGATGAAGAAAGAAAGAATGGAGAGAGGGGGAAAAAAAAAAAGAAAAGAGAAAACGAGAGGAAAAAGAGAAAAAGAGCAAATCAATCTGTGGAAGAGTTCTTGCTGAAGTTTTGGAAAAGCAATCTTTCTCCTCTTCTGGAAAAGGCAGTGCTCAGAGCATGTGGTAGAAGTGTGGACACAAGCACACAAATCCAGGGGCTGCCAAGGCAGCAGCACCACGAGCAGTGACCCTGTTACCACCCTTCCCCTGCACCTTCCCAAAGCCCCTCGGTGCACAAGACTCTGCACAGGGAGGGCAAAATCCCAAGCAGCCTTTGCTCATATTTCCTGAGGGCTGCTAAAACCATGTGCTAATCCTGTCAAAGCTCTCTCCCTGCACCCCCTGCCAGGGGGGCACACATAAACCTGCCTCATGTGAGCAGCCACCACAGCACACAGGGGCACAGCTATTTTAGCACAGCTCTGCTTTCAGCTTACCCTGCTGGGTCATGTTACACACCCAGCCACAACATACTGAAATACAATACCACACCAGAACAGATATGTGACAAATTCTCCTCCAACCACACAAGTGCCTTATCCCTGTCCTGATCCAAAGTACAGCACTATAGAGCTCCTGCCAATGGGGCACAGCCACAACTTGAGTTCAAGCAGAGGATGCCACTTCAGAAGTTGGGAAGGAGAGAGTAATAAAAAATATATCCTCTTGTTTACCCATATTTCACATGGGTGCTTTTTTCACTTATCAGGAATTCCCTGTTTCCTTCATGAAATTACACCAAGGACCAAGCAACTGCCAAGGAGGGTGGCTACAGTGCTGCAGGAAGAAGAAAGGAGAGGAGCAGCACCTCCTACTCCACACTCCACAGCTACTTCTACATTAGAAGCTTTAACAAATCTGCTTTGCAACACCTATTGCTTTAAAATGGAATAAAGGCAAGTGGTGCAAGAGGTAGGGAGGGTAACATTATATTCCAATGACAGGGACAGAGGCAGCAAAAGAAAAAACTGCATTATTGGGAATCAAAGGATTTCCTCTGAAATACTGGTTCCATGCATGAGGTCACTGGAATCCCTCAGCTTGCCATTGATTAATGTGTAGATACAGGGCAGGCAAACCTCGTGCCTCAGTTTCCAAACCTGCAAAGGTAGGAAGATGAGCACTTTCCCTGCTTCAGCAGGGCTTGTTGAGGCCTGGAGGTTTGCAGCATGCTGCAAGATCAAAGGATCAGAAGAGCATTACATATTCAGCACAGGTACACGCACTATTTGAAGGTCTGGAGGCAAGGCAGGTTGCTTAGCTTGCAAAGGAAAGCAGGAAACCAGAGATTTCACAAGCCTTTTTATTGTAATTACTGGGGATTGAATTGGTGCTCTGAGAGATGGGCACACCAGGCTGGCATCTCCCAAAGAGCACTTACCTCAGAGGTATCACAGCCTCAGGATTTGTCCTAAGAGCACCCTTGAAGTGAAGACACTGAAATGTCTTCTCTTTGTGAAAACACAAGTTTTTCTTGAGAGTCACTTTCAACAATTTGCCTCTTGCAAACTTCTCTATATCACCCTTCCATGTGTTGGGAAACACAAAATAAATCCTGGCATTCACAATGCTGTCACAGGTTGTGGTACCCTGAAAGGTCTCATATTTCTGCAGAAGCAATAACTCTTCTGCTTGTCACTGTAAGCCAAGGTCTTTCTTACAGCACACACATACACAGAAGAAAATAAATGTATTCCAGGAAAGCACAGGGATGAATTCACAATTACAAGTGGGAATCGGTGCTTTTGTAAACACACACAGACAAAAATTTATGGCACAGGTCTCCTTTTCCAGCTACCATTAAAGGTTATTTCAGCCAGACAACCTGACTGGGGACCTGTGGTAGCACAGGGACTCTGTTATTCTCCCTTTCATGCCTTCACAAACTCATGCTGCTGCCAGTGCATCCACAGCAGGTGGGCTTTGTCCTCCCCGGGGCTCCTTGAGCCCACAGATCCCCAAGCTCTGGACCTCAATAAAATAAGGGGCTTGCTATTCACCATAATTTCAGGATTTCCACAGCTCCTAACTCATCTATCAAGTGCTCATAGTGCACACACCTAAAAGCAGTCTCCTGCTTGTTGTTAATTCTTCCTACCCACCACACATGACAGACAATGAATACAAGAGTCAGTAACGACATTCCCACAGACACACACATGTCCATTAGAGGTGCTCCACCTGCCACACCTCTCCTTTTCAAAATCAAAGTATCTTAAAATGTTTAGAAATAAAGTGTTTGCCAAAGATTAAATGTTGATCCAGTGCTCAACAAAACTAGTGTGAGTCTCCATTGATTTCAGCACTGAGAGCCTCACACAGCTCTGAATGCACACAGGTCACACAGGACCCAGTCAGAGCTCCTGACACCTGGGAGGCTCAGACCTCATCTTGTCAATGCCAGCAACTGGACAAAATGGAAGCAAAAATCAGTTCAGGTATTTTTTTATAATTTACCCAGGCCCCTGATCTAGGGCTGAGACACACAGAGAAAAAATTGTAAAAGGTGCAAAAAATGCAGTGAAATAAAACTGGTTTGGTGCTTCAGAAGATATTATTGGAGTGTGGAAACCTATGGAACTTGGGATGGTGGAAATGACTACAACTTTTATGAGCATTGCAAGAATACAAAGCCTTACATGAGAAAACAAAAAGCCTTAGAAAAATAGTCAAACAAAAGCCCATGCTAATGCTGGCATTACCTGAGAGCCTCATTACAGGAACAAAGCTTGGGAGCAGACAGCACCAATCCTGGGCTTTCCTCAACAGCGAGGACAGACAAGATTTTGTTTTAAAAGTTTCTCAGCTGGTGCAGACAGCAAATAAGCTTTTTGGGAATGATGCCACATAGAGAGTAATGACAATGAAACCAAATCTGAAAGAACCAGGAAAGAAGTTTACATGGACACTGCCTGCAAGTTTGACAACGGGACTGAAAAGCAGCACCTTCCAACCTCCACACACACAAAACCCACAGGTCTCTACATCCCACAGCCTGAGCTGGTCATCTCTGGGCTGGAATGATGCTGGAAGCCTCCACCAACAAGGGACTCAAAATGGTGTCTTAGTCTGCTACCTTGGTCAAGTAGAGAAAGGCATTAAAAAGCTCAGCGACAACAAACTGAATCAAGAAGTATTGAGACATGAAATAACACAGAAGCTCTTCACACTAATTAAGGACTGCATATGCAAGCTGTGGGATGGGTGCTGGGCCTCACCTGAAGTCTTGAAAGCTGAAGTACTCCAAGGGTTCAGTGCATATCTGGAATATTAGAAATTAATTTCCTTCTAAGTCTATGAGGTCCTTTTTGCTAAAAGCTTAAATTGAGACTGGATGGTGTTCTCAGAGGCATGTTCCAGTCCAGCCACTTCTTAATGTCTGTAATGCAGAAAACACTGAAATGCCACGGGCTGTAATATGCAGGTGTTCAGGCAAAAGAATCACAGGGGTCCCTGTAGGCCTTGAAATCACTGAACTGTGCAGAGAGCAATTAACCATTCTCACAATTAGAGATGACTTTGGCTTCCTTTGCTGAAAGGCTCAGTGTGCAGCTGGTCACCTCTTCCTCAGAAGTTTTGCTTGGCAACTCTGAGTGTCAAGACAGAACAGAATCTGATGTATGTGTGCATACATATATATACACATACATATATAGATATATACAGACACACATGGCCCCTTTGTGTGGCTCCATGGAGCAAACCAGAGAAAGACTGAGAAAGGAAGAGAACCTCTCCTGGAGCATTTGCAGCTGGCACTGTGGCTCAGTGACCGACCAACAGCACGTGCAGCAGGGAAGCTCAAGGCAGAGGTTCAGCTTCCCAGCCAAATAACAGCTGAAGAGAAAGCACAGCTCAAGTAAACTGAGGTGTAGAAGTCAGGGAGCTCTCAGGCTTGGGGAGATCTCTGCATCCCTTCTGTTAGGGATTGCTATTGGTAAATAATTAATAAAATAATTATTAAATATTTTAATATATAATTTAATATATAATAAATATATATTTTTTATTAATATTAATATAAATTATATATTAATATTTTAATATATAATTTAATATATAATAAATATATATATTTAATATAAATTAATAAAATAATTAATAAAATATAAATAAAAAATAATCTGTTAGGGATTGCTATTGGTAAATAATTCTACCAAACCAACTTAGCTCAGAGAAAGACTGAGAAAGGAAGAGAACCTCTCCTGGAGCATTTGCAGCTGGCACTGTGGCTCAGTGACCGACCAACAGCACATGCAGCAGGGAAGCTCAAGGCAGAAGCTTCCCAGCCAAATAACAGCTGAAGAGAAAGCACAGCTCAAGTAAACTGAGGTGTAGAAGTCAGGGAGCTCTCAGGCTTGGGGAGATCTCTGCATCCCTTCTGTTAGGCTGCTATTGGTAAATGATTCTACCAAACCAACTTAGCTGAGGCAGTGGTTCAAACCAGAACATGTCTGTACTCCCAGTAATAAAATAATTATTAAATATTTTAATATATAATTTAATATATAATAAATATATATATTTAATATAAATTAATAAAATAATTAATAAAATATAAATAAAAAATAATCTGTTAGGGATTGCTATTGGTAAATAATTCTACCAAACCAACTTAGCTGAGGCAGTGGTTCAAACCAGAACATGTCTGTACTCCCAGTGACCAAAGAAGTGAAGCTCTGCTCAATAACCTCTACAAAATTATACTCCCAATTTGAGAAAACAACTTTATTCCCAGAAGTACTCAGAAATGTGTTTAAATTGCACTGTGTTTACATGCCACCCCATACAATGAAGGTATAAGCATGGACTTAAGAACCTAGTGCTGTGTATTTGAAGGTATACTGGGGAGCCAAGGTGAATACACCTGTCCTCCTGCCAGGTCTTTTAAGAAAGACCAAAAAAACCCAGACATCATTAAGTAGTAATACCATGCTGAGAATATAAACTAAAAAAAAAATGTACTAATTGGAGACAATGAAGATTTACAAAAGTATATACTGAAATGAGGGACAAAAATGACACTGGATAGTCTAATGAGTACAAGGAAATGTAATATTGCATCTGTACAGCATCTCCCGATCTAACATTCAGTGGGAAACTGTATCCTCACCTCCCAGAGAGGAACTGAGGCAAAGAATGGTTGTATGACTGGCAAAATGCTGTATCAGATCTGGGAAGGTGCCCTGCGAGGTGACTCAGTGATCTCTGCTCCCACACACCAGTCAGAGGAATTGTTTCCAAGCCAACATCCAGGCCACTAAAGCTGATAAGGACCCAGGGCCAGGGACACTCCTGCTTGTCACAGTCATGTGTCCAAGCCTTGCAGTTACCTCCTTTAGTACAGAGGGTGACTATTTCTGATTAAAAGTTTAGAGCATAGCACAGCAAGCCCACACATCTGACAGATCCCAAAGTCTCATCTGGAATGAATCAGTATCAATTCAGACTTTATTTAAACATATTGTTTAAATACAGTTTATCCCTCCTGATGCTGGGTTAAGAAGTTCAGTCTTTCAAGTATACTCTCTTACACTGAAATCTTCTCTTTAGGAACAACTTGAGAACATGCAAGTCCATAATTACAGTAGTCAGATACCGTCATCCTATTATCATCATTCTGTGTTGCTTTTGACAAGAAATCAGACTGACGTGTCTGTGGGACTGTACCCACCACACCACAAGAGCAGAGTTTGGGAATAGTGACAGCAGGGACCAGATGAGCCTAGAGAACATTGTGCATAATATACATAGCTTCAGTATATGGAGAGAAAGCTCCCAACTTCCTAAGCCAAGAGAACTAAGAGCAAAATTTATAGATCAGCTATGTATTTTATTTTTTATAACATTATGTACCTCTGTGACAAACAGCAATTTCCTAGAAATTCACAGTTTAGCTTCCAATAAGTTTGTCCTCTGAACTATGCTATTTGCTGCTGTGACATCAGCACTCACTTCTCCTGCAGCTCCCTTGAGTGACAGCATAAAAATGCCTGTTACACTGATGGCACAAGATGCTCCAGCCTGAGATAGAAAACCCTTTCATCAAATGCACTTAGACCTTATCTAGAGAAGGCATCATGACTTCAGGAGCTGCTCGCTCAGCTCTGGCCAGCAGATCAAGCAGTGCAGTTTGCTCCTACTCAGCAAAGCAAACACAAATCCTGAATGGCAGTAACACGCCCATGCCTCAAATAAATAGTGTGCTTAGGTGTTTTCCTGATTGAACCTGGACTGCAGCCTGAGGACCAACAGAGCACCTTCTGCCACCTTGCAGAATGTGGAAGAGCACCTGGCTCACAAGAGCAAGTGCCTCTGCTGATTTTCACAGCACTTTTCCTCTTGGGTAATTACCGGCAAAATCCAGCTCAAGAGTACCACCTAGCCTTCCTCCAACATTTTACAGACACTAACCAGTGAGCTCAACATCACCAAATTAGGCAGCTATTAACTCTTGCACCTGTCCTACAACACATTTAAAGGACAGACTGAGGACCAGGGTAAGTCAAACTCTACCACAGCATGAAGGGGTGCAAGAAATACGGATTTTTTCTGCTGTATCCCACACAGCCTTTGCTCAGAAGGCAAATTCCTCTCTCTGCCCTCCTCCTGTGCTCTCTGCCACATTCATTCCCTCTTAACAGCCAGTGCCAGAGCTGAGCCAAAGGGACTGACTGACTCAGCAAGGGATGCCCAAGTCTTTGCTCAGTGTGGGAGACAGCAGTGTCAGTCCCATGGCACTGCCTCGGGTAGGAGGCAGCTTCCCACAGCCCTTTTCCCTATAATGATGGACTGGAGAATGTTTGTGTGTTCAGGAATAAGCACAGTATAATGTCACAGCCCACCCTCAGTATTTTATAACCCACAAAGCCACTGACTCATATACACTCCAAGTGGTAGCCAGCCTCTCCACAGGCCCACCAGTGGCACAGCCACTTCTGAGCTGAAGCACAACAACAAATAACATCAAACAGCAATATCTTCTTAGTTTAGCCTAGGAAACAGAGGATATGAGCCCACTCCAGGAAATACAGGGCATAAATGACACTGGTGGGTTCCTACAGCCCAAAGCACGGTTCTCCCACGTAGCCTGGAAAGTGGGAAGGACAATGTAAAAGCACCTGTGTGGTGTCATAATCCCTGCATTGTGCCAGCCAGAGGTGAATCAAACTGAGCCTGGAAGTAGCTCCACTGCCTGTGTAACAGTCTGGTCACAAAGCAAGGACAGAGAGACCCCTGGCCACGAGCTGGGAGGCCTCAGCAATGCCCTCAGGACTTGGTGGCTGTAACCTCTGAGTGCTCAGGAAACCCCCTTCAATGACAGTGTAAACACCCAGAGTTGTCCAGCCTGGAATCGTGCCAGACCTCTGGCATGAAATTCCTTTTACTTGGAGGAAAAAAAAAAATCCAGATGATCTGAGTGAACAAGAAGAGACATGTTGCAAAGGCAGTGCAAGAGATCTGGGATTTGTTCTTAGCTCCACCCAGCCCTGGTGATCATAATCCTTTGTTTGCCTTTTTTTTTTTTTTCTATTTAGATTGTAAGTTCTTCAAGACAGAGACAGTCTCTTGGTATTTGTTTATACAGAGTTTATACATCAATCCCAGGGATTACTGCAAGGAGAATAATCTTTAATGACCACAAATCACTGCGACCCCCGTTTTAGAAATCCTCTAATGTGTGTCAAATAGATGTTCAAAAAGAGGCTCCAAACTAATTACAAGGTCTGAGATACCACAACAGCTCACCACTCCAGTTGCTGTCCATTAAATCCAGCTAGGAATTAAATCCCTGTGTTCTTGGCTCTAACTTACTTTCTCAAGCAGACTGGCAAATGAGTCTCAGTGAGACTACAAGCACTGTGCCTTTCCTCTCACAGGCTCACACTTGACAGAGAATTAAGAGAAGTCACTTCTGGTTTTGCCACATTAAAACCAAAGCAACAAAAACTTAACAAATAAGCTAAAAAAACCCCAACCAAAATGAAACAAACCCCCCCACTACAATCGCAGATAGATAAATTCAACACTTCACAGGAACTTAGGCAGACAGAACTCCCTTGTACTGGGGGCTTTAAAATAAAAAGAGGAAGTCCAAGTCAAAAGTGACCTTAAAAGTGTACCTGGGGCACAGGCAGGAAGAGAGACAGGCGAGAAAGAAGAAAAGTGCCAGGAGAGGGAGGGACCCTCTGATCCCCATCTGTTAGACACAGAGCTGCATCTTGAATTTTCTTCTAATTTCTGAGCAGCAGTGTCAAGAGGGAGTGCCAAGGGATGAGCAGCAAACCATCTCTGAGCCCAGGCCAACCCAGAACCCAGCATGAGCCTTACTGCCAGATTTGTTTCTCCAGGACTGCCTGCCTTCCTCCAATGGCTGACCACAGCTCCTCCACCTTCACTCACGTGCTACAATTACTTTAGCATAGTCCTAGAACTAAAATCCATTAATAATCAACAAATTCCATAGTTTCAAGAGGTTTCTCTAACCAACAAAACCCTGCCTCAGACAGTTTTTCATCCCGTACATTCTCCAGAAGTGGCATCATGAACACTGCAAGCTTTTTTTAAAGGAAGTTTGGTTCTCTGCAGTCACCACCTGTCTTCTCTTTAGCACCTATCCCCTTCCAGGGGAAACAGAGTCCAATCCAAACAGAGCTGTGCAGAGATTAGAGCAGATGAGATGCAGGTTTGCTGTGTGCAGACTGCAGATCCAGGATTTGTTTAGAAAAATGACTCTGCTTTACTTCACATGTCCATTCCTATTGTCCTTCTTCCAGTTGAGATAATTAACGTGCTTGAGGAAAAATTGATTGTTCCCTAATATTCCTTCAGCCCTGTATAATGAGGCTCATTTTGGTCCTGAAGTCAGTCCCGCTCAAGTAAAGTGCTTGTTTGCATTTCAGATCTTACAGGATGTTAAGATGAATCAAGGTGCTTGGGGCTGTCAAGTTGAAAGCTTAATATCTTCAAATTGCTGTCCAGGTTACTTTGAAATATTTATGTAATGTACCTTTCTTTCCTGGCAAATTACCATTAATGGGAAAGGAGCTTAGAATTACCTACCAGAAGCACCGAAGTCCCTCTAATGGTAACAATTATTCATTCTAACTTTTTTTATATACAATTTTTCCTGTAGTACCTTCAAATTACCTGCAATTCTAGCAAATGTTTTATGTTAATCTAAACTCTGATTCTATCTTACTCATCTTTCTCAAAGCTGCTGCCTTGAGGAACCACTCAAAGCAATAGATAAACAGTGATTTCACTCTTCTGACTGTGCATTTGATGCAAAAAATTCCTCTTGGTGTTTTTAAAAAGGCTGAATCTGCTTCAGTTGGAAAGCAGACTATTCAGGTATCAATCCAAGACCTATTGAAGCCAGAAGAATATATTTTAAAAAACTGCTCTTCAAATGGGTTAATAAGTCCACAGTGGATATTTTCATGTGGAGTTATTAAATTTTAGACAATTATCATAATAATAAAAGTCAACAGGCTCTCAGCTACCTAAAATACTCAAGAACATGTTTACTCAGAGTTCATGAAAAAAAACCAAAACATCCATTTGAAGAAAATAGCAGATTTTCAGTGAAATAATGAAGAAAATATTTCCATGCTGAAATACCTGCATGCCTCACATGGATCCCCTTGCTGAGAGTCAAAGTCTCCAATTGAAACTCATTCAAGAGAACTGTAGAAAATTTGGGAACTGAAATGATAACAGAGAGGAAGGGTGCTTTGGGAGCAGGCAGGACATTTGTGACATCTGGGTGAATTCCCTGATATTGTTGCAGAATTCCTGCTTGAGCTTGGCTGCGCTGCTCACCCTGTGCAGTTCCCACCTGGAACACTGACCTACCTTCCCCTCTGCACGCCCCAGCTTTCTTCTCTGGAGTAAAGAAAGACTCCCTCAGAACACGTGAGCACAGTGCTTCTTAGCACAAAACAGCTTCATTTTTGAGGGGGAAGCTGGCCACCACCATAATTCAAGCAGCTGCTGAGCAGTGCCCTTGCCCTGGTGTGAGTGGTGCCATACAGCCAGGAAACAGCCACAGCTCTGTCATGTATCAACCCAAACTAATTCAACTTTTTTTTTTTTTTTTTTTTCACATCACAGCAGGTGCTCCCCGAGGGACTGGGACCAAGGTAAGGCATCTCCTGCAGGAGTTCAGCAGGTAGCATGTGGGTGATGCTGCAGTCTCCTCTGCCACAGAAAGCTTTCAACTGGTAGGTCCCAATATCAAGACTGATGAAGCTACAGAAAAAGTGTAGAAGCCGAAGGAGATTCTTTGCAGCCATGAGTTGCTCATTTTACTCTTCTTTCAATACTCTGTCTGAGCATTAGGTTGAGGCTTTTTTGATTCAGTTCGAAACAAGAGGGAAAAGCTGCCTGTAAGGTACTTGCCCTTGCTGAGCTGGAGAATATGTCAGAGAAGATGGAGACCAGAAGAATAAACTCTGGGCATTGAAGGGCTGCTTGAGAGAAACATGGGATATCCAGCTGTACACTAAGTTCCAGGGACAGAACTGCACCTGGATATGAAAGTTAGTACAATGTCCCCTAGGATCAGAAGAGATGTGAAGATAGAAGATAATGGAATAAAGTTTTTAGGGAAAACACTAAGCACTGCAAATACACAAGCACACTGTAAATACTGAGGTACTCAGCCAGCTCAGTATATCTTATTTTCTCCTTTCAGCCAACTGCAGTGTATAGCAGGAAGCTGGGATGAGAGGATACTTTCATATGAGAACAAAACAAAACCAAACCAACAAAAACAATTGCAGCCCTCCCAGGAACCACTGCCTGTTTATGAACAAAAAACTATTAAGGCTCTTGGGGAAATGGAATACTCTGGTCCCACCAACAGCGAGCAGGTAAGTAGGAGTGAGATGTAAAAGCTGTGTAGAACACTGCAACAGAGCTGCAGCTCTTTTGGAGTTGAGTGCAAGTACTTACCTTCCCAGTTATGGTACCAAATCAATTTCACATGCCCTATATTTACCTGCACTTGTGCTCTGCCTCTCTCAGACTGCAGGATAGAAAGATTTTTTTCTTTTTTTTTTTGTAAAGGGATGTCTAGACAGTTGTCTTCACATCAGACAAAAAGGGATCACACAGGAAATTCAAAGGAAAATTGATGTGGGCTGCTATAAAATAGAGGTATTCAGGATGAGGATGGCAGTTCTGCTCCCTAGCAAGGTTCTCAGTGTGGAGTGAGTGGCCCACCTGCAAATGCCTACCAGTTTTCACCATCCTAGCTTTGCTCCCAGGATGAAGAAATTCAAAGGAATCAAAGGAATCCTTCAATTTTCATCTCAGCTCCACTGAAACCAATAAAGGCTGCCCCATGTAAACCACTGCTGCATCACTGGCTGTGACAGTGAACACCAAAATCACCCACATGGACTCAGGTCAGCACTGAAGGAGAACATCCAGTGGGAGTAAGTGTAATTCCCATCCATTCATAGCAAATGAGTGGAAAACAGACATTAAATTGATCTTCTGCTCCTTGCCTCTATTAAACACACTTAAAAAATAGATCTTTGAATCATCTCATGATTCATCACAGCGTAACATGATGTATTGAGTGACCTATCTGGTTACATGGGCAGGTGACACATGAGTGGAGCAAAGTTTCAAGATCAAGAAAGAATTTGGCTGTGTCAATACAGCAGGTGTCAGCCTGATTCATTAATTTTCACAGTAACTATGCCTCTATGTGAACTAATTAAAGACAATTTAGAAGTATTTTAATTCTTTTTGGAGCCACACCAACTAAACAAGAAGAGTTTTGATATATGTTTTATGTTCCTATATTTCTTTTTCTTCTTCAGGCAGTATTACAATCAGGATGGACAAAAACCTAAGTCTACTTCATCATAAATTGTATAAGTTGCTGTGTATGAAATGGATGGATTTTTCAGTTTTTCTTTTGCTTCTCTTTAATTTATACAATATGTAAAAATGTTCATCATATTTCCCTACAAAGGCAAATATCCATAGCCTTTGACAAGACTTTAAAAGAAAAATTAAACTACATTAAAAAAAAAAAACTCAATAAAAAATCCCCCAAAGACATGCATGCAGTTTAGAAGAAAAATGTATTTTAATAATGTTTAAATTTTAGATAAAAGACTATTTCTCAGTAAAAATCTTTCCCCAAAAGAACCCAACTCTTTCTTTCTGCTTGTTATGCTGTCAAAATTCTAAAACTCACTTAGGAAACAAGACAGGAAAGAATGAAGGAAAAAGAGGTTCAGACAAGAAATGTATCCACATTTCTTCAAAAACTCTATCAATTTACATCAAGTTCTCAAGCCAATGTAATTTATAGTGTTGGTCTTAGAGATATAAAACTTATATTTAAACATAATCTTAGCTAATGACGGAGAACTTGCAATTAATAATTATATGTTTAAATCCCACAAGAAAGTTTTGTTTAATGTGACCATTTTAAGGCAAAATGATTACTGAATTGCTGCTGTCACCCAAATGACAATATTTTAAGAGACTCTAGGAATAACTTTTCCAGAAGCAATTGCTTCATCTTCTATAAAAAGTCATGCAAGGCATTCAGTAAGACAGTATTCATATCAGAGCAGCTGAAACTCCCAGGGCAAACATGACAAGAGGATTCCTCATGAAGCTTTTAATGGTTCCATAACATTTTTTCTTGCCTCTTTTTTGGTTTTCAAATAACATGTATAATTTATTACTGCCAATAAAGTTTACTGGTATTTTCATGCCTAACGGTCACTCATGGTGGAAATCAGAGCAGGGATTAAGGAGGATGCTATTTTTAAAGTTCTTCTGGCAGAAATTGCTTCTCCTCCATGCAAGGAAGTGAGCTGTGGCTAGCATGCTCTCCTGCAACAGGTAAAGCATGGCTACAGGAGACAAAACCAGAAAGCCTGGAGGAAGGGCTTAGGCTTGGGGCTGGTTTTTATTCCCCGTGGTGTGCCACACAGGGCGAAAGTCATCCTTTTAACAAGAAACAAAAAAAAAATTAGGTACACATCACGCACACCTTATTTGGAGAGCTGAAATGGGAGCCAAGTGGCAGGACAGCTTCAATTTCATGTGGCTTGAGTAAAATCCAATTAATAAAAGAATTGGAAGATCTGAGTGGAGGGCAGAAAATCCTCATTGCTTTTGCAGTAACTCTGAGGCGGGCAGGCAGGGCAGCAACCATTCACACAGCTCCATGTCAGGGGTGCCAACTACCTCCTCATTCACAAAGTGAACTCTCACGGATTTCTGTTAGGAATGATCATGCTTGGAAGTCTCTAACTAAGCAGTGATGTGATCACACCTGAGCTCGCTGCAGTTTTGGCATTTTCCTTTGTCATCTGTTTGCTGAATTTCCTCAGTCCTGTTCAGCTGTTCCCATTCCCCAGCTACGGCAGGGCACCTTCTCAGCAGCAGCAGCAACAACAAAAGAGACAAAACCCATCCAGTTACCTCAGCAGAAGTATTAAATGATCTAGTGTTTGACACATTTGAAGTAAAGACCTGAACTACAAAAGCTATGGGGCATAAGCTGAGGAGCCACGATCAGGCCTGGAGGCCAGGCCTGGCAGCCATGTCCGTGCCGGGGACAGAGCCAGGCCAAGCCCTGCCTGGGTGCCTCGCTCCCCAGCAGGAGTTACTGCTCCCCGTGTGTCTGCACACAGGACAGCCCTGAGCAACACTGGGAGGCAGAGGGGAGCTGGGGTCGGAAATAAGTGGAATTCCTGAGCTGGTCAGAAAGGCGGGCGGCAGCGGTCCCACAGACTGCGTGGAAGCAGGCGTGTTGCTTTGTTTACCCCAAGCTTTATTTTTTAAAGCACCATGACAGCTCTGAGACCCGCTCTGTCTCAGACTAATCTATTTTCCCCTCAACACCTTGCAGCAAGCCGTCTGCCAGCTTCCCATCCAGGCTGGTGAGGAGCTCCCGCAGGGCCGAGCGGCAGCGGAGCGCTGGATGGGGCGGCTGGAGCAGCAGGATCAGCCCGGCCTGACCCTCTGCTGCCAGCTCCAGGGCCAGGATCAGCCCGGGCTGACCCTCTGCTGTCCCGTTCCAGGGCCAGGATCAGCCCGGGCTGACCCTCTGCTGTCCCGTTCCAGGGCCAGGATAGCCCGGGCTGACCCTCTGCTGTCCCGTTCCAGGGCCAGGATCAGCCCGGCCTGCCCCTCTGCTGTCCTGCTCCAGGGCCAGGATAGCCCGGGCTGACCCTCTGCTGTCGGCTCCATGGCCAGGATCAGCCCAGACTGACTCTCTGCTGTCCCGTTCCAGGGCCAGGATCAGCCCGGTATGACCCTCTGCTCCATGGCCAGGAGCGCCGCACACCCCGGGCTTGGCACTCGGCAGAGTCCAAACACAGAGCGTGCTCCTCCGAGTCCCACCTTCTGTATGTGCAAGGCAGCATGGCCTTGAGGAACCAGAGCAACTGAGCTGAAAAACTGCTTTATTTACTTCACTTCTGTACAGGTTTGAAACCGGAGACTCCCATTTCTGCAGGGCTCTGTGCAAAATAAACTCTGAGGCACAACAATGATTATCCCATTAAGCAACAAGGATTTGTGAGCCCTGTGTTCGGCTGGGTTTCCATGGCCAGGATCAGCCCGCTCTGACCCTCTGCTGTCGGCTCCATGGCCAGGATCAGCCCAGACTGACTCTCTGCTGTCCCGTTCCAGGGCCAGGATCAGCCCAGCCTGACCCTCTGCTCCATGGCCAGGAGCCCCGCACACCCTGGGCTTGGCACTCGGCAGAGTCCAAACACAGAGCGTGCTCCTCCGAGTCCCACCTTCTGTATGTGCAAGGCAGCATGGCCTTGAGGAACCAGAGCAACGAGCTGAAATACTGCTTTATTTACTTCACTTCTGTACAGGTTTGAAACCGGAGACTCCCATTTCTGCAGGGCTCTGTGCAAAATAAACTCTGAGGCACAACAATGATTATCCCATTAAGCAACAAGGATTTGTGAGCCCTGTGTTCGGCTGGGTTTCTCTCACCAGCATTTTACCAATATTTCCAACACTAGAGATGAAAAAAATCATGAGTCAGACTTCTTAAAGATCAGAAATTTGTGAGCTTTTTCAAAATCTCAATCCCCAAAGCTCCCTTGAAAATCACAAAGACAAGAAACTTGCTGGGACTTTTTACCTAAAAGCTGAGTCTTGTGCAACATCTTAACTCAAGGTGCTGGGACTTTCCAAATAACACTAATTAAGGTAGTACTCACGATAAGATTCTAAGAAATGATCTTACAATTTTTGTGGGATAAACAATAATAAAATTAAATATTACTATAGTTCCAACTAGATGTCGGTCTTGAAAAACCTCACCAAAAAAATCTTTAACTTTTCCCAGTTTGTCTTCTATTTAGATTGTACACTTGCTTGGGCCAAATCTTTCCCTATTGTTTATACAGCACATGAGGATAGTGAACTTGTTGGGAAATTCTGGACATTGACATAAACTAAAAAATACCAGTGTGCAGGGAATTTTATTTTGGATCTCAAAATACAGAGATTTTCTGATGGAAACTATCAGATGTACATCCAACTGTCTATATTAGACAAACTTTCTTTTTCTGGAGGTTTTGGACTTAGGCAAGCACAACCAAGGCAAGATTCTTCCACTGCAAACAAAAGAATCAAACAAAACAAATCTCTGCCTTTTGGGATTTTACAGACAACAAGGCTAGAAAAATGTGCTTGAAGCAAAAGTGTTTATGGCTCTTCCTGCACAGCTGACCCCCATTTCAGGAAAAAAACATAAACAAAATGGGATCCAGTTTGTGTCAGGGACCTCTAACTATTAGCACAACACACAGTTAACAGCTCACATTAACAGTTTAACTTGAAAAATCCTAACACATCCCAGTGATGGGTAGAAGGCAGACAGCAGGACTTGCTAATTGGGTCATTCTTTACTAGGCATCTTTGAGTGGTCGTTTGGGTTCTCTTAAAACTGCTGCCTAATGAAGTAATTCATGGTTAGCATCCTCTTGTCACTTCAAAAATAATTATTTCACATACAGTATTAACAAAATCTAAATTTACACTCAATAATTTTCCTCTATAGCCATGCAGACTCAGAGCAGTGATGCTCCCAGACCCTGCTTAAATTATACCAGGGTAAAAGGCAGAAAAATAGAGCCAGCAGTTCATGGCATCGACATCCTCTCTGCTACAACAGCCCAAAAGACACAACAGTAGAGAGGAAAACAAATTGGTAACATTTAGGGACAGAAAAGCCCATGTCTGAAGTAAGAACCATGCCAGGTCCTCTTCCAGACCTCCTCAAGTCCTGAAGTAAGAGGAGCACAGCAATGCGCTGCCACCAATGACACACAGGGACAGTCCTTCCTCCAGCTCCTCTCAACGCCTGGATTTTGGCTGGGAGAATTCAGAGCATTTCCACCCCTCTCCAATATACATCTGTGTTTATTATTTTTTTGCCTGCACGACCAATAATGAGCAATCCTGTTCACATATTTTCTAAAAGAGAGAGCACAGTTTGTTTATGTGTCAGTCCTTAATATGTCTGGGGTTACTAGGAAATAAATGGACTTTCTATGTCATATTTAGATCCCCTTCCCATCCCTCACCAGTCCCCCAATGTGTTTGTCCCCTTTGTGCCCTCACAGGGGATTTGCATCATACACAACATTCTGCCCTCACCTCTATTCACTCTGATGCTCAGAGGGCATTTTTTAAAGTATAGGATATTTTTTCAAGGCCTTGACCATTTATCATCCCAATGGAAAAAGTTCTCAATGATTTCATGAGGACTGGCCCTTCATCAACAACTGAAACAGCCTTTACAGGCTGACCAGATTCTGCAACTTCAGCCACTTCCTCACACAGAAGCAACGGAAGAATTCCATCAGATTTAAGGGCTACAGTGACTTTTATTCCTGGCACAGGAACCAGCCTGAAGGGAGCTAAAGGTCCCTGAGACATATTTATGAAACAGTTCAGACTTTTTTCTGAGCATTCAATTCTCAGACCTGCAGCCTAAAGCCTCACAGGAGTGCATTTTTCCTTAAATGAATTTTTACACGTAAAATAATAAGAACATGAAAAATGAAAATTCCAAGTCAGAAACCATCACATCAAAAAACTGGTCCTGGTTTGCATCACTCACTGCCCCAGACATTGAGGATCCTCTGCCTTTGACAGGGACTGACCAGAGCTGAGGAGTGCAGGACCTGCCCAGCCCTCCTGACACTCTGTGACACTGCTGGGAGCACTGTCAGAAATGCCTCTTGCACTGACATTCAGCTGAAGGAGAACTGAACGTCAGACATTCCGTTTTCTCATCCTTAAGGAACTGCTCTACAGGCGTGTCAGGCACATCCCTCTAGATTAAACTAGTCTAAGCATTTAGATATCCACTCTTCCTTTACACCAACACAAGCATTAAGTCCATTGTCAACCTCCAGCCTAACACCAACTGAACGTGGTAAAAGAGAAATGCTCTGAATCAGCTTTTGAAAGTTATTTACAAGAGCCAGGATCTCGGGGGAAGGAAATTCAGCAAGCAAAGTTAATAAAAACATTCCCAGACTGTCATCTTAATTAGCTTCAGCACAATATTTAATGTGGTTGAACAGCATGGGATGGTTTGGGAAACTGAACATCAAGTGCAGCAGGCATGCAGTGCCTCAGCAAGAAAGGGATGAAATCTCTTTCTGGGACACAGCAAACTTGCTGGGAAGTTATTTGTTTGCTGGGAAACAATATCTGGCCGCAGGATGAATCTGCTGCCCAGTTTTGGCTGGCAGAGGGGACTGAGGACAGCACTCATTCCTGGCTGGCATGGGATGCAGTCCTTTCCCTTCATGGGCCCGGCAGGGGCACTGGGGAGAGCCTAAGTGAGTTCCCCACCCTAAAAGGGCTTTAAAGTCTGGTAGGGGAGGATTAGAACACCTTTTAAATAGAAGGGGATCAAACTGGGGACTCCCAGACTGGATCCCAGCCTCTAACCCAGTAGTGTACAGAGCAAGTGCCAGCATTTCCTCCTCCTTGAACAGCTTTGCAAATCCTGGTTCTCCCGCCCCAAATCCAGCAGCCCAAAAGTGTAACAATTCATTGGGGTGGAGTGGCAAATGGAACATCCTTTTGGATACAAAGAAATTCACTTTTTAGTTATCAAGCCAAAAAGTCATGCATATGTACAGGGCATTATTGAAATATGCAAATTAATTTAAAAACCTTGAGCATTCAGACTAGTAAATTGGCACTACTATCTCCGCTCTTGAAAATAGTATCAAATGATCTTTAACTGGTGAAAACCCTGTTTTTTGTAAATGTAAATGTCAACCAAGAGTCCAACCCAAAATTGCCCCCATATTCCTAAAGACACTTTGGAGGATCAGCTTTAAAGCAGGACCAAATCCTTCATCTTATAAACTGGCTCCATTTCCTGAACATATCCACAAGTGCTAAGCTCAAACTATTTGTCATCTCCACAGTAATTTGAAAAATATGTTAAGAGAACCATTATATTAAAATCAAGACTAAAATGGCTGAAAACTCTGGTTGGGGGAAGGAAAGTTATCATTTAACAGAAACACTAAATCCCTGCTACAGTAAGTCACAGCTCCATTTATGCTTTTGCACCATCTGAGGATCCTGGCCCCATGGCTGTTTCAAAGGAGGTCAAGGAACAAGTCTGAGAAGCTATGTACCAGTTTCCTAATAAGATTGCCTTGTCTCACATTTCTGCTGATTTCTTTCATACGTTCAAAGTTGTTACAGCAGCTCATAAAGAGAAAATAAAGATTAGACACCAGCCTTTGCCCTTGAGACCATCCCTGACCTCTGGTTTGCCATTTACATTTATTACAAAAGAGCCTGAAATGTTTTTGAGTCATGGAAAAGCATCTGATGGTTACAGAGGGTTTTGCACCAATAAAGTTCTGTTGCCGGGTCCCCTCAGACAGAACTTTGCAAGGATATTGAAACTCCCATAGTTGCAGGCAATAAACACAACTATGTCAAAGTTGGGAGGAGGAGATGGAGGGGGATGGTTCCTTGCACACCACTGTTTTCTTATCCATCTGGAATTAGGAAAGCACGCCTGAAGAAAGAGCCAACAGCTTTGGATAAGTCAGCCCAATTCCTCGGCTATGACATACTCCCTGCATGCACGCACGAGAGAGAATGTGAGTAACTCATTTGTCTGTATTCAGCCATTATTTAAAATAGAACAAATTAAAAGATTCACCATGGCAGTAGTAAAAGACTGTTTAAAGGATTTGCTAACCAGCCTGGTCTTGGCTGAGGCCCGTCCTGCAAAAAACAAAGCAATCCTGCCTTCAGAATTGGATTTAAGAGGACTTGAGAGTGTTCACATCTGGTAACATCTGACTCCAGATCAGTGCTTCCCTACAGGCTTGTGTCTTTAAAATCAATGGAATCACACTGGAGACATAAGTGTGGTTAGCTGGGAGTCACAGCAACAAGAGGGCAAGAGTGAGCTGCTGTGACTCATGAGCTCCTGTAAAAAAAACATCCTCTCCTGCTTCCCTCCTTTCTAGAGTCAGTTGTCTTCATTTAGCTAGATATAATTTGTCCTTTCAGAATAGCTATAGCTCTCTTTTACTCTGCCACTCACAAACTGCCCATTGCTGCCACATGCTGCACTACAGCCTAGAGCAGAACAAGGAACTATTTCCCATGAGCATTCATATATTCGTTTCAATTCAATTTAAATGTGAGCTTCATTATGACCTTGTTAGCACCCCCTCTCCTGTTTACTTTCCATTAACATTCAGCCTGTCAAACTTCATTAGCACAAATGACCATAGAAATTGCGAGCTGCTTGAATTCTTGCAGTTTGAAACATATTTAGTGGGTGAAATTCAATCTGTCCAGTAGGCCAAGGGAGTGCTGCCGTGCCCCAGCCTTCTGCTGACTTGCAAACTTTGGGAGTGTTCACAAGCAAAATGTGATGACAAGAATAAGTCTCTCTGAGTAAGGGAAACCAGAAAGGAGAGATGTGACTGCCAGGCAGCAGCCCCAGGTACACTCCTGCTCCACCACAGATGGGGAAATGTCAAAGGGAAGGAACTGATTCTCCCCCACCTCTGTTGCCCATTAGACAATTAGGGAGGAAGAACACCTCAAACACAGTGATATTTATAAAGAGATAAAGAGTGGAGGGGGAAAAGTAAAATTAATTATAAGACTCACGGAGCTGTGCAAACCACCCAAGTGTTTTGCATGCAGCCCACACCATCCCACCTGTCCCAGGAGGACACGACTTCTCGGGTGAACTCACTCTTCCCTTTAGTCTCAGCTAGATTTCTTGTCCCCAGAAGAATATTATAACATATGGTTAACTTTTGCACATAATACCTAGTTCCCAATCTCACACAAAAACTTCCACAATATATGTCATTTTGACATGGGTTTAAACATGATAAACAGTGTAATACAATCTCCAGCTGTTTGAACAATTCTGGTCATAAACTGCCTCACTGCACTGTCATCATGCTCGTTTCTGCAGTGAGCCTTTGTTCTTTTTTATTCCCTACATTTCTCCCTTCCACTTCAAAATATTTTGAAAGAAAAATGCATAAATTCAAACTTCAAATCAACATTCCCTTGGGATCTTTATGCAAAAAAGGAAGAACCTCAATTTTAAATTTCAGAGATGGACAAAAAAAATTATGTGGCTTCTTTTTTGAATTCTCGTCAGGCCATTCTGAAATATTAGGCATAATGTTTCCATGAATACTGGTAAAGAAGATTTCAAGAGTGGAAGAAAACACAATCCAGAAAAATTACCCATTCCAGTATTTCAGTTCAAAATATCCAGGTCAATACTAAGTTAAAGATAAAGATAAAACATCTTGTTTATTAATTTATTAATAACTCGCAGAAAAAAATACTTTGGTTACAATCAATTGCCATTATTTCCCTTCTCAGTTTTTTTGGGTGGTTTTTTTTCGTTTGTTTGGGTTTTTTTGGGTTTTTTTTTTGGTGGTTTGTTTTTTGGTTTTGTTTTGTTTTGTTTTTTTTTGGTTTTTTTTTTTTTTGGTGGTTTGTTTTTTGGTTTTGTTTTGTTTTGTTTTTTTTTGGTTTTTTTTTTTTTTGGTGGTTTGTTTTTTGGTTTTGTTTTGTTTTGTTTTTTTTTGGTTTTTTTTTTTTAGTGTAGCCTAGAAGACCAGAAAAAAAACCCTTCCCTTTTTCTGTGCAGTTTTAGTAAAATAAACTTAACATCCAGCAGTGTTGATTAGAAGAGGTTAATACCCACTGGCAGGCTGTTTTCCAAGCTCCATTTCTGGAGGTTCCCTGTGCTGGTTGGATATGAAACCCTATCTGCCCCTGCTCTATTGACACACAGTCCTGGCAGAAAGCTCCTCTGCTCCAAATGCTCCTGGGATACTCAAAAATCCTGGAGAATATATATTTTTCTACTGTCTATACTGGCCCAGGATACACTGAAACACTGAAAGATGAGTCCTATAAAGACAAGCTCTGAGCCTACCACTGGCTGCAGTTGCAGGGGGTTTATTAAAACCCTTTCCCATGGAGTTCAGCATTTCTTCCGTGTTCCAGCATAGCTGCAGAATGAATTTAAATTCCGCTCTGCCAACCCAGGTGTGGAGGAATATATTTTAATATCATAAGAAACACAGAGAAAAGGGAAAGGAGTATTTCACTTCATTAGTGTACTTTAAAAAGGGGAGATCTAAGATAAGGATGAAGGGAAATTTAGGGCAGGCTTAGGAACGAGTTCCCAAGGGAAACCATGGAAGTCCCATCAAGTGAGATGTTTAAAATTAAACTGAATAAAGCACAAGAACATACATGGAACAAAACAACTCTGCATGCAGTAGGACCAGCTGCACAAAGTGTCTGTTTTCACTCCTGGTTTCTGTTGCTTTCTCTCACTCCTGTCCAAGTATCCCAGGAGTGTTTTCTCCCCCACAGCATCACCCTCACTCCTCGGGCAGCCAGGGACAGCTCCAGTGATCTCAACTGGTTTAGCTTCTTGTTAAATTCCCATCTACAAACACAGATGGACACATTATTGTAGGCTCATTTGTGCTGAGTAGTAACTTGTTCTGGCTTGTATTTTTACACTTTGCTTCAAACGAAGACTATCACCGTCCCAGTGCTCAGCAGGAAGAAGGAACTGGAGCCTCCCATCATTTGTGCCCTTTGATTTACCTCTGGCAGGTTCATCTTGGGAACAGCCAGCAGATTCCTGGACAAGGCTTTCAGAGTCCATGCATTGGCATTGGCACCCCTGCTGGCAGGGCCAGCAGTGAAGAAACCACAGGTAGTGCCTGTGTGGGTGACTTGTTCTTCCCACTGCACAAACTTGGGGCAAAACTGGTTCTGATTTGCAAATATGATGGGGCTATTCCTCGTGTAAGAGAAAGAATTACCAAAATCAAATAGGTCAAAAACCATGTTGGCTCATGCCAGGAAAGCCATTAATATAACTATATACTGTTAACAGAGAATAAGATAAAAATCACATGTCAAGGCTGGGGAGAGAAGGATTTGATTAAAGATGGCCTAAGTGATTCGGCAGCAATTAAGATTTCTCTCCAGCTGGAGCAGTTCATTCCTGCTAGGAAGGTACTGGGTCCAACTCTCCCCTCACTTGCACCAGTCCTGCACTGGTGGAAGCCATCACCTCTGCTCAGGCAGCTCAGCACAGAGGAGCAGAATCCTGCCCCAAAAGGCCTGTGGCAATTGTAAGGATCAGATAAAACACCTCAGGAATGCAGCACTGAGTGGAGCACCAGGTAATGCTCTCATTTCCATCCTTGGCTTACTCAGTCCCGGCTTTCATTTAGACTACACAGTGGTTGGAGAAAGAGTTTTAGCATTAATTAGTTTAAAGGGTGGGGATTACATTCGCATTTTAATGGTGTGGAAATGAATTATCTGAACAGGGAGCAACAAACTGTGGGAAGGGCTGCTCCACGTTTTCTGTTTACCAGGTGGAAACAACCCTGGATTTTCTTACTAACTCCCTCCCTGCTTAGCTGGCAGCAACCTGGCAGACACGGAGGCTCCAGCCCTGCAGAGCACACAGATGCAGTGTAGGGGATCATTTGTACTGGGGTAACAACTGGGGGCCCCAGCTGAGCTCAGACCTGTCTGGGATGGATTTTGCCCCACCATACAATGCCATAAATGATTGCAGGAGAAGCAGACAGCACCTAATGCAGGAGAGAGAGTGAAGCCACCTGCTACCTGCAAACTGTAGCTCCAACAGCCCATTCCCCAGTACAGAAACCAGACCAGATTTAGGAAATGCACCAGAGGACCAGCATGGATCACACCACTTCCCAGGGTAACCTATCTCATACTGACAATTCTAAGAGTGCTTTAAAAATAGTTATTAATTCCCAATGCACCTGCTAGGGAATTAATATTTTTCTCCCCCATTTATCAATATGTTAACTGAGGTCCGGTCCATTAATGTGTTGCAGTGATCAATGGCAGAGCAGAAACAGAAGCCAAAATTCTGCTCCAGGGGGAGTTTGTTCATCAGATAAATAGGTGTCTGCACATTTGTTTTATACCTGCATAAACTCAAGAAGACAACATGCTTGCCAGAAGTTTAACAATGAATCACTGCAAAAGCCTGGAAAGACACAAAAAATTCCAGGGAGAGGGAAAAAAACCCCAAAAAACTTTATCCTAACACATCTTTACTCAGGGTGCTTCATTGGCTTCATTGTTAACAGGAGTCATGTGCAGTGCAGCATCCATCCCAAAAATGAACCATAACAAGGCTCTGCCTTGGGGACCATCAGAGTTTTGATTTTTGCAAGAATAATCCCACAGATGAAGAGGTCATGGTTATCTGTCCATTGAATTTGGCAGAAGAATGTGCTGCTCCAAAAAGTAGCCAGGCCCACACAGACACTGCTTTTCCCAAAGCAGCTGGCAAGAGTGAGGAAGCGAGGACAGGAAGGGAAGAGGAGAAAGGGAGAGGGAGATCTCTGGCACAGAACAGTGGAGGGTCCACCTTGTGCTAACCACGGCAGCCAGGATCTCCTTGCAGTTTGCCCCTCTCAGCCAGCAGAGTATGGAGCCCCCAGTAGCCCCAGAAAGCCAAACTGGGCTCTAGGGACAGTGCCAGGGCTCTCCTAGTTGCTGAACAGAGTTATGTTCCAGTTGCCATCCAGTTTGAAACTCCAACCTTTGTGTTTCTAGAGTGGAAAGTCCTGAGTGGAGCTGGTCTATTACTTCCTTGTTTATGTTGCTGCACTGTAGGTCTGGACTGCTGAGATGGCACCCCATGAGCACAGAACAAGAGGCTGTAGACAGCTGCTGTATCTTATTTGTGCCTTATTTCCAACCAGGCTCCTGCCTGAAACCTCAAAACCACAATATCAGCCTCTTGGAAATATGCAATAGCGACCAACAGGGTAGTGCTGCTTGTTTAAGACCAATAAAACATGAAGTTGGATGAATGCCACCCACACAGCTGATTTCTTCAACATTTTCTACACAAAAACCTACCTACTGACTTTAGCAGGATTTGCAGATATGTATAGTTACAAATTCTGAATTACAGTTCCTAGAAATCAGAAACAAAAGCTTGTATACAGCACCAGAAACAGACTTTTGTGGTGGTGCAGGGACCCAAGCTGCATGTTCACACCCCTCGCCCGTATGAGTAACTGGACAAACCAGCTGCCCCTTGATCCAGGGATCAGTTTCTCTTTAGACAAGAAAGTGGTGCCATCACATCTGCAGAGGGGGGGTGGTTGGTTGGGGATTTTTAAAGTATATCTTGATTTTGGTACACTACAACTCTTACTCTTCAAAGAGAAATTATCACAAAGAGCCTGCAAAATATCCTCAAGCACAACTGCCTGTTCCCTGGGGAGCTCTCTATCACAAGTACTGAATCTACTTGGAGAAATGAAGGGAACAGCAACTCTTTTGCTGCTTGCTGGCTCTCCCAGAAGGGCATCCCACCCTACAGCAACACCAAAGGATGGAGGGATGGGTGTGTATGGAATAGGGACATCTGGTGATGGCAGCCTGAGCCATAGGCATGTGTTTCACACGTGTACTTACATGATCTATTTGGTACATACTTGCCACAACAATTTGTACTGCAAGCAGAATTTCAGTTTCTTCTTAGCTGTGGTGGCAGTCTTAAGGACATGAGGGGATCTTAAGGAAATCATCTCACTCAACCATCGATTTTGGTTGTTGGCACACACTTCATGCTAAAAAAGGTGCTGGTTTGTTTCATCTCAAGGTGCTCACTCCCTTTGTAATATAATCAGTATTTCTTCAGCAAATAAGACTTTACTGAGTGAGTATGTGAACATCAGTCTTAGGATTAACAGAAGCAATTTTCAGCCAGCGCAGAGCACACCCACATGCACAACCTGAGAAAGACCCAGGAGACAAAAGTAAAGAAAAGGTACAGCTTAGCTTAAAGCTGTTCTCTGTAAAGAAAGCAATGAACATGAGCTCTAAAACTACAGGCTATGAAGGAAACAAAGAGGCTTGGGGAGAACAGTGGAATGATCTGGAACAAAGGGAATCCGGTGTGTACAAAGAGCAAGGACAGGAACGGCAGCTGAGTGAGCTGGGAGGATGTTCTAGGATGGCACAGAACACATAACTGATGGTCATTAATCTCTGCAAGAGAGGCAGCTCGTCTTTTGTGCCATCTGTTTCTAATTACTGTCCCAACTCAGCTCTAGGCCTAGATTGCACAATTCAAACTCAATTCCAAACCACCCAAAGTGCTAAAGGTTTTGGAAGGCACAGGAATGGGAGTATCGGGCATAAATTGCAGGGTTTATGGTATTTACACAATTAGTTCATGCACAAGTGCCAGAACAATGCACGTGAAGACCCCATTGGGTCACACATGAGTGCAAAATTGTTTCACCCATGTACACCACCCAGAAAGTTTATGCAGGAATGATCCAGCAGTTCATGCATGAGCACCCAATTAATGCAGGAGCGTCCAATCAGTCTGTGCACAAGCAGCCAATTAATTTGTCCATAAGGGCACAATTAATTAATGACGAGCACGTGATTGGTTTGTGCATGGCTGCCCAGCTGGTACATGCACGAGCACCCAGCTGGTGGTACACACATGTTTAATCAGTGTATGCTTGAGTGTCTTTTCAGGTCATGCTTGAGCACTCCAACACTTCATGCATGAGCACCCAAATAACTGAGAGATGTGTTTTATGCATGAGCACCCAATCAGCCCATGCATGAATGCCCATGCAATTTATTCTTGAGAACCCAAATATTCCATGAACAAGCCACAGTCCGTTTGTGCACATTGCCCCAGTAACTCACCCCGAGCGCTGCGTTGGGCAGGTTTTGGTAGCTGGGGCTGCAGTGATGCCTCTGCCAGGTGCTGGGCACAGCCTGTGCCCAGCCAGATGTGAAACTGGCGAAAAAATCCCAAATGCTCCAAAGCATCAACCCATCAGAAGAACCCTCAGGATCCGTCTCAGACATACTCAAGAAAGAGCAGCTGTAAGCATTTGAGGAATGTGGAGGCAGAGATGGCTGAGAAGGTGTGGGGCTGGAGATGTGCTCTTGGAAGGAAGCAATCCATGTGCAAGGAGTGCATCCCAGGGGACTGGCTCCAGGACAATTCATGGGTGCTTTTAATTTCTTTAATTCTGCATGCATTTTACAGAAGTGTCAGGAAGTCACATCTGGAATCAGGAACAGAAGTTGCCTTAGAAGCTCTGAGCCAGCTGTGTGTGATTCTGCAACATGCCCACGAGAACTCAAATGCAGAGAGTAATGACTATTAGCCTCTAGAGAAAAATCTCACTCTAACAAAATGCATTGACTTAAGAAGAATAAAGGATGAAGCTCTACAACCTGTGCTACACAGGAGCTCAGACAAGATGATATAATGGCAGAGTGGCCATAAAATCTGTGATCTTATCAGTCCAACCTGCTTATGTCTCTTAATCACTGGTAAGTCCAACTTGCACAACTTTCCTTGTTCAGGCATAGAGAAAAACAAGGTGGTATGTATTAAGCCTTGCTCATGCCAATAAAAATGTACTGCAGGAATGAATGCATTTATTAACTCTCAGCAGTGGTGCCAATGGTTTTGGCTCAACTACAGTTTCCTGGCCTTGGACACAGGGTCAGGAATCTCTAAGACTTTTGAATCTTGCCCTGCAGTAAGTCTGAGCTGGAGCTGTCTGCCACAGGGGAGAGAAAGCAAAGCCTAGGCAGCCCTAAAACATAATATTTTCAGCATTCAAACAGAACAATTTAAACATTTGTAAGAGCAGGGGAAGGGCTGGCTTCAAGATGTTTTGGATCAGTTCTTTGCACTTAGATACAGTTGGATGCAGAGAAGGGCCAGCCAGAGCCCCCCGCCTGGGAGACCTTGCCACAGCCAGGAAGGGGAGGCTGTTCCTAAAAGCACACAGCAGAGCACTGGTGATCCAAGCCCTTGCAGGAGAATGGCAAATGCAGGATTGCCTGCAAGGGAAGAGGAAGCCCATTTCTACCCAGCTGGAAACCAAACTCACAAAAGCAAGATTATTTATTTACCAGAACCAGTAATTTCTTGATGTAACTGGAAAAAAAAGCACTACAAATTCAGACCTTTCAGCATTTTATTCAGAAAATTACCATGGAAGAATAGCAACAAGTCCTTACTGTCTAGAAAAGAGCAAATGTGGGCATAAACAGGCATCATTATTTTGTATCATTCCCAGCCACAACTGTCCCAATACTGTAAAAGCCTTGCCATTAACTTCAAGCACCTCCCTCCTCCTCTGCATGCCCAAGCTCTCCTTTGCCCAGGACTGGATGTATTTCTCCATTTCATTGCATATTCAGTGTCTAGAGAGATGAGAGGCAGATAACTCACTAGAGACTACTCAAGCTCAAACCCAACAAAAACAGATTTAGCATTTGCCCATAGCCAGCCAAGCAGGGTCATGGTCAACCTGAGCATTCTGAATGTGCTCAAAGGTGTATCCCACACACAGTCACAGTGCTGGCACATCTCTGAAAGTGACTCACCCGAGTTCTTAGAAACACCCATCTCAGTAAAAGACAATAAAAATTATGTTCCTAAGGCCCAAACACTCTAAGCTGTACTTTTAAAAAGTCAGTGTCTAATGATTCATGTCTGTAAGGCATCTCACTGGGTCATATCCAACCAAGAGCAAATGGCAGGCACAGAGAGTCTGTCCTGGCAAATCTGGCCTGAAGCACCTCCTCTGAAAATGGGTCTTGGTCTCCTAAATCCCCAAGCTGTTAACTAATAAATACATTATTCAATTCTGAGGCAAAAAAAGACTAAATGGCTGAAAAATCAGTGGGTTTGTGCAGAGGCATTTGGAGATACATAGCACATGCTCTAAGAACAATTCACCAAACAAGATTTACTGAGCCTCCTGCTCTGTTTTCAAACCAATCCTCTTTACTAGGTGAAGTCATTAACCTCATCAGATGGAGCACCCCCCCATTCAGCCCCAAGAGGCAAAATTAGCCAATTTTACTAGAAATCTTTCCGATTCAGATTTCATTTACACCTCTCTGTCAGTTCAAAATCAGGGACCCTTCTCACTGTCTGAACATACTCTGGCCACAAGCAAAAAGTTTTACATTTCTACAAGAAACCTAACAGCTTTTTCCCTTCAAAAGTAAAATCCATAGATATTGAACATTTCTCCATGTGCTGAGATCCCTGCTGTTACTGCTGAAATTTAACCTATCAGAGTAGGCATTGAAGGAGACCATCAACAGTCTGTGGTTAAATCCTCAAGGGGAGGTAAGGACCTGAACACCTGTGAAAGCCTGGATTTATAAGTTTCAGCAGAACCTCTCTCTGCCCATACTACTTTAACATAAACATGAGCTGTATGAAAAGGCTCTGAACAGCCACCCTGCACCTTTTTCATAACACAGCTTTCTCCTTTTGTTCTCCCTGCCTGCATGGGAGGTTTTTCAGAGGAATCTGGCCAATAATACTGTGAGCTAGCAACAGCATATTTTGGACAGAGCAATATTAGCTAGGTGAAAAAAATCAAAATTAAGAAAAGCACATGTAATTAGGCTAGGATGTGATGTCATCAGTGATACAAAGCATCATTAAATGTACTTTACCCAGCTAATGAATTTCAGGCTAGTTTTACAGACATGGATAATCTTGACATAACTAAATGGTTCACAGATCACTGGCATTAATTCTTAGAGTGTCAGTGAGTTTCCACATGAAACAGGAAAAAAAAAGGATGTTGCAAGAAGATCAGCAGGATGATTTAGGAGCCTGCTGTCTTGATTGATTTTCAAGCAGAGTTTTGCAATTAGGCAAGAGGATACCCTGTTCCATGTAGACTGAATGTGCAGACTCAGTGGTTGAGAAATAGCACGTCCTGGAAGCAGAGGTTCAGCTCTCTGTGTGCAGATGGGAGAGCCCCCACTGCTGCTCCCTCCCAGGACAAACCAGCCCCGTTCACAGCACGCACACTGGGAGCTCCTCCTGTGGCCCTGAGCACTCGCCTGGCCCCGTTTCCACAGCATCTAAACCCCACTTGGCCTTGCAATACACTCTGGGTGCACTGATCCCCATGACAGTGCTGCAGGGTGGAAAATACTTTCACAGCAATTTTACAAATATTAAAGGGAGGCATCAAGAAATTAATTAACTCACCAAAAGTCACAGAAGAAACCTGTGAAATAGAAGGGAACTGAACAGAGGTTTTCTACACTTCAGATCACTGTCAAGAGTTTGTACTTCTCTTCAGAGCTATTTCTTGAAAGATGTCTTGGCTGTAGCTGTTAAATTCTCTCCTTATCATAACAACTGATTTGTTTGTAGAGAGATGATGCATGTGTGTAAAATGTGCCCATAAACCATGATGAAGTTATTTCATTTTCAAACAGACACTCCAAACATTCCAGAGTTAAAAATAAAAGTAGCATTTAGCTCTACAGGGCATGTTTTCTGTTCCAGACAAGGTTATTTCTGCTCTTCTTTTAAGAAAGTAATAATTTTTTTTTCACCATTCATATACCAGGTGTTTCTAGGGGTGTGTTTGGCCCCAGATCAGCTCTGGATGAAGCAGCAACACAGCACATCCTTGCTGGCAAATGAATCTCTATGCATTTGGGAGCTGCAGACTGCATGAACCATAAATCTCCTTCAGTGTGAGTGCCTGGACTCTTCTCCAGGTCTGTTACAAAGCAGATAACAAGTGGGGTCACTGAACAGTACAGAATAAAACCTTGTATGGGGCTGGAATATGTCAAGCTTTACACTGAGACATGAGGATTTGTTCTTCCAGTGCACTTGGGCTCTTCTCAAAGCATCAGCCAAGGGACAAAGCAAGGAAAAGGCTCAGCAGCTGCCTCCAGGCAGGTAAAGCTGCAAGGCTGGGTGGGCAGGGACACAGGATATTCCATGTTACAGCCACATACACAGAAAAGCTCCCAGGGCTGTCAGCAGTTGGGTACAGCCATTCCCAGCCACTGTGTTCTCCGTCCTCTTTGCTGAGTTTTTTGCTTTTCTCAAGGAAGGATCCACGCAAGCTTGAAATAATGCAAAACACAGCTGAGAGAGGAAAGGCAGGAGTGCAACTGATGATTCCCAGCCCACTCTGTTTCAGATCCTGAATAAGGATCCCAAGAAGAAACCAAAACCATCTCTAACACAGGCAGTATTTTAAAACCTCATTGCAATCCATGCACATTTCCAGAAAAAGATAAATCTGCTTTACACTGGCACACCATTTTCAACAAAGCTACTTGAAGTAAACTGGACGTGTTTCTTAGTATGTATTATCTGGCCAATGTACCAGTACCATTTATTGCTTTTCAAGGCACGTAGTGGGTATTATATCAAATGCCTCCATAAGGCATTGTGAAGGGAGTTTTTCTTTCCATATTTGAAACTCCCTGTACAGGGCAGGTCTTTAGAAAAGAAAACATCAGTGAGAAGCAAAATACTTGTCAGAGGGAAGAGAATCACACACTGAGACTTTACTAAACCAGCTTTTATCAGAGCAAACTTTCTTCTACAAAGAAATATTCACGGCTCTGGGAAAGGAAACACACTTATCAGATCAGTGCTGTTTGCCTAGGAAATGAAAAACGGTGACTGTTTATAACTTAAAGTGTTTTTAATGAACTTAACTGCTGTATTTTAGTCTGGGAGGAAGAGTAAAAGTGCTTAGGAAAACAAGCAGTACAACCGAGATTATGAGATCTGGTCGCTCCCCTGGAACCACTGTGTGGAGCTGGGATTCCTTCACCACCTTTGCCAGTCCTGCTTTATGGCATGTGGGATAATTGCAGCCTGGCAGAGAAGGAATGCCTTTTGCCAAATGTGAAATGAGCTGCTGGTGCTTGTGTGACCTCCCTGTGGGATTCAGTAGAACTCCTGACTGAAGCACCAAGCACTTGCCTGTTCACTGGCTGCCTTTCCTTGGGTTTCTTACATGACAGTCTCTGAAGACAGCAAAGCACGTTCCCACTTTTCTGCTTCTGTGGCTACAGCTGGGGTGTGCTGCAGGTAACAGTGCAGACAAATCCAAGTTTGAAACCACTTAAAGACAGCGAGTTAGAACAAGAATCTGGGAGTGTAACAATTTCATTAATCATCTTCATTATCTTGGCACACATCAGGAACTTATTAGGAAAACTTAGGAGCTAAGCAAAGGGGTATGAATACTCAAAAAACTGCAATTAAAAGAGGACAACACACACCCAAAGGAAGATCAAATGAACACTAATCTTTTTAAAAAAGGAAAGAATAGTACAGAATATTGGAGAATAGGTCCTTATCACCAGTATGTACCACACAGCCAGATCCTTCTGCCTCTACAGAGCCCAAACAGGTTTCACTGCTCCCAACAGTTGCAGGGCTGGAGCTGGAATGCTTTGGGAATCAGGTGCACAAACAGGCAGTGAGTGACCAGACTGGCCATGAGGCAGAGTAATCCAGGCAAAGAGTTAAACACAGAGAGAGCAGCTGGGTCCAACTGCTGTGGGCTTGCTGCCAAGTCTGGAACCTCAGCATGTTTCCAGGTTGCCAACATGTCCTTAAACATTGGCCTCTATCATAAATGCACTTACAGATTGCAGAGAAAGTCTGGCCCATTCTCAGAGTGACTGACAGCTGGAAATGGATTCAAGAATTCTCCAACAGGATTTTCTGGAAAGAGAGGTTCCTAGACATGTGTTAGAAAACAGATCTCTCACATAGAACATAAAATCCTGCAAATTTGGACAAGGTAGAAAAACAACCACTTGGGGACTTTCATTTGGGTTTTTTTCAAGATGCAGTTTAAAACACTGTTCTTGGTAAATTTCACAAGTGGAGAAAAAGTCAGAGTATAAGCCTGGCTTTAGCACAGGGAAACCAAGACCTGTCTGGGTTTACGTAGAAAAAGAGACTTGATAGAATGCTGACCTCTGAGGAGTCTCAAGGTATTTCAGTGGCAGACACTGAACTTTGGGCAGCCCATTTTGTTGTGAAAACACCAGGCAACAATTTTGGCTGACACAAGGTACATCTGGCATGTCTAAACATTGCAAAAATTTCCCTTGAATGCCAAGTGACTGGTGTTGCAAGGACTTTCGAAAGCCCATAGCAAAAGGACCCCTTAACCTTTCATATGACAGTACCACTGGAGAATGGAAAGGTGCCTCCCCACAATGTACTGAAATAAAAGGGGGATAGGAATATTCCCAGCAACACAAGCTGAGACACAAAGGAGTCTCATATTAGGATTTCAAGCACAGGCCATAATCTCCCTTTTGGAAAATAACAGAGTTCCCATTAAGTTCAAAATGGGGAGAGCAGGCACTCCTCAAAGAGTGTTCCTTAACCACAACTGCTGAAAATTGCACTTTCTAGAAAAAACTTCAGGGCTGCTTCTGATTAAGATAAATCCAGACCTCCAAAGTGAAAATAAAACAGCAGAGGACATCTCAATCAGCTCATACATAGGGACTATTAAGAAGAAAGACAACTGCCATTCTGCCACCCCCTCCTCCAAGCACCCAACAAGTGAAATGCTTAAACAGTTCAGATCTAACCTCATCTTTAAACTCCTACCAGTTTACACCACCTTGGGGGTATGTAAAATGGCCTAAATATGAGTATAAATAATTATGTGTAATCAAGAATTCAGGCTCCCTTTGCCTGAGGTGGAAAAAACCCATGCTCATTCCAAATACAAATTCATTTTGGAAATGAATTTTCATGACTGATCAGCATATCTGCTAATCAACATATCTACAGTCTAGCCTCATAGCATGAATGCCAAGAACAGACGGTACCGATGACAAAAGATGATACAATTTGCATGTTCGTTGAATTTATCAGAGTATGATGGATACCCTGTGCCCCGGGCAGATAATTAAATGTGACTGATTTGAGTTGGAATGGACCAAGCTGATAATCCATTTCAGAAATGTGTTTCTTCTCCAAAGGAATAGCAGAGAGCAGTGACCAAGTCCCTGACACACAACCTTTTCATTCATTGCAGAATTTCAAGGTTGTCCTGCTCAATCAGAGAGCCAGAGGACCACCTGTTCCACCTGGAAACAGCAGGTCATGACTGTGGATGTGAGCTCTGAAGATGCAGTTGCAGAGCATCCTTTGGTGATGATCACAATGCCTCTCACCACTGGCTCTGGCCTCTGACCGACCCTGCCATGACAAGGCCACCTGACAGACTTCTGACTCAGCTCCTGGAATCTCTTTGCCTCGTGCTGGAGTAGAACTGGGGTCTTTTCAGAACACATTGAGTGAGCCCTACAGACCGTCACTGCTGCACTAGCCCCAGTCTCCCTCAATCCCTGATCTCAGCTTCATGCCAATAAGGCTCAGTTATTGCATTTAAAACTCCTAGCACACATTCTTCAGAGCCTTTTATCCTAAATCCTTGGCAGAGAAGTGTTTAGAATGAGGTGATGGCTGTAAGGAGGGCCTGGATGTGCCTTAGTTTCCTCAACAGCATTAGGACAGGGATACCCTGCAATGGGTTTGCAGCCCTCACCTGTCAGAACCACTGTTTGTCCATCCATTAAATCACTGGAATTGTGGAAGCTTACTTGTACAAGTGTTTTGTACAACTATAAAGACTAAGTAAGGAAAGAAGGCAGGTTTCTAAATACAGTCAGAGCTTGCAACCAGGGAACCATGAAGGCAGACACCTCAGATATCTCTATCATCAACCTTAGCAATTTTGCATAAGCATGTAGAATCATCAGCAGTTGCCAAAAGCATCTGATGAATTCTCATGTAGCCACTATCAATGATTAATTAGGATTTAGCATCTGGCCTTTCTTACTATTTCCCAGTCCAATTATCTGCTTGTTAAAATGGACTGCTTCACAGCTGGAAGGTTCTTGTTAGACAGTCCACTTTGGGATCTGCTATTTTCCAGACATTGAGGAATAGCTGGAGAGAGATAATATAGATCAACTTTTGTGTTGCTACCTCTTACCCAGCCCTTACTTTCTGCAGCCTCACTGAAGAAAAGAAAAATCAAAACCCCAGACACCAGACAACATTTCAAGAGTGACCTAGTTAGTTACTGTAGGTTTGGATCCTTCACATTCTTGGCACCCAGCATTTGCAACTGCGTACATGAAAACCAGCTCACAGAAACATGGATTATTTTTTCCATAGCACTTCAAAACAACATAAAGGCTGAATATGGCCTGGAAATTCAACACTGGATGAATCCTTCTATCTGCAATCTTCAGGCTGTAAACAGGAAAATTATTGTTTCAAGGGAAGAAATAACTGTGGTGATCTGCTGTATGTGCCTGTCTTTGCATCCAGTTCAACACGACTGCAGAAGTAAATGAACACCTAGTAATTATTTAGATCTAGAAATGGAAAGGCAGCATCTACTGGCCTAATTCCCATGTGTATCTACTCCCTGGAAATATTATCCTGTGAACTTCAGCACCACTGACTCTCGCAGCAAACCGAATGCTGCAGTACATGATCTGTAACGGGTGCTCAAATATGGCTCTGGCCACTCGGCTGGTTATGGAAAGTACTGAGGCATGAGAAACCTTTTCTGGCTCTTCATTCCCATCCACTGACCTCAGATCTTGTAACATATTTGCTATGCGAAGTCACTCTTTTATTCAGTAGCAAGGATTAGCAGCTGCAGCGAAAACCTGTGGGCTCTGATGTCAGATGTGAGTGCAGAGGCACTGAGCTCGGAAACTAAAAATTCCTAGTTCAATTTACTATAGAGATGATTGAAACAATCACCCTAGATTTGAAAACCCCAAGTGGACAGGAGGAGTGGGCTCAGCACATCCACCTCACACCAAATTGCTGGCCACCAGCACATCAAGGTTGCTGCACACATGCCCTTTAAATTGGTAATTCTGAGAAAGAAAAGCTCTCTGCAACAATCCTGGCTGTGCACAGAATCTGCTGTTGGCTTCTCTAGCGGAGTCTACAGCTGCATATCCACTTGGCACAAGCAAAGGAAAGTGCACTTTATCCTGCATCCGTCAGCATCGGTGACAAGCAGATTCCACATAAGGGCATGAAATAGCACATATCAGGGACAAGGTACTCGCAAGAAATGTGAGAGATTTAAACAAGAATTTCTGTCTTTGCCCTTCTACCCTGCGAAAATGGACTTGAGGTGCTGCTCAGGAAGAAGAAAGATTTTTCCAGAACTGCCAAACAAACTTCTGCAGAATGGCAGCAAATTTTCCTCTCTTTGCACAGTTTCTAACACACTTGGAACTGCTGTGAGCAGTGCTGAGCCTTCTGGATCTCATCTGAGCTCTCATTCACATCAGAAATCCCTGCAAAGAAATGCAAGCTGCCCTTTTCCCAAAGGAAGAAGTTTATATCAAAAAGCAGCACCTCAAGCTGAAGAGGAAGTTTTTAAAGGCCAAAGTCATGTACAGACTGAGCAAAGTGGACAGCAAGGGCCTGGGTTCTGGGGCAGTGCTTGAGTTGTGCTCCTGGGCTCTGCTGCCCAAATGTAGGATCTGAAGCAGCCAAGCCAGGGAAACAGGTCTCCCAACACTGTTCTGAAAATCAAATCCACATTGCTGTAAAGCCCTTAGTGCTGTCATACAGACATCTCTTTGAAACAGCAGATAATTATTAAAATAGTACAAAAGCCAATAGTTACTTTTCTGCAGCTCACTTCTCCCTCTATAGATGATAGGTTAAAAAAAGTAAAATACCTGACTGATTAAATTCACATATTTGCAAAGGTATGTGTGTTTGTGCACATACATGAACACTGCTGCCTGCCTTTCCTTTCAATTCCCAGGCAATTCCACAAGTTCTTAAATCCCCTTTGGCTAATCAGTTCAAACTATATATGGGCAGCCCATTTCTGGAGTAACAGATGCTCCTAATTTAACCTTCAACATCACGCCTAGAAATTGTCCCATTTGGATGCCAGAGTCCCTAATTTGGAGCAGTGCCTGTCAGAGCAGGGATGGTCACAGAGCGAGCTTCAGAGCTGCTCTGCCATTCAGAACAATGTGAACTATTAAAAAGGAAAAATAAAATAATCGTGCCAGAATCAGTGCTCAGTAACACATGCTGCAGGGAGAGGGCAAAGCTGCAACAACTCAGCAAGAGTTGAAATTCAGGCAGGGGAGAAGAATCAAAAATAGTTTATTAGTGAATCAGAGACGTAGAAGGAGAGACAGTGAGCAATGGAACAGCACGTGGAGGAGGAGCTCTGCTGGGAAATAAATGCACACATTATCACGGACAGAAAATAGAAGAAGTCTGAAATAGAGCTAGTCCAAAACAAATATTTCTGTGAATAGAAACATTTTAAAATAATTTTCTTCCTGCTGAGTCCACAGGGTTCTTTTGTATTTGCAATATGTGACAGTTCTAGCAAATAATGTTGTAAGTAGAAATGTTGTAAACAAGAGCATATTAATCGTATGTTGGCATATACGCAAAGAATTCACATACAAAAGCATTTCACTGAAATCCTAGAGTTACCCTCATCCAATCCAAAAAGAGAAACAAAATCACATGTGTAAAGTGAAACAGCAGATTATCTGAATTTAAAATATAGCATTGCCAACTCCAGCCATTCAGATGTCATCAATGAAAACCTCTGCTTCCCAGTTTTCTCATGGAAACTGATATTGATGGATTGAAAGAGCAAACTCACTAAACAGTGAGGCACACACAAACGTGGTAAAAAACTTGTGTGTCTTTTTCCAGCAATTATACCAGTAGGTTTCTTTCAACAAAACATTCTGCCACCCTTGTGAGGTAGGTGGAGAAAGAAGGAATGAATTTGCCTAAAAAGATATGCTAGAAATATAATTTCCAAAACACAGATGAGTTTAGCAACAGCTGGAGCCCAGTTACTGGAAAGCAGATGAAGATCTTGGATGAGATATTCCTTGAGACAGTTTGAATCACTTTCCCAGTATCTGATCCCAGTGGTCTTCAGAGTGTGTGGAATTGATGTCACATTGTCTTTAATGTAAGTCAATGGCAGCCAGGCAGTTAAAATTAGAGATGTATTTGCAGCCATGTGTCCCATAATGAACATGAAGAAAACATTTTTGAAGTAATTTGCAGGTTATTCTAGGTGGGAATTGAAATGAAAACATTGATTTGCTTTGTGAGGAATCACTGAATCATGCACTAGTCTCAAGATATCAAGGTGCAGTAATTAGAGATTTTACACCTGCAGCAATTCCATCTTGGAAAGGCTCCCTTTAACTGAGAGCAGGTGCATTTCTCAGCTTATTCTAAAACAAAGAGTTGATCCAGAGGTATCAACTCTTTTTGGAACAAAGTCTGATTGAAAAATCAGCAATGTTCAGTCTAAACCTTTACTCAGATCTGGCTCTTTTTGGAGTTCTCTGTCACTTGGGTACAGTCCCAGCTGAGGCTCTCTAGAGAGTCACTCTCATCCCTTTGGGGTACATAAACTAACAGGAGCTGAATGCAGCTGAACTCCTCCTGTGCACATTGCCAGTGAAACCCCTTGAAAAGGAGAAAAATGTGTTTATTAATTTGTTGATTAAGTTTGTTTTGATTTCCTCAGATTATTTGTTTCCACATTTAACAGAAGTGGTGGAGACTTGAAAATATTAAGTGAGTCATATACTGCAGGTTTTATTTGCTTCTGCATTTTTATATATAAATAGTAAAAAAAGCAATTTTTAGTATTTATTTCTCAACACAGATAAGGGGGTTACCATGGCTACCAGTCTCCAGTAACATGGTTTAAAAGGACAAAAAAAGGAAACCAGACTGGAGCCTGAAATAATCAGGTTGTTCTGCCCAAAACGTACACCATGCGTGTTATGGTAGGAACAAGGGACTAAAATCAGACAGGCTGGAAAAATACAACACTGAAAACAAAAACAAGGAAAAGGAGTCAAAAAGGTATGTGAGCCATGCACACAGCTTCAGATTCAATATATTTTCAAGTACACAAAACACCTCAGCAGGACGTAAGCAGCTCTGGCTTTGAAGAAAACACAATAAAGTCCCTGAAAAAAAAATTAAAGAAAACTGCTTCCTAAGGAGGTTAATGCAGCTCCACGGGCAGTGCACACAGGACAGCCCAATCCCTGGGATGAATGTCCATTTTAATGCCCAGATACAAAGATTAAACACTGCCCAGCTCCTGAGCTGTCGTGAGTGACATGGAAAATTCCTCATCATGTCCATGCCCGCCTTCCTCCCCTCTCACAAGGAAAAACACAGATAAAACCCAGTGCTGTAAACACAGGCTGGAAGTTGTTGGTGTTGCTGTGCCCAGATGCCCTGTCCAAGAAGACAACAAGCATGACTGGCTTCTTCCAGCGTTTTTTCACCCTTCTGTTTTTATTACAGAGAAGAGTTCAATGGTCTTCAAATATGGGAATCTGATGCTTCCAACACCTGAGTTTCTGATCTACTGAAGGCTTTAGACAGATGTTTGAACTATTTTATTGATACAGTACAATGGACTCTTTGCATACCAGACTTTCACCAAGAACAGGCAAAGATATATTCTTATATTTCAGAAGGATGCATTAAAACAAAGGCCTGAGAAGAATGTGTGAGGGTGATTCATTTTATATTGATATACACACTGTTCACAAAACTGTAGACTCATCTAAACAGTGTAATATATTTAGAGGAAGAAAAAATTACTTGGCTGCACTGGATGACGCACTTTCCAATTCATTCTCATACGAACAAGCTGAGTGTAGTGATAATTTATTGAGAAAAAGTAATTTATACATCTACAATTGGGACTTTAAATCATAAATATGGCTGTGGGACTCAGATTTTTTCCAAATTATCCTTTTTCCTCTCCCCCTCTCAGCTCCACTAATATCATCCTTCTATTCCCTTACTACTGATAGCAAGTGTTTAGAACACACTGGCCCCCTTTTCACACTTTGTCTGAACACTGCTCAGTGGCAGTGGGGAAGGCTTGGTCCTTCCACAAGATCTGCCTCCTAATTTGTCTCATTCCAAATTTTCTCATTACTTTAAATCACGTGAGCAAAAAACAACAAGATGCCCCCTTGGCAATGCCAGCAGCATCAGCAAATTTTAACAATAGTTTGTTTGTGTGCTTTTCAACCTCATGATGACCTCTGAGTGTTTGACTCAAGAGTTTGATATTTGTTGGAAATTCTGTGGTGCCAGAAGCATATTTTTTGTGGAACTCTTTGTGGAAGAGCTAGAAGTAGAAGCTGTTTTCAAAAGCAACACAAAAATATCTCTCTGAAGATGAGGGGACAGATTTTTTTATATATTTAAATTTTAAAAGGTCCTAATTATACAAGTAAAATATATTTTTCTGCCCCTCACTAATTTATCCCCACATGCCCCTCAGGCACAGCCCAATGAACTGCAGCAGCACTGAAGCATTTTTTCCTCCTGCTCCAGAAGCAGTGCCTTGTGCAGCGATGTGACAGTTCAAAGTGTGCATGTTATTTTAATGAAATATCATGATAGCTCATTAAAGAGGATGGCAACAGAATTTTGGATTCTCTCCTGTTCCCAAGTTATGTACACAAATGAATGCTCACTTTCCTTCACAAGGTACAGGCAGAGTTCAGCTGAGACAGATGTCTGCTGCATCAGTTGTGCTAACAACCCCCTCTGACAGGCTGATTACCACAGCTAGACCCAGCTTATGGGTCACTGGGGAATTATGATTAGACCATATACATTTTTCTTAGAAGGCAGAAAAACAGGATAGGATAAGTTCTGGCTCACTAGAAGCTTTTTTTTTCCTCAGGATGGAGATGCTCAAGTTCCTAATGAATAATACTTTGTGAATGGCTTAACATGGATGGAAGAAGGGGGAGGGACAAAAACCAGCAAACAAGAAAAGCAGGTAATGCAGACTTGTAGACTTCATTCTGCAAAGCTTTCAGGAAAACAACATGGGGATTGGCTTTAGCAGAATAGTGTGAGATGCACAGACAAAGCACTGAACAACCCACAACTCGACCAGAAAGGATGCAGAGAAGTGCCAACACTCCACAGGAAAGTTTTCAGAATACAAGTCCTGGTAGTTGGCAGCTCACTAAATTCTCAAAAGTTGTCAACATTTTGCTTAGGAATTACCTGTTTTGAAATACAGCTAACTGTTCTTCTGGCCAAAATAAAGATAAAAAAATAAAAATAAAAATTAAAATTAAAATGCTAAAGTAAAGCACTTTATTAATTCATTTATTTCAGTAGAAAGAATTGGGAGGGGAGTTGAATCCCAGATTTCTTTGCTTGTTTGTTTGAGCACTGATACACATTAACCTCCACCAGTACATTATTGTGCTGGCTGAATAAAAGTGGCCTTCAGACGAGCCTCAAGAAAAGCTCCTGCTCACCACTCTGCTAAAATCCTTCAAATTACTCCTCACTGCACCTGTGGCTCTCCAGTTTCTTCAGCATCTCTGCGCTACAGAGCTACAAACACAGATGTCTCTACCCCATGCTACAGATGTGAGGCACAGAAGGATTCAGGACTCACCTGCAGTCACACGAGAGTTGTGACACAGAACAAGACCCAAACTCAGATTCCCTGTGCCAAGGCTCATATTTAGAAAGGGGTTGAGCTCCAAATTCACACAGGCACTTAATAAAATACAGAAAGTGTTCTTGAGAGGAGTGCCTTGGAGATAACACGACACTGGGATTATTACCTGAGCCTGACAGACATTTTTGTATTTACTCAGGTGATCAAATTAACAGCCCTGCCTAATTTCCCATACACAGCATCTCTAATATAGCTCACCTTCTGAGCTGAATTTAAGGCTAAAAATAAATGGGTCTTTTGGAATATCCTGAATAAAGTTTCGGCAGTTACTTCTATAATAGGAGTTGTCTAAATTAAACACAAATAACAATATAGATACCCAATTCAAAAAAGGAAAGAAAAGTCACTAATTTTTTTTATTATTAGGATTTATGGCTCTCCCAATTTTAATCCTAATTATTGTAGAATCTCATATTTATACTGGGAGTTTATAAAAAAATCTTATCAAATTCAAAAATATATTCCCTATTAAAACCTGTACTTCAATACAGTCCCACAAAAAGCCACCAGCATAATGAGAAGAGACACTGCCAACATTAACAATCTTCTCCTCTTCCAAGTCATTCATTTCCAGTGTTACTGAGGAGGAATTCCTGGGAGCATCCTTCTGGGTCAAGGTATACAGATCATTGATTTATGTATAAACTCGTTTAAAAGAAATTGAATCTACCTACATAAATAAAGGTTATAAAATAGCAATTCCCAAAGACTTTTTATTCTGTTAATCCAATAATGCATTTTCCTTTTATTTTTTTGCTTTACTTGATGTTTCTTCCACCCATATTTTAAGGCAATTTCATGACAAGTAAATCCAGGCAATAAATATTTTTGCTGGGTCTGATCTGCAAATTATCAAACCTAATGACACACTGACACAGCGCGTTCTTCCTGCCATGAAAAATTTATCACATGCAACTCGAGCACCTCCGAGCAGGAAAAGTCCGCCGCTCCTGATTTATGCCGCTCGAAAGGAAACGGACACGTTTGAAAGTTGCAAAGCTGTGATTCCATTTTTTCTTCTGCTGGGCGTGTTTGATCAAATCGGAGCTTGCAAACCAAGCTCTCTGCTGCGGTCTACATCTGAGAGGGGAGAGAGTTGTTTTTGTGGGAATGATCTAGCTCGGGAAAAATGCCGAGGTTAGCACACCCTTGTGTAAAACACATTGCCGGCATTACTGGGCACTGCTGCCTGCAGGTCAAGCTTCTGCTCATGTCAGCAGTCTTGGCTCTTTTGGAGGAAGCTTGGCAGGATGGTGGAAAAAAATCCTACATCCCTCCTCAATGAATCCTCCCCTCTTCTCCTCACCCTTTGGACACCAGCAGCAGTGAAGTTGGATGGTTCTGCTCACCTCAGCTAGGACATCAGCTAACGCTAATTTCAGTCATGGTTTTCCTCCCAGGAATAAAAGATTTATTCCAAGCTTCCTTGACCTCTCTCAAAAAGTTGTGAGGAATGGAAGAGAAGTAAAGAAATAAAGCATGTCCTATTCACCCCAGGAAAAGCATGGGCAGAGAGAGACAGGTTAAATTGACTTGGTTAAGTGGCTGATTAGAATTGAAAATAAATCCTATTGATATGCTGTGACCACACACAAGTCTGCTTTGACACACTGGTACATATCACTGCAAATTCAGCACGCCTGAACAGTGACACATCCACAGGTTGCGACATCACCTCTTCTAAACGATGTTGAGTATCCCACCATCTCTGAGAAACTGCTTCCCAGAAGGAAAGGCTGGCTGGGTGGGACCAGACACCATCAGGGGACACGGGGAAGGGAAAAAAAGAAAATGGGAGCAAGACTCAGGAAAGGAACAGGCTCCAGCAAACCATAAGGTTGTCCTGAGGTTTTGTGCTGCAGTGAAGTGTTTAACATCAGAGAAAACCAGGATTCAGATTCTCCTACCCCATAAAGCAGACTTGACTGAAAAGATTCCCAGCATCAGCAGAGCTGGGACTGTGCCTGCACTGAGTTCTCCTTCCACCCACGGGAGGGCAGGGCTGCTCTCACACGTTACACATATGACACAAGCACATTTTTACATAATACTGAGATGTGTGTAACTTCAGTACCAAACACCCCTTACACAGTTTCAGACAGCTTTGGTTAGAAGAAACAAAGCTTGTCTCTTTACATAGATGTCAGCTGGAGAAACAAATACACTATGTGGTTCTTAGGGGAGAACTGCAAAAAAGAATTCAATTGAGCTCTGTAAACTGCAGCTGCAGTCCCATAGCCAGGACTAGGAAATTCCAAAACCAGATGACTGAGGTGGCAATGAGATGGCAGGAAGAGCATTTACCCAGGAGAGGAAGAAAAATCTATTTATACAATGGTCTTAGGATTCTTCTTAAGCACCATCATAAGGGTTTTAGGAAAAAGAAAGGACAAGTACAGAGCTCCCCCAGTTAAGATGATACACAGCAAATAGGATTTCAGAAAATGCAGTTTATCTTTGCTTTAATAGAAATTACATGACTGATACTTGTCTGCATAAAGAAGGAAATATCAATCCTTGCATATACAAATTTTCAAAATAATGATCTAACATAGCTGAAGTATTTATTATAATTCTTTATTAGGTGTGCATGTTGCTACTTTAAAGCAATCAGAGGCTAAATGGAGGTCTCAGTAACCACAGTGATTTCAGCTCATATTACTCCTGTCACTGATGGAACAGAGAAGACTCAAACTACAAACCATATGTACACTGCTTCTCATCCTTACAAATAACATGTCATATCTCTTTTGACTTAAAGATTTTACCATTTTTTACTCCACATGGAATCAAAATTTTAACCTATTTATTCACATTATCAGATCCAGCAATTCCAACCCAGACAAGAAAATAAAATGAAAGACACCACACAGGCCAGTGCACAAATACAAAGCATGAATCTTCCTCCAGCCAAAAGAGAAGAATGTCCTTTTTATAGGGCCGTTACATTTGTTTATATTATTTTCATAGAGCAGATCCAAATTCTGCATTTGGCACACATTACTCAGCAGCTAACAGAAGAATTAAATCAATCAATATAGCTGGCAGTGTGCAGGCCCAAACAGCTGGCCAGAGCAGTTGTGTGTGCAAACATGCACTGCGTGCTCCTAATCCATGCACACATGCAAATGCACAGCAGGAGAGCTTAAATTAAGCCATGTCAGGTATCAGAACTGCACCTAATACTCCAGCATGGAGCATTTCAAGGAAGCAAAATATTTATTTGGCAGCTCCAGTTTTCATTCTTTGGGACTTCCCACCTGCCAGGCCATAAGGGTGCATTTTATCTGAACAGAGATTTCTCCTCTACTTGAAAGGCAGCTGCCCAGGAATCAGCACCTCACAGAACTAGGGCTGGCAAATGAGGTGAGGTAACCCTTCCCAGGCTTTGCTACAGAGAAAGCAGAAGTAAAATACAGCACACAAAAGGATCTCCAGACTTCGTGAAAGTCCCATCCTGTGTCATGCAAGGACAGGTGGAGGAAGAGCCCTCCTTTGCTCACACACTCCCCTTGAAGGGCCAATCTCCACTGTGCTCCCAAAGGCTCTTGTCTTTCCTCAACACAAGCACATAATGGCCATTCACTGGTCCTCTCCCTGTTGTGCCTTCATGACTGAGACCATCTGTGCTGAACACCTGGAGCTGTGATCCTGCATGCTCTGGTGAGGACATGGGTGCACAAAGTGGCAGTCTCCAGGCTGAGCACATTCTTGTTCAGTAGCTGCAGGAATGGAGCACTGAGGAGAGGCCAAAAGAGTGCACAGAATTCAAGTGACCACAGGTGGGTTACCCCATCACCTCCTGAAATACAGAAACTACAGCAGGAAAGCACCTGCAGCTCTGAGTGCTGTAGGGCAACCACCTACATGCTCCATGGGAATGAATGGAAAGTTGCTCACCTCACACCTCTGCCACTGTTTTGGAAAAGCAGACCAGAGCTACCAACTGCTATGCTGGGAATTAAAGAGAAACAGGGAAGGGTGGAGGAAATGAAGAATCAGTTTGCACTGACACTGAGGTGCAGTGCTCTGGGATCAGTGGGATAATCCCAGCCAGGTTTTCCTCAGGTCCCTGATGCTGCTGAGATGGTCACTGCTAACCTCAGGCCAGCAGGGATGGATGGCACCTTGCTTTCCCATGTACCAACTGTTAGATACAACACCCTCTGTCTTGTCAGCGTGATGGTTCAGGACAGCATAAAAAAGAATTAGTAATGTTTAAGCAAGCCACTCTCCCCTCCAAGCCCAGTGTGTCCCAGCCAATGGACAAGACACCACACAGAGACAGATTAAGTCAGTGACAGGCAATGCTAAACTACTGAAGAAATCTGAGCTTGGGCCAATATCCACAGAAGACACTGTGAAACATTCTTCTTCAGTAGGTGTTGGACAAGAGTTATCACTCATCACTCATTACTACATTAAATAGAGAGGGATAAAAATTCCAAAACTAAGACCCTTGGGGACACAACACTTTATGTGGAGACAGAATGTTTAGCATTAGAGTCCTGATTTATCATTGCTTTCACAGACAAGTGGTAACCAGGAGCAAACCCATTGAAGTCCATGGACTTACTGCAGGGTAAAGCCTGCACACTGAGGGAAGAGACAGGGTCAGCATCAAATGGGGATAGCAGAGGCAGGGATTTTGAGAACCGCCTGTGCAAAAATGTTCACACATACTTTGCACACATCATTGCTATGATTAATTTCTTGTGCATGCATGAAGTACTCAAAATGTGGGCTTGAACTTGCTAACTCCAGCAGTAGGAGAACAGACTCACAGAGCAGATCTTCAGCTGGAGTAAATCAACATAACACTATCGAAACCAAGAGAAATACATTGATTTATAGCACCAAAAGATCTGGTCTTGAGGTATTCAAAAACTGTATATGGAAAATAAACCCATCAAAAAACAAAACCAAGAGGAAAAACACTGCTTCTTTATCCTACGAGGCAACTTTGGTTTTCTTTCCCTTACTCATCACGCTCCTCTGGGAGTTGCTCACAAAGCTTTCTTACATTGCTATCCGTTTAGTGTCAGGCCTCACTCTCACCACCCTTTTAGTATAGGGCCTCCCTTGCTGCTTAAGTGACCTAGTGTCTTGGTTTGAAAAGACAGGTGTCTGCTAAGGAAGGCAGGAGCTTCTCTTGAAATGGAAAATGTAAACCCCCTGCCTCTGAATTATTATAATTTTGAATTTAAGGGGCTCTTAGGCAAAGATATGGGAGTAGGAATAACAGTTTTTTATTAAGAAAAATAAAAATGCATTAATCCAAAACAACACTGACAGAGTCAGAATATGACCTGACACCCTCTGGGTCAGGGTGCTGGCAGCAGTCCCATTCAGTGGTGGCTGTGGCCCGACAGGGGTGGTTCTGCTGAAACAATGTTCCCGTAGAAGGGGTGCAGGTTTCTTCTGATGGTCCAGTGGTGTTCCAAATGTCAGATTATATCCAGGTAGGAATGCTTGGCTCCTCCTCCTGGGCAGAGCATCTCCCAATGGGATGGTGTAATTTTATCAGCCATGCAGTGACACTCAATGGCCCATTAACAGAGGATATCTCCCCAGAGGGAGGATGGGCTGTAGAAGAGATAAAGAAAACTGCTCCACCTGGTTTTAACAGGTGGCACATTAACAGAAGATTACTGCCCCACCTGGTTCTAGCAGATGGCAATAGAATACACATCCCTAGGCCACATCTTGCATTTGCAACCTAAGACATAAGAGTAATTCAGTAATAGTCCAGATGCTAGACACTGCCTCTCCAGGTAGCTATTTGAAGCCTGGTAATTTTAAACCTTTTACTTAAATCTCCATCATCTACCAAAACACAAATTTTGAGATCTAACTGACTGTGCTTTCGAAGTACTGAAAGCAGCAGGTGGGCTCTAAGGCAGCAATTCGTTGTAAACATCATGCTGCCTAAATAATGGTAGCTGTTTAATCCTATGGTGGTTAATGGCCAACGTGCTGGAGAAGAGCACGGGACAATTTATGAATTCCAAATATGGTTTTTCAAACAGAATTTTGGCCTCCAAGAACAGTAATGTGATATATGGAGCAGATGACGTTGATTACGCTGCCTCAGCTCTTGTAGAGCCTGAAGGAAAGATTTGAGGCTATTCATAACCCAGAACTGTTTAGCAGCCTAATCTTCAGATTGGAAACACCTTGAATCCCTGGGGTCAATTTAGCTTTTCATCCTTTCAAGGTACAATAGGGGCATTGAAATTGGAAGGCATTTCTGAGGATGAAAGCTCTGCAAACAGCACAGGAAGCACATCTCGGACCAGGGGACACATATCAAGAAGCTTTATGTTGCTTACAGATACCCACAGCCTGGGGACACGTGGGTGCTGCCCCAAACCCAGACACAAGCCCTCCTAAAAAGCTCTAAGAACTGTTTTCTGTTAATGTATTTGAACCTTCAGCTTCCTTCCTGCAAACAGTCTCTGTGTGTGATGCTGGGCAGTCTCCCTATGTCCTCTCCAAACTGAAGATTTTCAGATTACACTAGTGATTCTGAGAGTCCCTTGGAATACTCCCATCCTAGCAAACACACTGGGGACTGACTAGTAGTCACTTAAAGGAAGAACTGTGACACATTTGAGAAGTTTCAGGCCACAAAGAACATTTCTAACTGCCTTCTTACATTATTATAATAATGCTAAATGCAATATGCAGTAGCCAAAAATTCACAAACACTTCCATCCCTAACACCTTGGACAGGTATGAAAACAGACCATGTCTTTGGGTCTCTGTGCTGAAACTGAAAATGGAAGAGCAACTAAACAAACAGCAATGGATGTTGATTCATACAGCAAATCCAAATAAAAAATAGCATTAACAGCTGACACTGGGGGGGTTGTTCTGTTTTGGGGTTTCAGTAAGCATCCTAGCAACAAGTCTGAACTGTACTGATGATGCCCAGGGGACAGCAGAGGCTCTGTTTATGAATCCTGCATCCAGGACTAACCTAGTACTTCCTAGTGTGCATAGCAAAAAACCCAAACGTGCACTAGATGAAACAACTCCAACAAAGAGAACAAGGGAAAGCTTGAAAGTGATGTCCCTTATAAATGAACTGGAAATAAAATGCACTTACCGCTTTGACAGCAAATCACCAGGTAATTGTTTCTTCCCACAGACATTATTGTAACATAGACAAAAATTGGTCACCATTAAACAAAGTTTACTCAGTGGCATTTTTACTGTTCTGCTGATGGGCCAGTTAAGAAAACACTGAATAAATTATGAAACAATAGAAGGAAGATGGCTCTTTATAAGCTGTGTTCGATATAACAATTTTAAAAGGCTATAACACAAGCTTATTGAATTTGGCAGGGCTTATAAATCCTAACTCCCATTACTGTGCTGCAACTTAAAAGAAGTATTCTTCACTTTGTCATTGGAAAATTCAGGTTTAAGTGGTCCCAGTGCAAAATGATAACTTACTCACATGCTTGAATGTTTCCATGCACAGACCACAGGTCAAACATCTGGTTAAATGCAGCACTCAGTACTGCAGCCTGTCCTGCTCATGCTTGTGTGAGAATTGCCTTCTACATACCTAGCAGGCCAAATATTTCTCTCATTTGAGATTTCATTGGCAGTGCTGTTTTGGTGGAGGTTTTTAAGGGTTTGGGTGGGGTTTTTTAGGAATTCTGACCTTATTGAGCAGACCTCCATGATTTGGGGATGCAAAAGCTCAAAGGAGTACCAGAGCATTTCAGTTAGGATGCCCATGGGCACACAGAGCCAGTTTAGTGGCAAACAAGCCACCAGAGAGTGTTTGGGGAACCTTGGTGCTGTTGGAACTGAAACAGTTGCCTACAGAGCCTTTCTGGCCTTGAATGATCTTGTTTTGTGGAGTAATGCTCCCAGTAAATAACCTGGTCTGGACAGATGTTCTCCTCTTGCAAAGATCATGAGATCTTTAGAGCCCTGATCTGTAGCAGGAAACAGCTGAGACCCAACATGCATTTGGCCACAAGGCCAAATTGCAGAAATAAGCCCATAGAATTTCAAAGGGAAGGAGGATCTTTCCCCCTTTTCCTAGATAAGCATGCTAATATGAAGTTGCTCCAAACAGACAACTCTTCTAGAATATTCTCTTACAGGTAGGTACAAATCATTTAGAAGAGAACAAGACTGGATCATTTAACACTGATTTTGAAAGTAATACAAATTTTAAAAATGTTAAAGGCTTAACCAGTGGAAGCTGCTAGAAATGCAGCTGCTCCAAACCTGAAATACCAAACTCTAACTAGAAATAAATTATTCCAAAATTTGCCAAAAAAAAGCCTGAAGACTTCTACTTTGCTTTCATTCTATGGAAGATATACAGCTCAGCACAGACTTCAAATGAAAAGATACAGATATTTTGTACTAAGAAATTCACATCATCCTATTGCATTTTTCAATTAATTTCTGCTTTGAATTTGCAGCTGTGAAACTGAAACAAAAATCCATGTAGCAATGATTGTGAATAAGATCTTCCTATAGAACAATATTAACTTGAAATTACTTAACCAGAGAAGGGCATGAACAAAAGACCAACAAGATGTGATTAAAAAAAAAATCTGTACATCTTGAACATTTTCTGAATCAAGTCAATGTAACTTTTAATTGCTCCAGTTATGGATATCTATATACATTTAGCTTTGTATAATTGCATAAAAAACTGTGTTTTCACTGTGGCTGATAAATGTGGACTTTGACAGGGACTAGGATGAGGCATCTATTTTTAAATCTCAATAAAGCTTTCCAGAGTTCTGTACTCTAGATCTACCTTGAACGAAATGCAGCACCATGTAAAAAGAGGGATTAGAATATCCATAAAATGGTCAAATCTGTTTCTCCAATGACACAAATAGTTAAACTAGAAACCAGAAGTTCAACACTTGTGCTTGTGTGATCGCACTCTAAGGCAGCTGACAGTCCAGGTGTACAGCAGCAGATCAGTGATGTTGTGATGACTCCTGGGATGGACTGGCTTCTGAACACCAGCCTTCGGTTAAGAGCTTTCTTTCAATACACACAATAATATTTGGACAGCTCCAATAGAGCAGGATTTACTGCTCTGCTCCTAGAGCCCCCTCCCTCTCTAGGATGAGTGCTTTTGAAATACTAATGATTTTATAAGCCTCCTTCTTTTGGTGAGGCATAGAGAGAGTAACAGCTTTGCTCAAAGACAAGTGAAGTGAGAGAAAGTGATATTCTTCCAGGTCACACTGAAAAACCAAGACAGCCAAAGAGCTGCATTCAGACCATGAATCTCAGCTCTGCTCCAGGAGCTGCTGAAGCTGATGCAAGGCTCTCTGCTGACTTTAATGGGCAACAGACCAGGGCCCTTTGGCCTTAACCCATGGGTTAATCCTTGGCACAAGCCTGAAGATAAGTAATTGCAGAGCAACCCCACTTCTTACAAAGCAGCACATCACGACAACAGCCAAATTTGCTTCACATGGACTGCGAACGTGCAGTGCACAGAAAAACACAATTCTCATTGTTAACACGTCCTTTTAACCCTTAGAAGTTTGACATTGCAGTCTGCTGCTTTGAAAAACAACCTCCCTGTGGACATGCCCTGTCACACCCCCTTTGTTATTACAGGGTCAGATACTGCCCAGGATCCATAAGCTCTGTTGTTGCTCAGGTTTAATAGACAACTGAAGGACAGTCAAGTTCCTACCACCTTCTCACACAAATGTACTGAAACTTTTTAAAATTCAGGTAGACTGACAAGGACTGCAAGTTTTTATATGAAACCAGACTAAATTAAGGTACAAACTGTAAAGAGGGAGATTTTGCTCTAAGCTTTCATTCTGTTTATTTCAAAACAAATATTCCCTATAAAGAGTACTGAATTCCTATACATCTGAGAGTCCAGCTGTATTTTTGTTTAAGGTAATCACATTAGCCCGGATACTGACTGGATGCTAACAAAACCTCTTTTTTTGAAATGTGCTCTAAATAACACATTTTGAGATGTTGTTAGACTAAATGCAAACAGAACTTGAGCCCTGACGTGCTCCACACATTAAAAAAAAGGATTCCTAGAAGTTGCACTTTATGGGACATATCACACACTGCTGACGTCCTTGGATGCTCTGCCAGAGCCAAGATTAACAGCCCATTTGAAAGCCTGAAAATGTTTAAGAACTGAAAGGCTCGTGCTGATGGCTGAGCTCCCTCATGTTCCACTGAGATCAATGAATTTGAAAGCATTTGGCATCTTACATGATGGGTGAGCTCTGCTCCAGCTACCAAATCTTGATTAGTCCAAAATAGAAGAACTGAACACAGTATTGGAAGAACACAGAGGAAAATGTGAGCTGTCATGGAAGAGAAGTAAATCTCTTCCCTGTCAGCCACAGTGAATCTTTCTCTCTCTCATCAGCTTTCCCTTTCCCCTCATGACCTCAAGGAGGAAAAAAAAAAGTAAAAATTAAAAATAAAAGTCTATTTTAATGGACAAGCTGGGACCACCTGATAGTGTGTTTCTGACCAGCTATTCCCACCTCCTGGGAATTTCAACAAACATCATAAACAAAACCAGGTGGGAAACTAGTTTCATTTATTTTGATTTTACAAAGAAGTTCAGACTGAAATTGAGTTGTTTACAAAACTACAGGACTTTGAGGGGCCAAAAGAAAAAACTATGTCAATCTGAGATCCACAGTCCACATCTCACTAAAAGCAGGAGTATATTTATGTAACGTGCCCAGAATTAGCAATAAATAAAGAAACTCTGTTAAGATGCAGAGGCAAAAATCCTAGTTTACACAGCTGCGCCAAGCCAAAGCATTTTATAAAACTATGCAGTACCTGAAAAAGTTGAATTGCAGCCTCCTACAAAGTTGAGTTTCACAGCAGCTTACAGCAGGATGTGAGAGTGAACAATACACAGTTGTAACTGCAAAATCAATTAGAAGGAGGTGGAAGTAAGAAGGTGGAGTTTAGCCTGAATAGAGAGATAACTTGGAACATGAGTTCATGTGATTTGAAATAAATGTTTCATCTCCCTGAGAAGATGGAGAGTACGATTTGCATTATGTGAAGCAGGGCTCAGACTGAGAACAAGAACAGCAGCTAACTGGTCATCCTAAGTATTCCTCAGAAATCTCTCTCCAAAGCATGCTTCAAAGTATTGAAACTATAGGTGGGAAATACAGGATGGAAAAACTCATCTCAGAGGTTGAGACCCATCTGTGGCAGCTCTGCACCACCATCAGCTGGGTCAGAGCACACTTGAGCACAAGCAGGAGCACGTGAGGCTCCACAACCTCTCCAAGTCCTCTGCTTATGAATGGGTGAATCATAACTGCAGAGCCCTTAACCACAGGGCAGAGACTTCAGTGGGTTTCCATTTTCTTGACATGACAGTAAGTGCATGTCAAAGAGAAAATGGCAACAGTCCTTTAATCAAAGCAAGGAGCAAGTTTTCACCAGCCGAAAACACAGATTAAGACTTAACTCTGATGAAGCTGCTGTCAGACCAGTAAGATTGAAAAAAGATTCACATCCTTGCAGAAATAGCCTAGAAAATGTCATTTGAGAGGAAAAATAGTTTGCCAGCACAAGCTGATCTGTGTGTAGCTCCTCTGCCATTTTTCATGCAGATTCAGAAAATGCAATTTCATAAGAAAAGGAAAAATTACCACTTCGTAAGAGCTGCAAAATTCAAAACAGCCCCTTTGCATCATTTAGCTGAGCAAAGGAGCTTAAAAAATACATTAAATTTAAATCTACTTTAATATCCTGGCAGATTGCTGGGGTGGTATGGACGGTCTTCCACACAATTCAGAATCAAATCACACTGCAAGCTGCAGAGTGTCCTGAATACCCTGTTTTATTAGCACATGGAAAAGCAACACTCAGTACCAAATAGCTTTCCCTTGAGCTCTTCAGACAGCAATGTGCAGATCCCACCTGTGCAGCTGCACATTCACCAGCGTCTTTGTGTTATTTCATTTTGAGGAGAAAATGCATGGACTGGGCAGAAAATGGACAGATGTCCACAGTCAAAAAGTGACCACTGTCCCAAGAGTACAGCTGGAGACGGATTAAAGTAATGCTGAGCTTTGTGTTGCCCCATATCAGGCAATGCAGGGATGAAAGGGGCAATATTTGTCTGAACAGCTCCACCATCACCCTCCTACCACCACTCCCTGACACTCCAGTGTCATTTCTCCTTTCATGGCAATAAATTAATCCCCAAGTTTCAGTCACAGGAAAGGTTCTCCATAAAGCTGTATGACTGTATCAATTCCAAATGTTTGCAGGTCACATAACAGAGATAAAAACAGAAAAGAAAGGAAGATTGGAATAAGAGTCCAGAGGAAAGTGCAGAGAATGGCTCAAGGTGTCCCCAGCGTGTGCCAGCACTCCAGGCTTTCCCCCAGCACTGCTGAGTTCTTGCTGCTTCCTCCAGGGTCAGCCTGGTGTCCAATGCAGCCACCAGAGCAGGAGGAATTTTAAGTTTAAAAGCAGCACAGCATTAAGAAGTGACCTTGGCCAGCTGCCACAGCCCCAGCTTTGCCAGAAGCTGCCTTCCTCAATCATGCAGCACCTCCCAGCCAGATTACCTAAAGGCAGCTGTGATTGCTTCCTCCCCTAAAGCTGGAAACAGACACAAGACACAGGAAGCTGACAGAAAATAATAGTATGGAAAACCTAACCCATTTACACCAATATCACAAGGAACACGTAGCACTGAAAGCAGCAGGTAAATTCTCACATTTCCTAGGCTTTGCAAGATGAGAATGTACAAGATGAGGGGAGGACCAAGAGCAGTAGATTGAAGGCTGGAAGAAAGGGAGATGGATTGTTCTATCCTAATATGCAAAATATTTTTGGTTGATCTCTGCTTTGGTGCGAATGTTCTGAAATGAGACATAAAAAAACTTCACAAAGATTACCTGGTTTCCCTGTGCCTCAGTTCTCTGCCTACAGCTCCCTAAGCAGCATGGTATAATACACATGCTCAATGTAATGATGCAGTTCTATCAAAAGTAAGATCCACACAGGGACTTCATAAGCCCCAGAGAAACTATACTCAGCAGCTCCTCTCTCTGAGAGTTTTAAATAGCTATGCCAAGGGTTCATGCAGATCCCAGGAAGTACTATGATAATTTTCAGCAATGAAGATTAGCCAGTTATTTCTTGTGAAGTATTCCAGGTACATGCTCAGATTTTAACTTGAACAGATTCTTCAGCACAATGTGATAGTACACAATGGATTGTAACAATTTATGCCAGCTGAAGTTTTAATCCTGGACAGAACTAACCCTGGAGATTTTACTTAAAAAAAAAAAAAATCAAACAAAATAAAACCCAGATCCACCCCCATAATCCCAAGACATACAAGTTTCAGGAAGAAAACAGGCACCACCCCAGGTGTGTGTTTAAGGCCTCTGTCTGCAAGTCTTCAATAAATATGTCTTCAAAGTTCTGGCAGCAAGCTATCTCACACCAGAGGTGTTATGAGGGAAGGAGCATAGCTTCAGAAATAAATCATTAATGAGTTGGGGTGTATTGTTATGCAACTCAAGAGCACGTGGTGTACCTGGCATCCACCTTAGAATGAGATGGCAGAGATATTTGTTACTGCACCAAACAGCCACCACTCATTCAACAAAGCCTCCCTCTGCCATCTTTCCCTCTTTTCCAATTTCTGGCCTTTTATTTTGTAATATGCTTTGAGTGGGGCATTTCCATGTAGCTACTGTCCAGATGGCACCCATGCAAGCTGCCAGGGAGGTGCAGTACTGAGCAACACCTGAGCACTGCATTCCCTGGAGAGGGAGTGCAGCTGCATTGCTGCTTTGCTGCAGCTCCTGCCAGTTCCCCCAGCCTGTCCTGCTCCCCTCCTTGACTTCTGCAGGACAATAAAGAAAAAAATAATCACATCTTCACAGTGAGCATCAGTCACACAGACAGCAGGAGCCAGGCTGAGGCAACTGTTTCCTATGGATCTCACTTCAGAAGAAGCCAGGGATTCAGGACCAGGAGCTACAGCAGATGTGCTGCCATCACTCCAACACTACTCTTTGATCCTGGTGTTTATTTATCTTTGGAGAACAAGAAGTTAATTCATAAGCAATTTCTAAGCAATATCTCCGAAGTGCTGCTTATCTTTGTCTGAAGTTTTGACAGTGATCTGAAGAACAAGTTGGACAATCCCATTAACAGGAACAATCAGTGATTCAAGATCCAAGAATCTCAAAGTACTTTACAGAAAATAAAATGGATAACATCCACAGCAGATAAGTGTCAATATTACAGTATATTTTACAGTTGGGTAGAAATTAGCATAGGATAACGGAATTACCAAGAACATCACCAGAGCAAGGCAGGAATAAAATGAAAATTTGATCCTCATTTTCCAGCACTGTTTGAGCAGTGCTGCTTTCCCTGCTGTGCAATTACTGCAGAATCCTGCTCGTCTTCACTGTTGCAGAAACTGAGGAGAGCTGCTCAGAAGCACAGCTCATAAGAGATAAACAGGAAGGCATTTCTGGTGAAAATTCAAAATGCCAACAAACAAAAAAATCCCATTTGGCAGAAGACATATTTTCATTTGGAAACACTGTGGATCTTAAGGGAGTTGTAGGCTGGGCCCATGGAAGCTGAGCATCTGCTGCTGAATGGCTGCATTCTTACCCTGCCATAGCTTTTCTTGCTTGAGATTGCAGGACCAGAGTCTTCAGAAATGGGAGACAGCACAAAAATAGATATTTTGGGGGGTTCAGACATGGAGAATATAACATGTAATATCTCAGAAGCAATTTGACATTTCCCAAAGGAAGCACACTCTGTTTCTGAAAGAAATACTTCGATCTCAGAAATAAGGATTTTATTTTTAAAAACCTGACAAAACTTTTTGCAGAAAGCAAAGTTTTGTACCCCTCAAAAATATGATAATGATTGCAAGGAAATATAACTTTATTTCCCTGAGAGTATTGTTTTGACATTTTAAGCATCATTCTGAGCATTTAAGCTAATGCTTGGGACCAAAAATGGAAGTTCTACACCTTAAAAAAGCCATCATTTTTATGTAACATATAAGGTTAACAGAGTTCACTATTTTTCTCATTAATTCTATTCCTTTTTTCTCCCCCAGCTCTTCTAGTAGCCTGAGTCTCTTTGACTGCTGTGTCCACGTCCTGCAGTTTCATATTTAAACTAAACCCTGAGCACAATGACAGCACAATGAAGCCTTGATCAAGCACTCTGAGCTCTACTGTAAATACATGAGATGGGAAGATCTCATCCTGTGTGCCCTCTGCAAGCTCTGGATCAAGTCCAGGACAAAGAGAAGTTTATTAATGCACACACATTCCTACTGGCCTTTGAGATCTTTGGCAAAAAATGTTTTAAATAGGCCCCTGTAGAGACCGAATGAGCAGTATTCAAATATTTACATCGAACAACAGAGTTAATTACACTTCAAGACATCAGTAAGATTCACTCTGCTGCAACCTCAGCAACATACTCCAGTAAAGCAGCAACATAAACCATTTTCTGCAATCGAGGCAGGCAGCTTTCCATCTGGGTTTCAGCTAAGGCAGGAATGTTTCTGTCGACAACAGAACCTCACTAATCAGCACTTCACTAATCCACACATTTTATTAACTTCGCCAAAAAACTCACAGCCTCTCCCTGCCCCTCAGCACAGATTTAATAGCAGAGACCTCAAGCAAAGTCTTTCATTCCCTGAAAATATTTTTTTAGGCAAATGTTATGTGCATTTGAGTCAGACATTACAAAGCAGTTTGATAAATAATTTGAGCAAAACTAGTTATCACTGACAGAGCCAAATCTTATGCATATCTGGAGAAGAGAACCCAAGGCAACTTGAAGTTCAATCTACAAAAGAATATTTTATCAAAAACACTTAATCCTTAGTATCTCTCAAGATTTGGCCCTCTGTGAACAAAACAACATGCTCAAATGAAATTTACTTCCTTCCAAGTTAACACTGCATTTGCCCACTTACTCACTGGCTCCCAAATTCAATAACTTTCAAAGAAGTCTCCCTCCAGCCACTTTTGACACTTCATTCTTCCTTTCACAGAGCAGTCTGCATCCTATAGATGTAAGCCAACAGGAACAGCAAAGCCAAAACAAACATTAAGCTATACTCTGGAATGAAAAGCTCTGTCCATGCCAGTGTCTTACCTCTGTGTTTAGAACTTTTCGTACCTCTCAGCCCCAACCATTAGTGCTGAATGTCTGCAGCTATGGCAGCTTCATTTTTCAAGCCCACCAGAGATTATCCATATGCCACCACCTTTAAAATCAAACTAACAGATAGCACAACATTCATTATCCTTCCGCTTCCAAGGGCATTTTTAAATAAGTGTGGAGAAAGCCAAACAGACTAACTTGCTGTTAGTTAACTTCCCCATCAATTATCCTTGCAATTGATAGAGAATATGAATAATACCATGTATAAATTATATACAGGCATTTGTAGAGAAAAATAAAGAAAACTCATCTACAGAAAACCAGTAAATTGGATGGCATTTATATTGATCTACTTCTACATTTTTGTGTGGAATATCTAACAACACATAGATAAGAATGTAATTTAAATTCCACAAATGTTATTTCCTTAGTTGTGATTTCTGTTAAGACAGAAGGGAAGACTCCACAAACAATGGAGTACTCAGAGGAGGGGTGGAAGCTGTGGTCTCACACGTTCAGTCCAAAAGCTACAGACATCCCTGCTCCATGGAACATCCTCTGCACTGCCCCAGCCCAGGGGAGCACAGACCTGGGCACTCCTACACAAGCTCAATTAGAGAGCTCATCTTTTATTAGCATCTGGTGCTCAAAGAGAAGATGCAGATAGATACAGCTAGAGAATGAACCCTTAGCTGGACCATCCCCATCTGGCTCTGGGCTCCTCAAAATCTTATTTCCTCAGCCTAGCAAAGTGATGGACACATGAAAAGCACGGTTCTTCCAGAGCCCTCAGGCCTGGCAGCACTCCTAGCTGAAGATGCATTGTGCTGGATTTACAGTGAACAGTGCTACAAACCTCAGCAATATAATGGTTTATGTCTGTTAATGATCTAATGTGTTTATTGTATGGATCTGAACATTTTAAATTTAATCACACTCCTAGAGTAAGGGAGCATAGAAGAAACTCTGATGAATCTTTACTCTGAGACCAATAGAAGTAACTCTTGTACCAAGCAGTAACATTGCACATTCCCTCACTATCATCGTCTCTACTCCAAGTCAGGATTTCTGTTCAATCCTTGCAATTAGCTCAGTAGGTGAAAACTGGAAAATATCATGTTACATTTGAAGATCTGAATGTCCTTGAGAGTTAAAGCAATGTTAGGATGTTTAGACTTTCTGCCTATACTTGAATGACACTGGAAAGACAGGCTCTGTGCATCACTAGAGGCAAGATCCACACACCCACCTGTATGTCATTCTCAGCTTCCCACTGATGTTTACAGAAGGATATTTTGATTTATTCAAAGCGATGCCTTGCAAAACACCCACCTCACCAGAAGAGACATGATACAGTGGCAGGCACTGACTCCACACATCTTTATCAGTTTACCCCCAAACTGTGTGTTGTCTTAATTTTGGAAAACTTCTCTGCTCCTTGCCTCTTCATTTGAACTGTATTTAGTAATAACCTCCATTCTGACCTTCCGTAGCATATATTTCCCACGAGTGAAAAATCAGAGGTACACAACTCTTCCATATGAGAGGGAGATTTTGTCAGGATTCCAGTGAAATTAACTATCCCATACACACAGAGCTACTTGGCATAATGAGGACGTGAGCAGACAACAACTCGTTCTCCTGCTTAAACTTAATCCCAGGTATTCCTTTTCAGAAGACAAACCTTCTCCCCTCACTGGTGGACAAGGAAGAGAGGTATTTGATAACAACTCTTCTCAAATTTTTTAAGGCAGCAAAAAATTCCTTCTTAAAGGTTTGTTTAAATGTCTCCTGAGTTCAGGTGTCTGATCTTACTCTGACATGTTGGCTCCTCTCTTCTCTTCCATCCTCCTTATTGGATAAAACCCCAGTTTTCATTATTGAATCTATGACATCACAAACACACCTCAATGGTGAACTCTTTGTTTTAAGAACCACAGAAACTTTGATCAGACCAGTCTGAGATCAATGAAAGAGGGACTCATACCATGATCTGCTGAAATCACAGGGGTTTGTCATGTCGTAGTCTTAGCTGAACACAAAGAACAGATTTGACAAAATCATCTCTCCAAAGGCAACCTGCTTGGCATCCAAAATAATGGGAAACCAACCCTGAACTGTCATACTAATGGAAATCTTTCCCTGGCATGACTATTTCAGTCAACTTCACTACACACAGTATGATGCATATGGCAGAGCCTTCCTCTATTACAGAGGATCAACAGCCTATTGTAAATGATATTAAGGAAAATATTAAATTAAAAATGTATCTACAGATGACTTGAAATAGTCAACCAATTGATTTGAGACATTTGAAGACTCCATCTTGCCTCTGAAAAGTGAATAAAACCACTTCTTCTACTTTATGTATTACATTTGTTCTCACTATTCCAAATTACATTGTAAGTTTTCAGGTAAATTGAGGCAGAGGGAGGATGCCAAGGCCATATTCTGTGTGCAGCCACACATACTGTAAGCATGTAAACACCCACCTATAAACAGGCACTGGATTTATATAAACATACACACACACATAAATTCACTTTATAAACAGAGGCAGGCCACACCTCTATCTTCCAGTCTGCACAGAACTCCAACTCCCACACCACTGGGAATTTCAAGATACGTTCAAACTTGAAGTCTCTCCTGGGCGTGCTTTGACCTCTGAATTTTTGGGCCTAAGACAGATCTGAACTTGAACAGAAAGGTTTCACAGATCAATCTCCAAATCACCCCTCATATTTGAAAGACCCAATAGAACAACAATAGCCAGAAAAAATAATTACAGAATTAATATGAACATAAATTAACAACCTTTAGAACAAAATTGTTTGATAGTTGTTATTTTTATAAAGGGATTTAATAAACCAAAAATTCGGAGAGCCCAAGCATAGCTAATAAAATCAGTGTGAGGAGACATGATAAAATTCATGAGGTCTTTGTCTCCACCTACTGTATGGAGGAGTAATAATTGTAACTCCCAGAAGGATACAGAGGAAATTAATTTATACCTTTCCCAATATAAAATCCCGACATCTATTCCACACAGATCACAGGACTTCAGCCTTTCCCAGTTACCACAGTTTCTGTCACAAACCTGAGAGACAATGACAGTGGCTGCCTTTACTGAGAACTGAGGCACCCATAATTACTGCAAAGTGGCAACTGTTATGGTTTTATGGTTCACTCTTCCTTTAGAATAAGAAGTTTTGAAATACAAGAAACTGTTTAAAATAACTCATGTAAGCATAAGAGGGGATCTGGGAACTTCCTGAACAGGAATGAAAATTAAAAGCCTTCAGAACATTTAGTTCAATCTTTTTTAATGACCAATAATTATATTAAAAATAAAACCTGCAGAATTGCAGTCCAAACCTGCACAGGCCTGTGTACACTCTCAGGTGTAAAGGCAAAACGAATTAAACAAAACACTCTTAATTAAAACTGTCAATCTGTCAAAATCTGGAAAAGATTACAGAGAAGTCTGATCTGTGGTTGCTCTATACTTTGCACTTCCTAATTTGACAAAATAAAATGTAGGTTATAAATTTTTTCTAAAGACAGCTCTTTCCTGATATTCTGGCACTCATCCAACCAGTTTATTTCTTTCCTACTGTCACAAAATTTCTGTACAATCAAAAGCTAAAATAAAGCTTTTCATTGCTATGGTCTTGGGGAGCCTGGTGCCAGATTCTGCTTGAACAGAAACTGGGGGAGCCCCAGGAGTCCATTAAAAACTTGATTGAAAATGTCAGGCTGATGGCAGAGAACCAGCCAGCCTGCACAGCAAGGGGCACAGATGCACCCCAGGCAATTTGGTGTTTTTATTTATACAAACCACATGATGTTTCCAACCCTCAGAATGTGTTCAGGGAACAGATTCAAAAGTGCCAGAAAATTGAACTTTTGAACACACTGGTGTTGATGAACAAGCTCTTTCAGAAATATGCCCTGAATGGACCCAAGTATGTACTTGTAAAGGTGCATATTAAGGAAGCATTTTGTTTTCACATCTATCTAGAGTGCATGTTGCAGATCTGTGAGGGCTTTTGGCTATTTTTAAAATTGTTTGTAGAATTTAAATAAGCAATTCCCATTTTAATATGAAAAAGAGGATATAGCTACTGTAGTACTTCCAACATTTAATCCCTTTCCTCTCTATGTACAAAATTATATGGGTTTTTCTTACTCCAACTCAAGAGCACACAACTTAAGAGACTTAATTCAGCATGTAGTTCTCCTCCAGTACTTATTTACACAGACACTAATGTACACATTAAAACCATAAGCAGAAGCTCCACATGGAATATAAAATGTTTGATAATATGCAGAAAATGTATGGCCACAGGAAGAGAGTCAACTTTACATTATAACCATAGAGGGCACGATGGGAAACGCCTCAACACAGGCTCTTTTGTGCTCCAGAAAAAGGGAACAGTCCCTGACAGAAGTAAGCAGTGTCAGAAACACTTGATCTTTGACTTTGCTGGGCAGATGTGCTGCTGGTGAGGGGAGATTCCAAGACAACAGAGCAAAAATTACTTGATTTTATTTCCTCTACTTCACTCTGTATTGTTTTTACAACCATGCAAATATTATTTAATAATATCATTTACTGAGTTCTGCAAGGAAAGCTGCACAGGTATTGACTAACAGGATCTCACCACGGGGCTTATGATCATCTCTCCACATTACAAGTAACAGGTTGTATTTTCCAAAAACTCATGAATTGGCCACAATGGCATGGTGGCAGCACCTGCAGCTTCAGAGGAAATGAGCCTTAATGGAACAATAATGGCAGAGCTTGACCATAAAAGTCATTCCTCCTTAACCTTTCTCATTTACTACTCAAAGGAATATGTTACAGCAAGAATATCCAAAAGTGCAAAACCAATTTGAAGAACAACCGGGCATCAGCCACTCATACAAGCACACACAGGACACCCAAAACAGCATTTGTTAAAGTTTTATGCACACTCAGTAGGTCGCTGTGAGTCCTAGTGACCTCCTGGCCAAAGGATGGTCACTTCTGCTCTACAGTTCAGAACCAAAGAATACAATTTTATGAGATTTAATTCAAAGATCCTATGAAATAGAAGTATATGTTTTGGAAACAGCTATATTTCTGGGGTTTTGATTCTTTGTGGCAACAAGTTTCACCAATTAATGCATACAAATTAAAAGCACTTCTGGAAGCTCTCTTTAATTATACTTAAAGAAGTGGGGGGAAAGGGATTCTTCTTGGAAGTGAAATGCACTGCAGTGCTGGAATCAAGAAAGCTTTGGTAACCATAGCAACACTGTAATTTTTCAATATACATTTTCATAGCTATTTAATTTGTCAAATTGCAGACTGGCATTCAAACCATTTTTTCCAGCAGACCCATGCTTTTCAATACATGAAGTTATTCACATTTACGAGTAGAGGCCTCTCAGGTGCTTTACAACACGGTTCTCTTCCAAATATAACTATTGTATCAGCCTTGACAAAAATAAAAAAAAATTGCTACATGGTTTCTATTTCTGCTGTTATTGTCCTTGACAATTTCATTTTTTTAACAAACCAACTGAAATGTTTGCCAATGTTCAATTTTTTAGAAGACAGAGCAGGCAATGTTCTGTAGTTACTAACTCATAAGTTGTTAAGAGTAGCTGAAATACTGTCTTCCAAATCCTGTTAAATATCCAAGTTACTTTAAAAGTATGCAACTTTATGGATAGAAAGTTAATGAATAAAGCTGGCACTGAGCTATTGTAGAATGTTATATCAGACTGAGATCCACCTGCAAAAGACTTTCTTAAATTCACTGCTGAAGATAAGATGCTAAGCAAGAAAAACATGCTGCGTACTATGACTGAATTTGATTAAGCACTTTTGGTAGTAGAATAAGTTTCCAGGCCTAAGAATAAACTGCATTCCTCTGTTGTGTACTGCTGACTGTAAAAAGCCTGAAAGCAAGCAACTATTTCACAAATCCAGAACTTTTGCAGGATAATTATGATAACTCTTAAACATGACAGACTCCACTGAAAACCATATCTCTTGACAGATCTTAAAATCAGCACAGAAAACATGAAGTCATAAGGGATTTGGGATATGTGCCATTATCACAGTTCTGGTCTCTCAAGACATGCCAATGCTGCCATAATTCACAGGATTCTGTCCTAGTTTTCTAGTAGAGTTCTAGTTCAGGCTACCCTGCTCTGGGAGGGACCATGGAGATGAGAGGACACCATTGCCAGTAGTGCAAGAACCACATTTGGTCAGATAATATCACTGAGAGGTCTCCAGTAAAAGTAGACAATTGCTATAGTATTGTTTTTGTGATAGTAAACAGGCAACAAAAAGGATGAGAGAAAATATGTACCAAAATAAGAATCTGTAAACTGTAGCATTAAAACAGTTAATAGAAGTGTTAGTGAAAATAGAAATTAGTTTAATTAAATAATCCCTACAGCATCTGATAGCAAAGCAGATTGGTATACTCATTATTTTACCCAAGCAACATGACAACAGTTAAAACTACTGAGCTGTTAAAAAATATTAGCCCTGCCATCCTAAGTGTAACAACAGAATCCATATAAAATGGATATTAAATCCTTGTTCATACTTGTTTAAAGCAGAATCTACCTATCCAGCCACAAGTACCTATTCCTAGATTGCAGTCCCTATGAAAAGATGTAATGAGATCCCTTGTGTGGAAATTCAAACTAGCCAAAAATAAAGAAACTTCTGTTATTATGTTATGTTAGAACATGGAGGATATTTGATAAGACATAGAGAAAACAGCTGTTGCCTACATCATTAAAATAGCGTTGAACTGTCAAGCAGAACCTGCATGGATTAATCATGGGAAGAAGAGCTAAAAATAAATATTCCTCTCACATCAGTGTCATGTGTAAGGCAAAACAGCAAATAAAGAGAAAAAAGGACACACGGCACTGAACTAGAGAAGGGAAAGCTCTCAGCTCAATTAGGCAAGGCTTCAATTAAAGAGGAAGCAATCAAATGAAACTTGAAGCACACTCCCACTGTACAAATGAGCACAGTTACTGCACACTCTGTGTTCTCCCATATTTGCCTCATTGCAGCCTCCTCCCACACTCACTGCTGATACAGTCCTCGAGTCGTTACACAAGGTGGATGCTGCCATAGCACGGAACATTTTTCTTTCCTTTACCTGGAACCAGTTCTGGGTCTTTATACTACAGGCAGAAACAAAAACTAAATTTAACCCCAGGCAGAAGCAGACAATAGGCACAAAATTGCATTAAAAAAATTGAAATAATCCTTCCAAAATGGAAAATTCAAGCAGAAAGTGTAACACAAACCATACACATAAGCCCTGAAACCAGAGAAATCCTATTGCCAAGCCTGGAGCACTGAACTGTGGTGGAAGCTGACATTAAAGCCTTAGCAATATCCAATACCTGGGTAAGCTGAATGGGAATAACTAACCCAAACTTGACAGGATATGTTGCAAAAGAGGCCATTTCCCAAATACCTGGAGTCTCAATCATGGAACAGTTAAGTCCATTAGCAGGACACTGAACATTGCCCTTTTGTTGGAGGCAATCAGGATCACAAAGGCTGGGTGTTACCAATTTCCCCAGTCCTCCAACACTCACCAGCCACCCAGTCACATGCTGGACAAATGCTCACATCTACCCCCTTGTTGGAGGGTGAGAAAAATGGCATTAAGGGTACATGACAGTAATGTAACCCATGACAAAGACATGGCTCATTTAAGAAGTCAAGACATCCTTTAATCAGAGTTCATGCTGTGGAGGGATGGAAGGTGCCTTGTGCAGCCTAAGAAACCCTTCCTGAGAAACTCTCCCCTTTGCTGCAACTATCAGGTGCCAGTTTTAGGCATTTACTCCCCAGCACAACAGAAACCCTGCTGCACTTAATGGGACAGATGATGAAACTCCCCATTCTTTCATCTGAGAACTCACCTCTGTACATAATTAGAAGCACAATCATTAAATTTAGCATTCCAAATTGCTGTCAGGAACCAGCCACACAAAGTATTCCTGCAGGGTTACAAGGCACTTTACAGACCACATCACAAAGCCTGTCCTTACAGCAAACCCCAGATCTGTCTGAAGAACAGTTCACCCGCTTCTCTCCAAAGGACCAAATTAAACCTAATCCATTTACTAACACAAGTGCAGATAATAGAATTAAATGTAGTTCTTATCTAGCAGACAGGCAGTCTCAGCCTGAGAAATATTTATCTCTCTTGATTTTGTCTGACCAATCCCACTAAAAAGACCAGACGTCTGGCAAGCTGCAGAGTTGGAGGCCCAATCAAACAAATCAAACCTGAATAATGCAGATAAGCTTCAACTAAACAAAACAGAAGGTAAAAGGTGTTTCAGACCTGGAAAATAATGACCTGTTTGAAGAACATGGAACTGAAGGTACTGATAAAAATAACACTGAGAACAGAGGGGGGTCTGGGATTCCAGCAAATCCAGTAGGGACAGTAGACAAGACAATGATGATTGCTGACTCAGCATGTGGCTATTTGCACACTCCACCTCGGTGCATTCATTTCAGGTTACTTGCCCTGCTTCAGTTTGTGATTTAAGGAGTTAACTACAGTTAAAACAGAATTTGCAAACTTCCTTTAGGTGTTCTTCTCTAAGGAGAATGCGGCAATTGAGATTCCTGTACCCAATTCTTCTGATTTGTTGCCCATGCTTCTGGTGGAACTATCAGTTTCTCCTCTGGCCTTGCTATTCTAATTCTACCATACTATTGTCAGCAACACTGTGAAGCCCTGCTCAGCTAGAAGACCTTCCTTGCTATCTGGATCTCCACTTGCATAGGAGGAGGTTGTACTGTCTGCTGTGAGGTATAGGTCCTGTTTTTAATCTCACAGTCACACCTATTTACTTCCCCAGAAACATCTGGGCATGTAACATGGGACGGGGAGTTACACAATTCCCAACCAACTGTAGCCAGCCAGAACTATATTACAATGTGGCATATTTACTCTGGTGTCTGGATGAAGATTACAAGTGAAATTATATTACTTTATCTGAGGTAAAATAATTTTCATATTTTCCAGAATGTGTTAAGCAAACGAAGGAATTCCTCAGTGAGAACAGGAATGTTTTGGAGTAGTTCCTGAGGTAGATGTAGAAATACTAAATAACTTGTTTAATGTTGGAATAAGAGTCTACAGTAGCTACACTGATTAAAATTGCAAAGCAGCACAATGAGAACTTGGCATCCTCTGGTACCCCAGATGTCACAGAAAATGTGCTGTTCAGTATAAGTCTTACTAAGGACCAATAGTTCCAAGAGGACTGAGCACTATTTCCCTTTGAGGGAAATAACAGACTAAGTTCTCAAGCTCACAAATACATACAATTTATGTATACAACTCATTCTTAAATTTCTGCATCATACAATGAAAAGAGTTTCCAGGTCTTAAATGTAGAAGCTGCAGGCACACCAGAAAACATTTGATTAAAAGAATTCAGGCCAAAGAATCCAAGACTTGCTGAATCATAGAAGTAAACTTTCCGAGGCTGATTTCATCTACGTGTCCTGAAACTAGTTATCATTGTGGATAAAACCCCACCTGATACAACCTGCTAAGAAATAAATGCAGCCATTGAACCACATTCAGGGTTTTTCTCAGTGAAGATCAACAGAGCTAAAAGTAACATAAAGAAAGCACACTGTATTAAGAACACAGCAATAATAAAACACAGCAGTAATGAAACACGAAACACTAAACATGAGCTTTCATTAAGAGATGACACAGGCATTGCATAGGGGCACATACAGGGAGAGAGGTTCTGCCTGGGTAATGAGCTGCTGAAGTTTGTACCAGCTGAAGATCTACTCCAAATGTTTAAAGGAAGTGGTTTCATCACTAAACCAAATTATTGGGATTGTGTGCTTTGCTGCTTTTTTTAGTAGGTTCCAATTTCTCCAGCCAAGCTAGGAAGCTATGCTGTGAGCAGCTGGTACTCCAGGACTAACAACTCCACCACGAATTTACCCTCTAATACTCAAGCTTCCGATGCCTCTGTAACACAGAACCACAGAGGGTAAAGTATCACAAGTTCCTCCTCCATGCCTACAGAGACTTACCCAGCTTCACAAAATGACCTCTGTTACAAAGGGATTTACTTTGGTGTCCTTGGAAGCAACAGATGGTCAGGATGAGCTGCTGCCATCAGCATTTTGCTTTAGTCTGTTAAATTATTCACATAGTGCCCCCAACAGTGGAGGCATTCTCTCAGTTTAAAAGTGAAAGCAGACCAGTGCAAAAATGGGACAAAACAACAAGAGAAGCAGCAGTGTCTTTAAAAGACACTGAAATGGGCTGGATTTTGTGATTACATAAAAGCAAGAAACACTGTCTCAATCTGATGTATGAATTAAGTGCTTTACCTTATCAACAGGAAATATGAACACATTTCCTACAATTATTTCCTTTTGCAAATCACTCCCTGTAGGTCTCAAAGGAAACAACAGATGCACCCAAAACAAGTTTTCATTTCTTTGCTGGCTGTTCAAAGAAAATGCAAAAATCTGTTTTGTTTTCATTTCTTAGCACCTCACTGTTTAGACAAAATCTCTTCCTCAGCACATTTGAAGTACTTTACTGGCTGGTGTTATTATCTTTACCTACAAAGTGAGGCAATGAGAAGAAAAGCAAGGGCAGCTTCAAAGTCGTACCCTGTTCTCATGAGCCACCATATTACACCACATTCCTAAGCCACCCCCACACCATAAACCCAGCAAAGCTATTAACCTGCAGCAGGGACTCAGTTATTTGAATGGTATCTTAGGTATAGAAAGGGGAAATCTTGTTAAAGATGTATGAGCATTTAACTGAGCAATCTTTGACACTTCCAAGTTTTCCAACTGATGCACTGCCAATGTGTTTCTTGTGTTCATCCAAGATTTATGATCTTGGTCCTGTGACAGGCACTCTGCTCCCTCTAATAATTTGAGCAGGTTGAAGAGTTGACTGTTGGTGTGAGCTGTTGGCTCATCTGTTACCTTATGTTGTTTTTAATTGCAAGTATTCCTGCCTAGAATGACATGCTTGTGTCAACACAAAACAGGCTTGGTGCAAGACTCACAATGGAATTTGAAACACTCCATAGTGCAGAAACACTGGAATCTGTGAGCTTGGTTCCAAATCCTCCCAGGCAGATGCTTTCTGAGAAACCTGCATCTGGTTTTCTAATCCCCCTGAAGTTTGGCAGTGTTCAGATCAAGCTTTATGTCAAGGCCCTGCCCTAACAAGCAGGGCTAAATTGAACAAAGTTGTATTTGCCAACATATCCCTGGAGAGAACGATGCATCTCTGCGGCAAAGTCCTGGTTCTCCAAAGCTGGAGCGGGTGGTGTCAGTTTTAACCTTAAATGGTATCTGAAAACAAATCTTTAAAGTTTACAGTCATTTAAAATACAAACAGCTTAGCAAAGCAGCCATTCAGTACAATTTCTCCTCAAATAATAAGACCTTTGAGAAAGACAAGACTGATTGCAATTAAAGACAGAGGGTAAAAAAACACTGTGATTTATAAAGCGCACGGAAAATGGGCTTGAAGATTCAGGAATGATGGAATTTTGGAACTGTACAGGAAGAAAAAATATCCCAATCAGTGTTATAAAGACTTTTTGGTTATCCTTATAAAACAATTCTACAAAAGATGGGTTTGCTTCCACAAAATTCTATTAGTTTCATCTTTATTGAATACGGTGGGATATCTCCCACAAGCATAGTAAAAAAAAAAAATATATTAAGCCTGAAGTCAAGTGATGTTCTTCACTCAGCCATGGGAGAAATTTTTCAGTCCAGTAAGTATAACTTCAGAGTGAAATAAAAAAAATGAGAAACTAATCAGGGCCATGAATCAGCCTCACTGGGGAACAACAGGGCAATGCAGAACTCTGATCTAAATTGCTATCAGCGCTAGAAATCCAGCCCGGGGAGCTCGCTCTGCTGAGCACACGCCGAGCAATTTTCTGCTGCCCTCTGCAGGGAAGCCTTGAGCCTTGTCATCCACAGCCAGGCCTGCACAGGATAAACAGGCTCACAAAAAAACCAGGGAGTTTTCAGAGGAATTTTTACAATTTACTGGTGTATTGTTACTTCAACAGTAATCTGCGCTCAATTTATCATCATGAATACTGCACTTATAATTGCAAATCAACCTTTTCACTTGAGATGATGAGCCAGTTATTGGCATAACTGAGGAAGTTTTGATGGAAATATTAATCCCTAGGTGACTCCATCATATGGGAATAAAAGACCAGGCCCTCTTCCTTGCAACCTCAACACTATGCTTCCACTCTGCTTTGACTGCTACGTACCAAAACATAATCAGGAATTGAAAGGTACCCAAAGAAAAGCTCTTATCTCACAAGCTCTTGTTCTCCTGTACTCTCTAGGAAAATATTAAGGAAATATCACTGTGTCATTCACTTCTTCCTTCTAAACTAGTGCACGAATTATTTTGGTCTCATACACTGAATGATTAAAAAAAAAAGAGATAGGAAACCAAAAAACTCCTCATTGTACAGTGCTTCAGTTCAGCCAGTGTCTAAACACAAAGCCATGAAAATGTTTTTGAGATAAAAGTGTTTAATGAAACATGAGCACGTTGAAAGTTATTGTTACTCAGGTGACCAGCTACTCAATCCACTTACACACTTCATTTGAGAACACAACTCCAGAGCAAAGGTGAGAAGGATATGGTTCTAGTTCCACCTCTTCCCTTAGGGACTCTGTGGAGGTATTTTGTGCTCCCATCTCCTCATCTGCCACAACACAAACAGCAGAACAGCATCAGGAACCTTAATTCACTACTGTCTGCAGGAAGGACTCTGTGGAGGTATTTTGTGTTCCCATCTCATCTGCCACAACACAAACAGCAGAACAGCATCAGGAACCTTAATTCACTACTGTCTGCAGGACACTGAGATGATATGCTGAAATATGTATATATAAGCAGAGATATTTTCTTTGTCATTGCACATCTGATGTTGCATGAGAATGTAATAAAGACAACTGTGGGACTCTAGGATAATGTGTCCATACACAAGAAGGTCTGATGTGGAGAAATCTTTGTTGGGAGGCAGCCTCAAGCACCCAGCATTCCTACTGGATGGAGTATGGCCCCCTATATAGCAGCACACGTATCTGCAAAATGTGTACCATGTATTTGTAATTCCTTTATGCTGAAATACATAAAAATAAACACAAAACAACTTGTTCTGTATTCGCCACAGCTGATTTTGTTAAAACACCAGTATAAGAATCACAAATGGACTTTTAAACCATATGGAAATACAACAGACCAGCTTGAAGGAGGGAGAGTTTTTAAAGCTATCCAAACCAATCTGACAGCATCAAATGTAAAGGAAAAAAAACTAAAAGTTGCACAAAAACATAGGGATCAGCATGTCAAAACTGACAGAAGCCTGGCAACAAGCTGAAGTTTAGAAATTAAATACTTCTCCTCAAGCAATTAATTAGCAACATAGATCTATATAATACAAACAAAACCTCCAGAAATGCACTGACTCCTTACACCCAGCACCTGCACTCTTATCTCCAGGGCAAGGGTGGGCAGTTTATGAACAGAAACAGTCTAAGCAAAACTCTGGAGATGGTGTTGCATTTCTGGCCTCAGGCCCAACTCTGCAGAAACGCCACGGGACTTGGCAGAGCTCAGTCACTGAAGAACATAACGCAGCACAGAAGCCACACTTCCTTCTGACCAGACTCAACCTCATTCATCAGCATCATCAAACTGGCCCTTCTCAACTGTTCTAACTCGTGGTGGAAAAACAAAGCAAGGTGTGTGGTGACAGCCTGGGTTGTAAAACCAATCCTCCTTCCATACATATGAGCCGAAAAGATTGTTTTCCTCAAAGCTTCCACCGGAGAGATCATCAGCATCTAAAGATAAAATAAAAGGTTTAAACCATGGGAGATACTCAGGAAAGTAGTGGAATAGTGTAGCAGGTTATTATGGGGGTCTATGGTATCTTCTAGTTCACTATTTCAGTCTGATCTGCACTTTAATTAGACCTTTAAAAAAAATTAATTTGGCAATGTCTTCATTTTAAGGAAGGTTCATGCCACACAGACAAAACAGTCTTCCAGAAAGCTCACTGATGTACCTGGGACTTAGAATGTCTGGCACCAGCTCTTACAAGACATGCTGTTCTTTCACATCTTCCCTGGGAATAAAAGGCTCATGAGACTATCAATTTTATTTGCCTTTCCCCTTGCTGCTGTTGTCATAACACCATCCCAAAGAGGGGTCCTCCAAACCCTCTAAGAACTGGGTCACTGGACACAACGGGAGGGTGGAGTCCTGGAAAAGCTGTCTTGGAAAAACATTTCCACTAGGCTAGAATCAAGCATAATGGGCCTGTATTTAACCAATCTAGCACAAAAATAGGGCAAAGTGTTTTAACAGAAGCATAAAGATTTCTAGCAGACACTGAGCAAAGAAAAAGCCCAGAGCATGGAGAAGCAGAGGACCCAACACAATATCCCACATGTCAGCCTCCAGCAGCACTGCCAAACAAGCCACCACAGCAAGAGCTAAAGACACTTAAAAAGCCATGAATCAGCAGTTTTGTATTTGCAGCGGTTAACTCAGACACTTGTACTGAATATGCTTCAGAAGGACCTGAATCCAATCATCACATCTGCCTTAGTTTGTGAGGATTTAAAGAGCTACAGGTGGGATGAGCAAGTTAAAATAAACTGGGCAAGAGGAGCAGTTCCAGTATTTGACAACAAAATTGTGCATTACACATTCAGGAGGTCAACACAAGAAACTGCTTTCCAAAATAGAACATGGAGTTACTTAAAACACATTCTCCTGCCTCCAACTATCCAAAACTCAAATGAAGCACAAGTAAATGTTTACTCACCATAAGGACCATATGCAGACTCCTCCAATTCTTTATCCCAGTCCTCCACCTCATGCTCAGATGCATCTTGCTGCCCTGAAGACTCAGGTCCATTGGAAACTTCACTATCCCACACATCCAGGTCAGCATATATATTGTACCAGCCCTCATCAGTAGAGGACCAATCAGCACAGTTTTGTATTTGCAGCAGTTAACTCAGACACTTGTACTGAATATGCTTCAGAAGGACCTGAATCCAATCATCACAGCTGCCTTAGTTTGTGAGGATTTAAAGAGCTACAGGTGGGATGAGCAAGTTAAAATAAACTGGGCAAGAGGAGCAGTTCCAGTATTTGACAACAAAATTGTGCATTACACATTCAGGAGGTCAACACAAGAAACTGCTTTCCAAAATAGAACATGGAGTTACTTAAAACACATTCTCCTGCCTCCAACTATCCAAAACTCAAATGAAGCACAAGTAAATGTTTACTCACCATAAGGACCATATGCAGACTCCTCCAATTCTTTATCCCAGTCCTCCACCTCATGCTCAGATGCATCTTGCTGCCCTGAAGACTCAGGTCCATTGGAAACTTCACTATCCCACACATCCAGGTCAGCATATATATTGTACCAGCCCTCATCAGTAGAGCCACTGACATCACCTTCATTGGGGGAGGTAGAAGCAGATTCACTTCCTTCAGACTTGCCATCAGAAACATTTGGAATATTCCGCAGCAAATGTTCTAAAACCAGTAGAAAGCACCAACAAGTACACTCAGAAATTAAACAAGAACAATTAAGTGTTGTGCACTTTGTGACTACTAATCTTATTGTAATACATGCAGTTTCCTATATATGTAATATCACTCCAGGGCTGCTTCACATTTCAGATGCTTGGGAAGAGTGGACATAGCCTTGCACCACAACACCCAGGCAAATCAGACTTTCTTGTTGGAAAATAACTCTGTAAACTAGGACAAAGGACAAAGCAGTCTTGCTTCACCACATTCACCTGTAGGTATTAAAAAAAAAATAATTCTGGTTTTAAAAAAAAAAAAGTTGTATTAATTACTTATGTACTTAGGCATACACAAATATCTACATGGAAATAATTTAGCACAGAAAGTAAAGAGGCATTTCCCATGCAACACCAAAAGGTTTTGAGGAGATTTCTCAAGCAGTGTACAAGTTTCAATATTTGTGACCTACTTTGTTTTGTCCTACCTTTTCTGGGCTTCCAGATCATAGTTTCTGTCTTATCAGGAAGCTGTTTCCCCTCGGAGTTTGCAGCCTCAAAGGCAGCAGCCATCACCTATGAGAAATTTTTAAAGAATGCAGTAGCAATTCTGATTGCTCATGTGCTACCCCATGTGTTCCCGAGGGTCTCCATTTGTTCCCTTGATGAATCGGAGGTTTAACAACAAACAGGCTTTCACTTCAGAAGGCAAATCTGCAGAGCTGTAGCTAATTCTGCTGCTGCCATCGGTTACCCTGAGCACTAAGCTGTCCTCACTCACACCCCCGACCCAAATCGCGCCCCTTTGGGAATGGCGGCACAGCGTGAAGGCACCAGAGGGAATTAAAGACACAAGGAAGGGAAGAAGCACTAACACTGAACCAAGGGCTCTGCGGGAGCCACGCTCCGAGCGGGACCCTCCAGCTCCCTGAGGGGCTGGCCAAGATGGGGGAGAGCAGCAAGAAACCCTCAGCTGCTCTGAGGGGCGCGCAGCCAAAGGGACGGCGAGTTCTCCTCACAATTCCAGTGGAACAAGGAGGAGCCGGCGGTGGGTGCGGGAAGCCGGAGCCTGCAGCGGCCGAAGCCGGTGGCCCTCAGGCGTCCCCGCCACCTCCGCTGCCCGCCCGCAATCCCGTGACGCCCGAACCTTCGGAGCCGAGCCCGGCCTGAGGGCGCCCGGGCAGCGTGAGCCGGGCGGGCCCGCGGCTGTGCCCGGGGACAGGCTGCGGCACCGGGGTGAGGCTGGCAGGGACGGGGCGGCTGCTCCCGCCCGGCCCCGCTGCCTGCAACGCCGCCACCGCCCAGAGCTTCGGCACCACAGACGCAGTTCGGATGGAAAGACCTCCGAGACCATCGAGTGCAACCACGACCCGACACCGCCACGGAACCGAGACAAATACAGGCGTGAGAGCCCTGAGAAAGCACCTTTTCACGGATGAAGTTGTAAATAAAGTATCAATGCCCCTCATGGCTGGGTGGAGTTTTCCCCTGGCCGAAAGTTAATTTCCTTCCGGCCTCGTGGTAGCAGCATGCTCAGAGCATGAGGAGACGGGAAGCACCGCGGCTGAGCAGCTGTGGCAGCTGTCGAGCACATTGTGCGAGGAACCAGAGCAGCTGAGGGGAAAGGGCCCACTTTCTGAAATGATGGCGTTACCAGCTTTGATGGACTTTAAAAACTCCAAACTCTGCAGTTAAAAACTTTTAGCGGAGCAACTGATGAAGCAAGAAGTGGTTCAGGAGAGGGAGTAACAGCATAAGGGGCAGGGAGGGTGTAAGTGATTATCAGTAAGGAAATCTCAATGTCAGACAATGAGATGGCAGAGAACTAGAGGGGATATAGGAGACAACCTAGCTAAAAGCCTGGGAAACACAAAAGCAGGATGTACTTCAGCTCTGATTCCTCCACAGGAGGAATCTTACCGGACTGCTGCTCCAAACTTTATTCCCAGCTAGTTAAGTTACTGGAATTCATTGCTTGAGAGGAGCTGCAATTTCTACTTGAGTGCAAAATCAATAATATTTCCCTGTATTGTCATTATGTCACCCTTCAGTCACCAGGAAATTGCACAAAGGAACACTTGCTTCCTGTTCTTGTACTTTCCCTACGTTTCTCTGTTGGTCCAAAGAAAGCATTTATGTTGATTTCTCAGGTTTGTGGCTCTGTAAACAGCCAAGGACAGCACTCTTTCAAAAAACATTACACATTATTTAGGCATGGTGGACAGAAAGTTGAAGTGTAGATCAGAGCTCTCCACTCCAACCTCAAGGACATTGCCAACAGATCTCTACAACTCCCCTCTACCCTGCATCACTCTCAGGATGCAAACACCAATGCAAGGTAGCTGCAGAGGCTGTTTCTCTTTCTGTCATGAAGATTACAGATTATTTCAAGGGTAGGAAGCAATGAATACTGCAATTTTACTGATTTCTGATTACCTAATGAAAAGTGTTTCACTTTTCATGATTCAACTTCATAAGATAAAAAGATGACCCACAGGTGTAGTTTCCACTGGGTTTGGTTTGGATTTTTTTGCATTTAGGTGCTATAATATTACTTTTCCAGAGTGTAAAAACTGATGCACTATAACTATCTGAATGTTTAAGCAGATCAAGAGTTTGCTCTCAGAAGTCACAATGAAAAGACCCTCAGAGGTTTGCTTCCTCTGACTGTGCACTTGAACCTGCCCCTGGCAGAATCAACACTAGAAATGACTGAAACAGAGATGATTCTTTTTTGTCACATAAAATGTAAAGGTAAACTTTAATAAAATCCAGGAACATATTTACCTTTGTACAAAGAGTTAAAAAAATGCACAGTCATGTCATAACTATGTATAGTTTTTCATAAATGTCCAGTTTGCAATAAAGTGTATTTAGAAACAAAATCTTCCACCAGGTCTCCCTGCAACATCTTCATTGCTCGCCAGTGAATGCTCCCACAGTTTTCTGGTTTGCCTTGGGGATGACTCAGCTCCTCCTTGATATAATCCAGCCAGAGGTCTTTAAAAGAAAAATGAAAGTTCTGGTTAGATTTTGACTAGATATTACTTAACAAACATGGCAAGCCTAATTAGAAACTCTTTTTCTAAGTATCTTTGATAATGCAGTAGTGTTCACTTCGTGAAACAAAAATCTCCTTTGCACCTTGAGGAGCAAAAACCCTGGGTTCTATCCCAGCTGGAACAGTAATGTCTGCAGAAATAATGTAACAATAACTGAGCTGTGTACTTTCTTCAAATGAATATTGCAGAAATCTGGATTATAAATATATAGCTCCACACTGTTCATAAATCCAAATTAAAAGTGATACACATCTCTTAGGCCAGCCAGTGTCTGAACATGATTTGCTCCTCATTGTGCTGAAGCCATCCCAGTGCCAATGACCCTGGGCTGACAGTGGAGGGTCCCTGCAGTGTCCTACTCTTAATGGCACAGAAGAAATAAGCTCCACTCTGCATGACAGCAAGCACAAGGGCAGAACAAACAGGTACCTTTTAAAATAGATGGAAATAAAAGAGGCAGCAGTGAATGAATGAATGAATAAATGAATAAATAATAAAAAATCCTCCTTACCAGTATTTGTTGAACCAAATTCCCTCAAGGCACGTTCATAGTATTCTCTCAGATTAAGCATTTTGCAGGATTCCTAAAAAAAGGAAGGTATTAAGAGGCCACTTATTTTGTACAGAAGTGAATCTGCAGCATGATTAGATTCTGACAAAGAAAGAGAGTCATGGCAATTACACACACCCACTGCTGAAGATTAGTTACCATGGAACTTGGGTTTGTATCACATCCTGTGAATCAGCTGCAGAGGACAAACATGAACTGATCACAGACTAACACCACTACTCTGCTTCCTATTTAAATCCCAAATTAGAACTGTATTTTACAAATACAAAGCATTAATTGGATAGTCAAAAACTTACTTGCTCCTTTTCTATTTGGATCATCTTCCTGAAGAACTCAAGTGAAAATGGACGATTTTCACACAGGCTGAAATAAAATAAGTGACTTTAGACTTGGGGACTCTTAACATATACCCTAGAATAATCCAGTTTGAAGGTTTTTTGGTTTTTTTTACCTGGTGAAGAGTCTTTTAACTTTCTTATAACCACTGTTTCTGTAAGTCCAGTCAAGATACATTTCTTTCATAGTCACAGATTCAGCAGGCGTTGTGGCATGTAAGGATCTCTGCAAGTTTGAAAAGAAAAAAACCCATCAAAATAAACAAAAAATAAACCTATCACATAACCTACAACTAAATGGCTCAATTAGGCATCTGACACAAAGGAGATCTCCTAAGTCTAAAACACATTTAAATGGCTCAATCAGTGCTTCTCCCTAATTAGGCATCTGACACAAAGGAGATCTCCTAAGTCTAAAACACATTTCTCCTTCAGTATTCCATATAGCTGGAACTGGCATTTCCATAAATCCCTTCATGCAGAGGGTTTCACAATACTCTATGAACAGCTGAATTCAAGCTCCCACCTGAAATACATGTTTTTATGGTAAATGGGAGGAAAAAACACAACTCAACATGCCAGGCAAAGAGAAAATGTTTTGCCCTGCACTACTGAGGAAATCCATAGTGAGAATAAAGTCCTCATTCTGATCTTGACTTTTCTGAAAAGACTGATGTTTTCACAGAAATTGGAAAATTCTCTTTTCCATGCTCAGACAAGTATCTGAAAACAGAGCAAGTATTCTAGACCACAAAGAAGGAGCCCATCATTGGTTATGCTTACAAACATCCATATGCCTCAGAACATGGGAATGAATTTGTGCCTGTAAGTCTATGTCCAACCATTTTTTTAAAGGCTTGAAATTCTTTGATATCAATACATCCATGAAGGAACTTCAGTATAAAGCATTTGTTGCATGTTCCATCCACACACATTTTTCCATTTTATTGACACAGACATAAAAGCAGATTTTGATTAGCCAAGTACCTGGTAGAGAGCTTCTGTGTCCTCTTTGCTGTTTGTGCTCTCACTCCATTCCACCCAGAGGGTCCACAATGGCAAAGTGCCCTACAAGGTCAGCAAACACATCAAATGGCTGAAATTCAGTGAGTCTGATTTACAGAAACAGACAGCAACACAGCCATCAGGTTTTGTATTACCTGCCATAAAAAATGCTCTTTGGACACAGCTCTTGGAAAGACAACTTTGAACTGAAATCACTTCTTATTTCCTTCCTCACTTACAGAATAAATCATCCTTAGCTGGACAACTGTGTTGCCAGGGATGAGAACCAAGTTCTGCACCACTGAGCACTGCAGTACACAGAGGTGACTCCAAGAATGAAAAGGAAAGAAACCTTCTTGCTCCCTCACTCATTGTGCTCAGGGTTTGAAATGGAACAGAGCAGGAGAGGACACAGCTAATTCAAGGCTTGAAATACCACACAGGTGTATCCGACAGTGAAGAAAAGGAAACACATTTTTCCATTAAGACACAAACACCAGCTCGCTGCTAGGAGAATATGTAAAATGTCAACTGTAAGCATTCAGATTTTAAACATGTGAATTTTAAGTGAATTGACAATTCCCCAATACACCGGAATGCAATTTGCATGTGAAACATCAAGTTCTTATTTCTGACCTTAAAAATTGTTAAGGACTTTAAATGCCTTGTAAACAAAACACACACCAAAACCACAAACAAACAAACAAACAAAACCCACCCAAACACAAAAACCACAAAACAACCAGTCATCAGGGGTTTCTGGCCCAAGATTAATGCATGCAAGTCCATTAAACGAGCACAGACCTTAGATTCCACATGTTTAATGGCTTCTTCAAAACTCTGGGTCACATCATCCCTCTTCAGCTGGATCAGCACCTGCAGCCTCATCTGCCACATTTCCACAGACTGGCTGAAGTGCCTGGTTGCAGCTTCTGCCACCTCCACAGCCCTCTCAGAGAGGCTGGAGTCCAGTAAGAGCTGAAGCTAAAACCCAGCAGATACAGCTTTGTTAAAAAACAGGGCTTTGAACCAAAATAGTTCATCTTTGTGTCTACTCAAAATGGCAAAGGCAGGCACACAAATAATGCAGGAAAGTCCCAGCATCTGTTTCTTCTGTGTCAGTTCTTACCCACTGCTTGTAGAGAGCTTCTGACAGCAAATTGGACTCATGGGCTTTGCTGAACACACTCAGTGTCCTCTCCAGCCTCTAGAACCAACAGAGAATAAAAAGAAAACAAGCATTATTCCTATATATATACTAGATTCTAACAATCCAAGAAGCCCACTGGATTGAGTAGCATGTCAGTGAATATCTAATTACACATTATGTGTCTAATGCTCTAGATACCTGCAAACATTCCAAGACAAAGTGGAAATCTGAGCATTTACTTCTCTTCCTTAAGGAGCAAAGAACAACATTGCATTGTTCTTTTAGTGTAATGCTAGGGAACCAAGTTGCACAGGATATTTAATTAATTCACTGAGTATTACCCATGTGCCAGCACCAAACTTTGCTCAGACTTATTTGCAAGAGTAATTTTAATTCATCCTCTTATTTGAACAAGTAGACTTTTGAAAGACCCATCAGTGAATTTTTTGGATCCTCTGATTAACAAGTCTGCAGTCTTAGCTTTTATCCAAAGAGGTCAGTGTACTTTACTGACAAGGCTAGTTAATCAGGTCCAAATTAATCAAGTCCAGACAGGACACCTGTAAGCCTAGCAATAAAAGTGATCCCCCCAGATGGAGATTAAGTTGTTTTTAATGATGGCCACAGGTAAGTATTTTTGATAAAATGTCAAAATACATTTGCTTCTTGTCTGAACTATTACAAAAGTCAATAAAAATAGGGATGATTTGTTAGAATTATTTCCTCTTAAATTTTACCTTTTGCTTTAATTCTTCACTATTGGTTTTTCTGTTGTACCTCTCTAAGCAAAAAGTGATGTAGCATTTCCACATGTCCTCTGTAGAAGGAAAGGCATAATATCACACTTCACAGAATCACAAGAATAACAACAAGTATTTGTCTTTAAGAAATATAAAGATACAAAATGTGATACAAAGTGTTAATGCCAACTTTATTTAAAATCTTGTATTATGAGAGAGGCCGTAGATTTATAACGTTACACTTTAAAATTACTCCCCAGTCCAAGCTGCAGGCAGTAACTCTTGGTAAAGAGCATCAAGCTCTTAGTTCAGCTGAGACTTTTAAAGAACCCTTCCAACCCAAACTATTCTTTGGCTTTAAAGGCTGTACAGCAGCAAGTTTGAGACCACTCCACAAACAGTCCCTTGACCAAAGCTCCTTTACAAGTAAAACCAAGACCAGAGGCTGAGGCTGGATATTCACTCCCCTGGCAACTCAAAGCCATTTCTTACTCACAGCTGACCAGCAGCAGACACATTTTCAGTTAAGCCGTTAAGAGCATAAATACACTGGAAAATAACCCAAATAATACATAAAATAGATTCAAGAGGTAGCATCTAACTGCTTGCCTTCTCTTAGGTATGGCAGAGCCTGCCATCACCTTCAAGGCTTTTACAGGCTGCTCAAGTACCTGAAACAAATGTTAAAGTGCAGGCAGAACATTTCACCTGTTGGGACTGCTCTCACAGCTTCATCAAAGACTGCACAGCACCGTTCCTCTCTCTGGGCCATTTCTGAGGCTTTCTTCTGCTTTGTGCTGTGCTCTGCGGGCTGCAGGGACCCCAGCTCCAGCTCCCGGCGGGCCATGTAGTCCCATGTCAGGGGATCATCAGCATAGCTGGCCTGCAAACTGGACACAACATGCTTGTAACAGCCCACAGCCACCAGTCCTTACCTGCAGGTATGTTTAGGAGGGTTGTTATATTGCTATAGAAATGGAGTTAATTGCTAAGTAACCAAATGCCAGGAAAAAAAATTTCTTTTCCACAAGAAAAAGACAAAATATTAGCTTTTTAAAATATTATTTAATACGGATATTCTTCAGAAATAACATGAAACAGGGAGCTGTCAAGAAAGATCTTTCTTTTGAGAGAAACAACTGGAGAAACAAAAGATGCAAAAACCCCACCAAAGAACAGTAGGAAAATCCACAGTTCCAGCAATGAATTTACAGCAACTGAGTGCACTAATTATTCAGTGACAACTGTATTTTACCTAAATGTTCCTAGCAGCTTTTTAAAGCCCCTCCTGAAATTAGATACAAGTATCCTCTTCTAAAGATCATGCTTTTGGTTTTCTTAAAGGACTTCACATAAGCCTTAACACTATTTCCCTAGAGGATGAGACTTTAGTTCTGAAAATCCAGTCAATGCACTGTAAGTTAGAGTTATAACTTCTGAGAACATGTTTCTTAAAAACCAAACCAAAATGAAATGAAAATACAACACAAAGCCACAACTCACCTTTCAAGGATTTCTTTTTGCAAATCTTGGGTAAAATCAAAGAGCTTTGCAATAGAGAGCACAGCCAGCTGGAACTCAACACCTACATTTCAAGAGAAGATAAAACTATCAAGTGGAGTGTTTGCTGAAGAATTCCTCAAGATATTACATTAATTGCACTTTGCATTTCTGTAGCTTGGTTCCACATGCAAATTTAATCAGCACCTCCTCTATTCCCTCACTTGACTCTGCCATGAAAACACAAAATGCTCCACACTCAGGACAGCTCTCTCCAAAGCTGTACAAAACAGATGTCCATGAATTGTGTCCATCTTGTGTGTCCACAACTTACCTTTGAAAATGCCAAGTGACATCACTGGACACAATCAGATCATTGTGAATGCCCACCAGCCATTACTCACCTTACTATTTTTAGGTGCTTACAAATCATATGTATGCCTATTTTTTTCATCATTTCTCCAGAAAATTAAATTAAACCAACTCTTTCTGAAATTTCCTCTAATGTTCTTTTTCCCCACTAATTTTCAATGTTCATTATTGTATTTTGCCCAGTCTTCCAAAATAGCCCCATCTATCATGAGCAGTCAAAGATATCTGCTACTAGTTTGCAGTTATTTTACCCAATTCTCTCAATAAAATGGCTTATTTTTACCAAGCCTGCTTAATTTAAAATAATTTAGCCTGGTTTATTATTAGTCTGAATTCTAACTTTTTTGCCACTCGTGGTAGCGGATTAGCTGTGATCTCATGTTCAGCAAAGTAAAAAAGTGTGCAACTCTGAACTCTCCTCCAGTTTTCTTTCTTTAAACAATCAAGTTTTGGGGCTGTAACCCAGCACTAGGCCTCTTCAGCCTGAAAGCTGCTGTGCTGGAAGGGATGTCAGCCTGCAGGAAAGACATGCAATGAGAACTACCATTAATTTATACTCTGGCATTTAATAAATTCTGCTGAAAAAATGGTGTATCTGAAAAAAGGATCTCAGTGTGTGCATTGAAGCCAAGCCTATCAGCATTGCCTACTGCAGAACTGGGTTAAAGGTTACAATTTTCTTAGTGAGTAAGTACAAGAAATGTTCATTCACCTTTAATTTTCTGAGAAGCATCCCTGTAGACTATGCGAGCCATCTCCCCATTGAGAATTTCTTCAGAGTAATTGAATTCCCCCTGAAATATCAAGCATATCATTGAAGAAATTATTGTCCTTTCTCAGCTAACATTTTTGCAAACTGGGAAAGAAAAATCAAAATATATAAATGTTTTTCTTCCTGCAAGTCTATTTTTATGTAACTTACACAAATCAACTATAAAGAAATCAGGTAGGAAGTTTGACTATTACTTTCCAGAAATTACTGTTAATTTTCTGACTGGGGAATGTAATAAAAGATTCTACAAATGCAAAGAAAAAAAAAAGTATGAAGTATTAGAGCTGAGCATCAGCAAATACTTGAAAAGCTCCACACAGGTGCAGGACATGAACAAAAACTTCCTCTAAGCCATTGTCAAATAAACCATTAATCCAAAATTGAATTTCAACATGTAATCCACAAGCAGACAATATCTTTTAAGTAAGTTTAGCTGACCTACCAGGTCCATCTTTGCTTGTTCAAATTCCTTCTTCTCCTTCCTCTGTTTTTCAGCATGCATAAGCTCCATTCTGAAATACTGCAAGAATGACAACAAAATGAAATTACTCTGGGGATAAATCATAAAAATCTAGGTCCACAAACAGGATAAAACAAGCTCTGAGAAGATACAAATTAGACTTTGACACATCCCACACATGTCCTAGAGCCTTGGTTTTTGAAGGTTTGTGCACCTACCACTATCTGCCCTGTGTATTTGCCCAGAAATTTCCAACAGGTAGCAATGATCATTTTTTAGTTATTCTTTAAACCTTAACTTGCCCCCAAAGAAAATCAAGTTTCTCAACAAAGACTGGGGATGCCAGACTGAGCCTGACAACTACATCCTAGCAGAGCTTAACAGTAGCTTAGAAAGGAATTTTGGGGTTGGTTTTTTAAACATTTTTTTACATTTTCCTGCTGATGGAAAAATAAGTTTCTCCAGTTGTCCCAAACAGATCTGGGAAACATGCTGAACTGATTTACTCTGATTGAACAAGTAAGTGGTCATGGAAGAAAAACAGGAACTCACTTCTTGATAAAGTTTGGGGCACTCTGGATGGAAGCGCAAAGCACGAAGGAACAAGTGCCTGGCACTTTCTGATGACAGCCGTGTCTCCATTTCCCACTTTGCTGCCATGATCCACAGTGCTGCAACAGGTGACACAAATAAATTTATTTAACCTCTCAACATGAGCTCAGCCCCAGAGTAAGTATCTCCCACATAAAACTGTAAAGCAGACAGGCAGTTCCAGGAAGTTTAACCTGGTTTAGCTACAGATCTAATGATGCCTTCAAAAGCCAAAAGGCTGTCACGAGCAACTGACATCTCTTGCTTCTCCACCTGAGAATTGGGCATTCTGACCTTCTTCACATCCCTTTATGACTGCTCAGCACAACCCCTCTCAGAGCCCTCCTCTGAAGCAGCAGCAAGGCAAAGAACAGAGAGTAGGAACTTCAGCCCAACAGCTTGAACTGAGACCTACAAGAACTTAAACCAACACCAGACAATCTATACTGAGGCATTTATGCAGCACTCACCATTGAGCTATTTACCTGGTTTATTGGAATGAATGGCCAACATGGTAGAAAACACCTTACTGAGCTGATGTTTTGCGTTCTGTAAAAGAAGCAGTTTTGTTTCAGTTCAGCACTGAACTGAACCCCCAGCACCAGAGTTTCAGTAGGAAAGGTTACAAGCTGTAGTACAATTGGTCAGAAAAAGATGCTTCTCTGCTACTTTATCTACAGTAGAAAGTTTCTCTTATTCACTCACTAGTGACCAGCATTTAAATGTCACCACATTAAAGTAGCATTACTCAAATTTCTGAACCACACAGCCAACACAAATGTTGCCAAGTCCCAAAACCATGATTTCACTGCCCTGTTCTGAGATAGAAACTGTATTTCCTTCATCACCTTCTTCAGTACAGAAATGACAACACTTGAATGCTGGTAATAATTAAAGCGTTGCATAGCTAAGTTTATCACGTACAAAACTGACAGAATTAGGCTTTTCACTACAATAAATATTTGGAACAAAATCACAATTCACAGACAAGTGAATCACTCCCTCCAGACAAGGCATAACCAATATTATAGTTCTTACACACCAACTGATATTCCAGATTCAATGCAGTCAGCCTCACCTTTGCCCTTGCATCAAATTTCATACTAATTCACTCTCAGTTAAACTGTACACTTACATACATCAGTGAAAATCCCAAGCAGCTCCAACAATACTATAAAAATTATTTCAGTATTAGAGCATGTAGCAGTAAAGTTTGTACCCCTATCTTTAAATCAAGTTTCAGATACATGAATAAGCACCAGTCTCAACCTGGGTAAGATCAGGATTTGAAAACTCACCCACTGCTTGCAAAATGCAACATGGGAAAGCCAGAGCTGGACATCATCCTGTTGGAAATCAAAAGAAAAGAATCAACCTCACAATGTACAAAATCACTTGTACACTGACCAGCAAACAACACATCCTTGGTACAATGACCTGGCATACAGAAAAAAAAGAATTCTGACTCTCAGTACAAATAAACTTACTTTCCACTTCCCCGTAGCTCGGTTGAACAGGCTGTGGACTCTATGCAGAATAGAGTGCTCAATTTCATCCTTCTTAAACGAATAGCCAATGCGCTAGGAGGGAAAAAAATACTAATTTTATTGCAATAGAAGATTTGGCATAAAGTATTCTGCACTCTTAACAGCTGACGAACTTACTGCTCTTCTTTTCTTGATCAGTTCCAGCAGATTAACTTCATACTAGAATAGGAAGAAAAAAACACTTAACAGCAAATGTGGAAACCCATAAGAACAAGGCAAAAAAAAACTACATCAAGTTTGTTACAGATGATCAGGTGGACAATAAACATTACTGTCAGGAAAACATACGCAGCAGTTTCTGGCTGAGTCACTACATTTCTAAGACTTCTGGCCCTGCACAGGGCAGCCCAGCAATCCCACCTGAAAGCGTTGTCCAAACACTCCTGAGCTCTGTCAGGCTCCAGGCCAGGCCCATTCCCTGTGGAGCCTGCTCAGAGCCCGACCACCCCTTCGGGAACCACCTCCTCTTACTGAACGCACTAATTCCCGTTAACTACACACACAGGGAACACATTCCCCCTTTGCACATCAGGGAACGGGGGCTCTACATCCCGGGAGGGACAAGAAACTACAGCAAGGTCACAGCACTGGAGAAGCCTGACCCAAACTGGGCACCAGCTCTGGCTACGCTTCCCACTCTGGTGCCAGCAGCCGCTCGAGGAGGAGCACCAGGGACCGGGTGAGGTGGGGGGCTCCGTTTTCAGACCTGTTTCCAACGTGGATCACTACAAAACTACCCGTCTAACTGAGATTTGCACCGAGATCTAACTACTCGGGTCTAACTGAGCTGGGTCTGCACCGAGAAGTGCCGCGCTCTGCCGCTCGGTGAAGCCTACCTGGATGTAATTGATGAAATCCTCCTTCCGCAGCGCTCTCCGCTGGATTTTGTACTCCAGAGCCGAGGCTTTCCTCAGGACAGCCCTGCGGGAACGGGAGGTCAGCGCCGGGGCGCTCCCGGCCGCGCCACGTGCGCTCACCCGGCCCGGCCCGGCCCGGCTCGGCTCGGCTCGGCCCGGCTCGGCTCGGCTCGGCTCGGCTCGCCGGCTCGGCTCGGCTCGGCCCGGCCCGGCCCGGCCCGGCTCGGCCCCGCTCACCGGATCTCCCTGCGCGTGAAGAGCCCGACCCGCTCCAGCTGCTCGAGCTCGGGGATGCGATCCTCCAGCCGCTGCTCGATGCGCTCTGCCATGGCCGCTCTGCTCCGGTGTGTGCTCCCCGGCCCGGCTCGGCACGGCACGGCACGGCACGGCTCGGCATCCGCCCGCTGCCCGCGCCGCTTCCGCGGCCGCCGCGCCCTCTGCCGCCCCCTGCCCGGCTGGCGGGGCAGCGCCGCGGGCTCGGTCGGGGCGGAAGGGAGCTCTGGAGACCGCCCGGCCCGACCTGCCCAGCACGGCAGCACGGGACACCAGCGGGTTTGGAGTGTCTGCAGAGGGGGAGAGCCCGGCATCTCCAGGGCTCTGACACACTCCACGGAAATAAATTCTTCCTCATGTTGAGCTGGAACTTGTTGTGTTTTAGTTTATGGCCATTGCTCCTTGTCCTGTCGCTGGACATGACCGAAAAGAGTGTGGCAGCATCCTCTTGGCACCAGCCTCGCAGGCAAACACGATGGCACCGGCCAGGCTCAGTGCTCCGGCACTTGGCTTCTTGGTGGGAGTGCTCCGGGACAAATGGCTCTTTGTCTCTCACTTTGTTGGCACCTTTGTTCTTTCCACCTTCCACATTTTTAATAAAAATCATCTGCTGGAAGGGTGGTGAGATAGTGGCACAGGTTGCCCAGAGAATATGTGGAGTCCCCATTCCTGGAAGTGTTCAAGGTCAGGCTGGACAGGGCTTGCAGTAACCTGGTGGAGTGGATGGTGTCCCTGCCCACGGCTGATGGTTAGAACTACGTGATCTTTAAGGCCCCTTCCAACCCAGAACATTCCATGGGTCTGTGATTCTGAGAAAATTAACAATAAAACCAGGCAACAGTAAATTTTTTGTTTCTTAAATTAGGGATGTTCCGGAAAATATGAATTGAGATGGGAGATAATTTATTGAGAAAATTGCTTAAATGCATATTATCCACAGCAGTATCTGCTGCTTATGCTTTGAGTTGTCACTGCTGTCACTGAGCTGGTCAGCCACAGAACCAGCCCCACATCCAAACCCACCCTGTCACAGCCATCGCTCCCTCCTGGGGGAAAAGGCACGTGTTTGTCTCTGAAAAAAACAAGTACAAGGGGAAGAGGCAGCAGACTGAGGGCAAGAGGTCTTCTGGCACAGAATTAGTACATAACAGCAAAAAAAAAAGTGAATGGTTTTTTCCTTTAGAGTCAGAGGTTTTAACAGGTGCTGCCAAGTACAGAGCAAGTACCTGAGCAATCAACTTTTGCTAAAAACACAGGTAAGACTAAACACTTATAAGAACTATCAAGAACAGCAGTATTTTTTTTCACCTGCTGTGACTTGGATTTGTGGTGGTTTTTTTTCAATTTTAGGACCACTTAGGAAAAAACTAATTCTTAGTGGGACATGTTTAGCAACTTTTCATTCTGACAGGAAATAGTGACATGATTTTCCAAGAAGTACCCAAACAGAAAAGCTGCCAGGAAATGGAGAGGCACATCCAGTCACAAGACCAAGAAGTGCAGACTGGTGCTGCATTCAGAAGTTGGTGGCCCAGGCAGCTCTGGATTGCAGCTGCCTCGTGCCAAGGGATCCATTACCCATCCCACAAGGATAAGGAAAATTCCTGATGGAGACTGTCCTCCTTGGAGACTCCCTTGTCCTGCACTGAATGTCCTCCACAGGTTGGAGGGGGATTGGCACGGCCGTCCCAGCACAGCCATCCCCACTGGTGAGCCAGAGCCTGCAGTCCCTTGGCACCTAAAGCTGAGTGAGTTCACCTTCCACTGGGTTCAGCTTTCAGTAAAGCAGCACAGCAGTCCTCAGTGGTGGTGGAAGAGTGTGATTCATAATCACCAGTAACTTGTTAATTATATTAGGTTTCATGTTTTGACATGCACCAGCTCAAGCTGATTCTTGTGCACGTCCACAGACTTTACTAAAACAGCCCTTGAGGAGAATGGCACTGGGCATCAAAAGTACCATTAGCACACCAAATGGCTGAGCAAGAGTGTGATTGGAATTACTACTGGATTACTTCACTTCATTAGAGTCTTCTTGCATCTGAGTGCATGATGTTATACTAAAAAGCATTCTGTACTTAGAGCTAATCTGTCATGGTGCATGTAGATCCCAATATGGAAATGACAGCACTACATGCAGTGGAGGAGCTAGGAATTGAAAAGGTAAATGCCAGCCATTACCTGAAAACCTCTGGAAAATTCTATTTCTGTCTTCTTGCTCTCCTCTCTCTTCAACCATTCAGCTCTTCTTTGGCTGAAAATCAGCAGTAACTGGTTTTGGTGAGAGACACCAACATAAGCAACAGAGTCTTCTGAAACTTTGTTTGATTTGTTCTGTCAGTCTGAAAATACTGTTCTGTGATCAACCTCCAGTGTTCTGCCACCTGAAGTAGGTCAGGAACTTTGAAAGTCACCAAACCATCTGTAACTGTTTTAATGTAGATGATGGAGAAGTGTGTGCACCCTCAGGGGCCACAGCAACCTCCACCTTGAACGTGCCTCCAGGAGAATTCAGCCCCAAGCACAGATCTACCAACAGGTCTGAGAGTTCCCCACACACTGACAACAATGGGTGTCCAGCAAGGCCTCAGAGGGCATTAAATTTCTTGCTAGCACTTGTCAAAGCACCACAATATCATCCCATAAAAGCATATAGGCACAGCACAAACCACTCTGCAGGACCCATCACTGTGGGACTCAAAGGATCACAAAGAATGGTGTGCACCAAAACAATAGACTCCCCAAGTTTCCAGTTTAGGGCCTGCTACTTCCCACTCAAAATCACAGAGTGAGTAACAATAAGATTTAAAATACTGAACTTCGTTGATGACCTCACTGGATTATTTACAAAAAAAAATAGATCAAAATCCAATTGAAAACATTTTTTTGTTCCCTCAGATATCCCTCCTTTCCTGTAGATGGAACAAGTACAAAAATAAAAATGCCTTTCCTTTTCTTCCCCCAGCAAAACAATCCTTAGAACAATTAACATAACGGACTGTCAAAAGTGCTCATACCAAAGTGACAAACGCTGTGAGTGGCAGGCAAGCCCAGCCCGACCCACCAGAACACTGCATGCTGGATTTGTCATGCAAATCAAAATGGAACCTGACATGCTCTTTGTTCATTTCCCTTTCATAAAATCTACTTTAAATGCCTCCCATGTGCCTTGTTTTGGAAGCTGACATTCCAAATGCATCAGTGCAAATTAAGGAGGGATCCATTACCAATAAAGACGTTGCGATACAGAGAGTTTCAACAAACCTTATTGGGAAAACTGGAGAAACAACTGCTGCAGGTGGCAACTGCAGGGTCCCCAGTTTGCTGCTTTTATTCTCTTTAGAAAAACTCTTATCAGTAGGTCCTTATGAAGAAGTTCTGGCAAGCTGTCACAGCTTAATATTTATAGATTATATCCGTAAGCAATGGGTACGTTGTGAATTAGCAATAATCACAGTGGTTTTCCTCTAAGTGTTGTCTATATTAAAACATTTAATGGTTAATGTGCATAAAACAAATATTTAAATTACAAATTGATTTATATCTATCTTTTAAATTTCTGCTCTTTTACCACCTGAGTGCAGAAACAATTACAGCTTTTTAGAAGATGCCCCCAGATGTACAGTATTTTACAATTAACGTGTACTTTATGAAAATGCCTTTTAAACAATGAGAGTAATGTTATGACCTCATGAAAATAATTGAGAAGCTTCCACTGACTTCAGCTGAGCCAGTGGTTCATCCCTTCGGGATATATTTTTAACAAAGCCCTCAAAGCATTTACTGAGCATGTGAGGCTTTGATTTAAAAATATATGAGCACATCTGTTAATAAAACAGTTTCGAATTTACTCTCAAAAATAGACTAACCCAAACTTTGGACTACATTAACTTCCTTCGTTTTGTAATTAAAATAATTTACATGATGATTTGGTTTCACCCCTGCCAAAACCAACAGTCAATCTGAATAACTGGTGGTTTCATCACTGCAATCCCACTCTGAGCATCCAAAAATTTAGATTTAGGACTTTGCAGTTGGTCAGTTGGACTGTTCCATACCAGCATTAATCCTGGTACATGTCATAGACAGATGTTATTTTTTCCATTCTGATAGAAAAATGCCAGTCTTTGTCAGTGCATTGCTTTACTCTTGCAACTTGCTGGCACGGACCCTGCGACTTTAGATCTGAGTCCCTCCAGGAATTTCATTCACTCACCCTTCTCTTTTTTCAGCTCTAAGTGGTAAAAAACCCCCCAAACCAACAAATAAAAATATTTTCATTTAATGCCTTAATAGAACTATTATCTGATACTTTACATATCATCTCTTTTAAAAGGCAAAACCTTTACTTTCTTCTCTGCATTGGCTCTGAACTTGAATTTTTATAAATCAGCTTTTTCCTCCTACTCATTTTGAGGCATTCTGTTTTGCCCCAAGATCTGAACATCTATACACAGGGAATTTCCAGTGAAGGGGAATGATGCCTCTGGAATTGTTTTCTTGCCAGTTCACATCTGGCACTCAGTATAAGATCCATCTGCTTATTCAGGGTCTCCAGGGGCTTGCACAGTAGTGGCTCTGAGTGTGCCTTTTAATTTGATTTTGTCATTTGGCTGGTTGGTGAGTGGCTGACAGTCTGTCTGACTGCAGCAGGGCAGTTACAGCTAGTCACTCATCATGTCCTAGTTGCCAGTTCATAACCCAGTGGAATGCCAGTCACATTTCAACAATTTGAAACTATATCAGTCATCTTCCCTACATACCACCAAAATGTCAACACCACAAAATATATTGCTTAATTATCTTTAATTTAATTTATTTCTCGTCTGTGGCCAGAGGTCTGGAGAGCAGGGTCATGCTAAGCTTAATTTACCTCACTAACCTGTCTAAGTTTCGAAGGGTGGGTGAAATTGTGGCATGGCCTTGGGTGACCTGTGTCACAAGTAGCAATTTTGGGAAAGCTAGAACTTCCTCAGAGCAAAGCCTCATATCTTTTAAATGCAAGCATGTTGGTGCCAGCATCAATTGTACTGGTACAACAAAAAGCCTGCACTATACCACATGCAGATTTATTTCTCCTTCCAAAAACTGGAATGAGGATTGGTCACAATTTGCCTCCTACTATGTTTCTCACATCCTTCTACAGAGATGGTTTTAGCATGGTAAAAGTACTTTGAGCACAGTCATGACAACAACCAGTAAAAGTACTTCTGGAGTATGGATAATTCAGATAATAGTGTGCAGAATCATATCCTCCCATTCCAAAAACAAGATAAACCCTTGTAAAAGTGTTGTGAAGCAACCTCTGGCATATGAAACCCCAGATAACATGAAACCCCTGATAACTCTCCTATAAACATTTAGATAAGTTTTCCCATGTGTGAATTTTGTGTATCTGTGCTAACTGGTAAACACCCAGAACACACTTTCTGCCCTGATCTTATCCTTTAAGTAACTGATGGTGATAAAATTCCAAATTTTCACTTTATTAATCTGTACTTGGTTTAGCCACAAAAGAAAGAATTGGTCCCTGTTAAAACTTATCCCTTACTTAAAGCTGAAATTAATTAGCTAACTCATTCAGTTGAGGTTTTATTTTACTGTCTATTGACATGTTCTTTGATCCTCCAATATTTTTCTTTTTGAGTGATTAAAGATTTCATTCTTGCACTGTCAACAGACCTTTTGTTCAGAAACTTCTATTTACATCTGTAACTGACTTAATTCTCAGATCTTCCCAGCAGTTTCTCTTTGATCTCTGCATTTCTGAGTTTAATCATTAAGTTTGCATCTGAAGTGTTTCAGTTGCCATATCTTTCACAGTTTCCGGGACTCAATTAAGAGAACACAAATCCTGAAAGTTCACTTAGAATCATTTTTTGACAGTTTTGTCTATTACATATACTGCATCTCTGAAATTACAGCATGAACTAGAATGATTCCTAGTCCATTTTCATGCATTAAGTATTTAAATTTCAAGATCTGGCATGGATTTTTTCTGTGTAGTTACTATATTTCTGGTTTTACATTTTAATTATCTTAAGAGATGTCCTACCTTTCTAGAACAAATCGTTCTCATTGGGCCCGGGCTTATCACAATGCTTTTGAAACAAATAGTTTTAATTCATTATCTTGATTCTAATGACAAACACTACTGCTAAAAAGCCACCAAGCAAAAATAAATCATTAACTGAAAATCAGGAAAAAAAATTCAGTGTAGAAGAGTAATGAAAAATACAGTAAAACATCACTAAGAGAACTCTAAGAAACAAGTCCTAAGCAATACTGATTGTTCTAACTATCACTGATTGTTCAGCATGTGAAAGCAGAAGGCAGGTGACTCCCTGTTGCAAAACATCCTGTGCATTCACTTCCCACTCCCTGCAATAACTCAGACACACGAGCAACGTGCTGGCTGAAAGCTGGGCATTGTGGCATTAAGATTCCCTGAGGGCCAAGTTCCTTGAGTGCTTTGCTCCTGGAATACATTTGAGCAGCTCTGTACAAAAGCAGTCCCAGCCAAACATGTGAATGAGAATCACAAGTGGCTGCTCTGTCAACCTCTCACACACAGGACATTCTGCACTGGGGTTCCTCTGTGGGATCCCAACTCTTCCCTTTTGCCATGCTCCACAACGCTTCCCTTACAGCAAAGTTTATTTTCTCTTTGCTGAGTTCCCTGCTTATTAAAGCAGAGCAGCACTGTACACTAAAATGCAGAGAAACCAGACTGAAACTGAGAACTTCCACCCCAAGAGCTGCGCAGTCCTGCTGCCCCAAATGCACCCAGTACTGCTCCTGGGCTGTACTCAGGGAGCTGGAACTGCCCTGTGCTCTTACCCACAAAGCTGGAATTGCTGTTACCCACAAAGCTGGAATTGCTGTTACCCACAAAGCTGGAATCGCTCCCTTTCTCCAGGTGCAATATTATGTAGCCTCTGTTTACAAGAGTCTGGGAAAACACTTAGTGGGTGTTGACTTTTGTTTTCCAAGTACATAGGGAAGAGTAGCTTATGTAACAAGTTCCATGGGCTAATTACTGTTGATCTACATCAAATCAGACTGAAAATAAAAATATGAACTGAAAAATGAATTCATAACTATTGAAGGTGAAGTTAACTCAGCACCTAGTGAAGTTTATTTGTGTAAATGAAAGAAAGGGGTGCCACTGAAATCGGTCTGGTTTTGGAGTACAGTGACACAGATGGGATCTCCCCATCTATGCATGAGGTGGTTTTGTTTGTCTTGGTTCTGGAGCATTTGTGTGTCCTCACTTGTCTCATGGAAAGCCTGTGTTTGGGGACAGGGTGTGAGAAGGAGAACCTGGGTGCATGAAAACAAGAAGCAGCAAGGTTTGGATTTAACCAGAGAAGTGGAGTATGTAAATACCTTTCCATAATGGATGCCCTTGAATCCCACTGATTCTGCTCGTTAGCTCAAGGCCAAAATAAACATCCAGAGGTACCCAGAACAGTCACTGAGGATTTGTTATTCTCTACAACACCCTGAACACCCTAGTCCAGAGCCTTACCAGTGGGGAATAACAATTTTCCCTAATGAATAGTGACCCTGGCTTTCATGATGGCCCAAATCTGGAACCAATGCTTAACAAAGACTGACAAATGTTTATATATTTAACTCATATGCATTGTTTTGTTCCAAAGTTACATACAATATTAATTTCCCAGAAGATAAACTGATCTGTAGTAGTATTTAGTTAGCTACTAACAATCTATATAGACAGATCTATGTTTAAAGATGTGAGGAAAGCAGCATAAAAATACTGACAGAACCTTCATTTAGACTGAGTTCCAAATACACAAGTATTTATTTCTCCTTAAAAAAAAAAAAAAAAGGAGAAAAGATCTCTTGTGAATATTCTTGTGCTGAGACAGAGTAATTTGGAGGACTGGAAGCTGAGAAATTAAGTAGAGTGGCCATAGGGGTACTACAGGCAACTAACAAAATGATGTAACTACAAAACAAAACAAAAATCCATAACGTTCTATAAAATATGCATGTTCTTTTACATATATATCTGAAGGGGAAAAAGTCACTGCAGTTCTTCCATTAAAGATGACAGGAATGCTAGGCTCAGACAGACTGCAAAAAGCCATAGGACAAAGAGATTTACATGTAGCACATGCTTTCAGTCTGTAGGAAACAAATCTGATCTTTTGGATATCAAATGCAAATCCCACTACCAGGATGTGAAAACAAGAATGGATTCACCATCTCAAGACTGAAAATCTGACATAGTATGAAAGCACCTCTGCCACCTACTTCTGCTTTCGTTTCAGGGTTTTGTTCCAACAGCACTCCTGGTTTGCCTTTGTTTCTTCCATTTATCATCCTAAATGCATTAAACTGCCTTTTTTCCCCCCCTACATTCTGTTAGGGTACTTTTTATCTTTATGGCAAAAATATACAGTATCATAATCTTCTTCTGTTTTAATTTAACCTGTTTATGTCCATTTCAGGCAGGCACACTCTGTTTCACTGCATCTTTTTTAGACTACTTTATTAGAAAACACATCTTCAGTGTCATCTGCTAAATATGGCAAATTTTCTGTTACCTGATGTAGATGTACACAAGAAAAATATTTTAATGTTTTGGGTTTTAAAAAATGCATCTGTAAAATCTATAGGGGTCTGTGTTACCAGGCAGGTCAAGGACACAACAGTCTCACACCACGGCTCATTTCTTCTGAAGAAACTGTCATGATTTCCATCTTTCTAAAAGGAAATTATTTCTTTTTCTTGCTTCTAATTGTGCAAAATAAATAGAAGTTACTTGCTATTTTGTGCCCTGTGCTCTTTCTAGCCATCCATTCTGTGAAGCTCCAAATATAGAATGAATCATAGAATCACAGAATGGTTTGGGTTGGAAAGGACCTTAAAGATCATCTCCTTTCAACTTGTGCCAGGGCAGGGACACCTTCCACTAGACCAGGTTGCTCCAAGCCTCATCCAGCCTGGCCTTGAACACTTCAGGGATGGGGAATGACATTTCAGAGTTTTTGAGGGCTGAACCTCATGAATACTCTGTGCTTCTTAAGGACATACGAACAGCCCAGGGCAGCAAATCTAAACAAGCTGGAAAAGGAAGAGACTCTTTACCAACTAAGGAAAACAGGCTCAAGCTCCCAAGGTGCTCCTGTTTGGCAGCCAGTCCTACCTTTCCAGGGGGCTCAGGCACAGATGTGGAGCTGCACTGTGTTGTCTCACCCAAGAGGAGCCACAGCCCTGGTCCCTCTGTTCACAAGCAGATACAGCTCAGTGCCAGAGATTAATTGCTGAATTATCTTTTACTCCTGCTTGGAAGGTTGCCCTCTGTCTCCTTCCAGCTCCACCAGAAGCAACAGAGGCTTGGAAGCAGTTGGGAGGAAACAGAAATAAATCAGGCAATAAACAACTTCCAAGGACTGAATTGCAGTTGTGCAGCATTGAGGAGCCTTTCTCACACATATTTTAATACTGACAAATTTTGTCACTTGTAACAGGGTGTCACTGGCCTCAAGCTCAACCTCTGATCACCTAAAGGTACCCATAATTTGGGATACTGCTGGTCTCTAGCCTCTGAGTCCAGCCTCCCAAACACCAGAAGCATCACCAGGAAGTCACAGGTATTATAAGCAAAGAAATTACACATAAAGTCCTCAAAAATGTGCAGTGCATCAAACACTGCTGCTGCCAGGAGTGAGAAACTGGCTTGAAATGAAATATTCAGTCACAACAAGTGGCTGTAGAGAAATTGAGTAGGAAATATAAGATAAAGAAGCTGGAATACTAAGCAGAGATAATTATAAGCAGGATAAAATATTTAACAGTATTGTTTAGAGGAAGAAAACACAATGTAGATAAAGTGGGGACAACAATGAATTTATGAACATGTAAGAAAATTAAGGCTGAAGCAAAATACTGAAAAGCTTGTAAGTAAATCATCAGTGCCTGATGAGAGAAGGAGGAGCGAAAAAAAGATAAGGGAAGAAAGGATCTTTCTGGAGCAAACATGAAAGATAAATGGTACAGCAGAAAAAGCAAAAAGAGGGGAATAGTAATCAACAAAGACTTGTTTATTTGAATGTTTCAGGTGTGTATACATATATTTTCTTTAAACATGATCAGGTTAATAAGGGACAGATGAGACATCACTTTAGAATCTCCCTTTATTGATAATACAAGGCACATTTACAGCATGACTGACTTTGATATATGGTTCTTCTCTTATCACTAAGTTCATTTTTCTTAATGCTAGAAATTGGAAGATAAACGGAGATGGGGGGGTGCCAGCACCTCAGCTGGATCTGGCATCAACTCAAGGCTGTATTTCAGACACAGACCATTCTTACCCTACCTGTACAATTACCGGAGAAGTTTTGCAGAGGAAAGCAAACAGAACGGAGCGGCTGCCGGAGCCTTTTGTGCGGGAGCCGCCGCGCTGCGATAAGGAGGCGATGAAATGGAGCCGCTGTTGAACTGCCCGCGGACTCGGCGCTCCCCACACGGAGCTGAGCCCCGAGCCCGGCCCCGGCAGCGCTTCCCCGGGGACACAGGAGCTGAGGAACCCGAGACACTTCCAGCAGAACTCCCTGCGCCCATGGGCAGCTTCTTGTGCCTGCCTCTGTTCAAACCTCACGGCTAGCTAAGGTTAAAGCCAGGGCTAGCAGCAGGAGCCAGTGTAACCACTTCCACCACAACGCCGATTACCCATTTTTACCTGAGCTTCTATTCTGACAAATACAGAAGCTCAGGTATACAGCTCCTGAGCTGTGCGGGCAGTGGAGCGGCTCCTCGGGCAAGAGGGGCATCAGCCACCTGTGCGGCCGGGGGGCAGCGGCGGTGGCACGGAGAGCCGGGGCTCTGGCCAGCCGGGGCCTCGGGGCTGCCGGGGACCGGGCTAGCCAGGGTTCGGGGGCCGCCGTGGCTGGGACCGGCCGGGGCTCGGGCTCGGCCAGGGCTCGGGCTCGGCCGGGGCTCGCTGCCGGCGCGGCGCGAGGGCGGCTCCGGCCCCTCAGGCCGGCGGGGGCCCCTCCGTACCCATCATGCCCCGCGCCGGAGCGCGAGCGGCGCTTTCCCGCGAATTCAGTTCAAAGGCGGGGGGTGGGGGGGGGCGCGCGCCGAGCGCGCGGACCAACCAAACGCTTCCAGAACCATCCGCGCGTCACGCGGGGGCGGGGCCGGCGCCGGCCAATGGGGCGGCGCGGCGCCATCCCCGCGGCCAATGGGCGCGCG